>NW_026262668.1:24624666-25928311 GCF_021869535.1 Mytilus californianus
GGTTATTGGGAGCTATTCTTGACTTGCTTTTTCTCGACTTAAAAAAACAAACGAGGTATATCTTCAAAAGTTGTCACGATTACTAGTATTTATTATCGTATTGTTTGAGTGTTTTGAGATTTATTAGTACTTCACCTACCTATTTTCGAGAACTGAAAATACCACAAGTAATATTTGTAAAGAAAGAAAAGTTCTGATTATACCTATATTGGCTGGCTGTTTTTTCTTTGTTCTTTTATGCAATACTTGCTGTATTTTTATTATAATTGAGCACGCACAGCAACTGTTGATCAAGTTCTTCATTATATGAGGCTTATATAGTTTCATTAAATTTATATATATATACTTGAGAAGTAAAATTTATTACCATAAAGCTGCAGAAATTCTTCGCGTTCTTATCGTTATTTCAAGTGTTCCCCTGACCAGAAGTAACCAATTTGGCCATTAAGGGGTAGTTGTCATTTAAATTTTTGACTTTGGCCACCTTTATTGAATCTACCAAATTACGATAATGCCTAATACTGACTTTTCAAAGAAGAAATGCTCTGATATTATTTTATACTTATTACAGACAGTAATAAGATTATAAAGACGCATAATAGATCTCTGACTGGTCTGTTCTGTCAAAACCACGAAAAATATTATTATCATAACAATATCTTGGACGATTTATGTCAATTACAAAATCTAAAAACCAAATCTAAATTCTTGCTATCTAAAGAGCTTACTGTACATTTATACTGGTTGTTGCAGTACAAAATAGGTACTGTTTAATGTTAGTATATCAGTACCTCTAAAACATGCATTATTCTAGTTGGTAAATGATACATTAGACAAGTCGCATCGGAACATTATAATTCCTATATATTAAAACTGAACTTTCGATTTTTCAGTTTTTTTTTCTTTTAACATCAATAGATGCTTGACATCAAACATTTATGAATTACTATTAATAAACAATTTATCATTTAATGAGATTGTTTTATAGTTGACCTCAATTTCATGTGATTAATTTATATTTTTTTTATTTATCTGTTTTATATTTTAGCATTATAATATCCTTTTATGGCTTACGAAAAAACATGAGCCTATTGATATATGTTTTATGTAGTATGCCAATGACTTTAACAAAAATCCTTGCAGTATTGTCTACTTTATACTTAGCTCATGCAAATCCAAAATCTACCAGGTATGGCGCATTTCAAGCAACTATAAACAACTGTCATACAAGTGGGAGGTGTAGCTAGCTATAAAACCAGGTTTAACCTTCTTCGGAAAATGCCTGTACCAAGTCAGGAGTATGGCAGTTTTTTTTCACTTGTTCCGTTGATTGATACCGTTTGATTTTGTCAGTTTTAATGGACTTCCCTTTTTTATAACTTGCCTTGGAGTTCAGTATTTTTGTTATACTTTTTTTTCGTTTGTTGGGTTGTGATATTATTGTGACGTAAATGTACTCTTTAATGCTGAAAAATCGAAATTTTTATTAATTTTTAACTTCATACGGACAATTTTCCTTCAGACGACATTTTGCACGTGAACATACCACCACAATCTTTTGTTGTAATGTATATTTCTTCCATTTGCATCTGTTTACAACAGCTATATTTGTTCGAAGCTGTGGTCAATAGTTATATCTGGTTATATTCTAAATATAATGTCTCTATGGTAGCAGCGTAGTTTGGTACAAACCTTTCTGTACAAAAGATTGTCGTTTTTCAATAAAACAATATCATGATGTCCCCAAAATACCCTTTTAATATTTTTTTTAATTACTCCCTGTCCGATCCATGAGACCTGACTTTTTACGCAAGTCTCTTGTATTCACCTGTGTCAAGTTATTAATTTTCATATTCGTTTGTTGGTGTTCCGACCATAGTGCTGCTTTATGACTTTCATAGCAAAATGGTTGACATATTTGGCACATTGTTTGAATGTTAAACCAATATCTACTTCTGTAGTCGCACGAAGGCTGACTTTAATGTCAGTTTCATTGTCACATTTCATTGACATGAAAGCAACATATGATCATAATCGTTTTCCTTTTTTTTTCCACTTCAGACTTTGTTTTTACTGCAATACTGTTATTCTAAATATCCTTTCATCGTCTATTGTTTAAGAGCCATAGTGTGGAAGTCTCCTTTCTGGCTTTATTTACTTTAGTATGGGTTATGTTATTCATTTAGTATACAGGTTATTTATTTCATTTAACTAGAACTCTTCTTCTAATGTAGAACATTGACACTATAAAGGTTTCATTTATTTTTCAAAAGAAGTACGCGTCTAGAATAAGTTAACATTTGAATATCAGAAGATTTTGAGGACAAAACAAGATAGCGATTATAAACGAATCGATGCTACAAAATACATGTTCTCATGTCACAATAAAAAAACCTTTTCGAAACTTGAATCGAATGTATGTTTTGCGTGGAATCCTGGCACAAACAGTGCAAAGTTCTACGCATGGATTTCCCAAAAGACGCCAAGTGACGACAACTATTACGTCATATTTTTTGTATGTTTTTCCATGCTGATTTAAAGTGGTAGATAAAGAAGATAAAATTGTGATTACATGATTCTTATGAATTTTTTAACCAAACATAAAACAACAGGCGTGGCTTTTTTTTTTTTATAAATACCGAAAAGAAAAACCACAAATACTAATATCTGTTAAAATTTACCGAGTATGATACAGCAGTAAAAACCAAGTACAAGTGTCAGAAAGTTTTACATTAAAATTCTAAAGTAGTTTCTATATTTTAATGAACACGATGAATAGTCTCTGATAAAGTAGCCATGAAGTTTACTAGTATTTATTTTTCAATATGAAACATGATAGCACTATACATTATGAATTATCATACTGATATTCAAAGTGTTATGGCCATCATCCATTTTCATGCACTATTTCACGTGCTTTTAAGAGGAGAAATTACTAGCTGTTACCCCTGGCGAGTAAATTCTTAACAAGAATTTTAAAGAAGGATTTTTTACCCTAAGCTCATTACCATGCATATAACATTCCATCACTCACGAGCTACTGTCAATCATTGTTGATTTTCTGACATCTCGTCTGAAAGAAATACAAAACAGTATGCTATGCAGTCAAGAGAGCCCTGTAACATTTGTGTACTTTAAACTTATTCTTTCTTATTGTAATAAAGACGGAATATTGATATTCCGAATTGGAACAGTTGCTTTTGAAATGAACATATTAAGGGTCCACCTGTTTCATACGTGTATGCTATATTAAAATTTATATATACTTTAATATATTAAAATTGCAGACATTGGTTTTATTAGCTGTAGTTCAGCTGTTAACTTACAAGTATATTTGATTGATTTTCGTTACGTTCAAAAAGTCTCCTTTATAATAGTATTCTATACGAACCCACTGTAGTGCACTATTAAAAATGGTCGCCAACATTTGATCTTGACATTGCAACGTTAATTTAGAATATAAATACAGGGAGATTTGGTGTAAACGTCATTAATTCATCAACCCAACCACATAAGTTAACCAAAATAGTCAGACATCTATGGGTAATTGAATATGGTTATCTAAAACAAGGAGATGTGGTATAATTGAGAATGAGGCAAATATTCACTAAAGTCCATAGTACGAGGGTGCAAACAAATATAGGACTCAGTACTACTTTCTTCAACAATGAGCAAAACCCATACCACATGATAAGCTATAAAAGGCCCACATTAAAACATGAAACAATTAAAAAGAGAAAACCAACTGACTTGTTAATGCTTAAACAATAACAGAAAAACAATGATTGCAAACAGCACCCAACAACATTAGATTACAGGCTCCTGACTTGGGACAGGCATATAAAGAATGTTCTTTAAATTTATATATTTTGGAGTTTAGTGTGACATTCATTTTCGCTGAACTAGTATACATTTTTGTTAAGGGGCCAGCTGAAGCCAGCCTCCGGGTGCGAGATTTTCTTGCTGTGTGTTGAAGACCCATTTGTGGCCTTGGGCTTTTTTTTCTGCTCTTTGGTCGGATTGTTGTCTCTTTGACGCATTCCTCGTTTCCATTCTAAATTTTATCTTTAAAGGTATACCTGTAATCTTTGCCCATGTAGTTCATGCTTAGGGAAATATTTTCTGTCATAAAGAATAGAAAACTTTCTATAAATGTACCAAACTCGAAAGAACTGAGTCTGCTTACTTGTCCTTTCCTCCAAGTTGGAATTATTTGTGTTAATAAAACAAAGAGAAATCCCGAACTTCTCGAACAAATCGGCTAAAGACCAGTCTATAAAAATAAGGAGATGGGGTATTATTGCCAATGGGCCATCTATCCACCAGAGACTTTGTCGTTTTCATTTCGGGAAATAAAACAATATTGTATTTTTGAAAAGATAAAAATGGTTAGAATACATAACGCGTTGTAAATATAAAATGCAAATGCTATAGAAAAAAAGGATTGATCCTCTTGTGACCACCTATGTAAAAGCAAAAGTCAGAATAAAATATTTCGACCGAATAATAAAATCTTTACTGTAAAAACATCTGGGATTGTATTTAAAGGAAGGACATCCCATATGTGTGAATACA
The DNA here is from genome assembly GCF_021869535.1 of Mytilus californianus. Lineage (NCBI taxonomy): Eukaryota > Metazoa > Mollusca > Bivalvia > Mytilida > Mytilidae > Mytilus > Mytilus californianus. The sequence continues at coordinate 24,629,242 of NW_026262668.1, forward strand.
GCATGCTTCAAGCAGGCATTAACCATCGCCTTAGATTACAATTTAATTTAATGGCAAACATATAAAAACATCTAAATAAATTATTTATGGGTTCTTTCATACTATTCTACATGAAAATATTACTCGGAACATAAATTTTATGATATATCGCCGCAAGGAGCGTAAGCTATCTGAGAGAATATAAAACAAATTTATTTGACTTGTCAGGCGGTCGTTAAAAGAAACACTTTCGTTAATAAGGGATTACAGGCTTTTATAACTTTATTAACTTTGAAAGGACCATAACTCTGCTTTGACAATGAAATTTACGACCTCGCCACGTGTAGAATCCTCCTGCTTAGGCTCGAGACGAGGAAATTATTTATTTTTGCAAAAACGCTACCTAAGTAGAATGGCTTCAATTGTTTTAACTAAGCGCGGACGTCAATGAAAACACCATTATCATTTGTTTAGATGACATAAACAAATTGAAGTTGATCTACGTATTCAAGAGATTTTATTCAAAATAACAAGACGTATTTCTTTCTTTAAGATGACTTTATGAACAAGGCTGAGTGTGCTTAATGAAATGTTGCACTTTATTCCACAGGGGTGGATTAAAACAAGATGAGTAATTGGGCCTTGTAATAGATATTTCACTTAAAAAAACTTTTTGCACAATTAGAGTTCTCCATTGATCAATGGGATCTTTGGATCAAACATAGGTTAGTATATATACTAAATCATATTTGGCTGGAATATTAAAGTTATTTTGACTAACCTTTAACCCTACCTAATGGTGGTTCGGGTCGTTCATGATTGTTAAAATCCGAACAGTAAAAGCAGCAAAAAGGGTACGTTTTGTATTTGTTTTATCGGTTGGTATGTAAATATGTTATTGTGTTTAGAATTGAGTTTTTTACTTCCATTTTACATGAACGAAAATTCATGACGTTCACTTTTGTATATCAAACTTTATACGTAAAACAATGTAGGGTCAATTTGTACAATAAGCATGAAAATTCAAACCTCATTCCAATTTATTAAAGAATTTATGGTTTTTATTTTCAGTTTACAGATTCCGTTTATATGCATTTGTTTCTAGTCGCTGGGCGAATAGAGTTGACCTTATGGGAATTCAAAACCTTTTGATTTCATGACGCTTCGACGGCATTGTTTTAAATAAGAAATGAATTCTATCAATTTCTCTAGTTAAACTGTTGCTATTGTTGAATTTTTTTTCAAAACTACACGTCTGTTGACATCGACTCAAAAATGTTTTTAAAAACATCAATCCCTCTAATACACAGCATGTTAAAAGTTAAGAACCAGATGTTGAATTATGAATTCATAATATGATTTATAAAAATGAAAATATTGTAACAAACACAAGAAAAAACATAATCTCTTGATTGTTTAGAAGAAAATTATCGGAGTGTTAAATTCTTCTTTTGTGGTAAATTATGATTTATTTTTTCAATATTATCCTCTATAATTGATCTGTGAGTGTATCGCTTTTTTCTTTAGATGAAGCCATAATTTTTTAAGTAAACGTACGTTTAAAAGGTTAATAATTTTGCACCAGAAATTATATAAAATATTAGAAAAAAACATTCCCAAAAACGTACATTTTTTTTTAAGATAGTTAACGTATGGAAGTTTCTTTCAGCCAGTGTTTGTCAATGCAGTTTAGTCTTTTTACCGACGGTAAGCAATCTTCAATATACCAAGAATCTTTTTTGCAAAGGGGTATGGTCTATATTTGCTCAAAATTGAATTGCTTCACTCACGGGGCTAAATTTGAAACTTGATAAAACTTTTTTATTTTAAACTTATTTTAATATTTGAAGAGTGTTAATAAAAAACTGTCAAGACGTTTTAACGATTTTACATTTTTTCACAAAATAAGATAAATTATCAGCGCTGTACATTGCTGTTAAAGGCAATTTGATACAAAATTGCAAATATATGAAAATAAGAAAAATGTGGTATGATTGCCAATGAGACAACTTTCCACCAGAGAACAAATGACGAAGAATTAAGCTAGCAACTAAAGGTCATCGTATGGCCTTCAACAGTGAACAAAACCCATACCGCAAAGCAATAAAAGGTCCGACATAAATATAAAACAATTCAAATTAAAAAACTACCGTTTTTATATTTTTTTGTTTAAATTGACATCGGTTATTAAAATGAATTAATCTTCATCTGAAATAAGATACAGATAAAATTATGCTTTTATTTAAAGATAACATTCTAAATCTTTTTTGCATATAAAATATTAATTTGCAAAATCTTTCAAAATGGCTGTTTTGAACTGTGTTTGATCATTTTGAACTGCGCATCTATAATCCAATTATATTTTCAGTAAAACGACATAATATTGTCACAACATCAAAGATGCTGCGAATTTTACAGATGATTGAAAGACTTTTTGAAATTAGTCTTAGAACGAAATAAATAGAGGAAAATTACAATACATATTTCCATAACTGTATATATGGGCACTGATATTAGTTTTTAAAATAACATGAAACTTTCGGTAGCTGTCTCATTGACATGTGTATATATCTACATATATCCCCTTCCCCGTAACATCCATTTTTACCATATACACGATATATGTAGATATTGTCTGCTCTTTGGTCGGGTTGCTGTCTCCTTGACATATTCCCGATTTCCATTCTCAATTTTATTGATATATTTGTTGCATATTTGCGCCCTTTTTACAAATAATTTTGGAAATAATGGAAATTTATTCAGAGTTGTATTCGGTGAACTACATTTTATGTGCATGCACTTACCTAAATAAAATTAACATCACCTACAAAGGATAATAGGTATAATTAAAAGTGAATGCAAATTAACAATGTGGTTTATATCGGCCATATTGCCATAAATAAAATCAAGCAAAATTTTGATATGGCGTAAAAAGTTAGCTTCACGCAGAATGTCATTCACGCTGACAAAATGCAAAAAAGCTACCTGTTTTAAATTCATTTACTTTGTGTTTTGAGTGACAGGTATTGAATTTTTGTATTTTTGTTCCTAGATACACAGAATGAAAGCCTAGGGGAGAAAGCTACGAAAATATTTTCAACAGCTGTCATTATTTAATATAATTTATTCTTCGTGATGTTTATGATAAAAATCATTTTAATATTAAAATATTATGAATCTTTTCATAGCAAGGTATCTTTTTCCTGAGTGGAAAGTTTTTCCCTTTGATGTATGACTTATGACATTTGTTTATCCATTCAATACAGATGTTTCTTAACAAAAAAAATAAATCAGTCATTTAGAACTGGCAAAATGGACGAATGATGAATCTTGTTTGTGACAATCTGGTAATTATTACATCTTGAAGTAAAAGAAATTACAGCGCAGTTCTGTTCTTACTGTAATTATGTACTACTGGTTAATAGTTCATGTGGTCTGGTTGTTTGACCTTTACTGATCCAAAGAGTTATTTCCCTTTCCAGGATCCAGAGTTATTTCCCTTCACCACGATCCAAAGAGTTATTTCCCTTTACACAGATTGTTAAAAGAGAGACGAAAGATAACAAACTTACAAGTCGGACATAAAACTGAAATGTTTAACAAACTTTTACACTTAAATTTTATTATAGTTTCAATAAGGCAACATATAATGTTTCTAGTGATTTAGCTTCATGGAAGTGTTACAATACTCGTATTGCATTATTCGTTCGAATTTGTAATTTCCAAATATTTTTTCCCGATGGCTATTCTGAAGTGGCATTTAACCTTAGACATTGGACGCATTTGTAGTCATCGTATAAAGGCTACTTGATTTGAATATATACGGGTGTAACAAGTGTCCTGTGCGCTGAATTAAACATATGTTTTAATTGCTTCATGTTACATTTACTCCGGGTCTCACAATTTGTCCTTGAACGTAAAGATTAATGTAATATATTTCTGTCGTGTAAATTAACATTTTGCTGACAATGTTTTTATCTACTACCCTTACGTCCTTCGATGTGAATTCTATTTGGCTTTTCTATTTTAAATGCTTATACAAATAAGGAGATGTGGTATGATTGCCAATGAGACAACTATCCACCAAAGTTCAGATAAAGTGTATGTAAGCAATTATAGGAAACCGTACGGCCTTCAACAATGAGAAAAACCCATATCGTATAGTCGGCTATAAAAGGCTTGTTGGTTTTACCTTGTGATGAATTTAAAACGATTGGACACTAAAAATCTGAATATTTATAGGACCTCATTTGATTCCTTCGACGTTTCTCGTAGACGTGAGAATTTTGAAAAATAGGTCATTATTTATAGTTTTTGTTAAAAATGTTATTAGATAATCGATATGCTCTATAATTGTTTTTACTATTTTAGTTATTCATGTGAAAAGCAGATGCATATTGATATTTCAAACCATTAAAGTTAATCAAAACGAGGAATTAAACATTGATGCCAAATGATTCAAATCAAGTTGGAATGTTCAGAGCTCTGATAGAAGGACATTAGAAGCCATAAGCCCACCCACTACATGTTTCTTTATCATGTTTCACTATCCCAATAATAAAGGTCGCGTGACTTGAAGTCGTAACTTGGCCATGTACCACTTCGATATGAGATGTATTTTGATTCGTCATTAAGCACTGATAATTTTAATATTTGAACTGCTAAATGTTGAATTACACGCAAAATCCGGAGTTCTGGTGTTCGGTTTCATCTTTTGATTAATGACAACGCGCGTTTGTGTCGCAAAAATCAAATTGCTTTCTATTATATATAATTATCAACTTATCGATAATAGAATTTATTTGTAGACTTTAATATATTTTCATCATATCTTTTTAAAAATTATTGACATTTTAAGCATACAATACTTATAGCATTCTTTATGATAAAAGCAAAATGCTAAAATATAGAAGAATACAATGACAAGATTTGACAGTTGTAAAACGACGGATGTTCGCTTTAGACTGCAAGAACAACTGACACGTCCGGGGTGACATCATATTACCCCTCGTTTTGTGTGGTTGTTGCCCAAGTTTTACTTTTCGGTGACCTTTCGTAGGTTTTCTTTTAGGTAATGGTTTTGTCAGTTTTTTTCGACTTGTGGTTTTTAAATGTTCTCTTGGTCTCTTATCCCTCATTTGATTTTTTTTCAATCAAAAAAAAGTTTAAATTATTCACCACACGATTATTGCAGTAAATAGAATGGCTAATATTTACACTATCTACACATCTGACCTTTTTCACGAGATATTCCTGTCAATCATGTTTCTAAATATTGTTTTTCATTAATGTTTAAACACGCAATAAACAGTTCCATGTGTTTCAATAATATTTGATGAATAAATATATCAGAAAAAATCAATACCTTGATAAGCTACCGGATCTTGTTACGTTTGAGCTTGTCAAGCAATGTTCAAAGCAACAAAAACTCTTATTATGTAATTATTCTTTGCGAACCACTAATTTATCGACATCTTATTCAGTCCGGGATTGCTTTTATTTAGCCCGGGATTGATGGTAATATTATCCAATCAAGCTTCAATGCCTTTGTACATTCAGTTTTATAATTAAACTAATCAATGTAAAATTATCAGAAAGTGTAAATATCATCCAGGTTAATTTAAGATATCCTTTGATGACTTTTGTGTCTACTTTCTCTCATTCCAAACGATTTATGTCGACTGTAGATTTCGCATTACTGAAATTCATCTTTAATCACTGAATGCATGAAAATTGTTTCAGTTTGTTAAGAAAATGATTGAAGAATCTTAGACGCGTAATTTCAATTACATCAACTATTTAACGTTTGATGTACTTTTATAGCGACTAACAGCATGTGTTAGAAGTTTACATATGTAATTATTTGTTAAATATAGAAATTGAAAGAAATGATGTCAAATAAAGTTAGACTGAAAAGGAAGTTTATATAGGTGACCTGTTTTGTTAATCCTTTTATGGCGTTTCTTATATATTTGAAATAGGTTGCTTCAAGTTATTTTACTGATTTTTTTGTTAAAATATCACTAGCACCTAATAGACTGAATAATAAACTTGGAAACTTGTAATTCGCTTTGAACTAGCTTTCAGTGACGTTTTGTATTTTTTCTTTGAGTTAGTTGTTTTCGGTGCTTGTGCCAATCTGATAAATCAAGCCATTCCCAACTGACTTTTATTGCTTGTTCATATGTTGAGATTTTACAACACTGCCCCAGGTTAGGGGAGGGTTTAGCTGTCACATATATGTTTAACCCTGCCACATTCATTGCCCAAGTCAGGAGCCTGTTAGTCAGTGGTTATTGGTACTTGCGTTTCGTCTATTATTTTTTATTAAATAAAGTCTTTGGTTTTCTCGTTTGAAATGTTTCACATTTTGTCATGTCGGGGCTTTTTATAACTGATTATACTGCATGGGATTTGCTCATTGTAGAAGGACGTACGGTGACCTATAGTTGCATACATCTACGTTATTTTGACTCTGGTGGATTGTTGTCTGATTGACAATCATACATCTTCTTTTATTTTTATATCGAAATTAATGAACTTTTTGGTCGATTCGACGAAATATGTTTTGATTCAACTACTACGCCAATACTAGTACACAATACCTTTTTATTTCCATACCACCAAGTGCTTCACTTACATTGGCTTGGGTAGATTCAACGCCATGAATTGATTTGTCGGTATGACACATGGTATGACACTGTCAAAATTTAGCTTAAATATATAAAGACACTGAAAAAAGCGCGTTGAAAATTACAATCAGGAAATAAATGGATGAAAGTAACAAACTTTTTCCCCCGAAAACTTACTACTACTAGAAAACCTGAATAGTTCAGTCCCTCCCCGTAATCGATCCCTCTTACCTGCTAATGTAGTGCTAGTAATCGTAGATCAGCAGAATATAACGACTGAATTATTCGGGTTAACTACTAGGGGGTTTAGCGACTTTGAATACCCATGAGGGTCTCGCACAGTCGTTCTTTGCTACAGAACATGAATATAATCCCCCTTTTTCTTGTGATTGTACAACTTTAAGTTATTGTTTACTTATCATTTAATAAAAGTAATAGCTTTTTTTTTTTATTACATACTTTTGACTCCGGAGTATATAATTTTTCGACAGGTTACATTTGTACCTAATCTGTGGTAGGGCATTCTGGTACTCGGGCAGGTAATGGGGATCTAAAAGAAGTAAAATCAAGCTTCCAATTGGTTCAATTTGGTGGGGAAATTAATTGTTTTATGGTTTCTATACACTACAAAATCTTCGGAAAACCGTTAATCCCCCCTCCCAAGTTGCACAGATTGTAAGATAAATTTTATTTGTTTTACTTGACCGAGTACCAGCATGTCCTATCACAACGTAGGAAACCTGTCACACAATAGACTATTTTCATATTACCGACTTTTGACTCCGGTTTATATAATTTTTCGACAGGTTATCTTTTCTATGGTAAGACATCCTGGTACTCGGTCAAGTAAGAGCAACCAAAATAAGTAAAATGCAACATATAATCGGTGTAATTTGAGGGGAAAGTTTACTGTTTTCCAATGATTTTGTCGTGTAAAGAAAATATGAAGCAGTTAATTTTCCCAAAAAATTGTACCGTTTGAAAGTTTGATTTTACTTCTTCACGTTGCTCTTACTTGACCGAGTACCAGGATGTCTTACCACAGAAAAGGTAACCTGTCGAAAAATTATATAACCCGGAGACAAAAGTCGGTAATATGAAAATGGTCTATTATTAACTCCGGAATCAAAAGTCGGTAATAATAAAAAATAGTTTATTTGCAAACAGGATATATACCTTTGACGGATTCATTATTCCGGACATACCTTTCACAATAATGTAAGGTTCATTTATTTATTATACATCCTTGTCTTTGGTCTTTTGTTAACGTTGTCTCATTGGCAATATTCTCACATCTCCTTATTTTTATTTTATTTGTAGACTTTTTTCTGATTTATGTTTACTGAGTGTATATTCATTGACAAGTTCAACATTGTTTATTAAAACAACACTTTTTATAGCATCTGAATAATTCAAAGATGTAATTTTATCTCGCTTGTCTGTTACTGCTACTCATAAAGTATAAAGTTGCGCTGTAAAAACAAGAACAATTGCAATATAACTTCATAACGAAAAGATAATTAAAACATGAAAGAAATTCATGACTGAAAACTACAGCTCTATGAAACTCCTACGTTAGTAGGAGAACCACCAGCCTATACGTTTGATTAACTGTTATTGCCATTATGCGGTAAGATGCATTTTAATTGACCTTTCAATGTATATTTTGTGATGGAGAACTCCTGTTCAGTTCGAATGCTTGAATTGAAGGTGTTATCTGTCTTGACATTTATTTGTTTTCAGTGTTTAAATAATAGATTTAGATTATCACTTGGGAATCGTCTCGTTTGTCATCTGTGACAGGTCAAATATTGTTGTCACATTCTTAATGTTAGAGGTTACTTTATCGTGGATGATTTGAACCAATCGAAATGGCACATACAATGTATAAATGAATACTGACATCTCAGTTGCATTTATTCATAAATGAATTTAAATGAAACTTTTAAACGATGTGTTACTAAGCATACTAATTTTCAGAAGCGGAAGTTTATACATGAAGGATAGCCAACATATTTTTTGTTACTCTAATGTAGCTTTCATTTGTGTAACTTTCTCCAATTTTAATATTCAGTTTTTTCAGTAAAAATCTCGTTAATATTACTTCCAGTGGCGGATCCAAAAGGGGGGAGGGGCGTAGATGGTGGCGACAAAAAAATAATTATATCATGTATTTTATATGGTTTTCAAAATGTTTTCGCCTCGCCTTGCTCGATAGATCTATGGAATTACGCCCCTTTTTCAAAAAACCCTGGATCCGCCCCCGACTTCTTATGTCTATGATCATTTATTGATGTTAAAAGTACAGTAAGTAATCTCTTCAGGACAAGACTAGAAAAATGTGATTTTGATATTGACCCTGCTTTACAATAGACCGACACGCTGAGCCAACCAAATCTTGTGTTTGCTTACAAGGTACCAGTCCTCAGAGATACATGTCAATGAAGGCGGACAAATTATTTTGACTCCGAGGAGATACGATATTTTGGAGGAGCAGATAATACCAGTTTAAAACGTCTACGCTTTTAATCCACATCTGCATTCGAGACGAGCATACTAGCACGAGACCGCACAGGCGATTCTATGTGTCTTTTAGGATTTATTTAAAGTAGTGTGGGTGTTTTAGAATTTTGACGACCACGATGGGTATCAAAATAAACTCATAGAATTTTTATTGAAATTAGCAAACTTTGATATAGAAATGTAATATATTATTATAAACCAGTTCATTTTGTCAATAACAATTATGTTGTTCTATCAAAATGTGTTGTCAGGTTTTGTTTCTTGTTCTATTCACTTGAGTAATGCCCTGGATACTCCTTGCACAAAAAAGAAGTTTTGCATAGCCAGTATCTTTAAAACAAACATGGCGAAATGCACTTCGTAAAAAAAAAATCATGTTGAAATTTTACGTCTCAGTGATGATTGTTGAATTATCAGGTCTGTAGTTTTCTAGATAAAAGCTGCCTACATGAGCTAACTCCTGAAAACTGAAATCGTCTCTCGTAATTCTATATGAATGGCTTTTACATATTTGTAATTTGTTTTAATCAATGTATTATGTATTTATTTGTAAAAGGTGGAGACGTTAATAAAATATTGTATCTGAAAACTGGCGATAAATTATGATACAAACTGAAATATTCATGTTAATTTTCGTATATCATTTTCCATCGTTTTGACAGAAAAATTTGACCATTATACTGTAAATAGAAAATTTACAATGGGAACTTCAACTAAGAAAATAGATAGCAGTTTGAATGCTAAGTATATCATGGGATTATCTGACCTTTGATTAAAACAAAGACGAAAATTAATTAAGCATAATTTAATTTAAATAACAAGCACTATGTATACTATATCTACACAAATAATGATTTATAAAAAAATCAAAAAACCCGAGAGAGAGAAATTGATAGTACATAAACCAATAGATCTTTGATAAAAGTAACCCAAACAATTTATCTGATTACATCAGTCAAATTTGCATAAAAATTTCACATGAAACCTTTTAACCCGGATCACTAAAGCGTATTAAACTTTTTCATTGATTGAATTTTAACAAAAGTGCTGTAGACCTCTTACACCAATCGCTATAATGTATTATTTCATCAGTTTTCGTCTTATCAATGAATTATTTCAATCCCGCACGGAATGGAGATGGACGCGATCGGTCTAAAATCTCGTGATCTCTCGGTCACGAGGGTTTGTTCAGTAGAAATCAATTCTATAAAGTACGTTTGTATTACATTTATTCCATGTTCTGAGGGAACATGTCAACTAATATTAGATGTATAATTGACATCACGAATATTTTTATCGTTTTAGATTTCAGCTTTCCATTTTTTGAAACAGAAGTGTTATCCAATAAGCAATTGCATATTTAGTGTTTTCATTGTTTACAATTTAAGAAAGATAATGATGGTGTATATTAAGCTTGTATTTTATGAGTGAGGGGGAGTATTTCAAGTGTGTCCATCTTACGTATTTGCACTTACTATACTCAATTCGTCAGATGCTCAACACAAGTAATATGTCACTATAACTGACACAGAAATAGTATATGTTTTTTATTTTGAAGTCCTTTCTTATTCTTTAACCAAATGGCTCTTGTCCAATTAAGATCATTAAGATGATTTATGTATAGATAAATGTTTAAATGTCATATCTTTATAATGCTTTTATTTTTTTTTTTTTTTTTTTAGAAAAGTTGATAATATGTAAGGAAATTTTTATAGATTCTGTCTACTTTATTCACATTTTCAGACTCGGTGCTATTCGGAGTTTGACATACTACATATCACCTGTCTATTGTTGAGGGTGGTAGAGGGTTATTTTCGTGCAACGTGTTTTGTCATTTTTATTTCACGTGCAGCCGTGAAAAAGGTTCGTTATTCACCGTGTTTCGTGAAATCGGAAAAAGATCAACGTGCAAGAAATCGTGAAATGGCAATTTTATTTTGCATTCTTCCGTGCAGATACACCCCCCCCCCCTTTACGGCCCTCATTGTTGGAGAGTTGTATTTTTGACTCAAGACTGTGGGTTACTTTTGGTGTTGGGTTTCTGTCACAGTGACGTATATCCAACTTCTCCTTTAATTCCTATTGTTATATTAATATATAACTTAATTAGATAAAAAGGCTCCTGTTTTCGTTTTCTACCCATATATCTCTCTACTACTCACTCTCACAAGGGCAGTGTGATTGTCAGGTAAAAGTTTTCGTTGCTCTGTTGCCATTTTTAGTGTGAATGGAAAATTTTGTAAAAGATGATTTTTGAGAAAAAAAACTAAGATGATTCTTCTTAAATTTCAGATTATATGACTACAGGTTCCATGGGAAATGGCAGTACACCTGCAAGTAATGCAGGTTCTGGGAGTGGCGCTGGTGGAGGGACACGTCGTCTACGTACAGCTTACACAAATACACAATTACTTGAACTTGAGAAGGAATTTCATTTCAATAAATATTTATGTCGTCCACGAAGAATTGAAATCGCGGCATCTTTGGATTTGACGGAGAGACAGGTAAAAGTCTGGTTTCAAAATCGACGAATGAAATACAAGAGACAGTCTCAATCTCAAAGACCTAAATCAGATTCAGACGAAGGTTTTCAGTTAGAATGTAATCTTGAAAGTCCAACGTCATCTGAGGAAAGTTGTGAAAGAATAGACAACGGTGAACCTAAACATGAAATGAATGGAGAAACATCAAACGTTTTATCAAAGAAACAGAATACAAAAACAATCTCTGATGGGCAAACGACTGACACGCCCAATGATGATGAGGAAAACAGACTCTCTCAAAACAAAAATAACATTCTCGATCTAACAAAAATAGATAAAACTGGCATCTCGCATGACATGGCGAAAGAGAACGCCGTTAATGATGCGGAGATATGCACAGATGTCGTGGTTTCACAGGGAATTCCCGAATGTAATAGCAATCAGGAATTATTACGCTTGGAAAATAAACAAAGTATAGAAAACCAATCTCCTCTACAAACATTTGTTAGTAATGTTAGCCAGATGAATTCTAAAGCATCTCCTTCTGATAGCTTGTCTCTAAACGATGTACCGTCCGTCCCCGATTTACCTGATATCACAAGCTCGCCAAGAGATAATAACAATACAATTCATTCAAATTTCAAAACAGAAAAACTTGATTCTGAATCTGTCTCATATTTCTCCTTATCTTCTCCTTCTACGTCATCATCTGCTATTCCCGCTTCATCTAGTCCATCGCTTTCGACCGGAAGTGCTCAAGAATTTACTTCCGGTCCCGTTGTTTCGAGTGATCTTGAGGTTATGAAAGCAGCATCAGAAATAGTTAGTTCAAAGGAAAAAAGAGAGCAACCAAATGAATTTTACAATAGCAAATATCGCCAAAATTCAATGTACACCGGGCATAATGGGTACAGTTATCCTGCAATGAAAATGGCTAATGGTCAAAATGGCGAATTATGGCGAAATGCAAATAGTTTTTACAACTCAGACTTGTATCAAGGTAGACCTCAGGCAGTTGCTTATGGTGGACGACAATATTCTGGTGATTATAGCGTAGGCCAAAATAGCACGAATGCGAATGGTGTTCGCAACTTGAACCCTTCGTGGAACGTTTACAATACAAATGGATACAGCGGTGATGCTTTTAGTCAAAACCATGCGCAGTTCAGATCTTTGTATCAGCAGCAGAGAATGGATTTACAAATGGAATCTGACAATTTTACTGCAGCCAATTTATCCAGATACAACTTTGGAAACTCCACCGAGACAATTAACAGCCAATCAATGGAGAGAAGATTTAATTCGCCTTATATGGGCAAATCGTCTACTTATCCCCAACAGACGACCCGAATAGACCAACATTCATCAAATTCCATTTACAGTGGCAATTACATGGACAGTTATTCACCCGGTGTCAATACTGTAATGAACTCATCAGTATGCCATAGACAACTCTCTAACAATACATCCATCCGGAACATCTCCAGCCCTAGCAATAAAGACAGTGAATTAATACAAGAACAATATAATGGCGGATCTCCCTATAATGACGTCTCATCGTCTGACTTTACTAGCATATTTAGCGAGTATTTTAATTCACAACAGCCGGAATACCAAGCGATTTGAGTTATAAAAATCTCATAAGACGAAAATCTGATAATTTTTATTGGCTGTTACTATTGAAAGTAACAAAGCAATTTATTACAAAAAGAACAAATCGCTATTTTAAGGGCATTGATTCTCAACTCGCTGTTACTTTTATTGGCTGACGGAAGAAAACGGGTAAATAAGAGTGTCAATAAAAAGGTGTGATTACAGCAGTGATATAAAGAAAAGTTATATGTTTATCGTAGTTATTCTGCTCAGTTTTATTTAATTCGATGTTTTATTGTTATTTTGTTAGGGTTTTTATGTGAATTTTATGTATATTATGGATTTAATATAAAAAGGGACTTTAAGTGATTTTTAATTGTCCTCTCATGGAAGTATAAATTTGTGCATCAAGGCTTGCTTTTGGTTAAATGATAAAACTTTTTGAATAAAGGACATTAAGAAAAAATCAGCAGCAAGGTCAAATAAACATGCTTTCCTAATATCAGTGAATCCACTTAGTCATAATTTTGGTAGAAAATACAACATCGTCCTCAAATGGGACTTTTCAAAATGATGCTAGAAAGGAACTGAGCAACTTATTGTTATTCATACAAACACTTTAACGATTAAGATTAATTTGACGACGCAAATGAAGACAACTGCTTCTCTTTCTAGCTTAACAGAAAATCTTGCAACAGTTTCATAATGTCAAACTTAAAATTTGAAGAAAAAAATTGCCATGATATTATGCTTGAGTTAAAATTGCCCAATTAATGAACTTCTCGCGATAACTCGCTTTACTTTGGCGTGTTCCTTGATGCAACATTTTGAAGAGGATCTTTTATGACGATGTTGTTCATTTTAAGCCTAGCTATTACACTAATTTTTGGAACACAACTCCGTCTCACATTGGCATTGTCTGACCTTCGTTATATGCCTTTGTTTCAGATATATATTTTATGTCTACAGACAGCAAGCTTTGAAACATTTCATAGATTACTCTTGTCTCTATAAATACTACGAATAGTGTTTCCGCCATGTTACATTTGTACTGCATTTCAAGCAGGTGTATACTGAGAAAAAATGATAATCGTAAAGTTAATTGAATTTTCATATAAAAAAAGTTTTATAGAGTTTCGTTGCAATGACATGTTCTCAATGAATTTAATAACATTATATATTTATAATATTGTAAAGGTACACATGTCATTATTTCTGTTAAATTTTCTTTACTCCAGTGTTTTCAGTTTTTCAGTTCTGAAATTCTCTTTTGATATTTTTGGCATATTAATGGTTTAGTAACAGTTGTTTTTATCATCCATGTATCTAATTAAATAATTCATATTTCCATGGCTATACATTTATAACTATTTCCATCTTATTCTAGTATTGAATTGTGAAAACCGAAGAACTTTTAAATTGAAAATATCGCTTCTCTTTACGAACGAACAGATCTGAACACTTTTTATTCAAATGCAAAATCTGCCTTGCTGTGTTTTCAAGAATATAGACTAATTTCTTGTTTTCTATATCTGTATAGTCTTCAGACAGCTATTGTTTTTAGAAACATATATGAGGATCTGGATGGGGTTTACATACGCCAAAAAAATAATGTAATAAAGAATAGAAAATAATGGGGTGCTACAATATAAAGAATAAAGAAAAATGGTCTAAAAAATTAAAGAATAAAGAAATTAAGAATCCCCCATCTGGACCCTCATATATAGACCATATACTTGCGATAGTTTGATGACGGGAACCGTGCGAGGGCTTTATAGTCCGTAAAGGTCGTTAAAAACCCCCATCATCAACGGTAGCCCTTTGCTTTATGTATGGTTGTCTTTTGTGCACCTATGCTAATCTCATTTTCTTATTTTATGTGTATATGTGTGTGTGTTTTCCCAATAAATGTTTCAAGGAAACCATTAAAAGATGAACCACGATGTATTTTCACTTAAATGTAGTTTCTTACACGTGCATGTGACTAAATTTTAATGTCATCGATACTTAAGTAAAATTTAATCTAGTATATAATATATATATTCCAGAGGCAAATATATGGGTAAAAATCAAAAGCCCCAAAACAGTCCCAGACAATGACTGCCAAAGTTTGTTCTTCTATACACAATTTAAGAGTAAGGCCAAACAAATATTGTATTTTAGTGTCTACTTCTTCCATACCTACCCTGAATTAACACATTTTATAGACTAGTGATTAAGAATCGTTATAATCTAGGCGTTTCTTGGTGAAGCATCGGTAACGTCCAAACATTCCCCTAAATGGTCTATGAAAAAAATGTAAAAAATGAAACAATTTTTCTTACCTACCCTGCCCTATATGTTCTGCCATGGAGCAGGAAACAATGTTTATTTTTTTGCCTAAATAACAAAACTTTGAATTTTTCGACATGCTAAGGATATTCTACACCAGGAATAGATTACCTGAACTGTATTTGGCTAATCCTTTCGGAATTGTAAGTCCTCAATGATTTTCATCTTCATACTGTATTTGGCCTTTCTAACTTTTTTTTATTCGAGCGTCACTGATGAGTCTTTGGTAGACGAAACGGCGTCTGGTGTACACATTCTTAATCCTGGTATCTATGATGAGTTTAATTATGAACTTTACTTCTGTTACTGCAATAAGTTTAATTCTTTTTTATCGTTTTGTTCATTAGCAATTTTACTTCATCATAAGTAAAATATATCAAATTTAGACTCAAAATATCAATTACAACATGTATATCTGTACTATTTTACAGTGTTTTAAATTTATTCACAATTCCCTTGATCGAGAAAAAAATCCTGAATGACTTATTATTAAATGAAGTATTCTATGATCATGAATAAATATTAATCTGTTTGATTCCAAAGAGTTCGTTTAATATATCAACTGTGTTTGTTATTTTCTCCTTTTATATCGTGGTTTAATGATGTAAAAATAATGAGAACGATAATTGTTTAGTTTTATATTTTGAATTATTGATGTACGTCTGTCAGCTATAATGATTATGAACATTAAATTATTATTTTTTTTGCTGTAATAAGATTGATTTTTCTGAAATGCTTAAAAATGAAAGTGGCAATCTCAAAGTATTATAACTTGTCATGATTGTTGCATTAATAATTTAAGAGTTAAAGAGACATCAAACAAAATATGATTATTCATGAAGTATCATGTTTGAAATTAAAATAACATTTTGTTTTAGCACCGCGATGGCATTGATTAGATTCCGATATTTGTAAAAGTTGAATTTAAATATAAATTCACAATCATTGCAATTTCGATTTTTTAATTTATTTTTTATCGAACTCTTCACTTACTTAACCTGTTTACATCATTTTATTTTTAATTGGGTAAAAGTGACCACCTAGTCAATATGTGTATATTATTAACGGGGGTAGAGTTTCTTTAATTTTTCCTTTTCATTATTCAAACCTTCGTACCTCTTTTAGTACCAGTCTCGCTTACTTTATTTGATCCCATCTCAAAGTATCACATTTCAAAAGAATTTGATGTATCACTTAAACCAAGAACTTTCGAACAGAATAGACCTTTTTGTTCCAGCTACAACGCTTGCATGTGACAGTCAAAAGCTATTAGTTAAACCGTAGGTTAAATTTTAATTTCTGACAGATATTTCTTTAGAAAATTGGAAAAGGGCGTGACGGTGTATTAGTTTGAACCGATAGTATGTCATTAGCCATGTTAATATGACACGGGGAAGATAGTTGTGTCACAATACAAGTAAAGGCTCTGGTCTGACAGTGGGTATGAATGATGGCCATGTCTTCCGGTGCACTTGCGCACAGATGCATTACAAAATTTGTTTGCATGCTGTGATTAGAAAGATAAATGACGAGACGAAATCTAAATCTTGTTTACTATGTCAGTGGGATTTTTCTTAAGCTATTTTGTCAATTGATTTTTGTATGTTCCTTTAATCCACTAGCACATTTTTTGGCATATGACAATTCCACAGTTTCTTGTAGACAGTATAATAAGATTTTACGCAAAATCTAATTTAATGTAAAAAACAAATTTCTAAAATAAACTAATTAAAAATAAAATTCACGGATTCTGTGATTTGTAGGCGTTTTTGCATGTGTTATTCGACATATCAAGACTTAAACTCCAAACACATACCCCTTACGCATTGTATGTTAAACTTCGAGGACAATGTGTAAATGATCTATTTTTTTTTATCTCAACACTATAAAAATTGTATTTCTAATTCCACGAATTCAGTTGATTAAGAAAATTATTTACTAAGGAAAATACCTCATTTTTCTTTCCAGCTTATTATGTATGTTAAGTAAATCTGTCGTACTTGCAGTACGCATATATATATTTTGTTGACCAAGACAGCACGTGATGGCAATATTTCATTTTTCTGTAGTTATATATAACCTTACCAATAACGTGATATGAAGAAGATATTAATTTCTTTGTATATTTTAAATTATAGATGAACTTCTTGTAAATTTTGTGGTTGAACCCTTTGTTATCTATTTAGTGGTAAATTTTATGTAATTTATCGGTGAGAATGTGTGAAATTTATTCATGCTATACATGTTATTTGTGCATGTGAAAAATTATGAAAGTTGTAATTTTGACTTTTATTTTTTGTTTTGGAATAAATTAATAATAATTAAATGTAAATTTAACTGTGTTGTCATATTTTAGACATAAAACAAAAGATACAAGTGCGTGATGACATGATTTATTTAAGAATCTCCAAACCTTTGGCCACGCCAAGAATGTTCTGTTTCAGGGAGACAGGACAAAAAGCCAAATTTGATTTTCACTTAAATTGGTTTTTCTGTCTGGCTGCATAGAACCAAACTTCCGCTTTTTGAAATATTGACTTGTATTGGTCGTCATAATTCGCCGTTTCAGAATCAAATGCTTCCTGCGTAATATTTGAAAAAAAGGGTATACCAAAGCGTTGTGATTGGCTAACAATGTTTAAACAATGGAAATCTAACCAATGACATAACGTTATTTTCATGTTTGGGGTACTAACGATGAAATTACCATCATCCTTTAGATTCTGAAATGGCGAATTCTAAAATGACATATTTCGATCTATATTTTGATGATTTTGCAGTTTTACATTTTTATTCTTACTTCATTACATGTCACAAAAGATATATATTAGTTGCTGTCTGCTTAACGTCCAGTGGCAAATATTCCTTGTTCGTTTAGGTCGATGTGAAAAAAACCAAATCTTATGTTGTACTATTACACCACTGTCCCAGGTTGAGGGAGGGTTTGGGTTTACCCCGCTGTATATTATATTTGTTTTTCGTTCGTTATTTTATATATAAATCAGGCCGTTAGTTTTCTCGTTTGAATTGTTTTATATTTGTCATTTCGGGGCTATTTGCAGCTGACTATGCGGTATGGGATTTGCTCATTGTTGAAGCCGTACGGTGACCTATAGTTGATAATTTCTATGTCATTTGGTCTCTGGTGGAGAGTTATCTCTTTGGCAATCATACCATATATTCTTATCTTAAAATGTAAAGCCTGTAGACTGGATCAAGACGAATAACCACAATTCAATTCATTTAGACATGTGCATCAAATTAAAACAGATAAAACATTATATAATTTACTGTCAATGAATGGAAAACAATAAGATTTTAGACATCTACCATCATGCCACAAATTAAACTGTACAATGTGAAATAGAAATGGCAACAGCAGAATTATGGTGAACAAAATGTAGTGATTTCGATTAATTTACTCTCGATCCTAGTTAGATTTATCTAAATCGAACTTTGCAATCCACTATCATGCGCATACAGATGTCTGGTGGTTGTTTGCTTCACTGATTTTCGTAAAGTCAGGTCATTGTTCGGTTTAAAAATTTACGGTCATCTTTGGTCGATATACATCCAGAATTTTCCAGTTGTCGGAGTTGTGTTCTGCTACATAAAATCCTCGTGAAAATAACACAAACAGTTGACAATTCTTGATGTTCAAATAACAGGAAGGCCATAATTTTATAATGTTGAACTCTTGTTTATAAGGCCGACTTAAATATTACATGAGAGGAATCACCAAAATACTGGACAGTACAACAGCAAACACCAGACTACTCCGAAACAAAACAAACGCTGAAACAAAGACAAACAACACATGGTCCAGATAGCTAGACTTTGTACAATTAATCCAGTTTACCGTGCACCAAAAACTAAACATAATTCAGATCAAACATACATGTATAACCATTAAAAATAAATCATGAATTCAACCGTAGACGTCTGTTTATTTGTTATCGTGAAACATTTGTTTGACCCAAATACGTGATAATAAAATTGAGAATGGAAAACATAGTATCTAATTGTTTGTTAAAATTGAAGGAGAATGCATTTATAAATACATCTTTTTTTTAGAATTTAACGATTGAGCGGTGTACGGGACAGATAAAAATTATATAACAGCGTCGTTTAAGACAAACTAGGCTTACATATACTTATACTTAATCCTTTTTGTCATAATAACACTTAAAATAATGGCATTAAAGTCATACATTATATTTTACATATGTGTTACATCATAGTACGAAAGAACCGATCGAATTGAACGCGAAGTGCAAGTAGTTGACGTTCATGTCTCGCAGTTTTATGGTCTCTTTGAAGCGGTTAACAAATGTATAATCGTGCATGAATAAGGTCTTACACTTTTATAGCTAAGCGGCGGTTAACAATTGTGAGCCTCGTTCGGATTGTGTAACACACTTTTATGGTTAGGCGAATGTGTAGCCATGCATGGATCAAGTTTGATTTTTAAGGTTAATTGGTTAAGAAATATGGTCGTGCATAGATTTTGTTGCACATATTTAGGGTAAAGCGGTTAACATATGTGTAGTCGTGCATGGCTTTTGTACCTCACTTTTTACATCGGATGACCGTGAGGGCATTCCGGTGTATTGCTGTTGCCTAGATTTCCATTACGTAACTTTCATGGGATTGTAACCGATCTATAAACATGATAAATACGCGGACATTATCGAGTGCAAAATATCATTCCTTATCGCTTTTTATAAATTCATTTTTTCAATGGATACTCCTAAAAATATTTTTTTTAGAACATAAATTAATAATATGAAAATGTTTTGTCGTTAGAAACATATATATAAGTAAAAATCTTTAATATCTATGCACACGTACAGAAAATGTGTGTTAACGCATGCGGAAGAATATCTCAAAAACGTTTGCAATCTTTCATGCAGAGTTATCAGTCCTCGCTCTCTCTCAAGGACCGATAACTCTGCATGGGAGATTGAAAGTTTTGCGGGAAAATATGAATGCCTACTGAAATCCAATCTATTAGAAAAATCGAATTATTACAGAAGAGTGTCCACCGTGCACTTGCACTGCACTATTATTAATATAGTAGAATAGAATGAAATACAAATGGATGAAAATTATATATACATGTAACTGTAATATACAAATATTAATATAATATATAACAACAAACCAGAGTATACTGATTTGTATCACTTCAATATCATATTTATTAAGGTGAGGTTGAATTCCCTGTCATTTATTCATCATCCACGCACGAACTTGTCTAAGAATTTTTTTTTATCATCCACAAGAACTTGCAGTCATCCGATGTTTAGTACTTCAGTACTTTGATTGGTAAAGCGGTTAACAATTGTGTTGTCATGCAAGGAATATATTCCACATTTTTGAGGTAAAAGAGTTAACATTTGTGTTGTCGTGCATGGATTGTGTCATTTTTATAGCAATGCGGTTAACAATTAAAGTCATGTATGGAATATATGTCGCAATTTTATATTAAAGAGGTTAACATAAGGAGATAGAAGATACCAAGGAAAAATCACAAACCATAAGTCGAATAAAAAAGATAACATCATGGCTAAAAAGAAAAACGACAGTCAACAGAACATTACACAAACAACAGAACATTACACAAACAACAGAACATTACACAAATAGTAAAAAGATGACCATAACAAACTCCAGCAAAAACTGGTAGTGAACTCAGGTGCTCCGGAAGGGTCAACAGTTCCTGCTCCACTAGTGACGCACGTCGTTTTTACTCCTGTAAATTACATTGATACATCATATCCGGTGATTTGGCATTGTACAAGGTGAACATTTAAATGTCTCTTCTCTAATCATAATACATTTCAAAATCCTGAACCATCGGCACATATTAATCTCCGGCTAACCCTTAATTGTTCTCAAACTAATGAAAGTTTGAAAGGGCAACGAACAAACAAAACTAGTACTAGTAGAAACAACACAAGCACAGAACAATGAAAGAGAACAAAATAAAATATCCAAACAACGAAAGCAAACACAACATGACCATCTGAAGTAAAATTAGAGGTGGACTCATGCAGGTGCTCCGGAAGGGCAAGTAATTCCTGCTCTTCAAGATGTACCCGTCTTGTTTAACAATCGATAATAAGTCGCATTCGGTGATTTCACGATCGAGAAAAAAAGGACAGGATATTGGTTACGATGAGTGGAAAATACCTGTGGTTATACGTGTATGTGACACATATATTCCAGTACGGTCAACTAAAATAAATATTGTTAAATTAAAACTTCCTCGTGCACGGTTATGGCTGTTTTCTTTGTTTATGATGCTACAAAAGGTTTATTCGTATATGAAAATTAATAAATTATTGCTTGCATTCATTATTGTGATGGTTAAACAATCGACACAAGTGCGAGTTTAATGTTTGCGATTTCAAAAATGCTGCATATAAAATTACAAAAACTAGTAACGTTATTTGTTTTTGCGACACTTATCTCTTTTTTCGAAATTTTTGCAATTATTATAATAAAAATTTAAAAAAAAACTCTGAATTAACAGTAATTGATTTTCAAAAAAAACTTCTCAAACCCAAACGTTTATTCGCAAACGTTGTTTCGGAAGGTTATTAAAACACGTGAAGGGTGCACAACAGCAAGACGGACATCATATTTTATATTACTACGACATGGTCGTTCGACCATTGCTCGAGTGTACAGAGCCATCAACCCAATGATAAATGTATCAGTATTTGCATGATTAAGATAACAAATTGTCACAGTAATATCTTCATGTATTTATATATATTAATTAAGCATGTAACTGCACTACAACTTAGGCTCTACTCCGTAATACTTAAAACTCCTACATCATTTCTCCGTGCTTCAGATGTGAATGCATTGAATTAGTCACAATGAATTTTAGTTTAACTTTTAGTATGTTTAGCTTTCCTTAATTCTGGTCTTGTGGTCATCACAATTCCGAGTACAATTATTGTACTCAGAATGAGAAATCAACTAATCAAAATATTGCACAAATTCTGTACTCCGAGTACTGAGTAAAGTGTTATGACGGAAAGTCCCCTAGTATACATGTACATGATGATGGTTATTCTAGAAACATGTGTTGTTCTCAAGAAATCATATCACTTGTCATTTATAATTTCGCTTTTTGGCGTAAAATATCTGACGATTGGCCACGCCACGGTAGTCATAATTTTAATGCAAAATTCAAATTCAAATGTGTATTGCCATGTAAGGGAGCTACCATTTGATTTCTTAGGGGGGGGGGGGGCTAGGATGAAAATTCTTATCCTGCATTTTTTTAGTTGTAATCTGTCCTGCCTTTTTATTTTCATTCTATTCGGTCCTTCCTTTATTTCATTAGTTTATCCTGACTTTTTTTTACATAAATTGTCATCCTGCCTTTTTTTTTTTGCAAAGTTGCTCATCCTGCCTTTTTTTTACTCAAAACTCCTGTCCTGCCTTTTTTTCAAATTTTATCCTAGCCCCCCCCCCCCCCCCCCCCCCCCCCTTTCCCCCTTTCCCCCTTTAAAAATCAAATGGTAGCTCCCTAAACTTTAAACAATAAATGTGTGACAAGTACAACATCAGTATACAATTAAGCAGTTATACAATTATATCAATTCATTTGTCTCAAAATTCAAAACCTTTTTATAGTATATAGTATAGTACAGTTAAATAAAATCTTACACGTGTAAGAACAATTATACACCTAACCATTGATTCTTTGTCTTATGCATGTAAATTAATTTTATTAATTGTATACTGAAGTTTGAAACTGTAATAAGGTGTCTCGATCATTCAGACCAATTTTAAAGCAAAATTTAAAAAAAGTATAAGTAAGAGCTCTTTAACCGACTATCATATAAAATCATACAGATTCATGCAAACACAAATAAATAAAAGGGCATGCATTCAAATAGAATAAAAGCATATCAATCTTGATTTTTGATCTTCCAAGGTCAATGTTCATGCGACAAACACCTCTATATGTGTACTAACTGTACCAGCAAACACTAAAATATCAGAAAAAGACTAACAAACTGACTATATAAATACCATGAATAAATTAATCCATAAAATTGAGAATGGAAATGGGGAATGTGTCAAAGAGACAACAACCCGACCATAGAGCAGACAACAGCCGAAGGCCACCAATGGGTCTTCAATGCAGCGAGAAACTTCCGCACCCGGAGACGTCCTTCAGCTGGCCCCTAAACAAATATGTATACTAGTTCAATGATAATGGACGTCATACTTAACTCCAAATTATACACAAGAAACTAAAATTAAAAATGATACAAGACTAACAAAGGCCAGAGGCTCCTGACTTGGGACAGGCGCAAAAATGCGGCGGGGTTAAACATGTTTTTTGAGATCTCAACCCTCCCCCTATACCTCTAGCCAATGTAGAAAAAACAAACGTACAACAGTACGCACAGTAAAACTCAGTTTAAGAGAAGTCCGAGTCCGATGTCAGAATAGGAAACAAAAGAAAATAAACAAAATAACAATAATACATAAATAACAACAGACTACTAGCAGTTACTGACATGCCAGCTCCAGACCTCAATTAAACTGATTGAAAGATTATGTCTTCATCATATGAATATCAGGCACAATCCCTCCTGTTAAGGGTTTAGTATTATACCATCATAAAATACATGAGAAGAACATAACCCGTGTCATGCCAACAACTGGTTTTAGAATAAATATGTTTAATTCCGATGCAAAGACCCTATAAGTGAATCAATATTAAAGCCAAAATATGCAATCTTTAATGACCTGACAACAGTATCGTAACTATAACAAGCACAAAAAGCAGCTATATATAAAAACGGGAAAAAAACAGAGCAAAAGGCCCGAAAAGAATGAAGAAATTTCAGCTATGAGACATCATTGGAATGAAACGGCATGAACTACAATAATATTTTTGCCCCCCCACACCCGGAATTTATATAATTCCTTAATAAGTCAATGGCTTCATTGGAAAAAGAATACCATACTTGTGCTGCCTCAAACCTAAAAGATATTTACCAAAAGTTGAGGTTCTTGGTCAAGATACCTCAGCAGTGTTCACGTATCTGAAATGATAAGAATTGGTTTTTTTTAATAACAACCAGATCTTGAATAAAAAGAGGACATTTTTTATCACTTATTTTAAAGGTCCCCAAGGTAATTGTGATATGTTTGCTAGAACGTAATAATCACTTACCGTTTACTGGTTAAAGTTTAATTGGATAATATAGAAACAATACTAGTATTAAAGAAGAATTATCAAAAATATTGAACTCCACATCTGTTGCCATGAGAACTCAAATCAATATTTAAGTGTTGTGTAAGTCTTTCATGTGCTGAATTTCATTTTGAAGTACAATGATACCAATCTCGGTCATCAATCAATATATATAAACTAAATGGGCTTTGCTCATTGTTGAAGGCCGTACGATGACCTATAGTTGATAATTTCTGTGTCATTTGGTCTCTTGTGGAGAGTTGTCTTATTGGAAATCATACCACATCTTATTTTTATAAATATCTAGAAATAAATTCCGCTAAAAACTGGTTTTAGGGGTTGTCTTAAACTTGCAGTAAAGTATTTGCTTTTTGCACCTCGTTGAAAACCTAAAAATAAAACTTTGAGCTGAAGATCAACAGTAAAAGCCATTTCCTTTCCTTTTGGTTCTGTCAAGTTCGCGCATGGTTTGTGTTAGGAATGGATACACAATGCCCCTTTTCCCCTTTTCTTTGTTATGACACATACAGCTTCAAATTTGAACATAATGACTAGTAATATATCCACAAACTGGTCTTCTATGTTTTTCAAAGTTTATAACTAACTGATCATGACCCTCGCATATACTTTTATTCCTATTTTGCGTGTGAATTTGTTTAAAAATTGTTCTGTAACTTCGAAGTTCTAATAGCTGACCTAAATGATATAGTTTTTTTTCATCACTTCGAAACTACTGTACCATACCA
Source organism: Mytilus californianus (assembly GCF_021869535.1). Classification (NCBI taxonomy): domain Eukaryota; kingdom Metazoa; phylum Mollusca; class Bivalvia; order Mytilida; family Mytilidae; genus Mytilus; species Mytilus californianus. Next base: position 24,654,764 of record NW_026262668.1, read on the forward strand.
GTACCATAATTTCACAGTAATGGGTTTGTACTTCAAGTTGTATAAGTAACAGCTTTATACGTTTAATGTGCAACTAAATTTAAGATACAAAAGCAATTTCCATTACTTTAAAATTGTTGCACTTTAAGCAAAATTTTTTATCAATTTAAAGTTATAAAGTTCATGAATAAAGTATGTTATAAATTTGCCAACACAATATTATCCGATTATTGGGTTTGAGTTTACCAAAGTGATATCCAAAAGTCTTAGGTGCGCGGATATACCGGGGACTGCACCGTATTGTACTACACAACGGAGGTAAAAAAAACTAGTACTTCAAAATTTTTAATACTATTAAATTGTGGTACTAAAATAGTACAATTATAGTTTGGAAGTACTATATCAGTGCCTTATTATTTAGGTATAATTTTCAGCACTGTTAAGTTGTAGTACTAAACAAATACATGTGTAAGCTATATTCAATTGATAAATATTAAGCAACTATACATGTATATATATGATTATAGTAGCACTAGATATAATTATCTTTATTAATTTAAGCCGCATTACTGCAAATACCATAGAGGTCGATTTCTCACATTGAAACACAAGAGACAGATACGATGGAAATCTCAATAGATTTAAGATCTAGCAAAATGGATAAAAGTATATAAAGAAGCAAAAGAAGCAAACGTGGTTTATGGCCTACCAACAACAATTGAATCACTGTAAGGCATGGATATTTGAGAAAATAAATTGTATGAGGCAGCGATGGTTTCTTTAAAGTACAATGCAAACTTCGACTAAATTTCTTCAGAAGATGGCAACGGAAACTGCAATACTGTTTTTATACTGTTAAAGAAGGTTACAAAAGAAGACACATACACGATCTTATATTATTGGACTGAGAAATTTAATTTTTTGCTTGCACATTTGCTACAGAATGGTCAAACATCACTCTTCAAAGCACTTCAAAAACGTTTTGATTTCCTTTCTGCAACAAAATTTGTTAAAAGGATTAACCAAGATCACTTCAAAAGATGTTATTCAGATTCTGTTTACTTGTGAAAATAACAACCTTCCCGGCAAGAATGATACAATCATATATTGTATATTTCCTCTGCTAAAGTGATGTAAATTTCCAGACGTTTGTCGTTGATTGACAGGGCTGAAGAGTTGTTTAAGGATCATCTCTCACAAAAATATATTGTTTATTTTCAGTAAGTTTCAATATCGTATTTCTGCTTATGTCTTTGCCATTTTTTCTGTAATCTAAACATATTTTTTGCCGTTTTCCTTCCCTGATTTATGTCAAGATATTATCTACAGACAAGTTCATATAATTTACATATGTTCGAATGTTATACATGAAAATTGATAAATTCCAAACATTTAGCGTTATGAGAGCTATGTTTTCTTTGCAATCTGTTTCAATATTGGAAAGTTTTTGTAGCTGCTAAATACTTTACCATTTTCCATATATTGTTTAGTACGCCCAAGGCAAATACTACCAATAACCTTGGAAATAGATGTCTGAAATCAATTTCAGTACGCAAGACACGTGTTTATGGAAAAACATTTCTTTAGACAATTCGAGACCAAAAGTTTAGATGGCCAAATACATGTAACAAATACCGACAAATTAGAAGTCCTGCATCAGCGATTCTGTCAGACAACTGCCTAGAGTTACTGACATTAATGAATTTATATTAGTAGTGTTAAGTACAGGTGAAAGTTTTCATGCATCTTATCAATTACAATAGAACCAGAGTCTATGCTATTTACTTACTTTTACCGAGGTGTTCAAACTAGATGAACACCAGAAGAATTAGCGCACATTGAGCACCAGACCCTGTATACATTCAATTCTATTCAGTTCAAGAATGCACTCCTGTATTTAACTCTGTAGAATGAAAAATTTGGGATTAGATACTTCAATGAGACAACAACCGTACTAACTGCATAGGTCAATTAAAGTAGACATTTTTGTATACAGTTATTTAGTATTTCAATATTTTATTTGTTTGTTTGGTAACATGTTGATGTTTAACGCCAATTTTCAGAGACCTTTGCTATATCTTAGAGACCAGTTAATATCAATAAAGGAAGTCCAAGTACTTGGAGATAACAGCGGACATTCGTTGGGTGCCAATGAATTGAACTTTACCGTGATTGTTAGTATCTTCTGGGGTAATGACGATTATCAACGGGTGCAGATTCAGGCCAGGGCGCCCCCTAAAAAGAGAAAAAAAATATTGTACCGAAAGAAGGTCCTCTAATTCCTAAATCTCAGAAGCAACCCCCCCCCCCTTTTTTTACAGCAATACGTGGATCCGCGCCTTATCAACAGAAACATACAAACATTCTTGTCATAAAAATACATTCTATTAAATACAACGCAAGTATATTGTTTGACAAATAAAAACTAATTTTTAAAAAGTTGTTGAATAAACAGCAAAATTTGTTTGTGCAGCTTCCAGATCTGCTTTTGTTATAGTTTGCATAAATTCATACTACGGCTTAATTAAGAAACTTGGAAAAAAATTGACAAAAACATTTATCGTATTATAACACGTATTACATGTCTGACAAGTGCGATTGGATAGAAGATAAACAAGATACGTTTTGAACTTGTTAGCTAGTTATCCAACTAAAAATCTACAAGTAAAGTTGACTTATCTCCCTTTGAATAAAAAGTTTGTTTATTTTCTTTACTTAAATTTCCCTACTTCTCAAAATTAAAGTTTAATGGCTTAGATTAGAGTTGTATCAGAAAGGGAAATCAGATGAAAGATTCGCTTTTACCTTGTATCCCATATTTAATATATCAATTTTCACGTGCTCTCACCAAATACTACAAAGAGGACTTGAACTATCAGTCAAATCTCAGTGCGTGACAAGATCAGAAAATTGATACACAACGAAAATATAAGATATGTCATGTTCTGAAACTATATCTACAACACATGTTAAACCTGCTTCTTTTATTCGATAAAACTGTTACTGGTTAGTGGCATGAAAGACTGGAGCTTTCACATGAATTGATTTCCAAATGTCGTTGTTGAAATTCGCGTAATTTTACAACCTTGAAAAGCAGGTGGACAGATCATTCTTTGCCGTTTCGGTTACCAAAAACGACAAATGAAAGAGAAACATTAACTTCCTTTATTTTGTTTTGAAATGCCATTACGAGTAGGATAAAATGAATATTCAACAAATATGTAAAAAGTAAAATAACAAAAATACCGAGCTTCGAGGAAAATTCAAAACGAAAGTCCCTTATCAAATAGCAAAATCAAAAGCTCAAACACATCAAATGAATGGAAAACAACTTTCATACTCCTGACTTGGTACAGCTAAGGTACTTTTCATACATGTGTAAAGTATACAGTCAAGTCAGGAGCCTGTAATTCAGTGGTTGTAGTTTGTTGCTGTATATCATATTTGTTTTTCGTTCATTATTTTGTACATAAATCAGGCCATTAGTTTTCTCGTTTGAACTGTTTTACATTTGTCATTTCGGGGCCTTTTATAGCCGGATATGTGGTATGGGTTGTGCTCGTTGTTTAAGACCTATGGTGACCTATAGCTGTTAACATCTATGTCATTTGGTCTCTGGTGGAGAGTTGCCTCATTGGCAATTATACCACATCTTCCTTTTTTTACATGTATGCAATCTCATTATGTTGGTTTATACTTTATCCAAAACTTAACATCGATGAAACCAGCAATAAAAACAAAAACCAAGTTGGACAAAGCAAAATCCGATAAAAATTAGTTACTGTCAGATACATATCATATGTATATTTGGGCTGCGTCAGATAGAAATCGACCTTATGCAAATAAATACAAATACATGTAGTACGCTATATTTTATGGGAAATTTGCATGCAAATGCTTGAACCGTTTCTAAATTTGGATGTTTTGTAGGAATCTTAAAATTCAGACCAACACTAACCTTAAATGTCAGAATTTTATTTCCCAATCAATCACAGTGTAATGCCTGTATATGTAACTATCACCACTTGCAAAGGACGATTTCTATCCGACGCAGATCATATAATTTTTTTCTAATTGGTTATGCATACTCATATTCAGCAAATCTACATTTAGCTCGAGCTTAAAGGTGAATGCAAAATTAACTTAACATATAAGATAAATTTAGAAAATGTTAACTTAATATAGAAACCCACACAGACAATATCAAAAGAAAGATCGGATAAAAACACATGGGTTTGAAAGTTAACATGAGGACAATTTAGAGCTTGACGTATTGTACAGCAAATTGTCTATGATAGTTGGTTGTTTTTATTGAGTAGTTTGATTGCTTTCGCATTGACGTTTCCCATTATTTAATGTTATTATTTCTCGATATGTCCTAAATACTAGTATTGTACAGGGGACTGACCATTATCATTTACAATCAAGGACTGATCTTCCTTAGCTTTAAAACTATATATATACAAGTTGGGGCACCTGTTGTGTGAGATCACGATTGGTTTTTGTTGAGGACCTATTGCTTAGTCTTTAAGGTTTTATATAAACAAAGGGTTTTGTAGACTGTTGTTTGTCTTTTTGTCGTTTTCCTTTTTTTAGTCTGATATGCTCCGCCTCTTTTTTATTTTGAGTTTGATTCTCCCTTTGATATGCTCCGCCTCTTTTCTTATTTTGAATATGATTCTACCTTTTGTATGCTCCGCCTCTTTTTTATTTTGAGTTTGATTCTCCCTTTGATATGCTCCGCCTCTTTTCTTATTTTGAATATGATTCTACCTTTTGTATGCTCCGCCTCTTTTTTATTTTGAGTTTGATTCTCCCTTTGGTATGCTCCGCCTTTGTTTGTTTTTGAGTTTGATTCTACATTTGGTATGCTCCGCCTCTTTTTTTATTGTGAGTTTGATTCTCCCTATGGTATGCTCCGCCTCTTCTTTTTATTTTGAGTATGATTCTCCCTTTTGTATGCTCCGCCTCTTTTTGATTTTGAGTTTGATTCTCCCTTTGGTATGCTCCGCCTCTTTTCATAGCCAGAAATTAGTAGTACTTTTGCTAATTAATATTCATAATATGTAAATGAGAATTGTACCACGTGATAATAGTTTGAACTGGACTGGCTTGATATCATTAAAATCTTTAAAACACGGATATTATAAGTTGCCCGTCACAGAGTCCTTGTTTATAATCACTCTGATATTTCCGTAAAGTTGTCAGGCGGTCAAAATCAAAACAATGAACGCGAATTTAGTTAATTTTTCGTGTTTTCGTGAGTATATTCTTCTTGAAATAGGGGCATTTTAACTTTACGTGGGAACCTAGAGTTCAACGACTACACATACAAGGTTTGAACTTGCTTATTCTTTGGACATTCAAGTTTCAAGTTTCATCCCCGCAACCTGTTTTTGTAATGACCTTGTTAGCCAATTTTCAACACGAAGTTTGCAAATTTGACGTTTCAGCCATTTTAGCCAGTATTTTATACTGCAATGTCAAAAGCCTCTCGCTTCGATTTTTAAAATAGCTCAGGAACCTTGATTTTTGCAACGACAGTCATTATGTTTCGTTTAAATGGTGTATATTGTTGTGTATATTTATTTTCTGTCCCCGCAACCTGTCTATCACTTAAATTAAAGTTAAAACAGACATTTTTTTTCAAAATTCCCTATCATTTCAATATAATTTCCGTGACCCGTATCCGATTTCTTTAGTATAATATTCAAATAAGCAAAGTGGCGTTGATTTCTGGATATGTTGATTTTGAGTTTGATTCTCCCTTTTGTATGCTCCGCCTTTGTTTTATTTTGAGTTTGATTCTCCCTTTGATATGCTCCGCCTCTTTTTTTATTTTGAGTATGATTCTCCCTTTTGTATGCTCTGCCTCTTTTTGATTTTGAGTTTGATTCTCCCTTTGATATGCTCCGCTTCTTTTTTTATTTTGAGTATGATTCTCCCTTTTGTATGCTCCGCCTTTGTTTTATTTTGAGTATGATTCTCCCTTTTGTATGCTCTGCCTCTTTTTGATTTTGAGTTTGATTCTCCCTTTGGTATGCTCCGCCTCTTTTTTATTTTGAGTATAATTCTCCCATTGGTTAGTCCCGTCTCTTTGATTTTGAGTTTGATTCTTCCTTTGGTATGTTCCGCCTCTTTTTTATTTTGAGTATAATTCTCCCATTGGTAAGTCCCGTCCCTTTTTGATTTTGAGTTTAATTCTCCCTTTGGTGTGTTCCGCCTCTTTTTTATAAACTAGAAGATATAAGTGATACCCCAATATTACTAGTGAATATTTGGACTAGTAGCCGTCTTTACCAGCGGGCATACTTTTCTCTTGTATGACGCACACAGATGAAACAGATTGATTGATTTATATAAAAAAGAAGATGTGGTATGATTGCCAATGAGACAACTCTCCACAAGAGACCAAAATGACACAGAAATTAACAACTATAGGTCACCGTACGGCCTTCAACAATGAGAAAAGCCCATACCGCACAGTCAGCTATAAAAGGCCCCGAAATGACAATGTAAAACAATTCAAACGAGAAAACTAACGGCCTAATTTATGTACAAAAAATTAACGAAAAACAAATATGTAACACATAAACAAACGACAACCACTGAATTACAGGCTCCTGACTTAGGACAGGCATATACATACAGAATGTGGCGGGGTTAAACATGTTAGCGGGATCCCAACCCTCCCCCTAACCTGGGACAGTGGTGTAACAGTACAACATAAGAACGAACTATAAAAATCAGTTGAAAGAGGCTTAACTCATCAGATGGATAAAAATACAAATACTACAAATACAAGTGGACGTGGCCGGTTACTTGTACATCCAAACAACAAAAAGACACTAAGTACAGATCTGAGAGTACTCGCAGTTACTGACAGCTAGTTCAAAGCCACTAACAACTAATAAAAAAATCATGCATCTAAGACTAAATTATCAATCCGTACACATCCAACATCCAATGGATTTAGTGTAAAGACGTCATAAACAGTCAGAGAAAAACATGACCTTGTGCAATGCCAAGATATAGGTATTGACAGATTGTAGATCCATGAATGTGTATATGTATATAACAATAATATTTAGTTTGCTTTTAATTTACTGATAACAAAATCAATATCAGTACCAATAAAAACAATATTTAATGATCTAATTACAGTGTTGAATTGGTAACCTATTAGAATAAGATTATTTAAAGGATCGATAAGTTTACTAGGATCGTTTCTAAATTTCCGGGCACGGTAAACAATATTGCCGTAAAAATGAGGATGTTTGTTTGACGTCGCAAAAACTATATCACGGCGGCAGATGAAATAGAACAAATAAATAAAATATTTCGTATATGTTATAAATTTTACAATCATCAAAAGAAAATCCACAAAAACAAAATAAGCATTTTTCCAGAATTTCTATTAAGCATTCTTTTAGTTTGAGAATATACAGTTTAACCGTCTTACTTCTTGACCTCATGTCCTTGCGCGTGACTCCTTCACCAGCGATCACGTGCCCGTCCTTCGATATTGTCATACTGAGTATACTGGATTCAATGTTCAATTCCTTCACATTGAAGAGATTTTGAAGTTTACCGTCTGAACTTATTATATGAATGGCATGAGTACTTCTATCATACGTCATCCACGAATTGGTAAATGTTCAAAATATTAGTTGGCAAAAATTTCCTATAATAAGAATTTACTTTAGGATGCGCTTCATAAACCCACATTCGTTGTCCTTCATTGTTTGACGTTATAATTTTTATCCCTCTTGAACGATCATACTCAAAATCAACAACAAAAATGCTACCATGCGAATCTGTGTTCAACTTAATTATAATTTCGAACAGGTTTTTCTCGGGTTGTCGAAGCGAAATACTTTCAGAACTTTGCCACACATCGTCCATTTTTCTATTTGATGTTCGCCATCTGTTTCAATAGTCCCGACTAGAACATGATGATCTTTAGTTAAATGAAGTGCAGCAGGTGCCTAAGTTGCCATTTCTTTAAACTCTCTCAACTTCTTTCCAGATTTAGAAAGAATTAATTTTTTGTGCTTTTCAATTGAGGAAGAAAGCAATGTTCCATTTAGTAAAATAGCCAGGCCACCAGAAGCAAGCTTCTTCGTGCAATTGTTTATAACCCTATCCATGTCAGTGTCTAGTTATATGTTCACTGTGGCATCGGTTAGAACGTGACCAACGACACTTTTACAGTATAGAAAAAAAAATGAACAATCATTACATGGATCCAAGGAAAATATTTCATAGACATCAGTTTCGTAAATTTTTACGACATCAAGCTTTATTTCTTTCGCTACATCTTATTTAGGGATATTATCCTCTTGAATTGACCATATAATATTTTGTAGACTTTCTGGGCTCACTCCTTTGACAACTTAGAAGACGACAGTGGAATTATGATTTCTTCTTCAGTTAGTTTTTGAAAATACTTTTTAGCAGAATCGGTCATGTTTAGAATTTCCATTGTGTCTGTTTTTTTTCTCGCATTCTCGAATTTCTCGAATTTTTTCCATTTATCTGTGATTTTCTTTCATCAAGTTTCTTTTTCTCTTGTGAAATAGAAAGTTAAGTTTTTTCGAACCTGCCATCCAAGTCGACAATAATTTCATTTGTATGTCTTGTTACTTCATTTTTCATGCATTGTTCCTGGTCTTTTATTTTTTTCTTTGTTTCTTCGTATTTTTCATGATGAAGTAGAACTGCTTTTTCCAAGAGAACATCATTTCGGTAAACTTTCAAAAGAACAATGTTATATTTTTGTTGATATTCTTTCATCTCCATTATTTTTTCTTTCACAACGGTTCTCAATTCTTCTAAGTCATGTTTCTTATGGTTCTGAGATAAGCAGACTGTGCATGCTAATTTTTCAGTCCCTGTAATATACACAGTACGTCTGTTGTTCGTGTGTTTCGCATCGAATAACTTTTAATCCTGCTTTTGCTTTTCTGAATGTCTCTTTCTGTCCAATATCCTTCAAATTAATGACAGAATTTTCGAGTTGTGTTTTCTCCTTTGAGTGAATTGGAATTGACTTGCACCTGTCACATAGTAGAAAATCACATTCAAGGCATTTCCAATTAATTTTTGTCTCCTCATCACAAAGTTGGCACGTAACTGGAAGCTGGGCCTTCTGTACTGAAGAAGCACTGGTCATTATTTGGCTAAATCAGACTATTCCACGTTTGCCTTTCATCCTTTAAAAAAATAACTAACTGATGCATACAATTTTTCGCTATCTGTTGGATTCATTTATGTGAAATACACATATTAAGTGTAATTATCTGCGGTAGATTAAAGCATCGGATAGTATTTGCATACAACATTGGAAAGATAACACAAACTGATATTATATATACATGTATGCAATCATATATTACATATTTAGATTGGTTTTTTTTTTTGTCATTTCATTAACCATCCTATTACACAATGGTCACGAGCGAAGCGAACGAGCTAATTTGGTCTTGTGTGACAATCTAAAAACCGTATTACTCGCACATTACAAGCACAGTATATATGCCTTACATAGGATTATTGGACCATATGAATTTCGGGGTAGGGAATGGCAGGATGATTTTTAAAATAAATATCCTGGCCCGGTAAGAGCTGAAAATAAATAACTTTGCCCAAAACAGGATGAAAATTAATATTCTGCAACACAAAGTGCAGGAAATAATTGTGTACAAAAGTGAAAATAAATTTTCGCGCGGTGAAACCACGAAAAATATAAGCATGCGTAGCAACAGATGGAAATGCATATTCAGTCTGCAAGAAAAATCCTCCTGCCCCCTCACTCCCAGAATATCAAATGGACGTTCCCTAAGAGTGAATATCTTTAGGCCATCATTGTTATGAATTTTACTCTAAGCCAAATAGTAACATCTTCATATGATGACAAACAATTCTAATAGAATATGATAGCTTTCAAACACACTGTCTGAATAGAGTACCAAGTAGTGTTCATACAGTGAATAGACAGCCCGGCGGTCTCAATGAAGTAGTTTTCAACAAAGTTAACAGACATCTCAACGGATCCAGTAATCAGTTTAACAAAATATCTTACGACTTAAGTTGATCGTAAGTATACTGAATTGTTCATGACTGACGATCAACTTCAGTCGTAAGATTTTTTTGTGAACGGATCACTGTGTAGTACTGTACACAAATGAATAGACATCTACAGACAGACGGACGGGTGAAGACTATAATAACTTATTACCTCCATCGAAGTGCGGCGGTAGGGTAGGGAATAGGAAAAGGGGGAATGAGTATTATAACACGACAGATAGGTAATCGGTATACAGTATAACAGGTGACTACAACAGTTGTCTTTCTTTTCCTGAATTTTAATAAGTTCATTTCTCATTTTATTGCACAATATTAAATATCTGCAATTTTTCCTTTTATTGAAAATATTTATAATACATTTGTTTCAAACAGTCTTTAGGTTTCGAATGCAGAGTTGTCTCTTGGCAAACATACAACCACAACTTACTTTTATATTAATAGTACTGGTAAAGCATACTAATTTTTTTATCTCCTTATGAAAATTAAGAAACTTTGAATTGGGTGCGCGAGACAGAAAGTGCATGACAGAGTGAATATGAGATCTTAAAGAATGTTTAGATATCTATCTAATTTTTTTTTAAATGAATATTTAATCACAATATTTATATATTACAACGTTTAGTTGTCCTTGGTTTTTTCTTCTTCTACCTTTACCTTTTTGTATCGGCATGAATGCGGATAAGCTGCGCTGAAGTTTGAGACAGTAAATTAAATTGTAAAAAAAAGTATCGAAGTCATGGTTGTCTGTTCTTACTTGCAATTATATAAACGAATTAGCAGTTTACATTATGAGATCACATCGGTGTTTGTTGGGATTCGTGTTGCTCAGTATTCATTTAGTTTTCAAAGTAGTATTTAGTGGAGCTGTTTGTCTTATCCTCGTTTTTCGTTTTTTTTTGCAGCGGCGTTATCAGTTTTCTTTAATTTTCAAGTTTTGAATGTTCCCTTTGTATCTTTTGCGTCTTTTTTGAAACACCATTTCACTGATTTTTACCTTGGAGCAATGTTGAAATGTTTTTTTTTTGTTGTTGCTTTTTCTGCATTTCAATTCTATACAGTTAGTTCCTGGTATTGCAAAAATGATGTCTTCCTGACGATACTGTATACAGTAGTTTTTGAATAAGAGCGAGCGATCTTAGATATAAAGTATTTTGAGCTTCCTTTCATTATATTATTTACTATACTATTCATTCATTTTAGTCTCAATTTCACATCTTTGTGAAAAATGTCAGATTAATAGATATATCTTTACGTTTAAATATAATAACCCGAACTGCATCTATATAATTGCTCCAAGTCGTCCTCTGTAATAGCTTCCATCGATCTCTGAAAGTCTCTTCTAGTTTTCGATTGTACTTGTGTTTTTGTTATCTACAGGTGTATTAGAGTTAAGTGGTTTACTTTTCTGGTTTTTCATGCATTTTCTTTTATGTTACTATTGATAATTTTCTAATCGATGTTAAAACCTAGAGAGCTGCGATATAAAAAACTTGTTTAACACCGCCACATATATCCATCTGCCTGTCCCAAAGCAGGTAACGACGTCGGTGGTTGTATTACCGGTATGTAACGGCGAGCAGTCCTTGATAAGGTGTTTTTTCTGTAATAACTTTTATCGTATGTGCTTTCGTCGATCCTTTTCTTGTCCACTGATTGTGACTGAAATGGTGTCGGAATGAGGTCTCAAAAATCAATTGAATCCCGCACCAAATTCTATTATTGACTGATTGTTGATGTTTAACACCAATTTCAGCACATTTTATATCACGTTAAGATATATCTATTAATCTGACATTTTTCACAAAAATGTGAAATTGAGACTAAAATGAATGAATAGTATAGTAAATAATATACTGAAAATGGATCTTAACTATTAATTTAATACCAAACAGAAAACAATAAACTTGCGGAAAAGATGGTATACCCCAAACAAAAGGTGCAAAAATTAGTACACCATATCCGGATTTCGACAGTTAATGTCTCTTCAGTGATGTAAGAATCGAAACGTTATTTGGAAGGCCATATAATTTACCTTGGTATTAAATTAATAGTTAAGATCCATTTTGTTACATCTGGTGATCCGTTTATTTGGCAATCGCCAATGGCAGTCAGCAGGGTTTAAGAACATCCGTTGTTCGACCTGCTAGTCAAATGCGTTTTATTAAAATATACTTTTTCATATATTGATGTATATATACACACAGTTTACAAATATACAGTGTATATGCATCTTTATTATCTCTCATCCATCGCTCACTCACAATTTCGTTAACTCACTCTCTAATTCGCTAACTCACCCATTCAAAGTCTATTTCGCTCACTCCTTTACTCACTCTCTCTCTCTTACTGTGTTTTTCGCTCACTATCTCGCGTCCATTTTCGGCCGTTCACTTCCTCACTTCATCAATCTCTCACGTTCACTCACACTCTTATTAACTCGCTTGATCTCACGTCACTTTCTCTCATTCACTCACTCGCTCACGTCCACTCTCTCTCATTAATTCGCTCACGTCCACTCTCTCTCTCGTTAACTCGCACACGTCTATTCTCTCATGTCCCCTTTCGTTCGTTCGCTCACTCGCTCACATTCACACTCATTCGCTAACGTCCACGCACTTACTCATTATGTCGACTTTCTTTCGTTCACTCACTCGCTCTCATGTCCACTTTCTCCCGTTCACTTACTTTCTCTCTCGTCCACTCTTGTTCACTCACGTAAACTCTCTCACGTCCACTCATTCGCTCTCAATTCCACTTTCTCTCGTTTACTCACTCACTCTCTCTAACGTTCACACTCTCTTGCTCTAGTTTACCCTCATTCGCTCATGTCCACTTTCTTTTGTTCGTTCACTCGCTCACGTCAACTTGCTCTCTCCTTCACTCACTCATTATGTCCACTTTCTCTCGTTCACTCGTTATGATGTCCTCTTTCTCCCATTCACTTACTCACTGTCTCGTTCACTCACGTATACTGTCTCACGTCCACACTGTCTCGTTTACACATTAGTAATACTCTCTTATTCATTTACTGGGTCACATCCACTCACTATCTTATTTACTCACTCGTTTACGTCCAGTCGTGCTTGCTCACTTACATTTCAATTCTCTCGTATTTACTAACACACTCACGTCCATTCAAGGTCGTTCACTCATTGTTTCACTCTCACTTTTTTACTATCTCCTTCGATCATATACACTCTATCTCGTCCACTCGTCGGTAACTCCACAATTTTTCACTCACTCTTGGTCACGTTTACTCTATGCTGCCTCTTTCTCGTTTGCTCGATGCCACTGTCACGATCACTCACTATCATTCTCTCTCATCCACTCAGTCAATATATTTCTCCCTCATTCACTCACTTACTTTAAACTCTCCCAGTCAATCCTCTACGAACACTTAGTAAATAAAGAGGATTCTAATGGATACGACATTACAAGAGTTCTACTCCTTCTGGCCTGTGGTTGCCTCAGTCCATCGGGGAGGACTCAAGAATCTACCATTGTCTGGGATAGATTGGTACACATACCTTCAGATTTCCTTCTTTAGGTATAAATACGACATTAGTAACCAAATATAAGTAGACGTTTTATTACAATATAAAGTAGATAATTTTATGGTATTTAATATTTCATATTTGGCAATTTTATTTTAGATAAAGAACCCATTTTATTTTGTTTCTTTTGGCACTTTGCTTTTTGAATATCCTATTACTTTTCTAGTTTAGTTATCTTTATATTTTTTCTTATTTTGTCTCTTTAAAAAATATTTATCGCGGTGAAGTAAAGGGCGCTCGCTAACTATGATTCCTTTATATTTCCTTGTAATTCAACAACATAACAATATATGGCTTCTAGCTTATAGTTGTGATATAGTTTAAACCAGTTCACGTGTGTTCAGTGAATCGTTAGAATATAAACATAACCTTAGGAGTCAATATCAAACGGAAAAGGCTGATGGCCTCCCTTAAAACGGGGTAAGTTAATTTTTTATTTAACCTTTATTTTTTTTAAATCACTACAAGTATTGAACAACACCACAATTTGCACAAAATATCAGTAACTAAATCGCTCAAAAGAAAGCAACAACAAATACATCAAACAAAACTAAAAAATATGAACCAACACTATGTATAACCCTTCTCGTTTCAGTCACAAAATTGGGATAATACTGATATTCATTTTTCCATTATCAAAATATCGTCTTAGACATCATCATCTCATAAACAGGTTAACTTTAGTACAAGCAATTTTAATGTACATTTGCTAAGATACATAAAAACTACATTTGTAAAGATTTGTATAAACTATACATATAAACTGTACACCTGTTGAGATGCATATAAACTGAATGTGCACTGTTAAGATGTATATGATATGTTCATCTTTAAAAAACATATACACTGTACATTTGTAAAGATATGTATTAACTGTGTATATATATAGTGCATATATATATATATATACATTGTTGTGCTGATATATATAGTGCCTATATATATATACATTGTTGTGCTGATATTTATAGTAATTATATATATACAGTTTATATACATTTCCACAGATGTATAGTTTGTGTGCAACTCAACGGATGTACATTGTATACACAGCTTTACAGATGCACAGTTTATATGAATCTTAACCGGTATACAGTTTATATGCATTTTACTAAATGTTCTTCAAGATTGCTTGTATTAAAGTAGCCGTGTAACATTGATTTTATCAAGAGAACGAATTAATTCTCATTTATTTTGCCGTCATTTTATTGTCCCTATCAATCCATTTCTAATACGGGAAATGGGATTATCCTTCCGGAGTACATAATATAACTGCAAATCATATTGTGTGTCATTGATACTGTTTTGTTTTAAATTTGTATAACTCTAAAAAAAAGAATTCTGACACGTACAATCCCACAAAGACAAAACTTTGTAAGAAGTAATTTTTAGAGTTGTCTTTCTTTGGATACGTATTGACATTATGCAGGCACAATACAAAATATGGTGTAAAAAAAAATCAAATGACATAGTTTATAATATCTACCTTAAGATATATCTTGTTGTTTTTGTGTTGTTTTGGTTGCTGTCTCGTTTACGAATACTTTATATCGTCATTTTTTTAATCGAGTTAAAGTATTAAGTCCATTATTAATGATAAAATGCTTCTTCTCTTTGATAAATTAGTACAACCAGTTTTAACTTACAACTCAAATATATCCTCTATATAGATAGCTATTTAACACGATACATAGCTAAGATAAGAGCCGATCTAAATAAAAAAAAACTTTTGATAAAACTTCGTTTATTGATAAAACTCCATTTGAAAAGGTTCATATTATTTTTTGTAAATTTTTACCAGAAAAAAATAGCTTCAACTATAGCAGTCCGAGAAGAACTGGGAAGAATCCTCCTTGAACATTTTAATTTTCACAGTCTCTATTTTATCTAGCAAGACTGAATTCTGAAAAAAATAAATCCTTTACTTAAAGAAGCATTTATATTGCCAAAAACTGCTGGACTCGCATGGTACTTAATCTTGGTATACATATGCCAAGAATATTTCACCCAACCCATACCTTTTAGATAAAGTTGATAATTGTAGGGCCTTGAATGAAGTAAACTCTTTAAAGCCTTTGATTAATATATGAATTTAAAGAAAACTATTAAAATATTTTTGAAATAGAAAAAAAAGCTATGATGAAAATGATAAACTGTTACTTTATAAAAATTTTAAACTTAGCTTGGATAGAGAATTTTATTTAGCGCCCAACGACTTTTCTATAAGAAAATGCTTCACTAAGTTGAGAATTAGTTACCCTAATTCAGAATTAGAAAAAGGTCTCCATTATAAAATTCCTAAAAAGGATAGAATATGTAAACACTTTCTCCTTGAATATAAAATAACCAAAATTCAAAGGGATAATTTATTTCATAAATTGTGTACCTACCAATAATTTTATGTCTCTTTCCCATGAAACAAAAAGTAATAGAAATGCTAAGCCCCTCTATCATGGAACATGTTAAAAATATTGGCACCTTTAAAAAAAACAGTCATTAGAGCTGAGAGCAGAATTCTTACAATTTTTTTTACATGTGTTCATTTATAATAGAATAGTTATTTCTTTGCTAAATTATGTTTGGTTTTGTTTGTTATAAACTAAATATGTTTATTTGACAATAAAGATAGTATTATTATTAATCTAAAAGACCCATAGTCACACAACGACGGATTTTAAAAGGTGAAAATAAGGGAGCTATTAATTTGGATCTCAATATGAAAGGAGTCAACACGCATTCTTTCCCAAGGATTACACTTTCCTCGAAACTGTGTTCATAATTTTTATAACATCTGTCGACCCAAACTTGTCCTCCCCACCCCTCAAGACACCTCTGTAGCGCACAAAACGATTAAGAAAAAATCCTTTCCTAACATTAAAGGGACCACGACCCAGGGATATATTTAGGTAGTGAAGGGCATGCAAATTTGACAAAAATTATTATTTCATTACCCCCTCCCCCCCCCCTTCTCCTCCTCAAACAAACAAAAACCCTAGATCTACGCCTGCTGCCCAAAGTATTTAACTGTTCTATTATCTGTCAAGCCGCGCGTAACTACGATTTCATTATCCTTAAACTGTGTTTAAAGTGCAGGGTTAAGTTAATCATATGATTCATTCTATCGTTTACCATTACAATTGGTTGTTAATGACCGGTTATTAATTTTATTTTACCACATTCATTATCTGTCGCTATTTCGCACAACCATCATACTGGATTGTCCATGAAGTGACCATTTCGGGTTTGTTTGGCTACATGCCAGATTTAACTGTATTTCATTATCCTTTACAAATCTCTCGAAATGACAGTTTGGTGTACATTTCAATAATTTTATTTTTATAGTATGTTTGACTTTTTTCCTAACAAATTTGTGATTTTTTTCCTGTGCTTTTTATTCCGTTTACCGTTTTTAGATTTGCTGGTATTTATCCACATCTGACACATTGTATTATAAGCTCATCATTTTTGTTAATAAATTTTAAATTTTTAAATATTTTAGCCTCGAGCATCACTGAAGAGACATTTATTGTCGAAATGCGGATCTTGTTACTGTTTGGCTTACAGGTTTGATGAAGTGTCTTTACAAAAAAATGTATAATACATGTATCACACATTTTATGAATAAACATATATGGAAAAAACATGAATACAGTTTTTTTAAATTTAGAACATATAAAACCATGCATGTGTATTTCATTATCCAAATTTATTAATCAAAGAGTGTAAAAAATGCAGTAAAAAGGTTTACAACAATGATCAAAAATATTGAATTGCACAACAATAATAATCTTTATTATTATACTTCACGTTAAAATGCCATATTTTGATTGGCTAATACGAGGGTGTTAATTTACTCTATCACATGGCTGAGCGGGTGACAATTTTTTTGAATGTCACCCTCTCGTCCAGACCAATCAAAAATCGATAATTTAAAGGACAATAAATTGAATTTACATCAAGTTATTAAAGACAATGCTTAAGTTCTACGTTTTGGCTCAGATTCTATTATTTGAAATAAAAGATCTTGCTTCACTTCTGTTGATTTTTCTAATACCCGTAACGTTGTTATGTACGTGACGCCATAGAAAATACTTTTAAATAAAATTCATCTGTAAAAGACAATAATGATAGGACATTCAGTATAATTAATTAAATAACACATAGCTGAGAGGGTGATAGAGCAGATTGGTACCCCTCGAAAAAGTATTGTCAACCTTAGCTTCGTCGCGGTTGACAATATTTTCTCGGGGTAACAATCTGCTCTATCACCCTCTCAACTATGTATTATTTATATATTGTCATATAAACAAATTACACATGCTTGTGACAAAAACATATATATATATATATATATATAGATGTGTGTGTATTAATGGAATATAAATTGAACATGAATTATTAATCATTAATGCAGTCAAGAAGTATATGGTTGCCAAACAAAGATAGACAACAACGGACAACAAATATAAAAATAAGAAGATGTGGTATGATTGCCAATAAGACATCCCACACCAGAGACCCTATGACGTCGATGTTAGCAGCTTTAGGTCACCATGCGGCCTTCAACAATGAGTAAAACCAACACAGCATAACAAGCTATAAAAAGCTTCGAAATGACAAATGTAAAACAATTCAAACAAGAAAACTAATTGCCTGATTTATGTACAAAGCAATAAACGAAAAACAAATATGATGTACAGCAACAAACAACAATCCCTGAATTATAGGCTCCTGACATAGGACCGGTTCATTGTACATACAGAATATGGCAGTGGTCCATATAGCCTGTCTTGGTACAGACACAAAGTTTGATACAACATTCTAACATTAAATTAAACATGACCAATTGTATCATAATACGTTTAACAACCAATTTGTCTAAAATAATCAAAGCCTTGAATAACCTTATAAAAAAAGAGAACTAAATCAATTCGAAATATGCATAACGGTTTTAACCAACAATAAATAAACCACATTTTGATCAAAGAGATGTTTAGATGAAATACAAAATAATAATGCAAAAATCCTTTCATGAATATTCATGTTTAATAATAATTCTATGAAGGTAAATCCCGAAAGGTGCTTTTGACGCATCAGATTTATAGAGTGTATTTCTTTCATGACAAATCAACACTTTTAGAACCAGACTTTCGCATTGCATCATACTGTCGTCTGCAACATTGAAATTTCATTTTATCATAGGAATGGGAATAATGACGTCATCATATCATCAAGATTCCAAAGACAGAAATTCCTTTACAGAATTGGAAACGAAATATATTAACTGCATCAATTTTTGGGAAGAAATATATCAATTGATGAAGTTTAAGTGTATAATTATATTCTGGTCGCACGAATTAACTAAATTATATATGATACGCACCAATTCCTCGAATTTCACATTACAAAAACAGGAAACACAAATGTAAAAGAATATTGTGAATTTGTTTATACGTTTTCATTAATTATGTAATTGTTATACAATGTAATATACTTTGAATTATTTTATGTTTATCACAAAAATGCTTGATATTTCCGATTGAGTATTACTAAATGAGGTTTGGTTCTTTTTTTATTCGACAGACATACAACAAAACACCTACGGCATAGTGACATAAAAATGTCAATCATACCTTACCATCACAAGAATTTCTTTATAGATGTTCGATTTTCCGGAATCAATAAACCGATTATTGATCCTTATTGATCTTTTATTGTGGTCGTTATTTTTTCCATAAAAACAGTATGTCATTTGTTTGACGTCTTTTATGGAGAAATACAGACATTTGTTGTCATGGAAGTCTGAAACAATAGAAGGCATATACGACATCTTTGGAGGACGCCGACCAGAACAAAGAAATACGTACTGCACCTATAAATTGTTCTTTTATTTGCCCTTTGATGCTAATTTTTGTTTTTCATATTATTTGAAGTTTTCGTCTCTTATTGTTTACAGCCTTTACCACATATAAAATTACTTTCAACATTTTCCATGGACATTTTTTTGTGTTTTATTGTTCAATTCTTCTTTGATGATATTTACTCAGAGATGACAATACCACACCCGGTATTTGAATATACAGAAGATGCGTTATGAAACGTTTCCTTTGTCGTGTATTTCATCAGAGACATTCAATACAATATTATATGTAATTGAATTCATGAAGAATTAGATATCATAACCACAATATATAAGACATGGAGATAAAAAAAAAGCTATGGGAATTTGTTATTTTATTAGTTTCCTTTTTTTAGTATACAAGTGTATGTACTTAAAAAAACTAATCTATTGCGGTAACTTTTCCCCGTCCAAATCTATAATCAATATCTGTTATTTTAAGGTTAAAGCATCCTGATAAATCTGTTTACTATGTCAGATTTATTTCTAAAAATTTAAGAAACCTTAAAAGTTTCTTGAAAAAAACCCACCTAATTTATACTTTTTAATACTATTTATTAGTATGCATACAGGAAATTAACAAACAAACAAACAAAACATAAATTTTAATTAACGAACATAATATTTTTTATATATTAGACTCTATTGAGCAACTTTTCGTTGAACATCCGTCCGTCAAGTTACATTTAAGGAAAGTTGCCGTGCTTTTTACAGAAGACATGCTGATATCACATGACCTACTACATTATAAAGAAACCAACAACCGACCATGTTAGCTTAACATTAACATGTCTTTATTGTACTGTCCATTTGATTTCTGTAATTTCTTGTATGCTGCCAGAAATCTATTACCTACCTTTATTGGTGTGTTTACACCTTAGTTAATTAATTTAGCAATGGACATGACTGATCGGTCTATAATTCGCCAATTACTGAACACTTTACGGACAATTCTGCTCACCTTTATGGTAGAGAGAGATCGATTGTCCAATATAAAGTTGTAATAATCTATAATGGATCGGGCTTCTCATTATTATTGACTTCATCTATTATCCTTAACCAGGTTTTGGACACAACAGGTCTAGCCTGGCATCCTGACCCAATCTAATACTTCGTACTGTCAAGCAGTTGGCCAGGATCCCAGGCTAACAACAGGTCTCGACTACAAGTACTTCCTAGCAGTATCACATTACGATTAGGCTAATTATTATATGAAAATAACACTTTATACATTATTTTGGTGCGTCCGAAGCCCCTTTCTTAATTGAACTTCACTAGGAACGCCAACCCGAAAAATATGAAGGCTAGGAATGTATTAAGACCTGAATACATGGGAGAGATATAAGACGAAAATGGACCTCAACGGAATAGCCGACTCCATCTAAGGTAAACCTTGCTTGAAGGAGTTGCAACCGTAGTTTTCTTAATAATTCTAAAATAATTAATCAACGGAGTTTTAAATCATGTCTGTACCGAAGCTTTGGCTATAGTGAGCTGATGAGCTGATGCTACCCTAGGGAACTAAAGGTCCAACAGCAGTGGTATCGATCCAGTTCTAGAAAATCAAAATAACACCATTTGAATTTGGTATGACCGAAGCTATCTTCTTAAATACTGCACCTGTAGTTTGTGTCAGGATCGTACAACTTGGATTTTCCAAAATATGTTATTAGCTACAGTTGTAGATCATTGTTTCGGAGAGTTTAATGTAATGCCATTTATTTAAAAGCTACATCATAAAAATAAGAAGATGTGGCATGATTACCAAAGTAGAAACTCTTCACCAGAGACCAAATGACGTAGAAGTTAGCAACTATATGTCACCGTACGTCCTTCAGGTTATATACAGTGTGTTTAACATGCAATGGAACATTATGAACACAGATTGTACCTCAGCACTCCAGGATCCTTTATCATTGAGTCAATGGTTATATATAATATATGACTTGACAAAATTGTTCACTTTAAATTCAATCAATGGAAAGTAAAGCCTGTGAAACGATTACAAAATGGTTTATCATGAAGTAATCAACTATTATGGTAAACATCATCAAATTAGACAATTGTTTTTAGGAAATCAGAATATAATAAAATATGAGATTAATGCAATCTTGCAATGTTGTATTTTAGTTATTTTGGGATGAAAAAAAACAATGAAAACACTTCAAAGATATACCAGACGTAGTTCGCCAAGACAAGCATTCCGTCTACACAAAACACACAAGTGATGTTCGAAACAAAACAGTCGGAAGGTAAAAAAAAAAAAGAAAGTTTAATGCATTAAAAACAAAATTTTCCAAAAAGTCTCGCCCTGCCTATCTATGCGTAGTTGCTGAGATGGGTTGTTGATACCACTGGTGGCGAAACGTCCACAAGAAAACACTCCGAATTTTCATGTAGAAAATGGTGGAGTACACCTGTTTTATAGCTAGCTAAACCTCTCACTTGTATGACAGTCACATAAAATTCCATTGGTGAAAACGCGCTATTTGTCTACAATAGACTCATCCATGACGCTCGAATCAAACAGTCGGAAGGCCTAATCAATTATAATTTGAAGAGGATTGAAAATAAAAAAAATCCAAAAAAGGCCATCTATGTCTGTGGGTAGAAACCCCTCAGTATTTTGAATACTAATAAAGTTTCATGAACAGATAATTTACAATAATTACTTAATTGACTTTCAATATATCAATGGAAAGCTTAGCTTGTGACGTGACCAATGCGTTGTTTATCGAGTCAGGAATAATCAATATTTAATGTATAAATCAGCCAACATTTTTCTGAAGTGAATCAAAACTACATTAAAATTTCTGATTATAATAATGTTATATTTACTATATTTGGGGCGAAAGCAACAATGAAAAACTGTACACAAGACTCAAACACAACACTGAAAGGCAACATCAATTGGGAAATTAAATAGCATTGAAAACCAATCGTGCTTCAGCCATATATGCCTTTTTTATTGTCCTTTCGGTATCTACTACCTACATTGATTGATTGATTGGCGTTTAACGCCACTGTCAACACTGTTGGCTGTTTCATGGCGGTCAGTCTTTTTATTGGTGGAGGAAGCCGGAGTGCCCGGAGAGAACCACTGACCTACGGCAGGAAAACTGAAAATCATTGTCAATTAAGATTAGAGTCGAACACACCTGTAACTTGCGGACTAATGGAGCAGGAACAGTTTACCCTTCGAGAACGCTAGAGTTCATCCCTAGATTTTAGTGATATAAGATGGTCAATCCTGGGATTTCTTTGGAGGGGAGGGTGTTTCTTCGATTTAGGTGGGGACCTCGGTGGTCGAGTGGTCTTAGTAGATCAACTACTGTATCACTAGCCTGTCAACACTATGGTTGTGAGTTCAAACCGGCATTTGTCCTGTGTTGCTCTTGTATAAAAAAAATCCGATGATAAGTCGCATTCGCGATCGGTAATAAAAACGTTTTTTTTACATTTTCAATTGATTCTTTCCATTAAGACTTATATCATATTTTGACCATAGATAGTTACTTTTCGGTAAAATATTCAGTGACAAATAAAATTTAGAGATGTTTTAAACTTTCGGACTAGTATAGAAGTCTTCGACCATATTTGATTGCTTTAGATTTAAATAAAAATTCACTTTTGTTTTCAGGAATTTTTATTTTAATGGGCAACAAACATTAGCTTTTTAATAGTCATTACTTTTTTTTTTAATAATGCAGATTATACTTTTATCTATTCAAAAAATGATTAAATGTGATTTTTAAAATTAATTAATTGTAAATTGTTTTCTTATGAAGTATGAAAACTCTGAATTGACTGCATATTTCTGTTTTTTTTTTTAGAAAGTTTGTAATAAGGGCTATATTCTCTCATTCTATATATATTTTCTTCTTAGTCAAACGTTATGCTATTTGTCTATAAAATCCTTAGAAAAAAATGTTCGAACTGTAACCTTAAACTATTTAGTTTAATATTCTTTTTATTTTCACTTTTTATAGAAATAAAAAATAAGCAACTTTTATTGTCACTGTTTTGGAGTTTATTAGCATTTGAAGATTTGGTATTTCGATTGGAAACACGCTACAGATATAAAAATAAAGCCCGGTTGCCACTATCAAAGTTTACAAAAATGTTGAATGGATAAAGTTGGTTCAAGTCATCTGTTGTCACTGTCAAAGTTTTTCATCAAAAACTTGATCAAAGAAAAAACTTCACTGTGCTTGGATAATTACCATCCAAGTCCATCCATGTTTCATGAAAAATAGGACATTCTTTTCTATCCAAGTCCGTCAAAAGTTTCATCAAAGTTTTCTTTGGCGGTTGTCACTATAAAAAAATCCATTAAAAACTTTGACCACGAAAACTTGTATAAGAAAACTTTGAGAGTGACAACGCGCCTTAATATAATAAGGGAGCTACCATTTGATTTGTAGGGGGGGGGGGGGGCGCTAGGATGAAAAATTTTGTCCTGCATTTTTTTTAGTTGTTATCTCTGTCCTGCCTTTTTTTTTTTTGCCAAGTTGCTCATCCTGCCTTTTTTTTACTCAAAACTCCTGTCCTGCCTTTTTTCAAATTTCATCCTCCACCCCCCCCATAAAAATCAAATGGTAGATCCCAAAAGATAAAACATATCCTTGTGTTTTTGCAAAGCGAAATGGTACACTTTAGAATATTATCCAGGATTTATCGTTATGGGGCGCGACCCTTATAAAGTTTTCGAGCGAAGAACATTTTGTCACGTATTATATGCAGAAAATGTATTTTTTTCCGATTCTAGGGGCCACCCGTTTTTGAACTCAGCACTAAGTGTTCTGGCATGCAAAAGAGAGCATGTAATATGTAGTGTTATTTATTGGTCTATTACAATAGGTATTACGGTCATAAAATACATGTAGATATTAAGTTTCTAAAAAATCATTACTATTTACTAGAAGTTATCGAATGTCGTTCCAAAAATCTGCCATATATTTTCTACTTAAGGGGACGAACATTTGATTTCCTTGGGGGTAGTTCGAAAATGAATAGCCTGACCTGGTAAGAGCTAAAAAAACAATAATTTAGACAGCTGGATGAAAAAGAATATACTACAACACAAAATGCAGGAAAAAATTGTGTACAAAACGGAGATAAAGATAAAGCATGAGAATCAACAGATGAAATTGAATATTCGATCCACAAAAATCTTCCTGGACCCTCTTGAATATGTAATGGTGTTCCCCTTGTATCCTGCTCTTCCAAATTAATTTTTGTATGTGCCCTGTGTGAGTTTGTTCTTATTTTGTGCTGTAACACCACTGTCCCAGGTAAGGGCAGGGTTGAGCGCTCACAAATATGTTTAACTCGCCACATTCTTTATGTGCCTGTCCCAAGTCAGGAGCCTGTAGTTCAGTGGTTGTCGTTGGTACATGTCTGTCATATTAGTTTTTCGTAAATTGTTTTATTATAAATAAGGCCGTTAGTTTCTCAATCGAATTGTTTCGGATTTTTTATGTCGGGGACTTTTATAGCCGAATATACGGTATGGGTTTATCTCATTGTTGAAGGCCGTATGGTTGCCTATAATTGCTTACATCCACTTCATTTAAACTTTGGTGGAAAGTTGTCTCATTTGCAATCATACCACATCTCCTTATTTTTATATTGTCTTGCCATTTTTGAGAATATGGTATTTATGGTAGATCATTATGAATTTTAAAGTTTTTTTTTCACAACTTTTTAAGACTTGTGACGATATAGTAAGAGCTTAACATATTGTACGGACACTTGTCTATTGTTGAAGATCATTTGTGTTTTGACTGTCTGTCTCATTGACTTATAAATACTCAACATTCGCTTTTATTCCTATTCAATATTTATAAATGGAGATGTGGGAACAACAACCTAAGATAAAGAAAAAATAAATTGCACATTACCACATGATTAGTGATAAATTGCACCTTAAACCACCATTGATAAGGTTCTTTCTACGGAAGCCGGTACGTGTCATGGGGAATCTTTTTTTGAATGTTAACTCGTTACAGCGACTTAGCTAACTCGTTATATAACTAAACATTGAAAAAACATAGATTTCCCATGACACGTACCGCCTTCCATACCTTTCTGCAAACTCATTCTCACTTATTATCAAAAAATGTTTTGAATTTTTTTTTATCAGAACGATGGGGTGTGAATACTTGTGCAATGTACAAAATTGTTCGCAGAAAAAGAAATATTTTCAGAAATCTAGACGAGCTAGAGTTGATACTTTATTAGTCTATGTAGTATATCAGAAACATTAAAAACTCAATAGATTTGAATGGTACTTTGCAGTTTATGAAAATACATGTTTTCTCCTCATGAGTTGGTGCTTGGTTTTCTTTTATTGAACATTCCTTGTATCCTGACTATTACATACGCATTTACCAATTGATAGAAAAACTTTTATAGCTTTGAAAGAAAAGGGAAATCTTCGACTGAAATAAAAGGGAAATCTTTGAGAGAAAAAAAAATATTGAGAGAAATATAGAAAATAACAATTGTTTGGTAAAATTTGAATTTTTAAAAGACTTTTATTCCTGTCGAAATTTATAAATTTGTAATTAAACTATTTTAAGATTTAAACAAAATATGCTAACTTTTAAATAATGAGGTAAATAAAGTAAATTAGATATAAGTAAAGAAAACGGAGTATGATTGTGTCTTCTCTCAAAATATAAGACGATTAATCACTAACAAGTAGGTGAATGTTGTCTTGATATTTATTTATAATCCAACTGTGTTTTGATACTTATTTTCGTCAAGGATAGCTACAACACAGAAAACACTAAATCTGTAAGTAAAACTATTTTGTAGAAAAGCATTGGTGCATTTGATTTCAGAGAGGACACTGACATAAAAAAAATGAGGTTATATTTGATTAATATGTCTACAACGTTTTCGGTCCTTATACATCCTTGGCTTTCAAATATTCGGCTTTGAGCATTCCTGATGAAGGTAAATCCAGAAAAGCGCTTCGGACACATGAAATTCATCACCTCTTGTTTTCAATTTTTTTAAGATGATTTAAATATTTCCTTTTTCAATGCAATCGAACGCTTTGTTGGATCATAGAGGTATTACTTCCATTTTTGGATCAACCTAGCTTCGCCAGAAATGTTGATCACTAAAAAGGTGATCAGAATAACAATACTTCTGTTAGTCAATATAATCTATAACCGGGTCTGTTTCCCGTTTCTCTTTTTTTTCTGAGACAGTTTTCATTTGAATGTACTGTACTCATTAAATGACACTAAATATTGTTAATAAACTCCATTGCCTAAATTAATATTTCAGGATTAAGACCATCCTTAAAACGGATGAAAAAGATCCACACAATTCTTATTTGCATCTTTGTAATGAGGAAAACGTCAAATGTACTGGTACAGTCTGTGGTGATCCTGCAATGAGTTTACGGACATTTCAAATATATTGTTTTGAACGTCTAGCACCAATTAAACAATGTTCATATTCAGGTCACTTTTGCATCGGGAAAAATGAAATGAAATATTTGTTATTATTTTTAAATATCAGTGTATGCATTAACAATATTTTTACCACTTAATATTGAGAGGTGGCAACTAAATCTGCTTCTGAAAATGTATTTTTAATGATATAAAAAAGGTATATGTCATTTACTGAAATGCTTGTCGATGACTTATGTTTTCAAAACTGAAAAAAGAGACACTACTGTAGAGATTCAGCCTATTCGTGGAAATTGGAGATAAAATTTCAGTGTTTCTTAAAATATTAACATAGCCACCAATTTTTCAATTTAAAAAATTTCCAATTTCTAGAATCAGAAGTGAAAAAATGCTTAATCAAGGTTTTTTTAAAATAAAAAAAAATAAATTACTATTTTATCCCACACAGTAAAAAACATTGCGAAATACTATATAAAATACATTTTTCAATGAAACTATACAGTGATGTGTGTGCATTCAATCAATATAAAATTATTCGTTAAATAGCGAAATTGATCAGTAATAACACAGGGTGGTAAATAAATAAATAAATAAATTATATATAAATATACTAAATAAATAAATGATTTGGAAAATACGTTGAAGGCATAAAAAGTCATGAGAATTCTGAATGCAAAATACGTTGAAGGTATAAAAAGTCATGAGAATTCCAAATGCAATTAGGTAAATTTCCGTTAATATATACTAAATAAATAAATGATTTGGAAAATACGTTGAGGTATAAAAAGTCATGAGAATTCTGAATGCAAAATACGTTGAAGGTATAAAAAGTCATGAGAATTCCGAATGCAATAAGGTAAATTTCCGTTAATATGTTAACATGTTGAACTTCGACCCCGGGTTCAACCGGGGATAATAAACCAATTGACAAATAGAGATCTCCTTGCGCTCAAATGTAATTCTTAGTGAAGTATACTGGCAACTTCTATTACAGAAATATATACACATTTTATCATTAATATATTGTCATGCTTCTGCATATTCACTTTTGTTTACGCTGAACTTTAGTTAAATTTGATTCTATACAAATTTTATTACGTCAAGCACTATAGGAGTAAGAATATCTTTTCGCGCCAAAATAACCTGCATCACTGCCTGCATCAGTATTCTATCGTAATCTGTCTGACATTTCATTTAAATAGCGTTTAGTAATATAGAGTAATTTGGTAAGTATTACTTATTAATGTTAAGGTTCTCCAGAGGTGGTTCTCTAATCCTACTTGACGGTCAGTTTAATCCCATTTATCAATACACCTTATCGCTTATCCCGCTTGACCCGAGAATCAGTCCCGCTCGAACTTTTGACGTCATACAACAATCACTTTTCCATTGTGGCGTCAGATATTTTCTATTATGACGTCAAAATTTTACGGGAACTTGTGTGATGTCCAGTAATGGCGGACAAATAGCGATAAGGTGTATTATCCCCGATGACAGAAATGTTAACCCAGTCGATTTGTGTCATGAGTGAAAATCTAATCTATTTGATGAACTAATTTCTTCATTAACTGTACATATTTTTGTATTATTTGACAACCAATCACATTCACTTTGCATTATAAATGGGTTATGTATGTGTGAATTGTGTAGTGTATTGTAAGGGCGATGCAAATTTGTGACGTCAGTGCGCGATCACGTGACATTATTATTTGTAAACAAACCGGCTCCCCATGTAACACGTGTTGGAATTATCCATACAAAGTGCAATCTGGTAAACTGGATAGACCTTATCGCTATTTGTCTGCCATTACTGGACATCACCCAGGTTCCTGTAAAATTTTGATGTCACAATACAAAATATCTGATGCCACAATTGAAAAATGATTGTTGCATGACATCAATAGTTCAAGCAGGACAGATTATCAGTTCAGCTTTCATGTATTCGCATCTTATATGAACGAGGTGTTAGTTTTATAACATTAAACATTTCAGCATTGCCGGAAAATGAAGCTTTGAGGTAAATATCTTCTCATTTAAATTATTTTGACATTGGAAACTAGACAAAGATAGAATCTTATGATATTTCCATAAACCTAGATATACAGTATATCGCACATCCTTTTCTTTTTAAATCAGTTGGAAAGAAACTGACAGTTTCATTTATTTTTTATCACTCATCCCTTATTTCCGTCTATATTTGAAAAAGCCGGTTTTCCTCGGGCTTTTAGTAATAAAAGAAATAACTGCAATCTAGGGTTCTGTAACTTTTATTCAGACGAAACGAAGTATAACTATATGAATATGTAAATACAGCCCTGTAAAATATAAATGTACTTATAAGTTACAGATAGATAAATCTGTTTACTAAGTAATTATTAAAACTAATGTTCGTAATTCATTATCATGCAAACTTATTTAGCTGCATACTTATGTATCTAGTCACAAAAATATATACTGTGGATACAATAGCCATTACTTGTCTCAATTACAGTTATACCAATTAGACTTAGATATAAATAAATAAATAAATAAATAAATAAATAAATAAATAAATAAGTTATTTTTGGCTGTCCTGTATTTCTAGACTTTCAAAAATCGTGATATGTTGATGAACTTTGAATAGATTGTTTTTTTTAACTAAAATTGAGAATAACAGCATTAAGTGTGTGGTTTCATTTTTTTTTATTTTGTTCAAGATATCTGGATATGTGTTTCCTTATATTTCTTGTGTAAGTAATATGATGAATGCTACAATGCACCAAAGTAATACCGTGATTTATACATCCAAAAATAACCTGAATATCCTCAAGATATGTGGTCTGCCACTTTGACGAGCACCAGGAAAAACTATACATATAGATTCCCGTATTTTATTGTTAGATTCACAATATAACCAAAATAAAATTCGGAAATAATGCTTACCGCACGTGGCAAAGGAAATAAAAATGGTCAGTTTTACAGTTGTCGCGAGCCAAATAAAATCTTGAATTAATACCATCAATAAAATAATGATGGAAGCAAAATATTATAATAAATGTCAATTTAACACCAAAATTATCGCATTTCAGCACCTGCAGAACTACAAAAACAAGGCGTATTTGAAGTTACAAAGACAAACCGCCATCAGCTAAATGAAAGATGAATTGAATACATAAACAACAACAATGTGGTAAAAATCCCGCGAGAGTTTGCAAAAATCATCATAAATCGGGAATTCAAATGAAATACGCAACTGAAAAATAATTAAACAAATATTGCTGTATTAAAAAAATTGGATCGGTCAGTTTCAATGTGGTTGTCACGCATATTCAATCATAATACGAGCATAAAAATATAACATGCTTAAGCTTAAGGATAAATCAGAGAATTAATAAATTAATAAATGTGTTAAAATCAATTATTCTATTTTCTTTGCAAATTAATTCCTTTCTGAATGAATTGAAATGTTTTACTAGCCTTAAGAACAAATAGCTTTCGACCTGTCAATAGGATATCTGCGTGGTTGTATACCAATGTAATATTAAATGCAAAACAGAAAAACATGCATAATCAGAAAAATTGTTTTTACTTTGACAAAATTGTCAACTCGTTCTATTTCAGAGAAAGAATCCTTTCCTTAAAATGACTATATATCTATAATTGGTTCTTTCAGTTTGGAAACATGATGTTTTATTACATGAAGTTTTAAAGAAATATTATTTAAAAAAATTTCGTGAAATAAATTTGCCAATCAGTTTACTTTATCTGAAACAATTTCTTTAATAATAAGAATGACCTACGTATATTTTACGGAATTTGCACTGGAATGGGAAAAAACTTACCACTAAAACAATATACGTAAATTAGTAAAAAGAACTTTTTATATTCCTCTGTTGTGATTAACATACATGTATGTGTTATAATACATCTCGCTAATATTTTAATTATAAGTAAAATGCTCATTTGAAAAAAGTGTTCAAATTTTCAATTTATGCAAGATTTTACTAAAGAAAAATTTCAAAGAATTTGGCTATTTTGTTCTTCATATTGGCACTTCCTAATTCTCGGGAGGGTCTGATGGAACCAAGTCAATTCTAATGTATTTAGAGTATGCTACTATGCATTTGTACAAAGTTTCAACTAAAACTTTCATGGCATGAAATAATGGTTCTGCATTCATTTATTTTTTTATATAAAATTAAAACAATATTGAAAAAATCCTGGAAGTTATTTACATATGATTTCAATTTTGACAATGATAACATTTATTGAACTTGTACACTTTTCAACGCTGGTTTCACTTACACTTGACTTTTTAGCTCATACGATTTTTACATTAAATTTTATAAACACATACGATTTGACTATACATTTCATTTGCTTAACTTCAATGCATATCCATTTTACTTGACATTCCATTAATTATTTTCACAGTTTTTTTTTTAAGTTTATGAATCGTCAAACTAAAATATATCAAAGTAATTTATCAGTTTTAAAGTTTTCTAAAACCCGTTAGTTGTCTGATCGATATCAAATGTGGTGCACATTTATTATGAATATTAAGATAAACATAAATCATAATAAAAAATAATTATCAATTAAAGAAAATATTACAAATTTAACAGACATTTTAAAATAGTTCATATATTAAAAAAAATTCGTATCATATATTGTGTTGTATAACGTTCTGAAGTGTATTAAACAAAACTTACTTGTATATACTTGTTGACTTTTACAAATTTTAAGTTCAAATCAATAAACCAAAAATACAACGATGTCAATAAAATATATAAATCGGTCGTTAAAAGAATGCAATTAACTTCAAAGTCAACTCGTTCTATTTATTGTTTTTTTGTTGAATACCTGACCAATTTGATTATTTCTGTAATTGTTTAATTGCAATAGTAAATTGTGTGCATGAATGCAATGATGGCATATCTGTTGTATTTGTTGCACAATAAACGATGACGTCATAAAGAATGGCTGTCGTATAAAATTGGTCACGTGCCTTGTGGTACCTGGTAGCATTGTACAGTGCAGTGGTATACTTTTCATAAACCGTCAATGTATTTGAAGGAATGATTTAAGATTTATCTGCATCATTGCAGAAAGATATATGAACTTTTTAATTCTTGTAGTCATTGAACCTGTTCGTTTTGGGGTCTTCTAACTGAAATAAATGAAGACAATATAAGTATGCACAATACTGTTGTTCAATAAATGACATTTTTACTAGACTTTCGACATTTGAAAAGGTACTGTTTTCCTAGACACGAGGATAAGAACTTATATTTTTCATGAAATTGAGTAGATTCTGCAGAACACTAATAAAGAGTTAACAAACCTTTATTTAATTTTCTTCCCTTTCTGAATAATTCTGAAATCACCATCAGCTTTGTCCGAAATACTTATTAAGGATGCGGTAGATACAAACAATCTGCGCCTTTTCTAAATCTTATTTACGATAGAACTGACAAAAATAGCACTAATAAAAATCTTGTGCGTAAACTTAAGATTAGGCGTATTAATGCGTCTTCTGTACAAAGACCTTAAACTATAAATATTCTTATGAAAGATGTGAATAACCAGTTACATTAATACACGTATAAAACGGATTGGTGTTTTATTCTGCTGTTAAGCTGTTATTTCAGATGAGAACATATTATTGGATGGATCTACTTCAATGATATACAATAAAATAGCTTTATAGACACAGCATTAAGAATGCAATTTCTATGATTCATAAAGTAAAATATTGTATCATAATCATTACAAGATACCGATGACATATCGCAAAATCGCAGTTTTTATACTCTTATGGCAACTAAGCTATGATGTTTCCCCATGTCAGATTTTCAGAAAGAAATATAAGCAAAGCATTACCAATTTCTAACAAGATACCAAATTCGATATGATTTCAGAAATACTGTTGCATGTCTGTGGAACACAATTTACGAGGTCGGGATTTAAAAAATTCTGAATTAGTCCATTTGATGAACCTTATACGCATGTCAAAAACTTATTTCAAAGAGATTCGAAACCAAATACGGGAAACCTGAAAGTATGACATGTTAAAGAGCAATATAACCAAAGAGACACTAAAAGGACATTACTACCTGCTTAGGGACACTTGTACATCGCCAGCATCTCTGGGGTGCATTCTATTCAAATTATAATAGTATATGTAGGACTGGTAGTAAAACAAATTACAGACAACTTCGAAAGGATGAACAAGGATAAAATGATGTGTCACTTATAATAAAGATTTTCAATAATTAAACAATTATAAGATGTTCAAGTGATTTTTTTCCCAATATCCTTCTTTTTTTCGATTCCTTAATTGTCTACCAGTACACATTATTTTCTTTGACGGGCTATCAAAACAGTATTTTCCAAATCATGTCGATTGAAACTTTCTCAACCCACAATCAATATTAAAGTTTTATCTTGCCAGTACAAAGTTGTAAATATATGCGTATGTGACATTAAAGAGAACCATAATTTTTTCTTATAAAATCCTGAAGTCTATCATTTTCTATTGACTGACTTGGAGTTCTTGTCGCCGTTTTTCTTGAATTTCTGGACAGTAAAAAGTATAGAATTTTATTTTATTACCAAGTGGAATACCGTTCTCAGTACGAGGTTCGACCTGTTTAGTCTGTTTATTTCAAAATTTAAAATCAAAGGCCGTGTTGACATCAATGGATTGGTTTTTAACTTTTTATTGTAATGCTGTTGACAAATTATGATAGAGAGAGTACTAATTTGTCAATTCTAGATTCACTTTAATCAGTCAATGTAAAATTTATACTTTACATAAATTTCAAAATCTGAAAGACAGATAGTTTTTATGTATTGTTTACCTATACTTTTTTTATTTCGAACATTTCAATGCTTTGAAAAAAAAATCAGACACACCTAGTACATGTAAAAATAGTCAAAGTATATTGATCAAGGAAATTTTGACAATATTTTTTTTTATCCCTTGAAGATTGTAAGTTACAGAAAGAATGCAAAGATGACACCTGAAATATAAGCTATTAATAAAAAAAAAAGCGGTTTTGCTGTTCCGAATCAAAAACTCTGTAAAAGGTTTGTCATTGGTTAATCATACAGGATTTTTTTTTCTCTAAGAAATTTTGAGGGTGGTAGATCTATGATAATAGTCTCTGTCTTATCTGTTTATAAATTTTCTAGAAATGCTTTAATTATATTTTGACATAGTATAGAGACATCTGTCTATTGCTGAGGACCGCATGATAACCTCTAGATGTCTTCTGATTATTTTATTTTGCACTTTTGCTGTCATTTGACATACAATGTATATCTAAATCTTCACTTATCCACTACAACTACGGTTTTTTTTAACGATCTTGACTGACCATTTAGGGTCTCGTGCGGTCGGTCACTTCTCTATTTATCTAAAAACTTCATAAACGAATCGAAACGGGAACTACAAAAAGTTACCAATATGACGGAATTTGGAAATTCAAAAGATCAGGATGAAAATATCTCTTCCAGATTTTTCTTGAACAAAGACTTTATAAAAAAGTAAAGAAGGGAATATTATACTATTTTTTGGACCAAATGTAACAGACAGTTTTCAAACAGTAGCATAAATCAGATAATAAAATGACGAACAAATTTTTTTAAAACGTATTTAATGAAGAACAGACATTTGAAAGACCGGAAGATATCGAGAAGGGGTTGTATGCGTTAAAAATCGTTGATATTCAAAACCGAATTGTTCTGAAAGAAAACAACCCCACCCAATTCCAAATCCGCCGAAATATGACCAGTAAAGACTATTTTTTTTGCATGAGGATTCATAGCAAATGAAATACCATGTTCTCAGCATAATGTTTCAAAATCTTTGTCTGAGCGAAGACTTCAAGTTCGTTTCTGTGTGTGTTACATTTTAATGTTGTGTTTCTGTTGTGTCGTAGTTCTCCTCTTATATTTGATGTGTTTCCCTCAGTTTTAGTTTGTAACCCGGATTTGTTTTTTTCTCAATCGATTTATGAATTTCGAACAGCGGCATACTATTGTTGCCTTTATTTACCATCAATACTGTAAATTCAGAAATTATTGCGAGGTTTTTATTAATGCGAATAATGTGACTGGTTGAATATCGCAATAATAAGAACTCGCTTTCTGATATATGATACATATATCTTTATGCAGATTTTCCTAAATTGCAATAATCAATGTATTGTCCTTTTTTTTCAAAAATCGCAATAATAAATGCACGCAATAACTTCTGAATTTACAGTAGTTTTAGTAACAATATAATGTTTAATAAAAAAACATTTCAGAAACATTAAGATACAAATCAGTATTTTTGTGTGTAAAATATTTTAGTCAAGATAGGTCTATGAAAATAAGGAAATGTGGTATGATTGTCAATAAGACAACTATCCACCAGAATCAAAATGAACGGATTTAAGCAACTATATGTTACCCTGCAGCATCCACCAATAAATAAAACCAATACCGTATAGTAGCTATAACAGTTCCCGACATGCTAAAATGTAAAACAATCCAAACGAAAAAACCACTGATTTACCGGCTCGAATGGGACTGGTACATACAGAATGAAGCGGAAATAAACATGACCGCCCTCCTGGTCCATGACAGTGGTATAACAGCACATCATAAGAACAATCTATAAAAATCTAGTTGAAAAAGACACGACTCTTCACAAAGCACAAAAGAAAAACAACTGGCAGTACCAATCTAAAAGTAACGGAAAGCTAGTTCAAAGTCAGTTACAACTTGTAAATGAATCATGTTTTCCAGACTAAAATAATCAATCAGTAAACATCCAATGGATTTATAGTACAGACGTCATGAACAGGCTGGAATAACATGACATTTTTTTACTGCCTTTATTCATTGAGTAACCCATAACAATTGATGTGTAGTGTATTTGGTCCTTTGATTGTTCGAGAGTGCATTGATAGTTTTAAATTAAATGTGTGTATAACTGCAGAGTTAGTGACGTATGAGGGTCTGGATGGGGGTTTACAAAATAGAGAATAATGGGCAAAAAATATAAAGAAAAGAGAAAAATTGACCCAAAAAATAAAAGATAGAGAATAATGAGGTGCTAAAATATAATGAATAGAGAATAATGGGCAAAAAGTATAAAGAATAAAGTAAAATAGACTAAAAAAATAAAGAATACAGAAATAAAGGACCCCCATACAGACCCTCATGTATCTGTTTATATTTCTTTCTGAAATAAATAGTGGAAATAACAGTGTATGTGTGAACTAAAAGTGATGTTGGGTTTACTATAGCTAGCTATCTAACACCATTATTGATCGATTGATTAATTGGTGTTCAACGCCACTTTCAGCACTATTGTGATTTTACGTGGCGGTCATTTTTTATTGTTGGGTGAAGCCGGTATGCTCGGAGAGAACCAACGACCTTCGGTAGGATAACTGACAATCTTAGTCAATTAAGATTGGTGTCCAGCGCAACTGCAACGTGCGGGATTCGAACTCACAACCTCAGTGTTGACAGGCTAGTGATACAGTAGTTGGACTACTTAGACCACTCGGCCACCGAGTCAATAGCAAGGCAACCTAATGACAAAATTATCAGAAGACAAAGTCTACCAAAATAGACATTAAATATATCAAGTTCTAAATCGTTCAGATTCTTAGATTAACAGCAACAATCAAAGATCTATCGACAACACCTACTATATGTATGTGGCGGGATTAAATATCTCTACCTCCACAAAATTACAAGATGCTAAAATAAATGTGATGCATCATATGAAGATTTTTAAGTCATATAAACAAATAAAACCAAAATGGGTCGCCACAAAACAGACAAAGAACGTCTTTGAACCTAGAGGAAAACCCTAGAATTTAATACATTTTGCATCTTCTTTTGATAACTGAAAATTTCCTACATATCAATTTCAAAGTAATATCATAATCTGCAGTTGCATCGATCCAATGGCTGTTATACAAGCAGTCCACCAGCAGTGACTTCGGTCAAGTGGTTGTTATACAAGCAGTCCACCAGCAGTGACATCGGTCAAGTGGTTGTAATACAAGCATCCCACCAGCAGTGACATTGTTCTAGTGGTTGTAATACAAGCAAATCACTTGCATCGGTCAAGTGGTTGTAATATAAGAAGTCCGACTGCATTGATATTGGTCGAGTGGTTATACTACAAGCATTCCATCAGCAGTGGTACTTCTGAGTGGTTGTATAACAAGCAGTCCACCAGCAGTGACATCGGTCGAGTGGTTATACTACAAGCATTCCATCAGCAGTGGTACTTCTGAGTGGTTGTATAACAAGCAGTCCACCAGCTGTGACATCGGTCGAGTGGTTTTAATACAAGCATTCCACCAGCAGTGGTACTTCTGAGTGGTTGTATAACAAGCAGTCCACCAGCTGTGACATCGGTCGAGTGGTTATACTACAAGCATTCCATCAGCAGTGGTACTTCTGAGTGGTTGTATAACAAGCAGTCCACCAGCAGTGACATCGGTCGAGTGGTTATACTACAAGCATTCCATCAGCAGTGGTACTTCTGAGTGGTTGTATAACAAGCAGTCCACCAGCTGTGACATCGGTCGAGTGGTTTTAATACAAGCATTCCACCAGCAGTGGTACTTCTGAGTGGTTGTATAACAAGCAGTCCACCAGCTGTGACATCGGTCGAGTGGTTATACTACAAGCATTCCATCAGCAGTGGTACTTCTGAGTGGTTGTATAACAAGCAGTCCACCAGCAGTGACATCGGTCGAGTGGTTATACTACAAGCATTCCATCAGCAGTGGTACTTCTGAGTGGTTGTATAACAAGCAGTCCACCAGCTGTGACATCGGTGGAGTGGTTATATTACAAGCATTCCATCAGCAGTGGTACTTCTGAGTGGTTGTATAACAAGCAGTCCACCAACAGTGATATCGGTCGAGTGGTTATAATACAAGCATTCCATCAGCAATGGTAACGATCGGGCGGTTGTAATACAAGCAGTCGTCCAACAATTGCACAAATTGAATGGTTGTCATACGAAATAACAAGATACAGTATAATTAATTTGACGGTCATTAACATTACGGAATCCAATATAAACAAGATAATTCAATGCGGGAATTTTTATGTATGGCGAAAGGTTTTCGATATTTGCAAATGAAATCTCTTTCAAACTTACATTTATGTGAATAGGATACATTTTTCTGATTTTTTTTTGTAACGCAATAGTTTATAAACAAACTTCATTGATGAAACAATAATCTGAAACCACATCGCATATACATGTATTTGATGTAGATGGAAAGTCCTACCATGTCAGGTAAGTAAAACAGACTATACACACAATAATTTAGAAGTGATTTTATAAATGTTACAATACATTTGTGTATGTTTTGATCATTAAGAAGTGATTTAATCAAATTTTACAATACATTTGTATATGTTTTGATAACTAAGAAACTTCTGGGGTGCATTCTATTCAAATTATAATAGTATATGTAGGACTGGTAGTAAAACAAATTACAGACAACTTCGAAAGGATGAACAAGGATAAAATGATGTGTCACTTATAATAAAGATTTTCAATAATTAAACAATTATAAGATGTTCAAGTGATTTTTTTCCCAATATCCTTCTTTTTTTCGATTCCTTAATTGTCTACCAGTACACATTATTTTCTTTGACGGGCTATCAAAACCAATGCTATTTCACAGACTGCTGCAGGTTAATAAAAGGAAATCGAAACTGCATTTTTGTCACAAAAAAGACAAGTAATTATCACCTTACAAATTTCCGGACTCATCTATGTCACCTTTTCCAACCCGGAGCTTACACATCAGTAATTACATCTGTATTATGTGGATGTTTTACTTGCAATATGAAGTGCACGGTTAATCAAAACGTTTTGAGTGACAAGAACTATTAGTATCACATCCAATAATCAGGCAAACGGAAAGACAATTTGAATGCTGTCAGAAAAGTTATTCTAAATAAATATTATTTGAACGAATCAATAGAATATCTATTATTCCGTCTTATCTGATACGAGTTTATCCGTAATGTCAATGCAATGATTTTATTATTTAAGTTGACAATAATCTCCTGAAATGACAAGGAATTTGTTCTTAGTGGCCAATTGTAACGGTTGAAAGACATGTTCTAAAGTCTGGTCTTATTTAAGATATCTTACGTTAACTTGAAATCCAGAAAGATGTGTCCTTACCAAATAATAAGAATCTAACAATTATCATTTGTTCACTTTAAAAACAATTTGTATGATCGTTTAGTAACTGTTTAAAGCACCGAGTTACTTACTAATTGCAGTCTTTTACCACTACTTTATATGACCCGAAACTTCTTTAGGCCAAATGCCACAAAGGCAAGGTCCATTTCGTCTGTTTCTGAACTTGCGATTGTATTTGAATCTCTATTTACTAGCATATGTTGATGGCCTATTCTAGTACTTAACTTTCCTTCTCAATACAACTTACTAACCCTCATGGAATTGTACGACACCTTCAGTGTCATGCATGCAAAGACCAAACCATCAAACGTACCAAAACACCAACAAAATAGAAAATGGTTCTCAAAATAAATCATGATCAGCTGAACAGCAATCTAGTGTTTTCCCTATATTCTAACGAGATATAAGAAGATGTGGTTAGAGTGACAATGAGACAACTCTCCATCCAAGTCACAATTTGTAAAAGTAAAGCATTATAGAACTGAAAGAATCTTCTTTTAGTAGAATTCTTTTGCTTGTTTATCTGCCCATACTTATTTCTATCTTCTACATTTTATAAAAGACGTGAGAAAATTATCACTTTTGTAACCAAACACACTCTGGAGGTAAATGGTGAAGAACTGTTCTTCCAATTTGTCTCGTGTAATTCGCATTATGCACGTGTTGATAAAAATTGATTGTATCCATTAGCAAAACACGATCTTTCTTCATATGATGAATACTTGTGGAATCCCGATGCTGTCAATTTCGCGTATTCGCCTTTGTATTTTCAATGACGTAATGAAAACGCGAAAAAAAAACCCGCTAAATCGAAAACTCGGAAAGGCGAAAACTTGAAATAAATCATTTCTCGGTTTCGCCTTTTCGCCTTTTGACGATTTTGAGTTTTCACATTTGAAAATACAAAGGCGACAGCGTGAAAACTCTAAAACACGAATTTAACCGAAACCGACTTCCATAGGATTGTCATTGAAAAACATGGTGTATGCTATTTCCCACTTAAGGTATTTTTTTATTTGCTAATCCTTTTACAAAAATGAAACTAAATTGGAAAGAAAACAATCATTAACCTGTTTAATGACCTTTGATGTTTTCTTATAGTAAAACATTGATTTTCCTATTTTATCACGTTATACTGTGATACCTGAAGGGTATTGTGTATGGATGTGTGATGTGTGATATTTACATATCATAGTGATTACTAGTTTGCGTCAATGATGAACGACATGGTAACTTACTCATATTTTAGGGAACATTAAAATTCAATTAAATGTTCGAAGGGAGGTAAGCCAATGATTTTTAATTTTTCAAGTTTTACCTGATAATTTAAGCACTGAAGAATATTGCGCAGTCTAATTCATTAGTAAGGATTGAAAGTTTATTTTTTTTTAACAGAAAAAAAAACATTTAGCATAATCATAGAATAAATGCACGTTGACCTCTATTTGTTAGTCTTTTGTATCTTGTTGTTTTATGTTCGTTGCGGGTGTTTCTAATCATAACGTATTCCCAAAATCTCCCTTTATCATATTATTGAAAGAATCCTGAAACAAATCGTACAAGTATTTCTGAAATTTTGCAAACCAAAGACTAGAAACACTCTGAAATAAAATTTCTCTAAAAAAACAGGTCATTCATATTACACTACATATATAATCAAATATGACATGAGAATAGAGAATGGAAACGGAGAATGCGTCAAAGAGACAACAACCCGACCACAGAGCAGAAAACAGCCAAAGGCCACCAAAGGGTCTTCGACGCAGCGAGAAAATGCCGCATCCGGAGTCGGGATTCAGCAGGCCCCTAGACAATAATGCATTCATGTTCAGCGAAATGGATGTCACACTAAACTCCGAAACATACAAGTGAACCAAAATTTAAAAAAACACACACAAGACTAAAAAAAGGCTAGATGTTCCTTACTTTGGACAGGCGGGAAAATGCGGGGGGATAAAACATGTTTTGTGAGATAACAAGCATGAATTATTAACCATTCTGACTGGTCTTGTTTGATGGCTTTAGTTTTATTTTCTTTCTGGTGCAGTTAAAGTGGATCGATCCTGTTTTACTGCATGCATACAATTTTTGGACATCTTTTTCACAATTACTGGGTATGTAGTTTGTTTTTCTCAAGATGGTGAAAATATGGACTGTCATTAGTTGTGAGTTGTCACTATTTTTATAGAATTGAATACATTTTCAATCATCTCACTTTATCTCACTCAGTGATATTTGCACAAATCAAGATATAATTTAACCCTGTCAAAACTTTATAAATTAATAGCATTGTAATCATATATAATGTTTCAATAAAGCATTATGTACAAAGAATTTGATCAAATTGTCGCGAAAAGTTTTAAAAAGGAATATTATTTATTGCAAGGAGTTGAATAATTTGAAGTCTTAGATTTAATAAGTGTAGGATTTTCTGATGTGCTTTTATCATTCGTCACAATTCGGAAGGAAACCCTCATCGGTGTGTACTATGAATAGCTCTTTTGTCATTTAGCACACAACAAAACCGTAACACCATTTCTTTTCTTAATTCCTTGAAATATTAAGCCAAAGCTATTTACAAAACTATTATCTCCAATTCACAAAATAAGTGAATATCAAATCTTTACGAGATAAACAACTTTTACACAAACTGTTACTTTATAAAACAAAAAAGACAGGGCATATAGGATACAACTGTAATTGATGAATGATGGGATATTTTGGGCAAACTTCAATGAGACAACAACCCAAAAACACAAATAAGCAAAAGACGCTAAGAGGTCAGAATAAAGTCTTCAACAATAGAAAGGTGTATATACAATATTTCAGGCTTCACTTAAAAGTCTCGAACAGTTGTGAATATTTTAAGAAAT
This sequence comes from Mytilus californianus, assembly GCF_021869535.1. Lineage (NCBI taxonomy): Eukaryota > Metazoa > Mollusca > Bivalvia > Mytilida > Mytilidae > Mytilus > Mytilus californianus. The sequence continues at coordinate 24,696,820 of NW_026262668.1, forward strand.
AGGAGAATTCAGCTCTCACAGACAATTTAATTGTGCCAAATTCTTTTTTAAACTGTCCATATTAGGACCATAGCTGCAGTCTAGTAGTTCCCGTCTGTCATAACTGTTTTCAGCTTAGTGTTATTTTAATGTTATTTCCTTTAGTTCTTTGTTTTCCTTTTTGAATTTTTTACTTTTTGCTCTGTGTTGTCTATTTTTTGTTAACATTCGCGTTCGTTTTATATTGTGGACAGTTGCCTTATTGACAAGGGACAATATTTGTATATACAATTACTATCAGTACAGGTAAAGCACACTAATATAATAGTATTATATTGTGTTATTGCATTTTTAAACGTTATGATAAAAAGGGCATATTAGTAAATACGAAAATAAATAGTATCGTCGGAAAGTTTTTTTTCGGGATCCAACCTGTACATATTAGTCTTCAAACTTTACAACCGAAAATAACTTGCTCGATATGAATAGTATACCAATAATCGTAATATTTGTGTACTGTTATTGATTTGCTATTCCAGGTCTTGTTAGTGTATCCTACCGTCTTTTGATAGGACCAGTCTACATAGATACAGAAGTTAACTTGTCTTGATTTGTACAACTCCAATTATGAGTATTGAAGTAATAAGTGTCACGACGACTGATCCAATATAGCGCTTCAAACGTAGTAAATCACTAATGTTGAACCTTAAAATAACAACAAAAAAAATAGTTCTGACAGCATACCGTATAAAAATAGTATCGTAGTATACAATATGGATGGTTCAATGTCCACAAACATGTTAAGCCACCGGCGACACATACATACCGGTGATGTATTTTACATAGACAGGCGTCATTAGTGTTGGGCTGACGTCGATTCCGTGTTTTATTTTATTTTGTTTAGTTTGGTATTGTCTAACCGTTACAGCTTGAAATTTTCACATTTCTTTCAGTTGAGTCTTTGAAGCTAAATGCGCTATGGGTCTTATCAATTGGTTGAATGCCGTGTGATTGATTCTTTTAAAAATATTGATTTCATTGTAACGTTCTTTTTGGTCTCTTAGTAAAATACTTTATTGTATTGTATACTTCTCTATACAGACTTCGTTATTCTCAGATCATTTATAAACTAAAAAATTTCAGTTTATAAACTACATCATTGTAAAACATTACCTAAACATGTAACACTCTTAAGAAAGTTGTCCTTTAACTGTTTTGGCTATTTTGTTTAGATGCTTTTATTTATCATGCTCCACTGGTTTCATATATTTGGTTCAAACTCAAGAAACACGTGCCTACCACTTCTCTTCTTCTATTTCCTGATTCAGGTCGTTTATTTTGTAATAACATTAACGTTGCTAATTCTACTGCACCAGATGCGCATTTAGACAATAATAGTCGCTTCAGTGATGATTGAGGCTAAATCTATGAAAATCCAAAACATTTTACAAACTTTGATGCAATACTGTACATATGTTTGTGTCATCTGATTTAAGAAAAGAACCAACCGTCCTCGTAAATCTCAATGACATTGTCGCGACCAATCAGAACATCACATGGCTTTAACAGAGATACTCCCATAATGCATTACTATTTCCAAGTTGTCAACAAATGATATTCTTCAAGATAATATACTTGATTCCAAGATTATTCAATTGAATTTACCTCAAAGTGACGTTAGATATCGGAAGTCGTAAAGCACTGTCAAAAACTGGAAACACTTAACACAACGGATAGAGAAAATATAAAATGGCATGGTACACACACATTTGTCAATCAAACCAAAAAAGGTTTTGACATATAACCCTTACACTCGTGTGCCTCTTTAAGAGTCGCTCGTCACAACTCGGTCGATTCCGTTTATATAGGATAAGAATAGCGGATAAGCCCGAGGATTGCCGATTGCTTTAAGAGTGCGGGGTGGTTGCATTTTAGACTGATCCCTTTGGAGCACCTGTTGTAACTCCAGGATTTTAAAAGTAATTTTTTTTGCTCAAGATTCAGTTCTCGTTATTGTACGCTGCATTGAATACATTTATGATTAATTGTGTGATGGTCATTCCTTATGGTATATCTTGTTCTTCTATTCGTTTATGTTTTTTAAAAATTTAGCTTTTTCTTTTAGTAAACACTTTTTAAGACATTCGAGTCTTGTAATTGTTTAGATATTTTTATTTTCAATATTTCATTAAAAGGATTCTTTTAAGGACTATGTTTTGTTAATATTCAATTTTCCAATAATGTTTCAACATGGCGGATTATGCATACATAGTAGGAAACGCTTACCCTGTCGACATTTCAAGACTTGCTTCTTTTTGGATTTAATGCTATTCCATAAGTTTTGTTTTGTTACCTTGATTTGTATCCTCTTAATCGATTTATCAGAACATCGATAAAATGCTGTCGACTAAATTCAGTACTATTTTAGTTTTCTTTATTTGTCAATAAAGATGCGATGCTGCATTTATAAACGTTATCATACTGTTAATTTCACTGCGATAAACATTATTTATTTGACACAATGCGCGTTTGCAGAAAACAAAACTGACTTTGTATACTGTATATTTATAAACACAACAGACAGAAATCAGAAATAGTCGAAATACTAATCAGTAATACTGTAGCAATATATAAAAGACACAGATATATAAATGTTAGTTCATACAGGACAATGAATACAGTTGTTAACCTTTATTCACCTCCTTTAAGAAATTGAAACAGATTTTAAAAGGTCTAAAGCAATATGAATGTAAGAGAAGTTGCATATATTTTGCTTACGCGAGAGCACTTCTTGCTGAAAAAAATTGACAAGTCAATTGCTGTTATGTTGTGCAAAATTGCTAAACCTTGAGAAAGTATTTTTACTCACAATACATATTGTAATCTATTGAAAAGCATAATTCAAACAAATAACCAATTTTGACAGATCTACCAACAATAACTATGTGTTATCATACGACATGGAAGTTTGTAACAACAACACGTGGCACTAGTTTCATCCAACAGAAAAAAGAGATGCAGCTGTATTCAACCAACAGATTTTACTACCGGAGCTAGCTTCTAGTAGCGAGTACATTTCGACCTTGCTTTCAAAATATTGTGCCGTCCTACAATTCCTTGTTTAAGTTCTAGTAGCGAGTACATTTCGACCTTGCTTTCAAAATATTGTGCCGTCCTACAATTCCTTGTTTAAGTTCTAGTAGCGAGTACATTTCGACCTTGCTTTCAAAATATTGTGCCGTCCTACAATTCCTTGTTTAAGTTCTAGTAGCGAGTACATTTCGACCATGCTTTCAAAATATTGTGCCGTTCTAAAATTCCTTGTTTAAGTTCTAGTAGCGAGTACATTTCGACCTTGCTTTCAAAATATTGTGCCGTCCTACAATTCCTTGTTTAAGTTCTAGTAGCGAGTACATTTCGGCCATGCTTTCAAAATATTGTGCCGTTCTACAATTCCTTGTTGTAGTTAGTGGTCATCCTGTTGGAAGCTGCTCTGTACATTTTTAGTGTGTGCTTTACTTTACGACATACAGTCTAGATAGGCAAAATTTTGCGATGTGCCTGCTCCAAGTCAGGCTATTGGGAACATGTGTTGTTCGTTGTTATTTTGGTGCAGTCGGGTGTTTGTGTCTGTTGTACTGTCCACTACGTTTGGTGATATCTGTCATTATTTTTATGTATTATAATACAATAAATATATAGAGGTTATAAGTGCCAACAATGATTATCACAAAGAGAATGTCCAATATGATTGTTTACGTTACATAAAAGCCCACACTGTCATAAATATTTGTATCATTAATGGCCGTGACAGATTGTAAATGCTAATTCAAGTTCATTTAGAAGTAAAATGGCTTGTTTTTAAGATAAGTGGCACCCTTTATTTAAGGATAAGGGTAAGGAAAAGGGTTTGTTTTAGATTCTGATTAGTATTTATGGTTAGGACTAGTGTTAGCTAGGGTTAGGTATGGGTAATGGCTAATTTTAGAGTTAGTTTTTAGTAAGTGTAGCCCTATATGAGTTGGGTCCCCTACAGAAAATGCAGACAAGAAAAATGTCACTGTTTGTGGTTTCTGGCTTCTGTCATACACTATTCAAATTTCCGAATGCCATTGTAATGGATGTATAAATACCCTGTCACGTCCGGTCTGTGTTTGTGTTAGATGTTAATCTGCTCTTCTCAACTGATTTTTATAGTTTGTTCTTATAGTGTGCTGTAACACCACTGTACCACATTAGGGAGGGTTGAGCGCTCACAAACATGTTTAACCCCGCCACGGTCTTTATGTGCTTTCCAAAGTCAGGAGTCTGTAGTTCAGTGGTTGTCGTTGGTTCATGTATTTGTTTTTCGTAAATTGTTTTGTTATGAATTAGCCGTTAGTTTTCTCAATTGAATTCTTTCATATTTTTCATGTCGGGGCCCTTATTTTCATTACATGCAAATTTTAAAAAAAAATAGGTATTTTATTATTTCGGCTACATGCCACACGTTTCCGTCTGGTAGGAAATGGACCTTCGGAACATATTTTTAACCTATTCAAACAATTTCCAATATATTTTCGGAAGGTTACCTGTAACCTTCTTTTGTGTTATCTTCGCTAAGTTTATACTGAATCCTCTCTTTTCAAATGAATTTATTGATCAAATCTAAAACTTAAATTGCTAGCACTCTTCTTTGTTCCTCTGAGACGTAAGACCTCCCAGTGTACCAAGATAACAAAGGGACATTCAAACTCATGAATCGAATAAACTGACAGCGCCATGGCAAAAAAAAAAGACAAAGACAAACAGACAAACAACAATACACAAAACACAACATAGAAAACTAAAGACTGAGCAACACGAACCCCACCAAAAACTTGGGGTGATCGCGGGTTCTCCGGATGGGTAAGCAGATCATGCTCCCCATGTGGCACCCGTCGTGTTGCTCGTGTTAGTACAAACCCGGTGATAAGTCTAATTCGGTAGGTCACATTCGTGGTAAAGGGGACGGGATTGTAGTTACGACAGTTGGAACATATTCGTTGTCATCTGTGAAACGGATATTCCATAAAGGTCAACCATAAGTGGAATAAAAACAATAAAAATAGACAAAAATCTCAGACTATATGTTTTCATCTTTATGTCATTGATTATTTGTGTCGCTGAGTTACTCTCTCATTAGTGCATAACCTTGGTTTCGGTTTATTCATAGCAAAAAAAGAAACAAAAACAATTTTAACAAAAAACTAATACATAAATAAAACAATATCAAAAAAAAAAAAAAAAAAAAAAAAAAAAAAACGAATAATAAAGTATGGAAGGCATAATTTTTACCCGTCATCCAACTTATGACTATCAACTGTCAGTCACTTGCTTTTACACTAATGTCATCGTATAAATTCATGTACTATGATTACGATTGATGGACACTTTGATAGATTTTCTTTGATTTTTGTCTTTTCCTTGAAAAGAATTAAAATTATAGCAATTTAAAACTCAACTTAAAATATAATTATAATTTACTGTACTTATTTGGTCAACGTTTAATTTTTTTTATAAAGATAATATTTGAGAAATTATTAATTGACATATAAAACAAAACTTATCTGTAGAAATAAGTTGTTGAACCATCACTAGATACACAGTAACTCCTTAACCTTCATGATCACCCGATTCCATGCTCGAATGGTGATAGAGTTGGTTTTGCGCAATCTTTCGATTTTTCAGTTTTGTTTTTTTTTTAATGTTGCTTGTCTGTTCGTTTTTTGTCTTTTGGTCAAGGTGTTGTCTATAGAAAAAATAAGATGATATGATATGGTTGGCAATGAAACCACTCTCGACCAGATACCAAATGACGTAAAAGGTTAGCAACAGTACTGTGGGTCACTGAAAGGCCTCCATCAATGAGAAAAACCCATACCGCAAGCTATAAAAGGCCTTATATTTCTTCTACTAATGTCTTGCTTTCTTGATACCTTCTCCCTTATTTTGCATAGGGTATATATCACTCGAATGCACAAGCTGTCGATACCGCAATAGACTATATAAGTGCTCCTATTTATGGAAGGTATGCATATACGAATTTTTAAGGCGGTATCTTTCTAATTAATCATAGCACCGTCGAACCAGACAATCAATGCTATAAATAGCCATTCAGAATTTTACATCGATATCAGTTAAATATATACAGTATTAGACTTCATTTTTAAAGGCTTAAAATGTTATTTATTTTTTTTTTCCTATCATACATCATACTTTTTACTGTTTATTTCCCTTCTTTTTTTGGCGTCATGCGTCCATTTTCCCCAGTACATGTAAGTTATGAAAAGCTTTGACTCGCAGCTGTTGCAGTCTACCTAAATAAAGACTTTATTGACTGACGACTGGTGGAACCGGTGTTTTTTTCGAAGTAACAATTAATTCTACCGTTTGCATTCAACTGTCACCGTGCTCTGCCGAACAAATGCTTTCTAGATTTTTAAAAAAAATTTCCATTCTTTTATGAACTGGAAATTTGAAGAAAAATACCATCATTTTAATCAAGCCCAAAGCCGAAGCACTTACAAGTCCAAGTATGAAGGAGACCTACAGTTCTGTTCCTGTATCTCTGTGTTATCTTTTAATTAAAGTTCAATAACATTCAGTATTGTTTCACAAATTTTTAACTATACTTAACAACACAAAAAACGAACCACATCTTACCATGTATAGTAGTTTCACAATAATTTCTTGTTTTTTTATACAAATTTGTAGAAATCTATTATATTTTAAGCATAGCCTTGAAATTAAGACAGAGTTTACAGAGAAATTTTCATTTTAGTGGTTACCATGGAGATTTCAATCAAAAAAGTCTAAAATAAATCGATTTTATATTGTTCACTAGACAATAATTCGATAAAGAAAATGAAAATCAGAGTCATTTTCGTTGTTTGCAGGTGTAAAAATACACACGACTTTTGTTTTCACAAATTAGGCAACATTTTTTGTTTTTTGGTTAAAAGTATGTTTTTTTAGAGGTCAAAAATTACAATTAAGAAAATCCACATTTTCTCAGAATTATATGTTTATGATTAAGAAACGTTGTGTAAAAATTTGGACCCATTTCAACAATCATTTTTTTTAAAAATTTGTATGCAAAAGAAAATGTTACTAGTACTCCACATAAATTAAATGAGGTGGTGCGTTTCTGTTGTTGTGGAGTATATGTACACAGAATATTACATAAGTTTCATTTAAATTTGTTTGCAATTCAAATGTGGTAAGGACTACACGTGTTGCAATGACAATCTATAATATCAAGTAAGCTCGAGGCAAACTATTACGAAGCTTAATATATATATATCAATCAGTACGATTATGAAAACCATAAATGTTCCCAACAAAACAGTCAAATCGTCCATGGTCAACTTTGAATGATGGAGTCAAAGACATGGGTTTTAGTTATTACTTAACATTTTAATGCGTTAAAGTTTTAATTGTCAAACGCAATGTTTTTTTTTTCCCCTCTTTCTCTTTTTTTTTTTTACATAAATTAATATGATTAAACATGTGATGCATTTGTTTAAAAATGCTAAAATTCTGATGTTACAAAAACTGTATCCGTATTTGTTTGACAAGTAAGCTATTTTTACTGTTATAACCTATTTTTTCTTTCTTTTACCGTATACAATTAATTTCTCTGAAGAAAAAAAACGGAGCGACAACAAAGGCCAATGTCGCGACAAGTTATATATTAAAATTTATAAAAAGTAATTTCCAATTATTGATCTTTTTATTTATGATAAACCATATGCATATTATTGACAGGTTGCAGTATAATTAACATTCGGTGACCCTCATGACTTATTGGAAAACCACAAGCTTTTTTAACCTCGAAGGTAATGACTAGGCAATAATAAATGCGTTTAATTATTTTCGGAATTTATGAAAACCGTCCTCTAGCAGTTAAATACTTGTTACTTTTAATATTTTCCCATATATACGGACATTTGTTTGGCCTTATTCATACTACTTGACTTCAAATTATATGTTTCTATGCCCTCGGTGATAGATTAATTTAAAAATCAAGCTGACTAAAAGATGTTAATTTTGTGAAATTCTGAGGAAATCATCCAGATGCATAGTTTTGACAACCTTTGGCAAATGTTTTTTTTTCTGTGCATCAAACGAGATAACCCAAATAATTCAGTCGTTATATTCCGCTGATCGATTACGGGGAGGGACTGAATTATTCGGGTTACAAACGAGAATCTTTTTTTGATATTGTTCTTGTACTTATAGTAATCTTCTAAAGGAGCAGGAACTGATTACTCCCCCGGATCATATGCGATCGTCCTCAGCTTTTGTAAGGATTTGTGGTGCCCAATCGTTTTAAATAAACTCATCATAGCTACCAAGATTAAAATTTTGTACGTCAGAGGCGCGTTTCGTCTTCGAAAGACTTACCAGTGACGCTCGAATTAGCTTTTTGTGTGGTTCTTTTGTTGCCTATTGTTTTTCTTTTGGTCATGATTTTGTCTGTTTTTCTCTGATTTATGGTTATTGATTGTTCCTTTGGTATTTTCTCTCCTGTTTGCCAAACATTACGTAAAACGATTGTATATTGTATTGCTGGTTTCATATGTCTAAAGGTTAATTGACAAGTACTTCCATTTTTAAACAATCAAAGAAGATTTCAATAAAGTTTCATATAAAAATAGATGTAAATAGTCAACTGGTATATGTCCATGAGGCGGAAACCAAACTGCATAATATAGTAAAACGTAATCATCAAGATAATGTCCATAAATTGAGCAGGCGATCAGGACACATGTAGGTGAAGGGTTCAAACAGTTGTTTTGCTTTGTTTCCTTTGAAAGAGTAAAATTGCACCAAACCAAACATGAAATAAACTATATGCTTATAAAACATTATCATACCGATAAAATTTAAACTCTAAAACAGGAAAAATATAAACCACTGCCTTCTCCCTCAAGAGATCCCAGTCATCATCCAGGAGGCAGATTTCTATCCTACTTTCACTTTGGTCAAATCACTACTTTCACTTTTGCCCAAATCACTACTTTATCGTTCAACAAGCAAATGTGACCGTCCACATGTTTTTATGATTTAATTTATATATTTATAACTTTATTACCACTGAAATAAGTGATTTAAAAAAATAATAAAACAGTAGAAAACATATACAAGAAGATGTATATCTTGTATAATACATGGGAACTATATTCGTTATATAGTATCTATTTAAAAGAGACAACAAGTACATAATTTCAGACTGTTACAACTTGACAAATAGTTCTTCTCAAAGAACAACATATGGCTTCTTAATTAATTACATAGATTTATTAAACTGAAATGAAAAATATCCTGAACCTCGAACGTGAAAGCGTTTTAACCAGTGTAAATATACTAAAGTTATTTGAAATGCAGATCCTTTGCCAGCGCTTCGCTTCCAAGCCTTGTAAGCAAAGTTTGGACACGGGATTATCAATTTAATCAGATTGAAAATCACTGGGCAACAAACTTATTTCAATCTGAAAATAGTAAAATGTATTAACTATAAGTCAAGCGAAATTATTGTTATATTATTTTTTTGTCTATTAGTATTAACTTATTTTATTATCAATATCATAATAATTATTATTAATATTGAAATTATTATCATTAAATTGAATAAATGTTAATTGACTCTTGTTTTATACAATGAATCCAAAATGTATTTAGTTATAATAAAACACGTATGAGTTATAAAACAGCTATTTTGATTCATTATATTTTCTATAATAAGGCCGGTTTACACTCAATTTTTAATACTAAAACCAAATAAAATGAATAAAAAACACTCCGATTTATAATAAGTTACTGTATTATTTAGCAAAACAAGTATATTTATTTATACAGAAATAAGGAGATGTGGTATGATTTCCAATGAGACAGCTATCCACCAAAGTATGTAAGTTTACTAAAAACACATCAGACTCTATAATACTATTTAATAGCATTTTGAAAATATAGTAATAAAATAAAATATAAGTTCAAATAATAAGTAATGATTAAGTATTCAAAACACACAATTTTTGTTAGAATTTTACATTTTCTGTCAAATTTTGTAAAATTTATCCTCCCATTTTTTAACACTCTGTCGTGTGACTATGATCGATGATAGAACCTTTTAAATCATACTCAACGTGCTAGGAATTAATCATTAGTGGGTTTAACTTAAAAGACATTAGTTTTCTTTGATGTTTGAAACCACAATCTGCTCTCTCTGAGGACAGAGGACTTGATCAATTCCGATTTAATTTCTGCACTTTTAAAACAAGACTTACAAATGTCACATTATCAAAAACCAAAAAAAAAAAAACAACATAAAATCACAAATTTCGAGGAAGGAAAGTTTAACAAAATGTTCACGTCGTCTTTTTCTGAATTGCAAACCCGAATATCACGTCAGTTCATAGTGTTTTGTTTAATACGAAAATACGCTAAACAAATTTAACAATTCACAAAACCATTTCGCAAAACCACTTCGTATACACTATTTGTTTGGTATCTAGACTATGGCTTGAATATTATCAATTAAAAACTTGTGAGCTTTCTTTCTAATACACAAAGAATTATCAAAAGTTCTGTTTAAAGCAAACACTCGATTTTTTCCTATTTTTCTATTTACCAACTTAATGATGGTTACTAATGTGCTTTTTTGTGTATAATATTTTATGGTAACGATGACCATTAAGTCGTTTGAAGTCTATACATTTTAGGAGATAGATTATCTTTAATCTTATTAGAAAACAAGTTAGAAGATACCAAAGTGGCAATCAATGTATCTTTTAAACGAACTAACGCTTATCTATTGTATCTCGTATCTCAAAATCAGAAACCATTATTTCAAAAGAAAAAAGGGATGAAATGGCAAACAACGTGTCTACTAAGGATAACACGTAAAAATTGATTGAGCAACACGAAGCCCACCAAAATAGACGTAGGAATCAGGTAATCCAGAAAGATGAGCTGTCCCTGCTCCATCGGTGGCAGTCTTAGAGTTGCTTAGAAAAATACGGCGATAAGTCACGTTGGATAGTATCATATACATGTGTACCTAAGTGTACAGGATTGTGATACGGCAAATGGGACACATCTTTTTCTTCACATTGTTTGTCACTCCATTAACGAGATATATGTACGTTTTGTCAATATGTTTTATGGAACAAAGATTGACCATTTCTTTAAATCTTTCTTAAGTTAAAAACTAGGAAAATGTGTGTAAATGATGTCAAATTTTTATGCAACTGCCATCCCAAAAGGAAAATATGTTGATCGTTGTTTTGTGTTCAACAGATTTTATAGCTTTTGGTATCTACATATGATTCACACCAAACTCACAGCAAGAAGTTTCACAGCAACTCTGTAACCCGGTTTTGGTTGGCTTTAATTTCTCATTTTTCTATTCTTTTTATCTTAGAAGAGCAGAAAATGTTTTAAACGAAGAACAGATATTCTTCTCCGAATCTGAATTCAATAAGAAAATATGGCATAGTGACTTCACTATACATGAGCTCAAAAATGAAATTTTGAAATGTTATACATACCAGCTTCAATCATTTTGTAAGAAATTAGTATTTTTTAAAACTAGCTGAAAAAATGACTTTTACGAGGCATTTTTGTTAAAAAGAAATCACATACGTCGTATATAAAGTAATGACGTCATGTTCACTACACGTATTAACAAATCAAAGATGAAAACTCAACTGATCCCTGTCTATAAATTAGAGTTAAAAACATGGCTTTATATATAGGTAAACAATGACATGCAACAAACGAGGCATCGCAGGTTGCGATAAAGGGTCGTTGCTGGTAACTTATCTTAAGGGGAAGTCCATAAAACCTGACAAAATAAAAAATTATCAACCAACGGAACGAGTGGAAAAACAACTGTCATATTCCTGACTTGGTACAAGCATTTTCTGAAGAAAATGGTGGGTTAAATCTGGTTTTATAGCTAGCTAAACCTCCCACTTGCATGACAACCAGAAGAACGAATACCTTTTCAAAAAGGAATCATTTATTCTTTCCTGTATATAACAAGATAGTTTACCTACGTTCTCAAGAATAGTTAATTTTGTGACGAACAGCTTTGTGACTGGTATAGAGAAATCAATTGTTTTATTTTGTTGCACATAGAAATGGAACATCTTTATTTTATAAGAATTAAAGAAGATGTGGTGTATACGTCAACCAGACAGTAACCTTTAGAATCCACATCTAATTCATTCATTTTAGAATACCGATTAGAATCAGACGCGGATCAAGGGGCGCTCCTGAAAATTAGGAGTTAGAGGACCATATGCTGACAAACAATGGCTGTAATATTACCAATAAACTATTTTTGTTCTTCTTTTTTTTAGGGGGAGGGTGTCTGGTGCGCCCCCGCCTGAGATTTATCTGTTGATAGAAAATAGCGGTTGACACAGTAATATAACGTTGACTGTGCGGACACTTTTGTGAAGTAGGTAGTAAGAGAATGAAAAATGTATAATTCTGCATCTTCTCACACTTAAATTCTAATGTATAAAAGTGTCGTATAAATCCTGTGAAATGATGATTCAACACAGTGACAAAAAACTTATATTTTTTTTAACTGGGAACATTTCTACGGTTCTCTCAGTGCAGTATTGGCATTGATTTAGTAGAGATTTTCAAGCTGTTACAAGTCAACCACGATGTTTGTCTAAACCTGCTGTAGATGAATTATCTCTTAACCAGCATCGTGTATTTCCTTTTTTGTTGTTGAAAGCGGACATTAACCTTCAAACAATTATATGTAGACATTGCTAATTACAATTTAGTGTAAAACCAATCCCCAACGAACCTCCAGGTCAAGCCGTAATGTGATTAGGGCACTGAATAGACCAGTAAAGAAAATGTTTTGGTTTTTTGCACAATTCAACGAACATTCAATTATTGCAGTTTTTAAGTATTACAACATTAATTTCAATCACCATTTTTTTATTTCGGTTTCAATGGAACGTTTTGATACAAACTATCATTTTCATGTCTCATTTTCCGCCGATTTATCTAAAAAATACCAATGAAATAAAAGAAATTTAAGTGGGAAATTGCAAAGTTCTCGATTTCGAAAATTAAAATAGAATTACTTTATTTATAATTATACTTTGTTTTCTTATCTTTTAAAATGGTTCAAAAAAATAAAAACAAAAATTGAAATTTACTCTTTTTGGTAAACTTTCTATCTTTTCCCATTTTTTTTATAACATAATAAACTATAGGACGAGACATCTGCATGCAGGAAGACAAACAAAATACAGAAACCAGACATTTTAATTGTTCAGAAATAATATATATCGAAATGAACTCTTTTATTGTAATCTAGAACAATGCCCGGAGAACATTAACAGTTTTATGTTCGATTAATTGTGCTATTAAATGCAGTCACTGTCTTCGTCCCAAGTTCTTACGTTGAATGATATGACAATTTACTCAATAATCTTAAATGTTAATCTTGAATACATTTTCTTAAACTCAATTTTAATTCATTATTAAAACTCGAAATTGTAATGAGTTTATATTTATTTTTGTGTTTCCTCTGTTTTTGAATAAATAAAATGCTTATTACATAAAACAATAGTTATTTAATTTATTTTTTTATATCTAGCATACGATAGCATCTTTAACTAGGAGAACTTTTTTTGCGATTTAGATGTTTTATTACATGATGACTTTAAAGGTTGAATTTGTAATGGTTCTGTCCACATTATTGCATAAATATCCACTAATTAAATAAAGAGGTAGTGCCAATTTCCCCTGGAAATAATTCGGAATAGGACAATTTTCATAAAGTCTTTCAACATAAAGTTTACTAAAATTCACATCATCGAAGTTCCATGTCTACATTAGTATAGCGTATTTTGGCATTGCACACTGAATTCATGTTTTTCTCCGACTGATAATGCCTTTACACTAAATCCATTGGGTTTTGGATGCGTACTGATTGATATTTTAGTCTAAGATGCATGATTTTTTATAAGTTGTTATTGGCTTTGAACTAGCTATCAGTAACTGCGAGTACTCTCAGATCTGTACTAAGTGTCTTATTTATTGTGGAGAATGTATAAATACCCTACCACGTCAGGTCTGTGTTTTGTTGGATGTTTTTCTGCTTTGCATCGATCTGATGAGTTTCAACTATTTTTTATAGTTTGTTCTTATGTTGTACTGGTACACCACTGTCCCAGTTTAGTGGGAGGGTTTGGCGCCAGCAAACTAGTTAAACCTCGCCACATCCCAAGTGAGGAGCCTTTAATTCAGTGGTTGTCGTTTTTGCTGTATATCATATATTTTTTTCGGCCGTTAGTTTTCTCGTTTGAATTGTTTTACATTTGTCATTTTGGGGCCTTTTATAGCTGACCATTCGGTATGGGCTTTGCTCATTGTTGAAGACCGTAAGGTGACCTATAGTTGTTAACTTCTATGTCATTTGGTATCTGGTGGAGAGTTGTCTCATTGGCAATCATACCACATATTTTTACATTTCTGAATGTTACAACCTTACAAATACCTGAAGTTACATGAAACTGCATTTTTGATAGTTTTTCGCAAATTTTCAGTATTTATTAAGAATTACTAAGAAATAAAACCATATATAATCATGTTGTAAAGTTATGTATTGTCTTTCAGATACAAATAAATTAATTGTTGTGGATTACATCTTTCGATACAAAATTTTACAAATAAATGTAAATTGCAGTTTTGTATTATAGATTTATTTTCAACATCAATATAGTGTGCTGAATAGCATTTTAGAAGCTTTATCAATTATATTCGAATTCTAGATCGTTTTTTTTTTCTTCAATTTTTAGATTTTGACCATGTATCTGAGTGAAACAAATAAAGTTGAAATTGGTCATACCTTTTTCATACATGCATGAAATAAAAATGATTATAACTATCGTCTCTAAAAGGTACTGAGATATTTTAACTTTTCAAATAAAAATCCCCTATACAGTACGATTCGGGGAAGGTTTGCATTTAGCCGTTTAAATGGATACATATACATTGTTTGAAAAAGACAAGTTAAAATATGCGGTTCAATGGTACAAAGCACAAAGATATTGATGAGGGACGAGTTATAAGTTATTTATTTCGTGATGTATGATAACACATGTTGTACATTAATATCTAATTTGTATTTACTTTATATCCCTTATTTTCCTTTATGGTTAGGAAGTTTAAAATTTGAAGCTGTTATGAATGAAACTTATGCCGAGTTTTCATCTATGATCAGATGTTGAGCAGACATAAAAATTGTCTAAATTCAAAACTAATTGATATAAGAATAAGAAGATTTGGTATGATTGCCAATGAAACAACACTCCACCAGAGACCAAATGAAGTTGAAGTTAACAACCATAGTACACCGTACAGCTTTCAACAATGAGAAAAAAACCCATACCGCACAGCAAGCTATGAAAGCCGTTAAAATGACAAATGTAAAACAATTTAAACGAGAAAACTAACGGCCTGATTTATGTAAAAAAACCACAATAATACGTGTATTTTTAGGGCCTAAAATTGGCTCATCGTCAACTAAACATTTTGCAGTAAGCTACCGTTTCTTTGTTGCCTAATATTTTTGGCTTGTATAGATTTTGCTGCCAAACATGAGGGTTTCCAAGAATTATAGAGGACAGAGTGACGGACAGTTTCAAAACGAGTATAAAATCAATGATGATATTCTGTATGTACCGATTATAATGTTGTCTGCATATTGATATTGTAAAAACGACACATTATGAAGCCTTTTTTAACTCGTTCGCTGCGCTCATTCGACAAAAAGCTTCATATTGTGACTAGCAGCTGATTTTTTACAATATAAATATACAGACAACCATATAATCGATTTATCGGGTTGTATTTACGTATTTTGCATGATAAAAACAAGTGTTTTTTTTTGTTTCACCAGAAAAATTATGTTTGATATCAAATACCATTTAATTTTTATTGTTTTGTATAATTGGAAATGAGACAACAATATTACATAGACCAAATGATAAGGATGTGAACAACTACCGGTCTTGTGAAATTATTTTAAAGAGAAAACCAACGGCCTGATTTAAAATCAAAACAAAACCAAATATGACAGACAACAACCAACGACTAACATTGATTGATTGGTGTTTTATGCCACTATCAGCACACTTGTGCTATTTCGTGGCGGTCAGTTTTTATTGGTGGAAGAAGCCGGAGAGAACCACCGACCTTCGGTAGGAAAACTAACAATCCTAGTTAATAATTGGAGTCGAACGTGCGGAATTCGAATTCACAACCTCAGTGTTGATAAGCTAGTGATACTGTAGTTCAACTACTTGGACCACTCGGCCACCGAGGCCTAATCAACTATCATTGATTACAGTCTTCGGGGTTAAAAATGTTTGTGAAAGCTCAGCTCCTCCCCATAACTTGGTATACAACAATATAACAAATTGTAAACATCCGTTGAACTTGGATTGACTCATCAGATCTGTACCGAGCACAAAACACAATTGTCAATTTGACATAAGACACAAAAAACCGCCCAAAGAGTACTCGCAGTTACTGCATGAGGTTAGGTCAAATCCAAGTACTACTAAGTATATCACGTTTTCATAGACTTGGCCTGATTTGAATTCATGTGTGAACTTTCTCAAAAAAACATTAAAGCTGAACAAGCAAATTAACAGTTTTTTTAGACATAAAGTGAAATACATTACAATATATAATCGTTGATCATGTTGTATATATATCACATGACAAATATACACATACATAGTCTTTGCTTGTGCATTATCATCTAGAGTTTATTCCATTTTATTTCTGACCCTATCAACATCTTATGTTTGTCATGCATGCTCAAAAATATTTCTGTTCAGCCTATGTTTGAAATCAAAGTACTGAAGTACTGAACATCGGATGACCGCAAGTTCTGGTGGATGGTCACAAGCACTTGTCTCAGAAAAAAAATCACATCTCTATACCTGAAAGTTAGGTTAAGGTACATAGATATATTTTTTTCTGAGACAAGTTCGTATGTGGAAGATGAATAAATGACAGGGAATTCAACCTCACCGTAATAACTATTATATTGTAGTGATATAATCATTTGTTATCATTATACTCTGGTTTGTTGTTATATATTATATTAATATTTGTATAACAGTAATACATAATTTTCATCCATTTGTATATCACTCTATTCTACTACTCTAATGATAGTGCAGTGCAAGTGCATGGTGGACACTCTTCTGTATTAATTCGTTTTTCTAATAGATTGGATTTGAGTAGGCATTCATATTTTCCCGCGTTTGTTGCAAAACGTTCTTGAGATATTCTTCCGCATGCGTGAACACAAATTTTCGGTATTCTTGATTTGTTATTGATATATATATTTCTCACGCCAAAACATTTTCATATCATTTATCTATGTTCTTAAAAATTATTTTTATGAATATCGATTGATGAAATAAATATTTAACAAGCGATAAGGAATGTTATTTTGCACTCGACAATACCCGCGTAATTATACGAAATACGTTCGGTTATCAGTCAAAAACGCGGATCACGTTGGTAGAAATGTATGTGGCAACATAACACCGGAATGCCCTCACGGTCATCCGCTGTAAAAATCAAACAAAATCATTGAAGTTGACGAAATGTTCCAAAACTACCTTTACGTTCTTGTCTATGAAGAAAAATTTAATGCTTCAACGATTTGCAATTTGGGTATATTGGAATTTACACCATTGTTGACCTAAAAAATAAGATGTGGTTTGACTGCCATGCAATGGCAATGACAATTCAAAATGACGTAAAAGTACGGTAAGCAACCAAAGGTCACTGTAGGGACATCAACAATAAGCAAACTCCATACCATATAGTCAGTCAGTTTGCTTTTTCTAGAAACTAAGATAGACCTGGTGCTACATTTTCTGAAAATATGAAGATTGACTTCTTTGGTGTGTTAATATTCAAACGTAAATTATATGCGCTTGCGATTGGTGGCTTTTTATATAACCTATTTCAAGGAGGTTCGAATGACCAATAATTGTTTTGTCCTTTTTATTCGTCAATCAATTTTCATAAATAATAGTGTGAACAACTCTAATCCTATAACATAGTATATGTATCCCATACGTTGAGAGCTGCGATACTGGCTGAAATTGATTGGTGTTGCATTTTTTATTTTGTATTTTGCTTGGTGGTTAATTTTTCTGTTCACACAGTTAGATAGTCATTTGGTATGTTAAGGTTTTCCAACCCTTCCAATTTTGAATTCATTTTAGTACATTTATTAAATTTAATAAAAATAATGCATTTTTTTTTAAATGTTCCAAACAAGGACAGATGTACTTATAAATACCATATATATCAATGTGTACTTCTGTGTGAAAGCATCGATATATCCTTGAATGCATCGATTGCTAACAGAAAGAATAATGAACTAGCTGCTGTGTAGAATCGTTTTACTTCTGATTCCTATAGTGAAAACCTATACAAAAGTAACGACCAGAGAAAATGAAAACATTTTTGTTTACTCGTCTTCAAAAAGATTTTTATTAAGATCGGAAATATTTCAAACTGAGCGTGATTTTGAAATATTAAATTTAAAAACGTTTGAATTGGGTCAAAGAAGAAAAGGGAATATTATGTAAGATCGAATATCATATGTTAAAAAACAATGATTGGAACTAAATCCGAAATAAGGTTAATAATTCTAAATAAGAAATGCTATACAAATAATGAATAAAAGGTTAGGCTATTGTTTGGGCTATGTGTTTCCACAAAATGTCCTTTTTATATATACTTTTTAAAGTTTTTATTTCAGTTTTTTTTTTCTTCAAAAACAAGAGTAACTCCTGTACAAGGAACCAAAGAACCCACAGATTCAAGAAAATTAAAAGGCAAATACAAGTTTTAACAAGACGTTAAGCAACCAACAATCAATCAATCAATCAAGTTTTAACTACGAAAAGGGTATTTTTTCAGTAAAAATATAACCATATATTTACTAAAACAAATATTTTCTTATGTCCAACTCAAGTTTATACATAGTAACGTCCAGGGAATCACTGTTGACGCAAATTCCACGCAATTGTGCTGATGGGAAGGATGATTATTCCCACTTAGCTTGTATTTGAATTTTCATCACGCATTGGTAGTTATTAAAAAGTTACGAAGTTACAGATAGTTATTTTAACAGAAACACAAAGGTTTGTTTCGTCTTGATTAGCCTTAAAATAGAATAAAAAAACCACAAACAAACAACGAGATAGGAGTATAAATAAAGCAGAAAAGGCCATATTTAAATAGGTAGACTTAAAACGGTTTTAGTACTACGAACAAATATATGAAATTGTAATTCGGTATTGCTCGATGGCACTGAAATGATATGATAGTGGAGCCAGGCTTAATAAAGCAAGTTTAACAAACACCATCATTCGTTGCAAGTAAAACCACCTGACGTCAGCAGGAAAACTACCAATCCTCGTCAATTAAGATAGGAATCGAACGCACCTGGTTCGAACAGCGTTCGTTCGAACCCACAACTTCAGTGTTGACAGGCTAGTGATTACCGTAGATGAACTACTTAGTCCACTGGGCCACCAAGGCCCCTAAAAACACCTGTGATAACTAATATGGATAACTTTGTTGTTGCTGTAATTGATGTATGAAAATGGAGAATGGATATTGCTTATATATATTTACTGAACCAATATCGTGGCGTGTTAATGGATGCATTTAATGTGAAATTCGCATTTATCCATACTACTAAAATAACGAGATCCAATTTGTTAGCCGGCATGATGTAAAACGACGAATCAAAGAATTCAACTTTATATATAACTTATATAGGGCAATGGTGTTGAATAAAAATTACACTATTCCAGGCACTTTTGTTTCCACATAATTAATATTACCAATAATTAAAAAGTTCCGGGTCGAATCCGATACCGATGCCAATAGTATATGTCACATGTAGTTTCAGGGTTGTAGTAAGAAAACCAGGACGGGTTCAAACAGAAAGATTTTGAAACCAGAGAAAACTGTGCACCTTATAATCGGCATGACTATCAGATAACAATTATACGAATAATAAAAATCCAGTCTAAAAAGGAGGCGTGGGTACTTTAATTCAGTCACGGACCCACGGATGTCGCGGGTGTGTTCTAGTAGTACTTGTTATTCAAGTCGTCACGTGTCTTTCTTACATTTATTAGCAGAAACTACAAACGATTATCAGTCATAATAGCATGGAAAACATCTTAAAAGTTGAAATTTCGAGTTAAATTCAAAATTTCAAGATTTGGAAACTTACTTATTTAGAGTTAAAGATTTTCAATGTAATCTACTTTGAAAAAAAAACCAATGTTTATATAAATTTTATTTCTGAAATGTCCCTAATAAACTTCCGTAGAAAACGGAATAATAAAAAAAAAAAACAATGATTATGCACTTTTTTTTCATTTTGTTTGTACTTAAAAAAATTATATGACTTTCCGAATTTTTCGATCGATCAAAATCTTCATAACATTTTTAAGTTGTTGGACCGTGAAATGTTTAAAGTAAGCACAAAGTGAAAAGCTGTCAAATATTAACTAATGTTGATGAAAGACTTATAAACGATTTTTACATAAAAAAAAATGAATTTGACAACATCGTTACAACCCGATCTTAAATATTCAAAAATACAAGAAGAACACGTACCTGAAGCTAAAGAGAAACGTGAACGGCGAGTTTCATATACAGTGCATAAATATATTCAGCCTTTAAATGTATAGTAACAATCAAACATAGCCATCATTGCATGTATAGTAACGGAATCGACCATTCATCTTTTGTTGGTGCATGGTTTTTTTTTCGACTCTAATAAAAAAACACTCTTTCAATAAAATGCAGGAGGAAAAAAATTGAAACTTAATATTGTATTAATTTGATTCCTAATTTTCAATGGAAATACTGTTTTTCTCTTCCATTCCGAACCAAATGACTTTTTTCAAGAAATTCATAATCAACCAATTTATCAAAATAAAAAAATCATGCCCCACTCCCACAAAAGACGAACGGTTGGTGCCTTTACCATTTTCTTCTTCTTTTGTTTTGAAAATGTTTGAATATTTTTTTATGTTTTTTATTTTTTTTTATCATTGTCTATAGTCTATATCGTAAATTGATAAAGGAATTCATTCTTCTAAAATTAAAGATGGAGACCACCGTCATAAGGGATCTCCTTTTTCTTAGTTGAAATTAATTAGAGAATATTTTCTTTCTTAAATAAAAAGTTGTCATCTTGCATTTTTTTCCATACAAGTAAAGAGGGGCGGTATGATTGTCAATGAGACAACTACTCACCAAAGTTCAAATGAAGTGGATGTAAGCAAATAAAGGCAACCGTACGACAGTCAACAATGAGAAAAACACATTTACCGTATAGTCGGATTTAAAAGCCCCCCCCCCCCCCCCCCTCGACATGAAAAATATGAAACAATTCAATTAAGAAAACTAAATCCCTAATTTATAACAAAACAATTTACGAAAAACAAATATGACAGACATGAACCAACGACAACCACTAACTTAGGACAGGCACATACAGAATGTGGCGGGGTTAAACATGTTTGAAGGCGACAACCCGCCACTTATCTGGGACAGTGGTGTAACAGTACAACATAAGAAAAAACTATAAAAATCATTTGAATGGGGCTTAACTTATTAGACCTATACAAAGCAGAAAAAAAACATCTAACAAATATACAGACCGGACGTGGCAAGGTATTTATACATCAATAAAAACAACGAAGACACAAAGTACAGATTTTAGAGTACTTGTAATTACTGACAGCTAATTCAAAGCCAATAACAACTAATATAAAAAATCATGTATCTAGTATGATCGTTTATTCTGCAACTAGCTGTGTTTATTTCCTAAATATAGTAACAAAGCTTTATTTTGTGCAATGTCAATTTCGTCATATTTCACTTTTTCCACAATCAGTGGTTCATTTAGGGATGAACATAAGTTTAAAATTTGCGCTACAATTTAAATAGCTATCAATGTATTAATTTAAATTGCAGTATAAAAACAATATTAGGTCAATGTCAGAAAAATATAAACTTTTTTGTATTCGGCAAAACCTCGCCCTTCCCCAGTTTCTCAGCCTCATACAAAGAAGTTTATATTTTTCTGACATTGACCTAATATTGTATATTTATTTTGTAACTTACATTGTTCAAGATTCTTATAATTATACAAAAAACGGTGTTGCAGTTTTGACTGTAGCAAACAGAAATAACATTTCCAGAGATTTTAATATATACAGTCCGCCAAAAGTTAAGCACGACCTAAATATAACTGTCAATATTTTTTTAACTATTGCAAAAAAAATATTTATGTTTGGTGTTATGAATTGCCTATAGCATACACTAAGAAAATTCATTACGACCAAAAAAATTAACTACGATATACCCGCCAAGCAACCTTTTATTAAAGGTCATCTGCACTTTTACAAATACACTGTTTCGATGCCTTTAAATCACCTTCCTACTGTCCCGCGTACAGGTGAAATTTGACCTTCACCAAGTCACTGTGAAATATGGCAGGCGGTAAGTTATCTGTGACTGAACGTTGACAAGCAACTGACATGTTAAATGCCGGTAGGAGCACTAGGAGCATTGGTAACCGTTTCAATGTTAATCGCATCGTCATTGTCAGATTTTTACAACGTCATATTGACACAGGAACTGTAAATGAAAGACCAAGGTCCGGAAGACCCCGTTTAACTACCTATCTTGGTGACAGGCTACTTATTGGTCGTGCTAAAGCCAACCCATTTACTCCTGCCCCATAGCTTAGACACCACTGGCCTCCAGGTGGTCGTGTAAGTGTTCGAACATTGGTCCGTCGACTTCATAGAGGCTACCTAAGAGCACGTCGTGTTGTCAAAAGACGTGCCCTAACAGCCAGGCACCGTATAATCAGGTTTCAAAGGGCTAATGACCATCGACGATGGAACATGAGAACCTGGCAAAATATTCATTGGTCAGATGAGAGTTGGTTTCTGTTACGACCAATAGACGGCAGAATACGAGTTTGGCGGGGAAATAAAACTGCCTATCACCAAAACAACAATTGCCCAACGACAGCAATCTTTTATGGTGGTGTTACAGTATGGGGTTTCTTCTCATACTGTTGTAAGCTGGGTATGCATATTTTGCAGGGTAACATGAACAGACAGACCTACAGGGATTTGGTGCTTAGAAACATTGTAGTCCTTCATTTTGAGAATCCCCAACTTGCGCCAAGACCCTCGTACATGGAAGACAACGCTAGACCACACAGGGCAAGAATTGTAACCGATTACAAAGATCAAGAAGCCATTGACACTATCTTTTGGCCTTCCATGTCTCAAGACCGGAACCCTATCGAACATGTCTGGGATGCCATTGGCAGAAATCTCAATCGCAGAGATCCACCTTTGCAAAATCTTGGCGATTTAAGAGGGGCAATTGTTAATGAATGGAATAAATTTACTCAACTAAAGTTCAGAAGGCTTGTACAGAGTATGAGACGCCGTGTTATGAAACTGGACCGGAAGAGAGGTGGTTACACATCCTATTGACTTAAATATTGACATTAAATTTGCCGAACATTCCAAAGATTATTTGTAGAGACTTTTAATGATTTTGGGTGATTAATTGTTGTAAAAAAATAAAATCAAAGTAAAACTTAAATTCCGTTTCTGATGTGTGTAATTTTCACTATTTCTATGAACGCAAAATTCAAATGCATAGAACCTGCATCAGTGACCAAACTTAAGTTTATGGTTTGTTTATGGCATATGTTAGCAAAATTGCTACATGAATATTTTCTCTTTTTCGAGGATTAACTGGTTTTTTTAAATGAAAAAAATTTCGATGCAACAAAGATAGGTGGTGCTTAACTTTTGTCGGACTGTATATATAGCCGTTTTGATTTATTTTTTCCTACGATGTTCTGTTTTGGGATTATGTGATATTATTAGTTTTATATATAAAAAGGTTGAAATTGTGGGTTGTACCATTCTGTACATTATTTCCATGATAGTCTGTACAATTTATAAATACTACCATGTAATATTAAGTGGTTAATAAAGAGTGGGAAAAGGAAAAAAACCCACAAAAACAGTAACTGTAAATTAAAATTAAATAAATTGGTATACTTTTAATTGGGGCTTCAAAACTTAAGAAATATTAAAAAAAAAATGTTTATATAGTTTAAGGTTCTATATAAAAACTTCCTGTACAATGATAGTCCCTGCAGTCCTTTATAAAAGTTTTGACAATAGGTTGATTTTAGAATTTCTTTGTAGTTTTTCAAAAACAAATATGTTGACAAATTTATAATAATAAGAAATCATATTTTTAATATTTTTGTACCCTGCAGACATGTATACTATACGTTTCTAATGATCAAAATGAAGGTTTTGCTTGTACGTGCGAGGACACAACTTGTAGTTCTCAATTGCCGTGAGGGTGGACCGAATCTATGTTTTTATTGAAAAAATCCTATGTTTTTATTCAATTTTAAAAATGCATTTACTATATTGTCGGTATTCAATGTTTCGCATTCGCACTATTTGCTTCGTTTAGATGTCAATTTGTATTTATATTTCATTGTTTTCAATATGTAGAGGGCTTATTCAACGACAGATATTGCTCTTTTCCATGATACATTCAGTGAAATGAAGCTAGCTCTTTTTGTCATGATAAAGTCTTTAAAATGTAGCCATTAATTTTCAAAACCTACTTTATGGATTTGGCTATTTATTAGGTCCTTTTTGGTCATATAGACTGTTTCGGTTCTTATACATCCTTGGCTTTGAAATATTCGGCTTTGGTCGTTACTGTTAAAGGTTAAACCAGAAAAGCGCTTCGGATGCATGAAAATTATAATGTATATAGATATAAGAAGATGTGGTATGAGTGCCAATGAGACAACTCTCCATCCAAGTCAAAATTTATAAAAGTAAACCATTATAGGTCACAGTACGTGTTGTTTTCATTTTTAAGAATCGCAAAATTAAGTATATGACTATGCTGTCAAAACTATAATCCGATGTGTATACAAAAGACTCATTGTTATTCAGATACCACTGTCGGTTGCTTGGCTGTGAGGTTTCAATAATACAAATGTTGATGTTCAATGCGCACACTCAATAAGAAGTATAATATTTATTTTTTTCTGCAATGCTGTATGAGTTTTGCTCATTGTTGAAGGCCGTAAGGTGACCTATAGTTGCTAACCTTCTACGTCATTTTGGTATCTGGTGGAGAGTTGTCTCATTGGCAATCGTACCACATCTTCTTATTGTTATATAGTATATTACACAATATGTTCACACATAAATATACATTTTTAGAAATACGAAATTTGTTTTAAGAGGCTGTTGGTAAGGTAGAACTTTTGATCATGTCGTACTGCTCCATTAAAGCACGGAATAAATTAACATCCGAATTATGCAGAATGAACATCATATGAATATTTCAAAGGTTCTGCTTACTCTTCCGGGGCATCTGAGATCACATCGGTTTTTGGCGCGGTTCGTGTTGTTCAATCTTTTGATCGTTTTTCGTTTTTTTGCCATGGCATTGTCAGCTTGTTTTCGACTTAAGAGTTTGACATAAAAAATGTGAAACAATTCAAACGAGTAAACTAACGGCCTTATTCATATCAAAACAATTTACAAAAAAAAAAAACAAATGACAGTTGTAAACTTCTATGTCATTTGGTCTCCGGTGGAGAGTTGTCTCATTGCTAGTCATACCACATCTTCTTATTTTTATATGAACTAACGGCAACCACTGAATTACAGGCTCTTGACTTGGGACTGGCAGATACAGAACATGAAGGGGTTAAACATGTTTGAGAGCGCTCAGGCATGCGATCCTACATTTGATATACGTTGCTAAAGATTAAAACAGCAACATCATAAGGACAGGAAGACATGATTTGTGTAATGTCAAAAACAAGCAATACATAGAAGCAAAATAAACATATTAGCATTACGTCAGACTATAATTTAGCTAAAATGAAAAGTTTTGATAACAATTTATTCTTATAAATGTTTTTTTTATGAAAAACATTACCTAAAAAGATAAACAGTTCCTGAACGTGAAATCATACTTCCACAATAAACTCTAATATTTGTGATGAATTAAAGTAAAATAATTGAACAATTTAATATTTGTACACCTGCTTAAAAGAGTATAGTAATACACATTTTGCTTTCAATACACTTAGAGTCGTTAATGAAAGCATGTGCACATATCAGACCAACAAAGAAATGTAAAAAGGAGACAACGGACTATTCAAGGAAAGGAAATTTAACATTAGGAAGGGAAAGTTGGTCCTGGGGAACACTAAGAGGAATTCGAACACCAAATTTATACAATAAGAGACAAAGGTTGCGTTTCATAAGATTAATTCAGTAGAAAAAGTAAAGTGCATTTAGAAAATTCTAGATTATTTTTAGAGAATGTCGTTTTATGTGCAGATTTTAATGAAAATATCTATCAAAACGTGTTTCACGTGTTCATCTTTTGTGGGAGATCATGTTTTTTTTTCTCTCTCAATACAGTACATTTTTTCAACTTAAATTAAAAAACTAAATTTCATCAATATTTGTTTTCACTTCTCTACCATAACAGTTTTGTTTTTAAATAAGAGTCAAACAATATTTTTTAAACCACGACCACCTCCTAAAATTAAAAAAAAAAAAGATGAATTGTCCGTTCCTTTTTAGTTTGATGGGGTTCGTGTTGCTCAGTCTTTAGTTTTCTATGTTGTGTTTTGTAATTTGTTGTTTGTCTTTTGGTTGTTTTTCGTTTTTTGACTTATGAGTTTGGATATTCCTTTGGTATATGTAGCCTCTCTTTGAATGTATTTATTGATATAACTGTAAACAAGATAGTTTTGAGCGCAACCACTTCGGCATTCAGTGAAATACAGTAACACTACTAATTTAGTCTGGTTCTAAAGTTTGTAGAAGAAATCGTACTATATTGGTACATACAAAAGGTATGTATTAGACATATGAAGGAATAAAAACAACAGAATGTTGTATCCATCACCATATTCTATACTGAGAAGGTTTCATAAAATTTCACCATAAAGCTTTCATGCTCATACTTTTTCTTCATGTCCTGGATATGGATGAAATATTTGATACTTTATGGACGTTAAGCAAACAAATATCATCAATCTTTTTCTGCTTTTGTCATAATTGCGATATTTAACTATTGTTACGAATTTAGAATTCTAACGTGACGTTCTTCTTTCGCTTTGGAAACAAAGCCATGTGCTAATTCGAATAAAACATGGGCTGCACGTGATTGACATCACAATTGAAATTGCAACGTCAGTTGTATTTTAAACATAGCCGAGGATCAAAATGGACATTTGTGTTGGTGTTGCTCGCTATAGGAAATGAAATAAAATCATTTTAAAAGTCATTTTACGTGTATCTGTTCATTTTTTTTTATCGTGAAAAGGTTATTTTTTATATCGTTTTGGTTTCATCAAATCAAAATGGCTGCCTTTCGAACGTGTATTATAGGTCTGCTTCAGAGGATAAAATTTCGTAAGACATGAGTGGACTATTTGTAGTTACAGTGGTAACGCAGGCAAACACATCAGTAGAATATGATTTGGGCAATTCTTTTACAGATTTATTGGAAGTGCTCCGTGCAAGACCACAACATGCACAAACGTTCATAACATCAAACTACAATTACGACACAGGAAATATGACAGCAATTTTTAGACCAGCTGCAACTAACCGGCATCCCTAAAAGATCGTCGAACCCAAAACAGATAATATCCTCTTCTGCAAAGTCATACACGGTGAAGCCAATTTACCATCTGATCAACTGAAAAAAACATCTAGGACAACCAAGAACATGCATTATGGTCAACATTCCCCGAGACTGCAAACAAAACCAGACAAATCAAAATTCTGTTTCATACAAAACACAATTAAAGATTGGCACCTACTACCACCGGATATTTTCACCAAGATTCAAACAGCAGAAGAACCAGCTAAAATTTTCAGTGATATTGTAAGGGGAGTCCCACTTAAGTGAGTTATTTGACTCACGCGCAGTGTAGTAATATCCTTGAATGATTCACCGTATACCTATCAAGATTAAATGACAAAGCACGAATTGAAAGATTTAAAATTATGACAATATAACATGCATAAGAATACAAGAGAATCCCAAAGCTGATGTTACCTGAATTGAAATGGCATCGCAAATAAAACTAGTATATTGTTTACTTTTTTTATCTGTTTTATAATAAACGTTTTTCCTTGAATTTTTTTAATCCTTTATTTATATTTGCTAGTATCATCACAAAGTTATATTAAAATAAAACTGAGAATAAAAATGGGAAATGTGTCAAAGAGACAGTAACCCAACCAAATAGCAGAAAACAGCCAAATTCCAACCCAACCAAATAGCAGAAAACAGCCAAATTCCACCATTGGGTCTTAAACATAGCAAGAAAATCCCGCACGCAGAGGCTGGCTTCATCTGACCCCTAAACAATTATGTATGCTAGTTAAAAGCATGGAATTTGACAAGAATGTTTATGTGGTAATTGAATTTAACACATTAATCCATCTTTACAATTTACAAAATCTACATGTATATAGCATCTGACTGGTACATTTGAATGGTATAAATTGGTGTGGTTTTTGAAGGACAGTCCTTTATTAATTGTCAGCTTGTTGTATACACAAATATTTATGGTTGTATATACCAGCTTTATACATGCATTTATGCTTTGCATACGTTCATTTAAAACAACATATAATGCATCAATTACAACTTACATTAAACATGGATGCATGCCTGTTCAAAGCTGTTGCACTTTTTCATGTTCAGCAGGATAAAATTTATTTGATCAGACAACACAAAGTTGTAGGTTTTGTTACAAGTTAACCATTCTATATTTGGAAATGTTGTGAAAAGATTAAACTAGGTGCCAGAGAACAAATTTAGATGCAAAGTAGGGTTATATAAGAACTAGGATATGAGATATATGAAATATCAAGAACCAAAACTATGTAAATTTCTAATCGCTCGCTTGCTTAAAATTCCTTTCATAGATTTGTTTTTTATAAATATTTCAAAAATAATATCGCTCGCTAGTAAAACATTATTTCGCCTGCCAAAATTCAAATTTCGAAAAAAAAATTCGCTCTCTCGCTACCCTTTTTTAAAGGAAAGAGTCCGAAGAACTAGAAATTAATTTGGTGTGGCCTTAGAATCGAAATAATTCTATCATGCCATGCTCTATGCTCATTTTAACATGGGTAGGTATTATATTTCTCAATCAGTTCATATAGTTGTTAAAATCTAAATATTTTCAAATGCAAAAAAGTATCTACTACAGTTGTTTTCGCGACAGAGTCCTAGTGTATGATTTATACAACTTCTAATGATTAACGAAAGAGTGCATATGTTGTACACTCAAGTACCTGAGTATGAATCGTTTTGTTTATATCCAGAAAGAATATATCTTATTTGTAAAATATAAGTATACAGTAAATGCACAGACAACGAAGAACAAACAGTGTTACTTATTAGTTGTTAACTTCTCAAAAAGTTACCTATAGTTGTTAACGTCTAAAAACATTGTTACTTATACCTGTTAACTTCTACGTCATTTGGTCTTTGGTGTAGAGTTATTTTATTGGTAATCATACCACATCTTTTTTTTTATCTTTATACAAAACTACAAAGGAAAAAAAGGAAGTGTTGGATATAAGTGCAAACATTTGTTTTTTTCAACAAACTACCAAAAGTCCCATCTTAGAGTTATTGCAAAGGTTCTTTAGCGCACAGAGAGCGAGATACTATATCTACCAAACAATGCTGTCACAACTGTAGTATATACTTCGTGTCTATATACATACAGCCACTAAAACATTAGATTGAACGAGTGACATGAGTAACAAGTTCTGACCATATTCACTACAACTGTTTTAATGTATATACAAACTCACAAAAAACAAAGCACTGTAAAATAAGCAAATTCGTAGCTTCCGCAGAAATTTTTTGGATAAATCCCATATATATATATTGCTTATTTTACAGTGCTTTGTATATATATCTAAGTACATGTAAGCTTAACAAGGAAATACAAATTGCGGTTCAGATATATATTGTTGTACTATTATAAGTTATAACCATCCTTAAACCAGACTGACTTATTTTTTTTTTTATCAAATCCTGTTCTGTCACGATCAAAATAGTATTGTATGATTTAATGAAATCTGTTTTATATATTGGATAAAGGGTCATCAAGTTTACATAAGCCGTCCTTAGTTGTAAAATAAGCTTTGTAATGTTTTTTTTTTAAATTATCGTTAATAAATGAGAGTCCATAATCAAAACACTGTCATGCACATACGTTTTTATTATGAAAATATGTGTATATTAATTCAATAAACACCATTAAAATGTAGCACTTAAGTAAAAACTAGTCAACACAACACACTTCTTCATCAAGGATGAAGTCTTCGTAGTCTTAGAAGCATTTACTTGCTGAAATACAAGTAACCAGAAGATATATCCATATTGTGAAATGTGAATTCCCTTATGTTAAGTCGGGTATATAACTATGGTCATTGTGGACTTCATTCGATCCGGCAGTAAAAAGATTGACCATAAAGTGGCTTCCGATTGGGTGTACGGGATGTATGAATACGCAGCCACGTCCGGTTGGACTGGGGACGTTAAATCTGATGTCTCATGTAGGGAGGGTGTCAACAACTCCGATAGGGTAGATATGTGGTTTGTTGCAAGGTAAAATATGTATCCCCTGTCCAATATACCCTCATTATCCTGTGGCAGTCTTAATTTCCCTCCCTTCATCGCAGCCGATGTTAATTTGTTCTCGTAGTTTTTAATTGACCTTTTTTCAACTGGATGAAAAATGTCTTTTTTCCTCAATAAACATGCACAGTCATTAGATATACACATAAACACGCACATACACACGATTACTGAAAGGTTTATAAACAGTGGCCAGGAATCTTTTGCAACATCAAGTTCGTTGTATTTTTAATCGTTTCGACCGTCAAAAAGGGGAGAGAGTATACCAAATAACAATATATGCCAAATGCATGGAAGAACATGCCAGTTTTATATATTTATACAAAAAAGTATACCATCTTTTATTTGCTACTCTTTGAGGAGATTCTGGTGTAACCTCATGTTTTATTGGATAGAAAAGATGTTGAATAATTGAAAATGAGACAACTATCCACCAGAGACTAAATAACGTAGATGTATAAACAACTATAGGTATTTGTGCGGCGTTCAAAAATGATAAAATTCCATACCATATAGTTAGCTATAAAAGGCCCGACATGACAAAAGAATTCAAACGAGAAACCAACGGAATGATTTATGTACACAACAAATAACGAAAAACAAATATGAAGATAGCAACCAACGAAAACCACTGCACAGTCCGAGAAAAAAATTACCTTGTTCAACGTTCATATAGCCCAAACTTAAGTTCTCATTGTTCTTGATAGATATTTACCATCTTAAAGACCGTTATGTGACGTTAATGTATCATTCCTGTACAGTTTTCGACTGCCACCGACTTGTATAATTGTCCTTCTGGATTTTCAGAGTGTAATAGAGGTAGAGCCCTTTTCATTTGAATTCATTTCACACCAGGGCCATATAAAAAAAGTCTTTCAACATTTTTTTAAATTCACCGGATCACAGATTCGCGTATATCTTTTGTGCTTTCTTTTAATTTATTAAGATATATAATTGTTTATTTATAAATTCATTACCGTGAATTAAGTTTAAGAACCTGGATATAATTCATAACAGCGACCCAGTTTGATAAAATTTGGCACACTTTAATTAGATATAAGAAGATGTGGTATGAGTGCCAATGAGACAACTCTCCATCCAAGTCAAAATTTATAAAAGTAAACCATTATAGGTCAAAGTACAGCCTTCAACATGGAGCCTTAGCTCACACCGAACAGCAAGCTATAAAGGGCCCCAAAAATTACTAGTGAAAACCATTCAAACAGGAAAACCAACGGTCTAATCTATATAAAAAAACGAGAAACGAGAAACACTTATGAACCACATCACAAACGACAACTACTGAAAATCAGATTCCTGACTTAGGACAGGTGCAAACAAATGCAGCGGGTTTAAACGTTTTAATGGTACCAAACCTTCACCCTTTTTCTGAAACAATAGTGTAACATCACAACATAGAAAGACACAATATAAAATATCAACTGAAATAGATTAACTCATGTTTAAGTTTAAGTTTTAGTTTAAGCATGTATCTGTAAAAAATTATAAGAAGGCATTCTTTATCAAAACAAAATTCTGCTGGAATTTTATCTTATCTTTAATATACAAATTACTTCCTTTTGGTTATATATATCATTTGATGCAAACTTTAACAATAAAACATTTAAACTAGCAATATTATATCAAAACTGTCTTCAACAGCAATATGTAGACCTAAATAAAAGAGACGCGAAAAATACCAAAAGAGATAATCAAACGCACAAAACGAACACGAACTGACAATGCCATAGCAAAATAACGAAAAACTACCTGAAGACAAATAACAGTATACAAACACAACGTAGAAAACCAAAGACTGAACATCCCGAACCCCTACAAAAACAGGGGGTATCTCAGATAACAATTTGATTTCATAGAAATTTGTAATATTGTTTACAAATGTTTGAGGTATACTGTAAGGCTCTTTAATACTATGATTAATGGATAGTTGGTTGCTTAACGTCCAGTGGCAAATATTGCATGCATGTTCAGGACGAGAACAAATTAACAATAAATACAATAGGTTGGTCCTGTAATAAGAGGCATTCCGGGATGAAGGGCGGAGAAATTTGGACTGCCACGGGAAAATGAGGGTATATTGGATAGGGACGGAAATTTAGCCTTGCAACAGGCCACCTATGAACCCCTAAAAGAGTTGTTGCAAGGGTTCTTAACGTGCAAATAGCGGGACATTCTCCTTACACCAGGCATTGGATTTAACGTCCCCATTCTGACCGGACGTGGCAGCGAACTTGTACATCTCGCACAACCAAACGGACGCCCCACTTTGCCGAGGGTTTTACTGCCGGTCGGAGGAAGACCAATGGTGACCATATTTCTTTTCACAAGTCATCCTTCGGGGGCTCTTTGATATCAGAAAAATCCAGTAGGCTTCACCACTTTCTGCTTTTTTTGTCATTTTTGTGTTATGACAAGAAAATTGGTCCTACTGTGTTGATAATTCGGTTGTTTCCTTCATATACTATAAGGTTCATTTTGTTTTCCGCAGGTGAATATAACAAGTATATCAATGCGTCAGGTATGGCATGCTCGAGTTGATGCATTTTGTATATATAAATTATATACTCAATAAATTATTCAATTGTATTATATTTCAGTACTGGCAAGATTTAAATGATACAATTTATCTCCATTTCCGGTTCATAAATTATGTTATTGTACTAGAACTTCGAATGCAACTCACTTAGTTGCACTCGATACGGGATTTGGCTGTTTATATATAAAATTCGAAGATATTGTCAATGTAGCCAAAATTTGAAAAAAAAATAAGAGTTGTTTGCTCAATGTCAAGTGGGAAATATTTCATACATGTTTTGGACGATAAAAAAAAACCCACAAAAAACCGCGATATAACTAGTTACTACAAAATGGTTCTATCAGATTGAAAAAGGGGACCGGGCGGGGCTGGATAGAATTCACAAAAAAATACAGAAAAGGTAAGATAGGGACACTGACTAGCAATGTGTTTTAATATTCAGAAAATGGGGCACACATTCCACGCGGAATATCTGAGTTGAACCACCCGTTTCAATCGGACTTGGCTGCTTATTTATACATCCCACACATCTAAATAAACCCCTTCAGCAAAGGTCGTACTTCCGGACAGAAAATGCCATATTTCCATAGTCAGGTCCCCGTTTCGTTTTCGACGTTTTGATAAAAGATTTAACGACGAAGTCATAACATTACTTCTGCATTTACTTTCTGTCCATTTTTAGCTATTTTAGTGTCTTTTTTGGTACAATGGATCATTTAAAAAAGAGGTGCTCCTAAAGGTTAGTAGTTCCTCTTTTTATATTACACCTTAGAAGTCGAGTGTACCGTAATACCGCAAGTAACAGGAAAGAAAAACGTCTGGGGACTGGGACGAACAAAATCGTATATAGTTAAAATGTGATGCAAAGAAATATTGAAAAATCTATAACTGCACTGTGGTTTATATATGTCGGAAAATATTGATTTTTATTCAAAGCATATAATATTATTGATATATATTTGCTTCAGTTATTATGATTTCAGCTCTTGGTATAAATTTATAGTAGTCTGAATAAATTAGTATAGTTAAGGATTGTGTTAAGTCATCATGAACTGTCAATTATTGGAACTTGGTGGCTATATATATAAAAATTGTAAATTTTAACCAAGTTCATCGCTCTTCTGTTCCCTCCATTAACATTTGAAGCACCCATTCAGTCAAATGTTGAATGAAACGTTCGACTATTTAATTTATTTATTCAATTGTTTTTGTTTGTCATTTATCATGTTTACTGTTATTTAGTTTATAATTTTATAAACTTAGGATTTTGAAACTATTTGTATATTATCAGCGATCCTTTTTTTCCAAATACAAAAAGTATCACCACACAAATGTTTGCCTAAAGCATTAAAATATACAAGCATAAAAAGACATTTTGCAGATACCATAATTATTTTATTATTGTAAATGATTTAAATGAACTAAAGTATCACTTTCAGTAGTAAATTAGATAAAAATCTATCAAGATAAAGTAACAGTTAAGTACCTGGAACGTTATAAGACCATAATCTCGAGAGTATACCTACAGATTGTTGAGCGGAAAAATGGTAAATGATATTTTTCATTCATTTGCCGTGTGAATGAATGAATACATATTTTTTTAACTGAAATAGTTATGACTGGTACTTTTAATGTATATTTACTCGTTTCGCCGTGCAACTATATTTATCAAAACTTCTGCAAGTGAACGCAACTCATTTTCGCGAGAAAAAAAACAATAACACAACAATTACCACATGATGAGCATTATGTGTTAGTCTTGAGCTGTTCCGTGGGAAAATATTTTCTTGAAACCGAATAATTGCATGTTAAAGGCTAAGTTTAAAATGAAAATTACTGACCGTTCAATAGTTCAATTTCCAAACAACTATTTTTAAAAGTAAATAAAATTCGCCTTGGAAATATGAAAATTATTTTCATAATATTTGGTAATAAAATATTCTCAGCGTTTAGCCCTTTGTTAAATGTAAAATAGTTATTTTGGAATCATGGTGTTACGAAAACATTTTCTCATCTTGAATAGATTTTTCTTTGTCAGAGATTTGGCTGGCTACAATAAGAATTTTAGATGCTGAAAGTTATTTTTTCTTAGCGTATCCCCGCTGATTGGGAAATATGGCAAATGCATTCATGGTGGTTTTGCTTTACAATGATGACAGATATATTACACATCATACCGAGCTATCTAAAATAAAACCACTTGACGAAAAATGAATATTGCGATAAATTATGTATTTTCCAAACAAAAATTTAACCCATGTGTATCTTGTTACGGTCTATTGACTTTGGCAGATCATTTACAAATCATATGAAAATAATATCATATTTTACCTGTATAGGTAAATCAAAAAAGACGATTTTGTTCTTTGATGATATAATCGGGTTATGATAACATCCAATGCAAAAATCAACAATACCGTTAGAAAAATAAATATTGATATAAGAATCAGAACCAATCAAGTTTTATGCGTTTTGCATAAAATAAACAGAAAAAAACGAGTTCATAAAGCATTGATGATTGTTTTTAAGGACGTCGACGTCTCCGTCACGGCTGAGTAAGTTTGTGAAATAATCCATCAATCAAACGTTGACTACCAACTGATGTAGTTAAATTGATCGTGATTGGATAGAGATTGTCACGTGGCTGGTATAAGTCTCTCTAATCTTGTCATTTTCAAGTTGTAATTTAGCTTCATTTATTTTAGATTTATCTTTAGATCGACGGGCTAATTTAGGCACCCCTATTGACAATTTAACGTTCTAAATTATGAATACTGAGAGTGATTACACACTTTGTAACTTAGATTCGCAACATTATGGAAACGGTTATTCTAATTCAGAAATCCCAAACAATATTTATGGATATAATGCTGTTAATAATCGTTCGTTAGATACGGGACAAAATTATTACGGATCAGAAAATGTCATTCCACACAATTTGTCCGGAGTAGACCTTTCACTTGGAAACGGACAGTGTCTTTCATATCCAGTAAATTCCACTATCATTCCAAGACATTCGAGAAATTCCGGATATGATCTACCTGAAAACCAAAGCCATTTGGTGGACAATTACTTAAATGGGCATAATCATAATGGTTTGACAATAAACGGTGACATTCATCTTGGAGGGGCTCAGATGAGTCTATCCCCCGGACGGACAAACTATCCTAACGCTTGTTTAGAAAATTACGGATCGTGTTCGTTGTCAAACCCGTATGGTTCTTCTCTTCAGCAACCATCTCATGCAACACAAATAAAACAGGAGCCTATTTCTGGACAAGAACTGCAAACAAAGCCGTTCCGGTGGATGCAAATTAAACGGAACACCCCAAAAACAGGTAGTGTAAAAAGTCCATGTTTAGTTTATTACTACGTTACATTGTAACGTTCTATTTTTTGACAGTTTATGATCAGTATAATGACAGTTTTGTTTGTATACGTATGTTTCTTCCCAGTGAGTTTTCCTTTGACGCAAATAGTAATACACATAAACCACAGGAACAAAGTCTCGTGGTATCTGGTTAATGATTTTGTCTAATAGTTACTTGTCTAGTTTTAATGCTTTCATTGCATCGGCATCTTGTAGATTACCGAGAATAATGATATTCTTCTTGTTTTCAAATAGTTTATTGGTAGATGCTAATAGATAACAGATCTCGCGGAGAAAAAAAAAGTTAACAAATTATTGTGATGAAATGTATTCTCAAAATAATGCAGTCTTTATCTAAAATAAGATACTCGGCGTAATCTTTGAGATACGTAGCATGCATTTTATCGGCATAACCATTTTTCATGTGATATGATTATAAAAACATATGATTTTGAAAATTCACATTCTACATTTTTTCTAAAAGTTTAGTTTGGCATTACTTTTATCCATTTTTCTATCGCTTATTAATGCCAAATTTAAACAAAATTAAGATCAAATAATATCGTTTAAAAATATAAGATTTGTTGAGCCACAAATTATAAGAGAAGGACCTTTATTTTAATACTTCAATTAACGATCAACTATATCAAATTTTAACATTTTTATTTTTGAATACTGTTTTCTTGAAAAAAAAACCACACAAAATATAATTCAATTTTAATAAAATTTAAGGTTTAAATATATATTAAGTTGATAATTTATAATATAATCCGACACCACTATCGCTGCATGTATTTCAGAATTGAATAGTAAACTGAAACATTTCAGACCGGTTTCAACTTCATCAGTCACGTAAAAGATTGAACAGCATTTAAATATATATTTATTTACGAGTCTTACAAATAAAATTTTAACAAAACAATGAATAAACTTGAATTTATAGATCTTAAAATTACAAAATAACGGGGGAAAAATGTAAACATCTTTTAAGATATACAATATGCTTGTAAATCTAAATTCGTAATGTCTTATAGTT
This sequence comes from Mytilus californianus, assembly GCF_021869535.1. Classification (NCBI taxonomy): domain Eukaryota; kingdom Metazoa; phylum Mollusca; class Bivalvia; order Mytilida; family Mytilidae; genus Mytilus; species Mytilus californianus. Next base: position 24,734,677 of record NW_026262668.1, read on the forward strand.
ACTTATTAGAAATTGAAATTATTTGATGAGAAAATAGGAAACGTAGTGTTTTTTCTACAATTATATTTCTAACGGTCAGTTGCTTTTATCTAGATGTATAATCTATAACTGTTGAGAACGGTTATAAACAAAGCTTAACAAAAGAAAACATATATTTTACAAAACTGTAAACCACATTTTGGTTCGTATCTGGGAGGCATTTCAATCTTTTGATCAAAACAAATATTGACAATATATTACATAAGTATAAAAATATGTTAAAAGAATTAAGGAATTAAATCATACTATTTGACATTTTGAGTGCTTTATAAGTTATCCTTATATGGGGGTTATAAAACCTTCAAAACTAAATTTTGAAAGTTTGTTTATTTGTTGTCTTTTTAAATATTTATAAATTTAAACCAGAAAGATGTTTTCTAGGCTTTTTAAAAATATATTAAGCTGCATTTCGAAAATCTTAGTGCTCTTTGTATAAGCTTTTATTAATTTGAAAGCAATGGAAATTAATTACGCCGCAGAGAAAAACAACTAATTGGGTTGATCTGTATCTTGACTTCTGCGGTTAAATTAAAAATACTTGTGGTGTCTTTTATGGGAGACAATGCAAAGATGATTCACATATTAAATATCAAATTGAAATTTATTGTCTAATTAATTAGGAAGTTGATTAAGAAAACGTATAACTAACGTTCGATCTTTTACATAACATGTTTGGCCTTGAGTTATCTTTTTACTGAAGAGGTTAAATTTAAGAATTAAAAAATATATGCTACAATTTAAAATAAAATGATAAAGGTGCGGAATATTGACCTTGAAACTTTTAAATATATGATTATAAAAGTAAATATACATCATTGTTATTTACTGCATGACTAAATAAAAACAAGTAAATATGATTTTCATTTAGACATTTCTGTTGTTAATTTCGCAATCGTGTTAATTTCTTAAATCACGGGAAGGTAGTTTTTCATTATTCGCAACATTCCTGGCATAAGTGTTTCTGTTTGCTATTGAGCAACTCGTAACAATGATAGACCGTGCCATCAAATGCAACGATTTCCTTGCTCATTTGCCCATTTTTTCATGCTTTGATTTATATGAGAAATATTAGACATTTGTATCTAAGGAAAAACGACTCCTTAGATAGACCCACGAAACCATAAAACCAATGAAAATCTTTCTTGAATCCCGAACTCAGATTATTATTGATTATAATCTATTTCTACTTCCACCCCTATTCTCTTTGCTACTTGGGAATTAATTTTTTCGGAATTCAAACAGTTCTATACACTCGTGGACTCAATTAACATCTTACCAATTTACCTGCGCCCCTCTTAGCTTTATTTACAAAATTATATTAAGCGTACATAGAAAATATTGAAAACTCATATTACTGCCACCAAATTGTTGTGAAAATACCAATTTTATATAAGTCAAGACATATGAACGACAAGTTCCTGTCACAAGATGGCAGATTATATGTTTTAATAGTAATGATAAGTCTGTCATAGCTTTGTCATATCTTATGAAAAATGTTTCAGAATACCTTTACAAGTTTTTTGACAACGTTTCCTTGTAATTACACCCCCTACTTGTAAAATATATAATGTCCATTATGAAGACCATTTATCTTTGTCCATGGCGTTGATTCACTGGTGTTGTTGTTATTAACACCTGTTGATATTTATAGAATTTCATAATATTTTGGGAATAACCTAATATACATGATATTGATGAATCGGATTTATAACTCTTCTAACCTTCTAATCCTTTATGCCTATATTGTCTGGCTGGATAACTAAATAAGGCATTTCAGATAGAAAAAATGAAATTTATTTGTACCAGAATTTGGACAAGAAGAACTGAATTTCATGGTTTTTTTTCTTCTTCAAATAAATGTCCATATATATATATATATTGGCCAGTTTTGAGGATAATTTTCATGAGAATAATTTGCGATTGGTAACACCTTAACCATTGAGGGCTTGTAAAATACTTTTGGATGGGCGGTCAATTCATTTTCGTTGATTAAGATATTGGGTCGTTTTCAAATGTCATATCAAAGAAGAATGAACGATACTAACTTTAAAAAAGATACACTGTTTAACCGTGCTACCTGCTTTATTCGTCATAGATAATTTTTGGATATATTGGGAAATTAAATGTTTTTATGTTTTAATTAGCTCTTTTCCAGTTTATAAAACGTCCATATGCAATGAAAATAGTTCTTAACGTATTTGTTTGTCAAAAAAAAGTCGAAATACCTGTTTTCTTTCATAATTTAGTATATTTTTGGGGAAGTTTTATAGCTTATGAAGCTTGTCAGATTTAACCCCCCTTAAAAACAAACAAATTTATTTCAACTAAGGATGGTCGATTAATTCTTTAATTGCCTCTTTGATATCGCAAAGGGTTGTTTGGGTCAAAATACACATACTTGTTCAGATAACGTTTAGAAAGCAGCGTTTCATTGCGGTTGTAGTCGAGGCTGTCGTCTGCTTACGCCACACGCATATGCCGGAATTGGCCCTTCAGTATTCTATTCTGAATCTTTCCAGTGTTTGCATAAATAGTCAAAGTTGAGTGGTATAGTCTACCCATTCAATATCTTGCATTTACTAATCCACTTTAGACGTAAAAAGTAAATATTGTCTTTTATTAGTAAATTTGCTTTTCTATTAAATTATTCGGATCTTCGTCGACATGCAAATTAATAAAATACACACTGTAGTTTTATCACGTTCAACCGGTGCCAAACGTGCTAGAGGTGACTTCACGAGAAGAAGGAATGTTTAGAAGTTTGAAATGTTTTATCAGTGTATATGGAATTACGTTTTCTCATATTTGAGGATATGAGGAACGTGCATAAAACAGATTCTTTAAATATATTTATGAAAATACATTCAGAAGGAGCAATAATATTCGACGAACGCTGTATTGGTGAAAGTTGGAAATTTTAATACCTGCATTTGTTAAAAATGCAAATCGTAAAAAGGTACTAAAATGCAAATGAATTATATTTATGCCAACCAAAAAGTTCTTTTATAAAAAAATATGCACGATAAGAGGAACCTGCTGGTGTCACAGTTTAAGTGTTTTTATAGATCGTAACCTGCAAGTGGGTTTAGTTAGGGATGGGTACATTGGTTGCGCCCTATAGAAGAAGCTTTGATAATGAATTCTTTTTAATATATAATTATTTTACTCTAAAGTTATCTTTGTGTACCATATGTTACAACTATATCAAAACAGATAACTGCATCCATTGACTCTAGCCATCTTTGAAATTTAAAATCACTGTTAGATTGTGTATAAAGTTGCTTGAATGTTATGAAGCTTTTTATTTGAAACCTGTGCCATATCGATTTTAGTAATTCAAATATTTTCATACCTTTTACCTTTTTCATAAAAGGGCACACGCCTTATCCCAGTGGGACGTAAAAAAGAATGGCGTAATCGAGGCCTTGTTTAGGGTGATGACTTCATAACATTAATACTCCCTCTCAACATCCAATAAATGATAATATTGCTTATTTGTATGGTTTGCTATAAAAGATGAACTCATAAAGGAAACGTTATATTTTTCTGATTTATAAAAGTTTAGTTTTTAACATGCCATGTTTTACTTTTATTCCCCTTTGGCCCCAATATAAATGCCCGACGAAAAATTAATATAGCAAACACCTTATGTGTCCGATTTCAACAGATGCTGTTCTCCTTTCTCTATTTAAATCAACGTGAAAACGATCATCTTTCATCCATTGTATGAACTGTAAAATTTAACATAATAATCATCCCAGAATCGATGAATTAAGACATTAGCTGCGATCCTGAGACATTAACCGCGGTCCTGCATCAGAGATCACTTTCGGAATATCGACAGGTTAAGCAGATACAAGAGGCTAAATCTGCTTTTGACAAGAGGCATCAAATTAAAATCATGTCCTTTTCAGAAATGATTTAAAGTCGTTTTGATCGATTTTCTCCCCATTTAACAGTCGACATGGAATAAACTTTTCTGCTTTCATTTTCATGCTTAATGGTTCGAATATGTTAGTGCCAGATTCACGTTGTTTAAGACTTAATCCCAGAAATGCCACAGATAGTTTTAATTTATTAAATTATCTTAAGATCTTAAATGTATAGTTATGTCATGAAATATTGATATAAGGAAATCTTATGACTTGTATTTTTAATTTCCAAAGACAAGTCAAGAGACTCAACATTTTTGAAACTGTTTCATTGAATTGTCAGAATTTTTTTCAATTTTCTATGTTAAAAACCTCTACAAACATACGAAAAGTAACCTTTACACAAAATATAATTCTTTCTGAAAGACAAACATTTGACGTCACAATGTTTCAGACTTAATTACAATTCTCATTTAGTATTTGCTTCCCTTTCTTCACACCTATCATCAAAATGTCCGTTCTTCTTATCACTTACAAGACAACAAACGCTCTTTAATTACGTAGAAGTCTCGTGGAAGATCACGTTAATTACGATATTTCTAAACTGTCTTACTAAAATCACAGCTCTTTCCGCTGAAGACGGTGGTAATTGCGCTGCTCAGAAATGTCCAGTCAAACTGCAAACGACGGAAACAGAATTCGATCATTATGGGCAGAAACGTCTGCCTTTATTGTCTTTTGAAAATGATTGAGATTACCAGTAAATGCTTTCTTTTGCGATTTGTGTATATTAGGTTACACGTGCTTTTTATTTCTACAATAGTCACGTTAATAACATTCGCATTGGAATCTGTCAGTTCATTATCTGGAAGCATTTTGCCAACATTTTACTAAGTAAGACACAAATAAACTCATCAGGGTCAAAATTTTGTAAGGCAGAAGCGCGTTTCATCTTCAAAAGACTTCCCAGTGACGCTCGAATCAAAAAAGTTAAAAGGCCAAATTTAGTACAACATTGAAAAGCATTGATGGCCTAAACTTCAGAAAGGTTTTACCAAATACAGATAAGGTACTTTATTTCTGGGGAAGAAAATCCTTAGTATTTCCAAAATCCAAAGTTTCAGCACATTTGTGAAAGTTCACGATATGTCCTAGGTGTGTCGTTGCTGTCGTTTATTGACTACTTTCGAGATTCTTAGTACTGTTCAAGATCTTTGTACATTTTGTTAAAGTAAAATTCAAAAATAGACCCCAAAAACTTCACACTCTACATTGGTTTTGTAAAGTTTTCACGTCTTATAATATATTATAATTGGACGATAGCCGATCTGCAAGTCTTTAGTTATGACTGTCGCTATCCCAGAGTCTGTTGTTTATGCGTTGCTGGTTATCCGTTTTTTTTTTAAATTTTATTAAATGGATTCATAACTTTTTAAAATGTTTCACCTTTGTTTCCCTTATACAGCTTACTTCATACATGGAATAAAATATATATGAGGTTTATATCAACGACACAGCAACACAACGACAACAAATAATCAAAACACATCTAGAGGTCATCATACAACCTTCAACAATAGCAAGTATGGATTTTATGGACTCGAGACGAGCTTTACATATTGTATAGACACCCGACGGTTGTTGAAGACTGTATGTTGCCTTAACTCTAGATTACTGATTGTTTTTGTCGTTGTGTTTCTGTTTCATTGACATATACCACATTGGTTGAGGTTGTTATGTGACCTAGCCGAAATGCTATGACATCTGGCGGCTATTTTAAAGACTGGCTGGGGCCGTTGGTCCCACGGCCAAAGCAATCTATGACTAATCTGTAGATGGTCGCCTTCTAGTCCAATGGTCGTCCTGAACATGAAATATATTCCACTGGATGATATGCAACCAACAATTAATCAATATCGTCCTATGGTGATAGTTGTACCAGATATCCTCGATTTGGTTATGACTTTGAACACTGTGGTCCTTAACGGTCGGAATAATAAAAAACATATAATTACATCTAAATTGAAAACAACATAATCATTTGAAATGTAAATTATTGGTAAAAAGTTGTATACCAATTTATAAAATTTATGGAACATATGTGGCGCTGAATTTAGATAAGAACAATGCAATAATAAAATGTTTATTGTTATAAACTTTTTTATCTACTTTTATAAAAAATAGTGCAAATTTAAAGCAACAATAAAGGTATATCCGAAAAAACTGTTACCTTGTATAATTAATCAAAATGATATTGAAAAACGTGTTTTGATGCCAGATGTTTTTTTTTTAAATTCAAATTATAAAAAAAAATATTCATTTCCTACCCAAAATATCGAATAATACAAGTCACTTCCTTACACCATACTAATAATAACCTGATATTTTTTATGGAAAAGTAAATGAAAAATATTGTACAATATGGACCAATATTTCCGTGTTAAGGAAAATTAAAATTTCGATAATTTTAAACATGGTTGGTGATATGTAGTCAGCAGAATCAGAACTCCACACTATTTACATTTTTCAAAACCGATTTCATTGCGAGATATCCATTTATTGATTTTCAGTCGATCAATAACGACTAAATTGCTTTATCTAATCTGTTTTATGCGCAAATATTGATATAACAAAGAGATTTTATTACTTCCTAAATACACACTTAAAAAACTCCTCCTTTAAACAATTTATAAACTCATTTTGTAGATTAACTATGATACCGGTCTTATCAGGTCGATCACATGAAATAGTTTGTTTAGAAAATTAGAATCCTTTGCCTCAAGTCAGAATATAGTCTTAAATGACACTTTTTGATATTAAAATAATGATATGTTCAACAGAATCATGATATCAACTCTATATATAGAGGTATTATTAGATTCGGGTTCTCCACAGTGGAAGATAGAACATTTATTTTCACTTCTAATTTTTTTTAATAAACAGACCTCTTATTTTCCTTATAAAGATGCTAAAAAGTCAAATATTATTGAACTGATATAAATATTTTTATTGATAAAAACATTTAAACAAAAATATATAATCTAAATCTTTTCATATAGCTGTTCCCGAAATAATTTACATGATAAGCTGAAATAAAGCAATCCCTGTAAATTGGAAAATGTCAAATGGAAATTTGCATTTGTAAATATACCATAATTGATATATTTTGAAATATGACATTTATTAAAATTTGTAAATTAACTGCCCTGTAACAGTACATGAAACCTAAATCTTCAATGTTGACCTATTAGTATCTACGCGAGGTTGGGGAAAGAAAGACAAAAAAAAAAAAGAAGATGTGGTATGATTGCCAATGAGACAACTATCCACCAGAGTTAAAATGAAGTGGTATTAAAGTAATTACTGTCCACCGTACTGCTTTGTTTCACTATGTCGCTTTCTTTTAATTGTACATGAATTCCTGCGAAGTAGAAAGTTCGGCCCAGAACATCTATACTTTATTCCACTTTAACTCAGAGCTCTAACTTTAACTCAAAAACTACATTTGAATGAGATATATATATATATAAGTATATATAATTGAAAAAGACGAAAGAGTACTGTGTGGGTTTTGCTCATTGTTGAAGACTGTACGTTGACCTGTTGTTTACATTCTTGCTCAGTCTTCGGTGGGTATTTGTCTCATATACAATCATACCACATTTCCTGTTTTTTTTTTTACATCATAACCTGTCGGTAGTTTTCACTTGCATTTAATGCCTAATTGAGTGGTTTTATAGTATAACAAAATATTACTCTTGTGCATTTAACAGAAATTTTCCATATTGAACTAGGAGTTAGAAGCAGTCAATTCTTTGAAGTTTCTATTGGAGCATTTTAAAGAAACAGCGATATTATTGTTAACTGAAACCATGCAATGTGATAATATTCTATCAGTTTTCTGATTTTATGAAACTAAAGACATAATATTATGAGTAAACGACATTGAGGCAGAAATCTTAAGATTCAGAAAATAAAGACATTTAACTCCGTCATATTCTGTATGTACCTTTCCTAAGTCAAGAGCCTGTTATTCGGTGTTTACGTTTGTTGCTGTTTATCATATTTGTTTTTTATTTGTTGTTTTGGACATAAATCAGGTCGTTGGTTTTCTCTGTTATACATAATCATTTTGTTATGTCGGGGCCTTTTATAACTTGATATGCGGTATGGGTTTTATTCATTGTTGAAGGCCGCACGGTCAAATATTGTTGCTAGCATCTACGTCATTTGGTTTCTGGTAGAAAGTTGTCTCATTGGCAATCATACCACATATCCTTATTTTACATTGTTATGTTTTGAGACAAAACTTCCCTTGCACTAAATTGACCATTGTTTTTATGAAAGACAGCGTTGAATTTAAGTGGTTTATATATCTGAAAATGTGTTCATCATTGAAGAAGATGTCATTTTTTTCCTATTTAATGGAATGTTTTCGCGTTAAATTTGACGCTTTTTTCACCAAATATCTACTGGCTAAGGGTATTTCGTCAAATTATTTATCGTTTAAAAGAAATGAAAAATGTATCCACAAATGTAAATATTACTAATGTTAATAGAGGTTAATAAATGTGGTTATTAAGTGACAAAATTATTAACTTATAAAGTCATCATATATTACAAATTATATTTTCATCGTTTGATGAATGAAGGCAGGCCACTTCAAAAATGACTGATGAACTGTAATATAGAAATTCGGATTTCTCTCTCCACCGACATCGATTCATATGTTACACACTTGTCTATAACGTGTTTTGGGACACATTTTTACTGTCATTGGTACAAACTTCCCGAATCAATCATATGTTTTGACAAGTTTGTCATTTAAATCGCCATCAGCTAAGCCGGTGATTTGTAAACGAATTTAGTCAGAAGATATTACTGTAGATTCAGTAATCTGACATACTTTCAGTTTCGTGACCTTAGATTGTCCCAACTTTATCAATAAACTAGTTGCAATGACTTCTAATAAGTAATGAAAAACTTTTTAATTTTTAGGTCAAATTGAGTTATTTATTCGTTCAATCAAAATCAAAAGAAAAAAAAGATTTGAATAGATTGAATGTGCAGTTAGAAAATAAATATATATCTATGTAGTTTTCCAATAATGATTCGCTTATTAATTGTAACGACAGAATGCACTGCAGAACGAAACTTAAGACATTGCATCATTTTCAGTTTTGTCTTTGATTCTAGACTACAAGCATGTTTTAATTTTAACAACATGGATATTCAATTTATTTTGACATTTTCGAGTATCAATTCTAAATATTTGATTGTTTGTTTTTTTATTTGTTTCATACTATTATCGTGCCATAAACCAATTGTTTAAAAAAAAATCACAACCTTTCTTTCTTTATGCTACTGTGTCGACAAGTACATAACCAAAGTGCAATATAATTTTAAATGCTAATTCTTCATACTTAACTCCTTGTCAAATCCCATTCATTTGTATAGCAATAGCCTACATTGTACATACAAGAGTTGTGTAATATGGATTAAAATTAGCATTTCCTGGAAAGGTTTTATAACGTTTAGGTCTTTATAAATACATAAATTACAAGGGTTTCAAAATAGTAAATTTTAATTTTTGCATTATAATAATGTCAACTTTTGTCTTTTAAAATGACATTTTTTTTTCGATTTTGAAAACCACAACGTTATTGACCTAATATTAAATGATTAGACAAAATACATAGTTTACGACGACTAAATGCAAAAATCATAACCATAATTTTATGTACGTATAGTTTTAAGACAATATTTCAAACAGTTAACATTGATACCACCCACTTTTTCATAGCCTTTTTGTTTATCGACATGTTCGTTTTCTCCCATGGTCTACTACAAGGTGCTAAGATGACTCAACGACTCTATGTTCTTTAATGTGTCTCTCTGTTGTAAAGTGTATGTCATAGTTTGAATGTTTGAGGTGTTGAGATGATATACATATTTTATAGTTCTTTTGAAGTTGTAATTTGATGATTATCATAGGTGTCATATTGATATGTCGAATCATATGATAAATTTTTATTTGTTTGTTACGTATATTATCGTAAAAGTTTGCAAATCCATATCGATGTTATGAATTGACATACAAGCGATGACCAAAACTACAAAAAAAAAACAGGACTGTACAATTCAGTAGTAAAATGCGGACAGTAAAATGATGTAAAGGCGAATGCCTTACTGCTGATCTAAGGCAATCGGGTTTTACTAGTTTTAATCAATCCGTTCCCATTGTAGTGTACCTTTATAAGAAATGAAAGAAAAAGATATTACAACAATTACGTTTAATGAATCCTAAGTATCTGTAAGAAGATATGAAATATAGAAAAAAGTATTTTTAATAAGGATATGCCATCGTTTTCGACACACTTCTAAATTATCCGTACCATGTACAGGTGTTTCCGATCAAAATCAGCGATACCTGTGCCAATACAATACGATGTTTATTCCGATAAAAATTTGTTCATATCTAATAAATGTCCAAAATCACGTTTACTTTAAATATAAGTTGGTGTTAATGTTGTTGAGGTAAGCCTGGATGTTTTTATTATGTATGTGAAATGTTTAAATTAAGACATAATACATTATATAAACATGCTCATATATCTAAATCTGTATTTCCGATGTTATTTCAATTTGATGAAAACAATCACATTTTGTTAGGTTGCGGTCTGGCAAAGATGTCCACTACTCCCTAAACTCTTTATTCCATCTTATTAGAGTTATGAACGTGTCACATTATGTTTACCTATCCAAGAACCACACCATGTTTCACAAGAATGACAACTCTTACACATATGGAATAAATAATACGAGTATTTTTTTGTATATGTACATATACAAATATTGGTGCACCTTTTCACATTGAATAATTTACAAAAAAGTTATCAATGTTTGATCCTGTACAGGTATGTATTCGATTGACCTGCAATAACAATTAAAATCACCCATAAAACAATATCTGACAAAATTTGAATGCAATTACCATATTGATATTCAGATCAGTTTTTGTAAATAAATTATAGAAAAGGTACATTGGTGCGTTTTGCTAATAAATCCTAAATTTGAAGGTGTTTTGATGTGTGTTTATAAGGTTTCAATGATGGGAAGTACAAAAATAGACATCTTTTTAAAGGAAACAGTTCATTTAAAGATTGTTTTGTTTCTCCTTTTTATTTTTAACCAATCTCCAAATTATCAATGTATATTGAAATGACGCATCTGTTTTCAAACATTCAGCTTTTCACGTACATGTACTATTGTAAATACTAAAGATTTTAAGTTGATCTAAGAGATAAATGATCATCAGACATCGACCTTTCATATTTTTTGGCATGCAGGAAGAAGAATCATATTTTGAGACTCAATTTTGTATTTATTTGTTTTCCCTTTATTTTCAATAAAAACAAATTTTCTATTTTTTAATTTTTTACTATATTATTATTTCTATACACCTTCTATTATCATGGGGCCTCAGTGGCCGATTGGTCAAACTAGTCGAACTACTGTATCACTAGCCAGTCAACACTGGTGCACTCGACTCCAATTTTAATTGACTAGGATTCTCATTTTTCCGAAGGTCGGTGGTTCTCTCCGGGCACTCCGGCTTCCTCCACCAATACAAACTGACCGCCACGAAATAGCACGATATTGTTGAAAGTGGCGTTAAACACCAATCAATCAATCAATCATCTATTATCACTTCTACCTATTAGTATCTAAATAGTTATTTCTGTTGGGCATAACAGGTTAAATAAACAAAATTATACATAGTCATTGTTACTATATAGGGTAACAGACATTTATCAGTTTTGTACAAAATTCAAATACTTTGACTTTTATTAAGATGAAATAAATAGATTGATGAATTCATTACGCCTAGTCCCATTTTACTGTAAATAATAATTCCTGAAGGTTCTGATTTGCAGACACCTACTTGGCACAAAGCATAGATTTGAAACATGAAACATGAATATGTCATAAATAGAAAAAATAATATGTATTCCATCAAAAGCGATAGACCATGGAAATCATGTCCATTTTGAAGAGATACATGTACTGTCTGTTATCATGAAGTAAGAATGTTAAGAACGATAAGGCTCTTCAGAGGAAAGCCTTCGAGATAGAGAGTCAAAAGAATGCCAATAATTTTCTGACAATTCTTTTGTAAAGGTTTGATGTATTCCACGATTTTTAATTCTTCTCTAGAATTTATTTTGGGTTAATGTGTTATTGTATGATAAGTATGTTTTTTAGAATTACTATTTGAACTTAAAAAGAAAGAACATGTCCACGTAAATATCATCTGTAAGGAATACAAGATCATAATGTTTTTTCTTTCTGATTTATTCTATTTTTTAGAGAACTCTCTTTCTATCTTTATTGTACTAAAATTAGAGTTACAACTCCTTCTGACAAAGTTGACTTATATTCTGAACAGTGTGGTTTGGTGTTCACAAATGTTTGCTTTTCCAAAACTTTGTTCCAAAAGAGTACCTTAAGAAAGATCTTATAAGATTTCAAAATTTTATTGATCAGCATACGCTGTCAGAAGAGACAAAACAAAGATTCATAAAATATTACAAAGTCAAACAAGAAAGAGTGGATAAATGAGCACTAAAATCGTTTTACCATATTTATTGCACTAATTTTAGCATTTGAAATTTGCATATTTTTTAACTCTGAAATAACAGTTTTTCATTTTTGATATTTCCTACTGTTTTCTGTCAAAGCTGACATAGTAATAAAAATTGGTTTAGACAACCAATTGCATAAATATAACGGAAACACACAGTGTGATGTTTAACACTGACTTGATGCCATGTTCAATTTGCGTACGTTGTCATGCAATTTACAGAAGCTGAAATTCGTTTGTTTCAGTATCAGTTACGGAAACTTAAAATGAATTCCTGTTCCCTGACAGTTTTTAAATGTATCAAAATGTATAAAATTATTCTCTCACAAAAGAAGTATTCTCTTTGCGTGATAACGGTAGAAACCGTACCTTTGTCTTAGTTGTTGAAATGAATACTTGTTGTGAACTTCAAAACGCGTTAACTCTGACAATATTCCTGTTTATGACTTTATCTAATCGCCTGAGCTTTCATTGAAATACATTGAAATGAAAAATTAATTCCTTGATATAAAAACGGAATAAGATCGTCAATCACTTTAAAAATGTGATCATAGCGTTTAATACTATACCATGTTTCAATTGTTGAAACAAGCACGTTTGTGAAGATGATTTGGTCTTGGCGGTATGGCATCGACAATGAAAACAAATATTACCATACCAAACACGTGACGTTTACACAAGTGAAAATCTAATGTTCCATGATTTAAGAAAGTAAATATAATTAAATCTAAAGTCATTGTATAATTTCTTCCCTTGATATTTGATCAGCGTCTTTCTAGCTCTTTTCTTTACCTGCAATCCATTGTTCCTGTTCTTACAGTAGAGTAAAGCTAAGTTTTGAAATCACTTAAAAAGCAATAAATCGACAGCCTGCTTTTGTTGAACTTAATTAAATTTGCATCATGAAGGAGTTATTATATTGTGATTTCTCTGTGTAACTATGTTATCACTGCAAAGAAGACGAAAGTGAGATTTTTTCTGAAGCCACAGATTAAAGGTGTAATTCTGAAATAAATGGAGTTCCATAGTTGGGATAGCTATGATCCAGAATGTGAAAGGCCAGTCACAAAATTTTATGAATGTGTGGGGTAAAACATAATTTGGTCAGTTTAGGAAAATCTTTTTTCTTTTGAATCTATTATTCAACCTTCTTGTCGACTTTTGTATCATTTACTTAAAATGTTAAAATCAGTAGTTTGGTATAAAAAATCATAGGAGACAAATATTTCTATTTTGGTAACATTTTAAGAACTATTATGTTTCAGAAACATATATAAAGCTGTTTTTTCGTATTATATTTTGATAGTTTTAAATAGGCCAAGTGCGAACAAAAATTTAATAAAGAATTAAAAAAATAATAGTAATATTACTATTTGATAATAATAATAATAATAATAATAATAATAATAATAATAATAATAATAATAATAATAATAATAAAAAATATACGAAAAGCTAAAACTAACATTATTTGTGATATCCTGGTAACAGCTGCTCAAAACTAGGTCCCTTAGCGAATCTGGCGCATATCTCTTATACTTTCTGTAAAAATATCCATCTATTTGATGAGCGTGCACCGATTATTAAAAAAATTATATTCGGAGAAGATGTATTTTTTCCAATGCAGTTATTCAAAGCATACCTGTTACTTTGTTTTGGTCTTAAATGAACACAAACTTAAACGACAGAACTTGACTATATTAAGTGTGCGCGAATAAATTGAGAAATATTCACTCTTTTGCATTTTTACTGTTTTGATGATAATGTGCTTGCAGGCGATTCAAAACTGTTAATTTGTATAATTGTACTCATTTCTAAGTTTGAAAGATACTACAGAAATATTATTAATATAATATTTCTGAATTGGCTGTCATTTAAAATGTAAACAAATCCTAAGTCAAAGTGTATTTTTTAATGTTTGATAAACATGTTAGGTCATCTCTTCCAGTCGTTTCGGTCTCGTTGAGATCAAATAGCTATTTAGTCGTTAGCATGAGCATTATAATTATGTGTCATTGAGTATGTGTGTGAGTGTTTCAAAGTTTTGATCTGATACGAATGTTTTCCAACCTTTGGAACCATGATAATCGACTTTAAGAAGTTTAATAGAACATTGGCACCATTAGCCATGTTAAGATAAATTGTTAAATACCTATACCAAGTCATGAATTTGCAATTGGAATGCAATACTATGAATGAATATTAAGAGTTTTCGAAAAAGATTGACGAATGCTAAATTTCTCAAATTTTAATAGGTTAGTGTTTCTATTATTGGGTGCTAAAAGAATTCAGTCCGGCAAAATGTTTATTTCATGTATGCTTTAACAAAACTGCAGCGGATAAATATTAAGCTCTGTAATATAAAGATAGTATTGTATGTATGTAAGAATTGTTAATGGAAGTTAGGTTGACAAATATGAAAAATTGAACAAAACTTTACGACATCCGCCTCTTTACCGCTTCCGTTAAAATATCATCAAAGTGGAAATGTAGTTCTTATTCCGGTCTCGCTATAAAACGTGCTGATATTGCTTGTGTTGGACAAAGAATGATGGATGGCTTATCGCAGATCAAATCTGAGAGATGCCATTTAACAAGCCGTAATTATTTTAGATTTCTTTCGTCTAAGACGTCTGTCATTTACGTAGAAAAGGCAACAAGAAAAAACGCCTAGTTGCATGTCGCGGATTCTGTGGTAGCGGTGATAGACATGTTAATTAAAGATGGGTTTGTTTCATATCTGATAATTTGTTCATTGTGCAAGTAGTGCTTTACAAGCTGAAAGAACCACAAACACTATTCATTGATGCGCTCGTGAAATAATTAACTTACTTTACTGCAGTCAGTGCTAACGAAGTACTTTTTATATTTTACATAAAATCTTAGTATTTGTTGTACTGTTATTACAGTATTAAATTGACACGAATTGGAGTAGTATTTTGTCAGCATGAATTATGCAGCTCTTGTGATATACTAAGAGTTCGGCATATGACTTAAAATCATTTCCACCTGCATAGATCTTTTTTTTTTATTTTTGAAGTTGAAACAATCTAAAGGAGACATGAATCGTAGACTGGTTCCCTGTCCTTTATCTGTTTGGCTCTGACAGATATAAGGATATCTCAGATACCCGTATGTTGCAAGGGAGAGAACCTACCTAACATGAATCGGTGTCCTTGTTCCTTTGTCTATTTATATTTATTTCAATTTTCTCAAATTTTGTCGCAATGCTGGAATAGAGATAAGTATACAAAAAAATATAGTAATACTTCAAGTAGCAAACTCTCCCAGCTTTTAATTCAAGAAAAATGCCCATAACTGTTTCAATTATTCAGTATATGAACCAAATAATCCAGTGTAATTAAACATGACAGCTAATCCTTGACTCCGCTGCAACAAATCACAACTACTCTACGGCAACATATATAAATTACTTTCATTATAATTTTAGTGTTGACTTCATGCTCCAAGAAATCAGTAACTAGAAATGGCTATATATAAATTCATACAGTTATATATTCGTTTCAGTAGCAGTATTACCTTTATATATCATTGGATCTTTCTATAATTTGTCTTGGTATAATGGTAACTCACAGTGGCGGATCCAGAACTTTTCTTAAGGGGGGGGAGGGGGGGGGGGCGCTCCAGTCATGCTTCAGTGATTCCCTATATAATCAACCAAATTTTTCCCACGAAAAGGGGGGGGGGGGCGAGCCCCCCAGGGCCCTCCTGGATCCGCCTATGACTCATTGCCAAAAATGCCAAACTCAATTATGCCAATAGGGGTAGTGTGAGAATAGGGAGTATAGTAAAGGGTCAAACTTTGGTATTTTGCTTCTAAGTTTCTAAACAAATTGCACAAATATGCCTTGAAAAATCTATCACACCACATACCCTTATTTTTATATCATTTTGGATACTAGGTGTTTCAATCCTGTAGTCCTAAATCATATTAAAACATACCGCATTTGCTAAGTTTATGGGGCATAAGTTTATAAGGTTCTTTTAGCTTCTCAAGGAAGCCTCAGAGATAAATCTTTTAGAACCAAAGAAGTAAAGCTCCAACCGATACAGAGACATTATATCTTGTCTAGAAGCAACCAGAAAACATATTTATTATACCAAAATCATTATTTTTTTCTCATTGACATTACATAATTATAATTCATGTCCTCAGGTATAGCGACTCACAGCCATTTTTGACATTTTCATGGCAAGTGTGACGTGTGGTTGGTCATCAAAGAAGAACGCCACTTTGATGAGAAGAAAATCTTTTATTTTGCATTCTTTTTTTCTACAAATTTCAGGAAATGTTTGTGTGAAATATTCAAATTTCTAGAATTTGTCGTTTTAATCGACTTTTATGGTCCTGTGAACGATTTTATTGAATTATGTTTGACAAATTTTATACGTTTTATTCAACAAAGGAGCCGATTGGGTTAATTTTTTTTCAGTTTGGTTTATATTAGCAGACGACATTATTATGGAAAAACCTCAATTATTGCTGTTTTTATAAATTTAAATACAAAACATATTTTTATTTTTAGATGTTAGCTATTGAAATAAAACAATAAAATAAAAGCATTGGCATAATTGACATTAAAAATTAAAGAAATGTAGATTTGGGACTACTTCAATAAACAACATAAAACAAGAGGTTGTGTTCAAATCATTGCTTGCAACAATATGAAATCATAATACGATACTGAACATTAATTGCAACGTAAGAAATGGAACGAGTAAAGAGTCTACACATAAACATTATTTGTAGCTCCATAAAAGGGGGAGGCAAACTAGACAACTTTAGGAGTGGGGCAAGAAGAGTCTATGCATGAGCAAGATATTTAGCTCCATGAGGGAACGGGCCCCTCGCCCCCCCCCCCCCCCCCAAAAAAAAAAATCCGCCTCTGGTTGATAGTGGTGAAGTAAAGTAAAGCACCCAAAATCTTCCAATATTATTTTAGACATAAAAGGAAGTGGTCCTAGACTAGAAATAGTATTTATATTACTTTCTATTTTGTAGTTTGTGTTATTTCCTAAAGGTCGTGATCTACTTGTTCTGCGTAACCCTATCAACTGTTTCCGGAAATAACTACATTAATGCAAATGAGACGTTGATTTTTATATATTTATTAGAATTTTGTTACTTTTGAGACGTTGAGTTTTATGTATTTATTAGATTTTTCTTACATTATATATATATGTATTACCTTTTAAATCTGTTTATTAGAAAATCATCAAGGACACATTAAATTATAACAGTATATATCACTAGACGGGGAAAAGAAATGATGTTTATATTTGAAAAATGTTCAAGAAATTTGTTAAACCGACGGACGAAAACCAAAACAGCTATTAAGCTCTAGCATAATTTCTCAAATTTCAGGCCACAACATATAAGGTATTCTAGCATTGTATTGCCACATAGTTGCTTCGGAACTTTTCTAGTTTTGATACAACTGCTATTGAAAAATAGTTGTGGAATCGTTCCTTCTGTTTCCAAAATTAAACATTCTCTGAGCTTTTCCAACAAGTTAAACAAAGCATATTTATTAAAACCAATACAACAGAGCTATAAATCATTGGCTGCCATCTTAAATACACTAGCGTGGATTATTAGATAATGATTTAATTAATATCACTAATTAAAGAAAATTACGTGGCAAAAACAACATGCTTTGTGAATATCAAATAAGTTTCGTATTGTTATCGAGAGTACACTTCATTCTTATTACATCAGCATTGCTTCGATTCAATACCGACCCAATACAGCTTGGCTGCCTGGGAAGACAGCCTTGTTGACAGTTAACTAAGATGGATGAGCCTTTCCTGTGAAATTCTTATTCTTTAGCGAATTCCCTAATCTGATAGTACGTTAGTTTTTGTCTTGGCCCAATTACTATAAAGCCAGATTTCTGCGATTATTTCACCGAGGTTCATTTTTCTCTGTTTTGAAGCGGAATATAAAGATTTCTTAACCCTTGTCAAAGATGCCACTATTTGTGAGCCAATAATGATGTTGTTAAGATCAAAGAATTATAAATGACAAAGATAACGATCAACTGACTTCGCCAGTTAATTTGAATAAGCACAAATAATTAATTTCTAATTTTAAATAGGGGATGTGCAAAGTTACATGTTTAATATTGTTCCAAAATTTTTGTAAGTGAATGGCCACAAGGTCGTTCACGGTGATTTTTTGACTCAAATCAACGTTAAAACATAAAAAAAATCGCAAATCTCAGTATTCAGTTTTTATGTAGGCGACAAAGTCACGTGACAACCGGAAGTTACAGACCATATATCTTCCTGTTTTATTTTGTCACATATAAAATGTTTCCTTTCAAATGGGTGGAGTAATGTATGTTTCATGTAGTAATTTATTAAATTTATAGGAACAAATTCGGTTGTTGAATTCTAATCACCGCAATTGCACATTTATATTCAAATTAGATTAGAATAAACATTTTAGCACTGAATAATGATGTAAATACTACGCCAACCAATCATAGAACATTGCGTATCCATATATCAAGTAAAGACTTAAATACTAACTAATGGGTCCACATATATAAATGCCAGTAAGAACAAAAGTATCGGATACTGTAGTTCTTACAATCAGTGTATTGAGATCTTATTGGTATAATGAAGAGTATTTCCTAACTGTTCAAACTTTTAAAACTTCAGTTACAATTGATTGATTCTTCGACAACCCTGATTACATGTAAATGTTGCGGGGTTCATTTTGCTCAGTTTATAGATTTCTGTGTACTGTTCTTAGACTTGTTTGTCTTATCGTTATATTTCTTTTTGTCAACATTATTGTCTGTTGTTGTTGTTTTTACTTTTTTTGTTGAATCAATTGTCTATTATGATAGAGAGACGAAAGATACCAAAGGGACATTCAAACTCATAAGTCGAAAATAAACTGACAACGCCATGGCTAAAAAAGATATATTTATTAATAATTTAATTTTGTTTTCAGAAAGTTTGAAACATCTTTGTAAGTTGCGTTTTGGGGTGCTGTAATGGAAGGCCTTTTTTACTTCTTGAATAAATTATTAATATGTACTTTCGTGCTGTGAAACCCTGCTTGTCATATTATTACGCCGTTTGTTTTGATGCTTGTTTTTAATTTTAAAACGTACAGCTTTCCTGACAGTTGAAGTCGTTCGTTTCTATGTTGTATTTTGTGTACTGTTGTTAGTCTTTTGGTCGTTCTTCGATTTTTGCTATTGCATTGTCAGTTTCTTTTCAACTTATGAGTTTGAATATCCCTTTTGTATCTTTGGCCTCTCTTTGAAGACTGAGGGAACATTTTCTTTCCGTGATTTAGTGTGTGTCTTTTACAGTTTCCTTAACGTATATTTCTTGAATTTAATTATGAGTTATTTACTTGATTTGAATATTGATTAATGGTTTTGGAATTATTTTTAATGTAAGTACATCTATTGTCTTTGATGTCGATAGATTTAAAATTGATTGAAAATTAATTCATGATTTTATTTTTAAAACATCAAAGTTTATCAAAGTTGTAACAGAGCATAGATATAACGATGGGAAAATTAATTTTCATTAATACTGTTTATAAGATAGTGAAAGAGATATTATATCTTGGGAGGAATTGTTCGGGAAGCGAAACCATAGAAAATAGTTGAAGATCGGTATAAAAAGAAACATATAAGAATAAAGGACCAATTGTTAACATGTCTGTGAAGTTCATTTTTAAACAGAAACTTTAATTGGGTGATGTCAAGTTTTGATCCGCTCGGTACAAGAGAATAATCTTCTCCGTGAAAGCTTGTGAAACATGGAAATTGACAGTTTTAAGTGTAATATTACTTAAAAGGTGTAAATTTCAAATTAATTGGGCGATAGATGGATATCAACTATAGATTTAATTTTGACCTGTCGCTGTCAAAATATTGTGTTAAAAATTGCCCATTTTTACTTAAAAGGTTATATTTCATTTTTTGAAGAGGAGTTTGATTAGATCATTTATATACAATGAAATCAATAGCAAATGAGTTTGGTTATGTGAAATCTAGGCGGTTGGCGCTGCAGGCAGATTCCAAAAATGACAGTTTATGGAGGTGTTTCGTCTCGTCTGTCTATCTGCTTTAATTTGATGATAACTTTTTCTTTTATAGTTGATAATCAAATTATAGTGATAAACTATAATATCTGTGATCGTTTGGGGGCTGTTTCGACTTTTATTTAAGGGACGAAGTGTTAAATCGAGTTGTTTCCGACTTTTATGTAGGGGATGAACCCATTAGTGTTTAATGATAAAAAAAAAATTATATTCACAGTTGTTCCCATACGCTGAAGGGAATTTTGTTCAGAGAACGATTTTATGTTTAAATTATATATTTCTGGAATATGTTTTCAAAAGGTTTAAATCTTTTTTTCCTGCAGTAAACAAAAATTTTCCATTATTTTCTGTCGTATCATATCGTTTATTACGTAATGGTGTTTTAATGTCATTTTTAAAAGTAATTTCAATTATCATAATTCAGTTTATAGATATGATAAATATTTGCCTCAATCCTTGTATAATTCATACAAAAGGATATACTTTAAGCCTGAACTTTATAATTCTTTCAAATGTGTCACGTGATACTTTAAGCCTGAACTTTTCGTGACAGATTCAATTATTTTATTAGAATTGTAAATGCACAACAGTGCCTCGTTTTACCGTAATTTTTCATATGTATGCGATTGTTCAGAAACGTTAGAAACACGATCTACAATATCGGCTAAATAAAGATGTTTTCTTCAGATAAAAATCATAAAAAATGATAATGCACTCTTACTTTCCCGCCATGGGCACAATAACTTATTGTAAAAGTTTTTTTTGTGCTTCAAATTTCCCTGTGTAAAAAACCTCAGAAAAGCAGCAAAATCGAACTCGTGACAGTAGTCTTGTCTCGGAGCGACCCCTATTGTTAGAAACGAATTCCCGAGCGATTTGTCGTTGACAAGATAAATAGACGGTGTGGTAAAGGTGGAAAGAATATGCTTAAATGATGAGAAAAATAAATTACTTAGTCTCACAGGAGTTATAAAATGAAAACGAAATATTAAGAATTGATTTAGACGTCTATTTTTAGTATAAATATGCAGCAATATTAGAGAACTTCAGACTAGTTAGGGTACAGACAGTGTTTTTTTTTTTTGTAAATTTGATACATGTCAAAAATGATCTTTATATGTTTTAAGATAAAGTTTTATTCTGTCAAAATTGAGGTTTTATATAACACGCTGATAAAAGCATATATAACTAAATTCAAGTTTAATTAATTTAAACATCAAGTACGTTTTGCCCTTTATTAAGATTAGATTATTAAGATATTTAAAAACCACAAAGATAACAGAAAAGTGAAATAGGTACCAGTCAAAAGAGATCTAAGAGACTCACAATCTTTTATTTAAGGAAGTAATTAAACCGACATTTTTTGTGCTTTTATGTCATATCATATGAAAAGAAAAATATTTTTGATTTCACCCAAAAAAGCCATCGTCGGTTTTTTTTTTATTATGCTGTTTGTATATTTCAAAAATGATTAACGTGAAATTGAGAGTGTTAAAAAATGTTTCGCGACAAAACCCAATTCAACATGTATTCAAGTCTCGTCTCTCATGAATCAGTGGTAAACTTAAAATAAAAGAAAAACGCACAAACAATCAAATAGAGAAATGTACAATTCAAACGGAGTTTGATTATTCAGAGAAAAGAAACTATAATGTAAAAGAATAAGTAAAAGGTATTTCTGAGTTAAAGGTCATTTCAAAACTATTTAAGAAAACAATTGGCAATATTTTACATAATATATACAAATAGAAATAGACTCGACAAAGGTACTGGTTGGATCAGTGCAGTTTAAAATAAAGTCCTGAAAAACCGCATCATTAACAAAATTGTACAAAAAAATTGACTTATATACAATGCATTATTTATGATTTTGTTAAAATGCAACGTGTGCATTTTACGGGTATTATTTGAACAAAACACCGACATCAAAATGTTTATAGTATGCAATTGTAACTTTGTCAAATTTAGATACAATTAAAAAAGCCGAACTGATACCTTATCCCTCATTAAAACAAATTTTGATAATAATTTCTTTAAAATAAAAGTATGACGAATTTGAACTATACAAAAAGTGAAAAAAACTACAATATTTTGTAATTAATAATCATATTAATAATTTGTTTAATTTGATATTTACTTTTCCTTATACACAAGCAATGTCGAGAAGCTATTTAATATATAATTTGAAGTCATTTCCACAAAACGAGGGAAGTTTTAATCTATCGGTTATCTTTCTAATTTAATTAATGACCAGAATAAACACAAAAATAGTTTCAGTATTAAGGGTGAAAGGGTTTTAATAATGCATAATGTTTTAGAAATATTGGAGTTTGTGGGAACACCATAGTTAACTGCGAAGCTGTCCTAATATGATTGATGGGGTAGCCATTTCCAGGAAAACTGTTTTCCAATAGAAATAAATTGGATTTGTTTTTACCAGCACCGGACTTTTTCTGGACTTTATTCTGGATTTATTTTCACATCCACATCATTTGAAATCTGGTGGAAAGTCGTCTCATTGGTAACCATACCAACTCTCCTTACTTTTATATTTAATTCGGTTATTTATTCAATAATTATTTTTTAGAAACGTAAAAGAAAAAGCGCAATTTTACATATTTACTGTTTGTAATGCAAGTCAATGTTTTTGAAACATTGTTAATTAAAAATTCTTTTTAATCATAAATTATCATACTGTCTAAATGAACATTAAATACTAATATTTGTCAATAAATGCTTTGAAGTTGTATTGAATTGTAGAAAGATAAAGTTACTGACATATCTGGTCCCTTCATCGTTCTTATTTATTATGAACTTTATTGCATAATAGATGCGTGAGACTTTTAGGATAGATTACATGTAAAAACTGTAAAATGCGACGAACAATATTTTTTTGTAATTAACTTAAATATTAATTGGTATCATTTAACCTACTAACAGACAATTAATTATGAAAATAATTAAAGGGGAAGACTCATTTAACAGCTGCACCCAAAAATGCACATCACCTGTTCGGCATTATCTCTTCTCTTTTCGATAAGTAATTTAATATCCGAATGTCAAGAAGAATTGTTGTGTTTTTTACAAGAATGACAACTGATTAACATTGTTCGAACAAAGAAAAATATCTCTAACCGATTTCCACATACCATGTCTTTTTGTAAAATTAGTTTCGTTTGAGAATTCTACTGAAAGTTATCGAGATGTTTTGACATCTTCAGTCTTTGAGGAATTTGTGATTCAGGGAAAATAAATCCAATTCCGGTATAACGCGACACTTGACATGTGCATTATGGTCTATCGAGAGGTTTGGGTTGCATAAAAAATGGAACACTTGCCAAAGATGTCATATTGGAGAAAGTTGCTGCGAGAAACATTCAAAATCAATGTTTTCTTTTACTCAAAACTGTCACTTTTACAGTGCTTTGACATGCGTAGGTTTAATTTTCCTCTGGTGAGGTCGCTTTTGTTTTTCGTTTTATTTATCTTAGAATGTTGATGGACAATTCAGAAAGGTGTCTATTGTTAAAAAAATTTGTGAAGACTTTGATTGGACTCCTAGATAAAGTCATCGTACTTTCTTTATAAGTGAAAATATTACAAAAATGTAAACCTCTTTTACAGAAATTACATTGTGTAATAAAAATCAAGCGCAAAACCTACAATGAAAAATTCAGTGTTACTCTGAAATTAGCTCGTATTTTGATACCGTTTCAGATTCTAACGTTTAAAATTGTACAAGTTCTCAAACAAACGCTTGAAAAAATAACAGTGTGGTTTCCAAAATGAAAAATGGCTTTTCTAGGTGTTATAATAGTTGTAAATGACATCTCTTTTTCCTTGTAATTACAAAAAATTATCGGTTTATAGAGACAGAACATTTATCATAAAAACTGCCCGTCTCAGTCCGGTGTGAAATCAGTCGCGTCCAGCTCACTTGTATGAGGCTAAACATTACAATTTTTATTGTTTATTCACATGATAAACTGTACTGTATAATACGGCGATCATTTGTCAAATTATTTCGTACCTGTAGGTAAATTTTTAAAACAAATCGTGAAAAATTGGTTACTATGATCGTTTTTCTTAATATTTGAAATTGAAGGAAGATGGATATCCTTTGAAAATTTAAAACCCATTTTAAAATTTAAAATATTTTCGTGTTGTTTAATTTAAACTATTAAATGAATAGTATATTATTAAGACAAATAACTATCGAAATAAAAATCAGATATCTGGTTTTTTCCGAAAATCCATCCTTTTTCAGATTTTGTTCATGGATATTATATAATTTTTTTTATTTTTCATAAGTCTTTTTAAGTAATTATTTTGTTTTTTTAAATATTTTTTAACCCTCTTTAAATCTTACACAATTGTTTAACCAACATAACAGTTTTGTTAAATGTAAATATTTAAATATAAGTACTGTTGTTTGCCTTTTCGTCGTTTTTCTATTGTTTGTCATGTCATTGTCATGCAGTTTGTTTTCGACTTATGAGTTTTAATATTCCCTTGGTATCTTTGGCGTCTCTTTTACGTGAATTTAAAGTATTAAATTATATATATTTTACCTCAATAAAACTGTGATTATTTGTTTAAAAACGAAATCGATTACAGGTCAGCTGAATATTCATTAAAGCATTATTTATACAAACTGGTTTGATGCTATTCGGCAAGGTACAGCTATTGCTTAACATTACTAGTATGAAAAGTGTATAGCAAATTGAACAAAACAAAAATTAAATTAACCATTAAGTAAGAAGGTACCTGTAATCCTAACGTCCTTTTTAAATATATGTTTAGAACCCAGTATCTATAAACATGTACTAGTACTTTACAACTGGAACGGAAAATGCTGTTTCATTTCATCAGAAGTTGAAAGTTTTTTTTATTCTAAAGTTTCTTTTTGTCTTATTACAGGTACAACAAAAGCAGCAACTGATTTTGGATATTCCCCTACAACTACGTCATCAGCAGCCTCGCAACCAAACATGGGAAGGACAAACTTTACAAACAAACAATTAACAGAATTAGAAAAAGAATTCCACTTTAACAAATATCTTACTAGAGCAAGACGGATAGAGATTGCAGCTTCCTTAGGACTAAATGAAACACAAGTGAAAATTTGGTTTCAAAACAGGAGAATGAAACAAAAGAAACGCATGAAAGAAGCAGCATTCGAAAGTTCTATTAAAGATGGCTGTCAAATTAGTTTAGATGGACTTTCAATGACAGCAATGGGTTTATGTCAGGACAGTCGATAAATTGATTAATTGCATGGTAAAAACTTTACTTTTTTCCTGATATCTGTCTAAATGGCGGGTTAATTCACCCAGTTTATTTCAAATCGGATTGGTTCGTGACTTAGTCACTATCAGATGTACACGTTGTTTTAGCAGAAGTACAAAGAAAAAGGCGAACCAGGATAAAAAGTACAAATTGGAATCATTTTCGAAAGAATAAATTGTTTGGATTGTTTTCTTTTCATATCTGCATAGCGACAATGCCTACAAATACAGACCATCTGGACGATAACAATTAGTGCTTTTTATTGTCGAAGGGAGATAATTCGTTTTATATTTAAGTCTTCAAGCAACAATATTTATTTTTGTCTCATAAACGTAAATGATTGAATGGCACATAGTTATACTATTGTCAACATTCCATAAATGAAGGAATCCATTTTCGTGAACTATTTCAGACGGCGTTATGATAACTTGGCAAGTTGGTGCTCGTTTCAGTGTGACTTTGCGATTTTGTTTTGTTTTCTATTACTATGTTAAATGTTTGTATGCTCGTGATTGTGTTCGTACTGTACAAATGATGCTCAATCTTTAAATAGTTATTTATAACATTGAAAATTTATAAAACAGTTGAACATGAAATGTCATTGTGTATGATAAAATGTGTGACGTCATATTTGGCGTTATAAAATATTAAATATTATGGTGCAATACTTATTTGTATGTTTTATTTTGAAGTAATTAAGAATCTTGCATGTCATATAACAGAAATATCCATTTTATCTTCAACTAAATATCAGTTGTAAATTATATACATTCTGAAAAACAGCAGACTTTTAGCGAGAAATTTTGGCTTTTGATATACCATGTTATTAACAATGTCAAATGGCCAAAACGACGAGGCATCACATACCCTGTATTACTCTCCTGGTATATATAAAGCTTATAACACTTATCATATAAATGTGACAAGTTTCTAGATGTTCTTCGCATTGTATCTGTTTAAAAAAAATGAAAACAACACTTATAAATTTCATACGTCCGATGCGCTTTTCTGGATTTACCCTCATCAGGAACGCTCAAAGCCGAACATTTGAAAGCCACGGATATGTATAAGAATCGAAACAGTTGATTAGCTATATGACCAAATCTATCAAAGGTCAACTTTGCTTCAGAGAGTTGAAACATTAGTTACTTTATAATTTCTAAATTTATAAACCGACAATTTTAGAATGGTTTGTTATAAAGCATGCCAGTACTGAAATACTAACAATTATCTGATGATACCATCATGGACGGAAAGTATTTAAACTATGTTTTTTGTCTTTGTAGCCATCTTTGATTTCAAATGTTCAATACAATCTCAAATTAGAGGAAACACCATCATTACAGCTTGGGAAACAGTTTTATAACAGAAGGTGTCTACATTGTTTGCATGTATTTTCCCACAAAGTCCGGTATTAAACAAATATTTCCGAGTGGTAGCTATCTAGGTTGCTAGAAAATATTATTTTTTTAAAGGGCTATGATATTGTCATACCAAGTATGATTCAATTTGTTAAACGGTTTCCCAAAATAGTTTCCTTTGCAACAAAAAGTCCAGAGCATATTGTTAATCCTTTGACCCTCCGTTCGTCCGCCGGAACCACCCTTAAATGGGCACGTGTTATGCACAATTAGCTACTGTTTTCAAGATATAATCTATTATTTTGCAGAAAGTTTTACACATACAGATGGTATGAATATTGTCAGGTCTTTCTTGGACAAAATCACAAGTTGTATTTTGTTTAACTTTGACGATGTCTAGGCTTCTTCATTTCTCTCTAGCTACAGATTTCTTCTGTTGAAATTGAGAAAATTGTCAGGTCTATTCTTACCATTTAATCATTCGATATCAGCCCAGTTGTTCTGACAAGCCATTTGAGCAGTAATATGAACATTCGAGTGAAGTTCAATATCCTTTTGTTTTAAAAACAAAAAGAAAAAATTAAAACAACACGTTGTTAATTTTATACGTCCAAAGCGCTTTTTATGATTTAACTTCATCAGGAACGCTCAAAGGCGAATATTTAAAAGCCAAGAATGTATAAGAACCGAAACAGTTGAAGAGCGTTATGACCAAACAGTACATAAAAAATAGCCAAATAAGATAAAAAGTGTAGAGAAAAGTTAATTTGATCATTTTTGGTATTATTAAGGTGAGCTTAAAAACATGCAGTCATGTACAAGTAAACCAATTAGAGCACCAAAGCAATTTTGTTAAGCGGAAAATCACAAATTGAAAATCGAGAGGGTAAATCGACAAAAGACTGCCAAAAACAGACACAGAAAACCAGATCATTTTAAACAAATGTTTTAACAATATTATATAAAGTACTATCACATGTACAGGGCATTTAGGAATACGTCTTTAAATAAATAACTCTTATAGTATAATTGCAGCAAAATTAATAAACTAGAGGCAACAATGATTTACCGATGTTTAAATATTATAAATTCATTTAAAATACCAATCAGGGTAAAACATGAGACTGAGGGAATCACTTGGACTAAAAAAGGAGCGAGACCAGTTGCGTATACAGGGTAACCGTCAACTGATATGCATGCATCTGCCACCATACTAATTAATAAACAACCAGAGAAGATACAAAGGACTTATCATAGCCATAAGTTGAAGAAAGACTACCAAACAACAATTTTTAAAAGACAATACAGAAAAGAGCAACACGAAAACACCAAACAGTTCCTGCTTCATTAGTAGTTCTGTTGCTGTGACCATTAGTCTTCGTTGACAGAGCAAACCTTATCTGAATATAACCCGTACACGTACAGTATTTGTGCAAATTTGGGAAAACAGAATTAAACTGCAGGGTTTTTAAAATTCAATCTTTATATATAGCCGACTACGTTAACAACAATTATCAGCGGAAATATGTATAAATAACAAATGTATTTGATATCAAGGTTGCTGCATTAATACAACACTGCACTTAACACAAGCCTAATTTAGGCCCAAAATGTTATCCGAACAATCATATACAAATGTTTAGGATATACTTGTGATCAAGAAATGGAGAATATGTTATTATTGACTACCTTTTACTCAATTGTAATGTTAAAATTATTTTGATGTTGTGATGATATATGTTATCCCAAAATCGAAAGTTAATCAACAAGTCTGTCTTCCGAATTTTTCAATTACAGTATTCTAGCTGTTATTTGAAAAATATGTAATATTCCGTCAAAAGTGGAAACAATTCAACCATTCAGCAAAAGAATCACAAATTTTAGAAAATCTCTATATTCCAGTTGTAAATATTTTGGCTGCCCTTATCTTACCTAGCCCAATTGGCCATGTGAGTTCGCAGTCACTTGACGTCATGCGTCGCCGTAATTTAAAAATAAATCTACACCCGTGAAACCACTGGAACAGTTTAACCATTAACCTGAATGATCCTTATGATGAAAAGATTGTTTTTGACTCATAATCAAAATGGATACCAACCATTATTCAAATAGAACATGTCGAAAGGTAAGTAATAGTTGTATATTTTGTTAACTGTAACAGAGTAAATCTGACGGTGATAAACGTGCCCCGAATGTCAAGATCTAAACACTTTCCTTTTAAATCAAAATGATCAGAGGACTTCTCTTTTGAGTTATTGCCCCCGAAAGATGATTGTTGACCAGTTTTAGCGTTTTACCTATTATCTTGAAAACTAATATGTAGGCAGAAACTTAAAACAGCAAAATAAATCAGTAGTATAAGATCTACAAGATCACTCCAAAATGAATGAAACCATCGTAAAAGTTTTTTTTTTATATAAGGTAAGTCTTCAAAAAATGACGACAACTATCCCACCTTCTTTAAGATACAAATAATTTGCTTTCGTTGTTAAAACACTCTGATTGAAACAAAAAGTTCTCTGAAACTGACCTCATCTGGAAGATTGGTTGTTTTATTGACAGCATATTTGTTTTACATTTGATGGACGAGCATTTTAACAGACCGTCGGCATTCACATGGAAACAACTGTGCTACTGTTCATGCCGACTTGTTCCTTTATTCACCGGAGACTCTCTGCAAGGGCTTCTCAATGTTAATTAAAAATCTAGCGCTTTCCTTTGACTTCACGTTCCTTCATCAAGATATGATATTCTCTCACTGAATAGTTAAAGCGTTGATGACTTAGTTAATCGTATTTGTCCCCATTGAACTCGAAATATAAGATACCACCACTGGTAAATTTCTCTGACAAAATTATCTATATACCTTGATATGAGACATATTTAGATATATAGGTAATTTATTTTCAGACAAGTGCCTGTGGATACCAAAGTCAGGTTTACTCCATATGTTGACGTCAATCTTAAAATGAACGACGAGAAACGGTTACGCAGTGCACTTTATGACAAAAGAAAATTGACAATTTTAATTGTCCTATTATGAATTTTTCATTTTCACAAAGCATTCTAGCAGCAAATGAAAAATAATTCATATCTCCCAGTTGAAACGATGCGTTTCCTGTAATGATGTCCTTGAAAAGGGATTGGTGTTTACAAAAAGGGTTTAGAACGGTAAGGTTGAAATCATCTCTAATAAACCATCATGATATGGTCGACCATCATAAAGTATCTGTGTCACAGATGACCGCGTATAATTATGTTTCTCTTATAATAACAATTTTGTCCTCCTTTCTTCGTGTTACTAAGTCTTCAGCTTTATTTTGTGAGATTGTATGTCTTTTTATCGTCTATTGTTTGTTTTTCCATGACTTTGTCATTTTGTCTAGACTTATGAGTTTTAAATGTCCCCTTGTTATCTTCCGCCCTTTTTTCCACGTTTATAACATCACCGAATAAGACCAATTTGACATAAACTAACCATTCCAGGACACTTGATATCACCATCAGCTTTAGCTGGAGTTCGCGTTGCAAAACTGTTGTTTTCTGTTGGTTTTTCTTTAGGTTCTGTTGTTTTCTGTTATAATAAAATTGAGAATGGAAATGGGGAATATATCAAAGAGACAACAACCCGACCAAAGAGCACCAATGGGTCTTCAACGCAGCGAGAAAATCCCGCACCCGGAGGTGGTCCTCAGCTGGTCCCTAAATAAAATTCATAATAGCTTAATTTTGTTGTCCATATTTTTGTTTGTCTATTGGACTTGTAGCGTGTAAATGACATCTTTTTTTCGTTTTTCGAGTTAAAAGCAGCGAATGTTCTACCTATGACACCATAATAGATTGGTAGAGTTTCTTGTATAATCGTAAAACATTGCACTTTCAAAATCATTGGTACATAAAACCACTTATTTATAACCAAACCTGAAAGTTTGAAAATTTTAATACAAAATTAGTTCAAAAACATAAAAATGGACAATAACATAGATATATATATATATAAAAAAAAACGTCAATGAAAAAACAAACACCCTAAATATCACAAAACCACTTTATGCAAGATAAGGTTACCCGAATCGTATCTAAATTTACGGGCTCGAAAAACATCGCTCTAAAATTAAGAGAGATATACGGGTATACAGCCAAAACCAATTTTCATATCTATGAAAGAATTTAGTAAAGGTTTCTTTGTGGTAACGAAATCCCCAACTTTAATAATTTAATAGTAATACAAAGATTACGTTCATTGAAATCTAAAACGTCCCTTGACACGGACATGACGAGTTGGGATACTAGCATGTAAATACCGTAAGATAGGGCCGTCAAAAAAAGGAAAATTAACAATATGAAAGAACAATTGTTTCTTTTGTCGTGTTGATCACTTTGTAATTTGACTATATATTTGCAAATTTTATCTAGTAAGTTGTTTGAGTAATTTTATTATAGTCTTTACTACTGTTATTTCAGTTTGTATTCTCTTAATTATCAGCTTATTTTTACATAAAGGTAGCCCGTATTCTTGTAATTTTTCTGCGTTTTCCTGATTCCGACGGTTTCACTCCTAGCTAATCAATATATTATTTCGATCTTTTTTCTTGAAATTATGCTCAACTGTTTATAAAGGGTTGACTATGTTTACAGATGATTAATTGTAGTAAATAAATACCTCAAGCAATGGAATTCTGACTTTTAGATGCATTTCCTGTAAACCAGTTTATGTTCGGGGATATTTTTTTTCTCTCTCGCATTAAGCACTGTAAAGCCGATGCGATTGGTATATTCATAATTGAGAAACCCATGTTTGACATTTTTTAGTTATTTTTCACGAATCGTGAAAAATAATTAAATGGTGTACTTTGAAATCTAATCATTCTTTCAAATAGCAAACATCAATTAGAACAAATCATATTGAAATAGACTATGATTATGCACTTTGTCTTTAGAGTGTCTATATGTCATTTTGTTTTTCGTTTTTGAAATAGTTATTTGCTTTTATACTGATTAAGATTATAACACAATGTTGACTGCTGTACCCAAATTGTGGAAATTTTTATCTATTATGTCTGGTATTTTTTTGCTCACAGATTGTTGCCAATATAATGGAATTCTATGGGACTGTCATACAAGTGAGAGGTTGAGCTGGCTATAAAATAAGGTTTAATACACCATTTTCTACATAAGGAAATGCCTGTGCCAAGTCAGGAATATGACAGTTGTTTTCAATATATTTGATGTGTCTGAGCTTTTTGATTTTGCCATTTGGTAAAGGACTTTCCGTTTTGAATTTTCTTTGGAGTTCGGTATTTTTGTTATTATACTTTCTAGTATTTTTCTTGGTTGTCTTTCTTCTTACACTCGGTACAATAGGGCGGTTAAGCAAATTGACAAAGAATGGAGGTGAAAAAACCTATGAGATTAATACATCTATGGTAGAACATACCTTTTTGATAAATCACTTCTCATTCATATAAGTAATCTGTTTATATTTTCTTGGTTTCTAACCGTGATGCCAATTTTAATGAATGAGTAAAAATGATTTAAAAACATGTATTCTCTGTAATACATTTATACATTATTTTGATTAAAATGTCACGAAATCATTGTAACGATCAAAGAGAGACAATCGATCCTACTGATATTACAATATTCGGGAGTTTTGAAGTACATATATTAAATAAAGGCAACAGTAGTATATCGCTGTTCAATAGTCATGAATCGATTAAGCGAAAACAAATCCAGGTCACACACCAAAACTGAGGGAAAACAAATTAACTATAAGAGGAAAACAACGGAACAACAGAAACACTGAACTGCAACAAAAACAAAAGCCAACATTCATACATACATACATATTACAATGACTGTCGCTACTATGTGGCTCGGTATTTATATATCCCGCCATTGTGTTATTGTGCTATGTTCACTTTTTGTATTCTTGTCTTTCATTTTTGCTTATGTGCTTTGTCTGTAGAGTGTCTATATGCCATTTTGTTTTTCTTTGTTGACATAGTTGTTTGTTTTTAAAGTGATTAAGATTACTAGTATTACACAATGTTGACTGCTGTACCACAAATTTTTACATTTTTTTGTTGTTTTGTTCACACATTGTTGTCAATATAGTGGAATTTTATGCGACTGTCATACAAATGAGAGGATTTGCTAGCTATAAAACCAGGTGTAATCCACCATTTTCTACATAAGGAAATCGACCTGTACCAAGTCAGGAATATGACAGTTGTTTTCCATTCATTTTGTGTTTTTTAGATTTTGGTTTCGCCATTTTATAAAGGACATTTCGTTTTGAATATTCCTTGGAGTTCGGTATTTTTTTTATTTTATTTTTCCAAGACCTGCAAAATTAAGGTTGCATCTACCGTGCAGACAAACTGTTTTGGTATTCATTGCGAAACTTTTGGTTAAATCACCCGTGAAAATATCGTGTATAAAACTTTGATGTTAAATAGGCAATAGTTATTTCTCCTCTGAAATGCCGCCATGTCACGATTAGAACCTTCTATACGTAACAAAGCGATCTGCCGTCTTTAGACTGGACAATCTCAAACTGTTGCCAACAATTCAACGTTCAACAGAGTACAAATAGCACACCAATAATCGTAGTTATTGAAATCTAGTTCAAGGCCAATTAAAACTAGTAAAAAATCATGTACCTATGACAAAAATATCAATCAGTACACATCCAATATCCAATGGATTTAGTAAAAGAAGTCATTAATAGTCAGAGAAAAACATTATCTAGTACAATCCCAAAAATATGGGTATCGACAGAATATAGGACCGTGAATGTTCATAGGTGTATAGCAATATTATTTAGTAGGGTTTAAAATTTTATTACTAAGTAATAACAAAATCAATATTTTTATCATAAAAAAAACAATATTCAAAAATGTAATCACAGTGTTAAATTGGTAACCTTTTAGAACAAATTTATTCAAAGGATCAATAAGTTTAAACGGATCGTACAGTGTATCTTAATTCACGGGATCGATAAACATCACCGTAAACATGAGGATGTGCTATCCTGTTTATAAAAAGTTTTCTACAGGTACAGCCAAATTTCCAAACCACTTCTTTGCATATACGAAAGAATTAGTTAACAGTTTTAAACTTTTAAGTAATTTATGATAACGAAATCACAGACTTTAATCATTTTCCAGTAGTACAGAGATTACGTTCATTGAAATCCAAAACGTCACCAGACCCGGGCATAGCGAGTTGGGATATATAAAAAACTTAAAATGGGGCAAAAGGAACATCACCCTCCAAAAAAGAAAAAAAAAAATACGGAACGAAAAATCCCCCTTTTGTCGTATTGTTTACTTTGTTATTCGCCTATATCTTTTTTTAAAGTTTGTCTAACAAGTTGCTTAGGTAATTTACTACTGTTATTTCATTTTTTTATTCTCTTAACAGCTTATTTTCACCTGAAAGAAATCAGTTTTTTCCATTGTTCTGCAATTCCCCGCTTCGGATTGATAAATGTAAACGTTCTAGCTAGTCACACCTAGCAAATTAATGTATATATTTTCTGAAACAATTGTTTTATTTTTTTTATTTTGGAGTTTTGAACCAAATACATTTCAATGACTGTCGCTTCTTACAGAGACGAATATGGCAACTCGTCAAGCATATTTTCCAAGACCTAAAATATGAGGGTTGCATCTACCGTGCAGACAAACTGGTTTTTGGTATTCCTTGCGAAACTTCTGGTATATCATCCGTGAAAATATCGTGTATAAAACTCTAATGTTAAACATGCAATACAAGTTATTTCTACTGAGAAATGCTGCCATGTCACTATTGCCAACAATGCAATGTTTATCAGGGCACAGTATCACGCCTTTGATGACATTAAATTAATCAAACTGGATCAGCTAATGATCACACTAAAAGAGGCAGAGTACGCATCACTACTCCAGCCTGAGATCGACATATACGAGTATTCCATTTACGTCATCTAACAATCACCACTACAACCACTGCTATTTGTTTCCAAATTTTACACCAGACAGACTTTGCCAACTCGAAATTCGAACAAGTAGACTTTGTGTTGGTCCAGTTTTATCCAGGAACGCAGACGTGAACGTGTTCGTAGCTGTTATACATTAAGGATCTGGGTCGCATTTGCTTCAGCAATCAGTCTTAGTGTTTTTCTTCATATGTGATGGACAAACCCGTGTATCGATGATGAGTTTATTTATATACACAGGCGTTGAAATGAGCATTCATCCCCTGTTTTAGAACAGGATTTTGACTGATTTAGCAATGAAAGCGTTGACGTGGGCGGCCATATCCTACAACCTTGGAGAAAGATAACATCTCAACGTTAGAGAGACGATATTTTGCAGCCACAAATGCTTAATGTTAATTACCGACAGAGGGAGATGTTTCAGTAGGTATGACAATGCCCAGGCCCATACAACAAGAGGAGCCATGTATTTCATATCTAAGGACAACCTTAATGTATTCACATGGCCTGAATTCAAAGTCGCCGGATTTGAACCCAAAAGAACATCTTTGGGGTAAACTTAAAAGTCGCGTTCAACAATCATTGGACGAACGTACTCAGTCAAGAGTTGCAACATCAATTGAAAAAAGGGGATACCACTGATCAGAATACAAAATTCGATCTGATTCATGCCAAAGAGATTCAGAACTGCTTTAGCCGCACTTGAGAACCTTATTTTTTAGTAGCAGAAGTTATCTTACATTTAATTTGCATATTTCATATATCACAGAATGTAATATTGACAGTTTGATAAAGCACTGAATACCTTTATGAAACAAATTCATGTTGTAAACAAACTTATACGCGGCTTATCATCAGGGATATTCGTGTAGTTTGCATATCTTTGATCTTTTATCAGTACTGCAAATCTTGTAAGAGATTTGAATACCGTAAGACATGGTTATAAGTTGTTTTATTTACATTTTGCTATGTATTAATTTCATCCAGAATGTGATTTGCTACAATAAACGAATCCTTACGAATGATCCAGACCATGTTGAAACGAGATTCAATCAGTTGGAACAGAAAATACAAAGTTTGGCATCCCAACTAGCACAAAATGATAACCAGATGATACAAATGGAAAACAATATGCATGGCCTTGCTACCAGACTGACTGAAAAGGACAAAGAGGTAACTACAGCTGCCAATATTACCTCTGTTTATATATATATATATATAATTATATAATATATTTAGAGTAATTATGAATATAATATGTGTTTTCAGTCGTGTATCACCTTCACTGGTGATCCAAGGGATGAATCTGTCATAGAGTTGTCACTTGTTTAGACGTACTTATCAAAATAATTATTACTGTGACTGTATCTTACGATCCTTTACGATAGATATTTAGCTAATCTTAAATCAATTCCATCTTCATGCCTAATATAACATGTACTGTGTTACAACTCTAGATTCTACTGACGAAGAAAGGTAACACTGGGCCACCGAAAGCTGACTATAAGTTCAGTCTAGGTGGCCTTGTGATCTAGAGCGCTGGACACAGTGCAGGCGGTGTTGTCTCGATATCCCAATAGCAATCCCGGCGAGGGAAGAACAAAACATTTGCTTCCGCAAATTTGCAGATTTAACATTATTGTGTTGATATTTAGAGTAATTATAATTATATAATGTATATATACAATGTAGCAAATTCTTGTTCTTCAATCAGTGGGATTCTGTGACAATGTTGCAACACCTCCTGTACTGGGTATATCGCCCTAGAGTTGTATAACGCAGTACATGATGTATTGTGGTAATGAATGTTGTACCTTGCAGATCAGCTGTTTTTGTTTTATAAAGAATACTTATCATGCGTTTATGTCAATATTATTTTTTTTATATACGATTGCATGTCACCGTATGACCTGCAAAAATAGAGAAAACCAACGACCCAGTTTATACTACAACAATAAACCAACAACACTTACTTATGAGAGCAACCTTCGACAACAACTGGAATACAGTCATGCTTCTGGTTTGGGACGGGAACATTCAGAATATGACGAGATATTACACGATTGAGAGCATTCAATTCCCACAACCTTATATTTAGACAGCAGCATGACATCACAACAGGGGAACAAATTTGTGAATTTTCATTTGGAAAGGATTTGACTGATACGATTGGTATTTAGCACAAAAATAAAATAACAAAATTAATTTTTGCAATTTATGAAAGCTTATTCACATTCCAATTTCAACTAATGAATAAAGCTTGTGTTCCGAACTAAACATCAACACATCATTGTGCAATTCATACAAAAATTATACTCTGCATGCACGCAAAAATATTGTAGTACTGCTTCCTGCAGCTATGACCAGCAAACAGTAAACGATAGTTTGTATTGTTTTATTTTCTTTCGTCTGCAAAACGTTTATCGATATACCTTTTAAGTTTTATCGGTGCATCCTTTGAGTTCATAGGGTATTTTCATCTACAGTCTATTTTTGAAACAGGTTTTAGACCTACAAAATATAACACACATATTGACGGAAAAAAATGCACAGAAAGATAGACTTATTCTGCAGATGTCTAGTAATATAACTGCACTACAGGTTGAAGGTAAGGACACGATGTTATTAGAGTTTCCTACGTTAATGGTACTAGTATATGAAAAAGAGGGAGAGGAGAATGCACCAAAATGACTAGCACAAACACTTAGTCGAAGAAAGTCAGACAAAACCTTGGTCAAAAGAATCAATACGTTAAGAATCCAGCTTTTAAAAAAGCCCACAAATGATCAAGCGTCTCCGTGAAGGGTAAAAACAAGTCACACACATTTGGGCAAATACCTCGACAGAGAGATTAAGTTAGGCATATCCTTGTGCATATAACCAGGCGGCTGTGACATGTGAATGATATTCATTAGGTTAAAAAAAAAAAAAGAAAGAAAACATAAAAAATGCACTTGCTATCAACCAATCAAAAATCCAGCATGTTTATATACAAGGTGATATCATTTACAAAAGACTACACCAAAAGGTCTCTGGAATACAAAAAAATGTAAGATTTTACAATTTGTTTTTCAGTTTTTTTCGGATCTCTGACAAACACCTTAATATCAAATGTCCAATTGTCGACTACATTCTTGAAAATTAACATGCAAGTCTATGGAATTTACGTATACCAGTAGTCGTCTGGGATCTTGGGTCATTGCTTACAGACACAAAGCAGGGATTGTGCTAGGATCTTTGTTTTGTATACCAGGTAATAAGATACACTTGGGGTTGTTTTCATTATGACAATTTCGCTAACAAAGATATACTACAAACTAACGAATACTCCAGCAATGTTATAAGAAAGAACCACTAACGCATCACAACTTATACGGTAGCCAACATTAATTGGTCGATAGTTGCAGTAGGAACTGGATATAACTTTGGAATCGTTTGATGGATGATGCAGGCATTACATGACTATCTGATGACGCATCTGATGTGAAACTTGATCCATTTGAACTTAGGGATATCAGTACATTTTCATTCTTATTTTTTTGTTCTGTTTTTATTCATGAACCTATGAAATATGTTCTGCATATCGGCCTATCTTTACATTTTATGAATGAATGAATGAATCCGGTATTGTAGTGCACATAGTGATATCATAATCATTTAAATTTAATTAATAGCCTGACTACAACAATCACATATACATTTTCATAGGAATTACATCGGCAAAACAAAGCTTTTGCTTATACATTAATATGAATGAATATACACATGTATCTAAAAATGTGACAATTTTTGCAGTTTTTCAATAACATCCTAAGGCGTATAGAATGTATCAAAAAAAAAACCCATATACATCACTACTCGTGTTTGAAAACCTTATGTCTAGTGGACATCTGAAATTGATTGTTTGTTTTAATTCGATGAGATGCATAAGTAGTGTTATGATATCCTTTTCTTGACTGTCAATTGAAAGCAGCAAATTGAACTAACTGACTAATAAAATAAAATGAATATGTGGGTCTGGATGGGGTTTACAGAATAGAGAATAATTGACCAAATCTACAGAAAAATGGATCCAAAAAAATAAAGAATAGAGAAAAAAAAGGTAAGAAAAAAATATAAGAGAATAATGGGGTGCTAAGGTATAAAGAATAGAGAATAATTGGCAAACATTATAAAGAAAAAGGAAACATTACCTCAAAATCAAAGAATACAGAAATGAAGGACCCCCCTATCAAAACCATCGAATATGCTATTGCATTTTTCAATGTATATGATAATAGAGAGATGCAATATGTACGTCAATGGGACAGCAAGTTCACGAAAAATAAATAAAACCAAGAAAGACGTCTATAGATATCCAGTTTGCTTTATGTTGAAGAACAGTTATAATTCATTTCATCTATCATATCATACCATATTGAAATATTGATTGATTGTTGTCAGCTCACTGAAATGTTTATTTACTCGCAGAAAGACGTACTGCTTTTCATGCCAGAATGTCAACCGATAAGACACATCTTGCTTCATACGCCACAGTGAAGTTTGAGACCATAATGACAAACGAAAGTCAAGCCTATAGTCCCGTCACTGGTGTATTTACCTGTCCTCAAGATGGGACTTATAGTTTCTCTTGGACATTAATAACACTAGCTGGTAATGCGTGCAACATTGAGTTTGTCGTAGATGGCACTGTCATAGCCTTTACTCACGATGAGGCCAACAGTTCTAATAATCTCAAAGTGCGGTTGTTCTGTTGAAGAAAGGAAATAAAACTTGGATACGAGCTCATGGATCTGACGGAGGGAGGTGTTACCATACATTGTTGTCATAATGTACAATATATAAACTTCATGTTTTTAAAGCTCATCATGACATACATTGTATATGACCAGCAAAGATATCACTCAGCAGATAAATATTACTGCTTACTTTTGGTTTCGTCGTCATCACATTAATTAAATATAGTGACCAAAATAATTTCTCTCTAGGGAATTTACTTTATAAATAACCTCTTTATATTTTATAACCAATAGTATGTTATGAAGACCAGTACAATGTGATTTGATTTTCTTTTTGATTAAAGCAGTTTACTTTATAATTTATTTTCATTTCTATAGATTAAATGTTATCATTTATCAACAAACAATTCAGATTTTGACAATTAAACCAGAAAAAGAACAGATAGTACAGCATTCATATTGCCATACAAAAGCAGTAGCAAGGTATCAATTTGGTGACAGAAAGATAGACGCAATTATGATTTCATTCCAAATCCATAACTACAAAACATCTCCTGAAAAGTTTACTGCATCTGGAAAATTTGAGATAATGCCACTTTCTTGTTTTATCAAAACTAATTGCTCTTTTTAAGAACAATAGAAAAGATAAAATATGTATTTATTAATTCTATGTAAATCAGATGAGATCGTCTCATATCTTTGGGGCTAACGCCTTTTAGATATTAGAAGCTTACATCTAATAAATAAAGGCCATAATGACTTTTGGTAATTTGTGTCGTATGGGTTTCTGTCGTCTTATATACTAACGGACTTTAAATACGTAACACACATTTTGTTGTAATTTTTTTTACCAAATCACGATTAATCTGTATACCGGTATACTTGTTATTCATGCTTATCATACTTATTTTTGTTTAGAAAAGTCCAATACTGAATTACTTGAGGCAATTGAATATACAAGATTATTGACGCCGCACGAATTTCTAAAAGCGAATTATGAAACCCATGCATGATTTTGTTAAGTTTATTTCTTTGTGTAACATTTCTTTGAATCCATACCCACACTGAAATCAGTAAAAACATGCCGGTATTGCATTTCAATATTATCGAGACTCAGCAATGGAAATCTAAATAATGCCATCAGAATGTTGCGAGCAGGAATACGTGACCTTGCTGTTGCTAGACAATGTAACAGGAGTTTCTTGCGAGACATTGTCTAGCAACAGCAAGGTCACGTATTCCTGCTCGCAACATTCTATGGATTCAAAGAAATGTTACACAAAGAAATAAACCTAACAAAATCATGCATGGGTTTCATAATTCGCTTTTAGAAATTCGTGCGGCGTCAATAATCTTGTATATTCAATTGCCTCAAGTAATTCAGTATTGGACTTTTCTAAACAAGTATGTGGGAAACATTTATTCCGTGAAACTGACAACTCATGACCAGATTAACTTTTAGTCAATAACATTGCATTAATCAACACCATTTGCGAGACAGGTTTACTACTGATACGTCAGCTGCTAACCAGTCGTCGGATGTCATGGGAGACAGTTTCACGGAGTTTTCCCACATACTGAAATGCAATAGAATCGACTACAGACAAACATTCAAGGGCTACAATTAAACCGCATAATTGACAAAACAGACTGTAATAGGTGGGACAGAGACAAAATCCGAAGTGACTAAACAACACGCAAAACATGTCTTATATAACTGGTTGACTTTTCTGTCAATCGTTTAAGTGTTGGTTCCAAGCAGTCTTTGCCTTCGACGGTGACACATCCATTGATAAGGAGAAAACCAGGGTTTCAGTGCATACCACATGATTTGAAGTTTAAATGAACTGCAAACCTTATTCGGACAATGGCGTAATGTCTGAAGTTTGTGTTTGTATATTGATTTTATAAGTATTGTGTTTTACAAAAAAAGAAAATTAAAAGAATAATCTAGTGTTGCGTTTTTGAAGTCCGTCAGTATTGTACACTATGGATTCATCAATTTTCGTCGATACAAATTTTCGATTGATTAAATAAAAACAACCACCGCCGAGGTCATGGCTTAAGACATGCACATTAAAATACAACAAATAATATAGACATTGTTAATTATCTATTTTTAGATGGTGACGTTCCCTTGTCACAATCTTATGGTGTTTATATATCTCAACTTGTTCGATTCGCTCGTGTATGTAACAACGTATTTGATTTTTACGAAAGAAACCTCTGTATTACTGAAAAATATTAACACCAGAGTTTTCGATATCACAAACTAGTCAAAACATTTACTAAATTTTGTCATCGGTACAAGGACATCATTCGTAAATTTAAATCAACATGCAGACATCTCATACGTTCAGGTATTTCACATCCAATCTTTTATGGTAATATTCTATACAAAGCACAAAAATGTCGACATTCACCTAAAAAGCTAACCAAACCTTTAAACAGACTTATTCAGAAGGGATATAGTTACGATACTGTTGTCAGGTCATTAAAGATGGCATATTTGGGTATTAATATTGATTCACTCATAGGGTCTTTGCATCGGAAATAAACACATGCATCTAAAACTAGTTGTTGGCATGATACGGGTTATATTCTTCTCATATATTTTATGATGGTATGATACTAAACCCCTAACAGGAGGGATTGTGCTTGATTTTCATATGATGAAGACATAATCTTTCAATCAGTTTAATTGAGGTCTGGAGCTGGCATGTCAGTAACTGCTAGTAGTCCTTTGTTAATTTATGTATCATTGTCATTTTGCTTAGTTTCTTTTGTTAGCTATTCTGACATCGAACTGGGACTTCTTTTTAACCGAGTTTTACTGTGCACGTGCGTATTGCTGTGTGTTTGTTTATTCTACATTGGTTAGAGGTATAGGGGAGGGTTAAGATCTCACAAATAGATATAAGAAGATGTGGTATGAGTGCCAATGAGACAACTCTCCATCCAAGTCAAAATTTATAAAAGTAAACCATTATAGGTCAAAGTACGGTCTTCAACACGGAGCCTTGGCTCACACCGAATAGCAAGCTATAAATGGCCCCAACAAATTACTAGTGTAAAACCATTCAAACGGGAAAACCAACGGTCTAATCTATATAAAAAACGAGAAACGAGAAACACTTATGAACCACATCAACAAAACATGTTTAACCCCACCGCATTTTTGTGCCTGTCCCAAGTCAGGAGCCTCTGGCCTTTATTAGTCTAATATGTTTTTTAATTTTAGTTTATTTATATGTTTTGGAGTTTAGTGTGACGTCCATTTTTATTGAACAAGTTCACATTTTTGTTAAGGGGCCAGCTGAAGCCCGCCTCCGGGTGCGGGATTTTCTCGCTGTGTTGAAGACCCATTGGTGGCCTTCGACTGTTTTCTGCTCTTTGGTCGGGTTGTTGTCTCTTTGACATTCCCCATTTCCATTCTCTTCTCAATTTTATAAATAATACACAGGAAATAAACTATAAACAAGAGAGAAATTCATTCTCAAAAAATATTAAAAAAGAACTAAAAGATAGCTTTGAAAAAGTATTCTTTGAAAAATTAAAATCAACTAATGAAAAAAGTAAAATGTTCGTGTACAGTAAAATTAAGACAAAATATGAATAAGACAAATATGTTCTTGAAAATAATTTAGAAAATCGAAAAATATTAAGTAAAATGCGAGTAAGTGAACATTTCTTAGAAGAGCGGAGAAAATAGAATTTGTAAATATTGTAATATAAATGAGGTTGAAGATGAAACACATTTTTACTTGTGAAATTAATAAATCATTACAAAAACAGCTTGAAAAAGACATAATAAATTTCATCCAGGATTTATGGAACCATCCAAAAAAGATAGATTGCAATTACTTCTATCATCATTTAATATTATGCAGCTTACTGTTTCGTTCATTAAAAAGTCTTTTGTACAGAGGAGAGTGGACACCACACCTGCATAATCATTACTAGTTTTTTTTTACTTTTGGTATACGATGTTTGATATTTTATAGTGTTTGCATTGTGTATACTGTTCCTGCGGACAAAGCTTCA
This sequence comes from Mytilus californianus, assembly GCF_021869535.1. NCBI lineage: Eukaryota > Metazoa > Mollusca > Bivalvia > Mytilida > Mytilidae > Mytilus > Mytilus californianus. The sequence goes on from NW_026262668.1 coordinate 24,778,744, forward strand.
AATAATATTGTCTTTGTATGTAAATCGTACTACTACGAGTGTCTTGCAAAAGAATTAGGAATAAATGAGCACTCATGTAATCCAAATACAAAAACATATCATTTGACAAAGATGAGATTTTGGCGAATCAAAAGTCCTTCATGGATTCAATGAACATTACATTGCACAGCAAATCTGAGGACTTTGTTTTGGATACCTATGCTTCACAAACAACGGTACATTGCCGACTTATCTGCATGTGCTACAAAGGAATTGTCCATTAAATTGACAAAAATTCTGTCCGCAGTGAAAGAGGGTCTTAAGAAATACTGTGAAACTGTTTACTCGCGTAGTGGTATTAACCATATGTGGATTCTAAAAAACTCTAAAAAAAACTTCTGGATAATTTTAAATCTCGATCTTTCTCTAAAATTAGTTCTATCAAAACTTTTGATTTTTCAATCTTGTATACCACTATTCCCTATTGGAAATTGAAAAATTATCTAAAAGAAATAATCCAAAATGCTTTTCAATATAAAAATGGTAGCATAAGCTATAAATTTATTACTTTGGGATACCATACGTCATTTTTGTAAAAAGTGAACAAAATGGTAAAACATGCTACACAGAGTAACAAGTGATCACTGTGCTGGATTTTCTTATTGACTACATATTTGTTGAATTTGGAGGTAGACTTTTTCAACAAATTGTCGGCATTCATATGGGAAAGAACTGTGCGCCACTCCTTGTCGACCTCTTCTTATTTTCATATGAGTCGGAGTTCCTTGAGAAACTTGTCAAGAACAAGAAGATCAAAGAAGCCAGATCATTTAATTTTACATTCAGATATAGTGATGATGTTCTTTCCATTAACAATCTAAACTTTTCTGATTGGGTTCCATTAATATATCCTCCAGAACTAGAAATTAAAGAAACAACAGACACGGCTTCCTCCGCCTCATTTTTAGACTTATACCTCGAATTTGACATAAGCGGTCCTCTCAGTACTCGAATCTATGACAAACGAGACTATTTTAATTTTGAAATCATCAATTTCCTCAACCTTAGTATCAATATACCAACTTCACCTGCACATTTCACATTTCCCAACTCATTCGGTATTCAATAGCTTAAAGCTGCTACCCAGACTTTATAAAACGTCACCAGTGTCTGAGCAGAAAGTTGACGAACCAGGGTTATGTCAAAGAACGTCTCTCGTCCTTTTTCTAAAAAAAGTTCATCGGAAGATACCAAGACCTTGTTGATAAATATTCCGTATCAACTCACAAACAATACATGATGGTCTTGAAGTATAGATTCTATATACTGACGTTGTTTATCTTCTTAATTCGTGTTCTTTTATTTGTCTTTGTAAATTATTAACCTTTACTGTCTAGTCCATATTTGGTAATGTTCTTTTGGCGTGGCTCGGTACTTATGCATCCCGTCAATGTGTTGTTGTGCTGTGGTCATTTTTTGTATTTTTGTCTTTCGTTTTTGCTTATGAGCTATGTCTATATGCCATTTTGTTTTTCCTTGTTGACAGATTTGTTTGTTTTTATAGTGATTAAGATTATAACACAATGTTGACTGCTGTACCCCTATTTTTGACATTTTTACCTGTTGTTATATAAATATACAAACTGTTGTGTCTGTTTGTTTTGTTCGCACATTATTTACAATATAATGGAATTGTATGCGACTGTCATACAAGTGGGAAGTTTAGCTAGCTATAAAACCAGGTGTAATCCACCATTTTTTTACATAAGGAAATGCCTGTACAAGTCAGGAATATGACAGTTGTTTACCATTCGTTTGATGTGTTTGAGCTTTTGATTTTGCCATTTTATAAAGGACTTTCCGATTGAATTTTCCTTGGAGTTCGGTATTTTTGTTATTCTACTTTTTGTTGTATTGTTTGTCTTTAACCCCTCGGGGATATGAATGTGCATTTCTTAATAAAATCAAAATGTGTCGGGTTCAACTATGATATTCTTTAAGTACTCCACAGTCCCTCTTATTATCTTAATAAGAAGAATTGTAAAAAGTACAGAAAAGAATGTAAATCAAAATTAGTGGAAAAAAACACCCAACTCAATAACTTAGGTATAACAGAAAAAATATAAAATGTGATTACATACAACCCAAAATCATACCGTATCGAAACAACTTTTAGACTATGTAAGCAAGACATTTGAATAATACCCATAACCCAAAAATGAAATATGTGATATCGAAGGAAAGTGTTACCAACGGATGCATGGACTTGGCAAAGGTGCAGGGATAATCAAATTTATTACAACGTCTTTACTCCTTCGTTTTGATATTGTTCCGGCTAATTTGTTTCAACTAATTTTTCTTTCGCAATATGTCGATACGATATTTGAAATATGATATCGAACAGCTACCGTGCTTTTTTAACTCACCAACACTTTTCTTTGAAAGAGTTATCTGACAATATGTCTTATTATCACATCTTCTTCGAAACCAAAAAATCATATCAACAAACTTATGTTTTTTTTTAAATTGTTTCGGTTCATTATGACTAAAGCAGTCCGTCAGTTATATCTTATGGGATTTATCCCCCATTCAATTTTTTACAAAACAGTATATAAGTGGTACACATAAACTGCCAGGCGTAAAGTTTTTGGGTATTTTCATTTAAGATAAAGGTCGAATTAAGGCCAAGGCTATGTTCCATTTTTTATTTTTATTTATTATTGTAATTCCCCTGAACCCTCTTTATTTTGTGATATCACACTCAAGGAATGGATGACGGGCTTATGGTTACGCGAATTGGAACATGTCGCCTATGAAACAGATATTCCATAACGCTCAACTAACCCGTGATGGCATAATTACTATAGCTTTACCACCAGAAATTCTTGATTTAATACCTTTGTTAAGCAGCAAGTCTTTAACAAAGAAATCATGACAAGAAACACAAGCTCTGGAATATAGTATCAGCTTCAAGATATAAACTCTTTATACAGGCACTGCTGGAACGTTGCTACATAAAAATAGAAAAGTTGTAATGAGTTATACTCAACAAGTGGTATCATTCAGATGTAGATTCGATAAATCTACTCCAAACTCTTCAACTACAGTTACATTTTGTAGCAATATCATATAAAGACTCATCAAAGATACCAGGTTTTTCGTCTAAAAAAATACTCATCAGTGACGTTCCAATTAAATAAGTTAAAAGACCAAATAAAGTACGCAGTTAAAGAGCATTGAGGACCAACAATTCCGAAAGGTTTTGCCGAATACAGCTAAGGTACTCTTTTGCAGGGGTAGAAAATCTTTAGTACTTCGAACAATTCAGTTTAAAAATACTAGTACAAATGTAGTAAATTTCTGAAAATTACCATATCAATGGTAATGCATGTCAACACAGCCGTGCTGACTACTGGGCTTATGAGGAAACCTCCAGCAGCAGTGGCATCTACCCAGTGGTTGTAATAAAATCTCAACAAAGATACAAGACTAATAAAGTTGAACGCCAGACGCGCGGTTTATCTACAAAAGAATCATCAGCTGTATAAAATGAAAACAACACTTTATAAATTTCATGCGTTCGAAGCGTTTTTCTGGATTTACCTACATCTTGAACGATCAAAACCGTGAAATATTTGAAAGCCAAGGATTATAAGAACCGAAAGAGTTGAAGAGCCGTCTGACAAGAACAGGATCTAAACAAACATTTGCCTGAGGGAGTTGAAACCTGAGTTTCATAATAATTCATAGATTTATAAACGGACAATCTAAGAAAGGTTTATTACGAAATAATACGAAGTTAAAGAGCATTAAAGTCCAAAATTTCCTTAAGATGTTGCCAAATACAGCTACGGTAATCTAATCCAGGGGTAGAAAATCCATAGAATTTTGAACTATTCAAAGTTTGTAAACAGTTAATTTACTGATATTACCATATCAATGATAATTCATTTCAACACAGAAGTGCTGACTACTGAGCTGGTGATACCCTCGGAGACGAAATCTCCACCAGCAGTGGTATCTACCCAGTGGTTGTAATAAAGCTCATGTCGTATTGATATTTCAACAAATAGATATTAATTTTGGTATTAATTGTGCAACATTTTAACGGGCGTGTTTTGGCGTTCTTATAAAACATAATTCATACAAAACCGAGTTGGTTATATTGCATTCACCTTGTCCGTTCGTCCATCCGTCCGTTCGTCGAATAAATTTTCCGTCACATTTTTCTAAATAAAAGGTACTTTTGAACATAATGACTATCTATTTGGCCAGCAGCCTGACGGTGATGATTTGTAAGTGGGATAACTTTTCGGATCTGTAAGAAACTAACTTTTGGTATGCATTTACTTATGGATTTTTCCATGGGTTAAATGAACTAAAAGATTGTTTTAAGTGCTACTGAACAGGAATTACTTCACATTTTGTCACCAGATTAGCAGTGATAAGTTGTTACGTGTCAGCGATATATGTCGATATATCAGACACCTACCTCCTATTTTCTGATGGAAGCATCGAAAGAACCAACCAATAAGCAGTCAGTTGAAATGATGACAGATCTACAGATGGAGTTAAATGTCAGAACCACCAAACAATTAAACATGAAATAAAGTGAGGACGTACGCACAGAGGAGATAATGGAGACAACAAAATCTCATATTTTTATCCGAAAGTGCAGTGAAAAGGAGATTAATTCTTGACTCAAATCTCGAAAAATCCAATAAAAGGAAATTCAATAGATTCATTTTCACTATGAGAGATCTTTGTATATGTAATAGTAATGAAATGAATTTGTTCAATAGTTGTTAATTCATAAATTATATGCATATATACCATAGTTATTGAAAGAGTATTATCAAATACTAGTAATTGGTGTTTTTTACACGTGTTTACAGATGTGTTCAATAATAAATGTATAATGAAGTAATGATTATTACGTCAGTGTTGTGAACTAGTATATAATGGTTTAAATTCTACTACTGCATATTCAGCAGTATCGATTATTTATCTATTGATTAAGTACTTACAAAGTGCAATCTGATAAAACAATGATCTCAACGGTATACAATGTATATTGATATCGCTCTTTGTAGATTCCGAGACTTCTTTGTGCAATGTAAGATTCTATTGTTATTATGTAATTAACATGTCTTAATATTAGTTCTAAATTGAAAACTGTTCAGATATATCATATGAAGACAAAATAATGGGTTATAAATATGTGTTTCATAGTACAGTTTATATTTTTTTGTGAAAGAAATTAGAATGAAAACATGTATCTTTATTCTTATGCAAGATATGGTTATATCAATATTCATCATATGTATGGATATAGATGTTCAAGTAAGTACAAGTTTATTGTTATATTTTTGTTATTCTCTTTGGTATTGATTGACTAAATGCCAAATTCAGAATAAGGGCGCTTGTTTTAGCAATTCGTTCATATATACAGTAGAAGCGCAACTGTAAAAAACTGGTAATATTATACATGTACTACAAAATTTACCGTTAACATCAACGATATATTCCAATACTTTATATTATCAAGGATTAAAAATCGGAAAGTTACTATATGAATGTCCCTGTGGTATCTTTCGCCTCTCTTTTTTTGTACATGTATATCTAGCTAGCGATAGAAAGATACGCCTCCTAAACACTGTCTATCCACTTTCCTTAGAAACGGGTTTATAATAATAGCCAACAACAACTTCAAAATATTACGACGTACGGTGGAACCCACTAATTATACAAAATAAGCATGCAGAGGGAAGGATAAGATGATTCTATTTCACACTCATACACATACACACGTCGAAACTCAGTGTGGGGGAGCTGTTCATTAATCGTATCACATTTATAGTTAAATAATTTTGCAATTTTGAAATTTATTTTTATGTGTAAAATGGGAGATACTTTTAAACATATGTTCTTTTCTCTGTAAGCGATATTACTTTATTATTTTTCTATATAAAACGAACATGAAATTAAACAAAGTAACCCATAGAAACCTTACACACATCCTATTATCTACTGTCGATACAATAGATGTAATATGTAATAGCACCTGAGATCACCCCCAGTTTTGGTGGGGTTCGTGTTACTTAGTCGTTAGTTTTTTATGTTGAGTTTTGTGTACTATTGTTTGTCTGTGTGTCTGTTTCTTTTTTAGCCATGGCGTTGTCAGTTTATTTTCGATTTATGAGTTTGAATGTCCCTCTGGTATCTTTCGCTCTTCTCTTATGTAATAGGTAACACAGGTCAAAATCTTCTGTACACGATTGCAAAATCCTTTTTATTGCAATGACAATCGGAAACACAGATGAACAGGTGCTGCAGGTGATAGCAAAAACAAATAATTTAATGGCAATTGGGAACACAGATCCTTTTATGTCTGTCGTAGTGAAAACCGGTTATATGTACATCCCAGCTCCTTTGTTCTACCAGGTGTAATGTGAGCCGGATCACCCCTGTCAGATCACCCTAGCTTGAGTTTCTTTGTTCTGCATGCTTTCCTTTGTTCTGTAACATTTTGGCGGGAATGTCAAATCCACAATAAAACTTAGAAATATTTATACAGAAAAGACTTACTATCAAAATTTGTGTAGAAATAAATCATCTATGCTGGGAATCGAACTCAAGACTTTTAGCACGAGTCATACCCCTACACCAGGACGCCTGGATACAAACTATAATAAAATTGAGAATGGAAATGGGGAATATGTCAAAGAGACAACAACCCGACCAAAGAGCACAAAACAGGGTCTTCAACGCAGCGAGAAAATCCCGCACCCGGAGGTGGTCCTCAGCTGGCCCCTAAATAAAATTGTGTACTAGGTTCAGTGAAAATGGACGTCACACTAAACTCCAAAACATATATATGAACTAAAATTAAAAAAAAACATACAAGACTAACAAAGGCCAGAGGCTACTGACTTGGGACAAGCGCAAAAATGCGGCGGGGTTAAACATGTTTTGTGAGATCTCAACCCTCCTCCTATACCTCTAGCCAATGTAGAATAAAGAAACACATAGCAATACGCTCAGTAAAACTCAGTTCAAAAGAAGTCCGAGTCCGATGTCAGAATAGGTAACAAAAGAAACTAAGCAAAATGACAATGATACATAAATGAACAAAGGACTACTAGCAGTTACTGACATGCCAGCTCCAGACCTCAATTAAGCTGATTGAAAGATTGTGTCTTCGTCATTGGAAAATCAAGTACAATCCCTCCCGTAAGAGGTTTAGTATCATACCATCATAAAATATATGAGAAGAACATAACCCGTATCATGCCAATAACTGGTTTTAGAATAAATGTGTTTATTTCCGATGCAAAGACCCTATGAGTGAATCAATATTAATACCAAAATATGCAATCCTTAATGACTTGACAACGGTATCGTAACTATATCCTTTCCGAATAAGTCTGTTTAAAGGTTTGGTTAGCTTTTGATGTGAATGCTGACATTTTTGTGCTTTGTAAAGAATATTACCATAAAATATTGGATGTGAAATACCTGAACGTATAAGATGTCTGCATGTTGAATTATATTTACGAATGATGTCCTTGTACCGATGATAAAATTTAGTAAGTGTTTTGACTAGTTTGTGATATCGAAAACCCTGGTGTAATAATTTTTCAGTAATACAGGGTTTCTTTCGTTGAAATCAAAACGTTGTTACATACATGAGCGAATCGAACAAGTTGGGATATATAAGCAACATAAGATGGTGACAAAGGAACGTCACCATCTAAAAATGGATAATAAACAATAGGAAATGAAAAATCATCTCTTTTATCATAAATTTTGGTATTAAGCTTCCCGTTAAAAATATAGATATCAGGATCCAGAAAAGGGCAGTGTTCATTGTTAGTATTAGCTTTATTTAAAGTCAATTCGGCAGGATAAATCTCTTTAGTGTACATACTGAAGTCGTCATTATTGAGAGCCAATATATCATCTAAATATCTAAAAGTGTTATTAAATTTTTGAATCAGATGTTGTTTCGATGGGTCTTCCCTGTTAATTTAACATATTTAAACATTGTGTTCGGGGCTCATAAATGGTATATACTATATAGTAATATATAAAGTATATTTTAATGATTGTGTGGCGTTCTAAACTATATTTTATGAAGCGTAAATTTGTTTTTATCTAATCTAGAACAGCTAGGATGTAAAATAGTTATCCCATTCGGACTTGGTGTGTCAGTCTAAGATCACCCTCTGGCCTCAGGCCGGCCATCGGGGTGATCTTACACTGACACACCGCGTCCTCATGGGATAACTATTACTTAGAGGTGTGTTACAGATAGAAGGTGATTGAGGAAAGGATCTTTCAAATTTGCTAAATGACAATGGTTGACACAAATAACACTTTCAACGAATTGATTGTTATTGACATTACAATAGAAACAACAGAAGGTCTGTGATTTAGAGCCACAGAAAATGAGTGTAAGAGGACGACTATTTGAAATACGTATCGTGATCCTAAATCTATCAATTTGAAACACAACTTTAAAATACTGATGTACTCAATCGCGAATTGTGCCAGGCAATGGGTTAAGCACGAAAAAGAAGACGTAGATACTCTTTCCGAATGGGTGAAGACTGTGAAGTCGTTATAACAAATTTTAATTAAACAAAACTGAATGGGTCTAAAAATCACTAGTAAATGATTTTGGTCTTAAAAGGTCATTTTGATCTTAATACAATAAAAAAAAAGTCTGACCAATATAGTGATCGTTCATGTTCAGTTTTCAGTAAATTTTCAGACTTGTACATTGCGGTAAAATCAGTACTGTTCATACAATTGGCTTGCGGGCAATTCAGTACTGTTCAGTAGCTTTCAGACAAGTCAGTTTAAACATAGTCTGAACATATCTTAATTGACTGCAAAATTGTCTGAACAGTCTGGAAAGGATAAATTGTACTTTGTAAAAATAAACACGCTGATTCAAACAAAATATTCTCTGAAACTGACATTATCAAACTGCTTGATTCATTGATTGACAACATACTGGTATCTTTTTTTAATTTGGAGGACGGGTTTCTGAACAAACAATCGGCATTCCCACAGAAACCAACTGTGTTCCATTTAATTCTTGTCGACTTGTTCCTTTATTCAAATGAGGCAGGCTTTATGTAGCTGCTTCTTATGAAGAATGAAAAGAAGCTAGGATTATCTTTAAACTTCACGTTTCGTTATATAAATGATGTCCTCTCACTAAATAATTCAAATTTTGATGACTATATCATTCTCATCTATCCCATCGAACTAGAAATAAAGGATACAACAGATAGAGTTAAGTTGGTCTCATATTTTGACTTACATCTAATTTTTGAGAACAAAACTACGACAAAACAGATGATCATTTCAGCTTCACAAGAGTGAACATTCCATTTCTATGTAACAACATTCCAGCAGAGCCTACATATGCAGTATGTATATTCCAGTTGATTCGACATTCCATTTACTTGATATAGGGTTGCTGCGTACAATGAAGCTATAAAACCAAGGGTTTCAGGTGATGAAATTGAAGTCATCCTCTCGAAAACAATTTACGGACGCCATCACGAGTTGTTTGACCATTGTGGAATATCTGTTTAACAGATGACGAGTAATATGTCCCAATTGTTGAAACCACATTATTCCGTCCTCTTTTTCTAGCATGTGACTTACTGAATAAGCCTTATTACCGAATGTGTACTTACATGAGCAACATGACGGGTGCCACATGTAGGGAAGGGTCTGCTAACGCTTCATGAACACCTGGGATCACCCGCGGTGTTTGGTGTGGTTCGTGTTGCTTAGTCTTTAGTTTGCTACGTTGTGTTTAATGGATTTTTGTTTGTCGTTTGGTCCTTTTTTCATTTTTTGCCATGGAGTTGTCAGTTGGTTTTCGACTTATGAGTTTGAGTATCCCATTGGTATCACCTGCCTCTCTTTTAAAGCGTTAAAAAGCAGCGCCCTAGCTAGCCCAAAATAAAGGACAAGGTTAGTGTTTTCCCTTTCAGCGAATCTCTCTGCTCTTACGGTCCTTCCATATATTTTTTGAAAGAATTTAAATACTTTTCCATGCAAAATTATCATTTGTACTTTTGAAAAATCTTTTTACTACCACAATATACCATATATCCAGCAAAAACGAAGGCGTTTTTATAATTTATAATTTATTATTAAACAAATCGTCTAAAAAAAATGTTCGTACGTATGTTAGACAATAGAACAATGCGCCACGGAGAAGTAAGCCAGAGCTTTTGACTTTAAAAACGCAAAAGAAAAAGTTTTATAAGGAATTGTATTATCAACCTACACTATTGTTTTATATTATTATTTGTTATTTCTATATCGTTATGAAAATTATTCATTATAGTACAGTTGAACGAAGTAGTTTTAGAGTTGATTAAACTTCTTATCATACTTTACTTAAGATACCATGTCGTTTTGTAAGATAGAGATTTTACAAAATTGTTGCTTGTCCATATCACAAAGTATTTAAAGGAGGGTAGAGCAAATATAGTATCTACTAGTATTCGATAACTCTACACGTTGTTTCGTTAACAAAAAACGTTTTAAGATGACTTAAATATATACTTGCTTGGCCATTTTCTCATTCCGATTCAGATGACGACTGGTGGTCATTTAAGTACTTTGTTCGTGTGCATTTTATTAACAGTGATTGAATGACTGCTTTGAAATTATTTGACTTCATCATTAATTTGTGACTTTCGTTTACACGCAAACATGTTTCAAGGATATTATTGTATGTGTAAGTACTATTTTTTTTAAAATTTGTAATGAAATTTCATCGGATACTTTTAACACAGAGATTAATGTTCGGTTATTACAATTAGTATTCCAGAATACTGTTTCCCAATAAAAACTAATCTGATCGGACATGAATTGAAGACTAGAAAATTTCTATTCAAGGGAAAGTACTCCGTAATTACCAACTCATAGATGACTAGTGACGTTTCAAATCGTAATTTAAGAAATAAACGCTTCTTTTTTGTAGTGTTATTTGAGAGCAAAATTATGAATGAGCACATTTTGTATGAAACGCGGAAATCAAAATCTAGCTTCTCGTTTGTTTTGTTTTATTCATCGCTGAGACGTTATCACGTGTTGTGTTTTATTGGTATTAGTGGGGTACTGTACATGAAATTAATCCTACGACAATTCAGGACTGTTGTTTGAGTTTTTTCTCACGAAGAGGAGTGTATTTGTTGCATAATTCTGTAATGTGTGTTCCTCTCTTAAATAACCAGGGCTTCTTTCTGAATAAGGGGGGCCTCGGTGGCCGTGTGGTCTAAGTAGTTACTACTGTAATCACTAGCCAGTCAACACTGAGGTTGTGAGTTCGAACCCCGCTCGTGCGGGTGCACTCGACTCCAATCTTAATTGACTAGGATTGTCAGTTTTCCAATCAAAGGTCGGTGGTTTTCTCCGGGCACTCCAGCTTCCTCCACCAATAAAAACTGGCCGCCACGAAATAGCCCAAAAGCGGTGCTTAAAAGTGGCGTTAAAAACACAAAAAAAAATCTGAATAAGGCATTTTTCGGTAAGCTTGCATATATTGAACTTACATTTTGGTCTGTAACTAAGTAGTGATAAGTATTTCATTAATAAATTGAATTACGTTGTACGATTTTTAAAATAGCACTTCGCGTATTCAAGAATCTATGCATCCTTGGCTTTTTAATTCATGGGTATGAGTGTTCCTAGATGAAGGACTCAAGAGGAATTAATGTAAATCTGAAATACAGTGCATAGATATATCTGCGACAGATAGGGTATTGATTAGGAATGTTTTCGTTAGTAAAAAATTGCTAAAAATCTATCAAAATTTCAGTTTTAATCGCAAGCTATCTACAAACATTCATAATTCAATTACTAATTGTACTAATGAAATAATATTACAAGATCCTCAAAGTATAGCTATGCAAAGTTCTAAACTATTGTCAATTTTAGTCCATATTTACAAACTCTCCGGAAATGTTTCTTGTGTGACAAATTGTGTGATCCCAGGTGCTCCGGAAGGGTAGGCACTTGTATCTCGTCAATGCATCTACAGTCAGAGCGTCCTCTTGATAAATAAAAAACGTTAAATTGACAAATACATCTACAGAAGAATGGCTGTGATTTTGTACTATTACTCACTACTTGAACACAACTTCGTGATATCAGATTTTCAACTTAATTATGCTTTCTGAGTGGTCGTCAGTTTCCAAAGAATTCGGCTCCAACCGGCGCTAGGGCTATCTCTAACTTGCAGTGAAGTGAGAGTTTAGCTCCGTGTTAAGGGACTCACTGTGACTTTGAGAACAGCAATATTTTTAAGCGCTATTCCATTGCTTTCTGTGTTTTTTACTGTACATGTACTGATTATTTGTCATGGATGGATATCTCTAACTTTCTTTTCTATTCCTAATGGTATATGTATAGAAACACCTTTTGTCTGAATACTATAAAAAAAATGGTTTGGCGCCAGACATATAGGATTTGAGACCAGCGGGTATCGGGCTAATAAGGTCGGACAAGTAGAGTGAAAGGATAATACGGACTAACAGAGTGAAGAACTTTTGGGTTATCGGAATATAAGGGCTGCAATACTTAGGTTAAGTCATAGAGGAAAGGTCAGATAAATAAGCATCTCGAATTGACCCTTGTAGATCTAGATCGCTTCTTGCTTTACAAAAGTTTTAAAAGTTCACACTACATTTTGTTCTAAAATTTCCTGAAATGCTCATTAAATGTTTCTGTTAGAAATATCACAGTTTTACAAAGGATATTGAAATTGATGTGGATGTAGGATAATTTGGATAAACATGCAAACATTTACATCTCTGGTTAATCCTTTATATGCCATACCTGTCTCCTGGGAAGAAATATAATTCAACAAACATGCCGAATGTGCACTTTTAGTCTGGTAAAACAGGATTCATTTTTTTAGTTGAAATTGCTTTGAACTTGCTTCAGTTTCTGCGAGTACTACATTTTTGTATATAAAAATAAGGAGATGAGGTATGATTGCCAATGAGATGACTATCCACAAAAGTTCAAATAAAGCGGATTTAAGCAATTATAGGCAACCGTACGGCCTTCAACGATGAGAAAACCCTATACCGTATAGTCGGCTATACTTGAAAAGGCCCCGACAAGAAAATATGAAGCAATTCAATTGAGAAAACTAACGGCCAAATTTATAACAAAACAATTAACGAAACACAAATATGGCAGACATGAACCAACGACAACCACTGAACTACAGGCTCCTGACTTGGGACAGGCACATAAAGAATGTGGCGGGGTTAAACATGTTTGTGAGCGCTCAATCCTCACCGAACCTGGGACAGTGGTGTAACAGCACAGCATAAGAACAAACAATAAAAATCAGTTGAAAAAGGCTACTCTTTTAGATCTGTAATTTGTGTCCCTTGTCGTTCTCTTATGATTTGTGTGTACGTAGTGCCGATCTGATGAGTCAATGTGTGCCTATGTAGCTGTTACCCCATAGTCTCAAGTTAACTTGGAGAGGGCTGAGAACTTCCAAACTAGCCTGCCACATAAGGCTTCTGTAGTCCAGTGGATTTTGTCTCTGTTCGTCTGTTATATGATAAATGTTGTTGTTCAATATTATAACCTTGAATCAGAGCGTTACAGGGCTGTCAAGATTTCATGTAGCAAATGCGTGCGATTTGTCAAAAATTGTGTAAAGATCAAAGAGAAAAAACAATAGATCAAAGGAAAATGCCGCCAAATAAGCATGAAAATGCGTGAGTCTCACGCTATTCACAGCACTGACGTATTAAAATTTTATCTTTTTTTTACGTTTCAATTTGGTTAATTCTTTATTGCTTGTTAAGACTTGCTATACGGTATGTTTTTTTTCGTTGCTGTAAGCCGTACGACCCGTAGTTGTATCTTTGGTGAATAGTTGTCTCATTGCCAATCATATACAATAGATCACAATACATGCATATAATCTTTTAATTTTATGTTCAAATTTTATATCGTTTCTTTTATTGATGTCAAGGTCCAAGATCATGTCATGCAAGTATTGATCTTTTACACCTATTTGCACCATTAGAGTAAGGCGACCTAAATAAAAATAGAAATGAATATAGCGTGACATCTATGAATATAATTATATTAAAATGAATTCCTTTACAAATCTGCAAGACTAATCAAGAACATAACAATAATTATTATATATAAGCCCATAAAATAAAGTGATTAAGTAAACATTATTGCAAACAATCGTTTCGGACATCAGTTATTGGATAAGATCGATCGTTAAGAAAGCATCTCTGATGGTGTTTTTTTTATCTGTGTCAGTGTGTCATTTTTTTTTTGCTTTAGGCTTAACAGTACATGATATTTAATTTTAACAGTATATCTTCCATTCCAAAATATCAATGGAGTGGAACATGAAAAATAATAAATATAACGCATGTCGTATGAGCATTAAACTGACCATGCATGGTGTGAATAAATAGTAGATCATAGTAAATAATACTTGTATACTTTATCCCAGATTCCGACAACAACCGTAACTTGTGACATCATTCATAAACAAAAAAGGATTGGTAAATATATATTGTTGATCTGTTTACAAAGGGATAGACTACTTTTGCTTTATTGGAATTTTACATGTTATATTTAAAGAGCACGGTCCACAGTTATTCAAATAATAGTTTCATGGTCTCGTATATACTTCATTGAACGATTACTTTAAAAAAGTATTTGAATTGATTTGTGAATTACACCAACAGTTTCAATTAAATTCTAAAACAGAATGAATTATGGATATAGATGCACATGTAAGTACAAAATTTTAACATTCTAAATAAAAATTACTAAAACTTTTTGGAATTTTCGTTTGTATTTTGTAAGTTTGCTAATTTCAAAAAAATTCCAACTTATATGGAATGAACAGAAAAATGCAAATCAACGATTTAGCTGTTTAACTCAATAATGTATATGGTTAAAAAGAGAAACAAATAGAACAAAACATATCTCTTGGTTAACCAGGGGTGGATCCAGAAATTTTCCAGTTGGTTTCACCAATATATATATATAGACTTTCAAAACGTTTATACATGTTTTTATTATTAAGCTCAATGCAGCTGCATAGAAAATGGTTACACAAAATCTTCAAAATGCCAAATTAATTTGTTCTTAGACGTCTTCGATGGAAATTGTCAACAAGATCTAAGCTTAAAACATAATGCACGTGCATCAGTGCTTATCCATAGAGTCGGTATTTAAACGCTCACATTCGCAACTGGGTTGATATACTCATTGTGCAAATTATTTCAAAAATGACAATGATTTCTGAATGGTCAAAAGTTGTATTTCTTTTTGCTTTTACCTGCTGGCTTTGACACTTATTGATTCGTAATTTATTATAATAATTGTTTGCTTTATGTCTAGCTTCAAATATTTAATATTCATGTCAGGGGCGGATCTAGCCATTTTTTAAAGGGGGGTTCCAACCCAGGATAAAAGGGGGGTCCAACCAAATTTTCCCATTCAAAAGCATTGATCGTGAAAAAAAGGGGGGTTCCAACCCCCGGAACACCCCACTTTAGCAAGGGTTTTACTAACGGAATGGGAGAAGTCCAAGGGTTAGCTATATTATATACCACAGACAGCCCTTAAGGTGACTTTGGTAGTATTTCTTTTGTATTTTTCAAGTCAAAACAAGAGCAGTGGCATGGCATGGTAGGTCCATTGACTGGATCATTAATTGCCACTTCAGGCGGGGTTCATCAGTTTTGGTGTATCCAGGAGAACGAGGGTAAAAATTAAAAAAATTAAAAAGGACGAATTTGAGAGAATATAATATGGGAGAATCCTGCACAGGCACTAGCTTGTCTCTGAAAAAAAATCCTATATATATCATTCATGTATAGTCATGATATTAAGGTAGTATATATATGGGGGGGGGGGGGGGGAGGGGGGATTCAGAGACAAGTGCCCGCTGTGCAATCCTGTATAACATTTCTTACCTTTTATTTGCATGAAAGTTCCAGATCTACATTTAGGATACTAAAAATTTCATATTTATTTTAACACGAACTTTTTTACCCCCTAACAGTCAATGTGAATTAAGTTTTTATATCCTACATCGATATTTTGATGTTCCTAGAAGCCCATAGGCCGTGTAAGAGTAAAGCTACGTGATCCTTAACGCGCTTTTTATGTGTGACCACAGAGACATATATACACATATGTGTATATATGTCTCTGGTGACCATGACCAAAGATTTGCAACAACGTAATTTTTACAGTTAAGGGGAGATAACCAGACAATACTCTCTAACATAAACAAATGTCATGGCGTCATTGAGGAAGGCATCGACTAGATTTAACCACCTATTGTGGCAAAAATCATCGAAATGCAACAACTTATCGTTAGGTAATATAGCTATAGAGAAAATTATTTATGTATTTATATATGCAAGCATTTGTAGAGCATTTAAGAGGGCAGCCTGAATTCGAGTGAAACATGCACTCAGTCTCCGAGCTCTACTACACCATTAGTAAATGTACATGATAAAAAAATTTGATTACGACGTCTTGAAAGGCTATTATATATTTTTGCTGTGACGATAAATAGCCTTTCAATACGTCATACTTATTTGAAATACTACAATACCAACAAGTTACACCAGAGACATATATACTACTTTAGTATATATATGTCTCTGGTTACACATATAGTTCATGGACATTCATCAGTGCCAGTGGCAAACACTTGAAAATGAGATCACTTTACAAAAGAATTATAATTGAATAAACAAATGAACCTGTAATTGCAATTCTTGTTAATATACTGCCTTTTCTTTCCTTGGTAATATTTATATTCTGTTTTGCGTCCTTTTAGTTGCACATGGTTTGGGTCCCTGTCAAAGATTTTTTAAAATCTGTAAACCTTGATATAACCCAAGGTACTCAACTTCCATTTTAGTGAAATGATACTTGGTTGCAAATTTTCACAATTATTTTATTTGGCGGTCATCTATCCCAATAAAACTCAGTGTTCAAGCTAGGATTTCAAAAGGGTAGGGAGCCAATCATGAAAAGGGCACTTTAGCACGCTGATTGATAATTCAAAAAGGGCATGTCAAACATTGTCTTATGTAAACAGCAGGGGTTTCAGCTAGTTTTGAGGGCTTTAGTCACTTTTATGCGAGATGAAAATCAGCCTTATTTTGAGTAACAGTAAGGGACCAAGGACATACATTACTAGCTACATGTATACATACATGTATTATGCCCAGGATCTTTGAAGGCCTTAAGCATGCTACAAATGTAGGCCTTCATGGCATGATTTGACTGGTGTGATGCTTAGATAAAAGATTAGAACGAGAATCCGCAAATTTAGTTCACAATTTCAGTTATTTTTAGAGGACATCCTGATCACCAAAAGTTGTGTTCCTCTTTTTTAAAACCAGAAATCACAGCATAAATGAAATTGTTACGAATATTACCACTGCATTATCACTATCCCTGTAAAAACGTTGAAATCGATATTTGGAATTCATTTTTATAAACTTTGAACAATTAAAATGACAGTCTTTTTAAATTAAACAAGAGAAGATCACGTTTACTTTCGATTTTTAAACGAAATGAAAACAGGAAGTGACAAGTGGATAATAAATTTAGAATGAATCTAACTTAAACTGAGTTTAACTTATTATGCCGTTAATCTATGTAATGTAGTGGTGTATTACACGTATACATTTATACTTTAACTGTCTAAGTTTGTGGCAGCCCTTCCAAGTAGGAAGTATATATAGATATGATATATGTAATTATATGTAACTATGCAAAATATTTTTTTTAACAATTGCTGCTAGAATGAACTTTTATTTTCTTTATTTTCAGTAAATGGAGTAAAACACATGGTAAGTTATAATGTTATGATTATTGGACAGTGGAACTACACAAAGATATATGTACATTAATACATCACAGATGTAGTGAAAAAAAATATCAAGAAGGAACAAATTAAAATTGATAAGTACATGTACATAGACATTTAAGTACATGTAATAAGAAAGTAAACATCTAGTTGTCATCTGTGCATGTCTTTGAACAGTAGGCTATAGCATCAAGATGGTAAACTTAAAAATCTATGAAACTTAATGGCTTGGCACATTACATAAAAAATCTAAATGAAAAAAAAATAAACCAGATGGAAAAATTGACTTCAATTAGATTGTAATCATCAGAGAATAGTGATTTTGAAGCAGTAAAAGGATAATGAAACATGATGTAAGGTTCATGTCAATACATCAACCCAACAGAAAAAAAACCTGAAACTGACCGTAAACAAGCAGGCAAAGTTAGAATAACATTAAAATGTACATTTATTTAAGAAAGAAGACAGTTTTGCATGTACATATGTAGATGTCATGTTTACAGTTGAACGTTACTGGACTTTAAAGAATGTAAAATAAACTCATTGTAAGATAGAGTGCACCTTGTTACATAATTTTATTGATAAAGATTTTGTATGAGAATGTAGTCCACTGTCATTGTAATAATTCACTGTTTAAGAATCTAAAGGATTGTTGGTAATTTTAATGTTTGTACCCCATAATGAAAAAAATGTCACATCATTGGTCAAATTCTATTGTTGAGGACATTTTCAACCAATCACTACATTTTGGTGTACACTTCTGAAAATATTACCAAGAATGCATTAGATTCTGAAATGGTAAGTTGGCTATGTATAATATGTAGATACCTAGATTGATTTCTATGATAATATATAACAGAATAGATAGGTGGAGTATACATCAATGAGACAGCAACCCAACACTACTAAAAGCAACAACATTTTTTCTAGATACATTTAACATTAAACCGATACATGCAGGTGAGTCAGAATGTTGAAAGAATTGTATTGATTAGTAGAAGCTTGATGTAAATAAATAATATTTCCATTTCTTTTCAGTCTAGCCTAGAGACATTAGGATTTATTGGCCTAGGTAACATGGGAAACCACATGGCCAGGAACTTGGTGAAGAAAGGACACAAACTAGTTGTTTTTGATGTGTCTAAAGATGCTATGAAAACAATTCAAAACATGGAGGGCTGTGAAAATTGTAAGTGGGTATATACAATACAATGCTTAATAAATCAAAGTGTAGATCCTGCATTCTTAAAAAATGTTTACCAATCAATTGAGATTTCACACTATATTGTCTTTATGAAGAACAGCAATACAAGAACTGATCTTTGACATATATGTTTAATTTCAGAGTAAATCTTACATTCCCTTCATATCACAGTTTTGCAAATTATATCGACACGAAATAATTGTCAAAATTGTTCCTATTACACCTTTCCATGGAGAAAGTGTAGACTTACGAAGCAAATAAGATGATTTTGAAACAGTTGAATACATCCATGACTTCATATAAGTTGTTAACAGTTAGACAGCTATAGTGTAGGAAAGTCTGTTTCATGTTAAACTATAGAAGGTACTCACTGACTAGACAAATGTAAAATAATTAAAACTAGAAAACTAACGGCCTGATTTATGTACAAAACAATAGTCAAAAACAAATATGATATACAGCAACAAACTACAACCACTGAATTACAGGTTCTTGACTTGGGACAGGCACATATAGAAGGTTAAACATATTTGCAGGCACCCAACCATCCCCTGACCTGGGATATTGGTGTAACCTCACAACATAGGAAGAAACTATAAAAATCCGTTGAAATGGGCTCGACTTATCAGATCGAAACAATGCACAAAATAAAATTACAAAAACTCTAAAGATACAAATTACAAAATACTTATGCTTATATAAAGTTTTTTTGTTCATCATTATGAAGCCCTCTGTTTCAAAAACTCTTACTGTAAGTCTGTTTACAGTTTTATAAAGGACAAATGGACTTTTGGTTTATTGTAGGTATACAAGCAATTACCTTAAACCTTTACTGTTTTCAGTTTTCTAAAGGACTGATGATTTATTGTAGGTGTACAGACAGTTAACTCACCAGCTGATGTGGCAGCACAGTGCAAACATATTATTACCATGTTACCAGCCACACAACATGTACAAGAGGTCTACACTAATCGTGGTACTGGTATATTTAGGTATGCTTTACTTCCAAGAGCTGCACATTGGTAGTACAGTCTGTTCTGCCTTAACAGTCACTAAGCCAGTGGCTATAACTGCCACTTTTAGACCCTCTCAAATGTTTTCTCTATATAATTTAACTCCTTTCAGTAACCACCTGTCTAAAGCAGTCAGCAGACAGCTTATTTTCGCACGAAATTGTCATTTCAACTTTTAACAACGGTCATTTTAATCTGGCATTTTTTTATTTCACTGCTGCAAGAACCATAACTCTACCAATTGAAAACACTTTAACAATTTGCCCCGATCCAGACCACAGGGGATGTCGGCATTTTTTGGGAACCTCTTTCAAAAGTTCTCTCTTGAGCTATCACTTTAGATACTTCCCAAGAGTGACTGCTTTACTATTTCGTCAAATTTTTCTGAGAAACTAAACAGGCTGACTTTATATTTGGTTATCAGCTTAACAGTGATGAGTTGTAACATGGAAGCACTTTAGATCTGTCAGATACTTACTTCCTGTTTGCAGATACTTACAATTTTTCTGTGTGTTGACTAAACTTAAAAATTTTTGTCACACTTTTCTCCAGTACTTCTAAACAAAATGATTTTGTAATTGAGTAGTAGCTCAACAGTGATGAGTTGTAACTTGTGTGTGCTTTTTGGATATGTCAGACAGTTGCGTTGTACTTCTTGTTTTACGCTACTTTGAATAAAAAATGGACTATATGCTAATCACACCAACATGTGCATTCTTGGTCCTTTTAAATTCAAGAATAACCTCCCTCATTCATTACACAATTGATTATGTTTCTGTTTTTTTGGTTATTTTAGCTTTAGGTACATGTTTTTCTTTCCTTCCAACAATTATTTATGATGGTACTGGAGGCCATGCTGCAGATTATTAGTTCATAATGAATAAGGGATGGTCCGTAAACTGCCATTCGACATGAATTTCCGTATAATTTGTTATATAATACATTATATTTCTATAAAAGCAAACAAACAAAAAAAAAATCAAAATTGCTTTTAACCACAAATCCATGTATATTTGATGAATCCGATTTATATTTAATTGATCTATCCAAATGGCACAAAATATAAATTTAGATATGATTTCACTGTTCTGGGTTACATGGGAGAGTAGAGGGATATTATTTACATTGTTAAGTGATTTATAAGCCATCACCCTGAAACAATTTGCTGTATTTTTTTCGAAACATTATCAATTGATATTTTTTGTATTTTACAGCGCTATTCAAGAAAACAGTTTATTAGTAGACAGTAGTACCATAGATCCGGCAGCATCTCAAGAAATGGCAGCTATAGCAACAGAAAAAGATTCTTCATATGTTGATGCACCTGTTTCTGGAGGTTTGTAACCATGATACATATTGCTTATTGAGGGCAGATTACACTTCAAACTGTGAAAGATACCTACAATCTGGCTTAAAAAATTTCCCTTAAAGAAAAAGAAATATAATCAAAATTGTTTGCATGGTTGGGTAGATATATTATAATATCTTGACCTATGTGGTATAGGTTTTGCTCATAGTTGAAGGCCGTACTGTGACCTATTGTTGTTTACATCCTATTCCTTGGTCTCTGGTTAATATTTGTCTCATTGGTAAGTATACTTCTCATTATTTTTACATAGATTTTTTTTGTTACTGTTATTTGCATCATTGTGTTACTTACTGTCTTTTTCACTTATACCCTTAGATAAAGCATTTGAAACAAACAAAAGAAAACAAATAAAAAAAAACTGTTACCATAAACAACTGATTAAGTTCAACACTTTCATTATGCTAAGAAAGAACTATAAATCGGTCAATACTAACAAATTAAGGAATTATTTAAAGCAAAACAAAAATAATAGGTGTGGTATACTTTTTTACTAGAAATTAATTCCAGTAAGGAAGTTTTAAAAAGATAACAATAAATCAGTTTAATTGAGGTCTGGAGCTGGCATGTCAGTAACTGCTAGTAGTCTGTTGTTATTTATGTATTATTGTAATTTTGTTTATTTTCTTTTGTTTCCTATTCTGACATCGAACTCGGACTTCTCTGAAACTGAGTTTTACTGTGCGTACTGTTGTACGTTTGTTTTTTCTACATTGGCTAGAGGTATAGGGGGAGGGTTGAGATCTCAAAAAACATGTTTAACCCCGCCTCATTTTTGCGCCTGTCCCAAGTCAGGAGCCTCTGGCCTTTGTTAGTCTTGTATCATATTTAATTTTAGTTTCTTGTGTATAATTTGGAGTTTAGTATGACGTCCATTATCACTGAGCTAGTATACATATTTGTTTAGGGGCCAGTTAGAGGACGCCTCCGGGTGCGGGAGTTTCTCGCTGCATTGAAGACCCATTGGTGGCCTTCGGCTGTTGTCTGCTCTATGGTCAGATTGTTGTCTCTTTGACACATTCCCCATTTCCATTCTCAATTTTATTTAACAATTGTTTTTGAGGTCATGGGATACATCATAATGAAAAACATTCAAATAAGAACATTAATTTATTTAAAACTCTAAATTTGAATTATACAGTATACAGTGGATTCATTTATTTTCATGGATACCAAATAACATGGATATTTGATTTCATGGTTTTGCTAAAGTTTGTATACAAGTCTATAGAAAGTTTGTACTTCGTTGAACATTTAAATTCTTGGTTCATCTACATGTAAGCCCACGAAATCCGTAAAACTTGGTATTCCATGAATAATGTTGAATCCACAGTATGTTCAGCTATAATTTTGTATATTTCTGTCAAAGCAAAGTTGTATTTAAATTTAAATGTTCTTTTAATACCTGTGTTACATTTGACAGGTGTAAATGCAGCGAGGGATGCAGCATTGACCTTCATGGTGGGTGGAGCTCCAAGAAGTTTTGAAATGGCACAAAAATACTTGTCTGTGATGGGGAGGAATGTAGTGCACTGTGGACCAGTGGGAACAGGACAGGTACAAAACTATTTGTGCATTAAAATCATCTTCTGTTATATTTTCTTATAACATCTGTATTCATGTGCACAATGTATGATTTTATGTACCCGTTTTTAATTGGTTGGGGCATATAATTTGACCTATGGATGTCATTCTGTCCTTCTGGAATCAAATAGTTTTCAAACCTTTTTTCTCATTATGATTGCAAATATCTATCTAATTTATGGTACATTGGTGTATGATAATGACTTGCAGATTAGGTTTGTGTTTGTTCTGGTTGACCAACTTTAGGTAGCTTTAAGGCCTTTGGATGTAGAAAATGTCATGAAATCCTTGCAGAACTGATTGTGATTTAAGTTTGAGGGAATTTGATTTATCTCCCTTTGCCCACTGTGGAGAAATTAAAATATGGCTCTGCCAGGTCAATAAACTTTTAGTTTTAGGTGCTGCAAATGGTACCCTATTCATTATATAGATAACTATGTATAATGTAGTCACTTTATTGGTACATGTATCATTATTTGCAACAGTGCCATTGTTTTATCGGTTCACCTACACTTGAAAAACTAAAAAATTGGGAGAAACAAACTCTACTTCTGTTTGCTCATGAGTTTCAATATTTTCCTCCTGTCAAAAGTTCAATTTTAGATTTTAACATACTCTCTCTAAAGCTTGAATGATGAAAATCTTAATTTACTTATCTTTAATAAAGGAAATATTTGAGTGAAGAATACCCACAATAGAAGTAGAATCTATTTACATAGCCTTGAATTTTTCCAATAAGGCAACCATTTTTAATTTATTGGTTTACGTGTCTGCCTACCCAAATTTTCCGATTTTCAGAAAAGAAATAAAAAGTGAAATTTCAGGCTTTTTAAGTTTCTGCCTTCTCTGCCAAATTCTTTGTAACAACTAGCTTCTTAAAATAAAATTCTAACGAGACAATCAAACAGATCTGGTAATGTTGTTGACACAAAATTTTTACTGGACGAAAAACTTTGTTAATAGCCCTTTACAATAAGTTTGTTGTCCTTATTCCGTGCGATTCAATTTTGATAAGATGTTTCATTCTGTTTGGACCAATCCAAACGGGAAAGGCATTAAGTAAAAGAAGACCACAAATAACTCAGAGAATTTTCTTGTTTCACAAATATTGTAATAAAGCTGAAGTACACAGTAATTCTATACATATTTATGTCTTGTTAAATATTTTATTATGTATTTTTTCTGACTGACCAACTTGAATCTTTCATATCAAAAATCTGTAAACCAACAAATTAAAATACCCTGGCCTAAAAGACTCGAGATCATTATTTTTTAAATGCAAGATATTTGAATTATTTTAAGTACACATATATATTGGAAAATTTTAATACATTTTACACTTCATTTCTATTTTTAAATTACTCATTATTAATAAAAAAATTTGAAGATATATTTTTGTTTTGTTTCAGGCAGCAAAAATCTGTAACAATATGTTATTAGGCATATCAATGATAGGAACTTCTGAAGCAATGAACCTCGGTAAAAAGTAAGTCAATAAAGTCATATTAATTTTAAAGCTAAAATCTTTCTTGTTTAATCCATACTTGGACTATTGTAAATTATAGTTGCATTGAATCTCAAAGCCTTAATTTGTAATATAAATACATGGGTTAATTTATTGATATACATATATATATTTATAATTTGACAATTTTTATGATGCTCCTTTGATAGAAGGGGAATTATGTTTTCTGGTCTCTCTATTCATTCGTGACACCAATATCAGGATAAAGATTTGGTTTGAAATAGTTCACCCTAACTTAAAAGTTATGGTCACTTTAACTTGGAATTTAGTACACATGTTCATTATAATGGTAACCTTTTAGAATATATGCCAAATAATGGTTTTGTCTCAGATTTGGTAGTTGACTGAACATGGAAATGTGATAAGGTGAGTGGGGCATGGTGTCCTATCAACACATATATTTATTTGTCCTCCTGTGAACAAAATTTTATGGGGGAATATAGGAATCTGTTCATGTGCATTGTCAGTGCAAATCCTACTAAACGGTTAGACAGATATTAATGAAACTTTTCACAGAACACTACCCGAGGATGTGCATAAAGGATTATAATCCAAATCCAACATGTTAGAGAGGAGATAATCCAATTTACTAACTTCAGCTTACCAAAAGTAATGCAGTGTGGGTATTATCTTTTTTGAGTTCATTTACAGTTCTAGTATTTTAACAATATTTCAGATTAGGCCTGGAGCCAAAATTATTAGCAAAGATTTTAAACACAAGCTCTGGTAGATGTTGGTCCAGTGAAGTATACAATCCTTGTCCAGGAGTATTGGATGGTGTACCATCAAGTAATAATTATCAGGGAGGATTCGGAACTGCTCTCATGACCAAGGTCAGTATAACATACTTACATTTTATACACTTGTTGAAAAGAGAAAGTTTGCTCCTCAATAACAATTTCAATTCTTTGAAAATATAGGTTTATCATCTTTAAAAACAACAACCCAAAACAAGTACTGTGTATTAATTTTTATACGACCGCAAAAAAAATTTTGTGGTCGTATATTGGTATGACGTTGGCGTCGTCGTCGTCGTCCGAAGACACATTGGTTTTCGCACTCTAACTTATGTTTAAGTGAATGGATCTCTTTGAAATTTTACCATAAGGTTCAATACCACAAAAGGAAGGTGGGGATAGATTTTGGGGGTTATGGTACCAACAGTTAAGGAATTAGGGGCCAAAAAGGGGCCAAAAATAAGCAATTTGGTAACTTCCAGACATAACTTGTGTGTTAGTGTATGGATCTCTCTGACATTGTACCACAAGGTTCAATATCTCAAAGGGAATGCTGGGATTGATTTTGGGGGTAATTGCCTCCAAATTTTAGGAATTAGGGGCAAAAAAGAAGCATTTTTCTAGTTTCATGACAATAACTTGTGTGTAAGTGTATGGATCTCTCTGACATTGTACCACAAGGTTCCATATCACAAAGGGAATGCTGGGATTGATTTTGGGGGTAATTGCCTCCAAATTTTAGGAATTAAGGGCAAAAAAGGGGCAAAAAACAAGCATTTTTCTAGTTTCATGACAATAACTTGTGTGTAAGTGTATGGATCTTTATGAAATTGTACTACAAGGTTCCATATCACAAAGGGAAAGCTGGAATTGATTTTGGGGGTAATTGCCCACAATGTTTAGGAATAAGGGGCCAAAAATAAGCATTTTTCTAGTTTCCAGACAATAACTTGTGTTCAAGTGTATGGATCTCTCTGAAATTGTACTGCAAGGTACCATACCACAAAGGGAAGGCTGGGATTGATTTTGGGGGTAATTCCCTAGAAATTTGAGGAATTAGGGGCCATAAAGGGGCAAAAAAAACAAGCATTTTTCTAGTTTCAGGACAATAACTGGTGTGTAAGTGTATGGATCTTTATGAAATTATACTGCAAGGTTCCATATCACAAAGGGAAAGCTGGGTTTGAGTTTGGGGGTAATTGCCCTAAATGTTTAGGAATTTTGGGCCAAAAAACAAGCATTTTTCTAGTTTCCAGACAATAACTTGTGTTCAAGTGTATGGATCTCTCTGAAATTGTACAGTACTGAAAGGTACCATACCACAAAAGGAAGGCTGGGATTAAGTTTGGGGGTGATGAATCATAGGGGGGTTCAAAAAATTGGGGGGGGGATTTTTTTTTCCTTTTTTTTTCTTTAAAATTTTCTATTTTAAATTGGTTAATTCTGATTTATATATAAAAGCAAATAATAATGATATGGTTTGAATAGATAAATTAAAATTTTTTAAGTTCTTAGACCACATTCATTAGGTGTCAGAAACCTATGCTGTGTCAAATATTTAATTACAATCCAAATTCAGTGCTGTATCAAGCTTGAATGTTGTGTCCATACTTTCCCCAACTGTTCAGGGTTCGTATCAAGCTGCGCCCCAGCGGAGCATTTTATTTTTCTTAGATAGAAAAAAAAATGTATTTTCCAGGAGATTTGATTTTGCATACAAGTGTATGGAAAAAATGTGCTACTTTGAACAATTAACTTATGGTTTACCTATATATACCCACCAAATCCATGGAAATTGATACTCCACGAATAATAATGAATCCACAGTATTTTAAATATGTATATGATATAAATAAGAAGATGTGGTATGAGTGTCAATGAGACAACTCTCCATCCAAATCACAATGTATAAAAAGTTAACAATTATAGGTCAAAGTACGGCCTTCAACATGGAGCCTTAGCTCACACTGAACAGCCAGCTATAAAGGGCCCCAAAATGACTACTGTAAAACAATTCAAACTGGAAAACCAACGGTCTAATCTATATAAAAAACAAGAAACACCTATGGACCACACCAACAAACGACAACCACTGAACAACAGGCTCCTGACTTAGGTGCATAAAAATGCAGCGGGTTTTAACGTTTTAAAAGGCTCCAACCTTCACCCTAACCTGAGACAGTAGTGGAACATTACAATATAAATAGACACAGAATATTATAGAATTGAAATATTCTTCTTTGCATCCATAATTTTATTTTACTCTATAATTTATAGTTAATTAGGATTTGAATTAATAATTCTCTATCAGAAAATGGTATTATGTGCTACAGTTGATATTTTATGTTTCGACTTATATATGTATATTTTTAATAGGACTTGGGTCTTGCTAATAATGCAGCTACAGTGACTAAGTCCCCCATACCTATGGGAAGTCTCGCCCACCAGATATATAGAATAATGACGAGTAGCGGCTATGCTGGAAAGGATTTCTCATCAGCTTACAAGTTTTTACAGGACCAAGAAGATAAATCATAATGTGATATTAATTATATTTTGTAGAATGATTTTGTTGAATTTGTACTGAATTTTTAAAAGGTTTCTGGAGAGGATTTACAGTGAAAAACGAAAAATCGAAAGAGAAAAAAAAAACAAACTTAGATTTTGTTTACAGTCAGGATTCTTTTGAATTGCTTATAATTGGAATGGGATTTGAGCAACGTTTTGACATTTAGTGCCTCATAAGAAAGGCATAATCTTATTTAGGATAGTTATTTATAAAATAGAAAAATATGGGATCGTTATTTTTCCGGCTAAGTGGCAAGTTTAAGTTATTGCCATCAACAGGTTCCTTCATTACATCATTTTAGATTTATTTCAAGATTTATATGAAATTTTTTTCTTTAAATTATAGAAATTAAAATGTTAGATCCTGTTAACAAATAAAAGTTTTCTGGAAAGGAGGAAATGTATTGTTAACCTTGTTACCATAGGTCTTATGAAATTACTGCTGTTCTAGTTGACATTTTGTATAATAATAAAAAAAAAATAGTAAATTATAAGTGTTTTTTTTAGCTATATTTAATATCTGACCAAAAAAAGCTTTTGTAATTATCATATGATATTTTTGCCTTTTTGATGTATTTGCAATCTACTAAACTTAATGAAATGATTTCCTTTTTTTTTTTATCCAGCATTTTTGTGATCTTGCATATTGTAGACATTCCTCTTTTTTGTACCAATTTAGTTTGAATGGACTGACTTACATAATAAGTAAAAGAGAAATATCTGAAGAAAGAATGAAGATTTTTGAATGTTTAATTTAAAACTTCTGTGAAGTTATTAAGTATGAGAAACAATTTGCGTAGACTAGAAAGGGATATTTTTTTTATAAAAATTTATAACCTTATATAAGTATCATGAATGTAATACATTGTACATGTGTTATATAAATTTTAGATATGATACTAGGATGAGATAAGATTCTTTAAACCCCTGCTTTCTAGAGTGCGGTCTGTCCGTCTGTTCATTCTTCTGTCCATCTTTGGTATGCGCTACTGCTCCTGAACTGCTTCACAGAATAATTTGAAACTTTTACAGATTCTTAATCTCATATTATGCATTTTTGCACATGATATTTCATCTATTCATCGGACTGATTTTTGAGGTTAACTTATGGATTACATGGACTCGGTCATATCTGCAACCCAGTAGTACACATTTGGGGTACCCATTTTGATACATATACAAAACTCCTACGAAACCCCTTATTACAATTTATTGAAATTTTCTCACAAACATAAACATATAATGTTATTGTGTGCCTCCTTTTCTGATTTTGATCTAAATCATTTTGTGGATTTCCCTTATTAAAGCATGGTTTTTGCAAAGGGCAGGGGTATCTTTTTTGTGAGCTTTACCCACAATACCTCTAATTTATATTTATTTTGATAAAATGGACCATTAAAATTAGATGTCTAGGAATTGACAGTATATAATTATAAACAATGTACATGACATTTTTGTTTATTGTTTAATGGTTAAATGTGATATACTCAATATTTCTACTGTTTAGTAAACTTTTATTTCATGTTTATACTAACTATGGCATTTGTACAGCATAATTTGAATGTTTGGGCTTTCATTGTGATATTGGGAGATGCTGCAAGTTTGAATGAATTGGAAGTTCTGCACTGCAATTCTATCATAATTTGATGATGCTTGCTGTTTTATAGGTCACGGGTCACTACATCACCCTAGGATTCCTTATTTCCCTTTGAAAAAGCATTAAAGAGAAGTCATTTCTCCCCACATTTCAGAAGCTTGAGTCTGCTCAAAGTTTGATACTAAATTTTTTGACATAGCTATCTAAAGAACAAGAAAAAAGACTTGAAAAAATGAAATAGTTCATGAATATAAAATGTAGATAATCTAGCAGTAAAGAAATAAAATTTTGTAAAACCAGTTCTGAGAGTATACAGTCTTAGTTTTGAAATCTTTCACAATAATCGGTAGAAGCAGTATGTCAAATTCTGTCTGTTGAACTATTGAGCTCATTTCATTAAAAAAATTGGGAAATGGCACACAGTTATTCAATTTCTTCTTGAACATTTTTTTTAGAATTAGTTGGCATTTGTTAATTTTCAGAAGATTTTTATCAATTACACCTCTTCTTCCTTATGATGCACTCTCTGACAGAAAATTGATGATGTTAATTTTATATGATAAAATGAAAAAATATTTGTTTTTGTCTTTGTAGAAATGATTTTTGATAATTTTTTTTGGCCTGCGGTGTTAACAATACTCATCATGACTTCAATTCTATGTTAAAAAGACTGTTTAAATCTTGTGTGATTAGTAGAAATTTGAACGTTTTTTTTTACAAACTTATTGTACACAGGGCATTCTTAACTGACAAACAATGTTTACTATGACCAAAACAATGCATAATGTATGCTGTTTACATCTGGTTACATTTTACCTTTATACATTTTGGTGTCGTCTTGATATGTTTTGAGTTTGAATTTTATTGATTTAATTTACACTTACCAATAAAGAAGTATTTTTATATTTTGCATTTTCAATTTATTCGCCTTTCCTAAAATTTAATCATTCCAGAGCGAATCAGAGGTTCATTTAGATCATTAGGGGACGATCATTTGATATTCTGGGGGGGGGGGGGGGGGGGGGGGGGGGGGCAGGAGGATTTGTTTTGGATCGGTTATTTATTCTTGTAAACTAAGAGGACAGATTATTTAGTTTCTGCACTGTTGAAGCAAGATTTTTCATTTTCATTAAAACAAGGGACTGATTATTTATTTTCTTAACTATATTAATAATATTTGAAAATTAAGTTGTAAAATTAGCTAAAAAGTCTTAAATAAAATAAAACTCATGATCAAGTTGAAAACAAAATTACTAAATCACAAAAGGAATGCAACACTAAGAGAATACAGAAGGGCAATCAATGAACAAAAGACAAATTTAAAGAAACATTGATCCCGAAAAAACAGGTGCTACGTCCAAGGGAGAACAGAACTTGCTTCTTGCAAACACTTGCTGTGAAAACAATTTGATATGAAGACAAGCTTTTGGTTTTAAAATTTCCTAAATAAAGGCATTTGCCTCAATGTAGTTACAGCCCTGTAATAAAAGTGAGGTAAGTGTTCCTGAGCCAACATACCTCAAGTTAAATGAAACCCATTTTCAGACATTTCAAGTATATTTAAATAATATTTATACCTTTATTATTAAAAGATTTGGGAATTTTTTTCCGAATTTTTTTTTGAAAAAAAGATGAATTTTATGAAGAATCTGGTGCCACCTCATACTTTCGAATAGCATTTATAAAATGGCTTAAAGACCTGCCAAGTAATTCATTTTCAATACATTGTAAGTCAGGTTATTTATTTTCGAACTACCACAGAACAAACCATTTATTTTTGTGATTATCAAGGCTGAGTTATTTATTTTCAAAATCCTCCAGCCATCCCCCCCCCAGAATATCAAATGGTCGTCCCCTTAGTATATGATATGTAAAGTGAATTTCGTTTTTCTGGAAGACTTTAAATTTATTGTCAAGGAAACTTACAGGATGAAAGAAATTCTTTGATCTGATAGTATGCTAAGAAGTTTCTTTATGTTTATCCTTTAGTACAGAGAATGTTGTGGAGGTAAAACCAGACATATTTTGTTTAGTTTTATATTTACTACCAGTTACAAAGGGACAGTAAAATATAGAAATGGTCAACATAAATGATTCTTTTTTTTAAGATCAAATGTTTAGAAGGATGTTTGTTCATGAAGATAATAGTAGATCACCATAAAGATTTCTTGAAATTCAATTATATGCTTATGAAAATCTTGTTATATGTACTTAGTTAATAATTCATCACTTATCTCTTTTGTTCATTCCAATTAAATATAAGAATAAGAAGATGTGGTTTGATTGCAAATGAGACAACTCTCCACCAATGACCAAATGTACGCTAAAAATGTCTAACAAAAAAAACTAAATAATGAAAGAACCAATGATTACAAAACTAGAGAATGGCAATGAATAAGGACTACTAACAAAAAAAGGGCAACATTAAGAGATCCGTTAGCTGTAAGACTAGGGACTGATATCAAAATCAATAGTAACAAGAAAACAGTGATGATAATAGATCAATTAAAAAAAGAGAGTGGGGTACAAAATTACCAAGAATCACAAGAAAATCTAGGATATCGTTCAGAATAAAGGGTTATTTTTGGAATTCTGAAGATAGTGTAAAATGTGAAGAAAAGCGAAAAAAAAGATGAAACTACATGTAGATGCTTACATGTACTTGCATCTATTAGTAGAATTCCAATTTCGAAAAATAAGATACATTGACCTAGTGACTGCATCATACCAAGAATCAATCCAAATGAAAATTTACCCAAAATATTTCAGAGTTTTTCAAAACTGAGAGACAATCAAACTTAAAATTCGGAAGCAAATCAAAGTCCTGTTTCACCTATTCCCGTGAGCTTAAGCGAGGCAGGCAAAGAGAACTTGTCCAGGGTTAGAATAAAAATTCCTGCAGTTACCGTCCATAACTACCAAGAATGCAATGATAAAAACGAGTCATCCTTTATCAATCTCGGGATTAACTCGTTTTACGCAGAAAAAATGAAGAAAGGAATCCTAAGATGAAAACAATATACAGTATCGCCTTCCGGTATTGCAACGTTAGGTAGCACCAATAGTCGACAGGAATGCCACTTATGTAAACCGACCCTTTTCAGCCTCTGGATTCACAAAACTTCCATCAAATTAATACACAATCAAAACAACAGAAATGAATCGTTCCAAGTCGTCTGCTCAGTTATCGCCTTTGTTTATAAAAAAATAAAAAGACGACACACCGACCATTATCGGTCTTTGGATCACCAAGACTTCTATCAATGATAGATGGAAATCCAGTAGAAATGTGTTGACCTACGTCATCGTTATCTGGGTAGTCACTACTCGGACCTATTTTATTCCAACTTGTAAGCTAGACTCATTTAAGCCTGTAGTTGAGGCCCTGGCAGTTGAATGATCTAACCGAGAGGAAGCTGATTTAACACTAAACCAGAGTAATTTTGACGTTTTTTGTTGTTTTATGTTTGGTTTATTGTCTTTTTTATATATTTAATTCATATTCATGTATGAAAATAAAAAGATATATGGAAAATACATACACGAGAACATAAACATAAAAAAACAAGTGTTATGGGAACTGACATTGGTGACCCTCATTGGTTTCAGGCTTTTAATGAGGGTATGGATTGTTTTTTTAGGGTAGGTTCATTATGTTTATGTTGTTGTCGTTTTTACCTCTATTCTTTATATAGTTTACCCGTCAGTATCACACCGGATAATCCTGATCCGAAATCCGCGTAGGAATTATGCTTCTTGGGAATCGGATCCAGATTTTACCTACCCATCCACTGTTACAAACTTTTCATTAATTGCTCCTTCCTCCGCAAATTTCGGGTTGGGGTATTCGGTGTGATTATTCTCTATTCTTAATTTTTTACTAATTATTATCTATTCTGTAAACCAAAACAGAGTGACACCCTAAATTATAAAGATATTTTTTTTAGAATGATACATGAAACATCTGAGAGAGTGAACATTAATTAGAAAGTTACATGAAACATCTTAGATAGTGTATTTTAGAAAGATACATGAAACATATTAGACAGTATACTTTAGAAAGATACATGAAACATCTTAAACAGTGTTTTGAAATAATGTATCGAAGACGGACACTATGCACAGGACAAAAATAAAGTATCATGGCAAGATAAAAGTTTGTTTCCTTACTTCTTACAAATCATTTAATCTATGTTGAAATATTTACATGTTTAGAGAATTCAAATACATTTTGTACTTAGAAGAGGAGAAATTGTCCTGTTTATCTTAATTCATAGTAAGAAGATTACAGTGAAATCATAATACACATGTCTAATAATAATATCGGTCTCTATCAATATTTGAATGATTTAGTAAGAATAAATGCATTTGCTGTGGCGTAGTTTGATTCTAATTTCTAGTAAGACAAACGATTCGAGGCTTTGGAGCAGTTTAAAGATTGCGAAGCAGATTGGAAGCGGACGGTTAATAGGCGTAAACCGACATCGCAAAAGAGTTTTTTTAACATTTACAACTGTTGAGTGTTGTACAAGTTTGATTGATTGTTGTATGACTAACGCTCAGTGACAACGATTTCATGCATATTTAGATCAAAATTATTTTATCCATAATCCAATAGATCGGTTTTATGAAGTTGTTCTACGAATTTTGACAGCAACTTAAAAAGCATCAAATCAATACATTTGAATGGATCTGCTATTTAAAATTTTTGTTTTCGGTATTAAAATTGAAACATTAAATAAAAATAACTGAGATAAATTGACTTTTTGTACATATTCAGTGAAATTAAATTGAGTTTGAAGTATCAACTTTGTCCTGTTTATACGTTTATATATATATATATATATATGGGTGTTTGGCCAAGATGCATGGTGCTATTATAACTGGATTAACTATATAATCGCCTCATATGAGTATAGGTTCATGACGGAAGAGGAGCCGAGTTGGTTCCCTTAGGAATGCCCAGTTTTTGTAGAAAACTACGTCAAAAAACGTAACAAATATATATGTTGTTAATAACAATAAATCAAGCATCATGTCAGTATCACGTAAAGTTCTGACTTTTGCTAAAGTATTTGACAAACTATTATTTGTCCGTTCCTAAAACAAGATATTTGTAGCTGCCTCGGTCATTTCAAGTTGGAATGATTTAGTCATTAAGTTACTAATAATGAGGAAGACGGATGTAAAGGGTATAGAGGTCAAATGTTTTAAACAATCTGAACTATATACTAGTACTACGGAATTCAACACCCTTTGTACAATTATCCCTGTTTATATACAATGACTTCTTTATTTTTTTATTGTTAGAAATATTT
The DNA here is from genome assembly GCF_021869535.1 of Mytilus californianus. Taxonomy (NCBI): domain Eukaryota; kingdom Metazoa; phylum Mollusca; class Bivalvia; order Mytilida; family Mytilidae; genus Mytilus; species Mytilus californianus. The sequence goes on from NW_026262668.1 coordinate 24,813,573, forward strand.
GATGGGGTAGTTGCCGAGTTTGATTTCCAATGAAACAACTTTCAACGAAAGTTGAAATGAAGTGGTTGTAAGCAATTATAGGCAACCGTACAGCCTTCAACAATGAGGAAACCCCATACCGTAAAGTCGGCTATATAAGGCCCCGACATGAAAAATATGAAACAATTCAACTGAAAAAGCTAACTGCCTAATTTATAACAAAACAATTTTTGTTCGTTTGTGAATGGTTGCTGTTTCATATTTATTTGCCCCACATAATCCTAACACAGTATTTTGAATTGAGAATAAAATCCATTTTTTTAAATGCATGGCGTGTAATCTTTTACATTTACAATTGTACGTCTATAATTGAAAAGTACCAAGCAGTCAATTGTATATTACAGCCAATTCATAACGCTGCGACATTGCTGTTTTGTGGAAACACTGGATCCAAATCTTCAAAATACACCAGGACCAGGTCTTGAGTAAGACTAGGACTAATTTGAACCAGTAAATAGTGTTCTAAAGAAAAGAGAGGCGAAAGATACCAAAGGGGTTACTCATAAGTCGAAAACAAACTGATAATGCCCCATTGCAAATAACGAAAAACTATCAAAAGATAAACAACAGTACACAAAACACAACATGGAAATACTAAAGTCTGAGCAACACGAACCAAAGTAAATAAAAGTAAGCAGATTCTGCTCCACATGTGGCACCCACCGTGTAGTATAATCCATTCAGTATAGAATAAAATAATAATTATCAAAGTATCCACTGCTTAAAAATAAGCTCAAACAAACAGGATAGAAAAAATACCTTTTATTGTAATATACAAAATAATTTGGCTATGGAATAAATAATATTTATATCCGTACGGAGGTTTGAAGTTATTATTGTTAAATTGATAACAGTTGTGTTCCCGATGCAGACAAGATTTGAAGCTATATAATGAATGAATTATGAGGATGTATATTAAAATATTTCAAAGTTAAAGCGAATAAATATAAACATTTTACATGTCTAGTTTACACTATAAAGTTTTGATAACTGATCATAAATACAAAGACAAGGATTTATGTCCCTTTTTTCTACAACTCTTCTTTTTTAACTTATTTTCTTGTATGTATACAAGTAAAGCAACAGACACATGTATTTATATATTTTGATAAAGAATTTCAAATTTAAATAAATTTTTAAAGTGGCAGAAATAAATTTTAAATAAAAACAATTGTGTCGAGTATACAAATTGAACCTTTTTTGCTCCAATAATTTATTTATTGTGATGGTTAAAGGTATAGTTTATTTCTGAAATATGAAATCTTAAATAATTTCTGTTCAGATATTTACTCAGTATATCTCAGATACAAGACCATTACCCTTCATTTTACAACACTAGACAACATATCGGACGTAAAAACGTTGTCGAAATTACCGATTCAGAGGAATTCGAGGAGGTCACATGTAATCAATATATTTGTAGTTGAAGCTAACGATATATATGTTTACATGTAATGAACATGTTATCTGGCGATCTGCACAAATCTGCATAATTATTCTAATGGCTTTCAGACACCATCGCGGCGTTAAACAAGTAAGTGCTCTTAGAGAATCGGTGAAAATACCGAAACAAACATTTGTTATCGAAAAGGAAAATCTTTATAAGTGTTTAATTTTCCGCACATGGTAGTTTGAAATGAGCAGTCAACTCGCGATCGTAAGTCGAAAACAACCAACAATGCCATGATTTTCCATTATCACGATTCGAGTATTTAAAGTGCTATTACAATTGAACTGTGAAGAGAATTTTGAGATGCTCTCCTAAAAGACATGGTATTGCTCGTAAGACATATAAATTTGTATCTGCTTTTTTCCTAATATCAGTTTTTAAAAGTAAGACATTGGCTGATTTTGACTCTCCTTTTTTCTACATAGTTAAGAATAAGGCCCGATTGGTTTAAGGCGGTTTTAAAATCATATAATTCTTGAATGGTATACATCGTGAATTCTAATACGCTAAATTTACAAATTGACAGGTATATCACTTTTTATGTATAATTCGTTTGCATTCTTACATTAATTTACAATTTGAAATTTTATAAATTATCCCTTATATATAAATAAAATATACAATGTTTCGTATAAAATCATATTAATCTACAATGAATATTGATGAATAATGTAAATTTCATAGACCTTGACAACATTTTAATCCGTTTCGTCGCCTATAATGTGCGTTTTCTGGCCCTTCTTGGGTGGCTCAGCCTTATAAAGTTTCAGTCTGTATAACAAATTGGAAAACATGCCAAGATCAATAGCACCAGTATCATCACAAGCAGTCATTAAGAAAAATTGTATTTCTTTTTCATCTAATTTTCTTCCAGTTCCGGTAACCATAGACTCTAAGCCTGCTCTGGCTTCGTCTCCGTCTAATTTCAGACTGTTATCTTTATCAAGTTCGTGGAATTTGGCTACTACATCTGCTGCACTAAACAAACAAAAAACATATTTAAATTAAATTTTGGATTAAAAACAAAAATAAAATATGTTGAAACAGTTAAATTCCATTTGGTGAAGTTTAATGGTTGAATATGTGCTGTTGGTTTAAGTATTTGTTTATGTCTTATGGAAGTGAACAAACATTTGATTATCCCGATAAGACTCATCAACGTATTTAAACAGGATTTGTACAGCGGAGCAGGACTGTTTACCTAACACCCAAGTTCACCCCCAGTTTTTATTTTGTGCTCGAGTTGCTCAATCTTAAGTTTTCTGTCAAAACAATAGTCTTGCTATCGTTAATCTTTTGGTCATGGTATTATTTGTTTTTCTTCGATTTTTATTTTCGATTGCCCCGTCGGTAAATTCTTCCCTGTTCGTAATCATTATGACTTCACATTATAGATGCAACGAGGGTCATTATTTGCGATTCTAACAATACCTTCGTCATTTTATTTGTATGTTCTATCGTATGAAAAATAATTTCATTGTTGTTATTTGAAAGCAAGATAATGCTAAATGATTGATTGATTGATTGATTAGTGTTAAGCGCCACTTTCAGCACTATTGTGCTATTTCGTGGCGATCATTTTTCATTGGTGGAAGAAACCGGAGTGCCCGGAGAGAACCACCGACCTTCGGTCGGAAAACTGACAATCCTAGTCAATTAAGATTGGAGTCGAGCGCACCTGCCACGTAGGAAGACTGACAATCCTCGTCAATTAAGATTGGAGTCGAGCGCACCTGCCATGTGCAGGATTCGAACTCACAACCTCAGTGTTAATGTAAATGAGTATGTGGACGAAGTTGTGTATCATTTAAAGTAGAGAATAAACAAAAAAGGATAAATAATGTTAATAGTTTACACGATTACTTTAAAGTTTAAGACGATGTAAACAATTTGATGTGTTTGTTCTGGTTTAATCTATGTAAGTCGTTCTGTTTTAACAAGCCTTGCCACTCTGTTGATCGTGAAGAAAATGAAACTCTAAATATTCCCATGATGCAATTGGATTTAAAAAAATTGAACACCATTTTTTGGACATCTAAAGCATACACGTGAATTATTGTTAATGTCTTATGCAAGTGAAAAATTAAACAACATGCTTAAACTCACTCTGCTCCTACTGTTTCGTAGAACTGTTGGAATTCCCAAATACTCATTATTTCATTTTTATCTTTATCAAAAGTTTCAAACATAACCATAGCCTCTTGTTGAGTCATTCCAAACTCTTGTTGTAACATTTCTATAGCATGTTGCCGGGACAATCGTTTTACATTGCTTTGTGCATATTTGTCGAATATGGCTTGAACGTCTTTACTGAAATAGACAAATATATATTGTTACTTTAAAGTTATGGAATTTTTTTACTTTCCAGGAATAACTAAAATAAAATGTATGGTACACGTCAAAACATTGACATTAGTAAAAAATCTAGATGTACACATTACGGTCGCCAGAAATAGGCATATTTATACCATATTTGTATCTTAATTTCCCGAGCCTATAGACTAGTTTTTAATTTAACAGAAATTTACCAAATACCTGCCTTAGATTCTGACGAGGCTGCATTCTTGAAATAAAATGTTGTTTGGTCAGTATTGAATATTTTCCAATAATCGAATTCTTTGATTGGTTATTCTTTTTAATTAAAAAGACCTTAATGTAAATAAAGTAGAAACAGCAAGGAGCTATATATTTTATATGAGTCAGTTTAGAAGAAAACCACTGAGCTTCATTGAACTGCACCATGTCCCCCTCTATCATATCTAATGCTTATCTTAGATCCACCATTTTTTTTGTGTTGCTCACATTGATAACAGTATATAATACTTGCTGCGTATGATATATTGATATGTTCCCAGTCGCGTTTGATTATGGGAATTCTATGTAAACTATAATTCAATAAATTGTTACATGCTTTGACCAAGACTATATAGTTGTCTATCCCTATTTCTATTGAATATTTGAGAACACATTTTTTATTGCACCGATCCTGTAGATATATACCATAGTCATCACGATAATTTACTTTTTGAAGATAAAAAAACATCATAACATTAAAAAACCGAAAATGTTCAACAACAACGTAATATAAATTGATAGATATCTTTTCATTGATTTATGTCAAAGTACTTTCTCCGTCAGTTTCTTTGCCAACAGGATTGTAAGCCAACTAAAAGTTTTCAGCAGGAATCAGAAATGTATCTAATGAACCAAAGTGCAAAGTTTTAATATTCATGGCGCGTGTTTTTCATTGGCACGAGTTCTTATCGTAAATATATCTATTCAGAGGGATAGCATTCAACTATGCAACACATAGGTACAAACTGCACGACATTATACTTCAAGATTAATAGTGAAAATAATTTTTGTGGTTATATGTATATTAAGATAGGATTTTGAGTTATTTATTGGTCATGCGCGTATCTAATGAATGCGATCATAGAAACATGTGTTGTTTGAACGGTAATCATATTCTATAAAGTGTTTTAATTGCTGACATGGGAGTTACCGAGTATGATTTCTATTTTGATATCAAAGATCTCAAAACAGATACGATAAGTTTGAGGCTAACACATCAAAACTATAAGCGAGAGTTTTTATATCAATCGCAAGAGAAATACATTCTTACAAATAGACTTGACCTCTTTAAAATTGATAAGTATCGCGGTTCTTTGCACTCTGGATCAGATCCAAAGAAACAAGGATAATCATGTCAAATATTCCGTAGTTGTTCAACAACTATTGCTTCTGGAAAGTAAATTACATAATCAGAGACATGTAAAACTCATTACCTCTCTACCACATATTGCTATTTAGTTCTTTGATGAATATTGGGCGTATTGTTAGCTTTATGCTCATTATATTGAACAAGAAAACGTTTTTTTTTATTGTCGAGAATGAGTTTTAATATATGTGCCTGAAGATTTTTTTTATAAATAGCCATTGCAATTTACTTTCAAAATGTTGTTCAGATATACGTTATAGATATCATTATACTTACGGAATTTTTCCTCTTTTACCCATACTTGCCATGAATATTTGTCACTTTTCTGAAAATAAAGGGTATATAATATTAAAGCTTCTGAACATTGCGTTAAAAAAGCAAATAATTTTTCTTACCGATTCGATAAAGTAAATTTACATAAATTCAAGAATTTTTGTTAGCCATGAAAAGGTAGTGTTTTGTTCACTAGATTGTGAGCATCTTCTCTGAACATTTATTGGCACTTGAATTCTTACGACATTCTTGTTGATCCTATCTGCCAGGTAAAATACAGATGAATCGACATCACACAGATTGCATTGACAGTCCCGTCATGCTATCATCTGGCAAGTGCCAAGAACACGAAGAATCAATATAAAGAAACCGCAACACTGCGTTCCTTCAAGCACAGAAAAAAAAAGAAGGAGGGAAAAAAACCTGAAAAAAACTATTGTCCCATTCTCGATACGTCATAAAAATAATGATTTCCAATAAGACAACTATCAACCGCATACGGTAGAAAGGACGACCATTTAAACACTATTATAATAGGAAAACAACGGATATAGGGTATCCATTCACTATAGGTTATTATATCTAATGCATTTTCCGACATGTACTAATATATTAAGCAATATATATATATATATTGTCTATCAGTTGTGACTGGCTTAACCGACGGACATCCTTACTTGCAAATGAAAATAACACTTTATTAATTTCGTACGTCCGAATTGTTTTTTTTCTAGATTTACAGATTTATCACCAGAACTGGAACACGTATATTAACATGTGACGGGGTTAAACAATGCTAAGTTTTCTGGGTAATTTACTATTATTCTTTTTTGTATCTCAATCAGAAGAAAGCAAAGGATAGTAGTACACGAAGAAACGCGTAATACAAATCAACTCAGTCAATATTGTCGATACATCAGACGTCCAAATAAGCAAGAAAAACAAAATATGCAAACAAACAGGAACAAGTACAATGTAATCCAATAATAAATAATTTAAATTATCAATTAAAGTACATCTCAATTATTTCAAAACTACTAGTAGTTGAAATTTTAAAACTTTCATTTTTATGTCTTCTACTAAACTGTCTTTATACAGGACTATAAATAGTAAAAATACATGTAGAGTACTTGTACTTAAGAACTAACTGACTATATACACTACTAAATCGCAAAAATAAATCTAGAGTACTTCAGAAATCAGTCGTTGAGCTTCGTCCTGAACAAACAATTCTATAGACATAATTCGTGGTAGATTGAACAATATAGATAAGTAATTAATAAGATTATTATCGCTTACCTTTGTTTAATAGAATTAATAAGAAGTAATCTGTTTCTAGTATATATAGTGTAAAGCCGGTCCTAGTCGCCTGAGATTCCTTCTGAGTCAGTGATAATCAGTCATAGAGAAACGTGATAATACTGTGTCTAGGATTGGTGATTGTAATCACTCACACACGTACATATGCGCGTGCAACATATCAATATTTTTGGCGTGAAACTTTGTGTTGAAAAACTGCACGATAAAAAGTATATATTTAATTGATGTAGATCGTTATCTTTACATATATAAGATTTTATTGTTGTGTATGTAAAACCTGGCAGCTTTTCATGTTTTATTAATACATTGGTGTGTATTGCTTGTTGTTTTTAGTCATTGTTTATGGATATTAATTACATTGAATGTTTTCATTTCATGATTCATGATGCTAAAATAAATAAATAGCAATGGCTAAACAGAAACATGATTATTGGTTGCTCATTCAAACTGGCAGTGGCATGGGGTCAATGATCGTTAGAAACGGACTTAATACAGCAGGAAATATATAGTAAGGTAAAATAAGGCCAACAGCCTCTGCAATAAACTGGACACACTTCTGTTACAAATGTAGAACTGATTTCGGAAACAAAATTAGTAATCGATGTGTATTTTCTCTTATTTAGGAAATCTGATGATGCCTTTTCAATAGAACGTTGTTTTTCTTTAACTCGACAAGTTTATCTAACACTGTGTATCATCGCCACCGGAAATTGGGTACTAACGAAGCGGAGAGAAATGGAAAAAAAAGTAAACAAGGTAAGAATTCATTCAATTTAAAGCATTTCTACTGATTTGACGAGGGTACCGCTTAAGAAATGATTTTCTGATATATAATTCTTTAAATTATTAGGCCGATAAGTACAAAATTAAGACAAGATTTTGTGTTATACTCAAGAACTTGCCACTTAGTACCTGAAAATTTCGAGGTCGATCGTCCTCTGTCGCCCCATTGGCAAGATATTCAACTATTTTTCATTATTTTTCCAGACACTTTTTTAGATTATGATAGTGTGGCATCATATTTACTGAAATTTGTTGTCAAAATGAACGTTTTTAAAGAATATAGACCATAAAAAATAAAGTCTAGGGTACGGCAACTTGCTCATGTTGACAAATTTACTGTATGGCAACTTGTTTTCAACTGTATGGAAACTTGCTAATTTCAAAATATTTATTTGCCGTCTTTTTAAAGAAAATAAAGTATTAGGTTCAAATATCTAATTATGCATTTGATAAAAATACAATTCGCTTGACACCATTTAAGATGTATACACAATATAAGGCTTGAACACAGTCATATTACATCTTTTACATACCTGATGTATACAATATGAATACGTCATATACAAAAGCTGGCAAATGTTGTAACTTTCGGAAAGGCATGTCACTGTTTTACTGACCTGTTGTTCTGTCCTGACGTAGCGTTAAATGTTACCCATGTCCGTCCGACCCGTCTCTCCAGAAAGTCCCAATAATTGGTTTCCGTTCTCTAACTTTAGTATGCCTTAACCAAATGTTTTAAAACTTACACGAAATGCTTATCACTACAAAACACAGATTAAGTTATAAATTGGGTAGCGTCACTGTTACCGTTCTTGAGTTATGCCCTTTTATAAATGAAAAAAAGCTAAAGCTGTCGTTTCTGTTCTCAAACTTTAGATTGCCTCAACCAAATGTTTTAACCATACAACATTAGTCAGCATTTGCATATAAGTGATGAACATTTCGGGGATGGATTGTGGGTGGAGGGAAAGAAGGAGGTAATGGCAGGAGAATTTTTCCGCATTGAATATTTAGAACCATTAAGTGAATGAATTCTCTTTCAACTTTCAGATAAAATGAAATATAAATGAATTATCATTCTCTGCAAAAAAAAAAATGTTGTATTGCTACACCACGGCACTATGTTAAGGGAGGTTTGAGTGCTCACAAACATGTTTAAGCCCGCCTCAATATATATGTGTCTGTCCCTGGTCAGGAACATGTAATATAGCGGCTGTCGTAAGTTGCTGCCTGACATATTTGTTTATGATTTTGTCATAAATCAGGCAGTTTTGATACGTTATGGGTTTTGTTCATTGTGAAGTGTATAGTAACCAATTGTTGGTCAAATCTATTTAATTTGGACTTTGTTGAAAGTCTTCTCAGTGAAAACCATTCCACGTCTCCTTTTTCAATTAATGTTATTGTCTTATTTGTAAAAGGCAGATACAGCCAATATATTAGAATAAAGAACATTAATTTTCTAAAAAAAAACTTCATCTCTATATGGTAAGAAATGAACAAGCTCGGTGGCTAACACTATTTAAATTTAAAAAAAATGTTAACCTTAGATTATTCATTTTTGGAAAGAATGAAAGAAGAATCCGATACAAGGGATACAAATCCGGCTGTGGCTACGGCATAAACTATTTATATAAACTTTCTACTTGAGAATAAAGATGACCTTGTATGAAGTTTTTTGTTGTTGTCATCTTAATATTATATACTTATTAATACAATTTACAAAAGCTAACATCTTCGACTTGTAAGTTTAAAGAATTATAATGAAATAACATCTAATAAGGACAGGTTGAAATATTTTTGAATCCTGATGGTGCATACTCATAAATTCTTTTGGAAAAATCCACGTAAATTTAAATGTTGATTTGATAGGCTATAAGCGTTCATTTATTTATTTGCCCTCGTAAACAGTTTTGTTAAAATACCGAAATCGGTAAATTCTTATAGTGAACGAATAAGTCGGGTACGTACACCTTTTTACATTCAGGCGTGCTTAAGTTGCACATTTTTCTTCTTATTAAGAAAAATCATTTTAAATTTAGCATCTATCTAAAGATTAGATTATTTACACACAAACAAAAATAGGGCTTACTGTTGATTTTGAAACAGATAGGCCGAGATCCATACCTTTATAAGTTTCAAAACAGAGAAGGTGTGTTTGAAAACAAATAACCACGTACTGCTATATCTTTTAAGGCAACTGCATCTACTCATTTAAGTTTAGGCCAAACAGCCTTAGCAACAGTCTTTTATTATTTTTTCCCTGTAAATAAAAAGATTGATTGAATTACTTAAACTAAAAAAAAAAATACAATCTTATTTTCAATAAGAAACAAGAAAATTAATTCGTAACACTATTCATGATTTATTTCTCCTAATTTTCAATGAAAACAAAGTATTTTCTTCACTTTTCTTTTAACAAATTATTCATTTCAGAAATTAAAAAAATAAACAATAAACAATGTTGAAGACCGTACCTTGACCTATAATGGTTTACTTTTATAAATCGTGACTTGGATTGAGAGTTGTCTCATTGGCACTCGTACCACATCTTCCTATATCTATTTAACCCAGCACATTCTTTATGTGTCTGTTCGAAGCCACGAGCCTGTAGTTTGGTGGTTGTCGTTGGTTCATCTCTATCATATTTGTTATTTTTCGTAAATTGTTTTGTTATGAGTTAGGCCGTTAGTTTTCTTGTTGAATCCTTCCACAATTTTCATATCGGGGCTTTTTACAGCCGACTGTAAGGTACGATTTTTCGTTGTTAAAGGCCAAACGATAGCATATAATTGCTTACATTACACTTGTTTTACCCTGGTGGATAGTTATCTTATTTGCAATCATACAACATCTCCACTGTTTATATTTAAAAAAAAAAAAAAAACCAGCACCAACAAAAGATGAATGGTCGGTTTTTTTTTATTGAACTTACAAAATTTCACCCTGACAACAAATAAGACAACAGTCGTTAGTATTATAACGATATATGAATGTATTTAAGATAATATGGTTGAAAAAAACCTTGTTGTCTTTAAAAACACAAAGTCAAAAAGAGGTACGCAACGACGACTTCTGAACGAAATTAACGGCATATATTTTATAATATTTGATAAGTGGTTTATTTTGTATATTTGTAAGCCGTTAAAGCTTTGATACAGCCAAAATTTCGTCACTTGATATTATCTAAACAATGATTAATTTCATCTTTAAATTACAATATATTGCAAGACGCCGTACAGACAAAAGTTGTTATTTTGCAATTCGCCGTACAACGTCCTGCAATTCGCCGTACAATAAACAAACAATGTTTTGGTCCGTATTCTTTAAAAACATCTTTATGACAACAGATTTCAGTCAATATGATGTCACACTATCATAATCTAAAAACGTGTCTGGAAAAATAATGAAAAACAGTTGAATATCTTGCCAATGGGGCGACAGAGGACAATCGACCTCGAAATTTTCAGGTACTAAGTGGCAAGCTTTGGAGTATAACACAAAATCTTGTCTTAATTTTGTACTTATCGGCCTAATAATTTAAAGAATTATATATCAGAAAATCATTTCTTAAGCGGTACCCTCGTCAAATCAGTAGAAATGCTTTAAATTGAATGAATTCTTACCTTGTTTACTTTTTTTTCCATTTCTCTCCGCTTCGTTAGTACCCAATTTCCGGTGGCGATGATACACAGTGTCTAATGTCAAGACAGAATTTCTATATAATTCTATTACGATGTTGTGCCAGAAATATTTGAATAACTATTTAATTGACATATTTAAAGGAATCATGAAACTGGGGTGTCGAGTACATCGACGAAACAATCCCTCAACGTCACAAATACCAAAAAGACATTTAGTGGTCAAATTACGGTCAGTGGCATTAAAGATTGTAATACATTTCGATCATCTTTATACACAAAAGTTTTGTTGAATGAACATTTCAGAAACACACAGTCTAAATATAAAGGTACCCCTCCTTCTGCAGTTGCAGGATATCAGTATTAATTGAGACTGTAAACATTTGCAAACCACTGTATTTTACAGCAGCTGGTAATAAAAGCACCAAAGCTTTGTCAACACAGAGATTTCTATACTATTAAAATGAAAACTTGAATTCTTAAGTTAAAGTAAAAATATCTATTCAATTATAGATGAGATGGATAAATTGGATAAATAGATTTTATGTCTTCCATGTCTGTCAGTTATGCGGTATGCGGCTCCATTTATTAAAAATCCTGGTCACTGAGGAGAGTGGATTCAACAACTGCATGATATGTACATGCACCTGTCCTAAGTCAGGAATCTAATGTTCAATAGTTGTCGTTTGTTGATGTGGTTCATAAGTGTTTCTCGTTTTTTATATAGATTAGACCGTTGGTTTTCCCGTTTGAATGGTTTTACACTAGTAATTTTTTGGGCCCTTTATACATGTAGCTTGCTGTGCGGTGTGAGCCAAGGCTCCGTCTTGAAGACCGTACTTTGACCTATAATGCATGGTTTACTTTTATAAATTGTGACTTGAATGGAGAGTTGTCTCATTGGCACTCATACCACATCTTCTTATATCTATATATGAAATGATGTGTTTTTTATTATTTTTGTGATGTATTATGTAATGTGTTATTTTGTTTTCATGTCATCAACCCCATTGGAGTATAATAGAGCATAATTTTCAATAAATTAAACTAATTGGTTAACATTATAAAAATAAGGCGAGAGGTAGCAAGGGTGCAAAATACTAATCACGACAAAAAATCCTTAGACATCTGAACAAAAATATTTCATACTCAGAAAAGAAATCAGTATCGGGTCAACTCTAGATTTAGTTTTTAGGGACTTCTCTTCATCAATCATCTGCTTGTTTGCAGGAAGAGATAACGAGTAATTGATAGATTATTGAAGACTCTGCTGGAACCTCTAACGCGCGTTTACACGTGAGATCATCAATTTGATTATAGTAGACGTAAATAATTATAATCTAAACACATATCGCCCGTGCATGATAATATGCTAAGATATGTGCAGAGTTACATTCCCATTTGATATTCTTTTATTTCATCAGCTGAGAATGCTTTGTTTCGTTGGGATTAACTTTCTATTTTGACTGTCATTCAAGGATATAAAAAGGTTGCTCACCTGAGTTTAAGGTAAGTAATCATTCGAGAATGTATTTGTCATTATTACAAATACGTATAACGCATCTTTTTTTGTTATACATACGGAAATACAATTGTTGCGATTGGAACATTTTGAGAATATTATAAATCTATATAAAATTTTATTTATTTTCTCAAGTGTTGAGACTAGTGTTGGTTCTAATGTTACAATCCTGAAAGGTATAATAATAATTATTGGACAATATTTTGAAAACAAATTTTGCTGCACACGACTCGCGAATCTGTGTTTCTTTAGTAATAAAAGATGAATTAGAAGAGAGTGATGTACAGGTCAATGAGACAGCAACCCAATGACACAAACAACCAAAAAGACATCAAGAGGGCAAATTTATATGCTTCAACAATAGACAGGTGTCCAAACAATATAGTAAGTTCTACATCGTCCCGAGTCTATAATAGATGAGGTTCCTTACTAAGGACATCTTAGCTAGCCAAGGGTTACGATCCAGTCCCCTCCTCTAACCCTTGGCCAGCGAAGATATACTAAGGACAGGGACATGAATATGCGGCGGGGTTAAAATATATAATTTTTTGAGATCTCAATCCTCCCCCTTTTTTTAATTTGATCAGTAGACTTACCAAAACTTGCATAAAAGAACATACAATAAAAATCAGAACAGGAAATGCACTTAACTCTTAAATAACGGTACAATGTATAAACTCTTAAATAACGGTACACTGTATAAACTCTTAAATAACGGTACAATGTATAAACTCTTAAATAACGGTACAATGTATAAACTCTTAAATAACGGTACAATGTATAAACTCTTAAATAACGGTACAATGTACGTATAACTACATACAAAACAATCAGCATATTATTCTGTAAAAAAGCCGTAGTTACTGAACGTAAGCTCAAAGTATTTAACCTGCTAATTTGAAACCATGCCTACCTACACTTATTATATGTTGATGTACGTCATAGAATTTTTCATGCAGCAAAATTAAGTGTTCAGAAATAACTATATATACATTTCTGATAGTATGACTTTCAATCAAACCTTAAAGAAATATTAGAAAAATAAATCTACATAAACTAGATGAACTGGAGTCCTCTCTGAATCTTTGTATCTAAAATGTCGTTTTGTTTAAGTGCATGTGCACACATTGTATTGATTTATAAACAAACTTGTTCGCTTTATATATACATTTGCACGAGCTCGAGATCTAGAGGAGATAACAACTTTATTAGAAATACGAACATAGATGTGGGGTGCATATACGTATGTAACTGAAAGAAAAAAAACGAAATAAATAGGGATGGACTGATATATCTGTTATCAGAGGTCAACATACAGACTTCAACAACAGACAAGTTTCTATACAATTTGTCAAGCTCAAAATCGTAAGAGCCAGAACAAGTGGTCATATAAATTTGGGAGAGACAACAGTTGGTCTGCTATCACCACACAATTCCTTAGGAGACAATTCAAGAAAATACAAAACGAACAAAAGAAAACCAGTCAAGAAAACACAATAAAATTAAGCTATTAAACGGCCTCTGACGAGGTTCCTAGCTACGGACAGCTACATCAACATTGCAGGGTTGAAATAATTTAGTTATTTTTATCAATGCTCCTAGCTTTGCAGCTTGAAAACAAGCGTAATCAACGGAAATCGAATAGGTTGATAAAGAAAATTCTATACATCATCAAGAATGTCTGCTTTTAGCTGCTTACATTATACATGAACCGTGTGTCGTTGATTGCATAATACTGTGTAACAAAATATATCAAGAGCAAGCTGACTTTTACTGTTTCTTGTAAGTTTAATCGATGCATCCCTTATTAAAGCCCGACAAAGATGGGTTAAAATATGACTATATAGATTTTGAGTTACTTGTTTATTTTTATTGATATAAAAGTCACTTTTTAGTGTACATTTAATTCCCTTGTATGTATGTTTCCATCACAAATTTTGATTTACTCCTTTAAATATATGTATGTGGATAAAACAAACTAAGTCCACATTTATAGCTATCAGCTTTCAATAATAAAAAGAATGTACTCGAACATTTACTTGCTCTCTAATAATTTAAGAGTAAAATCGAACCTTTCTAAATAGGATTATGAAACCTTTTTTCCATTCGGTAACAATAAACTAAAATTGTAGTACTGGAATGTTTTTTTTATACGCAACAACATATTTGCCAGTTTTAATGAAATTCGTTTTGATCACGTTTGCTCAATCTATAGTTTTCTATGTAGTATTTTGGGGACTGATTGTTTCGCCTTTCGTATTTTTGTGTTGCCATGACGTTGTCAGTTAATATCGACTTAGGAGTTTTGAGATATCTTCCGCCTCTTTTTCATTCAGCTTCAGAATGAATATTTGTCCGTAAACAAAGTGTTTATATAGATAAACGTACATTGATTTCAGCAAAATCATAATATAAATTGCATTAATTTAAACATTAAGGTGGTACCCAACACCTTGACTAAAATTAATTTGGCTCGTTTAATTTTCATAAAATTTTGACAAAATATTTACTTTGACCCTTTGACAAAAATATAAAAATTTCAGAAAAACTTGAACCACAAACTTGATCGGAAAAATTTCATTGGATTTCAGCAGTTTGACAAACACTAATTCAGATCATTGAGAAGCTTAATATTTCCATAACAATAGAGCATGATTAAAACGTTCAGCTGATTTTTACAGAGTTATCTCCCTGTAGTGTTATGTACCACCTTAAAGGAAATTTTACAATACGCAATTCTATTTTTGGGTGACTATCAATACTTTTGTTCAAGATTTATGAGATACTATATTATGCATATAAACATTAATCAATAATTAAAGAAAACATATTAGAGAGAAATTGATAATAAAAATCCCGTTTCTCCTTGGTAAAATGTTATGGCAGGTTTAGGCAACAATATAATTATTAGATAGAGATATTCATAATCATAAATGTTTATTCATCAGAAAAATATTTATTATATTAAAGTGGTTGCTTGATTATACATTGCACTATAAAGACATTCAAAATTTATAACAAATCGGTATCAGTGAAAATCGTTTACATAAGAGAGAGGCGAAAGGTACAAAGACATTCAAACTCATAAGTCGAAAATAAAATGACATCGCCGTGGCAAAAAAAAAAGAAAGACATAAAGACAAACAACAGTAGACAAAACACAACATAGAAAACTAAAAACTGAGCAACATCAACTCCACCAAAAACTGGGGGTGATATCGGGTGCTCCGGAAGGGCCGTCGTGTTGCTCATGTAAGTACAAACCCGGTGATAAGTCTAATTCGGTCGGTCACATTCGGAGAAAAGGGGACAGAATTTTATAGTAACGACAATTGGAACATATCCGTCGACATACTCGTGATAGCGTCCGTAAAATTTACAAAGGGATGACTTCAACTTCACCACTTCGAACTCTTGTTTTAATAGCTTTCTTGTAAGCAGTAACCCTCAATCAAGGAAATGCAAGCCTTGGAATAGCGTATCAACTGGGAGAAATATACTCTGTACATATATTGATAAGAAAAGACAACCCTTATGATTTATACAAAATAGAGAACAATTTCATACTCATTATTGTACATGTTTACAAGTTTAATGCGAAACCGTGAAGAAGATAAATGAAATTTTTCAAGCACTCTTCATAGAGTTCTTCCGTTAGTTATTATGTATTATCTCAGTCAAGATATTACGAATAAGACAACATGTACATGCACTAAAATAATCTAGTTTTCAGTGCAAGTTCATTGAAAAAACAGGGAAACACTGAAAAATATAAACAAAACGGAAAACAATTTATTACATGTGTAGTAACACAAATTTCTTGTTCGATGGCAAAACCGGGAAATAAAATTTCATTTCATGAAGCTATTGATAATCAGCCCGCGATTGACCATTTTACTATATATGCAAATACATGCAAGCGTATATGAAGAAACTGATGGAATATTCTAGAGTTTACATAAATCGTTGCCTGGTACCCTGCTTAATGAGCAAACGGTATTATTCAAATAAATTTTCACGTCACATATCATTTTGGTGGCTTTTGTTTTCGTGGTCTGTGTCCAAACAATGTCGAATTTTCGAAAAAATCAAAGACAAATACTGGAATTAAATAATTATAGACAATAACAACATATACTTAAGTTATATTGTTTGAAAATATACAATTCATCTGTACTAAAATTGGAAAATAAAAACAATGTAGTACGTTCTTTTGTCAGAGCATAACATTGCATTGGTACTAGCTTCGAAAAAAGAAGAAAGCTCAACATGCCACTCCTGTTTTCCTATCTAATAAGCTTGTACATTTAAATTTAAATTATCTGTACTGCAGTACGTATATATTTAAAAAGAAGATGTGGTATAATTGCCAATGAGACAACTCTCTCATTGTATATTGACGGTTTTGTGCATTTCTGATTCGGTTAAGACACTTTCTTAGAACACGTGATGAGTTAATCAATATCTAATTTCCAAGTCTTTCAAGGTTACTTGTAGTAGAGATAATATTCAGCAAAACAAAAACATATGTCATACTAAAATATGAAGTATAAACTCAAACTCACTCCATATCTTGAACTTTAGACAAAAGCTCTGCACGGTTTACATTACGCACGTGTAATTGCTGTAAATTTTTGGGAATTAATTTCTCGATTTATCAAAAGCTTAAATGTTAATAACGTTAACAAATTGTTGAAAACACATTATATTCTGACATCGCAGCTTCGTATATCAAACGTGTGCCAAAATCTGCACATAAAAACTAAAAGAGTCTTAATGCAGATTGCATAACTCTAATTTTCTTTCAACAAACTACTAGTTTTAGCAGAAGAAAAAACATCATCCATTTGGTTTCAAATCTATAAATTCTATTTCAAAAAAAGAAATAATTTTGTAATGGATGATTAGTGATGAAGTGTACCTATTCAACCTAATTATTGCTTTCAGGAACTCTTTACGCCAAAATAGTTCTCACCATATTATGACGTTTCGTTAGTGAGATGATTTTGGAGTGGTAAAGAGGAAAGAATGTCAGGAGAATTTCTTTGTAAATTACATCAAATTTATGGTGAGTAATGTTTTAATCATTCATAATATTTATTTGAATCATGTTTATCTGTGGAAAGCTGGTTTTGTTTACATTTATCCAATTAAGAGAAGAGAAAGATAAGTCCGAAGAAACACAATCATTATGCAACAGGCTGCACATCTTAATATCTGCAGACAATAATGTTCTATCGAAAACACATGTGCACAGTAGTTTGATATTTTTGATATTCGGGAAAGCAATATTATTTATTAATTTGTGCGTATGATAAAATACTATAATTGCGATAAAATTAAACATGCATAATGATATTGGTTAGTCAACGGGTTAGTTATTCAAGGCATTTACTTAATATGTTAAATGTTATTTATACAAAATTTAAGAACTGTCTAAATATGAACACTCATAGATGTCTATGTCTTTAAATACGTGTACTGTGTTATGTGTTCACAATGCATATCTTATTTTGGCATTTCTTTGCTATGACTCATCTTTTTAATAACCTTATAATAGTATCTTATAATTTGATTTAGATATTGTTTTTTACAGTTCTGGAATAATTAAAACTGGAACATATTTTTTTCCTTCCGAACCGAAATCGCATACCACTTTAATGTATCCACAAAACACGTGTTGCTAGTAAACATTTTTCTTGCAATGAGTAAATTCTATTAAAAGTTTAAAAGGAGCTACAAAAAGTCACGTTTGGAATCCTATAATACCCTGCTTAATATTCCGGAGAACCTGGGATAACCCTCGGTTTTGGTGGGGTTCGTGTTTTTCTATGTTGTGTTTTGTATACTGTTTGTCTATTGGTCGTTTTTTGGTATTTTTTCCATGGTATTGTCAGTTTGTTTTTCTACTTATGAGTTTGATTTTACTCTTGGTATATTTCACCCCTCTTTTACACATGTCGAACTCTACTTAATCAAAGATAAAGTAACATGAACCATGCTGCTTCACCAGAGTAATACTCATTTCATTAATTTTAAAACCTCACGGTTAAACTGACCAGTTTCAAGAAAATATGATAACACCTACACGGCTTACATCGTAGTACCGGTAGACCGAGAAGACAATCATCATTTGTAGTAATTTTAATTTTGCAAATTTAAAATCAGGTGTTTTATCGCTTCTTTAATCGCAATATAGCATATTAAACACTTCAATTTTTATCAGATTGTTTTATTTTGAAAAGTGCATGACGTAGTTAAAGATTTAAACCAATAACTGTTGCAAAAAAACATCGATACGGTGCCAGAAACCTCTTGCATTATTACTATTTTATCATTAAGTAATTGACATGAAAAACATCTATTTGATGGATTAGTTTAACAGTCTGTACATATTTTATGCTGTATAACTATTATAATGTTTTGTTTACAAAAACGTTGTCATAGCAACAGTAAATGAAATCATTAATTGACTTTGGCAAGGCAATTCTAATGTTGTTGTCGTTAATATATTGTTTTGAAAGAAAGATGGTTGCGTAATTTTGCACAAGGTATTCTAATGTTTTTGTCATAACTATATAGTGTTTTGAAACAAAGATGGTTGCGTAATTTTTGCAGTGAATATTTTGCCCTGTTTACGTTTGCCATGTCTGTTGTTGATGATTAAGAGGAACTGTTGTGTTGAATGCTCCTAATTTGCGCATTCTACTTTGAACATGCTGGGAATGTAACTAGAATCTATTAAACAGAAGCATCTGTATAGTTAATCAATATTCTTGCAAACAAACTAACTGGTTTACATTTGAAAATGCATCAAGGAAGATAGTATACTAATTGCAACTGATTTTTATTTTTTATTCTTATCTTGTATTGTTACACCACTGTCCCATGTTATAGTGAAGGGTTGAGTGCTCACAAACATGATTAACTCCGCCACATTCTTGATGTGCCTGTCCCAAGTCAGGAATCTGCAGTTCAGTGGTTGTAGGTGGTTCATGTTTGTTATATTTGTTTTACTATAGATTAGGATGTTAGGTTTTTCATTTGAATTATTTCACATTTTTCATTTCATATAGCTGAATATACGGTATGGGTTTTTTCTCGTTGTTGAAGGCCGTACGGTGGCCTATCATTGCTTACATCCACTTCACATCGCTGTATTCTATAATGTTAGAGCTTCTATTGTGTAATGATCGTTGCTATTTTTGTTGTCACTGACCTCCTCACGGTGTAATTATGTATTGGCTTCATCTCAAATTTGGATCGTGTTACTGCAGTCGCTGACCAGATCATAACAGGTCAACACTAGCTTTTTAGTTGATTTGCTAAGCACATACCATTGAAACTAAGAACAGCATCAATATATTTGTCCGTTGCGGTATTATTAATAAGTTCGAAAATGATGCCCGTATGCCACCCCTTAATGTTAACCCTTTCATCCAAAGCTAGAACTAAATACGCAAAGTACATTGCTCTAGCAAAATATTTTTCACGAAAACTAAGATATACCAAATAATAAAAAATAATAATCAATCAAAGATTATCTGTTGTATTTTATGTTATCTTCTTCTTATATAAATATAATACTTAAATTAAAGCGTTGAGATCGTGTACATTAATTTATGTTTCTTTGATAATCTTATCTGTGCTAGAAAACGCTACGCACGGGATGTTGATAAAAAATAGTGTTGTCAAATTTTCACGGCTACTGTCGATATCTGAGAGTTTTTTTTATATAATTTTTGTTACATTTGCATCCATGTTTCAATTTTTTTAATAAGGTAAGCAATATTTGAACAGGCAATTAAACCACAAAAAGACTTCTTGGAAATGAGCAAAATTTCGATTGAATAACATCAAATCAATTTATCCTAATTAATAATGACGATGAAATAAATATTAGCAGGATGAACTTTCGGTAACATTTTGACAGAGTTATGGCCCCTAATGAACGCAATTTCGGCTCCACAGTGTCCAAACAAGTGTGTTTAAGACAAAGTTGCATCTTTTGATTTAATCTTAAACTCTTGTAAAATGGTTCAAGTACTGTAAATTAGCTCATTATATATACCGGGGTTGTAATTTTGTACGCCAGACGCACGTTTCGTATGTATAAAAGACTCATCAGTGAGCATTGAAGACCCAAGATTCCGAAAGGTTTTGCCAAAGACTGTTAGACATAAAATATAGTGTATAATATCCGCCCAATCAATCTTTTTTATCTACACATGACTAGACAGTTCATGTTTTTGTACAGATAATTTTATCAAACAACATAATAAAGTAATATATTGTTTTTCTTTATCTATACCGTACTAATATATTTCGCAGACATATAAATTGGAATAGTAAAAACTATGTTTACTTTCAAAATTAATATTGTCAACAGATAAAGTATATGTAGTTATTAATAATATTGAAAGAAGGGCTTTCGTGAGTTTTGTAAAAATATTCTGCACGTGAGAAAAAGTACTCCAAATTTTATGGTTTACGGGGAACTTGGTCGTTATCCCATTGATATTACTATTAAACTACGCATTGTTATGTTCTGGAATGATATGCTCTCAAATGAGAATAGATTATCTAATACTTTAGGGGGTCTCGGTGGCCGAGTGGTCTAAGTAGTTACTACTGTAATCACTAGCCAGTCAACACTGAGGTTGTGAGTTCGAACCCCGCTCGTGCGGGTGCACTCGACTCCAATCTTAACTGACTAGGATTGTCAGTTTTCCTATCGAAGGTCGGTTGTTTTCTCCGGGCACTCCGGCTTCCTCCACCAATAAAAACTGGCCGCCACGAAATAGCCCAAAAGCGGTGCTTAAAAGTGGCGTTAAAATACCAAAAATCAAAATCAAATTTAATACTTTATATAGACTTATGTTACAACTTCACCAGAGTAAACCCAAACATTTTAAATGGGTTACGTACATCAAATCCATTCTTGATGAATGTGTTCTTAACTTTTATATGGAATGATCAGATACCTATGAATAGAGAAATGTTGAAATCTCTTGTCAAACAAAAACTTGTTGATCAGTTTATACAACAATGGTTCTCTGTAATTAATAATTCTTCAAGAGGAGAATTCTATGGTAAATTCAAAAATATATTTGAATTAGAACCCTATCTACTACGATTGGGAAATACTGATAGATTGTATATGGCTAAATTTAGATGTTCAAATCTTAAATTCCCAATTGAAACGGGAAGATAGAAAAATATTTTAAAAGAAAATAGGATATGTCATCTATGTAATCAAAATATTGGCGACGAATATCATTATATGTGTGTTTGTTCACATCCTAGTGTGTCACTTCTTAGACAAAATATTGTACCTAATTATTACTTACCATATCCTTCCAGGCAGAAACTAATCGGTTTACTTTCATTGTGCAACATAAAGGTGTATAGGAAAGTATGTACTTTTCTTAGAAAGATTACTTATTTGTTGTAGATATAATTTTTATACATATGTTTATATTTATATATATTTAGGTACTCACAATCACTGAATAAATAGGAAGATATCTGTACAAATGTAATCCTTTAAACTTATAGGTATATCTCAATGTCATGAAAATCACGTGCTGTTATACACTACTCTGCTGTCGATATATGTGTATACTTTATCATGTTTTGACCTCTTGTACACGTTTGTGTCTGAGGAAATAAAGTATTTTGTCTTTTTTTGTGAAGTTCAATTGCTTTCTCCGTTTTTCATGATATCAATTTTTTCAGTTTTGGACGAATTTAAGAACGTTGTGGTGCGTTATTGTTTTACATATTTTGACATTCTTCTTTTCACTTAGGTACGTTGTGGTATAATTTAGATATAAACTGTCACATTTTTTTTTAGTAATATCTGTCTTTTCAATGACCACGTGCTTTTATGAAAAAATAGAAGTATTGACATAAATCCGAGATTTTACTTTCATTTGAATTTAAAGAACGCTGTGTTGCGTTGTTGTTTAAAGTTTTGGTTGGCGTTTGGTTCACTCTTGTTTCATTAAGGTACGTTTTGGTGCGATCTTGTTTGAAAAACGTATAGTAATACTATAGTTCTTCTAGCCACCGCGTGCTAACAATTGAGCTGTTCCTGTACTTAAGCTTCGGGTGACAGTGTTACTGATTAATTTGATCATATAGTTGGAGAAGTGGCACACTAAAACATGTCTCCTCATTTAGTACTATCAGAGACATATAATACAATGTATTATATGTCTCTGGTACTATAGTTTGAAATAATTGGTTCTTTTACTTCACTATATTGTTATTTCAACATACTAATCGAGGGCATAATATGCAAGTTTCGAAAGGGAAAACTTTAAAGATGTCCTTTTTGATGTAACAAGTACAAATATAAAGAAAACTAATAATAAACAAATATTTTCTGTGAATGGAATTGCAGGAATCAAGTTCTATTCTTTCGACGTTTTAAATGTAAAATGATCCATCCGCTCACAAAAAAAAATAATTTTGATCTTCTTTGCGTCAGTGAACTTAGATATAGAATGCTTACTGGGGTGTTAATAGAAACTATTAGCAAACATTAATTGTAATACAGTTATTGTTATTATTTTCCCCCTGTGCATTGGGAAAATACACAATGTATTTCCCCCAGAATTTATCGTTGAATCGATGAATATATACATGAACATGTGGTATATGTTCTACACTAATAGATTGAAACATCATAATTATATCTATTTAAAAGTACGAAGATGATCTATTCATGTCCAATGAATCGTTTCAATAACAGCACACTATCAAAAGACAGAAAGTAAGACTGTACAATGAATTCTTCTACAAAATTTTAAAACTAGTTTCGGAATCGTCACCCTTCTATATTTCATGATAATGGAATTATTTGTCATAAATCATGGACTTTTATTAAAACGTTTAAACCCGCTGCATTTGTTTGCACCTGTCCTAAGTCAGGAACCTGATGCTCAGTGGTTGTCGTTTGTTGATGTGGTTCATAAGTGTTTCTCGTTTTTATATAGATTAGACTGTTGGTTTTCCTGTTTGAATGGTTTTACACTAGCCATTTTTGGGGCCCTTTATAGCTTGCTGTTCGGTGTGAGCCAAGGCTCCGTGTTGAAGGCCGTACCTTGACCTATAATGGTTTACTTTTATAAATTGTAACTTGGATGGAGAGTTGTCTCATTGGCACTCATACCACATCTTCCTATATCTAATTAAGCAACTTGAGGTCACCGTATGACCTTAAATAATGAACAAAACCCATACCACATAGGCTGCTATATATAAATGGCTTCGACGTGACGAAATGTGAAATAATGAAACGAAAAAAATAACGTCTTGACCAAGAACAATTTTTAGGTCTAATAAGTCGATATTCTAGCACTGCACAACGAGCCTTATTCGGTCATTCGACGGGTAATTATCTAATAGAACGAATTACCAATCTGGTCTGATGGCCTTGGAATTTATTATTAATCAGCAGCAGAAATGGTTATCGATACCACAGTCAGTATATGTTTTGTCCACCATTTTCTTCGGGAAATGTCTGTACCAAGTCTGAAATATGGCAGTTGTTTTTTTATTTGTTCCGTTGATTGATAGCGTTTGATTTTGTCATTTTTTATGGACTTCCCTTTTTTAATTTGCCTTGAAGTTCGGTATTTTTGTTATAATTTTTGACTACTTTTCTTTTTTTTTTAAGTTAAGAAGGTACCAAGAGTTGAAGAAAAAAAATAACAGCCGATCACGTGCACAGACAACACATAAAGGAAAGACAGGATGACAAAACAAAACTTTTCTCAAAATTCTACACAGTATACAGTACACTAACCGAACCAAAAACTTGGGGAGGGGAGCGCATAGGTGTCCGGAAGGATAAGTAATCCCTGATCTACTAGTTAAACCCGCCATGCTACGTAGGTTTAAATTTGATATGTTCAATAATTATCTCACAAGTCAAATTTTCCCCAATTGAAACATATTCTCTATTGGGTGCCATTGTTATTCATGATTAAGCGCGGACCGTATGAAAAGGCTGCATTGTCGAAATCGTAAAAGAACATAAATTTGATAAATACTATATGTTATGCAATAATTTTCAAGATTATTTTCCTGTTTTGTCTGTTTAGACTTTTAGGGGAGGGGTCGATCTTCGTGAGGTTCTTCGAGTGTACTATTTAAGGTTGGTTTGCAGTATAAACTAAATATAATGGTACTGGCGAGTAAAATTATGGACTATTACAAAATTTATCTTTTTAGCATGGTAATCGTTCTGCCCGTATTAAATTCCAAACATAAAATATGTGTTAACATGTGTTTAATGAAATCCCAAATTATCCGATTATGAAATGACATTTGTGATGGGCTTATCGGATTGAACATTATCGCATAATCTAAACCTCTAACAAATTTGAGCAAACTGTATACAATTTTGGCAAAGAAATGCGTTTTTGTTAATACATCAAACAAAATCACATCAATGCATATAAATACAGCATTTTTACTCTGCACACCCTGTATCATTTCTATAGCAATGAACTAGTCAACTACTTTTCCCCTTATTCTCCGTTGCTTTGGAACTTCAATAGTTGTATTGTCGGAAATATAATACTTTTCAGACGTTTTTATAGAGGATATAATATTGATACAATGTGCATATACTATATAAATAAATAAATAATAATAGAAAAGTATTGCGATACAGTTATGATCACTTATTGGTCAAAGTTCTATCGATACTTTTTTTTTGGCATTGCCTTTTTCAGACTGTGTATGACATCTTAGCTCTAAATCTGTTGGATACGACTGAAATTTTGGTCTGGTAAACCATGATTTATTTGTTATTTGAAAACGGTTTTGAACTAGCTTTCAATAACTGCGTGTACTTTTGAGATCGGAACATTATGTCTTTTGTCTTTTTGTTAGTATGTTCAGTTTTTTTGTGCTTCGTTCTGATCTGATGAGTCAAGCCATTTCCAAATTGTTTATTATAGTTTGTTTTATGCTGTGCTGTCACACCACTGTCCCAGGTAAAAGGTAGAGTTTATCCATCACATACATGTTTAACCCCGCCACATTCTTTATGTGCCGGTCTCAAGTCAATCTGTCGTTTTTGTTTCTCGTTTATTGTTTTTAGCATAAATAGGGTCATGATCACTGAACATGCATGGAACTGTATTTTAAAGTTATAGTTTAAGGTAGCTTACCATGAGGTTGAAGTCACATCGACTTACAACTGAGTGCATATGTTCTTTATGATTTGATTTATTTTTTTTTAATTTGCCAAATAAAGGTTTTCACCAAGTACATGGCTGACTTAACAATTTTGGCCCGACATCTTGTTGACACTTATATTTTGCACAAGGTCAAGTTTTCTCAGACTGTTTAGGACGTCTTTACACTAAATTCATTGCATGTGTACTTGATTGAAATTCTAGTTTGGGAACATTGTATATTCATGAGTTGGAATTGGCTTTCAATTAGCTTACAGTATAACTTCGAGTACGGTTAGATCGGTACCTTGTGTTTTTGTCTTTATCAGGTTAGGGGTTGTTGCGTGCTATAGTGCCGATTTGATGATTCAAGTTTTTTCCATTTAATTTTCATTGTTTATTCTTAATATATAGGATACATGCTGCTACTCCACTGTCCCCATATTAAGTTAAGGTAGGGCGCTCATAAACATATTTTACTCCGTCACATTCTTTATGCCTCTGTTCCAAGTTAGGAACCTGTATTTCAGTGGTTAAAGTTGGTTGCTGTTTTCCCTGTGTTTTTTTTCTTGTTGTTTTTTGCATAAACCAGGACGTTTGTTTACTATTTTGAATTGTTTCACAATTTGTCTTGCCAGGCCCCTTTATAGCTTACTACACGGTATAACGGATTTTGCTCATTGTTGAAGGCCACAGAGTGCCCTATAATTATTTACATTCTCGTCCTTTGGTCACTGGTGGACAGTTGATACAAATTGCAAGTGGCGCAATCACACCAAATCTCTTATTATCATATGGAAATGTGAAAATATGCATATATTTCTGAGGCAAAGATTCTTTTAGAAAAACAGTACCATCTGTTACATATGCGTATAACACGAGCAACTTCACAATCATTTACACAGTTATATGAGAAAAACTAATAGAAATGATATTTTAACATTGAATGATAATCAAAGGAACATGTATGCTTCTTTACCTGACATTTGTTAATCGGGTTTTAACCGGATTTGTGTGGTTTTTGGAAATTGGCGCGCGTCAGTTTTATTATACTTGGCAGCCGATCTATTTACTTACAAATGTTTTTGTTTATACCTATGTAAAAAAAACAGGAAATCATACAAAATTTGAATTGTCTTGTTTAATTATATTTTCTGTTGCAACTCTCCAATCTATTACACTTCAGATAAATACGCTGTGTTGCCGATCAAGCAAGGTTTATATTTTTTTATCAATAGCTTATTAAAATTTGACAGTTGTAAATTGATTTCACATGTATGTTGATATTATGAAACTTATTTAGTTATTTATCCGAATTGTTTTGCCCCTTTTCAATGAAGTTGTATTACATATCAAATACGTAAAATCTTTATGATAGTTAAGCAGTATGCATATAGTATATATAATAAACTTCATTTCATTTTTAAATCACTCTACATGAAGAAAAATCTTAGGTTATCGTCAATAAGACAGAAAACCAACAACACAGGTTTAACAAAAACATTTCTAAAAGTCGTAACATTGTTATCAATGATGTACAAATACCGTAGCTGTATGCCAAGCTCTTTTACGCCCTAAGACCAGACAATTTGTAGAGTGTATTAATTTCTTTTACGCCTAATAATTGTGTATACAACCCACAAATTATCGATCATACTGTTTATCAAAAACGGTAATCGACCATATGTGATTAATACTCGATGGATTTCATGAACAATTATCGATAGTGGGTAGTTTGAATTTAAGATCGATTAATGAATGATTATTGAACGTATTGCTAATGTACTAGGCAACTGTCCTGTCTTTTCAAATAGGAAGTAAGTACTGGGGATTAATTTTATATATAAAGCTAAAATATTGTACAACTCTCTTTAACTGCAAAATAATCCCAAATAGGAATATAAGTATATCAATAAAATATACATGATAAACGACAAAAATAATGTGGCATAGGAGTAGACTGCATATTGAGAAGGACATACTTTCCACAGTTACAAGAAAAAAAATAGAATCTTGTCTATAGTCTTATAGTCTAGAATTAAGTCAGGGCCCTTTTTCATTTTCATTTTTTGGGGTCAAAGAGTGGGGGAACGGATAGGAGCTAAACATTCCTGCCTCATAGGCCTATATCTCAATAGAGATATAAAAATATTTGATATTTTTCATTTAAATGCAATATTTTGTATCTAATTGGTATATTTCTTCATTTAAATGCAATATTTTTTCATTTAAATGCAATATTTTTTTATTCAATTGGTATAACTTGTCATTTTAATGCAACATTTTTTATTCATTTGGTATATTTGTCGTTTTATATAGTGGTATATTTGGACATTCGTGTTACTCAGTCTTTAGTTTTCTGTGTAGTGTTTATTAGACTGTTGCCTGTCTTTCCATCGTTTTGTTTTGTTATGGTAGTGTCTTGGTTTTTTTCCCCATCTTAAGATTTTTGATTGTCTCGTTTATTTCTATTCAAAATGTCACTACAGACATGGGCATATCAAACGAGTTGGGAATATACCGTATAAAGGGATCACGGAACATCCCCGTCTAAAAGGGGACATTAACGATACGGAACGAAAATCGTATCTTGTGTAATCAATTTTGTGTTTCCCGTGAGATACTACAATAGTCAAATCTTAAAAAAGAACTATTCGGAGACTCATGAAATTTATAAAGTGTTGTTTTTACTTTTTATTGCTGTTTATATTAGATTTCTTTAAGGTGATCAGTTCCCTTTGGCAAATTTTCCCGGTATGCTTACAGAATTAAATCATATCTAATGTTAAAGTGTTTTCCACACCTTTTTTTCATCATGCTTGAAGATATTGATTGATAATTGGTATATAGTTTTATCATGACAAGTTATACAGATCAAGTTCGAAATTTTGTTTCGGTCTGATAATTTTGTGTAGAGTTAAGGTCCTTGGACTTGAAAAATTCACTCATTTAATCAGTTTTCCACACTGTTTTTAGTCATGCTTGAAGATATTGACTTGATATCTTCTTTTTGTTTACACCATGACAAGTATAGAACAAGTTAACTTTTTGTTCCAGTATAATGAATTTTTACCCGGTAGGGGACTATGTATTGCCATGCAATACCCTCAGAATGCTTGTTTACTTAAAGAAAAGGAATATAAACATAGTGATTCATATGTCCAAATTTAAATTCAGAATTAAGTCCCCTTCCCATTTTTTTTTCTCTTTTTTGTAAAGCAACTAATGATTTTTATATTGACCTAGTGCCATCCTAAAACTTTTTAAATGAATCCTAAACAAAAATTCGGATTCTTTTATGCTTTAATACAAATTTTCATGTTCATGCTTTTATTTGCAAATTTCTAAAGAACTGCAAATACAAACGAGACAATAAAAAATCATAAGAAGGAAAAAAAAAAACAACCCCTGAGACTTGACATGTTCCGATGTTTTATTTTGGTTATGTCTTGTGTATAGATATAGCGAGGAAGATTTACCAATCTACAAGTTTATGCTTCATTATAACGGGTTATGACTCTACAACGGTTACACCACTAGTGTCACTAATTGACTTGAGGAAAATCCCAAAACCGTACGTACAACGTCCGTTTTGAACTGCTTATCCTTCCAGAGCACATGTTTCGCCAGTTTTAGTTTAGGTTCGTGTTGCTCAGTTATGTAGTGGTCTGTGATGTTTTTTGTGGTCCGTTGTTTTTCTTTTCGTCTCTTTTGTTTGCCATGTCATTTTTTGTCTGTCTTTTTTTGTATATTTTTTTCTTCTATTATAAGTTTGTTTTGATTAGAATAACAAACTTTGTATTTTCATTCTCCAAATATTGAGTCATGAATTTTATATGTTTTAGTAATACGATGAACTTTAAAAAAAAACGCACAAGAGTTACTTATCAAGACAACATATAAAATCCAGAATCGACCAATCACAAACGTTGTTGCAAATTTGACCTGGTGACGCCAAACAATTTCCCATAATGCAATTATTGCATATAAATAAAAAAAAACTACTAAACATTGCAAATTAAAGTTAAAACGACAAATATACCAATCGAATAAAAAATATTGCATTAAAGTGACAAGTTATACCAATTGAATAAAAATTATTGCATTTGAATGACAAATTATACCATTCGAATAAAAATATTGCATTTAAATGAAAAAATATACCATTTAAATAAAAAAAAATATTGCATTTAAATGAAGAAATATACCAATAAAATAAAAAATATTGCATTCAATATACATGTATTGTGGATTGTTAACCCCGTATCGCACTGGAGACACCCGGAACTATCAGTAATAATTTATTGAATAGTGCAGGAAGAACCATTGACAATAGAAAGGATGGTTTCTTCAAGTTGTAAAAAAAAATCATGCCTTTCAATTTGCATCGTAATCAAAAGAATACAGTCCATCATTTGATCAGTATAGATATGGTATGAAAACACCATTTCAATATACAACAACAAAATTATTTTCATTTACCTGTGTTTAAAGTTATTGCAAATGGATGGTATTTTTGTTCGAGCATATTGTTTTTCTTTAATTGTTTAACATTTCTTACCGATATAACATGTTACTTTTATTATTCTTCCCTTAGTTTATTTATTTTGTATTTACATTGTGTCATAGGTCAAATTTATTTGTTCAGTGTATGTTCAATGGTGTTAATATGTCTTTTGATTGAGTTAAGCTATTTCAGTTGATATTTTATAGTGTGTCTTTCTATGTTGTGATGTTACACTATTGTTTCAGAAAAAGGGTGAAGGTTTGGTACCATTAAAACGTTTAAACCCGCTGCATTTGTTTGCACCTGTCCTAAGTCAGGAATCTGATGTTCAGTAGTTGTCGTTTGTTGATGAGGTCCATAAGTGTTTCTCGTTTCTCGTTTTTTATATAGATTAGACCGTTGGTTTTCCCGTTTTAATGGTTTTACACTAGTAATGTGTTGGGGCCCTTTATAGCTTACTGTTCGGTGTGAGCCAAGGCTCCGTGTTGAAGACCGTACTGTGACCTATAATGGTTTACTTTTATATATTTTGACTTGGATGGAGAGTTGTCTCATTGGCACTCATACCACATCTTCTAATATCTATATAACACTATAAAAGCAAAGACCTACAACTCATTTTGCTAGCAATGAAACTATAATAAGACAGATATTCATACAGTTAATTATTTTTTTCTTTTTCATTATAGAATAAAAAAGTAAATAAAGACACACATTAAAGATGGACTGGGAATACTACAACCGTTAACAATGAAGCAATACTTCAGTACTTCACGTGAATTCTCATTTTTATATAATTAGAATAGATATAACTGTATGTCGAAATGGGAAACTTAGGAACAAAAAAGAAACAAAAAGAAGAGGACATTGCCGATGACGTGTGGCTAAAACTAAATGATGGTCAACAAAAGTCACCAAAAAGTAAGAAAAAGAAAAAGAAAAAACGGAAAAAGAAAGGAAAAGGAGATTCTCCTGACAGAATCGAAGAGGACGCGTCACAATGTGACAGTTATTCATATTCTACACTAAGTAGCAGAAAACTATCAGACAGTACCATTGCGTCTGCAGGTACAATCACACAGCAAAATGAAAAGGTTGAACAAAATACATCCAGATTATGTGGGACAAATGTAGATGACCAGTCCAATGGAAGTATTGGTTACGTCACCGCGTCAGATACATTCACGCCCCCTTCGCCACGAAAGGGCATACATGCGAAATTTTCTCCTGTCATAGCACGAGATAGTCCGCGTGTGGTCCGGCGACTTTTACAACGTGAAAAAATTCTAGAAAGTCCAGAGAAAATTCTAGAAACCCCAAAGGAATCATTGGGTAATCTATCACCAAGAGCTAGATTTTTCCTTACAACCCCCGAACCTCCTAAAAATATGGCATTTGAAAACAGAAAATTTTCTCGACACAGTAGCGGAAGCTCTATAGATTCTAGAATATTAACATCACAATCAGAAAATAAAACGTCACAAATATGTGTAGAAGGTGGAAGTGACGATAAATCTTCAAAAATATGCAAAGAACGCGACAAAGACAACCGTTGTATAACAAATGGATCTCTAATCGTTAAATCAAGGCAACTACAGCAGAACAAAAATACATGTGACAGCAGGTTTTCTAATAATAGCTTAGAAATGAGTGACAGTACAACAGAAAATCTTGTCAGAACTGGTGAAAAAGCTAAATTAATACGCTACGATGGCGGTAACTTGTCACCTGCCGAGAGGAGAAAGTGCAAACAAACCCAACAGAGTGAGGTAGACAAAACCACCAAAATAATATTACCTTTCGTGAAATTTGATAATGATCATCTTCATCAAGGTGTACATAGTAACTTCATAGATTATATTGAGAGGCCCGAGAGGGATAAACAGACTAAACGCGATACTTATTGTGTTCTAAAGAACGGGATATTAAAAGAGGAAAACGATAATGTACACTTAAAAGTTGAAAGTTGTGCCGAATTTGTTCCACCTCCCTCACCTGCCTCAGGTGTTACACTTTTAGAGGTAGATGAATGTGCAATAATTGAAAGTGAAACGTGTTCCGAAATACATCTAAGTAGGGACGATGAAATTTTCGGAGATTCAATTTGTAAAAGATTATCATTGCTTTTGGAATCTGAACAAGACAATACAAAGTTAAATCGGTCTGAATTTCACGAGTTCACCGATTCGCCGTCATCCTCTCCAGATATACCGGAAGTACAGCACATAGATCCCGATGAACGTTTCGAAGACGTGTTTAGATATTTGGAGCAATCATGCCTCAAGTCTACGGATTTCGATGACGCTTACAAGTCAATTGAAGAGACAGAATTAAAAAGTAATCTAAAACAGGAAGAAAAAAATTTAAAACTCATTTGCAAAGAAAATTACGAAATATTAACGGTACCAAAAGTTGATGCCACTGTTAAAACTCCTCAAGGAAAAGACAATGCTTCAGTTTTAGATGTTATGAATAATAATTTTAGAATGAAATCAACAGATGATGACATAAATTCGCAAGTCAAGGATTGTACTGAAGTTGCACAACTAGATGTATGTCAAAACGTATTGAAGCGCAAAAGTGAGCTAGAAATTGAAGAGCAAATGAAACACGAAAACGAGTTAAATGAAAAATTGATTCAGCAACATATACAAGTATTGCAAAACATACTTCCAACTCAAAATGAACCAAATAAAAGAAATTCTACGTTATTTGCTGTTAACAATAAACATGCAAATGATCCGGATAATTATATATTGGTCACAAAAAAAACTTACGGCGTAAAACGTGGAATTCTTGTAGAATTAATGGACGAAGAGAAGGACCTTTTAACACGTGATGTCATTAAAACTATGGACGGTAATGATTGGATTGCTACTGGAAGTGAACTGAAATATAAACCAGAATCAATGCTGGTAGAAACAGGTCTTAACGTAAAATGTCCTGTAATTACCGAAGATTACAATTCAAAGGAAGAACCTGAGTTGTCTGGTTCGTCTGAAAGTTTGGAGAGTCTATCTGAACCAGTCTATTATAACTTAGATGATTACCAAAGACATAATCAGAATTCAAAATATAATAAAGGAGTGTTTGAGAAACAAAATGAAGAATATGTGAGACAGAATCGAGAATTCGAAATAGATGATTATGAATTTGAAAAGCATGAAAGAGAATTCGAAATGGACGAACACAATTTTCAAAAACACAAACGGAAACTGGAAGGTCAAGATCGGGAATTCAGTGACACCCCATCATCGGACGAGGAAATAGATTTTAAAAATATTCTGAATAGGAGTCAAAGTCAGAGCGATAGCGATTGTTCTGATTTTAGACCAAAAAGAGAAACAGATATCCTTAGTGAAGTTATTAGATCTTATAAAGATGAGGATTATTCAGACTATTCTGATGAGATATCAGAAGAAGAAATTTTATACTCCGAAGAGCCACGAACTGAGAGGCAAATAACAGTAAAACGAACGCCTTCAAAACTTGACCAATCTATTCAGAAATTGTTCCAGGAAAAATCAAAACAGATTTCAATTTCTGCACCGCAAAGACCAGATAAGCAATTAGAAAATTTTGATCTCACGCCGACCGCTGAGGTATATGAACAATCACAAGCGGAAGGTTATGACTCCCCTTTTCATAAATCTTCTGAGGGCAGTAGGCGATCAGTTGCCTTCACTGAATCAGACCTCGATGCGTCAGAAAAATGGGAAGATGATGATGATGATGCTAGTAATGATAGTATGCTAGCAGATGATGAGGACGATGACGATGAATTTGGTCAAATTATTTTTAGTAAACCGTACATAGAACATGACGACAAGGTGGATGCCTTGTTTAGCTATAATATGGTTAAAACAATGCCAGAAAGTCCGGTCGTGTGGGAACCGGAACCGGAAGATGATGATGTATTTCAGGACAATATTCCGGTAGCATCAAGTGGATATCACCCGGAAGAATCATTAGAATCGTCCGACGAAGCATTTGGTGATGCTCGGAAACAAATGCAAGAAATTCACGAACAACTTCAGACCTTACGTGAACAAATGGTTACTTTCGAAAAGGAAGAGGACGATTCTAGTCTTCCGACTTCACCATTTGACGACAGAATATTGAATATTCCGAAAGGTGATAAGGATTAGTAGCAATACATTATTAGTGATGTTCTTCCTATCATAGACCAAGTTTAGACGTTAATGCTATTAAACATTGGGAGGTATAGAAATCCTGACATAAGTCATTATGTAATATAACATTCTGTTGAAAATTTATCTTAAACCCGTTAAAATTTTTCAAATGTTTTCCTGGTTTTGCAACAGAGTTGATATGCAACCTTCCCTAAACATATCTCAATTTTAATCGACCGGAATTTGCCAACATACAATCTTTATTAGTATCAAATCAAATCAGACACTCCTATTACCGCTTCATTGTGAGAAGGTCTAAGATTATCAACATCATGTCGTGCATTGATTGTAATGTTGCAAGATTTCCTAAAGTTCTCTTATTAAAGAAGACCGTGTTTCAAATCGCAGGTTTTTCTGAGTTTCAAATGACACTCAAAAATACCAAAATTACAACCCCCCCAAAAAAAATAAAATAAATAAAAAAATAAAATAAAAATCATTATCAAAAATATAACAAAAAACAAAAAGGCAACTAAAAAACCTAAGTGTATTACAGCTAAATGATTTGTGGTTGAATAAATCATTTAATTACGGTCTCACAATGGACTCGTATATTGTAACGCAAAATGCAATCCTCCTTCCCCGAATTGATACAGTATAAGGTGTGCTCTGAAACACGGAAAACTTTATTTTTGCAACATATGGATGAATTATTTTTCATTAATTGGAAATAAATCAGAAAACAGTTAAATACATGCACGGCTTCCAAGATGTGTTCCTTAATCGTTCACTTCTTGTAGTTTTCACGATAACTTCAGCGACTTAATTGCACTATTATACCTTATAAAAGCAATCTTGAATGACAATAATATTGTTTTTATGGGAAAATAATAGGCAAGAGATTCTAAAGGTGTAACACCACTAATTCGGGCCCGGTTTAGAAAGCACATTCCAAAAATTAGTACATATTTAACACAAGATAGTTCCTACGCATGGGTGTTACTTACAAAATATGTAGAATATTTTGGTAATTTTGGTAAAGAAAATGAAAGCTGAATGACTGGTGATCATTGTAGAACACTGTTTTGACTTATAATTTTGAATAAAAAAAAAACTGCATGGAATTTTAAAATGAGGGTACATTTTGCCTGTTTGTCAGTTCTGAAGTACCTGTCTAGGTACATCCGATGTTCCGGGAACCAGTTCTCTCTTATATGCAATCAAAGGTATGTTGATTTTTGCATAAGGTGTTACTTTGACATGCAATAATTGTCACTTTATTTGAACTTAAGACAAAAGAGCTGTGCCTGCTTGAAATTGAGGAATTTAACATAGAAAGCAATGGGCCATGCATTAGTAGTGTACTTCCTAAAAGGAGAATCAAAACGCATAAGTCGAGGGGAGAGAAACCAACAAATTATGACAAAGGACGAAAAACGACAAAAGGACAAAAAATTAAGAAAAAACTAAAGACTGAGCAACACGAATATCCGTGGGTGATCTATGGTAGTCAAGAAGGGTATTCAGATCCTACTCGACATGTGACACCCGTCGTGTTACTCATATAAAATACGATGCAATACGTTTTTTATGTGTGGACATTACATTAGAACATAGTGAATTCATATACGTTTTAACTTTAGTCTTTCTCGCACTGACGATGTAGCAAGATTTTCCGTTTTGTAAAACTATTAATGTACAAATAGGGTTTTAAATGTTCCATAGTAGATAGATGCAACCTACTTAAAAACAAAACTGGAAACTGTCCAAGGTTGACCATCTTCTACACAGATAAGTTTTTAAATGTACGATAGATGAATATTTTACAGAAATGTATCTGAAAATAATAATTAATCTTGCATAATTATAGAGAGTTAATCCACGAAACGAAAACAAAATTTTATTTATATTGATTTTTCAATCTAAGGATGTGTATCCTTGTCCAATTTCACACATGAATTAAAAATGTAATAGATTTCATTATAAGACAGTGTGTCATGGTTGTAAAGAGTTACTGTCACTTGGTTCATCAGTGCATTTCATTGTAATTGGAGTTTTAATTTGTTATCAGGGAATTAAAACTTTTTAAAACTTCATGGATATTTTTCATTGCTCAATTGAACTATTCTTATTGAAAGGACGCTACATAAATTCGAAACTTAAATGGATGTCCGTTCGCATTTTCAATAAATTCCTATCGGAATTTTTCGTAGGCAATGTACGTATTAGAACATTAAGTCTAGTGACCTATTCATATCAAAAAAATATCTGAAAGAGAGGCGAAAGGGACATTAAAACTCACAAGTTGAAAACCAACCGTGACAACACCATGGCAAAAAAACGAAAAACGACCAAACGAAAAACAACAGTATACAAAAATAACATAGAAAACTAAAGAACGAGCATTATGAACCTCTCAAAAAAATCGGGGTGATCTCATGTGCTCCGAAAGTGTTATCAGATCCTGCTCCACATGTAACACCCGTCGTGTTACTCTTATAAGCTAAGTGATATTAAAAACATTTCTGCCGAAACCTTTTCATTTTCTTGTACTTTACTTTTTGTATACTTAACAATTCATTCATCTTTACACATTTAGTATGGAAAATCCTAACACGCCCTGTTCCCACCTAAATATTCTCGTTTAAATTACATGTAAATCAAAATCAAGTGTTCAATGATATTTTTGATATATTTTGAATTTTAACAGAGATAATTTACATAATGATATTCGAGCAAAATTTATCGAGAATAAATCATTATTTAAAACCAAGTTGATGTTTTTTAAAATATACGTCCGTATCTCGATTATATAAACAATTATTATTTTTGTCATTCAAACTGTGTTTCGTTTTTTTATACGGCAACGAAGTTGGACAAAATTTTCATCGCGTCTTCTACATCTATAATGAATAACACAACAGGAACTAAACATGGATGCACGAGTCTTTGAATATTCCTGCAATCTCTTTATTTTTCACTAGAAAAATGAGACTGAAATGTACGAGAAGTCTCGAATAGTAAACAAAAACAAAAATCATATAAGGGAACAAAGAATGTAAACTCACCAAAGACACAAGGATTATAATTTAACTTGCAAAAATATTTGACTAAATTTTTATTTTTTATATATTTGAGATATAAAAAATTATAAACATGGATTTACTAGGTATACAATTTAAAAGCAGGGCCTAGGAAAAGGTCAGAGGGTTACAAAATCTGGAGTAAATGTCGAAAACGAAGATTTTAACCTCTGGTAAAATATAGAAAATCAGCTATCTCATTTGCTTTCTAGTTCTAAAAGGTTTCTTTAGTGTGATCATTTATAATACATAAGAGTACTTTGGTTTCTATATCATTTTTATTTATATCATGTACGAATTATCATATCTTATTAGGTCTTTCCACTTTTCTGTGGAAAGACCTATTGTATTTGTTCTGATTATTATTATTTTTTTCTTCTTCCGCCCCATTTTTTTTCTTACGGTGTTTGGTGGTTTTGCAAGATGTCACTTAAATTTTTTGCATATGATATCGAACAGTTATTGCACTTTTGAAACTGACCCTAGGCCTGTTTAACCGAACACTTTTTATTGTAAGAGTTATCTCCCCAAACAGTTTTTCATGTGTGCGCATCTCCTTCGCAACCGTAAAAGATTACGACAAAATTATTTCACCAATTTGCTCATTCTATCCTCAGGATCTGAAGAATAATTTTGACCGAAGCCATCCAGAGACTTCATATGAGAGTTATGCATTTGATATAAGTGATATGCATTTGCAACTGGTAAACCATAAGTGATAGAGACCTAGGGTCTGTTGATTTGAGGTCCTTGGTCCAATATGAAGAAAATTAGGTCAAGGTCAAAGGTCAAAGGTCATGTTGTGATTTTAAACATTCAGTTCATATCCCTTCTTCATAGAAAGAGTTATAGATATCGACAAAAACATTAAACCAAAATGTTTGTCGCGACATGTCCTTACTTGAAATTTTTTGTCAAAGTGGTACGTGTCATTTTATTGAAGGGTCTATGCCATGTTATGGTCAAATCAACAAATTACTTATCGAAACTTCAAACTTTGTAGCTATCATATTGTAAATGTTTTTTTTATCTCAGTTGTCAACCACAGTCTACCACTACACTCACCCCCACCCCCTCTTTTTTCAACTGATTTTTTTTAATTATCCCATTTCTATGAGAGAAAAAAATCGCTTTTAGTCTCGTTCATTTTACTGTAAAACGTTAATCCTTCTTATGTACAAACTCTTTTCTAAAATAGAAATCCATCCCTGCAAAAATCTGCTCCAATTCATGTATTTTCTGAAATTAATCGATAAATGTTTTGTTAAAATACTATTAAAACAGCATTATTTTTGTGTACATGCAATGAATGAAGACTCGTGATCAGCGATTAGACAATAGTTTACCTGTAAAATGAATCAAGAAGATATATTCCCGTTAGACCCGTGCGATCCGCTTGATGGAGAAATTAAAATCAATGACGTAGAAATCGCTCCCAAGTTCGTAAATATTACTGAAATCCTATATTCAAATTTCTAAACATGCATAAAAATACAAATCTGTGCTCCCGTAAACATGTGTACGTTAAATCCATGCATGATCCGATATCAATGACCTGTAAAAAAAAAACCAATAGCTATCGTGTTTTTCCGATCAATACACATGTGCTTTGTTCAACGGTCTCCCATGAAGAGACATATATATTTGAGCGTCACGTGACTTCGCAACACCATCGCGCGCGCGCGGACCTAAAATTAGAATGTAACATTCCATATCAAAATATAGAAAGCGAAACTTCTAAGACAAAATGTTACTCAGTGTTTTCCTACAAGTTCAAACAAAATGCACACACAACAAATAAAAAAAACATGAAGTCCAAGTTCCCGTAGAAAATAGAGAAAATTTAGAATAGGAAGATGTAAGGATTTTTATTCATTAGGAAATCCAGGCCGTCCGTTTGGGAGTCCGGCATGTACAAGTACGCAGTCACGTTCGGTCAGAATATGGACGTTTA
Organism: Mytilus californianus; assembly: GCF_021869535.1. Lineage (NCBI taxonomy): Eukaryota > Metazoa > Mollusca > Bivalvia > Mytilida > Mytilidae > Mytilus > Mytilus californianus. The sequence goes on from NW_026262668.1 coordinate 24,853,195, forward strand.
GTCCGATGCCTCGCATAGAGAGAGTGTCATGCAAACTTTCAATTAATCAATCAATCAATCAATCAATCAATCAATCAATCAATCAATCAACCAATCAATCAATCAATCAATCAATCAATCATTGTTTCTGAGAGGAAAGACCGTTAACAATTGTTTTAAAACAATTGATTTATATTTCCAATTTCATTTATTAATAAACTTTCTCGGTTATGACGTCAGTTGATGAAAAAAAAAACGTGTATCGAGTACACGGGAATCTTTTTGTTGCATTGAATATACTCATTTACCGGTAGATTTATCTTTTTTTCATTTTGTAATTAACTCTTGGTCATCTCACAGACATCACGTTTAGCCCAATCTTGTTAATTTGAAATTATATGCAATCTAAAATAAATATTGTCCGAAAATATGACATTTTATCTTTATTAACTTTAACTAAAATATTCCCATCAGTTTGAATCATAAACCCCAATAACGTATATTGATAATTCTAGAGTACATGTACCATATACATGTATTTGCACTACATTTTACTTCTCAAACCACAAGTTATAATAATAATAAAATGATAATAATTATAATGATAAATGATAATAATACCAAGAAGGTTGTATGGGATGTCATACAATACTAATAACCTTTTTTGGGTTAAAATAAACAAACAGATTTAGCGACATCATATTTCATGCAAATATTTTAAGTCCTAGAGAAATGTATAATATATAGAAGAACACTACTTACGGTACCACCGATTAGTCTGTCTGTCCGTCCGCCAGCACTTCTATTTCATACGAAAAGTCCTGAAACTTTCCAAGATTAAAATCTGAATAAGATATATACTGTTGCCAAAAAAATACAAATTTCTGTGTTTTCTTTACTGATTTAATTTATTTTCATTTTCTTTCTAAAAAATATAGGTTATTCTTTATTTCTAACAAAAATTAACAAAAACAAGAAAGCATATATAACCGGGAGTTTTCCGGCTATAGTAATTCAAAGACGGAATACCAATACTTTAAACTTTATTAGCAAGGTCCGGACAGTACCAGACCTTAGACCTCAACTGACTTCAAAATAACATACAAAAGCATATATAAAAACAGTATCTATAGAAAAGGATTAATGTGTCATCGTCAAAGTGATTTCCATTACGACAAATATATATTTAACAATAGAATTAATTAAACACAAAGAAAGGTAAAAGATGAGATAAACAGATTAACAAATTGTCACTTTAGCACTTAAAATATATTGTCTGAATTTGCTTTATTTCTAATTCACATTTGTCCAAATCTTCCGGGTTACACATACGCTGAAATGTCTCTCCTGCATTACTTATCGTGATTGAACTTATATTTAAAGTTTGCAATATGAAGGTTTTACTACAAGTTTCACATAATCTTAACAATATATTTGATCCTTTTAAATGAGGTCAAGGTCAGATGAAGACTGCCTGACAGACATGTACACAGGCACTTTGCTATCATATCATACATCACATATAGTTAGCATATTGCTTGTAGTATGCGAGAAACATTCCTACGTACGCAAACTGAGCATTGACCAATTAACAATAAAAATGAGGTCAATGTCAGATGAACCCTGCTAGACAACATGTACACTATGCAATTATTCCATACACCAAATACAGTTGACCTAATGCTTATAGTAACTGAAAAACAGCCATAACCATAAACAATTAAACAATTAACATGACGAATGAACCATGAAAATGAGGTCAAGGTAAGACATGTTCTCCTTACAATCATTCTATACACCAAATATAGTAGCCCTATTACTTATAGTATCTGAGAAAAGCACAAATCCATATAAATAGATATAAGAAGATGTGGTATGAGTGCCAATGAGACAACTCTCCATCCAAGTCACAATTTGTAAAAGATAACCATTATAGGTCAAAGAAAGGCCTTCAACACGGAGCCGTGGCTCACACCGAACAGCAACCTATAAAGGGCCCCAAAAATGACTAGTGTTAAACCATTCAAACAGGAAAACAAACGGTCTAATCTATATAAAAACGAGAAACGAGAAACACTTATGAACCACATCAACAAACGACAACCACTGAACAACAGGTTCCTGACTTAGGACAGGTGCAATGGGTTTAAACGTTTAAACAGGCGCCAACCTTCATCCTAACCTGAAATAATAGCGTAACATAACAACATAGAAAGACACACTTTAAAATTTAAATTGAAATGGCTTAACTCAATCAAAAGACATATTAACAAAAACAAGTAAACATACACTGAACGAATAAATTTGATCTATGACACAATGTAAATACAAAATTAATACTTAAGATTGTCCAATGAACCATGAAAAAATGTGAAGGTCAGATGAAACATGTTAGACAGAAATGTACACTAAACAATCATACCATACTTCAAATATAGTTGACCTATGGCTGAGATACGGACTGGACAACGAAAACTTTACCTTGATCACTGATCCATAAAATAAGGTCGAGGTCAGGTGAACCCTGTCTGACAGACATGTAGACCTCGCAAGGATCACATATACTAAATATAGTTATTCTATTACTCATAATAAGGCAGTATTTCACATGACAAAAAAAAATCGAAATTGTGTTCAAGCAGTCGCTGAACCATTAAAATGAGGTCAAGACAATGGTCATAAGACAGACGTAAACTTCGTAACATAATGCATTTGCATATAAGGTATGAAGCATCCAGATCTTCTACTCACTGAAATAAAAGCTTCATACAAATAGTTTACGGCGTCGCCGCAACCGCCGGATTGTAATCCGTGTCTCGCATTCAGCGATTTTCGTCGCAATTGCAAGCGATACAAATAAAAAAAAACATATAAGAGATACCAAGAATTTAAAATCATCAAAGACACCAAGTTTAGAAATTAACACGCGAAAATAGTTTACCACTTGATAAGGGACTTCCCGATTTGAATTTTCCTTGGAGTTCCGTATTTTTGATATTTTATACTCTTTACTAAATTTTTATTTCAGGTATTTGCGGTATAAAAAAAACCAAAATAAAAATGAACTTACTAGGCATCAAATTAAAATGCACAGCCTAGGAAAAACTCGGAAGGGTTCAAAATATGTAATAAATGTTGCAAACTTGAGAAGAAAACACAATTCTGTGAGAACATTTTGATGTCTAGTAAAATATAGAATATCAGCTATCTCATTTGCTTTCAATTTCTAAATGGTTACTTTAGTGTAATCATTTATAAGTAAGAGTACATTGGTTTCTTATTATATCTTATATATACATATATCATTTTTACATCGCGATGACCGTGAGGGCATTCCGATGTATTGTTACAGAGAGATTTCCGTTACGTAACTTTCGTGTTTGACTGGTAACCGATCTATAATCTATAAATACGCGGACATCATCGAGTGCAAAATAACATTCCTTATCGCTTGTTATAAATTCATTTCTTCAATAAATACTCATAAAATATTTTTTTTAGAACATAAATTAATAATAAGAAAATTTTTTGTTATATATATATATATATATAAGTAAAAAATCATTAATATCTATGCACACGTACAGAAAAAATTGTGACAAGTTAACGCATGCGGAAGAATATCTCAAGAACGTTTGCAATCTCCCATGTAGAGTTATCGGTCCTTACTCTCTCTCTCTCTCTCGGACCGATAACTCTGCATGGGAGATTGAACGTTTTACGGGAAAATATGAATGCCTATTCAAATCCAATCTATTATAAAAATCGAATTTTTACAGAAGAGTGTCCACCATGCACATGCACTGCACTATTATTAATATAGTAGAATAGAATGAATACAAATGGATGAAAATTATATATACATGTAACTGTTTACTTATATACAAATATTAATATAATATATAACAACAAATCAGAGTATACTGATTTGTATCACTACAATATAATAGTTATTACGTTGAGGTTGAATTCCCTATCATTTATTTATCATCCACACACGAACTTGTCTCAGAATTTTTTTTATATCTGTACATTAACCTCACTTTCATGTATATAGATGTGATTTTTTTTCTGAGACAAGTGCTTGTGACCATCCACAAGAACTTACTTCAGTACTTTGATTGTTAATATTAATGTCACGGGTACGACATTAGTTGTTAAAAACACGTGTCGGCTAAACATGAACCTTTCTGTTGCAAAAAATATACTCATTTTACCGGTAGATATATCTTTTTTCATTTCTAAATTTATACTATTGGTCATCTTACAGATATCACGTTTAGCTCAATCGTGTGGGTTGATTAGAAATTCTATGCATTCTAAAATTAAAGTTGTCCGATATTTTATCATTATCAATTTTAACCAGAGACTTATATATGCGTGTATGTATGTCTCTGTTGTTACAAAAACATTTCAAATAATTCGATTCATAAACTTCAATTAATACTATTTGTAATACTAGAGTACCCTATACATGTAGTACTATTCAAACTAAATTTTACTTCATAAACCGCAATTAATAATAACAATACAATGATGATAATAATAATTACAATTTTTGGGTTATAATACTTGTTAACAAAATATTGGCGACATCGTCTTTCTTGAAAATATTTTCAATTCTAGAGAATTTCCTAATTTAGGCGGCTTTAGCTATACTTTTTGTCCTCTTTGGGTTATGAGCTCTTCATTATTTAAATAAGTTTTGGATTTTCAAATATGTTGGCTTGAGCATCACGTGAGAGACATGTACTGTCGAAATGCGCATCTGGTTCAGTGAAATTGATATACCGTGAATGTTATTATAGAAAAGGGCTTATTAGGGCCCCGTCGACAGTCGCCAGTGCCCTATGTCTATCTTTTGGTCCATCTGCCAACAATTCTAAGTCGTGCGATAAGTCCCCGAAACTTTCCACGATTAAAATCTAAATGAGACGATATATACTGTTGCCAAAAATCCTAATTTCTGTGTTTTTTTACTAATCTAATTAGTTTTTCTATTCTTTCTAAAATAAATATAGGTAATTTTGTATTTCTAACAAATACAATACAAGAAAAAAACCAAAAAGGAAAAATTTGAAAGAAGCCAAGTCCATAAACTCATATGCACATTTTTAAGAACCCTTTCATGGGACACGTCTATTAGTTTTGTCTTCTCCACATGCAAATCATTATAATGTAATTAGTCATAATAATACAAAATTTACATATTGCAGTTTCAATTAATAGTTTAGCTTTATACCATTTGATGAAAATAAAACGAACAATATACATGTGGCTGAATAAAATAACGTAATGACAAAAAAACCAAACAAGAACAAAATCTTATCTTTTATTTACTTTTATATTTAGATACAATATCATGCATGATTGATAGACTTAAATTTGCTCCACATGAAATGATGACAACATTTTGTCCAGAAAACTTGTCCATATTTGTCATATAAGCTCCGATGGATACTCCTGCCGCACCTTCCACTATCTGAATGAAATGATATGTATCAAATGTAAATGTTAGATAAACTTATATATAAAACAGACATGTGATGTAATTGCAAATGAGCCAACTATCTATCAAAGTCAAAATGACGTGGATGTAAGCAACTGTTATATCACCGTACTTTTAACAATGAGCAAAACCCATACCGTAGACAGCTATAAAGGGAAACATAACAAAATGTCAAACAATTCAAACGTAAGAACCAACGACAAGTGCATTATATTCCATTAAATTGTTGGTATTGTAATTATTCGTTGAAAAAGTTACTCCGGTCTACTGATGTAATAGTCTCTTGCTATCAGACCTGCTGTGAATGATTGTAAATTGTAGTTATGTTAATCAACATGCAATTTCGTACAATTACAGCTTTTTTTTTTATTAAACATAGTCCGAGATTGCTCTGGCGAGGTTTTTAGGACTTGATGGGGCCGTGAAAGTATGTCGTTGAAAATGGCGGGTGGATGAAATAAAGCGTTCGTTTGTTAAGGGGTTTAGAACGTTAATACACAATACAATTTGGTGGAGTAATAAGAATGAGGAATCAAATGATGTATGATTTATCTACTAGAAGATGAATCATTTACGACTTCAAGATAGAAACCTACCGTCGTGCACCTAGGCTGGGTCGGCAATGTTCATGTTTTCTATATACACTGCGCTATGATGAGTCCTAAAAAGGCTGCCATACTTCAGAGCAATCACGGACTATCTTTAACATGGTAGTATTTAGTATTATTTTACTTGTACCATTTGTTTTTGTATTGAAAATAGATTTAAAAATGTTAATTATTGTAATTTTATATAAGTATCATAAAGCAGAGTGTGCAACTTAATAGTACAAATGTTTTTGAACTATACGTTTGCCCATGTAATACAACAGAAAATGTGGTCTCTATTGTACTTTTACTACTAATGTGTTACATGCAATACATCTCTCATAGGACTATGACACGGTTTCTGGTTAATTTCTTCATGGACAGGTCACATTTTGATCAAGCAAACGGAAAATAGAGGTCGTGACATAGTTAAACTTTTACGTTGAACATATTTATATCAAACCTAAATTGAAGTACGCTACTGTTAGATAGTCATATGATGTTAAAATAATCCACACAAAAAGCTTATTTGAAAATTGTTATTGTCTCCCCTTTTAACTAACCATACATACAGTCTACCCATTATACAAATAAAGGCAACAGTAGTATACCGCTGTTCAATAGTCATAAATCGATTGAGCGAAAACAAATTCGGGTCACAAACCAAAACCGAGGGAAACACATCAACACATACAAGGCATTCCTAGATTTAAAATTGTAAAGGGTGTAATAAACTATGATAAAAGCCATTTCCTGACCTCTAAAATTTCAAAAATAGTAAAATTCTTCAATCCTCTCAAATTATGTTTTGCTTTTTGGTAAATTAAAAGGATCGTCACGGTATAAAATTGATATTTTACGCACAGTTTTTGGAGCAACTAGATATGAACCAAGACCTTATTTAAAAAGAAATTGCATCCGTCTTTTCGTCCTTATTTCATGCCTGATTATACCTTCTCGTTTCCCCCTATAAGAATAATTGGAATGCCGGTTTTCGATGTATCTGCGCATAGTAATTCGTCAGAAAAAATCAAATGTTAAATTATCTACTTACAATACAAAAGGGCAATAAGGTGCAATTACATAAGGAAATTGGATTTTTTTTTAAATCTGATATTGTATACCTTATGATGTTTTTCTACCATAAACATAATAGCTTTTGCTATGTCTTCTTCTTCTACCATTATCCATTCATCTACAAAATCTCGGCATAGCTGAAATGTTACCTAAGGGAAACAAGCAGTTTATATAATAGTTGAAAAAAACTGCAAGGGTTATGAATACTTTGATAAATATTCCGTATCAACTTCACAAATAATACATGATGGTCTTGAAGTATAAATTCCAGGTACTGACGTTGTTTATCATCTTCATTACGTGTTTATAGGGTTCTTTTATTTGTCTTTGTAAACTATTTACCTTTACTGTTTAGTCCATGTTTGGTAATATCCTTTTGGCGTGGCTCGGTATTTATGCATCCCGGCAATGTGTTGTTGTGCTGTGGTCATTTTTTTTATTATTGTCTTTCATTTTTGCAAGTCCTATGTCTATGTCATTTTGTTTTTCTTTGTTGACATATTTGTTTGTTTTTATAGTGATTAAGATTATAACACAGTGTTGACTGCTGTACCCCTATTTTTGACATTTTTACCTATTATGTCTGTTTGTTTTGTTCACACATTGTTGTCACTATAATTGAATTTAATGCGACTGTCATACAAGTCAGAGGTTTAGCTAGCTATAAAACCAGGTTTAATTCACCATTTTCTACACAAGGAAATGCCTCCTGTACCAAGTCAGGAATATGACAGTTGTTTTCCATTCGTTTGTTGTGTTTGAGCTTTTGATTTTGCCATTTTATAAGGGACTTTCCTATTTGAAATTTCCTTCGGTATTTTCGTTATTTTACTTTTTGTTTAATTTTAATGACCAGTCGGAGAAGTATATTTGTACATATAAGACGAAGAGAGAAAGAATGATCATGAAAGATAAATTCTCTGTCTGGTGTTCGTTTTTAATTTGTGATGTCATTGTTTCGCAACATTGTTGAGTAGTTTTGAAGATTAATACTATCTTAAAAAGAATAAAAATCCGATGAAATTTATTGCAGTCACTGCGCGATCATGATATGACTGACTTGGTACAGACAATGTCATGAGAAAAAGTTTAAATAATATGCTTCAAACTTCCAACTTGTGTAATGATACTGTGCTCCTGATTGAGATCTGTGCAGTTTGCACTGTATCTTGTTTCTCCTTTATTCATTAAATATAAAGGTGAGAGGGTGTGGTATGATTTCCAATATGACAACTGCCACACGAGTCCAAATGACGTGTATTGAAGCATATCAGCTGTTCGTAAAATTTTGAAATTATTCGAAATACTGTTTTTCCAATCCCTTTCTCCACAGGTATATATGCGCCACAACTTCTGGGAATTTTATAATTTGAACGCTCTTCATCTTTATAATAATTTGGCCGTCGTTCTGTTCAGATTCGACCACCAATATCTATTTTGAATGCTATTTCTCAACTTACCGTAGACTCTTCTAATCCGCCCGCTGTAGCGTCTGATAGTGTTGGATAAGATTCCTCAAATATTACTTTATTGGCTTTCACTGACTCGTACATTACCTTTGAATTTTTAGGCTGACAGCCATATACCTGGAAATCAAAGCAAAATCTGCCAAATATACACAATAAATCTATTTGCGATACGCAGAGTGCTTTTGATCGATGAAGTGACTAAATTTCGCTGTTATTAATTATTAGAAAACAATTTTTAAGAACATGTGTTAAACTAGAATGAAGTTATGCGAGTAAAACTCAAGTTGGCTGTACTATGCAGTTTATAGGTTAACGACAAAAGCATTTAATATGAAATTTTTAAAGCAAGATCTGTTGACCTTTCTGGAGGATCTGTGTTCTCTCATTGCTTAAAGTGAGGAGTTCCTGTAACTGAACTTTGTTTCATGTATTATTTTATGAACGCTTGTCTTCAGATCTCTTCTTTTACTTTCCTGCAACTTCTCGTGGTTGATAACCCCTTGTTTCTTACTTTTTTAAAATACATTTAATAATTATTTCATTGTTTTAATGTAATTTGAATGAAAAAGGTCTTTCCTGGTTCAATTATGCAAAGGTACCCAAACATACTAATATCCAGAAATTTGCATTTAATTGTCTGTTCCGGATATTTTTTGTTTAGTCAAATAAAGTTCCCCAGTTTAATTCATTGAACTATCACATCTTCTCTTTTTTTCGTATTGATTTTTTTTCTTTTGTCATCGTTTCTTTTCATTCACTAACCACGTGTCCTTCAGTAACATATGTTTTCATGTTAACTGGTGATATGCTTTCTAAGTGAGTTTCTCACTGAACTTTGAAACTTTTATTTAAAAAAATACGAATAAATTGTAACATATGACTAGAACATGTGATCTCCCATATTTTATTGGCATAATGTTTCGGAATTTTTGGCTTTCATGTTTTACTTGGATTGCTGACTTCTTTGGTTCGAACCCAATGGTGAAACTGTAGGTGTAAAAATTATAAGCCTGGCATCTTTGAGTTTTTTCGTGTCCCAAACTTAAAAAAATTAACTGTTTCAAATAAATACGTTACAGTTGCATGCACATAACAGTGACTGTTAAATGAGATGTTTCTGTGAAAGTGATAATCTTTCTTCTTTAGATTATTACACTAATCGTACAGGAAGAGGTAGTTATTGTCTTATATGTACATGTACCATTATAATGTACGCTTCGATCAACATGACAACCTGTATTCTGTCAATCAAATGAAAGAAAAACGATAAGTTACCATAAAATATTATGTCACTAGATAACTACATATATTGTCGATAGTGTAACCTCATTCAACCTTTAACCTGAATAACATGTTTTTTTTATTGAACCACCCTAGCGGCATCGAGTTTATAAGAAGAGTGGAGGTTTGTGGGATAAACTAATGCCACATTGTCGATGATGGCGTGAAAAGAAGGCACTAAAGAGGAGAAAAAGAATATTCCATACGGAATAAAGATAGTGTGTCTTATTTGGGTGACAAAAGACTAACTTTCTGAAATAGCAGAGGAAAATCCGGCTCACTGTGCCAGTCTTATGACTCCATACAAAAATAAGGAGATGTGGTATAATTGCCAATGAGACAACTAATCACTAGAGTTCAAATGAAGTGGATGTAAGCAATTATATGCAACCCTACGGCCTCCATATTTATATCATATTAATATTTTCCGGTACAAAGTTGAAAGATGGTTTATTGCATGTTGGTTATCCACACATACTTTTTTCCATTGAAATTTACAGCGTTGCTGTGTAAACTGACTTACTTTCGTTGAGGGTTTCACTTGTTTTATGTATCTGGCAATTCCAGCAATCAGTCCACCTCCCCCGACAGGAACTAAAACGGCATCGACCTCAGGGAACTCTTCAAAAATTTCAACGCTGAAAGTATGTTAAGGAGCGTGCTTAAATGTAATAATGTACACATTGAAAAGGTTGCAATTATATGGGAGATGTATATGCAGTTAATCAAAAGAAAATAGCTGTTGACACAAAGATATGCCTCATTTGTGTGTTATTTCGATAGTACACATGTATAATGCAAATTTTGATATTTAAATGGCAACACTTTCACATGTAAACTGTGGAAATGTCAATTGGCCATGATAGTTTTCTTTTTCTATGAGTTACTGTGTATTCTGACTTATTTTTATCCCTTTTATTTTTTTGTAAAAACTCATCAAAGATAACAGGCTTTAAGGATGTACTTAGGTGAAATTAAAAAAAATCTATAATTCAAAATTGATACTATAAGTCAGAAGAGCATTAGTTAAGGAACAAAATAAGCTAAATATATTGATAGGTTATGGAGCTCCTTTTCGAGATATTTAATTTAATGACTGGAAAAGCTTTAACCTTCTATTTGCATTGGTATTATTTGGGTCTCAAATCGAAAGAAAGAAATCTAGAATCTGCTTAAATTTTGGTAAATGACCTTTTATGAGCTTTTGAAGTCTTATATGAAAAGAAAAATGGGTGTTATGAGGCAAAACATTTTACCCTGTATCGTATGAAAAAAACGAAGGAGTCCGACAAAAATTCCTAAACCTGACCTAAGTACATCCTTAATATAATTGTGCACGGCAGACGCGTGTTTCGTCTACATAACACTCATCAGTGGTGCTCTAATTAAAACATTTGGGAGGTGAAATCAAATACGAATTTGAAGAGCATAAAAACCAACAATTCCAAAAAGTTGTGCCAAATACGACTATGCCAACCTATGCATTGGGGGTAAAAGAACCAGTAAATTGACATGAAATAAAGATAAATCTTTTACAAAATTAAAAATAATTATGAATGAGCATTTACAACTTTATTTTAAAAACTAAACATGATGGTTCATTTATGCATAAGGTAATTCTTAACGTGACGACACTCAATTGTTCTGTTTGGTGATTCGGACTGTTTGTACTCCAATGTATATTATATCCTTACTGCAAATTATGTATACAAGCTTTAAATATATTTTAAAATATTTTAAAACGAAAACATTGTGACTGTCCTGTTCCATTATCTCTGGATATTTCAAAAGAGAATCAACTCGAAAAAAAACACTTAAAGTTCAGGACATAGAACTTAGACGTACATGTATGCAAAATATTAATACGTTGTGCTTTGACGTATGTAACAAAACAGCGTTTTCAAATAAACGATGTGGATAATTATTTTGATACTTACGCAATACTCCCTTGCCCTGCTACTACCGTGCGATCATTGTATGGAGAGACATAAGTTGTACCATTCGCCTGAATTGAAATTAAAGTTCTAAAAACGATCTATATCTTATTCATTTAAATTTCTTTTCATCTGTGTCTTATTCATTTATATGTTCATTCATCTATATCCTATTCGTTCATATGTCTATTCATATATACTATAGATGCCTTTTCATCTATATCTTATTCATTTATATTTATATTTATATTTTGAATATATCTTATTCATTTATATTTCTATTTTAAATATATCTTATTCATTTAAATGTCTTTTCATCTGTATATTTTTTTTTTTGCTAATGAAGCATGTATCTATATATCTTACTCATTCAGACGTCTATTTATTTATATCTTATCCAATCAGCATTGATTGATCGAAGAAAGAAGAGTTGTTTACATACTTACAGTTTACATACTTACCTGCAATACACACAAGTTTACTTTATTTAAAACATTGTGTATGAATGTCATTGTACTTTAAATTTATATAATTTTTTCTGTACCTCCTTTGTCATCAATGTTTATTAACTCCGGATATTTATAAGAAAGACATTGATTTTGAAGATTTATTGAACATCTATCATTTGATTCAGTAGTTCACAAACTATGTATGTATTAGGCTACCCAAACAGTTGGTCTCGGGTATTCCAGAAATACGAACCGCGAGAATTGAAAACTTTAAAAGACCCCGACATGCAAATGTAAAACATTAATTGAATAATGCATTTAGGTTTGCAACACTTTTAAAGTTTTAATTGTGTTTATTGTTTTTATGTATTTTGCTTTCCATGCTTTTGGTCTCCTAGCGTATTGACCCGGTGCGACATAGTAAACGCAATAAAATCGAATATGATTATTATTTATATGTTCGTTTGCTTGATATACCACCATCCGTTTCAAACCAAAATATGTTTTTCCCCTCTCTCTATAAACATAATAATACAAGGACAGGATAGAATTTGACTTCCACAGGTATTGAAAATAATATGTGGTAATCTGTCAATTTCTAAAACAATTGTTCACATCATTTGAATGTAATAAATACTATTTATTCGTGTTACCTCAGCATCTGATCTTGACTTCAGTTCTGCCTCTACACAATCATTACCATGTAGGACCAATTTTGCTCCTTCGTGTAATAGGTTATCCTTCTTACCAGGATCAACTCCTTCTTGACAATATATAGTCAGAGGAACACCTAAAACCTTGGCTGCTTCTAACTGAAAAATAAAAAGACTATGTGTATTGAACTTTCAGGAGATCTATTTTTTATAAAGGGGGGATTTTTTCTTTTGTAGAAGATATCAAGGAAATAATAATTTAAAACAAAAAATAAAGCATAGTCAAATTTATTACAAATTGTGTTAAGAAAGATTAAGAAATTAACCAGTTATAATATAGATATTCTGGAAATTGAAAATATCTAACAAATGACTTCGACTTTTCAGCCAAACATAGGGACTATACTTTTTACCTTTTTTCAATTTTTTTGAAATACCATATTACTGATAATCAGAGAATATAAATTACTGCTGGTACGTGAGTTTATTACTGTCAAAGCCAGTCGTAAGCCAGTCTGGCGAATTGAGAGAAAAACAAATGGGAACACCTACTACCAAGTCAATACGATAAAAACTTATTGTTACCACGTGTTCCACTAGTGGAACAGAAACTGATTACATGTATACTTTAGGTGTACTCGATGTAACCAACCTTTTTGCTGGGGTTCGTATTTCGTAATCTTTAGATTTCTGTGTATAGTGTTTTGTGGACCCTTGTTTATCTTTTCATTGTTTGATGATCTTGTCTGATGTTCTTTGGCCTATGTTTTTGTATTGCTCCTTATGGTATCTTCTCTTCTCCTTTTTATTTTACACTTACCAACAAATCGAGAGGAGAAAACAACTAGCTAACCAAATAGAAACCAGATCGTTATTTTTGCTAGGACTTCAAAAGGAGAGATCAAAATACGGGAAAATGATTATTTGAGTAAAAAGTAAGTCATTTCAGCTGTATCCAACGTTTTTTTTTAAACTCATCAAATGAAATCGACATGTTTGCTTTTGTAGGGCAATGACATTGTATATGTTGATTGTTTATACATTTATGGTAAAGATTCGAATATGTAATTTTCCACAATATACTCTGCAAAAAGAAACGTAAACTGGTATTTTCACAATTGTATGCTTGGAACCGATTTTTATCCCAGCAATGCTTTAGCTAATAGTGAGCAAACATTTTACATATGAATACAACAAATGGAAGATTTTAACGACCTTGACTGGCTATACAGCCCTTGCACGGTCGGTATTTTATATAAATGTCAAATTGTCCTGCCTATAAAAGGCCGAGGACGTTGAACATTACGCGTAGCAGGCATTCGGCAATCCTCGGGTGACTACGCTACTCTCCTTCTATCCGTTAGATAAGGTACGGAATCGGCCGAGTTGTGACGAATGGCGTAGCAGGGTCCAATCCTGGCATAGCGGCATTTCACAGTAGCAATTGAAATCAATCTTTTTAACGCCAAAGTTTTGTACACGATTGTTTGACAGGTGAATTAAATACAATTTTCCCGTGGAATACATGAACAGTTTTCTGCATGGTAATTGCATCGTTCATTTTTCAGGCCTCGAAAAAATACACTTAGCTAGATTCCAAATTGCTCGTATTGGCAATCTGTATTTAAATAGCTTTAATAACCCATTGCTAAAACATTTAATTATCTAATATTTATATTTATTTATTGTCGACTTTACATTTAAAATGAATCGGACCTATGGCTTTCTTTTTTATTTTGCAGAGTATATGTGAGTCTGGAATGTGGATATTACAAAATGTATTATGAATACTTACGTTTCCTTCAGGCATATTTTCAGATTTAAATTTATGTTTATGCCATTTAATTGTCTAAAAACTTACACATGCCAAGCCATGATTTCCTGATGATGCAGTATATACTCCAGTCTTTCTTATATCAGGATTTGTCTCCAGAAGTTGTAAAAATTTGTTAAATGCGCCACGAACCTTGAATGAACCAGTCAGCTGATCGCTTTCTATAAAACAAACAGTTAAATACTTATATAAAAGTATCCGGTGAATAACAGTTGATGCTGTGTATGCGTCAACGAGTATATAGCAACCAAACGACCCAGACTCAAAAACACTTATTGAGGTCAATAAACAATCCGATGGGTTCCTATATAGTCTGTTACGTTTATAATCGCGCCGTGTGTAAATATTTAGTGAGACTATATCAACGATCTGCCATCAACACTATATTCATGGTAGACCGAACAGTTCCAAATTGATTATTAGCTAGGGAATTAAAATTCTACAAGCTGAGGACAATCGTAGATCGGGTCTTTTTAATATCTGATATGCTGCTGATATGTTTCATTTTAAGATATTTTTGATAAAACTGTTTTTCATCTCTCTCATTCAGTCCATCATGTTCAAGAGTATGTAGCTGATGCATCCAAAACCTCTCTCTCTCTGTTTCTACTTTGAGTTTCACAATTTTGGTTGACCTCTATTATTATTTGATTAGGTGATATTTTCAAAAGAATGTCCTGTTCTTAAGAGGTGTCTCGTAATTGGGTAGTTTCTTCCTTTGGTATAAAATGACCGGTGATTATTTAATCTGATGTTGAATTTAGTTTCTGCTTCGCCAACATATTGCAGCTTGCAAGTTCCACAAGTAATAGATCACATGTGAATAATTGGATTGATTGATTGTTGGTATTTAACGCCACTTTCAGCACTATTGGCTATTTCGCAAGGGGCCAGTTTTTATTGGAAGAGGAAGCCGAAGTGCCCGGAGAGAACCATCGACCTTGGGCAGGAAAACTGACAGTTCTAGTCAATTAAGATTGGAATCGAACGCACCTGCCACGTGCTAGGTTCGAACTCACAACCTCAGTGTTGACAGGCTGGTGATACAGCAGTTGCACTACCTTAGATCACTCGGGGCCCCGTAAATAATTGGAAGTTGAATAGCAGTAACAGGGGGTTCGACTACAAAAATACAGATACAGTTACATATAATCAAGTTGGCCATTAAAGCCTTAAGGCATTAGGGCAGATTATCACAATGTATAATTGTTGTAATTATTCATAAAATAATAAACAAACTAAAATTATAAACTAATAAGACAATAATGATTTATTAAAACTAATAAGTGTATATAACATATGTGTTGTCCAGAACATTTTGATTTAGTTTTACTTATTAAATGTTTTAGAACAGCTGATTGGTTCAAAGCAAAAATTTATAATATATAAACCTTTTTTAAAATACAATTTCTCGTCACATTTTTGCATTCGTAAAAATAGATGTGGACCCTGTACGACTTTTTTACCGAAATAGAACCATTTCTGTTTTTTTTAACACGATTGAATTTGGTCTGTCAATATTTTTTTGTTATCATGTACAGCAGACTGGACATACTTTTACTGAACTAAATGTATTTTGTTAGGAAAAGGGAATCGGAAACAAAAGTTGTAAAATATGCTTAATTCATGTAATCCATAGTTGTTTCCAAATCCAGAAATCTTTTAAAGAAATCTTCAGTAGTAGTTTTTTTTTTAGATATATGTCATCATTAACAAATTTTTTTTTTGAAAACGAGTGAAAGCACAACTTGATTTATTGATATTTTTGTCCTAAATTTATATCTTAAAGAATTGGCCTATTGCATTATCAGTATCTGAAACATTAAAAAATATCAAACTGAATTCAAAAGCCCAAGTACCTAAACATTATGCATTTGGCAATCGTAAACTCAATATCATTTTCTAAACTTAGATGCCCAGTTTCTTTTTTGAATCATGATCTTAATATAGTCAATATCATTTTAGATCCGTCTTGTCGTTGTCGTGCTAAGCGTGAAGATTTATATCACTTCTTTTTTAAATGTCCTAGTTATGTGAATATAAGAATCAAAATATCTAATAATCTGAACTGGTTACCAGAGAACTCTCCACTAAATTTGAACATCTTAACCTCCGGTGATTCGTCATTAAATAATGATGAAAATGAAATAATTTTAAAGAATGTATATGAATTTATCAAAGAGTCAAAGAGGTTTCTAATTTTATAACATAGCGCACTAAAATGCATATACAAGTATATTGTGTACAACCATTCACTATCACACATCATCTTTTTACATATCCAGTATATATAATGTATTGTATTGTTTGCATGCATGCTTTGTAAATATTCTATTGTTATAAATTGTTCATGGGAGAAGACTTTATAAGTTTGATTAACTTGTGTCTCATTCCTTTTGCATATTTAAGCAAATAAAATATGTTTAAACTAAAAACATAAAAACATAACCTTTCAGTGGTTGCTGTCTATCATATTTCTTTTCTGTTTATTGGTTTGTATTAAATCAGGCTGCCGGTTTTTAAAAACAAGAGGCTCTCAAGAGCCTGAATCGCTCACCTGTTGAACAAATTGTGTAAAATTGTCTTTAAAGGGCTATAACTCCTTAAGGGGTCAATTGACAATTTTGGTCATATTAACTTTTTTGTAGATCTTACTTTGCTGAACATTATTGCTGCTTACAGTTTATATATATCTATAATAATATTCAAAATAATAACAAAAAACTGCAAAATTTTGTTTAAAACTACCAATTCGGTGGCAGCAACCCAACAATGGGTTGTTCGATTCGTCTGATAATTTCAGGGCCGATAGATCTTGACCAATTAAACAATTTTACCCCTGTCAAATTTGCTCTAAAAGATTTAGTTTTTGAGATTTAAGCCAAAAACTGCATTTGACCCATATGTTCTATTTTTAGCCATGGCGGCCATGTTTGTCGATGGATACAAACTTCGGATACAATTTATAAACAAGATACCCTAAGGAACATTTAGTTAAAGTTTGAAGGTAATTGGCCCAGTAGTTTCAGAGGAGAAGATTTTTAAATGTTAGCAAACTTGATGAACAAATTGTGTAAAATTGTCTTTAAAGGGCTATAACTCCTTAAGGGGTCAATTGACAATTTTGGTCATATTAACTTTTTTGTAGATCTTACTTTGCTGAACATTATTGCTGCTTACAGTTTATATATATCTATAATAATATTCAAAATAATAACAAAAAACTGCATTTTGTTTAAAACTACCAATGCGGTGGCAGCAACCCAACAATGGGTTGTTCGATTCGTCTGATAATTTCAGGGCCGATAGATCTTGACCAATTAAACAATTTTACCCCTGTCAAATTTGCTCTAAAAGATTTAGTTTTTGAGATTTAAGCCAAAAACTGCATTTGACCCATATGTTCTATTTTTAGCCATGGCGGCCATGTTTGTCGATGGATACAAACTTCGGATACAATTTATAAACAAGATACCCTAAGGAACATTTAGTTAAAGTTTGAAGGTAATTGGCCCAGTAGTTTCAGAGGAGAAGATTTTTAAATGTTAGCAAACTTGATGAACAAATTGTGTAAAATTGTCTTTAAAGGGCTATAACTCCTTAAGGGGTCAATTGACAATTATGGTCATATTAACTTTTTTGTAGATCTTACTTTGCTGAACATTATTGCTGCTTACAGTTTATATATATCTATAATAATATTCAAAATAATAACAAAAAACTGCAAAATTTTGTTAAAACTACCAATTCGGTGGCAGCAACCCAACAATGGTTTGTTCGGTTCGTCTGAACATTTCAGAGCTAATAGATCTTGACCAATTGAACAATTTAGTCCCATGTCAGATTTGCTCTAAAAGCTTCAGTTTTTGAGATATAAGCCAAAAACTGCATTTGACCCCTATGTTCTATTTTTAGCCATGGCGGCCATGTTTGTCGATGGATCAAAACTTCGGATACAATTTATAAACTAGATACCCTAAGGAACATTTAGTTAAAGTTTGAAGGTATTTGGCCCAGTAGTTTCAGAGGAGAAGATTTTTGAAATAGTTTACGACGACAGACGACAACAGACGACGACGACAGACGACGGACGACGACGGACGCCAAGTGATGGCATAAGCTTACATATAGCTTACTTTGCGGTATGAGTCTTGCTAATCCTTTAAAGATGTAGGGTGACCTATAGTTGCTTAAACCTAGTCGTTTGGCCACGGGTAGATAGTTGTTTCATTGGCAATCAAACCACATTTTAAAATTTTAATATTAAAGTACTGTACACAGTAGAAAATGCGAATATAATTACCTACTTGTCAATCATCGGATAGGTGTTACCATCATGGAAGTATTATCTTGTCAATATAACACTTCCATTGTGTTACCGATCGCATCAGCAGTATCGATAGCCGGTAAGTTTAAGGTTCGCTTTCGGCAGTGCATAAACCGTAAAAAATATGTTCCAATGTAACTAGCCGCATGGTCACTGAAGATCGAACACTTGATTAAGACTTTGAAATCAAATTCGGATATATTTATTTCTATTTTTTTTATTAAGTGAAAAATGAATTAAAAACAGCTTGTAACTCTGGGTGTTCATGATCTAGGTGATGAACATTGATGAAGTTCAACCACAAGTCTAGGGCTCAACTACAGCACAATCTTTACAATTTGTTGTTTGTCACACCCGTAACCAATGGGGGGCGGGGAGTTCGAGGGGTTCGTACAAACCCCCCCCCCCCCCCCCCCATCCTTTGAAAACAAATAAGCACTGTTAAAGTCGACGTTCTGTTTGAATTGTAACTGTTAAAGTTGAGTATGATTGTATCTAGTCCAAATAATTGTGACGTCTTGAAAGGCTATTTTAATTTTTTTCTTTTTTCTGTGACGCCTTCCCGTCGTTGGAAGGCGTCACAGAAAAAAAAATTAAAATAGCCTTTCAAGACGTCATAATTATTTGGACTATATTGTATCGAACCCCTCCTTTGGAAATTCTTGGCTACGGGCCTGTTTGTAAACATATTTATTTATTTTTTTTGATTTGATATCATTATAATAATGTCACAACGATTATTTGGTTACAGGTAAAATGTATATTGATAGTACTTAAGCTT
The DNA here is from genome assembly GCF_021869535.1 of Mytilus californianus. Lineage (NCBI taxonomy): Eukaryota > Metazoa > Mollusca > Bivalvia > Mytilida > Mytilidae > Mytilus > Mytilus californianus. The sequence continues at coordinate 24,873,075 of NW_026262668.1, forward strand.
TGATTTTTTTGTGTAACATTGAAAACATCGAAATGTTGGCGATAAACAAAATATACTATTGGTACAGCTATGATCGATCAGCTTTATATTTACAGTCCAGTGGTGACAACAAATACACATCGTGAAATGTACCAAAAAATCAATATCAATACTGACACACGGTGCTAAATGGTAATTTTACAGACTACACGTCTAACACAAAATTAAAAATAAAAGTTATGTTTATTTATGTGTACTGACCTAGTTTGATGAACACACTTATCTTTTTAACAGAATCACTTAAATAAGATGAGTGCAATAGAGGCGTCTTCCATATGTGTGGTTTAATCCGCTTGGTGGCTTCTAGTATCATTTGCGGATAACCATCGTCCATTGTTCTTCTCTTTTGTGTTAATTTTGCTAAGTATAAATAGATACGTCTATCATACCGCATGAGACCAGATAAAACTTAGTGTCCTAGTTCATGACCTTTAAAGTTAAAAATAGATTCTGTGAGATAAAAATCTAAGAAAAAACGAGTAAGAAATTGAAAATCCAAAGTGACGGTATATTAAAGAGTAAGACAACTGAATTATACCATATACAACGATCACATCACCGTATTTATAAATAACACCGAAAAGCCGGGTACTTCCACATTATTTATTCCAGGTGTTCCGAAAGGGTTACCTGCGTTGTTTTGCCAAGTGACAACGGACAGTGGCAGCCGTTGGATTTAAAGAGAACGGGAATACTATAAACAGGCATCAGCCTGACCGGAAATTAAACGATGTTTGCTAGAGAATACTTTCATTCACCAAATTAGGGCCCCAGTAGGGTATATAGCATATAAACAATATCATTATGAACAATAACATATGCAATGCAAACTAGACTATAGATTTGTAACATGTGTAATAATAAAAAAAAACAACAAAAACAAAAACAAAAACAAAAAAAAACAAAAAAAACAAGAAACACACAACAAAATAATAGCAATATATCAAATAAACATGAAGGAGATTTATATACAAGAAAACTATAAAAAGTTGATCTTTAAGAAATTAAACTCTTTTACGGAAAATGATAAATTATATACTTATAGTAAAGTTAAAAAGATTAATTTTATGAAACTGAACCATATTTACTTAAAGAAAATAACTTTGAAACCAGACTGAGTCCAGGAAATGCTTTACTAAATTAAGGGTAATTAAGTGATCATATTTTGGAAATTGAAAGGGGGAGGCACAGAAACATAAAAAGAGAAGAACGTTTATGTCAATATTGTTCTTTAAATAAAATAGATGACGAAGATCATTTCTTATTTAAATGTAAACAAAATGAAAACTTGACTGAGACTTGAATTCCTAAGTAAAAGTAAAAATATCTGTTCAAATATAAATGAGATGGATAAATTGGATAAATTGATTTTATGTCTTTCATGTCCGTCAATTATGCGGTATGCGGCTCCATTTATTAAAAAGTCTTGGTCACTGAGGAGAGTGGATTCAACAACGGCATGATATGTACATATATGAAAGCATGTATTTTTTATTATTATTTTTGTGATGTATTATGTAATGTGTTATTTTGTTTTCATGTCATCAACCCCATAGGGGTATAATAGTGCATTATTTCAATAAAAATCGATAATGAAAAATCGATATAATTCAATTAATATTATGTTGACATTGACCCAAGTGGTAAGTATATTTTGACTATTAAATAAACAAGTGGCTTAAGTAGTTTGTACGGAGAAATCTCTATATATATATAAAAAAAAAAACAAAAAAAAAAAACCCACACATTTAACTATGAGGTATACTGCAAATAACATTGAATAAAGGATATTATGACTAATCTGCAGTACGCACCAAGAGTCAATGCTTTAAGGAAGTCCCAACTTGTACTTAATGCAGATGAGTCAAACTCCTAAATTATTAAAAACGTATTTTAAAAATATACTTTTAAGATTATAGATTCTGTGTCTGACCAGCAAAGATCATCAATGGACGGTGCCAGAGAATATGAAATTCTTCTTATGATCAGTGCAGGCTTAACAGAGTATCCAAAACTCATGTTAAAGAGTTAAATTGAAATTAGTTATTGCAGATTATGTTTTCCATTAATTATTAGTATCTTTAATTTATATATTTATCAAATGCAAATAGTACATAGGCATCCTCATTATTCATTATCCAAATTAATTTGTTGTTGGTATGTAAATATTAGAAGTTTGGACACGATTTTAATATACTTTGCATCAATTCCTCTCTTTTCAATAAATGGGTGTCACATTTAAATAAAAAATGAACTGCATCTTCAACCTCACCTGAGGAGCACCTGAGACAAATTCGGTTTTGTCGAAGAGTACCCATCTTCACTAGCCAAGGGTTACGATCCACTTCCCTCCTCTCCACCCTTGGCGGATTGAGATAGAATTTCGGAGACACAAGGTAATGATTTTCATTGGTTGCAGTCGAAACTCGCTGCATCCAATCAAAAAGCGCCTATACATGATCACGTGTAAATGTAGAAAGTGTATGTAAACAATTGCCACGTGCTTATTGTGCAACAAGTCTTTACATCCCTGAACATACGACTATATTTAGTGACAATTTGAATGTTTTTAATCAATTAATAGAAGTTCCTGTGTATGTTTCTTGCACAAATGCATGAATGTCAACGTATATTTTCGTTTCCTGCTTTACCAAGTGTGTAGAATCTAGACGCTACCGTGTTTTTACCTCCAAATTGAAGAGTTCAAGTGCTACCATTGGTCAAGAATAATGTATTCGGAATGGGTGTGACTTTAATCTACCGATAGATGGCGCAACATTGTTATCACAAATGTTGGCTTAATCTGCCAAGGGTGGAGATGAGGGAAGTGGATCGTAACCCTTGGCTAGCGAAGATGAAGAGTACCTTGGTATCTGTAAGATTCAATTTGCAATTTGTGAGTAGATATTCTTAATCTAGTAATACATTTCCTTTGCTCAAAAAGTCGCATTATTGACAAATAATTTTCAAAACCAAAATTACACTTGAATGTAACATAAGTTTGTAGTTTACCATCTTTATATATATGTAGCTGTTTTTTCCACAATGCAGTATAGTATTCCTTAACAATCTGACCAGGGTGTAATTTAAATGTTGAATATTTTGCTGGTATATGGTTTTCTATACCTGCCATTTTTTCCTTTAAAACATTAATTGATTCATACCAAGAGGGCTTTCTTGTTTCAAATAGCTTTCTAGAACAATCATATGCAACTTTTAACAAGGGAAATGAGGAACCAATATTTTCTAAACGATGCCAATATACTAAAACATGTTTGACTATATCATAATGCAGTGGAAAACGTCCTAATTCAGACAAAACTGCATGATTTTGACTTTTTCTATGAACACCTAAAATATACTTGCAGAATTTAATATGTACTTTTTCACAAAATATTCTAGAGTAACCTTTTGGAATTTTGGGTCCTCAATGCTCTTCAACTTTGTACTTGTTTGGCTATATAAATGTTTTGATCTGAGCGTCACTGATGAGTCTTATGTAGACGAAACGCGCGTCTGGCGTATTAAATTATAAGCCTACAGGGCTGCCAAGTCTCACGTGAGACTCACGCATTTTCATGCATATTTGGCGGCATTTTCCTTTGATCTATTGTTTTTTCTCTTTGATCTTTACAATTTTGGCCAAATCTGACGCATTTGCTTCATGAAAACTTGACAGTACTGAGCCTGGTACCTTTGATAACTATTTGTATCCACCGATGTGGTTTCTTTTTTAAACGTGCAGTAAAGGAATTAAAATATCTCACAATTCCACACCCATTTAAAAGTATGGGCTTTATTGTATGGTCAAAAACATGCATTTTAACAGTAGGATTATGCACTAAAAAATCATTACATAGTTTGAAGTACGCTTTTAAGGCTCTTTGGTATAAATCATTCTGAGCATATGAAAAAGAACATGAGGCATTAAACTGGATACCCAAATATTTATTATAAGATACACACTCCAGCCCATCTATGTTAAAAATAAATTTCTGAGTGATATATGTCTGCCCGCCTTGTTGAATATCAACACCTTAGTTTTCTTAGTATTTATATTTAAGCACCAATCATTGCAAAAATCATGAAACTTATTTAATTTCTCTTGTAGTCCTTCTGCTGAGTTAGGTAAAATTTACAATGTCATCAGCATACATAAGGCATTGAATGAGTTTACCATCCAGCATAATTGGATCGCTGGTTTGTGTAAGATAATCTGGAAGGCTATTTATAAATATTTTGAACAAGTTAGGACTCAAGTTATCTCCTTGTTTGACACCAAGCGTGGTTTGAAAGAATTCAGTTATTCTCTCTAACAGCTTAATTCTCATTCCTGTATGCATTACTTTATCAAAGGCTTTATAAAAATCAATAAAGCAAGCAAACACTCTCCCATCCTTAGAATTACAGTATTGTTCAAAAATACATTTAAAAACAAACATATGGTCAGATGTTCTTGCCTTTCTGCTGTACATATATCTCCTGTCTTTAAAAACAAATAAGGATAATATATATCATGTTTATAGGTGTAAGGTGTCGGAGTTTGCACGAATCAAAGAATGATCACATTTACTATAGAGTTAACAAAATCAATCAAACCATTGGAAAATATTAAAAATTGATATGAATTCTGCTATTATTTGTGTCTTTAACTGACAAAATTTAATAGTTTATTGAACTTGTAACATTTACTAAAAGCAAGACAACATTTGTGGCGATTAATGTATTATGGACATCTGCAGGATGTTATTTTAATTACGTTATGATATTTTTTTAAACTCAATGAGAGACAAAAAGGTAGCCACGACATACTTTCGGCATTCCTATGGGAACGAACTGTGCACCTTTCCTTGCCGACCTCTTCTTATTTTCATATGAGTCGGAGTTCTTTCAGACACTTGTCAAAAACAAGAAGATCAAAGAAGCCAGATCATTTAAATTCATATTCAGATATATTGATGATGTTCTTTCCATTAACAATCTAAACTTTTCTGATTGGATTCCATTAATATATCCTCCAGAACTAGAAATTAGACAAACAACAGACACGGCTTCCTCCGCCTCATTTTTAGACTTATACCTCGAATTTGACATAAGCGGTCATCTCAGTACTAGAATCTATGGCAAACGAGACGATTTTAATTTTGACATTATCAATTTCCCCCACCTTAGTAACAATATACCGGTTTCAACTTCACCTGCATATGGGATATACATTTCCCACTTTATTCGGTATTCAAGAGTTTGCTGCTGCTACTCAGACTTTATAAAACGTCACCAATGTCTGGGCAGAACGTTGATGAACCAGGGTTATGTCAAAGAACGCCTCTTCCTTTTCCTAAAAAAGTTTATTGGAAGATACCAACTATCAACTTCATAAATGATACATGATGGCCTTGAAGTATAGATTTTAGGTACTGACGTTGTTTATCATCTTAATTACATGTTATAGTGTTCTTTTATTTGTCTTTGTAAATTATTAACCTTTACTGTTTAGTCCATTTTAACAGTATCCTTTTGGCGTAGCTCGGTACTTATACATTCCGCCATTGTGTTATTGTGCTATGGTAATTTTTTGCATTCTTGTCTTTTATTTTTGCTTATGTTCTTTGTCTATAGATGTCTTTAATGTCTGTTTGTTTTGTTCACACATTGTTGCCAATATAATGGAATTTTATGCGACTGTCATACAAGTGAGAGTATTAGCTAGCTATAAAAGCAGGTTTAATACACCATTTTCTTCACAAGGAAATGCCTGTACCAAGTCAGGAATATGACAGTTGTTTTCCATTCGTTTGATGTGTTTGAGCTTCTGATTTTGCCATTTGATAAGGGACTTTCCGTGTAGAATTTTCCTTGGAGTTCGGTATTTTTGTTATTTTTACTTTTTCTCTTGTGCACTGAATTTCTATAAAAAAAGAAAAGACAAAATTTAGTCGTGTTTCAAACAGTGAATAACGAAATTGTACCTCCCCCCAACCCCCCCTCCAAAAAAATAAAAAATAAATAACAAAAAAACAAAACACGTTTGTTCAACAACTGTAGTAAAGTCAAAACTTGAATCAACTTGACTATTGCAATATATGAGTTACGCTGATGTGTACCATTATGCCAGAATCAAAAATGAAAATAACTCTTATCACATGTAACCGAATCGCTTTCGCTCACAAGTATACATGCAGATCATCATGAAGAAGTAACGAACATTTTGGAGAATGTCGTTTTATCATTATCCTTTATGGATTCTCAGGAGAAGCGATTACAGCAAAAACAGTCTAGGGGACATAACTACTAAAATAAAAAAAGGGTGGGTTTCAAAAGCGTAATAACTGTTTAATATCCTTTACCTAATATCTTATCGACGTTTATGAAAAAAAAGTGGCGGAAGTAAAAGATTAAACTTATTAGAACAAAGTTAAAAGGTCTATCCACAGGAAGGTCGAAAGACACAATTAAAATAACAGACTATATAGACTATTATTACATTTAAGTAAGTTTAAAAACTACTTTTATCGTCATTCTAAACAGTACAAGTTTGAGCTTTCTAAAAAGCTGTGAACTGATTCGCTCTATCCTAATTTAAGGTAATATGTGTGCATGTGGTTGTTGAATTAGTTTTCTGGAGGTGTGCCTCTCTGGAGGTGTGCCTAGATTGGCAGAAGTTATAAAATACAGATAATGCATTTTTATATAGGAACATTGTTTAGCAAAACAAATCGTGCATATTGCAGATTAACAAAGCAAATAAACACGTATTAATAATTGATATTTCAATATTGAATTTCAGTGTGCAATATATGCATAATAAAACGAACATGAATTAATGACAGTTGATCGAAACTGACATACACATAGTTAATTTTCCGGCATTTGATGTCTTATCCTGAGACGAGAAACGTTTGTAATTCTTTATCTCATTTAAGCCAATAGCTGTTGCTGTATCTCAGCCGCATCATAAAGCAACCAATCAGAATCTATATGTGATTAGTAATTATTTCAAGATGGCGTGTATATCGACTGAAACTAATAGCTCCGCACCGTGATGCGAAGCAACCATTGAATTGCAGTTTTGACATTTTCAAAGTATATTTTTATTACTCTTAATGTCACGTAGTTCCTGCATGGTAATACATAAATTCCCTAACAAATACTACGCGAAAAATTGGATTACACTTAATGAAACGTTTTTGCTATTAAAGTAGCACAATACAAAAGCAACTAAATTTTATCAAAATTTCATTTTCAGCTGTTTTTGTTATTTCTTAATATTCCAAAACCACAGAAGAAAAAATCATTTACATATCTTGAACTGTTAATGAGTTTTGATGATAATTAGTTTTATAAACAAATGCACGTGTCTGACTGATACAAGATAAGAACATGTGGGCAGTACTTTGTGGTAAATCAATAGAATCATTTGATAGCTTTATGACCACTGACCAGCAATACAAATAACAGTTACGAAAAAGAGGTGGATTAGGGATTAATGGAAAAATGAAGATAATGAATTCCAAATAAAAATACATTTCATTAATGGAGCTGCCAGGAGAAAAAAAAACAAAGTAAAAAATTGGAGATATAGAGGGAATCAAAATGTAAATGTACAGAAATTAAACAAATGTAATTGTATAACAATTAATGTACTGGAATTTCTTGGGGGAGAATGTTTAGATGTGAATTCTTTTTAAAAGAAAATACAAATTAAATATTTCATTTTCAAACTGCAAAATTGAACAAAATCTACTTTGTGTAAAACACCATATTGTCCTTGTATATAATTACAATTCGAAAAATCCCCCATAAGGATCCCCTAAACTGACCAACTGATCATTTTGTGTACACATGCATAACTTACTTTTTGTAACAATCAAAAAACAAAATATATTATGTTATGTACTAAATAAATAAAATCCATATTGAAAAAAAGTAAATGCAATGTGTAATTAAACTTCTGAGATCATTAGTAGTAAAGGTTTATCATGGTGGGCGGAGTTTTGACCATATCAGTAGCAACTGACTTACAACAAGGTCAATAATGATATAACATCTCCCGCCAGATCTGGTTTTTGATGCATAGGGTGTGCATTTTCTCTATATATTTAGAATTGCTGAAATTGAACTGTGTTATACAAGAATCTATAAAATATTTTGCCCGAAATTGGGATGCTATGAATAACAAAGAAGCTATTTTCATTCAAGTGTGGACATCTCAATATAGCAACTAATTACATAATAATTATGTAATAATTATGTCAAATTGACGTTTTACCATTTGAAAGATTAATCTTTCTTCTTTCTTTTGGTACCTCATTTATAAAATTTAAAGCTGGATGAAAGAAATTACATCATTTCAAAGTTGTCTGATTGGGGGTGAAAAAATCTTTGTATTGTGCTACCTTAAAAAAATAAGTTAATTCCCTTACAAATACAACGTGAACAATAGGATTATACTTAATGAAACGTTTTTCCTGGTAAAAAAATAAGTTCCCTCACAAAAAATGCTATACGCGAAAAATTGATTTAATCCAACGTTATAGCAAAAATGTATATATCACTTGCAAATTAAAAATCTTTTTACTGCCAGTTAGACACCTCTAAATGGAAAGCAATCGGTTAAAACAGGCCTTTGTATTAAACTTAATTGTTTTAAACTGTTTATATTATACTGCATTACCTTTAATTTATGATTTTATTTGATTGTCGATACAGCTGAATACCTGATAAATGTATACAGGAAGAAGACTGGGATCAAAAACAGTTGATAAAAGTAGGAGGTTTGACACTACAGTTTCTAAGTTCAAATGATAAATGCAGCCGAAACCATCCGAAGTGTTTCGCCAATTTATATGAGGCGCCGTTTTACTATTTATTCCTTATTTTCTGATATCAAAAAATATTTCTTGATATCAAAAAATTGAATTCCTGATATCAAAAAATGATTTTTTGATATCAGAAAATATTTCTTGATATCAAAAAATATTTCTTGATATCAGGAATTCAATTTTTTGATATCAAAAATTGCCTTTTTTGATATCAAGAATTCGATTTCTTGATATCAGAAAATAATCGTTATTTCTTGATATCAGAAATTCGATTTTTTGATATCAAAAAATCATTTTTTGATATCAAGAAATCCATTTTCTGATATCAAAAAATAGATTTTCTGATATCAAATATTACTGACGATATTTTGATATCAAGAAATACATTTTCTGATATCAAAAAATGATTTTTTGATATCAAAAATTCGAATTCCTGATATCAAAAAATGATTTTTTGATATCAGAAAATAGCAAAAATATCAACGATCGCTCCCTGTGTGTCAATAAAAGCATCAACGTTCACCAATGAGCCATTACATTAAGTCTGGTGTTTCGGTCGTGTAGTATATACGAAAGCATATATCAGAGTTCGGCTTCATCAGTCTTAATATAAGAAGTTTTGTGTTTTTTGTGTTTCACATATTTATTATTTTAAGGTTTATAGTCAACAATTGTAAGTTCTCGCTTCTTTTATAAGAAATCATTGGTTTCCTATGAAACAGATTTGTGCAGTCAGGTTTTTGCAAATATCAAGCCCCAGTGTTTTGTTCATCTTGTTTTTATATTTTTTCCCCGTTGTTTATGTTGAGGATTTAGTAAGTAAGTTAGTTCTGTTAAGTTTGAAAATAAGGAGATGTGGTATGATAGCCCATGAGACAACTAGCCACCAAAGTACAAATGAAGTTGATGTAAGCAATTATAAGGAACCGTACGCCCTTCAACAATGAGAAAACCCCATACCATATAGTCGCCTATAAAAGGCCCCAATATGAAAAAGAAAAAAAACAACTCAATTTAGAAAGCTAAAGGCCTATATGATTTATAACAAAACAATTTACGTAAAACAAATATGGCAGACATCATTCGTAAATATAAATCAACAAGCAGACTTCGTAACGTTCAGTTATTTCACATCCAATATTTTATGGAAATATTCTTTACAAAGCACAAAAATGTCGGCATTCACCTCAAAATCTAACCAAACCTTTAAACAGACTTATTCGGAAAGGATATACCGGTAGTTACGATACTGTTGTCAATTAGTCATTAATGATTGCATATTTTGGTATTAATATTGATTCACTCATAGGGTCTTTGCATCGGAAATAAACACATTTATTCTAAAACCAGTTGTTGGCATGATACGGTTTATGTACTTCTCATATATTTTATGATGGTATGATACTAAACTCCTAACGGGAGGGATTGTACTTGATTTTCTTATGATGAAGACATAATCTTTCAATCAGTTTAATTGAGGTCTGGAGCTGGCATGTTAGTAACTGCTAGTAGTCCTTTGTTAATTTATGTTTCATTGTCATTTTGCTTAGTTTCTTTTGTTACCTATTCTGACATCGGACTCGGACTTCTTTTAAACTGAGTTTTACTGTGTGTATTGCTATGTTTTTCTTTATTCTACATTGGCTAGAGGTATAGGGGGAGGGTTGAGATCTCACAAAACATGTCTAATCCCGCAACATTACAACATAGTGTACGAACAAACGTGGCAGGGTAACAACAACAAAAAGACGCAAATTACAGATGTGATAGCGACAACTAGTTCAAAGCCAACAACAACATAAAAAAAATGCATGTCTTGTATTTTCAAAAGATTTGTCTATTTCGTCTTTTTACGAGACTGCTAGTATTTCTTATGAACCGCGTCTTCCATAAACCTTTTAAATGCATATGAGCTTTTTCTGTGAAGTAATGAAACGTTTTAGTAGGTTGGATGTACGTTTTTATCTCTAAAATACCTTCATTTTGGAAAAGTTTGTCTTTATATTGAAAGGATTGTCAAGAAATTTTCACTTCATTTTGAGAAAAGTGGTAAGTACAATTTAGTAGGGTATATATTTCGACTCTTCAAAATTCAAGAGTCTATCCTAAATTGAGGTAAATTATATGGTCTTCCAAATACCGTTTCGATTCCTAACATCACTGAAGAGACATTAATTGTCGAAATCCGGATATGGTGTACAAATTTTTGCACCTCATGTTTGCGGTATACCATCTTTTCCGCAAGTTTATTGTTTTCTGTTTGGTATTAAATTAATAATATAGATCAATTTTGTTACATCTTGTGATCCGTTTATTTGGCAATCGCCAATGGCAGTCAGCAGGGTTTAAGAACATCCGTTGTTCGACCTGTTAGTCAAATGCGTTTTGTTAAAATATACTTTTTCACTTTTTTGATCTTTTAGAAAATGTTGTTTGTGCTGTATTTAGACCCCTCTACCAAGAAATTTGTTTTGCATGCACCGGTATACAAATTGCGATTTTTATCCAACGCAATCATAGGTTTGAACGTTGTTTTCAATTTAGACTTGTTTATGCATTGTATTAGATATATAAGGTGAAAAGATCGTGTATATCGCCAGTTGAACCTGAATATATTATCGAGCAATCGTATCTAAATCTTGAAAACATTTTCCAGTATGTAGTAAATTCTTAGGTCGACATATCCCGCCAATTCGGATTGTACGACACAAGAGAGTAAATATGTTTTATTTAGGAATAATTTAAAAAAAATCTTCCATATATTGTCTTTAAGTGCATGTGTCCTGAATTTCGTAATAAGTTTGATCAAACTGAAGATAAATGTAAATATTTTTTTCAAATATTGTTATTAAATAGCAGTTTTCCGGAGACTTTGAAGTCTTATTCATGTTTATAAAACTTGAAGTGTATAAGCATTTTGTTTTTGTAACAAGGGACACAATGTGTCATCAATATAATGACCAATACCGTGTATAGTGGTACTCCACACTATAAAACAATTGGTCTACCGAAAACATTATTTCAGATATTTCCTGATGGTTGGCCTCATTGGTGAGCCTGAATGTTTCAAATGACACACAGGGAGCCATCATTCTTTTATTTCTTATTTTCTGATATCAAAAAATCATTTTTTGATATCAGGAATTCGAATTCTTGATATCACAAAATCATTTTTTGATATCACAAAATCTATTTCTTGATATAAAAAAATCAAAAATATTTTCTGATATCAAAAATTCGAATTTCTGATATCAAAAAATCTATTTCCTGATATCAAAAAATGAATTTTTGATATCAGGAATTCGAATTTTTGATATCAGAAAATATTCTTTATTTCTTGATATCAAGAAAACGATTTTCTGATATCAAAAAATAGAATTTTTGATATCAGAAAATCATTTTTTGATATCAGAAAATAGGTAATAAATAGTAAAACGGCGCCTCATAAATTTAAAGTATAGTTTTATTTACTAGTGAATATGTTTTGTGGTTAAGTATTACTAGATTGCCCTGCGTGTTGTCTCAGTCTTTCTGATATTCCATTTACAGTCCTTTCGGCACTTCTTCAGTCTCTACGTTGAGTAAAGCTTAACTCCTCATCAGCTTAAAATTGAGATCAGACCACTTTGTTTGTCCTTATCGGTAAATATGCTTCCAATTCATGCCGAATTGTTCATTAGTATGATCGTACTTTTCCGCCAGAGGCGTAAATATTTTACAGGCACATATGGTGTACTATATATACATGACTTAATTTCTATATATACATATTACTTTCTATTTTAAAAGTTAAGGTCTGTTATTAGATTTAAACTTCGGAATTGGATGAAAGATAATTAATCTTTTATTTTACATGATATGTTCTTTGTTGTCATTTATTCGTTATGATCCGTTATGGTAGCTAGTTAATACTAATATTAGATCTTCTTTTCGAGTTAAAGGCAATAAAGTTTAATGCAATAAATTTACTGAATGTAGATCTTTGATTAGTCTTACGCACATATCAAAACTTCGGCTTATAAATGACAATCCTATTTTTATTGCAGTTCCTTAATTATACTCGATATAGCCTCATTCTAAAACTTTACAAAAATACATTTTTCATTAACAAATTAATAATTGACAGATTCTCTTTGAACATAGTTATATGACCTTAGAAAACAAAGTTTATTTGTTAATGTTACAAAGGTCAAATAAAGCGTAATGTACTGATTTTTCGCCGGAGACAAAAGAGTGTACCCAACCAGAGAAGCTATCAAAATAACTGTTTTATGGAATAAAATCATCCATGGTTCACAAACAAAAGCGGAAATCTCTTTCCGAAGAACTTGTTTACAAGACTGAAAGTGCAGTTTTAAATTGCACAGCAGGTTTCACGTTACGCACTGTCACGTGATTGAAACAACTATTCCCTACTCAGAGCATAGGATATAATACAAAGTTGGCTGTGTCAAGCTCATTACGGTCTTAATTGAAAACTAATAAAATGGCATTAAGGTAATAAAATTTACACGAGGGAAATTATTAATAAAATCCGCACTGACAAATATGCAAATATTAATTAAATAATGGGTAAAACTGCGAATTTCGTGTATAATTTCAACAAATGTACAACTGAAACATGGATACAATTTCATATCAATTTATATGGAATGCAGTTTGGTTTCAAATCCAACTTTTTTTTTATTTTTCCATTGTTTTCTTTGTTACTATCTTTTTCCAATTGACGAATTTGGAGTTGATGGCAGATTTGAATAATTTTCTGAGATTTTGATTGTCTAGTTTCAAGGCGATGTTGAAATAAAGCAGACTTGTTGGTACAATGTTTTTTTTCTCACTTTTCAAGTTAAATTAGATATATAAAAAATCAAATAATGGGGTTCGTGTTTTAAACAAACATTAAAAATACCGGAAAAGGTTATAATGCAAATAAGAGTATAATATTTCTCGAAAATAAGTAGCGGTAAATTATATATTTTTATTCCTAATACAAAAGTAGAGGTGTATTCTAGATTCCGGTCTGTGCGTCCGTCCGTTCGTCTGTCCCATATTGGATTATATTTTTTGGTCGAGATAGTTAACCATTAAGTTCTGATCACATCAACTTGAAACTTAATACAAATGTACATATGATATAAACATAATACAAACAAGTTTGAGCTTTCTAAAAAGCTGTGGACTGCTTCACTCTATCCTAATTTAAGGTAATATGTGTGCATGTGGTTGTTGATTTAGTATTGGAAATGTCGTATTTTTAGATATTGATTGATATAAAATGGATGACTTAGACTTGGAATATCAATTTTTGCATATATATATTAAGATGAACTTTTCTGAAATTTTAAACTGGCTGTTCAGTGTTTAGTTGTCAATGTGTTTTCGTGGAGTGTGGTTTTCTAGTTCTTTCAGCTGGTCATTGACTTGCGATTTTGATTTCTAGTTATGTACAAAAAAATGTATATAATATATTTAGATATATATGAATGTTTAGGTATGTTGATTAAGAGTAACACGATTTCGAGTGGTGAAGACAATAACAATCAAAACCAAGGAGTAAACAAAGACTTGTACAACCAAAAGATATTTACAACAGTTAAAATAAATAAGAAACAACACTAACTCCACTAAAAACCGGAAGTGAAATCAGGTGCTCCGGAAGGGTAAGCATTCTCACCGTTTACGACATCCGTCGTGTTATTTCTGTGTTCAGTCCGGTAATGATGGATGGTTACTTATGACTGAGGAAGAATATCAGATATGATTTCTGACACACTTTTATCGATTTACCATAAAGCTTGCAATGCGAAGCAATAACATATAATTGTAAACAGCAATAAATATTTAGTTTCAGTGAAAATGATGTTGTTCTACTTTATGAGTGTGCGTTATACACCCATGCTTTTAAAGTTTTGTTCACTTTACTTGTTGAAAATTAAAACATTTACAGATGGACACGACTCTGGAGTTGTGTCTAGGTTGGCAGAAGTTATAAAATACAGATAATGAATTTTTGTAAACATTGTATTGGAACGTTGTTTAGCAAAACAAATCGTGCATATTGCAGATTAACAAAGCAAATAAACACGTATTAATAATTGATATTTCAATATTGAATTTCAGTGTGCAATATATGCATAATAAAACGAACATGAATTAATGAATTTATTTAGTTAATTTTCCGGCATTTGATGTCTCATCCTGAGACGAGAAAAGTCTGTAATTCTTTATCTCATTTAAGCCAATAGCTGTTGCTGTATCTCAGCCGCATAATAAAGCAACCAATCAGAATCTATATATGAGTATAAGTAATTATTTCAAGATAGTGTGTTTATAGACTGAAACTAATAGCTCCGCACCGTGGTGCGAAGCAATAACGCATAGCTGAGAGAATGATAGGGCTGATTGTTACCCCGAGAAACATTTTCAACCGAGGCGAAGCCAGCTTGACTGTTGACAATGATTTTTCGAGGGATAATAATCTGCTCTACCCCCTTCTCAGCTATGTGTTATTTAATTTATTATACTGAATTTCTGTCATTAGAATATTGCCTTTTAAATTTAAAAAATGAAAGTACATGTACGTAACAACGTTACATTCATTAAAAAAGTAACAAAAGTGAAGCAAGATGTATTTTTTAATCTTGGTATTCTAGGAGAAATACCTGCTGCCAAAACGTAGAACTGGAACATTGTGATGTATATTCAATTCATCTTCTTTTAAATTATCGATTTTTCATTGGTCTGCACGAGACGGTGACATTCACAAAATTGTTATCCGCTGAACCACGGGATAGAGTAAAATGTCTCCCTCGTATTAACCAATCAACATCAGGTATTTAAATGTTAAGTATAATAATCTAAATGTTATGCTAAATGGGAGTTTGACTCCGATTTCACGCTTCACTGAAAGTAGTAGAATAGTGCGAGTCAACAAAACAAAACATTACATTAAAACCTAAAGACAAAACAACACATTAAATAGATATAAGAAGATGTGGTATGAGTGCCAATGAGACAACTCTCCATCCAAGTCAAAATTTATAAAAGTAAACCATTATAGGTCACAGTACGGTCTTCAACACGGAGCCTTGGCTCACACCGAACAGTAAGCTATAAAGGGCTCCAAAAGATTACTAGTGTAAAACCATTCAAACGGGAAAACCAACGGTCTAATCTATATAAAAAACGAGAAACGAGAAACACTTATGAACCACATCAACAAACGTTAAACCCACAAAAAAAAAACGGGAGGGGGATCTCTGGTAATTCGGAAGGGTTAGCAGGCGACTGTAATTGATATACTTTGATGGAATCTTCTTATGCGATGAATGATGGAACAACGAATCACTCAGTTCAAAATTTTATATAACAAAAAATAACAAGTATTGAATTACAAAAGAAATGACTGCATTGCAATCACTCAGGCAAAGTTGATAATTAAGGACTTTTGGAAAGACAATATCATCAAAATTCTAGACGTTTAGATCGACAACATTTTAGCTTAGTTTGGTTTATTCCCCAAAAGATCAAAGGACAAGAACATTAACAACTACAAGTAACCGTAGACGGCAACCAAGAACAAGAACATTAACAACTACAAGTAACCGTAGACGGCAACCAAGGACAAGAACATTAACAACTACAAGTAACCGTAGACGGCAACCAAGGACAAGAACATTAACAACTACAAGTAACCGTAGACGGCAACCAAGGAAAAGAACATTAACAACTACAAGTAACTGTAGACGGCAACCAAGAACAAGAACATTAACAACTACAAGTAACTGTAGACGGCAACCAAGGACAAGAACATTAACAACTACAAGTAACCGTAGACGGCAACCAAGGACAAGAACATTAACAACTACAAGTAACCGTAGACGGCAACCAAGGAAAAGAACATTAACAACTACAAGTAACTGTAGACGGCAACCAAGAACAAGAACATTAACAACTTTAAGTAACTGTAGACGGCAACCAAGGAAAAGAACATTAACAACTACAAGTAACTGTAGACGGCAACCAAGAACAAGAATCTTAACAACTACAAGTAACTGTAGACGGCAACCAAGGACAAGAACATTAACAACTACAAGTAACTGTAGACGACAACCAAGGACAAGAACATTAACAACTACAAGTAACTGTAGACGACAACCAAGGACAAGAACATTAACAACTACAAGTAACTGTAGACGACAACCAAGGACAAGAACATTAACAACTACAAGTAACTGTAGACGACAACCAAGGACAAGAACATTAACAACTACAAGTAACTGTAGACGACAACCAAGGACAAGAACATTAACAACTACAAGTAACTGTAGACGACAACCAAGGACAAGAACATTAACAACTACAAGTATCTGTAGACGGCAACCAAGGAAAAGAACATTTACAACTACAAGTAACTGTAGACGACAACCAAGGACAAGAACATTAACAACTACAAGTATCTGTAGACGGCAACCAAGGACAACTGCGGCACTGAACAAAATATAGAGTACACTGATATAGCTGTAATACTAGTTGAAAATGACTTTACTCAACAGTTCGGTAGTTAGCAAAATACCAAAGTACACCGTTAGCACAACTTGTAAAAATCAGTCGTTACTAAGCAAAACCAAAAACTAACAAGAATACAAAAGACTACAAAATGCCGATTAAAGAGTACTAGTAGGTACTGAAAACTAGGGTAAGACCATGCTAATAAATAGCTGCTCAGATTAAAATATTCACCAGTTTCTTCTGTAAAGTATGGTATGCAAAAACGTAATACTAAATGTATGACCTTGTTCAGTGCCAAAATAATAGCATCGACAATACGTAGGATCATGCGTGTTTATAGCTGGCTCAAAATATGTATTTATTTGCATTTAACTATTAAATGAAAAAAGAATATTAATACCGATAAAGTCAAAACCCAAAGCTCCTAGACCTACTACATTGATGAATTGATGTGATATAAGTATAAAAAAAGTAAACACAGCTATTGAAGGTGGCACGGTAGTATTTCCTGGCCCATATATATATATAGGGATAATGGTAGCCTTTTTAGAATTTTCCCCACTTTCTAACGCTGCCCAAAATTCTACATATACAGTTAACTGAAGAACTTTCAATATTATATTCAGAAATTAATTTGAATATGTATGATGACCGTTTACTTTTTTTGCTATTTTTAGAAACCTAAGGCCACTAGTGCTTTTAGGTCTTTTATCATGCAGTGAATACAAAATTTCAAAAAAATTTCAAAAAATCATTTTCACCTGCATGTAAAATTATTTCATATTTTTCTACACCTGATTCATTCCTCAGTTTGGAAAAGTATGTTCAGTAGATACTGAATTTTTTGTCCAATCACACTGTTCAGATACATTGGCTTAAGTAGGGTACACAAAAGAGCAACCTAAATTCCGGAATGTAAATACTACCGTGTCACCTGAAATCATTCACGTGTCTGTTCTAGTTTATTTTGTCATCACGCTTCATCCTGTTTTAGTAAAAAAATATACAATCATCAACATGTGTTTATTTTCGTGAACATTTTAATTGAAATATGAACAACATTGAATCTGGATACTGTTAATCCTATCTGAATAGTAACATGTTGATTAGAAATACATTAATACTACGTCAGAAAAGAAGACATTTTAGCTGGATAGTCAGATTGTTTTCATCAGTAACGTTGGTCAATATTTTTTACTTTTTATTTTGATGCTGGTTTAAGTTCACTATCTATAAATTGTGCAATTAAATCTAATCTTTGCATTCGGAAATCTATGGCCATTTTTGATCTTTTTTACATGAAAATGTACAAAAATTGAAAATGATACTCATTATACATTGCTTTTTATTGCCAAATATTTACTATATTTATTAATTACGAAACGAAAGGCTCGACCTTGATTATGTTTTTGCCGTTTTTCTTTGTAAGTTGTTCAATAAACACTTAGAAAATAGACAAAAGATACCAAAAGGAAAATCAAAATTCAAAAGTCAAAGAGAGACCGACAAAATCATGGCAAAAAAATGAAAAACGACGAAAGACAAACGACAGTCTACGAAACATTACATTAGAAAAACCTAAAGTCTGAACAATACAAGAAACCCACAAAAAACCGGCGGTGATCTCTGGTACTCCGGAGGGCTGAGAGGACCATTGGAATTGATATACTTTGACGAAATCTTCTTATGCGATATTTAATGTAACAGTGAATCCTCAAATTTAAAAAAGAACTTTTATAACAAAACATAACAAGTATTTAATTACAAAAGTTATGATGGAAAAGAGGGACGAAAGATACCAGAGGGACAGTCAAACTCATAGATCGAAAACAAACTGACAACGCCATGGCCAAAAATAAAAAGACAAACAGACAAATAAAAGTACAGATGACACAACATAGAAAACTAAAGACTAACCACACGAACCCCACCAAAAACTAGGGTTGATCTCAGGTGCTCCGGATGGGTAATCAGATCCTGCTCCACATGTGGCACCCGTATCATTTGTTTACTCGTGATGAGTTTGATTGTTCTATTTTGGCCTTATTTGGTTTTGTTTATCTTTAATGTTGTATGTTTTTGTCTTTCCGACATTTTGGCGTATGATGACGTTTTAAAAAACGTGTCTTGTGCGTATTGGCATGTCTTTCACAAGTTAATATAGCAAGCATTGTCATTCAACAAAAATTTTCCATTGAAAAGATCATTGGATTGGTTAGTTTCTTGTGTTCAGTAGATGAAACTTCTTGTTTGTTCAGTTGATTTCAAAATAACTGACATACACATGTGAGGTACACGTGTTTAACGCGTAAAATCTGGATCAAACCACCACACTGAATTGTGTTAAGTCAGAAATATGATAGTAAGTCTCAAGTTGATGCAATGGTTATCCTTCGGGGAGATTTTCTTTGAAATTAACCAGCATATGTAAAATTTAAATTAAGCAAAATGTCTATAGTAGTTCGAATTGTTTCTTCCATTGGAAAGACAATTGCATTGTTTTAGTTTCTAGTTTTCAGAAGATAAAACTTTGTATTTGTTCAGAAACAGACTAGGCTGCTTTCAAAATAACTGGCACACAAGTGTGGGGTGCATCAGTTTGAATTGTGTTAAGAAAGGAATATGACAGTTTGCTCAAGTTGATGCAATGATTATCATTTGAAGAGATTGTCTTTGAAATTAACTAGCATGTGGTAAATGTATATAAGATAACAATTCCAATAGTAGTTTATTATTTTTCCTTTCTCGGTATTTATTCTTTCAAGTAATTATATTTTGGATTTACAAATTTATAATCTAATCATGGGTATACCTGTATTTGATGAAAGTTATCCCAGAAAAGCCTGTTTTTCAAATGTTCCAAGAAGGTTGAAATACGGTCAACCGATAATAAATGTGTCAAACTTCAATGTATTAAAATATCAATGTCTATTGAAATCATTCACTTGTCTTTGTGTAGTTTTCTCTATCAACACTCTTGATCAGTTTTAGGAAATAATAAACAATCACCAGAATGTGTTTAATTTCATGAAAATTTTAATAGAAATATGAATTATGAATCTTGATACTGTTAATCCTATGTGAATAGTGACATGAACAAAATGATGGAAAAAAAAAAAAACAAAAAAAAACGAAAAGACAAAAAATAACCTACAAAAACTAAAGACTGAACAACACACAAAACTCAGAAAAAATAGGGATTATCTCTGGAACTCTTAAAGGCTGAGTTGATTATTGGAATTGATATACTTTGATGAAATCTTCTTATGCGACGAATGATGCAACAGTGAATTCTCAAATCAAAACATATAAAAAAGAATTGAATTATAAAAGTTACTGGATAGGTTGCAATTTGTAAATACAGATGTTTCACAAGCCACGCCTCTTTTGGGGAGATATATAATATTCATAGATATTTTGTTTTGTTAACGTACTGGTTCCCAGATATGATCTCTATGTTTCATCTCATAGAGAAATAACTTGGGAATGTTACTAGTATAAAAGCACATGGTATCGGTGAAAAATGAATTCTGAAGAATACCCAAATTGAAGGTATGGGTAGTACAGAATTTTAGTATAAGTTTAAACTCTTAGAAGTTCGGGGCATATAAATGATGAAAATATGCCGCACAGCCCTATGTTTTGACCTTTGATTAAAAAAGAAGTGCATATCAACTTTCCATTCTAGGATATAATTTTTACGAAACTCTATAGTAAAAGTGGCACAGATTTAGCCGCAAAGGGAGTTCCTATGGGAAATTGCATTGTCTATATTTACAGAAGAGCAACCTGTAATGATTGTATTGCAATCACCACGGAATTCATATCCCTTGTGTAGTCGTGATGCGTTTGATTGTTCTATGTAGGCCTTATTCGGTTTTGTTTTCCCGAATTTTTGGTATCGAGCGTATCTTATGATGGCGTTAGAATAAACATGTGTTGTACGTATTGGCATCTCTTTCATAAGTAAATATAGCACGCATTGTTATTTAACAAAAATGTTCCATTGAAAGGACAATTGGATTGGTTAGTTTCTAGTGTTCAGTTGACGAAACATGTTGTTTGTTCGGTTGATTTAAAAGTAACTGGTAAACAAATGTGAGGTACACGTGCAACCTACCACATTGAATTGTGTAAAGTCAAGTTGATGCAATGTTTATCTTTCGGAGAGAATTTCTTTGACATGAACTAGCTTATGCTAAATGTAAATAAAATGCAATGTCTATAGAAGTTCCAATGGTTTTCTTCCCTTGGAAAGATACTTGCATTATTTCAGTTTCTAGTGTTTAGAAGATGAAAATTTTAATTTGTTCAGTATTAGTCCAGGTTGCTTTCCAAATACCTGGAATACAAATGTGAGGTGCACGTCTATGATATGATTTTTATCATTAATGTTCAGATAATTGATAGTGTAATTGTACTGACATTGCGGTATCATTGTATTTAAAATGATATTGCACTATAAAGGCAACAGTAGTATACCGGTGTTCAAAAGTCATAAATCGATTGAGATAAAGCAATACCAGGAAAAAGTTTACCTTGGAGTAGTTTTTTATTTTATTCATTTTGGACCATTTTACGATCTTTTTAAGGAATTATATTTTGGATGTACAAAAGATTCATGGGTATACCTGTATCTGATGAATGAAATTACAGAAACACCTGTTTTACAAATGTCTCAAGTAGGTCGAAATACGGTCGACCAATAATGAATGTCCCAATCTTCAATGTATTAAAAATATCAGTGTCACATTTGCTTACCCTTTTGGACCACCTGAGATCACACCCGGTTTTTGATGGGGTTTGGTTTTGTCTTTTCGTTGTTTTTCGTTTTTGCAATGCTATTGTCAATTTGTTTTCTATTTCTTTCGCCTCACTTTTGATTACTTTATAGAAATAGGAACTTTAAAATTGTGAAAAAAAAATGAAAACAAGTATTGAATTACAGAAGTAACGACTGCATTGCAATCACTCAAGAAATGATATCATGTGTTTTTAACCGTAGTGAGTTTGATTGTTCTATAAAGGCTTTATTTGGCTATGTTTTGATTGGTATATTCTTCACTAAGAAATCTTGTTTAAAAGTTGTCTAATCAGCATGAATAATTGGTTGACCATTACTCGACTTCATTTAGACATTTTGTACTATACCATTGATTCCATATGGCCACTGTTGTGAATCAGGCATTTTCACGTATTTGTTAATTTTTTTATATACATGTCTCTAGATATGTTTAATGTGTCATCGCACCAATCACGTCCTCCAATATTGTTTATACTATCAAAATATTGTTTTACCTGATTAACCTTCCAATAAAAGAGAGTTGGAAGATACCAAAGGGATATTCGAACTCATAGTTTGAAGACAAACTGACAACGCTATGACAAAAAACCGTAAAACGACGAAAAGACAAACAAAGGTCTACAAAACAAAGCATAGAAAATTAAAGACCGAGCAACATGAACCTCACCACAAAACCCGGATGTGATCTCAGGTACTCCGGAAAGGTAAGCAGATCCTTCTCAACATGCATACATATGTAGCAGACATCGTGTTGCTCATGTAAGTACAATTCGGTAATAAGTCTCATTCCGTGATGTCGCATTCGATGAAAGGAGGACTGGATTGTGGTTATGACAATTGGAACATATCCATCGTCATCTGTGAAGCAGATATTTCACAACGGTAAAATTAATCGTGATGATGTCCGTATATTTTGAAGGGATAACTTCAACTTTACAACATTGAACCTTTGGCTAAACAGCTTTCTTGTAAGTGGCAATCTTCTTTCAAGGAAACCATGATAAGAAACGTAAGCTCTGGAATATGGTATCAACAAGGAGATAAATACTCCATTTGCAGGCTATGTTGGAATGTTTCTACATAGAAATCGAAAGTTTATAATTGGGGAGCTGCGATCATCAATTTTTTGCTTGAGTTTTTTGCTGAACCTATCCATAATGTCAATTTCTTGATGTAAGTCAATTTATCTTACCTCCTATAGATTTCTGGGGATATGATTGGTTAAAGGACTACACGTGGTGACTACATATATTTGATATAGGGTGTCCTAAAACATATGGGGTTAGTTACCATATGGGGTTAGTAAGGAGTTACTTCCCTTTCAAAACAAAAAAGAAATCTAAAAGGTTTCAACAGACGAAGAAATTGATAATGAACGATTGAAATAAATTCATAAAACAAATTTAAAGCTAACAAGTTGTTATTGTTGACCTTTGTTTTTTGTATAGACAAATGAAAGTAAGTTTTTAATAATAAGTTTTGAAGACCTAAACACTTTGATATGCCGCTAGTCTTAATACCACATGTGAAGATAGTCGGTAAGATAAAATTCGTTACACGAATGTTTTTGTTTAAAAATGCTTGCTGTTTAAATTTGCGATACATAAATTTTCAAACATGGCGTTTTTTACTTATACAAAATGATAAAAAATTTAAATTATGGAAGAAAAAAGAACTGTGCACGTGTTTGACATTAGATAGAATTATGTGCAAAAATATATCATAAATCACAACAATTTCAAAAGAGTTTACCAACAAATATTTAATTCATAACCCCAGAAAGTCAGAGGGGTTATGGGTAATGAAATTTCATGTACTAAATGTAGTTGATAACATATGAAGGGATGAACAAAAATCTATTGTTAATTATTCCCTTGCTATTAATAGTGTTTAAAAGAAAGTAACAAATTTTCAACATTCAATTTTTAACTTCATATTTCCCTGTGGCTTTAAACAATAACAATCGTAAGTTGAACTGAAATGTTCATGACTTACGATTATTTTTGTCTCGTATGATTACTTGTGAAATTGGTCGATGACATTCACAACTTTGTGATTCAATGTAATTTGATAACCTGCTGTTATCATGCTTTTAATTAAAAAAAGTTAATTACCGAAACATCCCCACCTTAAATATTGAAAGTTACCATTTTGCATTAACCATAATATCAAGGATTAAATTAGATACTTGCAATCAGACTAACGCCCTCATTGGCGAATTTTACGCTAAAATGTGTCTCAATTTTCCTTTATGCATGACTACTCAATTTTCCTTTCTGCATGTTTATTTAACTTTTGACGTCTATTTGATACAGTCAGGAGATCAGATAAACGGTGTCAACCTCCAAAATTATTATCAATTGAAGGTTATGTTGTATTTTATTACAAAACAACTGTCAAATATGTCACCGATCCCACTATTCTATATTTAATGAAATATTACTTTACTACCAATGTCTATTACTGACTTATTTGTTGTAGATACACTTCAGTCTGTATCATGCGTGCAATATTTTGAGTCCCTGGCTTTCCAAACTTTTGTCATTTATAAACTTTTGAAATTTTGAAATGAATTAATCAATTATCGCAATATCTTTTAAAAAATATCTTACAATTTTTTTATTTCTTCAAAATGTCATAAATCTTCTCTCATTTTCCAACCTTTCTCATCATACTGTAACACAAAAGCGTATATATGAATAAAATGTTGCTCTTAATATTTGCCATCACAAGTTCTTTATTTTGTTATCATTCATTGTTAAAAAACCGACATTTTGTTGATAAGCTTGACCGAGGATGCTGGGTTGCCATGTGTTGCTAATGGAATAGGGTCTTACCATTGAATAGTGGAAAGGTGTATGACAAGATGTTTGTTGGGGACTATGTCTCGTGGATTTCGTGGGTAAAGGTCAATCATGAATTTAAGTGTTCAACGAAGTACAAATTTCATCGAGCGTCTCTGATGAGACTTTTGTAGAGGAAAAGCGAGTCCGGCGTACAAAATTATAATCCTGGTGAATATGATGAGTTTATTGATGTTCATTTATATGCAGTATTTTAAAAAAATCAAGAAATCATATATCCACGAAATGACAATTTTATATCAAGCCTTGATTTTTATAATTGACAATTATTTATTCATTTATCATAATACAGGCGGTATTTGTGTTTATCTATCATTATACATGGTTTGAGAAAGCAGTTATCACCCTTTAAATTTGATAACGCAATTATCGCCTTTTGTGTATACTCTCTAGTATTTACTGTGAATTTCTTCCTTTTTTATTAACTTTTATGGTCATATATTTGTCTAAATTTCATTTCTTTGTGTGAAATAAAATTTAATTTAAATGTGTATTGTAAAATTTTGTAAAGACGTTTTGAGTTTAAGTCCATGATGGAAAAAGGTAATACGAGGAGGGACGTTTGAAGCAGTCAAACAGGAATGAGCCTTCTGAGATAGATTCGTCATATTTTGAAGCAGAGTTATATCATATCTATTTTTCATTTTACAGTTGTGTACATACATGTGGCCGTAAGTTTGTTTTACGTTATTCATGTCGGGATATTTTATAGCTTACTACACGGTGTGAGGATTGCTCATTGTTGAAGGTCGCATGATGAGCTATAGCTACAAATTTCTATGTCATTTGGTCTCTGGTGGAAAATTGTCTCATGGGCAATCATACCACATCTTCTTATTTTTATATTAGAATGTTTTAAGTAAAATTTCTAAATGTATTCACATTGAACTGAAAATAAAACAAAGAAAGCCCAAATTGGTATTCTTTCATAAATCGTCTTAAATCCAAGGTTGTGTTTAATAATAGTTTCACAGAAGTGTTAGTAGTTATCTAAATCAATAGGCGTGAATTATACATATGATGTAAGTAAGTCTTGTTTTTCAGCATTACATTACATCAAATAATGATGCAAATGATAGTTTTCTGTTTCAATTCACGAATAAGGTGTCTTCATAAGAAAGTGTTAAGCTGTCTCATTACATCAAATGCGTTTATACCATAATACAACAAGAACTTGTTTGTATAATATCAACAAAAGGGGGGCAGTTTGTTAAAAGTCAGTAAATCAGCAATCCAACGGCCAAAAATAATGAACATACAGTCTTCATCAAAAGAAAGGTGTCTTAACAATATGCCAAGATATAGAAAGCGCATTAAAGTTGTGAAAACAATAAACTGTAAAATACATGATCTGCCACCAACACCAAATTCCCAAATTACAATACAACCATTAAGATATAACAAAAGATAACAACTGATGAAGTTCCTGTCTTGTGTTAGGCTCATGAACATATTTAGATAACAGTAGTTTACCGATGTTAAATCACATCAGACTCATGACCACATGGAGTTGCACTGGTTTCATTAAGAGCTGATCAATTATTGCAGCATCTCCTTTTAATCTCCTTTCGGGATGTTGGGTTCGCAATGCTCTTCAAATCGTATTTTTTTGGCCTTTTTTTATGCGATACGAGCGTCATTGATGATTTTTTTTTGTAGACGAAAGGCGCGTCTGGTGAGAAAGATTTTAATCCTGATATCTATGATGAGGGTATTTGTTTAAATTATGCAATCAACTTCTTTGTGTCTTCTGATATAAACGTATGCGTTGCAGTGATTACAACTCAGTATAACACGCTTGTCATGAAAACAACTCAGTGGTTCTTTGAAACTGAAATCCATCACTTGCATCATCATTAAAAGTAACGCGATAACAATACAAAAACTGAAAAACAAGCTATATTATGCGTAGTTGATATATGTTCTGTTCTAGTTCAGAATGTGACATTTTGACTGAGTGTGGATTACCATGGCGGGTGATATATTCATATGAGGAGATGCTCATGAGTTTGAATAACCCTTCGATATCTTTCGCCTTTCTTTTACAATTAACACAAGTATTCCCGATTCCAAACGAATGAAGGAATCGGTCGTTCTTTGTTTCATTCAAAAAGATGGTCAAACGCAAATATAAATACCTTATTTTATGGAGGGATGAAACCCACTCTGATTCAAACAAAGAAGTCACTGAAACTGATATTATCAAGTTGCTTTATTACTTTATTGACAACACATTTGTTACCTTTTTCAACAACCAAAAGGCATTCCCATGGGAACCAAATGCGATCCTCCTATTGTTGACCTGTTCCTTTATTCATGTAAGGCAGATTTCATACAGGAATATCTTTGGAAGAATAAAAAGAAGCAACCAGTATCTTTTACCTCCACGTTCCGCTATGTTGTTGATGTCCTCTCACTGTATAATTCAAAGTTTTGTGACTATGTTGAATGCATCTATCCTATCCAATTTCATAATAAAGGATACAACAGATACAGTTAGATACAGTTAGGTATGCCTCATATGTTGACATATATCTAGAAATTGACAATGAGGGTCAGTTCACCATTGAGAACAACCTTTTTTCGACAAAAGAGATGACTTCAGCTTCGCAATTGTGACGTTTCAATTTTAAAGAAAAAACATTCCAGCAGCGCCTGCATATGGAGTACATTTCTTTTTTCGACAAAAGAGATGACTTCAGCTTCGCAATTGTGACCTTTCAATTTTAAAGAAAAAACATTCCAGCACCGCCTGCATATGGAGTACATTTCTTCCAGTTGATACTGATATAACAGAGCTTGCATTCCCTATCATGATTTCCTTGATAGTGGGTTGCTCTTTACAATGAAGTTAATAAACAAAGAACTGAAAGTGATAAGGTTGAAGTTATCCCTTCGAAAATTATATACGGACATCATTACGAGTTGGCTCACCGTAATGTAATATTTGTTTCACAGATGACGACGGATATTCCAATTGTCGTGACCTCAATACCGCCCTCTTTTCCTGAAATGTGACCTACCGAATTAGACTTATCACCAGGTTTGTACTTACATTAGCAGCACAACGGATGCCACATGTGGAGTAGGGTCTGCTTACCTTTCTTGAACACCTAAGATCACCCCCTTTTTTTTAAAGGGGTTCGTGTTGTTCTTGCTTCAGTTATAAGTGTTGTTCTTTAATCTTTTTAATTGTTTCAATGTCTGGGATGTTTATACCGAAAACTGCATATTTTGTATATCCTTTGTCTCGAAAAACGGGCTTCAATTTCAAAATTTCCCACTCGGAATTTAATTAGAAATTAGAAATTTGCATGATCGATGGTTTGAAATTCTGATGATGTCTTCAGTTTAGGCAAGAGTCAAAAGCCAATCCGCTATTGCGTGGTGTCTAATTACCTGATACAACTGATCAACGTATTTTATAGAAATCACACGACCGGTGTTCCATCTGGAGCCGAATATGCCCACCCTTCCGGAGCATCTGAGATCAACCTCAGTTTTTGTGGTGTTCATGTTGCTCAGTCTTTAGTTTTTTTTGATGTGTTTGTACTATTGTTAGTTTTTATGTCGTTTCTTTTTTTTTCATTGCATTGTCAGTTCGTTTTCGACTTTTGAGTTGAATATTCTTACTTCCGGTTTTCTTTTAACTTTTCAACGCATCAGGCATCGCTCCTTTTGGAATGCATGTGATTCCCTCGATTTTGTATATAACCTTTATTTGTCTAATTCTTAATCGATTCATAAGCATTGAACTTCGGTTTTGTACTGTGTGTTGCCTTGATTCGAACTCCCAATTTTATCAGAATTTAAGGATCAAAATAATGTACAAAAAAAAAAAACAATTTACACTGCAAACCAGTGGAAAGTTTGATTCTTAATTTTTGAGATTTAGTGCAATATAAATGTGCAAAAAGTAGGGACTTTGATATCGATTAGACAACATATATTTATAATTATAAAAAAAAGACAAAATCGAAAATGTACTTAAGAACGAAATATACATAGACATCTGAAATTATAATTTTAGCGATCGTTTTTATTTTGTCATATTACAAAGTCTACATTAAATTTAGAATAACACTTCATAAATTTGATGCATCCGAAGTGGCTTTTTATAATAAAAACGTAAATAGACACATGCAAATGACAAGGATGCATACACACTTAAATATTTGAGGAGCTATATGACAAACTTAAACTTAAAACGAAAAGTAAATTTAACAAAATTTCAACTATACCTGATGGATTATAACGCACCAGGAGATATATTCCAAAAAAGGTGAACATTTGTTTTCATTTAAAAAAAGAATAAAGGTCTTATACTGCATGCACCTTTGAATAATGTTGCAAGACACCTTATCTACCTCACTAGCAAATATTTTTATCGCACAACTGACAAAAAGCCATAAAAAGATTGTGCCTTTATGAAAAGTACAATATTAAATGCTTGACAAAGGAGTAAGTATTGACAAACCACTTAGTAACTTATTTATACTAATACATGAACACTTAGAATGAATAAATCATTGAAAAGCATAGGTCTGTTCAGTGTCCTTATGGAATCTCAAACGAAGATGAAGAATTGGTCCTTCCTTTTGGTCTACTGAGAATCTAAATGTCGCCAGTTTCCTTACAAACGCGTTTATTTGCTTGGTGTTTAAATTGTTTGATAACTGTTTCCACTTTAATGACATCCATTGTTTAAAATATTATAACCGGGCTTCATAGTAAATGTGAATATACGGAACGATGTTTATCTGATGTGGGTAGTTAAAAAGTCAAAAGGATACATGCAAGTCCTTTTCTCCACCCTTTACACCGTATTCCTCATAGATAATTCAAACAACCTAAATGAAAATAACACTTTATTATCAGGAACGATCAAATTCAAACATTTGAAAGCCAAGAGTGTTTAATACCAAAACACGTTAATAGCTCTATGCCCAAAAGGGACCTCAAACATAGCAGAAATCATCTAAGGTCAACTTTGGCTGAGAGAATTGGACCCTTAGTTCCTTAATCATTTTTAAATAAAGCAACAGAGAAATCAAAAACAATTTGTTATAAATCGTATATCACTGACTACTGAGTTGACAATACCTCAATAATTAACTTTCCACCAGCAGTGGTGCTATCGACCCAGTGCTAGTAAATGAAAACAAAAAACACGTTATTAATTTCGTGCGTCCGAAGTCACTCTAAACAAAACGTTCTCTGAAACTGACATTATCAAAAAACATATCTTTTATTGACAACAAATTTAAACAAGCCAGAAACATTTCATTTAAGATCAGCTTTTCCTGCCAGAGTTGAAATCTTAACTTGACAAAATCTTATGTTTTTGTAGTATACAGTCATTGTTTGAAAATCCGCAGCACTTGTTACACCAGTGACTATATTATAAAATAAGGAGATATGGTATGACCGTATAACAGAGTCTAAATGACGTGGATTTATAAAAGGTTACGACCTTTGACAATGTAAAAAAAAACATATACCGTGTAGTAAGCCATGAAAGGCACCAGAATGACAAAATGTGAAACAACACAAACGACAAAAAAAAAAAAAAAAACACCAACGACCTGATTTATTAAAAACATGAATGTACGAAGAACAAATATAATAAATATAGGCTGTAACCTAACCTATAAGTGCTTAAACCCACGTCTTGTGCTAAACATGCTAAATAGTTGTCTCAATAACCATTATTATACATCTCCTTATTTTATGTAAATCACATTACATAAACTGCTTGATAAATGAATTAGGTATTAACAATTCACTTTGAAACTCAACATATACCCCACGACACTTACTAAAGAGGAAATCCTGGATGATCATAGGTCTGTTATATGTTCCTTTGGAATTTCAACCAAAGATGAAGAACTAGATCTTCCATCAATGTATTGGACACCTATAAGTGTCCTTACAGACAACGGTATATTGTTAAATTTATTAACATCAATTTTACCAGCAATCAAAGCCGGGCTTCAAAGTTATTGTGAAACTACCTATTCAATAGACGGCGTGAATCAGATGTGGATACAAGTATCTTGTCTTAGGGAGGGATAAAATCACTCTAATTCTAACAAAAAAATCTCTGAAACTGACATTATCAAGATGCTTGATTTCTTGATTGACAACATAGTTGTTACGTTGCTTGGATGACGTGTTTTTTAACAAACAATCGGCACCTTTCAAAATTACTGCACTTTTCTTGTATCCCTGGTGCTTTCGACTGGAGAAACGTCGTACACAAGCATCGCACAAGTTGGAACTCCGAGGCGGGTGGGGAGCAATACGGTGAACTGTGGTTTTTTTTATCAGTAGTACCGCTTAAGTCGACGCTAGGGGCCGTCTTGACCTTGTTGTAGGGTATGAATGATTCGTTCATTGTTGAAGACCCTACATCAACTGTCAAGATGAAGAACAGGAATAAAAGCCCTGTTCATTGAGAATTTTCTATGTTTTCTATGCATTGTGTGCGATTTTGTCCCATGTACATTTACTCCATATCCTTTTATTTTCTATTCCCATGGGAACCGACTGTGCTCCTCTTCTTGTTCCTTTATTCACATGAGGCTAACTTCATGCAGGAACTTCTTAGGAAGAAAGAAAAGAAGTTAGAAGTATCCTTTAACTTTACTTTCCGCAATATAGATGATGTTCTCTCACTAAATAATTCAACATTTGGTGACTATGTTGAACGCATCTATCCCATCGAACATAAGAAAAAGGATACAACAGATACAGTTAAGTCTGCCTCATATCTTGACTACCATCTAGAAATTGACAACGAGGGTCGGTTGAAAACAAAACTTTATGACAAAAGAGATGATTTCAGCTTCCCAATTGTGACCTTTCCATTTTTTTGTAGCAACATTCCAGCAGCGCCTGCATACGGAGTATATATCTCCCAGTTGATACGATACTCCAGGGCTTGTATTTCCCATCATGATTTCCTTGATAGAGAATTCTACTCACAAGGAAGCTATTAAACCAAGAGTTCCAAGTGGTTAAGTTGAAATCATCCCTTCGAAAATTTTACGGACGCCATCACGAGTTGGTTGACCGTTACGGAATATCCATTTCACAGATGATAGCGGATTTGTTCCTAATGTCGTAACTACAATCCCGTCCCCTTTTCCCGAATCTGACCTACCAAATTATACTTATAACCAGGTTTGTACTAACATGAGCAACACGATGGGTGCCACATGTGAGGCAGAATCTGCTTACCCTTCCCGAGCAACTGAGATCAACCCCTTTTTGTGGCCATGGCGTTGTTTATTTTCGACTTTTAATGTCCTTTTGGTATCTTTCGGTCTCTTTTATATTCAGCAGCAAAATTAATAAATGATCAGGAAGTCATAACAATATTTTTTTTTTATTATCACGTTACCATTTATAATTAAGTCAGTGATTGAATTGAATGTTGGCTGACAAATTAAACTATGGAAAGCGACAACAGAAAGACATATTTCGTTGATTGACTCGACCTCCAAAAATATATCACAGGTTATTAATAAATGATTTACATTTATTCTCTATGTATTTATCTTTCAAATGAGATAAAACAGAATTAAGGCCATTAAACCTTAAAGGATAATGTTGCGTGTGCTTACCTGTTAATTCGTAGTTAATGATTACCGTTATATTTTTATATATAATTATAACGGGTTCAAATGTCCATCGAAAGTTTTCGTTTGTCATGTAAACAGTTCATTAGATGGTGCCCAGTAAGGAATACACACGAAATGTTAATGCTTAAAAACGATCCCAGACTATCATAAGCAACACGACGGGTGCCACATGTGGAGAAGGATCAGCTTATCGTTGAGCACCTGGGATCACCCCCAGTTTTAGTTGGGTTTGTGTTGCCCAGTCTTTGGTTTTCAATGTTGTGTTTTGTGTTTTGTTGTTTATCTGTTCGTCTTTTTCTTTTTTAGCCATGACGTTGTCAGTTTATTTTCGACTTACTAGTTTGAATGTCCCTTTTGGTATCCTTCCCCTCTTTTTTGTGTAATGTTTCCTATAAAATGATTGAAGGAGTTAATTACGATTTAGCTTTTATTCAATCAAATTTGACAGTTTTGAATAACTCGGTGGGTAAACCTTTGGCAAATAATGTCTCTTTTATCCCTGGATTTTGTTTTTAGATTAAACTTGGAGTTTTCGATATGATTAAAATAGTTACTTTTGTATAAAGTCACACAATACTAATGTTAACCAAAGGTAAAATCATAGATTGTATTTCAAAATTTACAAACAAAATGCAGATTTTGTAGTTTTTAAGCAATATTAATGCAGGTCAATAGAGTATTAATCACGAAGCACATGAGAGCTCTCGCTTAAAACTGAGCTTTGGCAATATCATATGCATAATTTTACAAAATTTGTCTCTTATTTGTATATCTTGAATAAAATTAAAAGAAATAAATATAACGATTAGTAAATATGATAATTATGAATATGGAAATTTGTAATCAATAAACAATCAATTAAATTTAGTGTTGACCACATTACCTTTTGCTTATAATGTATTCACAATGGCAAGTACTAGTCTGCTTTAAAACAATTTAAAATTTTGAAGCCGCACCACGTGGCATATTTATGTCAGAAAAATAGTATATCGTAAAAAAATGAAGACTTATTCAAAAACAAAATTGTTTGGCCAATGTTTTCCTAAATTGAACGATAAAAACTTGAAAAAGCTACAAGGGTTATTAGTTAAATCACAAGTTTCACCAGTTAGGCGATCGAATGGAAAAACTTAAATCGCAACATAAATTATAACACTGAAGAAGCATTATAAACCAATATAACAAACACTCCAAAAACTTTCTGACATGCCTGGCTCAAGTCATCTCTGCCCATTGTATAAATTTTATTCACAAACATAAAATTATATTGCAAATGATTGTAGTACAAGAACAGATGTTCTGTGAAGTAAAATAAATAATAATAAATGTTGAAATATAACGTGAAACTTCATTTCATTAGATTAGGTATAACACAAACAAAAATGGGAAGGAAAGTAATGCAGCCTGCATGGAAAAAGATTTTGAGATACGGTAAGTATCTATGCTTTGCATACATAGTCCGTCAAACGAATCCACAACCATCAAAAGAAGCAAATGCCAAAACAGTAAAGGACCGAAGAACCTTTTAATTCTTTATTTATAACTGCCCAACACAATGTGTCAATAAGGCATATAGTAGGAGAGCAAAACATGAAATTGCTTCTCCCCCGCCCCCTGATAATAAATTTACCAATATTCTGTAACAGAACAAATATTGAACGACATCCAAATAATACATACAATAACGTTTGATAACGATTTTCATTTGCACATCTCGTGTTTCTCTTATTATTTTTTAAATGATAGATTAATTGATTGTTGGTGTTTAACGCCACCTTCAGCACAATTGACTGCCTCATACCAGCCAGTTTTATTGGCGAACAAAGTCGGAGTACCTGGAGAGAATAACTTTGGCAGATAATCTGGCATTTCTAGTGAATTGGGATCGGATTCGAACGCACCTTGCTACTAACAGGATCGAACTCAGAACCTCAATGTTTACAGTCTAATGATCGACCACTGTTGATGAACCACTTAGACCACTCAGCCTTCGAGCCCCCTATTATTATCTTTTTTCATATCCTATCGCTAAGATTCATATTCTAATTTCCCACAACGAGGTGACCACTTCAATTCAAATACTATAAATTTCAATTTGTTTGTGACATGATGATTTTTTTTCTATGCTCATTGCCGTTGTATTGATTTAGCCTACCATAATTATGTTATGATTTACGTCACACTGAATAGTCTTTTGTAGACGAAATGTGTGGCTGGCGTACAAAATTATGCATGTTATGACCAAGGCATCTTTGTTGACTTTTATTACGCCATAGTGACCGTTGAACTGATATTTGTACATTAGGTGTGCACATTATTCCATCTTATTCATTCATCAATAAATATACCATATATTTGAAACGAAAAGAAATCAATAGGATTGAACATCGGCAAATTAATGTTGCCTATTTTTGCAATTTAAGGGTCTAATTAAATAAAGCTTTTATCATTCCTCTCAATTACAAGCAAACATATCAATATTAAAGAAAAAGAACATTGCAATACCGAAGCATGAAGTTGGTTTCTGTGCTGGTAGCAGGTATAGAAAATTAAACTGGAAAAAATGCAATATAAGTTATTGACCTGTATAATTTTGAAATAACTAAAAAATATTAAAAACGTCCAAACTATTCTATATTAAAAATGTAATTAATTTTGGTTTTACAGGAAAGCATGTTTATATATATATATATAAAGGCGGACAAATATATATATAATGAGCATATCGATATCCCCAAAAACATATACATGTAAGGCATTTAGAGAAGCTTCAAATTATAATTTACTGTAGTTATCAGGTGATAATCATTATTGTACATCTTTGGCATTTCAAACTTTGGTTTTGAATATTACTCATAAAAGTCAAAATATTAATAATATGGACTCCGGATGTCCATTCGTTTGATGTGTTCGAACTTTTGATTTTGCCATTTGATTGGGGACTTTCCTTTTTGAATTTCCTCGGAGTTCAGTATTTTTGTGATTTTACTTTTTACTAGAAGAATCACCAAAACTATCATTTACTATAGATAATTACATGAATAGATTTGCAGGAACAATAAAACTAGTCTTTGATGTATACAATGTTATTTGTTAGTAGTGTCCTTGACATTCTGGTTGTATTGCTGTCTTAATCTATTGCAACATTGCGGGTAAACCTCAATTTCAGAACGTCGAAATTTGAAATAAATAACTAATATATAATCAAAATACACAAACCTTCCACTAACCATAAGAGCGTACTACCAGATTTACACGCGTCAACAACAACTAAACTTAGAGCTGCCACGAAACACAACAAAATTACTTAAATAACAAATTGAAACTTATAAATTTCGTTCTGTCTGCAGTAATAACAGCCATTCCCTTGGCCATATATATAAACCTTTGTTTTAGATAGATTTTACCGCGAAGTGGTTGGTATTCATCTAGATACTTTCTGTGCTCCTGTACCAAGTCAGGAAAATGGCCATTGGTATATTGTAGTTCGTTTCTGTGTGTGTTACATTTTAATGTTGTGTTTCTGTTGTGTCGTAGTTTTCCTCTTATATTTGATGTGTTTCCCTCAGTTTTAGTTTGTAACCCGGATTTGTCTTTTTCTCAATCGATTTATGAATTTCGAACAGCGGTATACTACTGTTGCCTTAATTTACAGGTTATTCCTTACTGAAATTTCTAAAATGTATTATATTATATTAATAAATTAATAATATGGACTCCGGATGTCCGTTCGTTTGATGTGTTTGAACTTTTGATTTTGCCATTTGATTGGGGACTTTCCTTTTTGAATTTTCCTCGGAGTTCAGTATTTTTGTGATTTTACTTTTTACTAGAAGAATCATCAAAACTATCATTTACTATAGATACCGTATAGCGGGTTATTTTCGCGGGTGTAAACTTCGCGATCTAGGGGCAAAAAGTATACGAAAATTTTTGGCGGTTTTTATTTTAGCGGATTTTTTAGTCCCAATTAAATATTTTGGCGGATACTAAAATGGTTGCAGTTAAAAAGTTGTAAAAACAAGTGTCAATTTTTATGATTGAATGATTGTTTTACCTGCACGAAGTCTTATTTATTGATTATATTTTGATACAGTTATTCAATAGAATACCGGTACTTTAATAGTTGTCATAGGTGTACAAACTTCTTGTAAGTGTTACGTTTGATGAGTTAAGAAATTGACCGGACCTTTGATGTACTAATTAGACTTGCAACTCTTTTTTTTTAATTTGACACTAATTAATAAGGATAAAATATCTGACAAAGTACCTTACACTCTTATAATTTTAATTATTTTATTATGTTATCAATTAACTAATTAACACCTGACAACCAGTGAACTATGGCCTTTTACATTTATGTTGTTTAAATTAACATAAATCATTATTGATCCGACGAACGGGAAACAATAGATAGTTTACAAAAAGCTTTAGCTATTAGAAAGTACCGAACATATGCATAAATTTTCGCGGATTTAATTTCGCGATTTCCCTTTACCCGCCAAAATAAGCGAAAATAAACACCCCGCGAAAATAACCCGCTAAACGGTAATTACATGAATAGATTTGCAGGAACAATAAAACTAGTCTTTGATGTATACAATGTTATTTGTTAGAAGTGTCCTTGACATTCTGGTTGTATTGCTGTCTTAATCTATTGCAACATTGCGAGTAAACCTCAATTTCAGAACGTCGAAATTAGAAATAAATAACTTATATAATCAAAATACACAAACCTTCCACTAACCATAAGAGCGTACTACCAGATTTACACGCGTCAACAACAACTAAGCTTAGAGCTGCCACGAAACACAACAAAATTACTTAAATAACAAATTGAAACTTATACATTTCGTTCTATGTCTGCAGTTACAACAGCCATTCCCTTGGCCATATATATAAACCTTTGTTTTAGATAGATTTTACCGTGAAGTGGTTGGTATTAATCTAGATACTTTTTGTGCTCCTGTACCAAGTCAAGATAATGGCCATTGGTATATTATAGTTAGTTTCTGTGTGTGTTACATTTTAATGTTGTGTTTCTGTTGTGTCGTAGTTTTCCTCTTATATTTGATGTGTTTCCCTCAGTTTTAGTATGTAACCCGGATTTGTTTTTTTCTCAATCGATTTATGAATTTCGAACAACGGTATACTACTGTTGCCTTAATTTACAGGTTATTCCTTACTGAAATTTCTCAAATGTATTATATTATATTAATATATTAATAATATGGACTCCGGATGTCTATTCGTTTGATGTGTTCGAACTTTTGATTTTGCCATTTGACTGGGGACTTTCCTTTTTGAATTTTCCTCGGAGTTCAGTATTTTTGTGATTTTACTTTTACTAGAAGAATCACCAAAACTGTCATTTACTATAGATAATTACATGAATAGATTTGCAGGAACAATAACACTAGTCTTTGATGTATACAATGTTATTTGTTAGTAATGTCCTTGACATTCTGGTTGTATTGCTGTCTTAATTTATTGCAACATTGCGAGTAAACCTCAATTTCAGAACGTCGAAATTTGAAATAAATAACTTAGTTATTAGATAGAACAAATAAATCATTAGTACAAGTGGATTGCATACCATGATGTAAATAATAAGGTTGTAATTAATTTGTAAATTTCAACATTTTCAATAGATTTCTTTAATTTGTACATTTTGCTGATTGCTAGCAAAATATGTTTCTTGTATTGTGTTAACCTCAAGTTGGCCATTTATTCACATTTTTTTCTTATTCCATTTGTTTTTCAATTTTTCACTCGTAATAAGAGAACAGTAATTTAATTAAAAACCCTTACAGCATGCCCTTCAACAATTCGTAATGCACAATACATAAATGATTTATTTTACTTGCTCCTTATCAACACGAAAACAATGATCATTAGATGCCCCTCAGGACCTGTCAAAATCAACATATGTTATAAGATCGTTCTAGAGATCGACTTAAGCAATCGTAAGCGATATCATAATGACGGGAAAGGTTTGATCTATTGTAAACACACAGTCGCATGCTCCTCAATTAACAATTTAATCGATGTTGAATAAAAACGAAAAAGGATAGATGGCGACAAATAGCGTCGGTTACTTAGTCATCTCATCAAGATATCTTATTACTCCCACACTTCTATCTAACGGAAATGGTCACGAGCAAACTTGTTAGTGTTAGATTTCTGTGTCTATGACATCATATAATGAAAATAAAATTCCGAGTAAGTAAAGATGTACATGAGGTACAATATAAAATACTTTTTGTGCTTAACAATGAAAAATGAATTTAAAATTCCTATCAGTTGCAGGAAGTATAATCGTGAACTTCTTATTTCAGTTTATTCTCCGTGTAGGATTAATTAACACTAAGAACATTCATTGAATACATAAACCTTCCACTAACCATAAGAGCGTACTACCCGATTTACACGTGTCAACAATAACTAAACTTAGAGCTGCCACGAAACACAACAAAGTTCCCTAAATAACAAATTGAAACTAATAAATTTCGCTCTATGTCTGCAGTAACAACAGCCATTCCCTTGGCCATATATATAAACCTTTGTTTTAGATAGATTTTACCGCGAAGTGGTTGGTATTCATCTAGATACTTTCTGTGCTCCTTTAACAGGTTATTCCTTACTGAAATTTCTCAAAGTTTATGGCAAAATATATAAAACCGAACAAAAAATCACTTTGTAGACATTTTTAACAATACTTTTACATATCTAAGACAATGGATTCTCTCAAAACAGTGTAGCTTTTTCAAAATATACAAATGAAATGTGTATTCACCTCAACTCATTCTTACCTATTCAATTATAAATATCCGTTGTTATTTTTAGACTTTGATAGATTTTATCACCGTTTGGAAGATACCAAGGAGACATAAGACGTTTATCAGTCGAAAAGACACTAAAAACTGTTTTAGAAAATAATTAGGAGTTCAGAGTTTGTCTGCGTTTTTAAATAATTTAAAACATTTGCTACTAATTTGGAAACAAACCAACAAATCAAAGACTGCCGCCAGCATTGATGTTGAGTTCAAATTTATTTTTAAAAGTGTCTATCTACGTTAAACAACAAGCATATATCAAGGCAACTGGTAGAAATGATACATACTATAAAAAAAATACAATGTCTTGCTTACCATTATAGCAATTCAATGATGGCAAAAACATATATGTTACTTTAAAACTAAATGATGTATTTTTGCATGCCATGCTTTTATTATTTGTTTGTAACATGTCTTATAATTGCGAGGATAATACAAGATGGTATAGTTGAGGGTCCTTCATTTCTGTATTCTTAAATTTTTTCGCTCATCATTCCTTATCTTTAAAAAAATAATGGCTATTCTGTAATTACTTGATAACTGTATTCTGGACATTGTTCTTTTCTGTAATCAGTATATTTTTACCCAATTCTTTATTTTTGCAGATATTCTATGTATTTTAGCAGCCCATTATTCTCTATTCTATATTTTTTTTTACCCATTTTTCTCTATTCTTTATTTTTTTGCCCGTTATTCTCTATTCTGTTAACCCCATTCACACCCTCATACAATGTGTCATAAAAATCTCAGTATAATATAACAGATGACAAAAAAAGCAAAAAAATAAATCAATGAAAAAACAAAACACGTACTGTAAATTCAGAATTTATTTCGACGTTTAAAAACGAATGGGTGAGAATCGCAATAATAAGAACCCGCATTCTGATATCTGATATATATAACTGTATGCATATTTTCCTGAAATCGCAATTATTAATCTCGCATATTTTCTGAATTTAACTGTAATCAAACTAAAACGAAACTAAAAGCCTGTTTATTATTCGCTTTACGTTATATTAATGACGATGACAGCATGGGCAAATGGTTTTGTCTGTTTGTAAGATTTTCATTCATATAAGAACCTTACCCTATGCAGACTTTTCCTTTCATACATTTGGCACCTCACCCTTTTCACACTCCTTTCCAAAATATTTATAACATTTTATTGTGTTTCTAATCTTATAACGATATAGTCATAATCAAGGTGCCCGTAGGTCTACGTAGTGCCTTGGGAAATCAGAAAAATGTTTGTACAAATTTCATTCACAAAGTTTATGTCCAAATGAATCCTATATTTAGTTCATTAATAGAGTGGTCAAATGAAAGGATGGCGTGCCAAAAGTAATAACACAAGTACCAAGAGTAAATGATACTATTTCTGACCTTATTTGGGTGTTGTTGAATCAAACATTGATTATTAATTTACAGTATCACCATTTTATTTACAAAGCCAAAATCTGATAATTGAATGATTTTTTAATAGTCGAAACGATTTCTCCTAGGTAGTTAGTGCAATGTTATTAGACATGCAACTTGTTTATTATATGTTCAACTATAGTTCAGTTGCAAACGATGACTTGACTGTTACATCTAGGGAATGAGAGCATGTAAAAAAATGAAAACAACGAGTTATAAATTTTATGCGTCTGAATTGTTCTCATCTTTGTCCTTTGGTGTTTAGGGGTGGTTGTTTCACTGGAAATCTTACCACGTATTATAATCTTTATATAACAAAATATATGAACAGGGCTCAGAAGTTTATACACACGCTTTCAATAAGTGTAGAAACGGATTTTTTAAAAAAACATCCATACACATCTTGTACTACAAAGTCTAATGTTGACGAAAAGCGCGTCTTGTGTACAAAATCATGATCCTGGTATCTTTGATGAGTTTTTAAACTAGTATATATATTTGATAGAATTTTAGATAGAATTGGGGTATAAATCAAAATGAAATATTTTTTTATACTTTGCAACAAACTTGCTTCCAAGCTACAGATCTTCATAAAATGATACAATCTGTCAGAATTATGCTGAAATAAACTATAAGATAGCTCTTATAAGAAGCTTTCAGCAAATAAAATAAAAAATAGCTTACCTTACTATGTTATCGCTATAATAAAAACGACAACAAATACTGAACTTGCTTTGATAGAGTTAAGGTGTCTGAGTAATCTCAAAATATTTGGTATTTGTAAAATAAAAAAAAACCGTCGTTTTTATCAGATTAAATCACATAATTTTCATCTTTAAAATAACATTTCGTATCTCTGATGGGTTTTTACACATAAATTGCATTCATGACTCCAAATTTGTCTTTTTTCTAAAGTACATGTATCTATCCCGATTGCTTCCTATTATCTACGATCCAAATATGATAAAAGGCGCTATATTTAATAGGTTAAATCAATATATCTTCCTTCAGTGCCTGTTCTATACAATAATTAGGAAGACATTAGGGAGATAATAAAACATTTAAAAAAACAAACTTTCAAAAAAAATTGAACCTAGACTGAAACAAGCCTGCATTTAATACATAGATACATAAATAGGAAGGAAATTTTGTTTTGCATTTGTATATAATTATTCTGTGTCTGTTAGACATATTAATGACATCTAAAAATGCACACGTATACGATATAAATCATAAAATGCTAAATTCTGGGTTTTTTTTGCCTTAAAAACAAGGTGCTCTGAATGGGAAATACGTTAAAGACTTATACATCGAAACTCACAATTGAATGACCATTTTGGGGCCTTTTATATATTGCTATATAGGTTTTACTCATTATTGAAGGCCGTAAGGTGACATACAGTTGCTTATTTCTACGCCATGTTGGTTTCTGCAGGAGACTTGTATCATTGGAATTCATAACATCTTTTTATTTTCATATTTATTTAATCAATTGTGCTATGCTTTGTTTAGATGTTTAGATATCAAAATTTACATGAACCTACATAAAAAAACAACAAACATTACCACCATCTAACAAACTGAGATAATCAAAATTTGTAGTATCTCACCTCTCCAATATGACGGTAAATTTTCTTGTTTGTTACATTCACCTTTTTATTTCAAATAATCGTTGCCCTTTCTCGGCTTCCATTACCTTCTAAAGCACATTCCATGCACAAAAGTAATTCTGATATATTCGTTAGTTATGTATGATAAGAAAAGATATAAGATGAAACTAATAACTCATGAATCCATGAGTTCTTAATGCTTTTGAAAGCAGTTCTGCCTGATCTGTTGAGTGATTTTGTTACATGTTTAATACAAACCTAAAAGGAATGAAGAAGACCCTAAATATATATTAAACTAATTCGTACACAAAAACGCATTAGAAAAATGCACAAAACAAAAAAAAAAACTAATTTGTCTTATCATAAGGTGAATAAAAGTTTGAATATTTTTTTACGTCAATACGGCACAAAACTACAAACATGCATTTAAAGAATAACTAGAGATACAAACAAAAACTGGACAATACAAAAATCCCTCTAAATTCAACAAAATCGAATGAAAGAATATCATCTTATTTGGATTCATTACTATTCGTAGGATACCAATTTTCGTGCATTTCGTGGGTGTAGTTGAACATAGATTTAAAAGTTCAAGGAAGTATAAATTTTCCAAAGACTGTAGGCAAATCCAAGAATTCATAAATATCAACGAAAATACTTTTTTCCTCAATCCAGGAAAACTGATACACAAATAACAGTAAAGAAACAGGAATTAGGAACTAAAATAGAATCAGCAAATATAATACTACGTCAATGCATTAGGATAATCCCCTTACATACATGTGCATAAGTACTTACATCACTCGTGTTAAGTAGTATTTATACAGTCACGTTTCATAAAACATATAATTGACTGCACATGAAAACTATGACGTATACTTATATATTACAATCTTTCATTTCTATAAACAGGTTTCCAAAATATATGAATTGCAAGAAGGAGGAAAATAGTATAACGAAAATACCGAACTCCAAGGAAAATTCAAAAAGGGAAGTCAATAAACACTAACAAAATCAAACGCTATCAATCAAAGGAAAACATAGACATGATATTCAGCTTCTTGAGTATGAAATTAAAATAAGATTGTCAGAGTTTATCATTATTGCCAATATTTGTTTTTCATATGAACTAGCTTTTGTGGGTAATTCCCCCGAAATTACTTTTTTTCTGTAGAAATCTAGTGCCCAGGATTGTCATTTTAAGAATGAAATTATTTTCTAATGTTGTTTCTCTACTTTATGTTACATCAATTTAGCACAATTTTTTCAAATCATCAAGAAGTGATTGAGTTCTTACGGAGAGCATGAAAACTTAAAAGTGCTAAAAAAGTATATCAAAATACTGAACTCCAAGGCAAATTAAAAATGAAAGTTCTTAAAAACAAACTGACAACAGCAAACGCTATCAATCAACGGACCAAGTGACAAAAACCTGCCATATTCCTGATTACAAAATTAAGAAGGAAAAGAAACAAAGAAGAATAGACATGTGGATGTCCATACTGCGAAAACAACATGTTAGTTGGACAAAATGTATAAAAAACCACCAGCACTGCTAACTGTATGGTACAAAAGATTAAAAACAATGAATGAATGAATGTATATCAAGTAAATGAATACCATAAGGAGCTAAAATAGAATAAGCATATATTGAATCACGGCAATTATTTCTAAGCCCTTTTTGGTTATATAGCTCTTCAACTGTTTGGTGACACCCGTCGTGTTACGCCTATAAAATATGTTAATATATTACATCAAGTGATTAGGCATCACGCTATATCCGATTGGCAATTGACTCTTTTATCAACCTTTGACATCACCAAGTTCATAAACCATCGATCATATAACTTTTCTAACCCTGACACTTGACCGAATGTGAAATTATGAAATTGAAACTACTTTTGTATGACAAAGGATAGACAACACTGTTATAACGATAATCCCCTTACATATATAGACACTGATATAAAAATAAGGAGATGAGGTATGATTGCCAATGAGACAACTATCCACCAAAGTTCAAATAAAGTGGATGTAAGCAATTATAGGCACTAAGTTCATTCATCTTC
Organism: Mytilus californianus; assembly: GCF_021869535.1. NCBI lineage: Eukaryota > Metazoa > Mollusca > Bivalvia > Mytilida > Mytilidae > Mytilus > Mytilus californianus. The sequence goes on from NW_026262668.1 coordinate 24,917,692, forward strand.
TGTGGTATTGATCAATATCAATGTCATCGGTTACGTTATTAAAGAAAAATATTAATGTCTGCACCTGGAAACAATCCGATATACTTATCTCTCCCGTAATCTTTCATTTATATAAGAATGGTTCCTAAATACATGAAACGTAGGAAAGAGGGAAAGCACAGACATGATCTTTAGCTCCTTGTATCGTGCATGAGATAAAAATAAATTGTCAGAGTTTAACACCATTGCAATTTTTATTTTACCTATGGAAATAATTTATGAAAGTTTTATACACCTGAAACACTACATAGAAAACTAAAGACTGAACAACACAAACTTCAACAAATAATTTTGTTCAAGTTGATGTGTTTTCGTAACTACTAGTTTTAGTAAGAAGTTAAAATGTCTTTCGTGTAATCTTGAATTGTTATGATAATGGCTCTTTACAAGTGCATATTTCATTAATTAAAATGAAAGTTTTATAAACTTGGGTGCCATGTCTTTTGCATATAAATGCAAATAAAATATGTTTAAACAATTTTAATGAAACGGACGAAAATGTCAGTCTGAACAATTCCTTGTCGCGTTTTAGTATAGTATTCCTTTGTAGTAAATCTATCTTATTTAGTAACAAATATACAGATTATGAGAATTCAATAGGGAAAACCATTTACTATAATAATCACTTATTGAAAGTTTGACTTTTAAAGTCAATTTTAGAGTGATCTTCTCAAAGTGTTCACATCATGCATACAATCTTCTGGAGAGAAAAAATCCAAATAAGTGCCCTTCGAAATTGTCATGTGACCTTCATTTCTGGTTTGTTATGACTTTTCACACTTCACTTATCAAAAAAGGTTGTAGGTATTTTCACCGAAATTAACTTTTTTCTGCACATGTCATATGTTCCGCTTATCTCTGCGATGGTAAAGTTTTAGAATAAAATTATTGGCTTATATTGTAATTCTGCTTTCATTCAAATCATTAGCAAAATGTTTTCAAAATAGTTTAAATATTAAAAGTGTTTTTACAGAGAACATGTAATCGTCCAAGAGTGACATTAGGAAGAGAGAAAAAATTACCACAAGGATACCCACCGTTTGTATTTGAAGTGGATATTTCTTTGGCCAATTGTCTTGCGTGTTCCTTTTTAACCTATCTTCTTTCTGCAAATGCATCTTATCTTGTTTAAAACATATTTTATCATTTTCGCCTCTCTTTTACCTACTTGCTTATAATGGAGAAATAATTTGATTCTTATATTCTTTGTCATGCACATACTCTTTATAATAGAGATTTCTTACACTTCGATGAAAGTTCGTATGCTTGACGAATCAAACGCAAGACGTAATTGAGGGATCTTTATTTTGAATTATTCTTAAATTTGACATATTTATGTAATCTTAATGAAGGTTGTCATAAGACTAAGATGGTGTTTCGACTCAATGTTTGCCCATCAATGACCAAAACACTGCATGCAGCCACATATATGATTGATAACAAATTAAACAACTGTCTATAAATCTTATGCGTCCGAAGCGCTTTTTCTGGAATTATCGTCGTCTTCAACGCTGAAAGTAGGATATTTGAAAGCCAAGAATGTATAACAACCGAAACAGTTGAAGAGCTATATGACCAAAAAAGGACAGAAACATAATAGCAAAATTTATATGAGGTCAATTTTGCCTAAGGTAGTTGAAACCTAAGTTTATTAATAATTTGTAAATTTATAAACGGAAAATCTATTTTAGAATAGGTGTTAATAAAATATTTTTCAACTAGTCCAAGTTTACACTCTCGTTTAATAATACTTGTTTCCAGAAGTTTATGAGGAAATTTTTTAAAAATAGTCTTCTTTTACAGTTTTTTGTTACAAAAACGTTCACTCTATCTTGCAGACAATCAAAATACAATTGAGCATAGCGTAATATTGCAGCTCTGGTTTATCAAATTTCAATATATTTACTATTTTGTTTTATTCAGAACAAGATTTTTCGTCTTTGTACGTGATTTTCATTGTAAAGTGTAGAAAATTCAAACAGACAAAAATGTGTTTTGATGTAAAATTTAGAATACATCAGATCTCTTTCAGTCTTGCAAAAGGACATGTAATAATCAATAAGAGGCAGAAAACACAAAGAGAACATTGAAAATTCATAAGGTGAACAGACCATCACCAAAACGAAGACGACGAAAAGACAGAAATGCATCATACAAACTACACACAATATGGTTCGTAATTCGGATGTTAGCTGGTAGAAAATAAGCCATATAGAGGAAACAAAAAGGAAACTGAATTATATAAGTCTGAACAGAATTCCAAACCGTATAACGATGACTCCCTGGTAGTAACACAAAGATAATCATTTAAGTTAGTTAAACAAACGATTTCATTTTCTACATTCACGTAACATAGACAGGCCTGGAAAGTTGAGGCATACCATGCAGTTAAACACCTACCGATATGCTTTTTTTTTAAAAGAATTGTTGCTTTTACTGACCCACTACCATTTCCGGTATCCTTTGTAAATAGATTGTTAATCATAGAAAGTTTTCACCATGTTTTATTACGATAGTCTTCTTTTGATTGAGGTTCTAAACTCAAATAAAATATTAACATTTCAACCTAAGTTGTAAAGAGATAATATTATAAACAACGTCAATTTACACACTAAAATTAGCTTTTGTGAAAGTTGTATATTGTAAATAAGAGACAACGGAAAGTTTACTGATGTTCAAAACACGTTAATCAATTTTGAATATACAAATAAAAGACTTTTAAAAATGACAGAATGGCATGAGTTATTAACGTAGCTAGACCGGACGATTGTTTCCTGCATGCATCGTCCATCATGCAAATCTATACTCACGTTAGGGAAAAGGACACAATCGGTTAATTTACAGATCAGACGAATACCCTGATACTTTAAGAACTATCAAACTATTTCCGATAATGAGGTTAACATTTCGTGTCCACTTAAGGATGTTCGCCTCTCTTGTTTTTTTGACTTTTTGTCAGATTTTCGAAATCCTCTAGTTTTATCCATGTAGTGCCAATACAAATTTTGCCAACTCTCCCTACTTACTTTTCATAATTGTGTTACATTTAGTTTGAAAAGCTATTTTTGAAAATCTTAAAAAATACTAGTTAATTTTTTATAATTTTTGGAGAAAAAAGGTGCCAATGTTAAATGTATGAAAAATCTAGAGGAAATCATTTCCCGCCAAATGTTTAATTGATTATATTATAAATACATGTACATGGACACGGACCTTTCATTTTTCCCCTGCTTTTTAAGTTTCTTTATTCATATACCATCAATTTGTTTTACAGTCTTTTAAAAAGCTTGTTATTTTGAAACAGAGGAGCGAACATCCTTAAGTGTTTTTCGTTTGATAAACTCTAAATGAAAATGAATGAAATCAAAATAAATGACATTAGATACTATTAAATTTATTTACTGTCAAAATGTTAAAGCATCTATGAAAACTATATGTTTATCAAAAGTTAGTTTATTGAATCAAAATCCGTTTACCTGACGAATTGATATGATCGAAAGTAGGTTAGCAGCTAGTTTGAAATGAAACATATTTACGTCTGTTCAGTACTCTTTAATTGTGAAACAGTTAAGCTTTTTGAAAATCAATTATTTTAATGAAAATGTATTGCACGAAAAGCGACGATCAAGATGTCTGAGCTAGTTTGAGTGAAACAGTTTCCTTTCCTTTTGATTCACATTAAGGTAGATTAACTGTATACCGCCATCTTGAATTGTAAAATTGAGGTACACAATCGGTCTAGTTCTTTGCTTAAATCAGCAATTTTGAGACAGATTGGTAATTAATTGGTTAGACTGTTTATTTGAATAATGAAAAGTAAGTGATTTATTGCATCATGAAGAATGATTTAAAATATACCAAATATTTACTTTTGTTCGAATCATTTTTTCAACTTAGCCATTTAAGCGGAGCTAACTCTAATAGATTATTTTCTTATAAAGGAATGTTAAAGAATTCATCTTTTTTTTACTTCTAGCAAAACAAGAGTTCGGCGATACCATTTTATTGTTTTAAACATATTATAAACCCTTTCTTCTCATATTTTATTTCAAAATTCTATCTCATAGATTTCTTTTTATTCACTAAAAAGTGTTTTTCCATGAATAATATATGCAAAAAGCAATCTATCACGATTTGTAGCTTGAAAACTAGCACGGTGATCCATATTTTTTCTTATATTTTGGAAAAAAGCATGGAAAAATCTACATTTTGGCAAAGTATAAGAAATTTCTATCTGATTTAATATATATCGACGATCCACCTTAAAAACAATATATTACAGTCATTTGGCTATCAATAAAAACAGTATTAAATAAACAATAACACTTCATAAGTTTGATGTGTCCGAAAGGATATTCTTGAATTACCTTAATCGGGAATGATCAAACCGAAAACTTTGAAATCACAGTAAATACTTGTACTTTAATACTTAAGGAGTTATATAAATAAAAGGAACATTAAATCAACAATTATAAAAAAAGATATCAATATACTATTTCCAAAAATATAGTCATGTTTTTTAATGTTTGAAATCTCTAAGGTCAAACATTATACATGGTTGATGTTGACGATCAAACTGAGATAAACTTATATCCTTACAAATCCCACAATGATTCCGCTGTTCATAGGAAATATGTGTTTATCTTACTAAAGTGTCAATGGCGGAAATTTACACAGCGGGTGCAAGATAACATGTTCCTAGGTCTATAACCGTTACTACCTGGTTTTGATTAGAAATAGAGCATATTCATGAATGAAAATACCATTACTTATTTGTATAGGGTTGAAATAAATGTGTATTGAATTTTACTACGTCATACATAAGGTTTAGTTTATTTTATGACGTCTGACAGCTAAATTTATCTATATTTGGATAATTTTAGAACGTTTACCTGTCCTCTTTTTGTAAACACATAGATACCGAAAGTCTTTACTGGAGTGTTGGGTGTTGGAATGCACATAGAAGTATGCCATGGTATAAGTGATGTCTTGTTGTTGGCTACATAGTGAAACCATTGCGTCATTTGATGTGAGTGTTTGAAACGTTGTTAGGCTAGATTGCTTGCTTTTATACTTTTATTGTTGTGTAAATATACCAAATGTAACCTCTCGGTTCTTTTCTAAGTTTTTCCATACCCTTTTGTCCGACTTGATCGACTTTTTAAAAACGTTGTTAAAGTAATTATTTAACCTCCTGATTCCAAAATTAGAGTGTCAAACTTTTTTAGTTGAAAGTTGAAACCCAAATCAAACTAGAAAAAAACCCACTTAATTTCGTTTTCATGATTATTGAAATTCCCATAAAATTGACAATGGCTTTAAAATAAAAGGCGGACGATATCAAAGGAACTTTCAAAATCAAAAGTTGAAGAGAGACCGACAAATCCAAAGCAAAAAAAAAATGAAAAACAGGCAACAATCTACAAAAATACATAGAAAAATAAAAACTAGGCTACATGAATCCAAACAAAAACTAAGGTGATCTCAGGTGGTCCGGATTCAAAAGCAGACACTGCTACACGTGTAGTCTTGTTGCCCAAGTAAAGTACAAATTCGAGATAAGTCTCATTCCGTGATCTCGCAATTGAAGAATAGAGCACGAAATCGTGTTTACGATAATTTGAACATATCCGTCGCCATCTGTAACAGAAATGTCAAAACGATCAACCAAACTAGGATGGCGACCGTGAACTTTTCGATAGGATGATCTCAACTTAATATTTTACAGCAAACCTCTATTCAGGAATTCATTATAGGAAACACAAGCTGTGGAATATCGTATCAACTGTGTGATATATATTCAATATACACGTTCAGCTTGAGTTGCTGCATAGAGAATTAAAAGTTCACAATCGGAAACCTAACATCGTCTCTTTTGTCGTAAAGTTTTGTTTTCAACTTACCTATATTGCCAATTTCTACATGTTAGTCAACATATGAGACTTTTAAATGTGGCTGTTGTATTCTTTATTTCAAGTTCGGTGGGATATATGGGTTCAATATTGGCACCAGAACTCGAAATATTTAGTGAGTAGACATCATCTATATAACGGATCGTGAATTTAATGATAATCTATCTTCCTTTGGTTCTTCCCGAGAAGCTTCTGTATGAAGTCTGCCTCATACGAATAAACAAGTCGACAAGAAGAGAAGCACAATTGGTTCCCATAGGAATGTCGATTGTCCTCCAATTGTTCAAATATGTTATCAAACACAGTTAGTTTCCATAGTGTCTATTATATAAAACACGTTCTCCAAACGTAACAAGACAACAAATTTCACGATGTGGGGAAAATGGAAAACGTGACTTAACAGTACTTGTAGTATTGCAATCAAAACGCGTTTGTAGTTCTGGATAACCCGCAAGAAAAATATACGAAAAACGATTTAAATACTCGTAGACTTATAATGGTTGTGACTAAATTAATTTGTTGTGTTTCATATGAAACTAAATTAAAAATGGCCGCTTTAGACTTAAACTCATCAGTCACACTCATCAGTCATTTGGTAGATTTACTTATGCATTACATGTAAGAAATAAAAAGTAAGCACAGACTATAAGTAAAAGCAATGCATGTCTTCTCATGAGACCAAATAAAAAGGAAATGAAAATAAAATTTTTTTTGATACGTGTGTTCGAAGCGCTTGTCTGGATTTACCTTCATCATGAACGCTCAAACGAAGACATTTGAAAGCCCCGGATGTATAAAACCTACACACGTGAAAAACTATATGATAAAAAGGGACTCAACCAAAAAAAAAACGTACCATATTCATCTAAATTAAAGGTCAACTTTGTCTAAGGGAGTTGGAACCTTAGTTTCTTTAAAAAAATGATTTATCAAGGTAGAATTTAAAAGAAGTTTGTTAAAAATCATTTCAGTTCCGAAGCACTGATTATCGATTAGATAATATCTTCAGGGTCTAACAATCCTCCAACAGTGGTAGCGACCCAGTGCTAGTAAATGAAACTTTATTAAATTCATGCTTCCGAAGCGCTTTTCTAGATTTACCCTCATCAGTAGAAGTACTAGTATGCCGATGTTCAAATATCCAATATGTCTAGGTATGAAATAGAGGCAACAGTAGTTTACCGATGTTCAAATCTCAATTAATCTTACAAATAAAGGTAAAAAAATACCTGCGAAAATCGCAAGACCTAAGAAACTTTAAACCGTGTAAAACAGAAAATTTGGGAACTGAAAATAAACAAGATGGTTTGGTTTCTAAACAGAGTGAATCAACGTCTGTCAATGAGTTAAGTGTTACTGCTACACATGGATCAACTGATTTCAAAGCCAGTAATATTTCTTTTTACCCCTCCGGAGCACCTGAGTTTAACAAAAGTTTTTAATTTGTTCGTTTTATTCATTCTGTGTAACTTATCTAAAACGAATCTGAAAATTGAAATAGAGTTTGTCGCTTTAATACAAAGTGCAGACAAACAATTAAGAATTAGGGAAATTAGAGTCTGAAATAGAAAAGACTTACTGACTACAACAGTGAGTATATTTGTAAATAATTAAGAACAATGTATTACGATCAAAGCATATTTGAATTCCTTCGGGAGTCTTGTATGTAGTTATGATTCGACAAATTTCCGAAATGATACACATTGCGTATAAGATATCAGCAGTAGATTGAGTATGAATGAGTAGATACTTTGAAGGCGTGTAATACAGCTTAATGTATTCTATTTCAGTTAAGGAACATTACAATGTAAAAAAGGTTTCCTGTAAAGTTCAGAAAAATTTAAGGCGAAACGTCGAAATTAGATAAGCATATAATCTATGTTCATTGTCTGAATATTTTCAATTTATTTGTACGAGCTTAATAAATAAATATAAGACAAAAAGCGAGGCTCGCCGAACTTTTCCGGTTTCATAGCGAGTACAAATAATTTTTATATTTTCCAACTATGTAAATATATTGTTTTATCATACAATCTGTTTTTAAATTGTAAATAATTGTCTTTGATTTTTATGTAATTCGACATGTCTTAAAAGAGGACAAAAAAGAGGGCCCAAAAATTAATTGTTACGTACACAGTAATATAAACAAATTTCATTCAATTTTTATAGTTCGTTCTTATGTTGTACTGTTACACCACTGTCTCAGGTTAGGGGGAGGGTTGGGATCCCGCTAACATGATTAACCCCGCCACATTCTGTATGTATGTGCCTGTCCCAAGTCAAGAGCCTGTAATTCAGTGGTTGTCGTTTGTTTATGTGTTACATATTTGTTTTTCGTTCTTTTTTTGTACATAAATTAGGCCGTTAGTTTTCTCGTTTGAATTGTTTTACATTGTCATTTCGGGGCCTTTTATAGCTGACTGTGTGGTATGGGCTTTGCTCATTGTTGAAGGCCGTACGGTGACCTATAGTTGTTAACTTCTGTGTCATTTGGTCTCTTGAGGAGATTTGTCTCATTGCCAATCATACCACATCTTCTTTTTTATATTTGCCTTTCAACCAAAAAGATTGAAGCTGGAAAACTGGATAATATTTTTATACAACTATACTGTTTAAAAAAAACGCATAGTCCCCTTTTGTTTTTCTAATTTGCAATTTCTACAATTGATTAAATTTCTACAAATGTTTAAATGGTCAATTTTATCATTTATCATTTAAAGGTAAGTTTCACCTTAAATATATTTTCATTAGATTCGGTTCTTTGCCACTTGTGCACAGAGGACCTGAAAAAACGGTACAGAGACGAAATTCTCCAACCTGACATTATGCAAGTCATTGACCAACAGTGAGAGGTATTCATTCAGGACACCGCTACGCCACACACAGCGCTTTAACAATGACTAATTTGAGCAGAACGACATAATTTTTGCTACCATGGCCTATCAAATGGTCGGATTTGAATCTGATTGATGACATATGGGACCAGCTGAATAAACGTTTTCGCCAGCACCAATCTCCGTCTTATACTCTCGATAAACCTCGCCAAAAGTTAAAACAGGAATGATAAACAATACCACAAAAAAATTGATTGCTTCTATGCCGAAGAGGTGCAGAAGTGTTGGTTGCGCGTGGTGGTCGGACGCGGAACTAACTTTAACGTGACGCTAACTGTGATAAACTGACTTTTGTTCACTAATACTGGAAGAATAAACTGTTATTTTTTTTTTTATTAAAAATATTTTTTGAAATCAATATCAATAAGTGTAACTAAAAATATCAATATAAAATATATGTATTTGTAAAATAGTTGCTGGCTGCGAGTAAATAAACATATTTGGTGTCTTGTCGAAAATACCAAGGAAGCATATTGGAAACTAGAACCATTCATATATACATAAGTTATCCCATTTACTAGTTGTTTATGCATCGAACATACAATACACTTGGTTGAATATGCCAAACAATATCGTGCAAATATCAATAATAGGAAATATCAATGTCAAATGTATTAAATTAAGAGCCAATTTAATTTATTTAATTCGTAAGATAAATCTAGAACAAATAAATATCGAATATCTTTGTCATGTCTTGTAATAGAAACTTTAACGTAAACTGGTGGGTTAAACTATTTTCGACGCCAACTCTCCCACCTTAATGCATTCAATTTATGGTTTTTATCTGTATATATGCAATTTCGTAAATACAAAATGAGGCAAAAAATATTTAATCGAATTGATTTCAAATCTCGAATTTCATATGACTAACAATAAAATCATGAAATATCTTTGCATTCATAAAAATTGCTGTCAGTGAAAAAAAATATTATAAAAAAAAAAAAAACCAAAATCACTAGGCATATACATGTACACTCGTACATTCGTGTACCATTGAATAATAAAATTTGAAATTTTTGCCAATTTTGTCTTCTCGCAGACCATCCATATGTATCATACACAGCCAATTGCCTCGGTGGTATCTAACTAAGAAAAATACGTCAAAGAACAATTAGAGTTTATTTAACGTGCAGAGATTGAATTTCTACTGAACAGGAGACTTTGTCAAAACTCATTTAGAATCAATGTACGTGATTGCATGTATGCTTTATTCTAATATTATTAAAACAAAACTGACGAGGTGTCTATTTAGCTATGCAGGATGTATACACACGCATCCACATCCAGTTGTTAAGGGGACGTGTATTGTATGCCTGCTATCGGATGAGGATGTGACGCACTTTGCACATTGAGGCAAATACGTAACAACTTAATTGGGAGTTCATGGATGGATTTTTAAAAAGCAAACATTTGTCTTTTCCCATTTGAAGTTCGAATTCCCAGACTTGCATCATTACAGAACAAAACATATTTGATGTATCGTTGATTTGTTCTCGTCCTAAATATGTATGAATCTATATTCCACTGATCTTTATGCAAAAATCCTTCAAGTACCTGTATACCTAATATATCACCCAAGTGATACGATGTTTCATGAAGGATTGCCTTTCCTATCAAGTCCGTGAGTATTTGGTTGCTGATTAAAAGGAAAGTCAAAACAAATTTTATTGCATTTCTGTTGTTTTGACTATTTGTACTACAACTTTTATTCGAGTATCTAACTTTCAACAAATAAGTAAGTCAAAAAAAAATTAAAAACAAATGAAATTTGTAGACTGTCTTTGTGTTTAAAATAGTAATATGTCCAAAGGTAATAAATTCTTAAACATAAATTTGATGCGCACAAAATGCTTTTAAAGATTGGACTTCATCGGGAAAACTCAAGTCTGAAAATACCGAACCATTGATGTATAAATACTTAACATGCTTAAGGAGGTACGATATAGTATATCACCATAAGGGATATAAAAAGAATAACCAAATCGCCTTAAGGTTAACTTTGCCCGACGGAGTTGGAACCTTAGTTTTTTCAATAATTTCAAAACTAGCATCTGTAATTTGAAACGTACATTGAAAATAATGTAATTTCCAAAGCACCTACTATTAAAGTCCTTTTCTTAAAAGTTAAAAGGGCGCACTCATAACTTGGTTTACCGTAAATGGATATCGGTGCCACATATGACCTCAGATAAGCTACAACTCTGACCTCTTTCCCTCATTCATGTATGACCTCAGATATAGCTACAACACTGACCTCTTTCCCTCATTTATGAAATCAACGACTGTAACTTATCGTCAATTTTTACTTAGAAATAAAGTCTCTATTGGAACAGGAAATGCTTACCATTTCGGTGCACCTGAGTTCACTCCTGGGGGGGGGGGTTAGAGGTAAAGAGGAGTTTTAAAATATTTAGTTGTTTAGTGTTTTTCCCTCTGACAGGGTCTATCTATACTATTAAATGAGAAGACCTCGTTTTGTGTGTCGCTTCTCTTCCTTCCACAATAGATTAATCATCATGCATCTGTGTCCTATAGGTACCATGCATAGTCGCATTTGTCATCTATTCTAATGATTATTCAGTTTGGATTATTTTGGGAGAAAAACGAAAATAAAGGCGTTCGGATATTGTTTCCGTCATCGGACGGACTTTGAAGTCATAGACAAGACTTCCGTTTTAGGACTGTTTTAAAATTACACATAATTTTTTCATAAGTACTCGGGGACAGGACAATTATTTTCGCGTTTATCTGCATGTATACTATGATCATACTACTATAAAATATAGAGACTTTCTATATGATGTATCAGTGAACGCCGTGAATGATAAAGTTGGAATTGATAGTAAATAGCAAATTCACTTTATTTATGATAAACAATTATGTATGTTCATAGTATACAGAAAACGCGAAAATAATTGAAATTAACAGAAAACAAAAAAATAACGGACTTTGGAAAAAAGGGAGCGGGCTAGAAAATATTGCCCTGTCGCAGTACCTATGACTTTTGATACCTTTCCTGAAATTCTCCAGTCATAAAATCTTTTACAAAATTTCATCCTACTACAGTTTACATACTTTCAACCACGCTCTAAATGCCCGCGATTTCGCGGGTGTGTTCTAGTTGTATTTATATTAGCATATTTTATAAATGAGGAAAAGAGGGTTTGATTATTTTTTTAAATTGATTTCAAACCTTTGTAAAAATAAATGTCTAATCACATATAGACTGCAATGTTGATTCTTGTTTAGTCTCGTCATTTCTTCATGTATTCGCTTTTTCTATGATGTATTTTTGGATCAGATAAATAAATGGTTAGTTCTAACTATAAACTGCCTTTCTGCGAGCTATCGATATTATATATTCGAAATTAATCTTCAGCTCCATAAATTAAATGAATAAATAAACCTGTACAATATCATTTTAAACAATGCAAAATACGAGTATCCTTAGATCGGTACTACTACTTAATGTCTTCAGTGTTTTTGTTACTTGTTTTAGTGATTTGTATCGATCTGATGAGTTCAAGCCCTTTTTAACTATTTTTTTGTTTGCTATCAAGTTGTGCTGCTACACCAATGTCCCAGGTTAGGGGAAGTTTTTTTGGTGCCTGCAAACATGTTTATCCTCGCAACCTTCTGTATGTGCCTGACCCAAGTCATAAGCCTGCAATCAGTAGTTGTCGTTTGTTGCTGTACATCATGTTTGTTTTTCGTTTGTTTTCCTGTACTTTAAACAGACCTTTGGTTTTCTCATTCGAATTGTTTTACGTTTTGTCATTTAGGGCCTATTGATATTTTTTTATAGCTTGCTATGCAGTATGGGTTTTGTTGAAGACCATATGCTGATCTATAGATGCTAACATCTACGTCATTTGGTCTCTGGTTGATAGTTGCCAATGTGGCAACCATACCTTATCTCCCTATTTCCTATAAAAAAAAGGAAATTTACTATTTTCACTCTTGTTGCATGCATTATCACAAATCGCAGGATGCTTATTTTGGGATATATTTCAAGAGAAATGGAATATTGTAAACTATAACTTAACTCTGTAAAACTAATTGCTTTTTTATATCATTTCAGAGAGATCTTATTTCCTCCTAACAATAAACTGTCCACTTAATCGCAGAAATAAGCACGTGGTCATCCTAATGTACCATAAGAAGTATGAGGAAAAGATAAGCACGTGTGCATCCTTATGTACTATTAGAAGTGTGAGGAAATTCAAAACGTATATCATTGTTGAATACGAATATAACTACAGGCTAACATAGGGACCATAGTGATTCTGATACAGCACGTGAGCATCCTTATGTACTATTAGAAGTGGGAGGAAATTCAAAACGTATATCATTGCTGAATACGAATATAACTAAAGGCTAATATAGGGACCATAGTGATTCTGATACAGCAAAGATGCTTCTAAAATAAATTGTGAATTCAATTCCTCAATACAGAGGCAATGATCCAGCCAAATTTTTAAAGGATTCCTATAAGGTTTTTTTCATTAAACATACATTTTGAAATCAAAACTGTGAACAGTTAAATGCATTTATATAAAAAAAAAGTTATATTAAAGGAAATCCTGTTAGGGATCGATAACTGCTATGAAACTGGTACTTTTACGATAACACTTACTCGCTCACGTAAATTATCATAGATAGGGGGCATGATTACAAATTAACTGTTTACCAAATCATGAATGTTTCAAAATAAGATTTTCTACACCAGGAATGGACTACCTTAGCTGTATTTGGCAAAACAGTTCGGAATTTGGTTCCTCAATTCTCTTCAGCTTCGTCATTTATTTTGCCTTTTAAACTTTGTTGATTTGATCGTCACTGATGAGTCTTTTGTAGACGAAACGGGCGTATGGCGTTTAAAATTGTAAGCCTGTAGTGGTATCTATAATGAATTAATTTGCATAAAAAGCATAAATTCCATTTTATCATTTTGCCTGGATTGTAACATTACCGAATGTGACTTATCACCGTATTTTTATTTGCGATGAGTAACACGATGGGTGCCGCTAGGGGAATAGAAACAATTTACTCTTCCGGAGCAGATGAGTTTACGTCAGGATTTAAGTTCGGTTCGTGTTGCTCAATCTTTTGTTTTCTGCAAGCAGTTTCAAACGTGTACCATGTCGGGAATATGACAGTTGTTTTCCATTCGTTTGATGTGATTGAGCTTTTGATTTAGCCATTTAATAAAGGATTTCCTTGGATTTCGGTATTTTTGTTATTTTACTTTTTACTGCATTTTAAATACACTAAATATCACCATACACTTAATTTTAATCAGACACTATTGCTTTAATACTAATATATCCTATCTGTATTTTGTCGGCATATGAAGTATTGTAGCATTCAAGGAATAAATTTGTGAACGCATAATCTTTCACAGTTTACATTTGAACGGAATACAATCTATATACAGTAGATCTTACATCCCGCTATAGCTTTTTTTTTTGGGGGGGGGGGGGTATTTTCCCCAAAACAATTGTTAATATAGCTGATTGAATTCATAAAAACTCTAACACCAATTGTTACATCGTACAGAAAACACACAAAAGACGAATTGAGAATAGAAAGAAAAAGGTGCAAAAATATTTTATAAAAGAATATCGGGCTGTCGTGTTTACGCTGAACAAGCAATAAGACATTTGAGGACATTCGGACTGTCGGAACTTTTCGAAGACTTCCTCCTCAAATTTTTGAATCGGCACTGCAATTTTAAAGAGACAAACATAAATTTACCACTGCATTGATTGTGATACGATATTTCTCCACTCGAGAAAGTTAAATGGTCGTATTTAAAACGCGAGGCTTGCCGAGTTTTTTAATATTTAAAATTAACTGTCGTGAGTGGACAAATCAACCGGTCGTGAAAGGTATAAACTGAGTAAGAATGTGTCATTTGATCAGTAAACGTTTTCTACCCATATACTATGTATTTATGTAGGTTTGTTGCCGCAAAATCCCCCATCGATCCTTTTAACCTTACACCTTTTTAAATTTGTGTTTTGAACTCTTATACAAAAACAGCTATTACTATTAGTAAAAACAAAAGTTGTTATCAATGAAATGTCAATGCACGTATTAAACTTTGGAGTCGATGCTATTTATTATTCAACTGTGCTCTCATGACAACGACATATCTACGCCTATGCACCTTCCAATGCGTAATTGTATTTTGAGAAAGTGGTATTTGTGCTACTACCCCCCATCACGCTTAATGAAATATTATAACCCGTAAGATATTCAATTATATTTCCCGTAACAAAAATAACACTAGTTCATACATGCAACACGTGTTTCGGGAATAAACGTTACCACGTGCACCTGTGACCAAACGTTTTGAAAGACGAGATTATAAAAACTAAAAGGATAAAGATAAGAAAAAATAATAATAATAGAAATTGAAAAAAAAAATTAAAGGGCCGAAAAAAAAAACCCGTCAAAATCATCCATTTTAGCACCATAAAATAATGCAAATTTTATGAACACTACAAACACAGTGTCTAATTACTGGACAAATGACACCGTCAAGACTTATATTCTAGCAGCAGCGTTACCACCAAATTGTTAGTAAAGTCAGTTGATTTTGAATGTGTTATCAATCTTTATTCATTATAAACAATTATATATGTTGGCTAAAAGCATATTGATAGATACCAGAGAATTTTCAGTTACTAAAAAGGACTAAACCAATATCATCGAAAAAAGACATTTGACGGTCGAAGTTGATAAGATGAATATCAATAAGATAGTGTAAGAACTGACCTTAAAAGCATATAGCTTAGGAAAACGTTAAGCATTCAAAGAGAAAATTTTCAACGTATTGTAACTTTTTTTCGTGAAAAAACATGCACTTAATAAATTTAGATTTGAATGATAAGTTACATGTTTAATATTCAGAAGAAAAAAAATAAGAAAACTTCTAACGTGTTTAGAAATCGCATTCAGTTCGAGGTGCAGTCCCTTACTTAATAAATATAAAAAAAATGTATACATACAAGATGTTTGTGTAACCAATATCAATAGATGAACGGTTAGCTATTTAACTTCCAGTTGCAAATAATACTATGCTTATTTAGGACAGGAACATTGTAATGAGGATATGAACCCTGCTTTATACTACGCCGACAAGCTGAGCTGGATTTTTTAATGGTCTAATAGAAAAGAAAGGATATGAGGTATCCATTCATGACACAAAATCAGTATATGCACAGCAAATAACAGAAAAAGCAAAGGAACGGCGCTTTTATTACTGTTCTTAATCCCAAAGTTACAGTGAGGCTTTCAACACGGAGCGAAAAAACCCTCAACTCTCTGCAAAATTTATGACAGCCACAATCACCGGTTTGGGCGGAATACTTTGCAAACTGACGATCACGCCACAACTGTGAATTGTAGAAGAAAACCATGGAGTAATATCAATAAAATAGATCTGGCAAAGAAATTAAACATGTACTGTCATAATTTAGCCAAACAATCACATTGAAGCGTGTAAAAAACATTTATAATTTACAAACATTTAGACAACCAAGTGTCACATAGAAATATATGTTCGATAACTTCGCAGAAAACGTATGTATAGGGCAAATAATTCGGGAAGAGTATTAGTTCACAAGGTAAAATTCATCGTAGATATGTAACCAATTCCAGACACATTTTTTTACTCCTTGTCGACTATTCTCTGCATTTAATTCTAAATTCTGCGTGCTAAGTGGTGAAGTAACAAATATACTAATTTCTAAATTTTTGGTTCTACCTGGGATTGAACTTTCGACTTCTTGAACTGGAAACAAACACGCTACCACGAGACCGGCGAGACGGTTGAATGGTTACGGTACCTTGCGACAAACCTAAAGTATTATAACACTAGCGGAGCCTGTAGCATACATATTCTAACACAACATCTAGTGTAATACGATATTTCTACAATCGAGACGATTAAATTCTCGAATGCAAAACACGAAGCTTGTCGAGCGTTTTAAATATTTAAAGAAATTAACCATCGAGAGTGGAAAATATCGTATTGCACTTGATTCGGTGGCGGAATCTGTTTCTTAAATGCTTTTAAATAGACGATATGTAGACAAACTTTATCTGTCTTTTCCATTGACAAGTATTGTGTGACGTCATCGTACACGGTCGACTTTTTCGTGAGGTCACAATAGCAAACTCAGAGGAAAGCAACACACTTTGACATTATAACTGATTTGACAAATGAAGAAATGAGATCTATATAAACGAATCACACGTTGATCATAAAAAAATTATCAACTGGTTTTCTTCGTGCATAAACAAAAGAAAAAATGGTTTGGCTTAAATACACGTACTATTGATTTGGGTTTTACGGAATTGGTCTTTCAAACTTTTTTTTCCGAAGGATGAAATCGTCCAAGATATAGTTTTTGTTTTTATTGTTGTTGTTGTCGTTGTTGTTTTTGTTGTTGTTGTTTTTGTTGTTGTTTTTGTCGTTGTCGTTGTTATTGTTGTTGTTGTTTTTGTCGTTGCTGTTGTCATTGTTGTTGTTGTTGTCGTTGTTGTTGTCGTTTTTGTCGTTGTTTTTGTCGTTGTTGTTGTCGTTGTTGTTGTTGTCGTTGTTGTTGTCGTTGTTATTTTTATTGTTGTTGTTTTTGTTGGTGTTGTTGTCGTTGTTGTTTTTGCTGCTGTTGTTGTTATTCGCTGCCTTTAATCAAGATAGATTAATTAGAACTTTCAACTCAAAATCTACTTTGTTAAGACTGAGCAAGGAAGGTTTGTTATCTAAAACCTTCCAATGATTTAAAATTTAAAGGGCTTAAGGAAGAGTTTCGTTTCATTTCTAGCGTTTTAACTGGAGTGAAGAATCCATGGTTTACATTATTGTCAAGGGGCCAGCTGAAGCCCGCTTCCGGTGCGGGATTTTCTTGCTGTGTTGATAACCCATTGGTGGCCTTGTGCTGTTTTCTGCTCTTTGGTCGGGTTGTTGTCTCTTTGACACATTCACCGTTTCCATTCTCAATTTTATTTGAAGGATTGGTGTCCTACACCGTTTTAATCAAATGATTTCGAAATTGAGAATACGCCAGCATGAGATCTGTCATGATTTAATCTTAAAAAAATATTTAATATATCTGTAATTTCATTGCGAAATAGGTTGTGATTACGTTAAAACTTAATCTGTATTCTCCACCTTAGTGGTTTGCAGTTAACCTCTAAACACTTTTTATTTATTAGATTTATATCATAACATAGCAAAACATTTTCGTCAGACTCCAAGAGTAATCCACATAGATTCGTTACGGCTACAGCAACACATCCCAAAAGCCAAATTAAATTAATTTGTTTGACTGAATCCCGGAAATTACTGGTTAAAAGAGTTAGATACTACTAACTAAGCTGTCTCCGGTTCATCAATTGTATTAACTGCCAAAATATTAACAAATACGACGCCGTCTATTGAACAAGTGAATAAACCACTGACGCATGCACGAGCACAGAGTAATATTGAAATTAATTAATTGTGTGTCTAATTAAGATGCAATCTTTTCCTTATGGCAAGCCATATTTGGTGAAATATATCATATCCGATTGAACAGAACGTGGGACGGATTTTCAATATTCACTGATTTAAATCCTCCAACCAGTAAAATCCATGAGTAGATTCTCTGCTAGTATTTAATCCGTAGAATTCATTTATGAAATGACATTTGAGTAAGACCCTGACGTCGGAAAGGTGTGTATCGATAAATTTATCCAATAAAAAGCAGAAGCTTAGGTAAAAGATAGGTGGTAAAAAAGAAAGACTTCATATCTCAGTTGTCGTGATAAAAGAAAGATTTATTGTTGAAACTTATCAGTTCTTGGGTATTAGCGGTTCAATCGGGGTGACTGATATAAAAATCCGAGTTAAAACTTTTGGACATAAATAAATAACTTTAAATAAATATCAGTAGGGAAGTTTTACTTATTTAGCGAGTGGACTTTTATTTAGTAAAGATGACAAATATTATTTCAACAGTTATGAAAACAGTTTGTTTAGTTTTAGTGATATCAAGTTTCGTTCACGCTGGATTTCTGGAAAACTTTTGTGCACAAAAATGCAACTTGGGTCTCGGCGGAAATTTATGTAGATGTAATGGATTTCATTTTGCTGGGAAACGGACGATGTCTGACAAATATATAGAAAACAGTCCAGATTCATATAAACAATATACAATGGATAGGAACACTGCTCCTGCAGAGATAGATGTCCCATATTACCAAAATAATAAAGATCATTCAGTAAACAGATTAAGAGAAATGAAGTTAGCACAGACCTTTTTACGATGGCTCATGACTTCAGGTGAAAAAAGGTAAGTCTTGATATCGAATTCTATAAATGATCAATTAGATTCTGATTTTCAATAGTGAAAGAAAATTCAAAAATCAATTTGTTTCAATAGAACTGCCTTGCAGTAAAAATTAATATGGTATTCGGAATGTTAGGAGAAACAAGTGGACAGATAATAAGATTTTTTTTTGTATACAGTCATACAACACGTATATGTTCTATTTCATAATAGACTTGAAACATATTACGTTTCTTTACACCGTTGCTTATTAAAGGAAATTTAACTTATTAAAGCACGGTTCTAATCAAACACTAAATAATTGATGTTCTGCTTAATTTAAGTATATAAACTATGTTCGAGTAACTTTGATGCAGGAATTCCCCACAATATCTTTGTATGCATCTAAATTTTCCAATAAATTATTGTTTATATTCGAATTAATGTACATGAAGATAGAACATTTAAAAATTGAAATAACTAAAGAATACATATAACTGATTATATTCACTATTCACACATTGAATATAAACATAATCGTTTCACAACGTTCGCCTTATTGGTTGTAAATTAAACACATATAATCTAGTGCTTATCTAAAACCCATATAAAGAGATTTATATCTAATATAACTTTATTGCAATATATATATATATATATATATATATTTTACTCAAATACAAATATATTACTCAAGATTTTTAAGAGATTCATTAAAGGAGGTATAAGTGCAAGGAATAATGTGAACTGGTTGTGTGATCTCTCGATGAACCGGAAAAAAACTTCATAGTTTGAAAGTTGATACATGTATTATTCCCATTTGTACAAATAAAAACACAAAATAGATGATTTAAATGAGCTAAGATATGACCCTTTACCATTTATTGTAAAAGAACCAAAAAGAATGAACAGCCGGACAGTTGATAAAATAGTGATTCAACGCTTTTATGTTTAAGTTCATTTCATTTTCAAAAGGATCAATTTCAAAAGAGTCGGATTGGCTATCATTTTACAACAATTACCAAAAAATAACAAACACTATTATAAAAGAAAGGAAAAAATTTATAGTATATCGATAAGGAGATGTGGAATGATTGGTAATGAGACAAATATCCACCCCAGTTCAAATGAAGTGGATATAAGCAATTATAGGCAACCGTACGGCCTTCAACAATGAATAAAACCCATACCGTATAGTCGGCTAGTGATGACCCTAATTAAATGCATACAAACACATAGGTTTGAATACCGTTTGCATGATTTTTCTTTTTATTATAAGTGTATGTCACTCTATAAATCCTGAGATATGAAATGTCTGAACCCAATTTAGCTACACATCCAATTACCGGCTATAAGTACTGAACATGCAGTAGGCAACACAGATAAAATTTGTTGCACACGCGATACAGAAATCCATTGTATTGCAATGGCAATAAGAAAGATACACACAAATCTGCTTCACACACTAGCTAAACAATTGTTTTAGCCGCAATCAAGAAGACATATCCTATTGTATCTGCGATATCGATAGCCGATAATAGAGTGTGGCTGTAACGGACCGATTAATGACAATAACCACAATTTTTGAACAGATTTGTAACTTTCTTAAGCAAATTGGACACTTAACTTTTGAAACTGTTATTCCAAGCAATACCGTATATATGTAAACATGTATATAAACTATTGTCATTATTGTTCTGATAAAACTATGATTTTCAGACCTAATGCACATTTGAAAAAATATTCAAGACTTTTATAATTTTCTTTTTGAAGAAAAAATTTACGTGACGTACGAATAAGAATTAAAAACACAGCGAGAAAATCCTTAAGTTTATATAATATGTCCTTCACCTTAGTTTTCTCTCTGTAGAAACAAATATGATTAACAATATTTATATTGTGATAAAGACTTTAAATACACGTCTTATCAACTGTTTTAAAAGGTACCTTAAAGCCCGCTTGATTGTTCGCCGTATCGTCGTTTTTATAAGGTCAAGTCCCTTTGTACCTCTTTAGCGAATTTCTAATACTGATTTAATTATATGTCTAAATGTAAATATATTACAAAACCTGCTAGAGTTAAATAAGATTCTTATCTATTTCCTATGTGTAAATATATAGTCAACTGCATATAATTCTTGTTTTAAAACAGAAAATCCATGGTAATTAATACCATCTTTTCATACGAGTATAATCTAATATACTACCATTAGCAGATAATAAATAGATTCCATATCTTTAAATAGGAATATCATTACAATAATATAAAAAAAGGAATATAAAATGTTAAAAGTAATAAGGAAATCCTAAATTTCTATTAAATAACAGTTAATTAAGTGGAACCAAATCTTAATTGTAAAGTTCTCAGATTTTCAATTTGCAAATAAATTGTAGCGAACGCTGTTTAAATCTCACAGCTTATCTGCATTTTACTGTCGATTTAGCAATCTATGTTTGGTAGTCCTGAGTATGCATGAAATATTTGCCACGAGATGTTAGACTACTTTCGAGTTCGTTGCATTTCCGTCAAAATCTTTCGTTTTAGATAACGTCATTCGTGCGTTTAGGGGTATCTTCACTTACTCTCCATGTTGAGCGAGCGGTTGAAAAAATATGATGCTATATTGCACGAATTATTCGGCAAATTAAATTCTTATAATTGAAAATCAGCACTGCTGTCATTAGGGAATTGTGATTAAGTACCTACGGAACAAACATTATTTCTAGTTTATCCTGCATAATGACGATCACGAAGACGCTTAATGAACTTTAATAGTGCAGGGATACAGGCGATATCTAGAAATTGTTTGTAATATGTGAGCTTTTTGATTTATTAATTATTAGTGTTGTCCGAAAGTCTTTTATTAATGTGAGACAATGTCTCTTGAAAAATACATCACAAAAAATCTGCAAATCTCTTTGTTGTCTTAGTTCTAGATTTAAATTTAAATTAATACAGTACTTGCTGAACAAAATTAAAATGTTCCTTAACAGTGATGATGTTTTAATTTGCTCACTATCTAATTTTAGATTTGATTTGATTTTTGGTGTTTTAACGCCACTTTTAAGCACCGCTTTTGGGCTATTTCGTGGCGACCAGTTTTTATTGGTGGAGGAAGCCGGAGTGCCCGGAAAAAAACCACCGACCTTCGATAGGAAAACTGACAATCCTAGTCAATTAAGATTGGAGTCGAGTGCACCCGCACGAACGGGGTTCGAACTCACAACCTCAGTGTTGACTGGCTAGTGATTACAGTAGTAACTACTTAGACCACTCGGCCACCGTGGCCCCTCTAATTTTAGAAATTAGGGAAATGTGGTCTTAAAAGAAACACAACTCTTACATTCTACATGTAAATATATAGAGATCTTGTCTAGAAGAACGTTTACGACGTTTACGATCTATTTATAGTGACTAAGATAGAAATGACAATAAGCAGGGTCAACTCGTACAAAGAAAGACAATTTCAAAATAATAAACACAAATTTAAAATAAAAATGAACAACACCATTTTCGTGACTATATTCTCCATCAAGAGGAAATATTTGTTGTGTAACAACAGAGACAATAATTTGAATAATTTAATTTCAGCTATACTGACTCTTTGGTTTTATACTAAAGTTTCTCGTTTAACCCTCATTTGAATAAGTAGCTTCATAAAGATGTTTCATTATATCATTTCTATTCTAAGCAAAAATAAGAAGGATCCTTACAAAATAAAAATTTGAACTTTATGATTCATATAAGAAATTTGAAATTCAATATCCGAAATAGCCAGACATGCAATTTTTTTTACAGCTTTGTTCTAACATCTATATTGTGCTGTTACACCATAGTCCCATGTTAAAGAATTATGGTTCAGCAGCCACAAATATGATTTCTCCAACCATATTCTGCTTTTGTCTGTCCTAATTCAGGGGCCTACGTCTTGAGCATGGTTGGAATTTGTTGCCGCCTGTCATATAATTACTTTCATTGAATGTTTTAAGCTTGATCAGGCCGTTTTTTTTTCCTGTTGTATTGTTTCACATTTTGGTATTTAGGGCCTTTTATAGATTACGATATGGGCCATTTTGACGTATTGTGGTTTGTAACTTTTTACATCCTTGTCATTTGGCCTTTGATAGTTTCGAATTTCTATGGACAATCATACCACATCTCCTCATTTGTATAATTATGATAGCAGCATATATACTGCAGATTTTGAACTGCACAAACTATATCTTATTTTCTGCATAGCATGCATAATTTGGACGACCATGGTTACCATTTTAGTCAGCGCACCAGTGCTGACATAAAATATCATTGGTGCAGTTATTTTCTGTAAATTTACTAAAGGTTTAAATCATTCGAAACACTGTTTGAGTCTTACATAAGGTATAGACGACCTTGTGTATAATTAAACAAATCAAACATGTTTTTATCAGTTTTAAAGACAGTGGTTAAACATCCTTTGTAATTCTACATTAATTATTCATCTAGGCATACGAGTACGCTTTAATCCAACACAAGCGTTCAACCTAGAAACATAAATATTCGTTTAATGATTACAGGAACAATCCTTTTGCATGATGTGTATGTTAACAATATTGTACATGCTAGATATTGAGACTCTTTAAACTATTGTGACAACTATCAACAAATGATAATTCCAAATACATAATTGTTTTGTAAATTGAAACTACATGTACTTTGCTATTAGCTATTTACTTAATTAATAGATTAAATAAAGTATCTCTTTATATTAGTTATTGAATATATAGGGAGAATATCTTCAACAAACAAAAATATTCACCTTAATATGATACCTATTTTTATCGATATTTCAATTTCATATATTGTATAAGATCTTCACCGATCCAAACACTCGTGTTCTACCTTTCAGTTATAATATTTATAAAGAATATAAGATACTAGGCCGTTTAAATATAAAGAATAGAGAATGAAGGGCATTTTTTTTTAAGAATAGAGAAAAATTGTCAATTTCTTATTTTAAAAGGAAATGGAAACCCCTCTCCCCATCAAGATCCTCGTGTAATTGCACAGGAGTATTCTTTTATAACGGTCTCAAGGTTACTTAATATTCTTGATTAATAAAGTTGCAGTGAAACATTCAATAAATATCAAATAGGTAGCATATAACAAATATTGTCACGAGTTGTTATCATATTTGAAGAAATCGCGGGTTAAATGAAAACAAAGGAAAACTTTAATAAAGGCAAAACCACACGTTCTTCTACGTCTAATTCGTTTTTACCTGAAAAAAATGGATAATTAACTGAAATGAAAAGAAATACTAGATGCCTGAAAAACAATTAGGAAAAACATTGTATTTCATCCCTTATCTTATTTCCGATTGAAAGTAAATGTTATATCGATGAACATTAGAAATAGTAAGCCAGATACAATATTACAATTTCCCTGTAAAGTATAAGCTAACCCATATGTGATTTCTAGTATATTTTTTCCAAACTTTAAGAAGCAAAAAAAAAAACAAGTGAAATATATTCCAGGAAGGTTCTTATTTTGAAAATGCTCATATAACTTTCCGATAGAAGTTATCAAAGGGAAGTAATCTCTTTTTTGAAACTATCTTTGTTAACTGGAAACCTGGCAAATTGATTTTGAGCAGTTCTAAAAAAAAAACTAATTAAAATCAAAATTTTTTTTTTCGAGTTTTACAAACATGTACTTTGATTGATCTGGATAAGGCCCGGAAGCATCCCTTTGTATGTATTTAGCAAGTATTTCATGTTCATGTAGCACTGATAAGATATCGTTGAATCATACCCACGTTATCCCCGTAATGACATAGACTGTTTTTAAGGATGAAACATGTAAACCCTATGGGAAAACTTATAGTGTGCAAGTTATTGTAATCAATCCACAGGTTTGCCTTTGTCCTGAAAGTTCAATTGGTCCATCTCGTATTTGTCCTTAAATTCGGGATTGCCTTCAAGTGTGTTTGCCTCGGTTGTCTACGTGACCTTTTCTCCGTAATTTGACACTCTTTTTTTTCAATTTCGAAACCGTCACTTATATTTTCTTTCTTTTAATTTCTAAAAATAACCTTAAAGGGAGATCTTACTGATAAATAAGACCTTGACCTTGTTTACAGGACTTCAATTGAAAGTAACACGTGCAAATGTTTGAAATAAAAATTCAGAGATATCTCTTGTAAATTGTACAGGTAAGGGAGATTATAAGATACACCCTGAAGGCGATTGCTCGATTAGGTATACTAATTAACACCCATTGTTATGGTTGATACAAAAGGAATAAAGGTAAGATTTCAATCAACTTGGGAGGGGTCTTTCAGCAATTGGATCTTATTTTATAGTAACACAGGAGAAATACCGGCAATTCAAATTCTTTTAATAATATCTTTGTGTAAATTCAATTAGAACAATTAACCATTGATGATATCATTAACAGTTCCTTGACAATTTGGCTATCATACATTTGCGCTAATTAAAGATTACCATTGACTCATTTGGGCCCATTGCTTACGAATAAACTTATTACTTTTATTTTCTAAATCTCGAGAAAAAAAAACTGACTACTCATCATCAACAAATTAATATAGTAGAAATATAATACACTAGAACCATTATTATGTTAAAAATAGTCAGTTTAGATAAAACACTCATCAACGATAATAGGCTTTTAATTTGGTAGACAGACGCGCGTTTCGATTACATGAGACTCACCAGTGGTGCACGAATAAAAAATTTGAATGCCAAATCAAACAAGAAGAGCATTGTAAGGTAAAAATTCTCAAAACGTGCTTAACAATATCAAACGGTATTATTGATAACATTTATGTTTTTAACAAAGGTGAAATGCACTTCCAATTCATGAACAAAACTTTTAAGAGTACAGAAGGTAAAGTAAGCTAAATTATTTTGTAGATAAGTCGCCCACAACACAATCTATTTATCAGCCTCACTCTTAATGGGTTTCTGATGATGTCATTTCCGTTCCCAAAATGTTTCTACACACTTATGTAATATGATATTACGTAAGTTCATATCAGTTCAGAAATCCAAGGCTTGTTTTGAGCTTTAGTAAAAGTTGTTTATTTTGGCATTTGTTTACAAAATTTTCGGGTACTAGTATTCGATTTGAGAAAACATTTTCCGTTAGTTTTACACTATATGATGGAATAACTCGTGAAATTAGCACTTAAATGATTACATTCACTTTGTACTTTTATATTGAATTATATCAAACAGTATAAAGACACTTTAATATAGATCGATCCATTTACAAATCACAGTTAAAGTCCGCCTATTATAATAAAAGCTTTCACTAATAAACTATTTTTTTTCTGAAATCATACTAGTAGAATATTCTTGTTATTCAATACCCTAAACAATCTTTATTTTTTAACAATGGAATCGCTTTTCGTTTTTAATTATACTGCACTGTTTTTTAATCGTGGTAGTAAATTACAAACAGAACCGGAAGTTACAAAAGGGAGAGTATAAAAGATACAGACACAAGATTATTTTACAAAGATGTCGATTGTAATTGAAAACGTTCTTTTATTTGTAAATCATGATAACTAGAACGTGTTCATTACGATACAAAATCATCACAAATAGTATTTCTGCATTCTTGTGAATAGGCTATCACCCAATAGATTTAGAATTTTTAAATTTTGTTTTCTCACGACCAGAATTATTCTAAATATACCTCTTCATTGTATCAAGCAGTTAATAAGTCTCCATTCTTCTTACTAAACAGTAATGCATTTAAGTCACACACTTCCAGTTTGATCTTAACATCATCTTAAAAGGCCGAACGTAAAAACGTAATGTCTTATTCAAAAGTTATTTTCCCTAAATTTTGTCATTGTTAATTCAGAATTGTTAACACAGTTCGCCTGCAGTCAATTGTTCAAGTTGATAACTACTGCACAGATCTTATTGACAGCAAGCAAATGGTCTGTACATACCAAATTTGACGCAGTCTTAGTTGGACAATTGACTGAGATACTGAACATAGCTTAGTATGTATATTTTAGTCTTCAAAGAGCTTATCAGATCAAAATGGCCTTTCAGTTGATTTACTAATGAAACATAAAGTAGTATGTAATAATATTATCTCTTTCTGAAATGTTTTTAATGTACTATTATGTTTACAAAGATATGAAAACACTCCGTTCTTCTTTCTGTTCTGGTCATTACTAATTTGATTAAGCCAATGAAATAGTTGCCTTCAATTTTGGAGGTGTGTATTATTACGACAAAACCAAATGATACCGAAAAGTCAATAAAACAGAAAATAAAATGGAACATTTTTGGACCATTGTAATCGAAGCGTGAACACATTATCTGAATTTCAATCAGATTGATTTCTTTTGCTGTTCATTTTCATGGCATCTGTTGTGAAAGTAGTCCCCGTCTTCCGTGTTTACATGTTTAACTCAAAAGTTAGTTCATACAGACTTCAAAACAGAAGTTACATCACAAAATTAAGGAGTAAAAAGAAAAATTGATACATTTGATACACGAAGATAGATTGATGAAAAACCAAAATGAAGTAATTAAGCAGTTAGGTGGCTGCACGACTAATGTACATCATAAGTTACACACAACTGGAATAACCTCCTACGTCGGACATATCAATTAATTACGGATCTTTTGCACTTATTGATACCATAGTTATCGTCATGAGTTTAAGGTTATACTTTGAGTGGAAACTAAATTTCAATTTGTCTCACGATGGAGGAAACAGTTTGCTGTTTCGGTGTGATTTTTCAACTCCAAGAATAAATTACCTTAGCTTTATTTGGCAAATTCTTTCGTAGTTTTGGGTCCTCAATTCTCTTCAATACCCTGGTATTTGATGGTGTTCATAATTTTGTTTGGTCATGGCATTATCTGTTTTTCGTCAACCTGTTGTAGTTTTAATTATCCACTTGGTATTTTCCTCTTCTTTTAAGTCTGAATCTTCTGGTATAAATTTACCCACTAGACTAATACAATTCAGAAATAAGACTTATCAATAATAACAGTTGTTTCCTTTTAAATCGAGGTATTTGTAAATGGAAGGTACGTCGAACCCAAATACACCTTTTATAACATTACCGAAATGTTAATAGGCTAAATACATTATTTTACTCTTTGACCAGAACAATTCAAAAGGTAAGTGTGTTTGTTTTTTTCTGGTAACGGTCAGTAAATAAATACGAATTGTAATATCATTTGTAGAGTTTCGTCGTTAACAGGGGTACCAAATCGTTTGGTTTTTTTTTCTAGAAGTTTTCTTGTCTAAACCCAATTTATTCCGATATAACAATAAAAGGTCATCAACTGTTTTTCATTTCAACTTATAACATTCACATCAGTGTTATCACTACGATCTCTTCTTTTTTATTTTATTAATCCAGCCACAGCGGACGTTTTATTATATTACAATCGATGATTGGGTTATTTTTTATCTCTGTTATATCGTGATCTATTGTTGATTCTATGGTGCAACCTTGTGTGTTGCAGCTTGTTTAAAGATAGTGAATTCCTGATTGTTGTATATTCCATTTAATTAAAGTACGGAAGCCGACTAGAGCTACTCATCTGCAACTATCAAGGTCCCTGTTGCAACATTTGTAGATATAAAACATCACATTGTTCTTGTACTGTCGGCATTGGTCTGGGGAAAGTTTTATGATGCAAAATGCATGATGTTATCATTTTTTATGATGGCTATAATTAGAAGCCGTATCGTTTATTTTTATCTTTTTTACTTGTATTGGACTCGTAATTTATACAAAAAAACAAAAACAAATAGATGTGAGGTACATTCGTTTGGAAAACCCTTTACAGATAAACTCCAAACCGAAAGTTGTGGAGGCAAATATATATAAAATGATTAGGATCACCAAAACAAAAGGTATCTTAACATGTACTGCCTTTAAGTATACAGAAAAAAAATACTTTCAAATATATATGACAGCTTGCACTGAGCATATATTACTACAAGATATACTCCTCGAAATGAACAATATTTCGTAGGTATGGTATAGTATGATGTTGATAATATTAAAATTTATATTTAAATGTTATATTGGCTTTTGATTTTTGTCGATTGCTCTACACAGGGAAATTTCACTCATGAATTTTACGTGAATTTAAATTCATGTGAATCTCACGTGAAATTCACGTGAATTTCACCTCAAACAAGCTTATACGTAAAACTAACGTGAAATCAGTTCATGTGAGTTTCAAGGGAATCTCATGTGAAACTCAAGTAAATTTCACATGAATTTTAGAAATAAAGTCATTCGAATAACATCTTAATTAACAAATTTAATTAAAATCATGAAAAATACCATTTTTTGTTTTTGTAAAGTTTATGTGAAATTCACGTGAGATTCATGTGAATCTCAATTCACATGAAATTTATATGAAAATTTGCATGTGCGTTTCATGTATAAGCTCGTTTGAGGTGAATATCACGTAAATTTCACATTAGATTCATGTGAAATACATGTGAGCAAAATTTACCTGTGTAGACTTTTACTTAATATGTCTTTAGTTTCGGAAACTAGACATGAACACTAAGATGTTTTAATATATTGGTATTATGTTCGCAATTTAGATATAAAATTAGATTTGCTAAATGCCCGAGGCTTATCGGTTACAAAATGAAAAAAAAATCGTATTTTGATATATCTAAATCTAGTTGGTTGACTTTGTGATATTTACATTAATTGTCTTCAATAAATGTGAAAATGAATTTAATTATACATTTAATCACAGTTTGACTTCCTCAGGCGATCTTACACGAATTTGGCTAGTATAGGTCACCTTTGGTCATACAGCTCTTGACATGTTTAGGTCTTCATCACTGATCTTAACATGATTGGATTCGAGCTTTCTTGATGAAGGAAAACCCAGAACAGCGCTTCGGACGCACGAGATTTATAAAATGTTATTTTTAATTAGTATATATTTTACATATCTATAGTTTTTGTTTTGTTCCAATTTTTATGTTGTAATTCTGCACACAGTCCAAAGATCTCTTCACCATCGGTTGATTTTTGTTCTTCCGAAATTGCATTGTGTTCTGTTTTGATGGCATGGGTCACATTTGTTGATATAGATTTATTACAATTGGCATCGCTTGGCTTCCAATATATTAATTTGGAAAATACCTTACAAATGTACATTAATTGCAACCTTTGTTTTGAAATAAGATCCTATTACATTTATAAATGATTATAGAAAGGACAATATCCGTCCCCTTACATCATAGGAGAGGTTATGGTATGTTATAAAAAAATAATGTACACACCAAAACCATCAGCAATCCATCTAATTCAGATTTTTCACACTTTATATTAACTCGGTGCGATCTTCCGCATAAATATACATTCAAAATGATTTAGATGTTGCAGATCTTTTTACCACCTGTGATTTAGCAGAAAACAAGGCATAGTCTAGAAATTGAGACTTGTTTAAAGTAAGCATAGAGTATATGTCGACAGATGACACATGACACATGAGACAAAACATATTGATTTGATCAAATAGTTAGATGTCAACTGGTAGTACTGTCTACTTTCTTAATTATTGCCAAAACCGTAAGGGAATATTTTTTTGTATTTGCAATAATTCGCTTTACCCTTGCATTTCGCAAGAGTATTGCATGGTATCAAAATATAAGTGTTTACGTTAGTTTACCTAATATGAAATATGGGATAGTTTAGTTATTTAAGATTTGTTTAAATCAATACTTTTTAGATAGGTGTTTTGTAACTATATGACCAGTAAGGATGGGTTACTTCAAGAACTCAGGTATAAACATTGAATTGCAATTTTGAAAGGTGCACACTTATACATATGATGAATATTTAGTACAGCATTTCACCTTCGTCGTCAGTGAAGTGTTAACAAATATTTGCAATGGATAAACGTTCAGTTTGTATAACAGTCATTAAATCACCATTCTGAGTGAACGGGAAAATTAATGAAAGACACAATGTATATATCTATTGAATAAACTCAAAACGCATTTTATTTTATAATCGGAAGCATAAAATATATCAAGTACTGTTTTCATTTTTATAAAGAATAAACATATATATTATTACTTGAACACACGAACCCATGATTATACTAGTAATCTGTTTCCTTGACAACGTTTACATACGCTTTAACAAGTAATTAAGCTGGTTCTAGGAGGTCCCATTGGCGCCATCTGTGCGCCTAATCGGGCAAATGTAGGTTAACAGTTTAAGACTGAAACCAGTGAGTTGTTGTCTAATCTCCAACGATTTAAAGTTAAACTCAAAACTATATGTGCTGGTAACTTTATATTATTTTTCGCTTTCAGTAGTTCAAAATTCTCGGTTTAATATACTTAAATTTATCCATGGGAATGAACAAATCTTGAAATATATTTGTCAATATATCACCTTGCACAATATCACTTCCTTATTTCTAGAGGAAGGAGTAAAATTATTCATCATATTACATGGAAAAAATGATGGCGTTAAAAGCCTAACAAATAGGCAAAAATGACAACTCACTCTGTCTGTGTGGCGAGTTGAGTGGAAGAAAATTTTTGGTAGAACTTTTTCTTCTCGTTTGCCTTTTTTTCAATATATAAAACTGTTTCTGTACATCAAAAGTTTAAAATTAAAGTAGGAGTAAATATAATGAATGTCAATGTTTTTATAACCTTTACCATGCTTTTTTTATTTCAAATCCTCAGCGTGATATAAAACATTAAGAACTGCACCATTAATCCGTATTACGATGTGTTTTCCCTTTCACAGAGAAAGAAGATGGTACCTTACTTAATCCCAACGTAATTACTTCTGGAAAACCTTACCAGTGTTATGATGTTACATGTGTTTATTGAAGATACCGTACAATACGGCTTTAAATAGGTGATAAATTAACAATTAGGTGATATTAATTCAATGTAAATAATTGCATTTTCCTGTAGCTTTCATTTTTTGTAGTTTTAGGCTTATTCTTTCACATAAGCTTTATATTTAGCTTTCTCGGATAGTTGCAAATCAAAATTGTATTGATTTGTAGGGTAAAATATTTGAAATAACTATTAAAATTGCACAAAAATAGATTTGATTAGGCGTTTAGATGAAAATTAAAGATACTATCATATTACACGAAAAACAATTTATGCTAACACAGGTTCCCTGAAATGCCACAAAAATATGATTCTTTCACAAGTTTTGAAAATGTACCTAACAATAATAATAAATATAAAGACAATGAAGTATCTACATTTGTAGTACCTAAGATCTGGTGACGGCATTTAAATTTTCAAGCTAAAATCAAAATTCGTTCGAGAAACTTTAAAAGAAAAATGTTTTGTTCGTAACTAGAACATCTGTATTATCTTTGTAAGTAAAGATGAAAGGTTATAGATTATGCAAATAATTAGAGGCAAAGAAAAGTACTAACATAAATTATTCATAGTTTGACCTTTGAGAGTATTTGTCAATGTGACAACAACCAAACACAAAACATAACATGAAAAGACATTATATTAATTTATATTTGACTTCGACGTGGGGTCTCTTTCTCTTTAATGCAAATACGATACCTATATGCAGTAAGATTTCACCTTTAGCAAGACATTTAGAATCTGTAATAATCTCAAATTAAATTTTTATGATCAATTAGCCAACGAACTTTTATTAAATTATATCTTAGTACACGGAGTAACCTTATTTTACATTTCTAAGTTAAGAAAGGATTACGTAATGTAAATTTCTCTCTGAAAAATTTCCTGGTTCTTTGACAATACTACACTTAAAATATACGGTATCAGCACTTTAAGGGAAATGTACAATCCTTTCATGTCAGTACCGAAACAAAAACTACTGAGCTGATGATACCCTCGGGTACTTACAGTCCACTAGCGGTGGTATCGACCCATGCACACCTATGATATCAGGTTTGAAAAAGATGAAAAATAAAAATGGCCACTTTAAATTTTGGATTAGTAAGAGTAAGTTTGAATGTTCAAATTATGTTGGTATTTTTAGAAAAATATAGCAACCAACGGAACGAATAGAAAACAACTGTCATTTATAGCTAGTTAAACCTCCCTCTGAAAAATATCTGTCAAGTAGTGTTTCGTGTTGTTTTTAAACAATTTAATGATAAACTTCAATTAATAACTTAACATGAATAATCTGGGACAAGAGGTACACAGTAACTCCTGATCGGAATGCCAAATACTTGACGTTTTGCTTTTTTGTTTTTTGAAATGTGTTCATCTGGTACTTTTCTTCAGACGAAGTACTATAAAAGATAGTATTTCGATTTATAATCCTAGTTTGAAATATTCCAGTATAGTACTTAAAAATGTACGTCAAACAATGACGACATTGATGTTTGATTTGCCTGGTTTTACAAACCTAAAACGCTTTTCTTGAGTATTAAGGATGTAATCTGTTGTCCAGTCTTGATATCAAAGGTAAATTAAATGAAACCATTACGAAAACAAGTTACTTTCAAAATCTGAAATGCGATAATTAACAAGATTCCCATTTTTTTCGATGATTAATATCTGCTTTTCCACTTCTGTACTTCTACGTTGTTAGCGAATTTGCGCTAATTATCATTTCTCGGTGCTTGCCCGGAACTCTCTTTTACTTATTGATATTAATTTGGGTATTGTATCGCTTCTTCTTCTTTTTTAATTCTATTTTCACTTTGTATTGACCGCCTGCAATGCGTTGAAGTTTATGACACTAGTTACTGCACATTACATATATTAACGAAACAATGTTTATCTTATAAAATTTACAATCTAAATATTTTACTTCATTATTATGTTAAGATTAAACGATAAACACATAAATACAACTTGTTTTGTATCATTGCCTGTAAGTGACCAACTTAGCAGCCCTTCTTTGAAATTTTTCTATTCTGTTTATGTCTTCAGTAAAGTAAATTTCTTTAACTGAACAGACATAATCTAGCGATAATCGTATGATATGACTGATCCTTTACTAGGGTTGGACTGATGTTAAGTTTATTGCATAGGAAACACAGTGTACCGTTTACTTTATTGAAGATGTTGTGTATTTTGCCTTGTCAATATGTTCGAGGATGTGGCCATGTTAATTGTAGTTGTGTGACATTGGGCTTTTACATAGACAAAGACACTACACTTCCCTGATGAAAGGCCATTTCCAGGTGTTTTCACAAGTACCAATTGTGTCAAGATCGTTTTGACGGATTTTGCAGTTACTATAAGATGTAATAACCAAATACCGGTATGCAATTCTCGCTGTGTTGAAGACCCATTGGTGGCCTTGGACTGTTTTCTGCTCTTTGGTCGGGTTGTTCTCTCTTTGACGCATTCCCCGTTTCCAATTGCTGTATCCCTCTGTATCCCCTAGTTATTTAGTTTGTGTTTTAGTAGGTTATGACTGATTTTATCAAAGGCTGTAGAGAAATCTTTTCTTAACACATCAGTTCATTTTGAGTTATCTATGTTTTTGGTTACATCGTCTATGAATTACGATTTCAATGACCTCATTGACCCTTTTCTATGACAACAAAGCTCTATCAATGTTAGATATAATGAAATAATTTTAAAAATTAAAGTTTAGAAAATTTATAAACTGTTATAGTAAAATGCAATTATTATTTCACAACATTGATTAAGAAAGCATACATGATAAGTTATATGGTCATCACCTCTTGATGTTGAAAAAAGCACAAACACACACACACAAATATAATTTGGCGCAGCTGAGTATTTATACTAATATTAAAAAAAATACTTTTCTTTATCTTTTTTTAAACTTAAGTGGGAACAGAACACATAAGAGAGTTAACTCTTTAAAAATTGGACCACCGTTTTAATCACATACTTGTAGTAAAGAGAAATCAAGCTTCTCAAAGATCAAAATTAATGTTGGTCAAACTGCTATATATCCAAAGAAATTATTCCTGTAAATTGTGTGGTTCAAATTTCTTGAGCTTTTTTTTTGTCAACAGGTCAAAATTATATATTGTGTCAAAATTTTATGAAAATTAAACGAATCAAATCTATATTAGTCAAAGTGTTTTGTACCTTCTTAAGTTGTTGAATTGCTTTTTTCCCCCTTTAGACGTGATTTCATTTAATCTTTGGTCATTAGTTCAACAAACTACCAATAGCTTCGTGTTACATTTCTGTTTGTTGTCAATCTACATTTTTAATCAAATTTTTGTTTTCTTGAAACTAACCAAATAATAGTTTTTTTATGAATTTTCTAGTGTTGAATAATCTGTTTCAGCCCCGCGTCCTGACGTTAGGATGAAATTCTTAACCAGATACGAAAAATAAAAAATCGTGTTTAACGAAAACATTGCACTGTAGTATTTGCGTGCAGCACGTAGATAGACCACTGCTTGAACCTTTCAAATATGTTCCCGGCATAATAAAAATCACAATAATTCCTTTAATGATTTCAATGAAAATAGCAAACATCGCGTGAAGTAAAATTATAATTAATTAAGGGTAATGAATATACCTTGCTGACTTGTTTAAAGTGTTGTAACAGCAGCCATTTTTGCTATTTAAACTTCCGGAAACACATGAATTATTTATTTAACTTGAAGCGTTTCTAATCAGTGTGAATCTTTGTAATATATTACTACGTCATTTTATCTAATGACGTCTGCTCTATTGCGTTAGAAAAAAGTCAGCGTAGAAGAAATTGTTATTTAATTTTGATATACGGTTGTTGGGTCGAATCATTTGTTCATTGATGGAATAATATTAATTATAATGTTTGCTGTTGACCAATCACGTTTGATTTTGGGTAAAAACAGTGAGATGATGGGAATATATAGTTTTAAAAACGGCCTATGCCAAACATCAACTAATTTCTTTATATTTGACATGAAAAATAGCATTTGAAATTAACATTTGAAGTTTAACACGAGTCAATCACAGCCTTGTTTCTATCACAAAGTACGCCTGATGTACGTGAGTTTAAATAGACCAACATACAGTTGGCTCAATGCAGGTGCAGGACGTAAAATAGTTAACTCTTGACACTAAAAAGTAAAATAGCAAAAATACCGAACTTCAAGGAAAATTCAAAACGGAAAGTCCTTTATCAAATGACAAAATCAAAATCTAAAACACAACAAATTGTTGACGTTAATCAGTGTCAGAACTGTTCACCTTTTAAAATGGAGCAAAACAAAAGTTCATTCCAAGTTTTTGGTGGGGGTTTTGTTGTTTAATACAGGAGAAACACAGTAGAGAAACACACTGTTTACCCATCCAGAGCACCTGAATTCACACCGACTTGTTCTGTGGAATTCGTTTTACTCAATCTTTACTTGTTCTATGTTGTGTTTTATGGTTTATATTTTGTGGGTTTTTTTTGTCATAGCGTTTACTTTTCTTTTTTGAGTAATCAAATTTATAACCTGTGTGTTATTATAATGCTGGATTTGTACATTTTAGTCATTTAATAGTCCACATGAAAGTTTTGATAATGACATTTTACCACCATTTATGAAAATATGAATTCAGTGATGGCAGTTAACTAAGTTTGTTTAGTTGCGGGAGATTTTTAGATTTTGCCCTGTTTTTTTTTTCTCAAAATCTCTATGAAATTCCTTGATATTCGAATACTGCTCGAAAGCTTTGAAACTACACAAAGTCATGAGATCAGTGTTAAGATGATTGGGTTGTTAAAACAAATCATTTATTCATATAAAAATAAGGAGATGTGGTATGATTGCCAAAGAGACCCCTATTGTTGATCTTATTCAATTAAAGCAGTACATATATGTCATATTAAACAATTCCTGACAGATTGTTGTTTTTTCCCTACATGTATTGTTTAACGCTCATTCTCAATGTTGAGGCGGCTTGTCAATTGCAATTGGCTTGATCACATTGAATAAAATAAAATGTTTCACAATCATAAAAATGTGTTGCAATCATAAAAGATGTGAACAATGAAGAAATGATAAAAATGCAAATTTCTTCGTGTACTGGTCAATATTATATTCATTTAATTACAACAAGGATGATCAATAGTATGTTGGAGATTTTTTAATCCTAAATATACACCTCCTTATTTTTAAATTGAACCCCTCCTGTAAAATTTTACCTGTCTAAAGGAATTCTATTTTTTCAATCATTTTATTATAATTTTCAAGCGCTTCAGTTTTGACCAATATTAAAGTATTATCGTTTATTCCGATACCATGAAATATAATAATATTAAAAACCAATGCCACTATTAAATGGTATTCAATGACCCAGACATGATTTGAAGGCCTCGTACATTAAAGCAAACGTCATTATATCACTCTTTCCTTTATTCATTTCATAATTATCTTCACCATTGCTACTGAATATTACATAAGTATATACTGGATTTACATTCTATAACTATTTGTCCAACCTCGTAGGTATAAATTCCTTTTTAATCAGACAACACTTTCGATCGACATTGCTAGTTATTATTTTTAATACTGTTTGATAAACCTACTATGTTTTATTTGTTTAGCGGGGGATCTATACTATCCATGTAGAATTGAATTAAAACTCGAATAGCTGTTTCCACAAGAACATATTAGAAAGTTTACATTAAAAGAGAGGCTAAAGATACCAAAGGGATATTCAAACTCATAAGTAGCAAACAAACTGACAATGCCACAATTTTTGAGGGTCCAAAAGGTGCATCATATAGTACTGCATCGGCGCCTCGACCCGGTATAAGCACACATATATATATATATATTTGTATTTGGAATTTTTCTTTTTCTTTGCTGTGCATGTACTAAAACTACACTTTCAATTGGATCACTAACACTTACAATCTTCATTTTGCTTCAAATTTGCAGAATTATACCTAAGAAAGGCTTACGACCAACCATTCCATTTTCACCCAACTGTATACACTTCATCGTTCTGTAGTTACCCTAAAGTTATTATTGTAATGATTTGATTAAGGAATTATAAGTTAAACCGCAACATTATTGAATCAGTTACAACATCAATAATATTATACGATAATTTCAAGAAAATAACTAATTTCCATGTTTTAAATTGTCAGGTACAAATTCCATCATGTCAATTTCAAATTGATGTCACGCTTTTAATTTCGTGAGGGTCCTAACGATTTCAATACATTAAATTGGAGTATTTAAACGTTCTACTTTTCATCAATTTTGACATTTCTGACATTATCCTTTTGTATGAAGTGATGCTGACTGGAAGAGAAAAAATGTCAGAATGACAGTCAAGTTGTTACTTGATCTGTTATCTAAAATTTCTCAAACTAAGGCATGTTTTGCTTCTGTGTTGCTGTTTAATTTCTTTGTCGGCTGTTCTCTTCTGCCTTTGTTGTTGTTGTTGAAATCCCCCCAAGGTCAACTTTGGCTGATGAAGTTGGAACCTTAATTTCTTAATAATTTATAAATTTACCAACGGAGAATTTAAGAAAGGTATGTTATTATCAAGTAGGTCAGTTCCAAAGTACTGACTACTGAGCTGATAAAATATTCGGGAAAAAGGATTAATGCTTGGAACAACACTGTCTCTAATTTTACAGCTGAATTGATAAAACTAAATGAAACCCGCACGTGTAATAAATCATTCCGCGCAATCGTAAATGAAGATAATACCCAAAATGCGCGCAATAGTAACGCCATCGATTGTAAAGCTTGCAAACCATAAATCCAAGAAAATTGGGTAACTATATTGGAATTTAATAGGTTTTAAAAAACATATTTTAAAAATTGTAAATGCAGGAGTCATTAAACTTTTCAGAATTTTTTCTTAAACGATAAAAGTCGAAGTTATTTTTCTATATACATATAGAACATTGTTTTACATATCTAAGAAAATACACAATATGATTATTTGTAAGTGGAAGAAATAAATACGGATCTCTTTAATGAATAAGAAATCAACTGGGCATAAACTACAATATATTATCTTCCAAACATCTGAGACAATAATTAGATTTGTTATATAGAGTGAAGGTCTTGTCATGTTACTAACTAGTAGCATCAAAATATTTGAATATTTTCTACCAATACCTGGAGGTTTCTAAGAGTATAAACTTATGCACGTTTAAACTGTATTATATTATCGAAACACTTTCGTGGCAATCATCAGATTGTTCGTCTATTCAAGGTTTTGTTGTTTTGATAGGTTGGTATGTCTTTTGTGATACCATACATCTCATTGCGTGCATGCATGTATCTTCATTTTGACAACAACCCAACAACACAAACAAATTGTGCTAAAACATAGTTTGTAACTCCCTCTGGCAAAGTTTATCTAATATGACATGGTTGTCTTCTTTAGACCTCTTCTTGTTTTTAAAGGCTTGAAAATTGTATGTGTTTTGCTTAACAAACTTTCTGGATCAAGCACACATGATGAAGGTTATTTCACTAGCACGTGTCCCGCGAATTGACATCACAAATTTTTATTGTAAGAGTCTTACATAATCCTTCTTTTCGTACACGAAGACATTGCAATAGTGATAAACTCATGCAGATTTTATTTGTCAATCAGTTACGCATTTAGAAAAGACATCTGTACAGCCATGTATCATACAGATAATTAATTCATTATCTAATAAAGTTGGATTTGAAATATAAATAAGATTGAGATTATTACATAAAGTAATAAAACACCTTTTTGTTCATCTTGTTTTGTATTTTTGTCTCAACAGTGCTTCATACTGTATCAAATTACAAACTAATTAAATAATGAATTAATTTGAGTTGATATAACATTGCTGGGATCAGAACCAACATCATTACACATAATGACAGTTGTGTACATTACTATTTGTTTTAATTTCCCCGGCGAGTTTTTAAACAGATCGAGCGATAAAACACACTGATGTATAGTAGTTTTCGATATTATTTAATTATCTAATTATTGAAGATTTTGTCCCAATAATATGAAAAGTGTTCGTAACGTGTATTTCATAATGTACTTTCGATAAAAGATGAAAGAAAATTTTGACATTAGATGTACTGGTTTAAGATACCGTCTCATTAATCATTCCTTAAAATTAGTTCTATCAAAAAACATCAAGCATGAAATACTCGGTTTGCATGACTCTAAACTGATTTTGTCTACAAATGTAATCTTACATACAAGTTTGTATGTTAAATTGTCAGAACCAACTAAAAAATGTATACATGGTCCAGCTGAAGGACGCCTCCAGGTGCGGGAGTTTCTCGCTGCATTGAAGACCCATTGGTGGCCTTCGGCTGTTGTCTGCTCTATGGTCGGGTTGTTGTCTCTTTGACACATTCCCCATTTCCATTCTCAATTTTATCGTTCAATTACAAAATGTAAGTGTTTGTTAAATGATTAAAAAAAAAAAAAAAAAAAAAAAAAAAAAAAAAAAAAAAAAACGACTTGACAAAATGTAGTGGACTTTCCACCTAAGAAAATGTACTACACACATTTTACCTAAATTCGCGTGTTTGTTATATGAACCATGAAGAGTTCTGTATTTATTATCAGTGACAAACTGATCTAGCTGGTTTTTGAATCATTCGTTTGTTGC
Source organism: Mytilus californianus (assembly GCF_021869535.1). NCBI lineage: Eukaryota > Metazoa > Mollusca > Bivalvia > Mytilida > Mytilidae > Mytilus > Mytilus californianus. The sequence continues at coordinate 24,958,413 of NW_026262668.1, forward strand.
TTATTCCGTGATTTGATTGGTTAGCAATAAATATTGTTACTTTTTAATTGGCAATAAACAATGATGATATTTATTACATTGTCCATTTAGTAAATAGGAAAACTTAAGAGTATTATCCTTTGTACACATTTAAGTATAGATGCTGTAAAATTATTAAAATATTTCAATAAAAATCAAGTAAATTATCCTTAAGTGATAATAATAATAATAGGGTTAAAAAATGCATTGAAAAAAATTGAAATGGGTAGGAGAGAGATTTGATTTTTCAGCCTTAAAAATAAAATTTTCAAAATATGTAGTAATCAACGAAAATAGTAGCTGTATTGCAATTAAACAGTATTCAACTAAAGCCTCTAGACTATGCAGTTTTGTCCATAGTGGTGGAGGAAAAAAACAAATAAGGTGTTCTTAATTTTTTGTTGGTTATATTACTTCTGCATATACTGATATATATAAAACGCTTTAATGAAGTGTACTTTAATATTTTTCATATCTTTCTTTTGCAGACAAGAGGACCCCCATGAATCTTTCTTTGGTTACCAGGGCGACAATCCAATCGGAGAATCTTAACTGAACGTTGTCATGTTTAGTTGGAGAACCATTGGTGTAAATCATATCTGCTTTAACTTGGCGTATAATTTTTACAAAATGATTTGAACATTTAGCAAGACTATCGAAGATTTAATTAGAGTGATTGGAAGTAAACTAGTTGTGATATTTTACCGGTTTGCGTCACAAGCAGGAATTTTGTTATATTTTCCCCGTCATTAGACATTGATAATATGTTTGTTGAAACTCAGAAACAAGATAGACCATTACAACACATAAAAACTATGTATTTTGTAAACATTTTCCTTTGTTATATACACTTTTAGAATGTATTTTGAATTAAAATTGAAATGAAGCTAATTTCAAAAACATTGATTGAAGTCACAATGGAAGTGATGAAGTAATATTTCTGGCGAATTTATCTCACAAAGACACAGTTTTTATTGATTTTGTTTTGTTTTAGCAAAATTACAACAAAAAACTATTTACATCAAAAGGGCTATGAATTTTACAAATGTTCCAGTTCTAAAAAAGTAAATATTTGTGGTTTTTAATTGTTTTTTCTATTGTTTTGTCTATATAAGATTGACGATAACTTCCAAATTTGTTGTTCAATATTTAATTTATTTGACATTAAAATTGTTTTATTGATAATGCTCTGCTTATGTCAAATACAAACCAAAACAAAACACCAAACACCCGGGTCTTAAGTCACTATTGTGATCCGGGATAAACAACACGAGTAACAATTTGCTTATTATGTTTAACTTTGTTATTATGAATTAGAGGCAAATTAGATTAACCCTACAACAGCTGCATTCTGGTACAATTTACTCCCGTTTTCAAAATGATTTCAAATGTCACTCTATTGCATCTTGGTTTGAACTGTTTAACAAAAAAACATTGTTATTGTTATCAAATGTAATAATTTAGAGCGGTTGTATAGAAGAATGTCAAGTTATAAATAATTGTGAATAACGCGGGAAATTTATGTTCGTGTTAACACAGTGAGAAACGCGGGAAATGCACGTTCGTGACCCACAATTTTATCGTTAAGAGTGAACTACTTCGAAGCTAGGCACTAAACTGTTGTTTCATGATATTTTTTTTTCTATTTCAACTTAACATAACTTGAGAAATATTGCTGATAATATATTAAATTCTGACCAAACCAGCAAAATTTTGAAATGTACATGTATTACCAGTGCAGATTGATAACAGAGAGAAAAACAAACAAAACTAAAAACAAACAAAAACAAAAAACAAAAACAAAGCAAAATAAAACAAATACAAAACAAAGATGTAAAATTAGTGGTTAACGAGTACCAGCACCAACATGATTGTTACAAAGAAAAACCGTTTGAAATCCAGAGAATAAGAATAAAAATCAAAACGACACACACGAATGCGGAAGGTAGATAACTGTGACATGAACACTAAATCAGGAAGAATAGTACATTCAATAACTTTAGGTTGTGATACTAGGTGCTCTGGAAGGGAAAGCTTTTAATGTTTTAATTAAGGCATTAACTGGACACTCTTGGATAACACATGTTTATTGTGTTTTTGAGACCTTAGTGAAACGGCAGTTGTTTTCTAGTATATATTAATGATGTTTCAAGGAACATGACAAGTTGTCAGTTTCCCAACGACTTGGAATACCAAAATACATGTCGAGGTCAAAATTATCTTTATTATTTCAGAACTTTATAGTTGCATTCGTCAGATTATGGTATACCTTTCAAAGATCATCTTATTGTTACATAATAACCAAAATACCAGTACTTGTTAGTTGAATTTATATTTCACAAACCCATTTCAAACCCAACTTACTAACATTATTTGAACACTTTAGATGAGCATTACCATTATTTTTTACTTCTCTGTTCATCTTAAATATCTTTCCTTATTTGTCTTTTTGATTCTAAATGTAAACACTAAGACCAGTATTTGGTTTTAGTATCAAAATTAAGAAACGAGACATTTATTTAGACACGATGTCATTACGTAACAAACGTTACACAAATTATTAGGTGCATTTTATTCTGCTTAAAGGAAGACAACTCGAGTCTGTAAAAATTCAAGTCACACCTTTACAAATGCATTTTGTGCAAGTAACGCTAAAGAAGCTGTATTTGATTTCAATTTTTTATACAAAAAGCATAGTCACTAGTCGAGTTGGAAAAGCGAACCCTTCCAGGGAACCTGAACTCACCCGAGATTTTTGGTGAGGTTCATGTCTCGCAATCTTTAACTTTTTGTGCAGTGTTTTTCCATCCTGTTTATAAAAAATAGGGATATAAGGTATCATTGCTAATAAGACAATTATCCACCAGAGAGATTAAATGATATGGATGTAAACACCTATAGGGCACTATATGGCCTTTAACAATAAGAAAAAGCCTAACCGCAGAGTAAGTTATAAAAGGCCTTGTCATGACAAAAAAAATAATAAACAATTTATAAAAGAAAACTAATGACCTGAAATATCCCCCCCCCCCCCAAAAAAAAAAATAAAAAAAACCAAAAAAAAAAACCAAAAACAAACGAAAAACAAATAAGGCAGACAGTAACCAACGACAACCACTAAATTACAGGTTCCTATTTAAATACAATTTATTGATATATTGTTGGTGTTAAACGCCATATGCAGTAGGCTTGTCATGCAGTTTTTATTGATGGAGAGAACCTACGACCCTCGGCAGAATTCACATAAAATATCATACACTCAGCAACAAAGTGTAATGTGTTGCTAAACATATACTCAATAATCTAATACATTTGTACAAACGAGAAGAAATCAAATTATAGGGATGATGTATCCCTCACAATGTTTATTGCGTTTCACTGTTACAGATATTACACGACGGGTCTATTCGGTAAATATTGAACTACCTTTATATGCTAAGGTGGACCCGCAAGGTAGGTAATAGATCGCAGCCATCTAGTCATCCGGACACTATATGCTAGTACGTTGCCCTTACACCTCAATGCCACATGGCGCTGAATAAAAGAAAGAGAAGATACCAACAGGGCATTCAAAAATTATTAGTCCAATAAAAACAGACAGCATTATTAATAAAATGACCAAATGACAGACAACAAATACAAAATATTACATAGAAAATCAAGGACTGAGCAACACGAACCCGTCCAAAAATTTAAGATGAAATCAGGTGTTTCGGAAGTTTTAGCAGTTTCTGCTCCTCATTATTTGGTATCCGTAGTGTTGTTTTAGAGATCGTGCTATTGCCTCAAGTTTGATTGCGTCTTAGTCGATTTATGAGTTTTTAACATTAGAAAACTACTTATTTCATTTTTAGTTAAAAGACTATAAAAACCCGATAATCTCCTGAGCTAAATTACTAAGGAAAAAAAAAAAAAAAAACAGGGAGACAATACACATAAACAGAGTCATATAAAATTTTAATCTTAAAGGACAGAAACAAAATGACACCTAAATGATTGAAAGTGTTTACGTTGAATTTTACCTTTAGTGTACTTAAACTGTTTAAACTTTTAACTGTATGCGTCCCTGTAATTTCAGCTGAAGAAATCTGGGACAGACGGTTTCTTAGTCTATCAACAGTTCAACATTTCTTTCGTCCTAAATATGACATTACGTACATGGAAAAAATGAGGCAACCACACATTTTTCCAAAAAAATGAATTTCATGGGTTGTATTGTAAAAACTAACCAAATGAAATTTAACACAGTAAAAGGAGTAGCAACTTAGACAACATTTGTGATGATGTGTTTAATATCTTTGCAAATGTTTAATCTAACAGTTCTACAATTTACGATATACTTTCAGTCAGTGTATCTTTCATTGTTGCTTTTCATCATTATTTTCATGCTATATTATTGTGATTCTGAATTTGTGCAATTTTATAATAGTCCTATAAATTGCTCCCAAGCATTGCTTAAGCTTTAACTTTGTAGAGTTTTACTTATTTTGTAAATGCCAAAGACGGCATCTTCACTAATTCATTACACTAATACATATAATATGTAGTATTATAATAGATAAATATTGTCATTTTCATTTTCGCCGATGAATCTATCAAATTAACCAATTGCAATTTTATTTCTTAAAATCAATACATTGATCACAAAACCATCCTCATTATAAAATTTCAGAAGCAAAGCTTTTATTTCTGTTTTACATAAACAATAGATTAAATTATCTTTCAATTGGACATGAACTTCAAATTATGCTGTCAGTATTCAACACGATAATTATAGAGGAAAGTAGGACTGAATGTTTAGAACTGAAATTGTATTTTTACGAAATTTTTATTCTTTACACGAAACTAGATCGTAGCCAAAGAGTGATGTGTTACCAAAAATAAAGCAAGTAGGCGGTCATTCGGTAAAATTTTGAGAAAACATGCGTAATATTTTCTAAAGGCAAAGTAAATCGTTATTTTTGTTTTTAAATTTCGTATCATTACCGTGACCGTGCTCATTAAACTCAATGACGTAAAATCTGTATGAACGTGTAGGACAATGTCAACTAAGAATAATATAAAATCTGTATGAACGTGTAGGACAATGTCAACTAAGAATAATATAAATTAAGATAAAACACAGTGTCCTAAAATGGTTATATGGCCAAAGGCGTAATTGCTATTTTCGTTTCATTTACAAACAATGAAATTATCAATAGTTCTTTGCGATCTTGAAAAGGCGAATTAAAATAGCCCAAATTCTCTTATAATTGTATAGTACGTACGCCTCATACGTTAGTTTCGTCTACAAAAGACTTATGTCTAACCAGTGACACTCGAATAAAAAAAGATTAAAGGCCAAATAAAGTACGAATTAAGTTGATAATCATTTAAGATTCAAATTTCTGAAATTCTTCTGTTTGATTTTTTTTTTTTCAAAATGGAACCAGATTGTACTTCTACTTTATCACATATTATTTTTTTTTAATTATCATACTTCATGACAACAACCTCTCTCTCTCTCTCTGTATATATATATATATATATATATTTGGGCTTGTATTATATTTGCCTTCGGGTTTATATGATCCGTTCATCCTATTTTGACTCTTTCAAAATTCAAGAGTCTATCCTAAATTGAGGTAAATTATATGGCCTTCCAAATACCGTTTCGATTCCTAACATCACTGAAGAGACATTAATTGTCGAAATCCGGATATGGTGTACAAATTTTTGCACCTCATGTTTGCGGTATACCATCTTTCCCGCATGTTTATTGTTTTCTGTTTGGTAATAATTTAATAATAAGATCTGTTTTGTTACATCTTGTGATCCGTTTATTTGGCAATCGCCAATGGCAGTCAGCAGGGTTTAAGAACATCAGTTGTTCGACCTGCTAGTCAAATGCGTATTGTTAAAATATACTTTTTCACTCATTTGGTCTTTTGGAAAATGTTGTTTGTGCTGTATTTAGACCCCTCTACCAAGAAATTTGTTTTGCATGCACACGTATAAAAATTGCGGTTTTTATTCAACGCAATCATAGGTTTGAACATTGTTTTCAATTTAGACTTGTATATATATATATACAAGTCTAAATTGAAAACAACGTTCAAACCTATATATATATATATATACACAGCACAAACAACATTTTCCAAAAGACCAAAAGAAGTGAAAAAGTATATTTTAACAAAACGCATTTGACTAACAGGTCGAACAACAAATGTTCTTAAACCCTGCTGACTGCCATTGGCGATTGCCAAATAAACGGATCACAAGGTGTAATAAATGGATCTTAACTATAAATTTAATACCAAACAGAAAACAACAAACTTGCGGCAAAGATGGTATACCGCAAACAAAGGTGCAAAGATTTTTTGTACACCATATCCGGATTTCGACAATTAATGTCTCTTCAGTGATGTTAGGAATCGAAACGGTTATTGGAAGGCCACATAATTTACCTCAATTTAGGATAGACTCTTGAGTTTTGAGGAGTCAAAATAGGATGAACGGATCATATAAACCCGAAGGCAAATATAATACAAGCCCAAACGAAAAAATATAAACAAGTCTAAATTGAAAACAACGTTCAAACCTATGATTGCGTTGGATAAAAACCGCAATTTTTATACGTGTGCATGTAAAACAAATTTCTTGGTAGAGGGGTCTAAATACAGCACAAACAACATTTTCCAAAAGACCAAAAAGAAGTGAAAAAGTATATTTTAACAAAACGCATTTGACTAACAGGTCGAACAACAAATGTTCTTAAACCCTGCTGACTGCCATTGGCGATTGCCAAATAAACGGATCACAAGGTGTAATAAATGGATCTTAACTATAAATTTAATACCAAACAGAAAACAACAAACTTGCGGCAAAGATGGTATACCGCAAACAAAGGTGCAAAGATTTTTTGTACACCATATCCGGATTTCGACAATTAATGTCTCTTCAGTGATGTTAGGAATCTAAACGGTATTTGGAAGGCCACATAATTTACCTCAATTTGGGATAGACTCTTGAGTTTTGAGGAGTCAAAATAGGATGAACGGATCATATAAACCCGAAGGCAAATATAATACAAGCCCAAACGAAAAAATATAAACAAGTCTAAATTGAAAACAACGTTCAAACCTATGATTGCGTTGGATAAAAACCGCAATTTTTATACGTGTGCATGTAAAACAAATTTCTTGTTAGAGGGGTCTAAATACAGCACAAACAACATTTTCCAAAAGACCAAAAGAAGTGAAAAAGTATATTTTAACAAAACGCATTTGACTAACAGGTCGAACAACAAATGTTCTTAAACCCTGCTGACTGCCATTGGCGATTGCCAAATAAACGGATCACAAGGTGTAATAAATGGATCTTAACTATAAATTTAATACCAAACAGAAAACAACAAACTTGCGGCAAAGATGGTATACCGCAAACAAAGGTGCAAAGATTTTTTGTACACCATATCTGGATTTCGACGATTAATGTCTCTTCAGTGATGTTAGGAATCGAAACGGTTATTGGAAGGCCACATAATTTACCACATAATTGTTTGTGCTGTATTTAGACCCCTCTACCAAGAAATTTGTTTTACATGCACACGTATAAAAATTGCGGTTTTTATCCAACGCAATCATAGGTTTGAACGTTGTTTTCAATTTAGACTTGTTTATATTTTTTTCGTTTGGGCTAGTATTATATTTGCCTTCGGGTTTATATAATCCGTTCATCCTATTTTGACTCCTCAAAACTCAAGAGTCTATCCTAAATTGAGGTAAATTATGTGGCCTTCCAATAGTCGTTTCGATTCCTAACATCACTGAAGAGACATTAATTGTCGAAATCCGGATATGGTGTACAAAAAAATCTTTGCACCTTTGTTTGCGGTATACCATCTTTGCCGCAAGTTTGTTGTTTTCTATTTGGTATTAAATTTATAGTTAAGATCCATTTATTACACCTTGTGATCCGTTTATTTGGCAATCGCCAATGGCAGTCAGCAGGGTTTAAGAACATTTGTTGTTCGACCTGTTAGTCAAATGCGTTTTGTTGAAATATACTTTTTCACTTCTTTTGGTCTTTTGGAAAATGTTGTTTGTGCTGTATTTAGACCCCTCTAGCAAGAAATTTGTTTTACATGCACACGTATAAAAATTGCGGTTTTTATCCAACGCAATCACAACGTTCAAACCTATGATTGCGTTGGATAAAAACCGCAATTTTATACGTGTGCATGCAAAACAAATTTCTTGTGGCTATGGTGTAAGAATCAGATTCAAGATATTAGTTTACTTGCTTTAATCAAAGTACTGAAGTACTGAACATCGGAAGACCGCAAGTTCTTGTGGATTGTCAAAAGCACTTGTAACAGAAAAAAAAAATCACATCTCTATACCTGAAACTGAGGTTAAGGTACAGATTTTTTCTTAGACAAGTTCGTGCGTGGATGATGAATAAATGACAGGAAATTCAACCTCACCGTAATAACTATTATAGTGTAGTGATACAAATCAGTTTACACTGGTTTGTTGTTATATATCATATTAATATAACAGTTACATGTATATATAACTTTTATTCATTTGTATATCATTCTATTCTACTATTCTAATAAGAGTGCAGTGCAAGTGCATAGTGGACATTCTTCTGTAAAAATTCGATTTTTCTAAAAGATTGGATATGAGCAGGCATTCATATTTTCCCGCAAAAACAATCTTCCATGCAGAGTTACCGGTCCTTGCCGGGATTGTCGCAAAATGTTCTTGAGATATTCTTCCGCATGCTTTACCATATCAATGATTTTTTACTTATATATATTTATCTAACGACAAAACATTTTCACATTATCAATTTATGTTCTAAACAAAAATATTGTTATCAGTATTCATTGAAGAGATGTATTTATAACAAACGATAAGGAATGTTATTTTGCACTCGTTAATATCCGCGTATTTATCATGTTTATAGATCGGTTACAAGCCCAAAACGAAAGTAACGTAATGGAAATCTAGGGGATAGCAATACATCGGAATGCCCTCACGGTCATCGCGATGTAAAAATCAGATGAACGTTTTAATCACACAATATCAGTAAAGAGAAATCAAGCTCCTCAATGATCAATATTAGTGTTTTTCAAACTGCTATATATCCAATGAAACTATTCCTGTAAATTTTGTTGTTCAAATTTCTTGAAATTTTTATATATTTGTCAACAGGTCAAAGTAAATATTTTCTCAAAATTTTATGATTATTAAACAAGCCAAATCTATTTTAGTTAAAGTGTTGGGTACTCCCTTAAAAAAATAATTTTGGGTTTAAATCTGACTTGCGTAAGTACCGCTTTTACTGGAGATTTTCTTTTAAACCTAAAACACTGTTTGGAACTGATTTTTACAAAACATACCGAAATTAAGTTCAATATCTTCGGTTACAACTTACTAGTTACAAGTTAATAGATATAAGAAGATGTGGTATGAGTGCCAATGAGAAAACCCTCCATCCAAGTCACAATTCGTCAAAGTACGGTTAAAGCTACATATATGTTATTTTTGAACTTCAAGAGTTTGTTTGTTATCAAACTGCAAAAATATGTATAAAACCATAAAACATTTAATATCTTTCTCACTGCAGTTTGTGGATGGAATTTTTATATAATTTTAATTTTTTTTTTAATAATTTTTGGCAGACCTATAGCTATCATACGTCTCATAAAGGAAAACTTCACTTCTACTGTACACGGTATATTTAATGTGAATAAATGGATTTTTCTATGTGAAGACCGAGCTTGTGTGATTTACAATATGAGATTGTCCCTTTGATATCTTTGGTACAATGTGTCAACCACAGTTAAATTCACACTTAATATTTCATCAGCAATTATTCTGCATTTTAATTGCAATACATGATTTAGAAATTCTTGGTCATTTGTATCCACTAATTCCTATCAGCTTTTCAGTATTTTGGCAAACATTGTATGATCGTCTTTAAATGCAATATTGTTTACCGTATCACATAAAAGAAAGATATTTCCTATACATATATAATTGCCTACCCCAAGGGTTGACTTGTGTATAGAAATATAGTCATCAATAGGTCTTTTTCTGACTGGCAGAAAAACGCTTGCAAAATTGGAGCCTCCGTTTTTCTTAAACTAGAATCCGCTTGTATTTATGCTACGCTCAAACGTCTATGAACAGAGTGTAGTAGTTAGCCGAAAACCAGCCTACCGTTTTGCTGTGCGAGATGTTTAAATTCGAAGCCACGTACGGTCAGAATGGGGACGTTGAATCTGATGTCTTATATAAAAAAGTGATGCGCTCTTTACACATTAAGAACCCTTGCATCAACTCATTAAGAGGTCGGTAATTTGTTTGTGTCAAGGCTAAATCACATTCCCTATCCAATATACTCTCATTTGTCAGTGGCATCCCAAATTTCCCGCCCTTTATCCCGGTTGACCACCTATAACATGACCTATTGTATTAATTGTTAATTTGCTCGTCCTGAACTTACATGAAATATTTGCCACTGGACACCTAGCAACCAACAATCATCAAATCATCAATCATATAACACATGTATCATTGTTAAATTTACTAAAAAGCATTTTGGATTTAAAAAAAATGTCGAACTATTTACAAAAAACCTCTTTTCCTATTTTCTTCTCTTTGCTGTAAAAATAAGTTATTTTAATTTGCAAGTTTTATGAATTGCCCTTTCTGTCATTTGATTAGAGATTAAGTATATAATATTACATTGTGTCACAATGTTATTTTTTTTCCTGTTTTAAGAATGAAGCGTTAATATAAATCTGTAAATGTTGCATGCAAAGCAGGATTAAACTATTTGGATATTTAATCCTATTTTCAGTATTATACACAGATAATGTATAAAAAAAAAAAATTATATTGCATTATATTATTCCTTTTTTATAACACAAGAATCTAAACACAATATCACAATATATGTTGAAAACGACATAGTTATTTTCCCTTCCTATGCTTCTCTTTTCATTTGCTTGTCTATTCTCTTTTAGCATTTGTCTCTTTTTTAGTGTTTATTTTTCTGTGTAATCTTTTAAGTATTCAAAACTGTGTAATTTCTGTATTCTAATCAGTTGGAGTGTGTTCTTTTTTCTCACATGGAAATTTTAGTTTTTTTTCTTTCTCACTTGTCACAAATAGAACGACTCTCTTTTGTCGGCTTCCGTACCTGGTTTTGTAGCGTTCTCTGTATTGTTCTTTCTTAAAATATCTTATCGTTTCTTTGAGTATTGTTTTCGCTATTCGTACCCGGTTGGAGTGTTTTCTTTTTTCCTCACATAGAAATTTTAGTTTTGTTCTTTCTCACTTGTCACAAATAGAACGACTCTCTTTTGTCGGCCTCCGTACCTGGTTTTGTAGCGTTCTCTGTATTGTTCTTTCTCAAAATATTTTATCGTTTCTTTGAGTATTGTTTTCGCTATTCAGACCCACAAACACATATCCACTTCCAAAGAATTCGATTTAACCCAACATTTTTATTCAATTCCAGTTTTCTATGCAGTGTTTTATTTTGGTTTTTGTTATTTCATCGTTTTTAAATTTTGAGCCATGGTGTTGACTGATTTTATTGGACCTTTTAATTACTCCTTGGTATCTCTCAAACGATCTCCCAGACGCATGTGCATCATCACTACCATGTTGGCAGTCTATATTGATAAAAAAATCTACCCAACAACAATAATGAAACTAAATGATGAAGAAAATTGAGAAAGGCTGACAATGATGCCAACATCATATATTATGTACATACAAAAAACATGTTACCGCAAATTTATCATTCTCAGTCTATCAATTGAAGATGAAATTCATTTTCTGATAGAAATTCAAGCATTCGAATAACAACGACAAATTATGTACAATTTAAAAATATGTTATGATTTCAAAAATCTAAATACAGAAAACAGATTTATTTGGCTTCTTTCATGTAGACATGAAGAAATATGCAACACTGTGGCTTTGATTTGTTATAAATGTTTTACATTAAGAAAACAATTGTTATACTAATAGTTGGATCCGTATTATCATAAGCATTATCATTATTGTTTCTTTTCTTATGTCTACTTGTAATCATTATACATGTATGTAACATGTTTTTATAGACCGATAATTGGTTAAATAAAGCATTCGTATTCGTACTAGAAAATGCAAATGTAAGTCCTTGCCTACGACTCTATGGATATAAGAAGATGTGGTATGAGTGCCAATGAGACAACTCTCCATCCAAGTCACAATTTGTAAAAGTAAACCATTTAAGGTCAAAGTACGGCCTTCAACACGGAGCCTTGGCTCACACCGAACATCAAGCTATAAAGAGACCCTAAAATGACTAGTGTAAAACCATTTAAACAGGAAAACCAACGATCTAATCTATATAAAAAACGAGAAACGAGAAACACTTATGAACCACATCAACAAACGACAACCACTGAACATCAGGTTCCTGACTTAGGACAGGTGCAAACAAATGCAGCGGTTTTAAACGTTTTAATAGGCGCCAACCTTCACCCTACCTGAAACAATAGTGTAACATCACAACATAGAAAGACACACTATAAAATATCAATTGAAATGGCTTAACTCAATCAAAAGACATATTAACAAAAACAAGTGAACATACACTGAACGAACAGATTTGATCTATAACACAATGTAAATACAAAATTAATAAAACAAGGGGGTTAGATGTTTAACAATATCAGAAAGACAACCATAACCTTGGACAAAATGCCGCCAAATAAAATAATGTACACAGGTAAATAAAAATAATTTTGTGTAAGTCAAGACTTCATTCCTTAAAGTTTATAATAATGCCATACTAGCCAGATTAAAACAATTCCATCAAATATACAAAATTGTGTAAAAACATACATAAGTATAACCTTATATATAATACTGATCCATCATATCGGAGTTTAACTAAAATATGGAAATTGAGCACCTGAAATGCAGCATGAAAGTGATCGATAAAGATGCAATGAAAGGCATATATTCAAACAATCAAAAGATTTAGTCAACGTAAAATTAATAAAAATTCACTAGCGGTGATATTATTTTTCATTGGCTTGGAAAGGCACATACTAGTGCGCTGCCCTCCTTATTCATAAGTGGTGATACCATTTTTCGTTGGCTTGGAAGGCATATACTAGTGCTGCTGCCTTCCTTATTCATAAGTGGTGATACCATTTTTTCTTATTCATAAGTGGTGATACCATTTTTCATTGGCTTGGAAGGCATATTCTAGTGCTTCTGCCCTCCTTATCCACCAGTGGTGATACTATTTATCATTGGTTTGAAAGGCATATACTAGTGCTGCTGCCCTCCTTATTTATATGTTAAATACAAACCGAATCATAATCAGAGCTAGACAATCCAAATAAGGTATGTCATGTGACGTAATAGAAAAACGATAACTGAACTTTACTTGTAAAATTAACCAACAAGAACGAACCTATTATAGTATGTGGAAGAAAAAAGTGTTAACTCTTCATGGAATCAACATGGAGACTTAAAACAAAATCGAGAGGATATTACAAAAATACCAGCAAAAGAAGCATTCGTTGTGTATATTGAAACCATCAAAAGTTTGTACGTTCCAATGTTGCATGAACACTTATTTGGGAAACTGTGTAAAATTTACAATACAAATATATAAAATTATACTTGTTGTGGTATATATGTCTAAACTCATTCAACTATTAATGTGCAAACTCACTACGATACGTATAATAGTATATCTGATTTAGATTTATCTATATTTACTGCTTTTATTTTACCTTGGAATCAATTTTAAACTAGCTATTTTGCGTATAAAGGACCAATTATCTCTATATAATAACTTCCTTGGCATTTAGATTTTTTGTGTTGGCATTTAAACAATTTATTTTCAATTTCCATTATTTATTTTCCAATATAAACGAAACTTTTATGTATAAGAATTTATTTATATGCACATTGAAAAGGTTCGCTCCGATAATACAGGTATGTTGTTTTAACACTGAAATCGAAACAATTATAAATTTCAAACATCAATTCTCTTTTGTTATAGGAAACAACTGAATTATAGTGAAAGCTTGATTTTGTGTTAGAAATATTTTTGTTGAATATATGAATTTGAGATAGAAACACAATCACAACGTGATATAAACTGGGGCTCGCAAGGCAAGGGTAGTAGTTTTTCTTGCTTCTTTAGAGTCACTCAACAGATTTATAGTGCCTAGCTGTTTTCACTATTTGATATTTTTAATTGGTATGTAGATTATTTTCTGCTACGTGAATATTAACGTGTGATCTATTATTGCTTAGACTCATAGTTTGAATATAGTGTCTTCTTTTATTTTAAATACATTTTTCTTAATTGTAGTAGCTACCATTTATTCCCCATAGTCACCTTGATGGTGATCGCTCATACCTTTTATAACTGATTCAGTCAGAAAACTGATTTTCAAAGGTTTTGAAGGTTTATCATTGTTTATACATAAACATTATCACAGGTTCGTGTGTGTACTAAGTGTATGAGTCTAGCATCATTCGGTCCGGGAAAGCTCCTATTTTTGAAGTTATATTTTTGAACTTGCAAAAACATTTCCTTGCAGTTAATATTTTGAATATTAAGGGGTTCAAAATCTTGAAAATAAAACTTAGCCTACAACATTAGCCAAAAAACGCGAACAATAAACCACTTCATAGAAATGCTGTGACGTGAAATGTTTTTCATACATGTATAAACCCACGTAGATAAATATAAGAGGAATGTGGGGATTAACATTTCCGTTTGCGCTTCTTGGGATCATAGCTACTGAATTAATAAACATATTCATGAGAAAAAAATCCTAATAGTGTATGATTTATATTGTAGGAAATTTCCTTAGTTTTAAAACGACATGTTTTCTTAATATATTTTTAAAATATAAAAGATATTTAGAAAAAATTACTACAGATTGAGCAAATAAACTCATAAAATCATACATACCAGGATTAAAATTGTGTTCACCAGACACGCGTTTTGTCTACAAAACACTAGTAAGTGACGCTCGAATCATTAAAGTTCAAAAGGTCAAATAAAGTTTGTGTCAAGGCTTAATTACATTCCCTATCCAATATACTCTCATTTGTCAGTGGCATCCTAAATTTCCCGCCCTTTATCCCGGTTGACCACCTATAACATGACCTATTGTAATAATTGTTAATGTGCTCGTCCTGAACTTACATGAAATATTTGCCACTGGACATTGAGCAAACAACAATGATCAATCATATACACATGTATGATTGCTAAATTTACTAAAAAGCATTTTGTATTTAAAGAAAATGTCAAATTATTAACAAAAATAACCTCTTTTCCTATTTTCTTCTCTTTGCTGTAAAAATAAGTTATTTGAATTTGAAAGTTTCATGAAATGCCCTTTCTGTCATTTGATAAGAGATTAAGTATATAATATTACATTGTGTCACAATGTTATTTTTTTTCCTGTTTTAAGAATGAAGCGTTAATATAAATCTGTAAATGTTGCATGCAAAGCAGGATTAAACCGTTTGGATATTTAATCCTATTTTCAGTATTATACACAGATTATGTATAAAATAAAAATATTATATTACATTATATTATTCCTTTTTTATAACACAAGAATCTAAACACAATATCACAATATATGTTGAAACCGACATAATTATTTTCCCTTCCTATGCTTCTCTTTTAATTTGCTTGTCTATTCTCTTTTAGCATTTGCCTCTTTTTTAGTGTTTATTTTTCTGTGCAATCTTTTAAGTATTCAAAGATGTGTATTTTCCGTATTCTAATCAGTTGTAGTGTGTTCTTTTTTCCTCACATGGAAATTTTAGTTTTTTTTTTCACTTGTCACAAATAGAACGAACCTCTTTTGTCGGCTTTCATACCTGCTTTTGCATCGTTCTCTTTATTGTTCTTTCTTAAAATATTTTATCGTTTCTTTGAGTATTGTTTTCGCTATTCGGACTTGCAAACACATGTCCGCTTCCGGAGCATTCGATTTAACCCCACATCTTTATTCTATTCCAGTATTCGGTGCAGTATTTTATATTTGTTTTTGTCATTTCGTCGTTTTTAAATTTTGAGCCATGGTGTTGTCTGTTTTTATTGGACGTTTTAATTGCTCCTAGGGATCTCTAAAACGATCTACCAGACGCATGTGCATCATCAATACCATGTTTGCAGTCTATATTGATAGAAATGAAATACCCAACAACAATAATGAAACTAAATGTTGAAGAAAATTGAGAAAGGTGGAATCAACACTTCGACATGACAATGATGCCAACATCATATATTATGTACATGCAAAACACACGTTACCGCAAATTTATCATACTATCATTTGAAGATGAAATTCATTTTCTGATAGAAAGTCAAGCATTCGAACAACAACGACATATTATGTAAGATCACACTTTAAAATATGTTATAATTTCAAAACTCTAAATACAGAAAACAGTTTTATTTGGCTTCTTTCGTGTGATAATGAAGAAATATGTAACACTGTGGCTTTGATTTGTTATAAATGTTTTACATCATCAACATTTTCATTTTTAGAATAGAGAATGGAAATGTTTCTTTACTTAAATTATGTTTATTTGTAATCATTTATGTGTAACATCCCTTTTATGGGCCGATAATTGGTTTATAAAAGTATTCATATTCGTTTTCTTACTAGAAAATGCAAACATCAATTATTGCCTATGACTCAAGACATCATATACCTTGATGTTCATAATAATGACATAATAGCCAGATTAAAAACAATTCCATCAAACATACAAAATTGTATAAAAAACATACATAAGTACAACCTTATTTATAATACTGATCCATCATATCGGACTTTAACTAAAATATGGAAATTGAGCAACTAAAATGCAGCATGAAAGTGATCGATAAAGATGCAAGGAAAGGCATACATTCAAACAGTCAAAAGATTTAGTCAGCGTAAAACTCATAAAATTTCACCAGTGGTGATACTATTTTTCATTGGCTTGGAAGGCCTGCCCTCCTTAATCACTAGTGGTGATCCTATTTTTCATAGGCATCGAAGGCATATACTAGTGCTGCTGTCCTCCTTATTCATAAGTGGTGATACTATTTGTCATTGGCTTGGAAGGCATATACTAGTGCTACTGCCCTCCTTATTCATCAGTGGTGATACTATTTTTCATTGGCTTGGAAGGCATATACTAGTGCTGCTGCCCTCCATATTCATCAGTGATATACTATTTTTCATTTGCTTTGGAGGCATATACTAGTGCTGGTGTCCTCCTTATTTATATGTTAAATACAAACCGAATCATAATCAGAGCTAGACAATCCAATAAGGTATGTCATGTGATATAACTGATCTTACTTATAAAATCAACCAACAAGAACGAACCTACTACGGAATGACTGTAATATTTTTTTTGTCTATTAAGAAATAACCTCAATCACGTGGTGTACACTAAATAACCTGCGTAGCCGGTTATTTTCAAGGTGCAGCACGGGCATTGAGGTTATTTCGAATAGACAGAAAAATGTTATAGTAATTCCTTATAATTTAATTTTGGTATCGAAATAAAACGAGTAAATCATCAAAAATTGTTGATGACGTCACTGTCACATGGTAAAATTACGTCGATGAGATGATAGACAAAAAATAATGTATCCAATCAGAAAACGTGTTACTTCTGAAATTAAATTGATATAATATACAGAAGAAAACGTGTTAAGTCTTCATGGAATCAACATGAAGACGCGGAACAACATAGAGAGAAATTTACAAAAATACCAACAAAAGAAGCATTCATTGTATATATTGAAACCATCAGAAGTTTGTTCGTTCCAATTGTTGCATGAACGCCTTGGGAAACTATGTCAAATTTATAATACAAATATATAAAATTTTACATGTTGTGGTATCAAATGTCTATACTCAGTCAATTATTAATGTGCAAACTCACCCAAATATGTATACGTATAATAGTATATCTGATTTAGAATTATCTATATTTACTGCTTTTATTTTACCTTGGAATCAATTTTAAACTAGCTATTTTGCGCATAAAGGACCAATTATCTCTATATTATAACTTCCTTGGCATTTAGATTTTTTGTGTTGGCATTTAAACAATATATTTTCAATTTCCTATTTTCAATTTCCAATATAAACGAAACTCTTATGTATAAGAATTTTATTTATATGCACATTGAAAAGGCTCGTTCCGAAAATACAGGTATTTTGTTTTAACACTGAAATCGAAACAATTATTATAAATTTCCAACATCAATTCTCTTTTGTTATAGGAAACAACTGAATTATAGTGAAAGCTTGATTTTGTGTTAGAAATATTTTTGTTGAAAATATAAATTGGAGATAGAAACACAATCACAACGTGATATAAACTGAGGCTCGCAAGGCTAAGTTAGTAGTTTTTATCGCTTGTTAAGGGTCTCTCAACAGATTTAAAGTGCCTAGCTGTTTTCACTATTTGTTATTTTTAATTGGTATGCAGATTATATATAATTATATTCTGCTTCATTGAATATTAACGTGTGATCTATTAGTGCTTATAAACTCATAGTTTGAATATAGTGTCTTCTTTTATTTTAAATACATTTTTATTAATGGTAGTAGCTACCAATTATTCCCGATAGTCACCTTGATGGTGATTGCTCATACGTTTTATCTGATTCAGTCAGAAAAGTGATTTACAAAGGTTTTGAACATTCATACATAAACAATATCACAGGTTCGTGTGTGTACTGAGTACTGTAAATTTAGAAACTATTGCGAGGTTTTATTAATGCGAATAATGCGACTCCTTGAGTATCCCAAAAATAAAAACTCGCATTCTGGTATCTGTTATGTACATGTATTTTATCTGTACAAAGCTTTTCATAAAATCGCAATAATTGAACTCGCATTCTTTGTTCATTCTTGAAAAATTGCAATAATAAATGCACGCAATAATTTCTGTATATGAGTCCAGATCATTCGGTCCGGAAAAGCTGCTATTTTTGACGTTATATTTTTGAACTTGCAAAAACATTCCCTCACATTAAATATTTAAGGGTTCAAAATATTGAAAACAAACCTTCGCCAACAACATTAGCCAAAAATCGCGAACAATAAACCACTTCATAGTAACGCTGTCACGTGATTTTTTTTTCATATAAAACAACGTAGACAAATATAGGAGGTATGCGAGGATTTACATCCGTTTGTGCTACTTGGGATCATAGCTTCTGAATTCATAAACATATTCACGAGAAAAAAATCTTATAGTGTATGATTTATATTGTAGGAAATTTCCTTAAAAACGACTCTATTCCTTAATATATTTTTAAAATATAAAAGATTTTAAGAAAAATTGACGATAGATTGAGCAAATAAACTCATCATACATACCAGGATTAAAATAAAGACACGCGTTTTGTCTACAAAACACTAGTAAGTGACGCTCGAATCAATAAAGTTAAAAAGGCTAAATAAAGTACGGAGATGAAGGGCATTGAGGATCCAAAATTTCGACCGGTTTTGCCTAATACACGTAACGTAATCTATTCTTGGAGTAGAAAACGACTCCAACCTAAACCAGGTCGTGAACTCAGAAACAAGCTAAGCAGTGACTTCGTATGAGATTCAATTTGCCAATGTCCCCAAAGACATCATCTTCAGTTTGCCTATATATGCATGAAAAGATGATTAGCAAGAATACTAAATCGGACGAGGTCCAGTTTAAACAGGTCTGATATATACGTCATCAGGTCACGGTGTCATCTGGAAAGTAGGCATCCTACTATCTCTAGATTCGACAAAAAACTTGATATTTCACATTTAGATCATCATCCTAATCATACAATAATAATTTTGCCACGCAGCCGTGTCCAGCTAAGTCAAAATATTCTTCGACGTTATAATAACTTTGAATAGACCAGAATTATCTACAAATGTACAACCAAAAGCTGCAAAGCTTGAGTAATTTTGATAATAGATGCTGAATTCACATATTATGTAATTTAAAAAATCTTACTTCCCCAAAAGTTCAGCTGATATTATTTTGCACATTGCAGTGTAACAGTTGATAGTGAAAATTTATCTGTGAAACAAACATCACTTTTAACGACGAATGTGACGCCATAAATTTGTCATATTTAATTTAAAATGACACTGTTAATCAAAATTTAAATCAGTCTGATCATTCAATCCTTTTTATGCGAGTTTGTATCATCGTAAAAACTCATCAAATCAACTACATGTAGTCTTATAATGTGGTGCGCAAGGCGAGTTTAGTCTACACAAGACAAATCAGTGGCGCTCAAATAAAATTGTTCGGAAAGTCAAATCGAATCGAGGTTCAACAGCTGTGAGAATAAAAAAATAGGAAAAGTTGTTTTGAATACGGCTAAGCCATTGAGGTATAAACCCATTTTGATTAATTAAAAATTTATCATCAGCAAATTTACAGACAAATGGCCGTTTGATTGATATAAGTACTTCGTAAAATATACCACAACACTAAAAATCATCACATTGCAATACCTCTCCATAAACAAAGAGAAGACTACTTGTTTTGGGAGCAGGGAAGTTCGACATGAGTATATATATACAATATTTGAGGTAAATTATATGGCCTTCCAAATACCGTTTCGATTCCTAACATCACTGAAGAGACATTAATTGTCGAAATCCGGATATGGTGTACCAATTTTTGCACCTTTCGTTTGCAGTATACCATCTTTTCCGCAAGTTTATTGTTTTCTGTTTGGTATTACATTAATAATTAAGATCCATTTTATTCATCTGGTGATCCGTTTATTTGGCAATCGCCATGGCAGTCAGCAGGGTTTAAGAATATCTGTTGTTCGACCTGCTAGTCATATGCGATTTGTTAAATATACTTTTTCACTCATTTGGTCTTTTGGAAACTGTTGTTTGTGCTGTATTTAGACCCCTCTACCAAAAAATTTGTTTTGCATGCACACGTATAAAAATTGCGGTTTTTATCCAACCTATCATAGGTTTGAACGTTGTTTTCAATTTAGACTTTTTTATACAATATTTGTACATTGTCGGAAAATATAACATTTACTTGTAAAAGCTTCAGAAACATGACGAAATTCGAGGCTCGCCGAGCTTTTCTCCCATTTCGTAGCGAGTACAAATCCAATTTTATTTCCAACAATGTACATTTATTGTTCTTATCCAGCAATTTACAACCGGCATTTTAAGGTTTAGTTGTTGCAAATTGTTGTCTCTGATTTTTCAAAGAAATCGACATAGTTTAAACGCGGACCGCGACTAGGACCCCAAAATGAACTGCTACACATGTATCCTAAAAGAATTATTCAAATAACCGTTTGCTCTATATGAAAGCGGAATAACAGGAGACTAACAAGTATATTTAAAGCAAAATAATATGTGTGTACCTGTTATTTGCACAATTATAGTTTGCTGATTGACGGATAAAATGGGGGGAACTGTTGGTGTATTGTTTCTGGTCAATCTTGCAGCTGGCTACATGTGATGATTATTTTTAACCCTGCTTTTTTTTACCCAAACATTGGCATTGTCATTTTATAACCCCTACCCCTCATGGTTTTGTGTAGATGACCTTCTACAGTTTATACATAAACCGTATCATGGTATACATCACACTTGTACACAACATTACTTTATTCGTCCCCAATTTTGAAACTTATTTAATTGCACAGATTATGTTTTTAAACCTCTTTTCCTTTACAAACATCTTATCAATACAAGCTCGTAGCTGCTATCTTGGATATTGTCCATTACCGCCTTTTTAGAACGGTTAACATTGGAAAGTTGATAAGGATAAAACGATAAAAAAATCGTTCTAAATATTCCCTTTGTCTCTAAATCTTCATGCTATCAACTTAGCATGTATTTTACAAATTCCTTCCTCCTTCAATAATATAAAAACATTTAACTTCTTTGGCTTTTACTCGCGTATTTCTCTTTCAAACTAGCTTTTTCTATTCATTAACCCGTGTTTCAGGAACTATTTTTTTATTTTTCTGTCCAATCATAAAAGATTTAGAGTAATATGAACACGGTTTGTATCATACACATTTGAATGATTTTTTTTTAGACATTTACAGTACTTACTCACCTACTTACCAGAATCTACAATTCGGAAAATCGGAGATTTTTTTAATTCGAACTATTAGTTTAAAATCTTGCAAAATTAGTCCATGTTGAAGGCTCAATTTGTTTTTCTAATGATAGTGCAATAGTTCCATGTTTAAATATACATTTATAAAGCTGTAAATACAGCAAAACCTAGAAAAATATTCGGAAATTTCATAGAAATGCCATTTTATGTAAATTCAGTTTCTGTCGTTATTGTTTTAAGTTCTATTCAAAAGATAAGGTAAGGCAAGGATTCATGCGAACGACTGACAAAAGATGCAAAAGAAGATAAAGATTCTCATTCCGAATGAGTTGTTCCACTACATGTAGCAGTGGATGTTAATAAAAATATATTAATTCTAAGTTTCCTTCCTCCTGCAATAATATATCCTATATTACTCTAAATATTTTATGATAGGACAAAAAAATAATAATTAAAAAAAAAAAACACGGGTTAATGAACAGAAAATTTCCATAGCTAGTTTGAAAAGAAGTTGAATTATTCAAGTTTTTTTAATTCTCCTTTATCATTTGATAGTAACTGTTATAGTCGCATAGAGTCTAATCTGGAGCCAGTGGACAACAAATGATTACTATATGATACAAACAAAGACATTGTTTGGCAGGCAAATCTAAGGCTGAAGATACCAATGGGACTATCAAAAGTCGAAGAGAAACCGATTCACTATGGTAAAAAACGAAAAACGAGGAAAAGACAAACAACAGGCTTCAAAACACAACATAGAAAACTAAAGATTGAGCAGCACTAACACAACAAAATAATCCAGGATGATTCAAGATGCTCCAGAAGGATAAGCAGATACTGATCTACATTTGACATCCCGTGTTGCTGATGGTAAGTACCCATGCAGTCGGTGAGAATTGATAAAACGAGGACAGAACTGTGGCTACGCCAATAGAACATATCAGAGGTATATGTGACACAGAATTCCTAAACAGACCTACTAATGTAGTACTGTTACACAATTGTCCCAGGTTAGGGGAGAATTGGGCTTCTTAAACATGTTTAACCCCGCCATATTCTGCATGTGCCGGTCAGAAGTCAGGAGCCTGTAATTCAGTGGAATTCAACTTTATCACTGGTTACCTTTTCTCCAATAGCTTCCTCAGCATTACTCTATAATGGAAACCATGACAGGAAACACAAAACCTGTGTGATTAAAAAAGAGTATAATTAAAAAATTGAAAATGGTTCAGAAAATTTATTTCGAAAAATCAATTGTAAATTTTTTTCCTCCTGCCATATAAAGATATAAAGTATTACATTTGTGAGTTTTTAAAGTGTACATTGCAACATTCCAGATAATATATACTTTTATTCATTAATTGATTTTAAAAGAAATATTCCAGTATAGTAAAGTTGATTTTTATTTATTCAAATTTGCTGCTGAATAAAAAACGGATACAGCTATGAGAAAAGTTTCCGAATTCAAGTATAGTAACTGGAGATCATCGGTATATCAATTTACAATCAGACGCATATTTGTCATATTACAGATTATAACTTTATTTTCCTTTTGCAGGTTTAGTGTTACAAGATATAACGATTATCTTATTGAATTTTTTTGCAGATTATTGATGTGTTCATCACGAAAATATTGGCATATATGGTTTGTCATATCTTACCAAAATACCAAGAAATTAAATCAAACAAAACATTAGACACGATCTAGGTTAAATACTTAACCGGCTTATGCCATACAATTGCACCAATCATCACGAATTCGTTATGAGACAGATTCTAAGACCCTGTTTTGAAGAAAATAACGGAAAACATGTTTTTTCGATATATGATCGCTTAAGTTTCCTCACCCCCAGTTTTTACCTTAGTTTTGTATTGTTCTTAAGCCTTTTTTCAACCGTTTTGAATTTTCTATTTTCTATTATTGTTAGATGAGAATGACATCATGGCGTCAGAACTAGATTGGTTAGGTGCTAAATATGTATCTTTGCATTAAAAGTCACACTGAACATTTTTCAAACCTTTACTATGAAGCATATCGAAGCAGTACTTTGAAAACATTAGTTTGTAAAATATTGAAAATCCTGACTTATATGTCCTAAGTCAGGAGCCTGTGGATCAGTAGTTGACGTTTGTTGGTGTGGTTCATAAGTGTTTCTCGTTTCTCGTTTTTTATATAGATTAGACCGTTGGTTTTCCTGTTTGAATTGTTTTACACTAGTAATTTTGGGGTCTTTTATAGCTTGCTGTTCGGTGTGAGCCAAGGCTCCGTGTTGAAGGCCGTACTTTGACCTATAATTGTTTACTTTTAATACATTGTGATTTGGATAGAGAGTTGTCTCATTGGCACTCATACCACATATTCTTATGTATATTATATTCCGACTTTGACTTAATCTTAAGTGCTTCGCTTATTCATCATCATCAATCATAGTCATGTCTCTGTCATCAAGCTGGTTTGATGCACACAAAAAAAACTCCTTTTATGTGCCTCCCATATAATGCTTGTTCGTTTGTTCTGAGGGTTATCACCATGATGTATCTGTAGGTTTAATACCATTATCCGTTCAACGTCGTTTGGTATACTCAGTAGTTAAAAGTAGGTTTGCCGCTGTACACATCAGTTATACTTGAAAGACAAAAATACATGCACTATAATATATTATCATAATATTAGATTTAAGGTATTTGTAAAAAGCGATACGAGCTTCGAATCTAAAGTTTTTAACATGAGGCACACTTACAGGATTTTATTACAAAAATCTATTATTCTATTTTTGTCTTGTAAGAATGATTTTCATTTCTTTTTGTCAAAGTCAAGAAAGAACTGTTCTGTCCTTTGAAAGGAAAATATTTTATAAGTTTACCGTCAATCACGATACTATCTTTAATCGGTCTAACAATAGAATGTTTAAAAAAAAAATTGCAAAATTAATGTTGTATAATACCTAGCATGTTACACTTGTGTGAAATTTGAACCTATGTTTAGTATTATTCACACAGATTATCAATAAACATTGGAAGTACTGTCATAAACATTAGTATCATTGTAATATGATCAGAATTTAAGTAAAACAAAACTTAACACATAAATTAATGTAGAAACCGATGCAATCGTTGTTTCCCACCTTTCCAGGAATATTCTATTTTATATGAAAAAAGTGGATGTGGGATGTATGTCAATGAGACGGTAAACTTAATCAAACAAATTAACAAGAGAAGTCTATAGGGCAGTTTACATTCTCCGACAAAAGATAGATTTATATGCAATATGATAAACCTTAAATCTTCTCCCAAAAAATATGAATAAAATCAAAAGAAACAATCTTTAGATTTATCATTCACACCAAATTCTCTAAATACAAAAATAATTTAAGATACAACCTTTTTTTAATTTTTCCCCTAGGATCTTTTTATTTCAGCTTTACCCCTTATTCAATTTTGTTCTTACTTTTATGACCTCACATCTTGTCTCTTTTCTGCTCTCCCTTGCCTCATCTTTTCCCCCAAGAAAATTAGTCCGTAATAGAGAAATAAAGGATATGGGGTATCCATCCATGACACGAAATCGGTCCATGCACAGCAAAAAAACCCACAAAAGGCAAAGGAACAGCGCTTTTATTGCTGTTCTTCATCTTAAAGTCACAGTGACTCTTTTATTACGGAGAAAAAAAACTCTCACCTCGCTGCAAGTTTAGGACGGCCCCTTGCACCGGTTTGAGAGGAGTTCGGGTAGATGTAATCACCATCAAATCGGGCCCCCGTCAAAAAGAACATACTGGAAAGTAGTACATATTTAAAACAAAATAGTTCCTACGCATAAGTGTAAATTTCAAACTATGTAAAGTATATTTTAGTAATTAAGGTATCAAATGGTGATCCTTGTAGAACACACATTGACTGATAATATTGATAAAATACAAAAATGTATAAATGAATTCTAAAATTGAGGGCATATATTGACTGTTTCTCAGATATGAAGTACCTGGTTTGGTGTATCCAAAGTTTAGGTAACCTGTACGGTCTGATGTAATATGTTTTTATGGTATTCATTCCCTAAACTATACTTTTTTCTTTTCCCCTTTTTTAATGCTATTTTAATTATTCAGGTCGTCTAATTATCTCACATCAATTAAAATGTCAAATAAAGACATTTCTTTTCATTCCGATTCGGATTTTTTTTCCATTTGTTTTCATCTAAGTACTTCTTTTATTTAATATAAATTTGTCTTTAATTCAAATGTATGAATTCATTATTTGGTTTCAATATCATACCAGTTAAAAAGTTATCAAAACCAAATTGTTTATTAGATGTATTAAAAAATCCGTACATTGGTCGATTCAGTTCCGGTACTATTTTCATTTACTACATTTGTGTTAAGTAGCATGCGGATCGGAGCTTGAGCTACTGGGAAGTTTGACTGTATCAAACCACAGGTACAAGACGATTAAAAAAAATATACATGTAGTTATACTGAAAACACTGTATTCAGTATATATGTTACAGGAATTTTCTTAATTTAGGCATTTTGTAAAATGACTGAATTTTTAGGCAATTTACAAAATGGCTTACATTGACAGGCATTATATAAAATGACTAAAAATACCTAGTCATTTTGTAAAATGAACAAAATGACTGGAATGTTTAAACAAAATTCAACAAATTGCCTATTCAGTTTCAGGTAATTTGTAGAAAAAGAAAATCATGGAGATATGACCAAAATGGTACAGTAATATTAAGTTTATTCTTCAAATACCAACTGGGAAAGTTTGTATGTATGTCATAGGTCTTTGTTAATGAACATACTGTTTGTACTTACTTCGTATTTAAGACAGAATCTTATGACTTTCTTGTCATGGTGACAGAAGGACAAATTACAATAAAACGAAATTTACAAATAATATTTTAGAAAATCTAGATTCAAAACAAAAATATGAAGCAGAGAAAGAGAAGTATGTTGTTTGATTGACTGATAGTTGTTTGTTTGCGTTCAGTGGCAAATAATTTATGCTTATTTAGGACGAGAACTTATTGATAATAAATCAAATAGGTAAGTTCTGCAATGGATTGATCGGATAAAGGACAAGAAATTTGACTGCCGATTTGAAAGAAAGTATGTTGGATAGGGACAGATGTTACAGCAAAACGAATTCTCCTCAAAAGCATTGGTTTCACCATACAAGGTCGTGTTTGGTTGTAAAGTAAAGACATAAGTTTCTTCATCGTCACTGCCTCAAGGATATTCTTATGTCTTTAAAATCTGACGAATTAGGGTGTACTGATGCTAGAATAAAACAATGAACCAAGAAGAGAAAAATCAAGGTGCGTCAAAAGGGTAAGCGTCTCCTGCTATACATGTATCACCCACTATGCGACGAATCTGATTCAGTCTGGTGAATACTCTGATAATCCAAAAGATGTAAGTCAACATAATCACGCCAATAATACTTCGAATCTTTTGGAAACACATGAAAAGAAGATATTCATGTGTGTGCTGTTTGTGAAATCCCATGTTTTTCAAACGTTTAAATGTTGACAGAGTTGAAAAAGTTATGATTCGGGTTTCACCAAATGTGGTTATTACTAAGTGTTAAGACCAGATTCAACGCCAAACGAAAGATTTGACAAAAAAACTATGCGAAATGTGCAACATAATCTGCAATCCAAATATTTCATAAAATAACAAAAAAAAGTCGAGTTCAATAATTGTGGGAATTTTAAATAATTCAGTTGAATTTTTTTGATAATACTCTTTAAATGCAAGCATACAACTGTTGTGTTGTTCTATACTTTCAATGGCTCAGTTTGTGTGTACATTACATTCTATAAAATAAATCTGGCATTTTGTAAAATGCTTTTCAATTTTTTAGGTATTATATAAAATGCCTGAAAACATTAGTCAATATATAAATTGCTTAAATATTACAGGCAATATAGAAAATGCCTAAGTTAGGAAAATGACTGTAACATATTTATGTTTTGGAGTTTAGTGTTTAGGCCTTCAACAATGAGTAAAACCCATACAGCATAGTCAGCTATAAAAGGCCCCGAAATGACAAATGTAAAACAATTCAAACGAGAAAACTAACGGCCTGATTTGACCAATTATGACTTAAAATACATTATAAATTGTCCATTTAATATGATTTCATGAGTGAGAAATTGTCATTAATATAGGTCTAATACAGAAAAGCCGGTTTATACAGAATTTTTACTGGTCTTAAGTAACTTAGGTACAATGTAGCTATACACAGTTAGGAAAAAAAATAATGAAACTCAAAATTTTTAACCACCCTCTTTCCCTTGCTTTTTAACAAATGAGGCTTAATCTTTGTGTTATGTATGTGCATATGTATGGAAACAGCATCTTCCATAGAATTGATTTCCAATGTTAAAATGGTGAAATATAATCTCTTTTTTGGTGTAACGATGGCAACAATCTGCATTTATTTGATACAAAATATTGCAAAAAAGGGGGTGAAAATGTCACAAAAGTCCCCAAAATTTGGTCCAAAGTAGAATTTCAATCCATTAGAGTGATACCTTTTCTGAAACCATATACATTTATATTTATATAGGTCAAATAAAAATCATATGCATTTCACTAGTACTTCATTTTTACATAAAACTGAATTGGAAGTTCGAGGGTCAAATATTTGTTGGAAAACACTACAATAATTATTGGACCTATGGACGGTACAGATGTGAAAATACGGACCGTCAAACAGAAAATGGTCTATAAATATGCAAAAAACAATCTTGATGTTCATATATACCCACTTTGAAGGCTATATTATTCTTCACCTATCTAAAAATCAATTTTATTGCACAATAACTTTTATATTTAAAAAAATTCACAGGGGCCAAAATGCGAAACCAATTTCCTAACTGTTAATTGCTACCTTAATACAGGATTTTAACTTCCGGTTTTTGGGTCAGAAAATGGATTTGTAAAATATAAGATTTCAACATGTTTGATGGTACGAGTTGTTGTTATTTTTCATATGTTATACTATTTTTTTCTTTGAGTATACGACGGTAGAAAGTGTGACTATCTAGAATTGTCAACAATAAAAAACTATTTCTTTGAGGGCGCCGTCTGAGGTAAGAGAAATTTGTAGGGTTGGCAATCTTGGATATGCACCGCTTCGAATGGGCCACATTTGTTTAATTATTCCAGAATTTAAGGGTCCTTCGAACCATTTAAAATACATGTTAAAGAAGCTCTTGTACATGTCTTACTGTAGTAGCAAATAATTTGTCAAAACACTTACGTCAGAGAATTATTTAACGAATTAAAATGCGTCATATGTACAAAAAATGAATAAAATTGAGAATGGAAATGGGGAATATGTCAAAGAGACAACAACCCGACCAAAGAGCAGATAACAGCCGAAGGCCACCAATGGGTCTTCAACGCAGCAAGAAAATCCCGCACCCGGAGGTGGTCCTCAGCTGGCCCCTAAATAAAATTGTGTACTGGTTCATTGTAAATGGACGTGACACTAAACTCCAAAACATATAAAGGAACTAAAATTAAAAAAACCTACAAGACAAACAAAGGCCAGAGGCTCCTGACTTGGGAAAGGCGCAAAAATGCAGCGGGGTTAAACTGTTTTGTGAGATCTCAACCCTCCCCCTATACCTCTAGCCAATGTAGAATAAAGAAACACATAGCAATACGTACAGTAAAAATCAGTTTAAAAGAAGTCCGAGTCCGATGTCAGGATAGGTAACAAAAGAAACTAAGCAAATTGACAATGATACATAAATTAACAAAGGACTGACATGCCAGCTCCAGACCTCAATTAAACTGATTGAAAGATTATGTCTTCATCATATGAAAATCAGATACAATCCCTCCCGCTAGGGGTTTAGTATCATACCATCATAAAATATATGAGAAGAACATAACCCGTATCATGCCAATAACTGGTTTTAGAATACACATGTGTTTATTTCCGATGCAAGGACCCTATGAGTGAATCAATATTAATACCAATAATTAGCTTTATTTAAAGTCAGTTCGGCATGATAAATCTCTTTAGTGTACATACTGAAGTCGTCATTATTGAGAGCCAATATATCATCCAAATATCTAAAAAATTGGAAACAGCACGTTTAATAATTCCATGCGTCCGAAGCGCTTTTCTGGATTTACCTTCATCAGGAACGCTCAATGCTAAACATTTGAAAACCGAGGGATGTATAAGTACCGAAACAGTTGAAGAGCTATATGACAAAAATACCTAAAACAAATTCATCTAAGGTCAACTTTGCCTGAGGGGGTTGAAACCTTAGTTTCTTTATAATTTCAAAATTTATAAAGTGTTATTAAATTTTTGAATCAGATAATGTTTCGATGGGTTTTTGCTGATTTTAGTCATAAATTGTAGCTCATAACAATACAGAAACAGGTCCGCAATAAGTGGTGCACAGTTAGTTCCCATGGGAATTCCGAAATACTGACGATATACGGAACCTCCATAGCGACAAAAATGTTATCTAGTAAAAATTCAAGGGCAGTTATAGTATCAAAGCAAGTCCAATTGACATAGTTCTTTTGTTTGTTGTTACTAAAAAATGACCTAAAAGAGTTCGAACATATATATTCGCATTCCGACTTTTTAAATGCCCATTTAATCAGGTGTGTGAATTGTTTCTTAATAAGATTATGAGGCAAAGTGGTATATAGGGTAGAAAAATCAAAACTTTGAACAGATTCAAAATCACCAAAATAAGCATGCAATTTATCAAGTACTTCCGACGAATTTTTGACACTGCAAAAGTAATTAACTCCACTATTTTCAAAAGCCTTATTTGAACAATTTATTACCAGGTTTTTGATTGTACCAAGTGTACTTGTAAGTAGAATATATAGTTTAGTAGTGGAACAATGGCTTGAAGACGAAATAAATCTATATTTGTAAGGAGTTTTGTGTAGCTTCGGAAGCCAGTACATAGTTGGGACTTTCATTGTATTTGGTTCTGCTTGTAAAGAGGTAGCTAAAAGTTCATGTTTGTTACAGATGTCATTTTCCGAAAATGGAGTCAGTTGGAATGTTGGTGAATTCGTGATTTCCTTTTTTAGAACTTCAATGTAAAATTTACGTCAAACAATAATGATACTGTTAGCAGCCTTATCAGCCTGGACAAAAACAAATTCCTTGACGAGTTCTTTTAGCTTATGCTTGATACGAGAAATTGGGCTATTATGGTTGTTGTTAGGAGTAAAATGTTCTTTAAAATGTTGAATACGTATATCAACTATGTTCATTATCGAATTAAAAAAAGAATCTAATGATTTCTTGTCAGCTTTTTCTCGTTTTATCCATTTAGAGCAGTAAGTACGGAGTGAGTCGTGGATGATGTTACGACACTCATTCCAATTAATAATTGACAGGGGACGATATTTAGGTCCTTTACTGAAGAATGATTTCAACTCTCGGTCACGAACGATGTTAAGGTCTCCTGTGATAATATGGGAACTGGGGCCATAAATGTATTTGGAATTACTGCAATTTCATGACGTAGGTGTATTGTCACTGATGTTAACATCTTTACACACTTCGCTGTAAATTAACACATATTTCCGGGTAGATTGTTTGTAAACATAACAAATAAGAGGGAGTTCAGTATTATCAAAATAGCCAGGAATTTGTTCTTTTACAGAATGATCATTAAAAATACCGGCAATATTTACAAAATCAAAACCTTTATTGACATATTTGATTTTAATAAAATGTTTTTTGTGATCTTCAGGGCGATCAATTTTTGGAAACAATTTAGAATAACAATATGCAATTATAATTTGGACGATTTCATACTAAGGACTAAAATATGGAATTGTGTTACATATATCCAAAATTTGAGGTAATTTATTAACAGGTAACGAACAGAGCTTGGTTAATAGATAATGTCTACCGTTGTTTTTTGAAATAGAAATTAGGTCCGAAATATTTGTATTGTTATTACGAAATTTTCTTTGATTGCGATTTATTCCACGCCTATGAGAACGGTTTTTACGAACTGTTTTAGAAACTATATCCAAAATGTTAACAGAATATGTTCTAGATATATTACCAATTCCCATGATATGGTCATTAAGACCGAGAGGATAGACTGTCTGTAATTTTTAAATCCAATTGAATTCAATTATTTTTCGTGATCTTACAGAATGAGATTCCCCAGGCTGCTTATTAACTTCTTCTAAAGGTTGAACTTTTAAATATTTAAAATGATGATTGTGCTTCTTAAGGTGTTGATAAATGATACTTTTGAATAATGGGGTCTTTTAAAACGATAAAGGTGTTCTTGCGTGCGTTTAGATGAATATAGTCCAGTTTCACCTACATACTGAATACCGCATCCCGGTTTGTTTCATGTGAGTAAATATGTAATACTGTTAGTTTTTCAAGTGATATCAGTTTCAAAATGTAAGGAAAATGTGCGACCATTAAACGTGGACCTTACCGTATTGTTGGTGGAAAGACGCGGACATGTAAGTCATTTTTTGGCATGACACTTATAGATAGAAGGGTAACCACGATTTTTGTTATTACAAATGTTAGCGATAGTAGTAGTTTTAGATAATCGATTTTGATTTGATTTGATTTTTGGTGTTTTAACGCCACTTTTAAGCACCGCTTTTGGGCTATTTGGTGGCGGCCAGTTTTTATTGGTGGAGGAAGCCGGAGTACCCGGAGAAAACCACCGACCTTCGATAGGAAAACTGACAATCCTAGTCAATTAAGATTGGAGTCGAGTGTACCCGCACGAGCGGGGTTCGAACTCACAACCTCAGTGTTGACTGGCTAGTGATTACAGTAGTTACTACTTAGACCACTCGGCCACCGAGGCCCCTTATCGATTTTGAAGACTGAGACGTGTAGATACCCTTTGAACGAGTTTAGAATTAAGTATTTTTCCATTTCGAAGTTTCATTATTTGTTTTTTGTTTTTCCGTTTTACCAATTGAAAGGAGCAAAGAATGGCGTCCAGAATATGAACCTGCACACAGGAATATAATAAAGTAAAAATGATAAAACTGTTCGGCTAAAGACGTCAAACGCTATCCGTCATCAAGTACCCGACAAAATACGTTAACAACAAAACTTGAGGACAAAAAACAAAAGACAGGGTATATCAAGGTAGCGCCTGACGTCTGAATTGATAGTAGAATGGGGCTGAATAGTGAATACTGTGTTTTAAATAAATAATCCTAAAGTAATGAACATAGAGATGTTCTCGCTTGGACACGGACTCCATTAACTAGTGTATTACAAGAGCATAAACCTGAAGCACGGGGAGGCACTCTACTGTCTCCACACGGCACTAAAGACAAACTCTGTAAAAAATAAAATTGAGAATGGAAATGGGGAATATGTCAAAGAGACAACAACCCGACCAAAGAGCAGATAACAGCCCAAGGCCACCAATGGGTCTTCAACGCAGCGAGAAAATCCCGCACCCGGAGGTGGTCCTCAGCTGGCCCCTAACTAAAATTGTGTACTGGTTCAGTGAAAATGGACGTGACACTAAACTCCAAAACATATAAAGGAACTAAAATTAAAAAAACCTACAAGACTAACAAAGGCCAGAGGCTCCTGACTTGGGACAGTCGCAAATAAAATGAAGACTCTTTCTGTAAAGTATTGGTGGCTCTGAAAAGGTCAGTTTGTGAAAGCTATCCTTGACACCAAATGGATTTCAAATACTGGTTTCTTCGTCTCTCCAGTCCGTGGATCAGTACTTACCTTGACGTTGCCATCTTGTTTACATAGGTCAGTGATTTTGATGGGAGATAACGCGTGTGAAAATCAAAATGCTCAAAGGATTTTTCAACCGGTGAATGCAAGGGTAATTCATCGCATTTTATTATTTTGTAGAGTTATTCGACATTCCTTCAATTAGATTGATAATTAACCCAAATAGTTCATATTGATTCTGTCTGAGTCTTCCTACAGTGGTGTTTATACTCAGTCAGCTTTTGGTGGTTGTTCTAAGTCATTGTTAATAAAGGTGTCATAAAATAGGTTTTTTCATATTAATCCTGTATCATGTCCTCGTAGAGTCGTGTTGCGTCTCGATCAGCTGTATTGGCTCTTGGCTACGCCTCGAGCCAACACAGCTAACCTCAACCCAATACGACTGTACTTGAACATAATACAGGATTAATATGAAAACACCCATTTAATAACACTATATTATATTTTCTCTTTTTTATCATTTTGTTTGTGTTGATATTTCCTTTGTCGTTAATAGTGATGACTTTTTCTTAAGTAATAGTTGTCAGAAACAATCGGGTTAAACAAGGACTTCAAGTTCAAACATGACCATCAGGCTTAAGCATTCTAGAACAACGCAATTTAAAATTCCCGCCATTACAATTTAGCGACAACCGTCGTATATCAATTAGCATATCAATTAGCTCAATAATCATACTTCAGAGTTCTATCACATATTAGAGGCTTCAGTGCTTCTAAACATGTTTATCCCTCCACATTTTACGTGCTTATCCAAAACAGGGATATTATAGCCTAGTGATTGTCGTTGGTGAAAGTCTATTATACATTTTGTTTCATACATTGCTATACGCTTAAGTCAGGGCGTTGGTTTTCTGTTTTGAACTGTATAATATTTTGTTATCAAGGGGTCTTTCATAGCCTACTTTACATTTTTGAAGGTCAAATTGTGATCGTATTTTTTTGCATCTTTTTCCTTCAGCCTTTAACTTTATGAATATTTGTCACGTTAGCTATCGTATCACCGGTCCTTTTAAAAGAGATTTTTCTCTTTACGTCATTTTCCGGGCGATATTATTACAGATAAAGAGTCCTTAACAAAACATTTGTCACTGCTATTCCTCTATCTTTTGTCCATCTTTGCTATCCAAGTTTATGATCCAGTCCCCACTTAGAGGAGGGGGGTGGGGGTGAAAATGAAAGGAAATTCCCCAAAATTTGGTCCAAAGTATAATTGCAATCGATTAGAGTGATCCAGTTCCCAATTAGAGGAGGGGACTGGGCCGTAACCCTTGGTTAGCGAAGATGTCTTTTGTCCTGAAAATTGTTTTCATTTCACTTTTGGCTGTGATTTAGAGAATGTACATGCATCGATGGTTTACATATGAGATTTGTCTTAGGGTTAAAAAAACGAATACATTGGGTGTGTTCAAAATATGAAACAAGAGATATTTACCAGTCATTTAGGAATAATGCCTTTTCAATTATTTTAATAAAAATAAAAATGACGAGTGTTGCCAGTGGAACAGTAACTGTTGTCTTATCCGGAAAACCTAAGTCAAAGCCTTGTGTTTGTTATTGTTTGTGTTGGCCGAATTTTAGTTTTCTGGAGGAATCTTGGTTGTCTTTTTGCCATGGTGCTTTCTGGTTTTGTTCGGATAACTTTTGTGAGCCCCTTTTGTGAATTCTAATTTTTCCTATCCACAATTATAATAGTTTTCTTCAAGTGAATTGTCTGGATTTTATTTTTTTTATTTTTTATTTTGATAGTGCTCTTATTGTCAGAAGTCCTGTTTTTATCAATGATATTCTTTGATACGGTTATGTTTAAATAGCATTGTTTTTCTTGTACATAGTTCTTTATCTTTTTTTTTTTTATTAAATATCATTTTTATTGATATTTTCTTTTCTTTTTTGTTTCGTTTATTTGTTAAGTTCTGGTTATAGACGTACTTTATATTTTACTAAACTGTTTATTTTAATTGTGCGTTCGTTTTGTGTTGTTATAATCCATTGTTGAAAATTGATGTGGTTTTCAGTGCAAACGAAAAAAGTGTATCACGGCATGTGTTAATGGACCTTTCCCAAGTCAGAAACTTCGACATTGTCTATCTTTATGGTAAACAGAAGTGTAATCCATATATGTATTCTTTAATTTGTAAGGCCATTTTTCGTGTTTTTCTCTATTCTTCATAATTTTTGTCCATTATTCTCTATTCTTTATATTTTAGCACATCATTATTCTCTTTTCTTTATTATTTGGTCCATTTTTCTCTATTCTTTATATTTATTTGCCAATTTTTCTCTATTCTGTAAACCTCCATCCACACCCTCAAATATGATCATTCTGGGATTTGTATTTCATTGTTCATCACTTTTAATGTGAGATATAACTTTATGAAATCTACGTTATAGAACTATTGATTTATATGATCTGAGAATCTAACGGATACATATGTCGAACGTTTTGTTTCTTAATTTTCAAATTTACCCGCGTCTTTCACATAAATATATAAGCAAACAGGTCATGTGATTTATGTGGGCAGATATAAATGTTGACTAACGATTGAAACGAAAGTTGGGAAAGATATTATCGTAAGTTTTCATGTTGCTGTTGTAGTTTATATTCACGGGTAAATAAGTTTACAGCAAACTTAGTGTGAATAAGAACTTTAATGAACAAAGTGAAACCTTGAATGGTAACAAGCTTCCTTGTTGATTTATTCTAACATTATAAAAGGGTATAATTTGACGTGCCGAAATAGAATTTTGTATTTGATGATATGTTGAAATCATCTGCTAAAGCTGATGAAACTACGGTACCATTCAAATGCTGAAAATGGCGACAGATTTAACATATTTTCATAATAGAAGCCAACAGAACTGTTATCCTAATTTGATAGAGATCGCTGTTTTGGTCACTTGCTATATAATATAAAAAAGATTGAGCAGTAGCTATATAGGGTCCCTGTAAAACCGGGGGTGCGATAGGGGCTGTGCTCTTGTGTTTCGGGATGGTTAATATAGTTACTCCATATTATGATCCATTATAGTGACACCCTCGTGATGACGTAGCAAGTAAACATTCTATTATAAGTCGCTTTCGGGGGTGTCATAATCGAGGAAAAAAGAACAGTTTTGTGCATGACTACGACACACTGCTATAATTAATCACAATGAGTGTAATTTTCGATTATTTTAGCTACTAATCTTTTTCTCGATTGTAAAAACGTTTAATATTTCTAGAGTTGTTTTCCCTTACAACAAATAATATTTACGTCGGCATGTAACGTGTAATACATTAACCTTAGCACCGTTCTTATCGTAATGGATCGATGACCGCCACCTTTGTGTCATAGATAGCTAAGTTAGACAGCTACCTGAATTTTTTATAAAGTTACTAGCCTTTGTAAAAGAGAGTCGAAAGATACCAGAGGGACATTCAAACTCATAAGTCGAAAATAAACTGACAACGTCATGGCTAATTTTTTGAACAAAATTTTAAAAAATCAAATGAAGCGGATGGAGGCACATATAGATAACCGTACGGCCTTCAACAGTGAGATAAAACCGTATAGTCGGCTATAAAAGGCCCCGAAATGAAAAATATGCAAAATTTGAATTGAGAAAACTTACGGCCTAATTTATGTGAAAACAATTTACGAAAAACAAATAAGACAGACATGAACTAAAAACAACCACTGAACTACATGCTTCTGACCGGGGACAGGCATATAAAGAATGTGGTTGGTTTAAACATGTTTGTGAGCGCTCAACCCTCCACGAACCTGGGATAGCACAACATTAGAAAATACTATAAAAATCAGTTGAAAAGGGCATAACTCATCAGATCGATACAAAGCAGAAAAACATCTAACAAAACACAGACTGGACGTGGCAGGGTATTTATACATCCCTAACAACCCAAAGACACAAAGTACAGATCTGAGCGTACTCGCAGTTACTGACAGCTAGTTCATAGCCAATAATACCTAATAACAAAAAAAAAACATGTATCTAAGATAAAAATATCAATCATTACACATCCAACATTTTGGTCATATTGCTCTTCGCGTGTTTCGGTACATATTAGACCTACTTAACTTTCAAATATTTGACTCTGAGCGTTCTTAATTTAGGTAAATCCAGAGAAGTTCTTCGGACACATACCATTTATAAAGTATTATTTTCATTTCTAATATAAAATATGCCCCCTTACACCACACATCAATTATAAATTGACAGCTTGGTTCGAACCCTATGTTATTTGACTTTGATTGCCAGTTTTCATGCCGAAGGTCGGTGGATCTCTCTGGGCACTCTGGTTTACCCAACCAAGAAAACCTGGGCGCCTAGGTATAGCTTACAGCCATTATCCACCAACAAACAATTAATTTAAAAATTTACCCTAATGAATTCTAG
The DNA here is from genome assembly GCF_021869535.1 of Mytilus californianus. Taxonomy (NCBI): domain Eukaryota; kingdom Metazoa; phylum Mollusca; class Bivalvia; order Mytilida; family Mytilidae; genus Mytilus; species Mytilus californianus. Next base: position 24,996,773 of record NW_026262668.1, read on the forward strand.
ACCTTCTCATTTACTTAACGTACTATTATATATTTGATCAGGAAAATACATATGGCATCTAAACTGAAAATATCGTGTGGTTCATGTGGATACGAGGACATTTCGAAAAATGCAACGAAATGGTGTACCATATGTGAAGAGGGATTCTGTGGAGAATGTGAAAAATACCACAAATCTATGAAAGTTTTGAGAAATCACAAGATGATTTCTATTGAGGACTATCGTCAAATAGAAAACATTCCCGTAAATCTGAACTGTGAGATTCATGGTAAAAAGCTAGATCTTTACTGTAAGAAGCACGATATTGCGGTATGCGTAGTCTGTATTCCTTCGGAACATAAATCCTGTTCCTCTTCTGATGTCATCTCCAATTGATGAAGCATCAAAAAACGCAAACCAATCAACTGCTCTCTCAGACTTAGAAGGGACTATCTCAACAACGATAGACAACGTAAAGCACTGTATCAAAGACCGAGAAATAGCTTTGGCAAATGTAGACCAAGATGAACAAACAATACGTAAAACGATTACAGACACACGGAAGAATCTCAATAAATACTTGGATGAACTCGAGAGAAAACTGCTGCTAGAATTGAAATCCAAACATGAAAACTGTAAATCTAAAATCATGAAAATTCTTAATCAATTGAAGAAAATGGAGAAAGAGGTTGAAAAACTGAAAGAGCAGACACTTCAAATGAAACGTTTTGCATCTGACTTACAAGTGTTTCTTGGAACGCGTCAATTAAACCAGTCTGTTAGCAAACAGGTTGAATCGCTCAAAAAAGAAATACGAGTTTGCACGAAAAGCAGAATGGAAATAGAGATGCATCACATGATCTGTTCCTTGAAGAAGGAGGTAAAACAGTTTGGAGAAATCAAAGTTATTGAAACCATGACCAATCTACAATTAAAAGATGTAAACATCGACCATGCTCAGAATCAGATACATGGATTTTCGAAAAATATTCTTAATGTCGGTATGCAGTTGAAACAGAAGTTTGATATCAAAGGATCAAAAGATCCAATCACTGGCTGCATAATATTACCGGACTACCGAATTTTAATTGCAGACTATTGTGGACATGGCAAATTAATGGAATTCAATAACATTGGAAAACATATTCGTGACATTCCCGTCTCTGATAAAGCGCATAGTCTTACATTAGTAGACGCCGACAGTATTGCTGTTACATATGGAGAGTATTCATACCTAGAGATTATAAACACTAAGAATAATAGTAAAAGGAAGATTTTACAAACAAGTAGTAACTGCTGGGGGATATCATACCAGGACCAGAAGCTGTATGTTGTTGTATTTCAACAAGGAATAGTGGTGATGAACTTGAATGGGAAGACATTAGATACAATCGATATCGATGTTACCAATGTGTATGAAATAACTACGACCAGAGACAAGATATACTATACAGACCAGGGCAGTGGTACAGTACACTGTTGTAGTATGACAGGACAAGAAATCTGGGTATTCAAGGATAAGTCTATTTCCTTTCCGATTGGGATATCAGTGGACAATAATCAGAACGTATTTGTTGTTGGTCAAAAATCTAATAACCTGACAGTAATACAACATGACGGGAAAGACAGTACGATCTTACTTACTGATCTCGATGGACTTAAATCTCCTTGTGCATTGAATTACAACAAACAAAAGAATATAGTCTGTTTAGGATACAAGGGTAGTCTTGCATTGTACCAAGTTTCGTAAAAATAAGTGTACACAGTATAATGAAGTATTAAGTGTTTGTAGTGGATTGCCTCACATGATGTACCGAATTGATGTAACATTTTAATATTATTTTAAAAGACGAACACATCACATGGGACATATTCATTATTTTGATTATCAAATTCGAAAGAATTTCTTTTGCTTGAAATACTTACTTATCACAATAATACGCATTACAATATATAATCAAGTGCCTTTTGTTTAGTATTAATAGATATCAGTTAACGTTTATATTTATATTGAATACATTTGATAAAGGTTGGATATGTGTTTGAATAAATTGATGAAATGCACGAACACGAAAAATTATAGTTTCACTAAAAAGGGTCGAACCTATCTCTGTAGACATCTGGTCGCCATCAAACATAACATGTAGGGTAAACCTTTAAGATTTTTGTCTGTTTTTTTTTATATTGGTTTATTTTCAGTGTATGATAAATTCCATGGGAAATCAATTTGGAATCTTTGAAACAATGACATAAGTAAACCATATACAAAATTAATCAAACGCATAACATTCAGTTGGACTAGAGACAAAAACATACACCGAGCTCTAAATATTCTCAATTAAGATACAATAAGTTTAACTCAAAAGAGACGGCATATGATAAAGTACTGACATAAGATTAATACAAACAGTTATATGACTTTTGACATTAGGTTGATTTGGCTTATCTTTTTATGTCTCTTTTTGTTCATGTTGTTAATCAATTTACAAAGTATTTGTACATTCTTAGCTTTCAATTTTTTTTCCAGCGTTCCTGATGAATGTAAATCCAGTAAAGTCTCTTCGGATACACCAAACTTATAAAGCGTTATTTTTATTTTCTAACACTGGAGCGATACTGCTGATGGTCGACTGCAAGTCTCGATGGTATAATTAGCTCATATGACAATGCTTCAGCAATTGCATGGTTTATAACATATCTAGAGAAAATGGATTTTGTTTAACTCCCAATGAGACAAATATCTACACGACTCGAAAATGACTTTGATTTTAGCAACTAAATTTCTTGATTCTCCGTTGATACATTTCGAAATGATTAAATGGCGAAGTTGGGTTTGACTTTTATTTTCATGTCCATTTTGGTCATATAGCTCCCTCAATGTTCAATATAAAAGTAAATGTGGTATGAATTCCAAAGATACAACTATCCACCAGAGACTTAAGGACCAGGATGTAAACAACTAACGGTCACCGTACAGCCTCCCACAATGAGAAAAATTCATACCGTATAGTAAGGTATAGCACAATTGTCAACTATATATGCTATTATGACCATGGTATGACAAAATGTGATAAAAATTCAAAACAGAAAACGAACGGCCTGATTTATGGTAAAGGCAACAATAATGACAAGTAGGAACAATTGACAACCACTGAATTACAGGATAGTATTTAAACATCCCATGCATTAATTTTATGTATATGAGCGTTCCTGATCAAGGTGATTGAAACAAACCTTGGAATCATCAAATCAATAAGGTGTTTTTTGCCGTCTATCTAACCAGCAAGGTCTGAACCATTACACGATGGAAATAGGAAATTCCATCCAATTCAATTTTCAAATAACGTTTTTCATCACAAAAAAATAACACCTAAACTTCCGCTTTATTTTCAAAATAGGTCTGTTCCTATTGTCTCCTATAGTTACACCAAAAACATTTCACCTAAAATATTTAACTATAAACAAGCATTGCAAGAGAGGCTAAAGATACCAAATGGTTTCAGTTAGACAATTCGCTTGAGGTCAATTCAGTACTGTTCAGTAGTTTTACAGACAATTTGTCTTGATGTTGTCGCGAACAGTTAAATAACAACTACTGAAAAGTCTGAAAACTGCATGAACAGATCGGAATAACTGGATATTTGACTGAAAGACTGAAAATGACTTAATACGTAGTTGTTTGGTCTTTTAAAGTTGTTCAGATCAAAACGACCGTGTCAGATCAAACTTGGCAGATTAAGTCAACTGAATCAATCTTGTTTAGATAGAACTCAGTTTAAGTCAACTGAATCATTCTTGCTTACATTGAACTCAGTTTAAGTCAACACTTGCAATCTTTTAAAGCTATATATATACTTGGTATTTTAGTTCTGGCGTTTTCAAAAAATAAAAAGAAAGACCTTTTAAATGGGTCTACTCGCGGTAAGAACTTTTGAAAGATTGAAAACAAAGCCAAACAGACTTTTTATTTGATATGATGACAGTCGGGCTTGCTGGTGGGCGGAGGGCAGGTAGATGTGTAGGCTAGACGGGAAACCGGGTACCCGTTTTCTGTAATAAACTCCCCCCACAGCTTTTAATTTAAGAGATTTCAAACTTTTCAAAATGTATACATGTATATACAAAGAACATATACAAGAAGTGCTTATATGTAAATTTGATCAATTTTTTGGCCTCCAAATTTTGTATCAAACAGTGTCTCTAAAGACCTACTAAATATAATTTTATACGATTTCACCTCGAACCATGTTGCATCGTAGAAAAGATCCGAGAAGACTTTTTAAGGGGTCCGTGTTTCTCAATTGTCCCTAGATTTACAGTGGAGATGTCTTTTTTTTTCTTTTTTTTTGTGTATCTCTTGGTTTTGTCTTTGTCTCTTAATTTTCCTTCTTCTTGACTGACACTTCTTTTTTCGTCATTGGAAGATATCTTCCTATACATATACCTGCAAAGTTTCCAAACATTTCGTATTATATAATTTCAGTAAAGATCTTAAGATTGTTTTACCCGTTTGACCAACCTTTCAACCTTTCTTTTCTCCCTGACATATTTACGAAGGCAGGTTTTTCTTTGTGTTTTTGTCCTTACAACGTTGTCTTGAAACACATTTTGAGCTCTATTTGTTATTTCCCGTATAAAGGTTCTATGTTATATTGGACTCATTTATGCCGTTTTGACATCCTTTACATCCTAACAACATCTTATGAATATGTTTTGTATTTAATAGACAATTCCTGAAAAGTTGTGTTTATTCCGCAAACCGCTTCAAGAGAAAATGAAAGTAGGAAATTAACACCGATGACGTATGGTGACAAAAGTGCAATGATGGCAATAGCTCATATGACTTTTTCTTCTATGAAAGACAACAAACTAACGGGAAGAAAGTGAAATCGCGCTAACAATTATCAATATTGAAACAATGAAGGTGTGTAAATAAGGAAAACTCCAATACTGTTTGTTTTGTAAATTTATTGTGGATTCGCAATTATAATTGCTTTCAAGTGTCTAAATTAATTCCAATGTCTTTAAAGACTTTAGGCATTGTTTTCTGATGAACTTGTTGTAAAGCAATTTGTTCTCTCTAGCCAGATTAAAACTTGTGCGTTTTGTATGTTTCATCTTTTTCTTTAGTGGGGTGACGTCACTGATTTTTCTGAATCATTGCTGCTCATTCATTCAGTGGTAGTTTATAGATATAAGAAGATGTACGTTTGTACGACGATGTTGGTGGATGTTTCTTATCAGAGTTGTATCCGACAGAAGCATTTTCAAAGGGTACATTACATTATGAACAAAGATGCTGTCTCTCTCACGTCGATATCTTTAATTACCGACTGCATTTTTTTTGTCAGCCTCCACTCCATCTTTTTTTATCTGTTTTTAAAAATTAAATCAATTATATTATACTTTCTTAACACACTCTAACCAACTTGTTTTCAAAGTTCCTATATAAGGGTTATTTCAATTAGGGATTGGACATTAAAAATTTGTTCACTCTTTCCAATTCTCAATTTTAATATGAATTATTTTGTTTGACTGTTAATGGAACATATTAATTGATATAAGTTGAATTCATTTCCTAATACATGACATTGTAGTATACGTTTGCTTTAATATTTAGGGACAATTTCTGAAAAAGAGAAAATATGAAAAATCAAACCGGATGGGGATAGCAATTAGCAATTAATTTAGTTTGACCATATCGGTGTTTGCACAGCCAAACCCATTCCCTTTTCAAGGAAACAAATATTCAAATATTGAAATGCACCTAATTTCGTCGTCTGTGATTTTTTTCAAGCGGTGTGGCCATCAATTTGTCCAGCTATATTGACATTCGGAAATTCAGCTGCTTAAATGTGTACATTTTGTACAAATTCTGCAGATCCAAATTCAAAATCGTCACACTAACCATCATTTCGGCCATTATGTTTGTCCATGAACAGGGATTGGTCTCATATGCTTTCAAAAACATCAACTCATATTTAGCAATTGGAATTATTTTCTTATTGGCGGACAAATAGTTAAACCTTCACCAATAAACTATAAATATAAATATATAATCACACATTTGATATAATATATGAGAACCATTCATTTACATATTATCCTTAACTTCTGCAAACATTCCCTCTTCCCTTTTCCCTCACAGACACACTCACAGAAAAAAATTGTAAGAAATCAATTTGTTCCGGAAATATAAAATATTACAAAGTTATTAACATGATACATTTGAACCCTGCTGGTTAGTGTTAGTTTAATTTTTTCTAATAATCGTGGTATTGACCCCTCACACCTTTTTTTCCTGCTCGTTTAAATATTACACACAATGTCGCATACTTTTCGACAGTGCATAGAAAATAAATACACGCGGATGTTTAGCGTAAATAAAAATAATACTGTAATAGTTTTTTTGTCTCGCCGAACATAACTTTTCTTATAAAAGGGGATATGACGTGAGACAACATATTAATATGATCCTTGTAAAAACAAAACATACTTTCAAAGTGCAGTTTTTTATTCATAAAAAAATTGATAAATGGTCAATTCTTTATGATTATAAAGCAAATAACCATACTTTTTTCAGAAATAAAATATAAAATATATATGATTTCTTACTTACTACACCCTGCATGACAGATTCGAAATGCCACGTTTACAACACAAACAAATGTGTTCAATAGAGACTATATCATTGAAATGCGGGTTAAATCAATCAGATATAATCGTTATAGTGAAAATACATGCAATAAATGAGTATGACTATGAGTATACATGAAAAAAAAACACTCGTTTGCGTCTTGCATTGCCAAGCTAAAGGAACATGAGGAAGAAATGCGGATTTTTTTTTCAATTTATCAAGTGTAGAAAAATACTCGCGTGAAATTCTTCATCTGTATGATGAAAAACACGCCCATTTCCTGAATCCTGTATCCTAGTTTAGAAATACAAACATTCGTTTTCTTTTTCAATTAAGAAATGAAAATCACGCGCATGGTTTCATTGTCTATATGATGAAAAAACACGTGCGTGTTATGAATCCTTCCTTTAACAGGAAGACGCGCGTTTTCTTCATCAATCAAGTAATGATATAACAAAATTCACATCTGTCTATTTCCATTCAAATTAATTATAGAAGAACACTTCTTTGTATGTTTTTGAACTAATGTTAAGGATTCAAAACACGCCCGAGTTTTTATTATACGAAAGCGTAATTTCACGCGCGTGATCTGTTCATTGCTCCCATTAAAGAAATAACACGGGTGTCTCCTGGCCAATCAATACAGAAAAACAAGCATATACAATTTTATTGGGTTTCACAAAAAGCTCATGTTTAGCAAACATACATCACTAAAGACTATATGTATGCATGTTCAATTAGACAGAAAACAAGATCGTCAAACCAAATTATACAATATCCTATATACGGGCAAATTCTTCCATCTCGTATTTCCATCATATTTCTAAAGTACTCCGATCCATGCCAGTTTTGTTCATCAAGTACATAATGAATCATGTCGTTCTCCGCTCGTTACCCCTGTAACCCCCATCAACTTAGAGCTAAACCACAATCAGAAAGACCAAAATGTAAAAAAGAATTATTTATAACCAGAGGCGGAATATACTAAAGGAATATTCAAAACTCTTAAGTCGAAGGAAAATGATAACGCCATTGCAAAGAACGAATGTCAACCAAAAGATAACAATTAAAAAAAAAAAAAAACACTCAATAGAAAACCAAAGAGTTTTACTACTCGAACTCTAATAACAACTTAAGAAGATCTCTGGTGCTTTCTATAAATTAACTCTAACAACACCTATCAGTACCTATCAGTACAGAAATCAAGCAAAATATTTCTATATTTTTATTTCAATAAAGTCACAACAATAAATGTGACCAAATTTTACTCACATATTATAAGATCGAGGGTCGAAAGAAAACGTGAATTCTGTAACTCATTATATTGAACGAAAATAAAATATTTATGAGTGACTTTCAAAGGAAAAACTTTTTTTCACAAAAACAAAGGATAGCAATAAATGCTCTATTAATTTGCCTTTTATTATTTATGTCCAAATTCAAAAAGGATATTTTGTCGCAGAACCCAGAGTTTTTGCAAAACTGGTTTGACAATTCCTGTTTCTTAAGCTCACCCGGAATCGAACAAAAGACGATACTAGATAAAAGCAAGAGTTTACTCTAAGACTTTCATTGCTGTTGGTTTTTTTTTTCAATTTTTTTACACCTCGTTTAAAGATAAAGTTCAATGTTCATTGTTTTATCAAAGCTCAATTTGTACCCTCACTTTTTCGAGAGAAAAAAGTTCTGCGTATTTTTATGACAAATTTTATATTAGGTCTTTACGCATTGCTTTAACGATATACTTAGAAACCATATACCTGTAATAACTTGAACTTGCCACATGTGGAGCAGGATCTGCTTACCCTTTCGGAGCACCTGAGCTCGTCCACAGTTTTTGGTGGGGTTCATGTTGCCCAGTCTTAAACTTTCTATGTTGTGTTTTGTGTACTGTTGTTTGTTTTCATTTTTAGCCATGGCTTTGTCAGTTTATTTTTGACTTATGAGTTTGAAAGTCTCTTTGGTATCTTTCGCCTCTCTAGACTCATGAAGTTGAGTTAATATGCTAACACATCCACGTGGTTTCGAGAAACCGGTAAAATTTACAACTTTAAAACAATAAACCTTTTATCCTATTTCTTGTCTTGTGTGGAATGATTTTCATTTCTTTTTGTCAACATCAAGAAAGGAATGTTCTGTCCTTTGAATGGAAAATATGTATATAAGTTTACAGTCGATCATGATTATATCTTTAATCTGTCTCACGATAAACAGTTTTTATAAAACTTGCAAATGTTGCATACCAACTAGCATGTTACACTTTTCAAAATTTGATCCTGTGTTAGTAATATTCACACAGATTATAAATAAATATTGTCCTGCAAAAAAAAACACCAATCAACATTTCAAGTTTTGATCATTGTAATGTGATCAGAGTTTAAGTAAGACAAAACATAACACATTAATTAATGTAGAAACAGACTCAACCGTTCCTTGTTTTGCATTACCTGTCCAGACTTTTTCTATTTTATACGAATGAAAGAGGGTATGAGGTGTACGCCTATAAATCAATAAGGCCTAAATATTTACCAAAATTTTATTGTTCTTGGTCAAACATTACTAAATTACAGTATTTATTTAAACTAACGTCTGTTTTACTTATAAATAAATTGTGTAATTACATAAAATCTGCGTGGTCAATCAGATCACATATTGTTTCTAAATGTTATTATATTTTTTATTATGCTTTTATGTATTGGTCTCTGCTGTTTTTCATTTGTCATGTTGTAAATATGTTTTTCGATGCAATAGCATATTTACTGCTTTTAGCAATTAAGTAATCATTCATTCATTCATTCATTCATTCATTCATTCAATGAGACAGTAAACTCAACGACACAAATTAAAAAGAGATGTCTATCAAGAAATACAATATACACCAAGCTCTAAAGTATCCGAAGTCTACAGGAATTATAAATAAATTAACTGAAATAATCATTACAATTGAGAATGGAAATGGGGAATGTGTCAAAGAGACAACAACCCGACCAAAGAACAGAAAACAGCCCAAAGCCACCAATGGGTCTTCAACACAGCGAGAAAATCACGCACCCGGAGGCGGGCTTCAGCTGGCCCCTAAACAGAAATGTGTACTAGTTCAGTGAAAATGGACGTCACACTAAACAACGAAACATATAATAGAACTAAAACTTAAAAAAACATAGAAGACTAACAAAGGCCAGAGGCTCCTGACTTGGGACAGGCGCAAAAATGTGGCGGGGTTAAACATGTTTTGTAAGATCTCAACCCTCCCTTATACCTCTAGCCAATGTAGAATAAACAAACACACGGCAATACGCACAGTAAAACTCAGTTTAAAAGAAGTCCGAGTCCGAGTAGCATTTTTCATTAACGCCAAATTCTCTGAATACCAAAGAGATTAGGTTACGACACAAGTCCCCCCCTGAGGCACTATTTACTAAGTTTATTTTCCATATTCAAACTGTTTCCTACATACATAAATATATGTTCACTGTCTTTTGCTTGTCCCTTTTTAGCCCTTCCTTGTCTGATCTTTAAAAAAAAAGATTCGGTATTCATCATCCAAACTAGACCTTTTTTATTTTTTTAAATTACCCTTTTAAATGTTATTTTCATTATTCAGGTCGATTCAGTTTTCTCTTATCTGCATATCGCCTTTCTCCCTGTAAGAATTCTTTGATTCATTTATCTTAAAAAAACTAACTAACTAACTAAATTATTTATTATGGTGACATGTGTTTTTGACAAATAGTATTTAATACAGTGAAATATAAAAACAATAATTAGAACACCCGACCCTTTGGGTCTATAAGTCACTTTAAATATTAATGTCAATGGTACGACGAACAAAATAAATCAATTTTATCGACAATTTTCATATAAAAAGTTTTTTCTCTTACTGAAAGCTTGCAATAGATATTTAGCAGTTTTTCTCGGATGTTGACATACATTTTTGTAGTAAATATTTAAACTGTTCATCTTTTGATAGAATATATAAATTTTCAATTTGTGAGAAATGTTGAACTCGTAGATTGTTGTAAAAACTACATTTTATGAGGAAATGGAATTCGTTTTCCACACAGTTATCATCACACATTTTACACAATCGGTCATCTAATGCTTCATCTACAAAACGACCAGTTTCTAACCTGAGTGGAAGAATGCCACACCTGAGCTGCGTTAAGATTAAGTTCTATGTAATGTTCACAGCTGTATTCAGTTTTTATGCATCTGTATGTTCGAAGTTTCGGAAAGTTCGCTAAACCTTTCTCCCAATCTGCGGAGCATTTATCTTTTAGTACTGTTTTGCACACAAGTAAATCACATGTGTTTTTTGTAATAAAGTTGTTCTCAAATCCTGTATATGACATTGTTTTTAACTTCAGATGACCAATTGTTCGTACACCTTTCGTAGTACCAAGTAAAGACGCGTTCACATACACGAGTTCCGTCCATAGATACAAGTTTGTTCCAATATCTTATAATATTACATCATTGTCGTTCCTTTGCGTGCACTTAACCAACTTCACAATTTATTGACAATGTCGGTGCAAATTTATGGACGCCAAGAAAATAACGAATTGCTTTGTTCTGAATTTGATTCAAGCAAGCGAAGTCTTTGAATCCCCAGATCGAAGAGCTATAGTCTAGGACTGGCACTACACACGATGTAAAAAGTTTCTCAAAAGTTTTCATTCCGAAGTCTTTTAAATGATAAATCTTGGAGATGACCCCTCCTAGAGCTCTACCTCCAGCTTCCGATAGTCTATTTGCATTATCCTTAAAGTCCTTAAGGTCGTGAAAAGTTACCCCGATGTATTTATATGTGTCAGTAATTTGAAGAAGATTGCCACCGATTTTGTACTGGAATTCACTTCGTTTAGAACGGTACGGACGAAAATGCACAAATTTTGATTTCTCTGTATTTATCAAAACACACCATCGTTGCACCACTCATGGACTTTATTAAGCATATATTGTATGTCAGTTTCCGATGATGCCAATATTACATTATCGTCCGCATATAAAAGTAACGAAAGTGAAGAGTCACCAATATTTACACCAAGTCCGAGACTGTCCACTTCCTGTACCAGGTCGTTGATAAAAATTGAAAATGACGTCGGAGATAAATTATACCCTTGTTTAACCCCAGAACTGCATACAAACCACTGTTAAAGTCTGTTGTTCACACGAACACAAGTACTTAGATAAATGTTTTTAATTGAGTTGTACATTTTTCCATCAATGTTATTTAACAGAAGCTTGTATGGCAACAAATCTCGGTCAACAAAATCGAACGCTTTCCGTTTATGACATTTCTTTTTCACCTCGATTCTTTTTTTTCCGTTTGTTTTCATCACATTATAACTTATCTTTTTAAATAAAAACATGTCATTCAAATGTATGAATTTATTGATTGGTTTCAATTGGTTGTCCTCTGGTTTTGTAGGTTACATATTTTGTCGGATACTTGATGACGGATGGCGCTTGACGTCTTGAGCCGAACAGTTTTATCATTTTATCTTTTTACTTGATTCAATTTCTGTGTTCTGGTTCATATTCTTGACGCCAGTCTTTGGTTCTTTCTATTGGAATTACGGAAAACAAAAAACGAAATTCAAAAATGGAAAAATACTCAATACCAAACTCGTTCAAAGGGTATTTACATGTCTCAATCTTCTACATTTTTTTTATAATAAAATTCGTGATTACCCTTCTATCGATAAGTGTCATGCCAAAAATGACTTACATGTCCCCGTCTTTCCACCAACAATACGGTTAGATCCACGTTTAATGGTTGCACATTTTCCTCAAATTTTGAAACTGGTATCGCTTGAAAAACTAACAGTATTATATATTTACTCACATGAAACAAACCGGGATGCGGTATTCAGTACGTAGGTGAAACTGGACGATATTTATCTAAACGCACGCAAGAACATCTTTATCGTGTTAAAAGACCCCATAAATTTAATAGAATCATTTATCAACACCTTACGAAGCACAACCATTTTTTTAAGTATTTAACAGTTCAACCTTTAGAAGTAGTAAATAAGCAACCTGGGGAATCTCATTAACAATTTGTACGATCACGGAAAATAATTGAATTAAATTGGATTAATAAATTACAGACAGTCTATCCTCTCGGTCTTAATGATAATATCATGGGAATTGGTAATGTATCAAGAACCGATTCTGTTAACATTTTTTATATAGTTTCTAAAACTATTAGTAAAAACCGTTCTCAAGGACGTAAAATAAATCACAATCAGAGGAAATTTCGTACTAACAATACAAATATTTCGGACCTAATTACTATTTCAGAAAACAACGGCAGACATTAGCTGTTAACCAAGCTCTGTTCTTTACCTGTTAATAAATTACATCTAATTTTGGAGGATTGCAACATAATTCCATATTGCAGTCCCAAGTATGAAATCGTCTAAATTGTAATTGCATATTGTTATTCTAAACTGTTTCCCAAAATTGATCGCCCTGAAGACCACAAAAAAATTTCATTAAAATCAAATATGTCAATTAAGGTTTTGATTTTGTAAATATTGCCGGTATTTTTAATGATCATTCCGTAAAAGAACAAACTCCTGGTCATTTTGATAATACTGAGCTCCCTCTAATTTGATATGTTCATAAAAAAATCTGCCCGAAAATCTGTGTTTAATTATAGCGAGGTGTGTAAAGATGTTAATATCAGTGACAATACACCTACGTCATGAAATTGCAGTAATTCAAAATACATTTATGGACCCAGTTCCCATGTTACAGGAGACCTTAACATCGTCCAGGACCGATAGTTGAAATTTTTCCATAGTAAAGGACCTAAATAACGTCCCCCATCAATTTTCAATTGGAATGAGTGTCGTAACATCGTCCACGACTCACTCCGTACTTACTGCACGAAATGGATAAAACGAGAAAAAGCTGACAAAAAATTCTTTATTTAATTCAGTAATGAGCATAGTTGTTATTCGTATTAAACATTTTAAAGAACATTTTACTCCTAACAACAACCATAATAGCCCTAGTTCTCGTATCAAACATAAGCTAAAAGAACTCGCCAAGGAATTTGTTTTTGTCCCGGCTAATAAGGCTGCCAAAAATATCATTATTGCTTGAATTAAATTTTACATTGAGGTTCTACAAAAGGAAATCACGAATTCACCAACATTTAAACCATTCTCGGAAAATGACATCTATAACAAACATCAACTTTTAGCTACCTCTTTACAAGACAAATACAATGAAAGTTCCAACTATGTACTGGCTTCCGAAGCTGCACAAAACACCTTACAAATATAGATTTATTTCGTCTTCAAGCCATTGTTCCACTACTAAACTGTCTATTCTACTTACTAGTACACTTGGTACAATCAAAAACCTGGTAATAAATTGTTCAAATAAGGCCTTTGAATATAGTGGAATTAATTACTTTTGGAGTGTAAAAAGTTCGTTGGAAGTACTTGATAAATTGCATGCTTATTTTGGTGATTTCGAATTTGTTCAAAGTTTTGATTTTTCTACCCTATATACCACTTTGCCTCATAATCTCATTAAGAAAAAATTCACACATCTAATTAAATGGGCATTTAAAAAGTCAGAATGCGAATATATATGTTCAAACTCTTTTAGGTAATTTTTTAGTAACAACAAACAAAAGAACTATTTCAATTGGACCTGCTTTGATACGATAACTGCACTTGAATTTTTGCTAGAACATATGTTTGTTCGCTATGGAGATTCCGTATATCGTCAAGTTATCGGAATTCCAATGGGGACTAACTGTGCATCACTTGTTGCGGACCTGTTTCTGTATTGTTCTGAGTTACAATTTTTGACTTAAATCAGCAAAGACCCATCGAAACAACATCTGATACAAAAATTTAATAACACTTTTAGATATTTGGATGATATATTGGCTCTCAATAATGACGACTTCAGTATGTACAGTAAAGTGATTTATCCTGCTGAGCTGACTTTAGATAAAGCTTATACTAATCCCTTTCCTGGATCTTGATATCTATAACTTTAACGGGAAGCTTAATACCAAAATTTACGATAAAGGAGATGATTTTCCATTTTCTATTGTTAATTATCCATTTTTAGATGTGACGTTCCCTTGTCACCATCTTATGGTGTTTATATATCTCAAATTGTTCGATTCGCTCGTGTATGTAACAACGTATTTGATTTTAACGAAAGAAATCTCTGTATTACTGAAAAATTATTACAACAGGGTTTTTGATATCACAAACTAGTCAAAACATATACTAAGTTTTATCATCGGTACAAGGACATCATTCGTAAATATAAATCAACATGCAGACATCTTATACGTTCAGGTATGTCACATCCAATCTTTTATGGTAATATTCTATACAAAGCACTAAAGTGTCGTCATTCACCACATAAGCTAACCAAACCTTTAAATAGACTTATTCAGAAGGGATATAGCTACGATACTGTTGTCAGGTCATTAACGATGGCATATTTTGGAATTAATATTGATTCACTCATAGGGTCTTTGTATCGAAAATAAACACATTTATTCTAAAACCAGTTGTTGGCATGATACGGATTATGTTCTTCTCAAATATTTTATGATGGTATGATACTAAACCCTTAACGGGAGGGATTGTGCTTTATTTTCATATGATGAAGACATAATCTTTCAATCAGTTTAATTGAGGTCTGGAGCTGGCATATCAGTAACTGATAGTAGTCCTTTGTTAATTTATGTATCATTGTCATTTTGCTTAGTTTCTTCTTTTACCTATTCTGACATCGGACTCGGACATCTTTTAAACTGAGTTTTACTTTGCGTATTGCTGTGTGTTTGTTTATTCTACATTGGCTAGAGGTATAGGGGGAGGGTGAAGATCTCATAAAACATGTTTAACCCCACCGCATTTTTGCGCCTGTCCCAAGTCAGGAGCCTCTGGCCTTTGTTAGTCTTGTATGTGTTTTTAATTTTAGTTCATTTATATGTTTCGGAGTTTAGTGTGACGTCCATTTTCACTAAACTAGTACACATTTTGTTTAGGGGCCAGCTAAAGCCCGCCTCCAGTTGCGGGATTTTCTCGCTGTGTTGAAGACCCATTAGTGGCCTTGTGCTGTTTTCTGCATGCTCTTTGGTAGGGTTGTTTTCTCTTTGACACATTCCCCATATTCATTCTCAATTTTATTCAATATCATATCAGTTCAGTAATCAAAACCAAATTATGTACCAGCTGTATTCCAAATCCGTACAATGATCGATTCCAGAACTATTCTACTACATTTTTGTAAAGTAGTCTGCGGATCAGAGCTAGAACTGCGGGGAAATTTGACTGTATCCAACACGTCTCTGCAACAAACACGATGTATTGTCATGATGAAAAAAAAAACAAATACATGTAACAATAAATAAAATAAAACCGGAAAAGTGAATTTCAACCAAAAAAGATTTAGACCGGCATCCCAAAGACATACAGATTGCCACGAAAATACAAAAGCAAACACATTCGTCCGTTTTATTCATATTTCTTTAATTAATGTACATGTACATGCACCTTTTTAATCTTATAATGTTTTTATATTTTATCTTTAATTTTCAGTTTTTTTTGTGTTTATATTTGCATTGCCATCAATAGAGATTGTTTTTTTTTATGTGAAAGTTGTCAAAAACAATCCGTTTAAACAAGGACTTCAAACTAAAACATGACCACCAAGCTTAAGCACTCTAGAAAATCGTGCTGTTGATATAACAGAAAAAAAGTCCACAACAATTTTTTTTACTGCAAATTTAACTGTGTTTCCTCTATTTCTTGTTCTGAAAATGGTTTTGATTTCAAAATTTCACTTTTGGCCCTGATTAAGAGAATTTTACATGTTTCGATGGTTTAAACATTTGGATTGTCTTAGGGTTGAAACAAAAGATCATTACCAATCTGCCACTTAATAATACCTTTTCAATTATTTTAATAAAAATTCATAAGGGGATATGCGGAACCCTGTGTCTCGCCTGCGATTGCTGCTGTCAATGTTAAGTGTAATCTTCTAATTTTGACTTAAAAAGTGAGTCCATTTATCAGTAAAATACAGAATTAAATTGATTTTTCATCTTTTGTGTTTTAACGCCACTTTTAAGCACCGCTTTTGGGCTATTTCGTGGCGGCCAGTTGTTATTGCTGGAGGAAGCCGGAGTGCCCGGAGAACACTACCGACCTTCGATAGGAAAAAATACAGAATTAAAAAAAAAAAAAAAAAAAAAAAAAATCAAATTTTTCTTTAGATACTATTTTTTAGTCTTGAAGATGAGCTTCTGTACAAGTTTCATAACAATCCACAATCCATGAAGGTTTACAAATTTATCTTGTCTTTAAATGTTTACTGTAAAAAATGAAGTCCATTTATCAGAAAAAATACTAAAATTGAAAAATATATATTTTCGAAGGTTTGCTTCAGACATTATCTCTTAATCATTAAAAAGCTACTGTCAAAGTTTCATAAAAATCTATGAAGGTTTGGGAAAGAAATTGATGTGTAACAAACTTTAACCCAAGACGGTATCTACTTGTTAACTGTAAAAAAACTAAGTCCATTTATCAGTAAAATACGGAAAAATGAAAATAAATATTTCAAAAATTTTGCTCTGGATACTATATGTTGGTCATTAACAAGCTTCTGTCCAAATTTCATAAAGGAGAAGGTCCGGTAAGAGCTTATTTTGGCCTACAATTGGAAGTACGTCTGATGAAAGATTTTTGACATTTTTGTGTCTTCTTCAGTCGATTCAATTAGTTTATGTAAATGGTTTGAACTGATTTGGTCATTAAAGACGCCTAAATTCAAGCTTGAATATGAAAAATCTATCAAATGTGCCACAAAATGTCACTTTTTAGATGTTTTTGTCAAAAATGAAAGTGGCCGCATTCGTGTTCAGTCTCAACCTTAATATATGTTATGTATCATCATCAAATACAACATGTATTTAAATATTAGGACTGAACACAAATGCGGCCACTTCCATTTTAGACAAAAACCGTCTAAAAATTAGCACAAATGCTAAATTTGTGAAGATTTCAGTAATTGTGCATGAATTAATGATGCTAGTACCTTATGCATGTGCATTGTATTGTCAAAAACAGCCCATATTTATGTAAAAAAGTATTCAACTTTCCAAAAAATAGCTAAAAGTTTACATTTTAAACAAATTTTTGAAATGCTATATTTTGGGGCCAAAAATGGGTCTTACCGGGCCTTCTCCTTTCCATGAAGCTTTGACAGAGTTATTGATAACTGAAAAACTTTAACTTCAGATCGAGCCTTAGTGTTAACTGTAAAAAAAACTAAGTCCATTTATCAGTAAAATACGGAAAGATGAAAATAAATATTTGCAAAATTTTGCTCTGGATACTGTCTTCTGGTCATAAACAAGCTTCTGTCCAAATTTTATAAAATTGCATGAAGGTTTGACAAAGTTATTGATGACTGAAAAACTTTAACCTCATACAAAATCTGAAGTTACCTGTAAAATAAACTAAGTCCATTTAATAGTAAAATACGGTAAAATGAAAATAAATATATTCAAAATTTTGCCCTGGATACTGTATTTTGGTCATAAACAAACTTCTGTCCCAATGTCATAAAATTCCATGTATTTTTGTCAAAGTTATTGATGTCCAAAAAAACTTTAACCACAGACTGAACCTAAATGTTGATGTCGCCGACGCCGACGCCGCAGCTGCCGACGACGGAATCTAGGATCGCTTTGTCTCGCTTTCGCTAAATAAATTTCGTAAGCTCGACAAACATGAAATGGCGGGTGGTACTAGAAAAACAGAAACTGTTGTTATTTCCGGAGACCCTGAGTCAAACCCTTGTGTTGGTTCTGGTTTGGGTTACCCGAATTTTGTTTTCTGGACTCTTGTTTTGTCTATTAGCCATAGTGCTTTCTGTTTTTTTTCCCCAGATAATATAAATAAGAAGATTTGGTATGAGTGCCAATGAGACAACTCTCCATCCAAGTCACAATGTATTAAAAGTTAACAATGTTTGTTTGTCCCCTTGGTTAATTCTAATTTGTTTCAGAACATCCATAAGTTTTCTTCAAGTGAACTGTCTATTTATCTATGATCTCAAATCCCTACTTTACCTTTTTATCTCCTAAGTTGCTTTTTTTTTCTATATTGTTTGATTATGTACTTATTGTAAGTAGTCGTATTTTTACCAAAGATATTCTTTGATACGGTTATTTTTTTATAGTATTGTTTTACATAGTTCTTCTTTTTTTCTTTTTGATTAAATATCATTTTAATTGATTTTTCTTTTCTTTATTGTTTCGTTAATTTGTTAAGTTCTGCTTATAGTTATAGTTAATATTTTGCTAAACTGTTTAGTTTAATTGTGCGTTCGTTTTGTGTTTGTTTATAATCCATTGATCGAAATTTATGTGGTTTTCAGAGCAAAAAATAAGTCTAACCCCGTCACGTGTTAATCGACCTTTCCCCAGTCAGAAACTACGGCAGTTGCTATCTTTATGGTAAACTGTAGTGTAACAGAATTCTTCCTTGAAATATGATCATTCAGGGATTTGATGTTAAGTATATCGATCCACCTCTGTATGTTTCAGTGTTCAATACTTTCACTGTGGGATATAACTTTATGAAATCTACGTTAAAGAACGATCGATGTAATATATGGTCAGAGCGCCTAACTGAAAAATATGACAAACGTTATTTTTCATTATTTTCAAATTTACCCGCTTCTTTCACATTTTAAATGTATAAACAAACAGGTCATGTGAGTTATGTGGCTTGTTCCTGTTGACGCACACAACGTCAGACTTACGATAGAAACGAAAGTTGGAAAAGACAATCGTCAGTTTTACCGTTGTTGTTGTTTATATTCACGGGTAAATAATAATTATAATTTATCTGCAAACTTTGGTAAATAAAGACTTAAATGAACAAAGTGAAATCTTAAATGTAACAATTTAAGCTTCCTTGTTGATTTTCCAGTTCCTTAACAAGATCGGCCAAGGTAACGTTGTCCCTTCCATGTTTCCGTCTTGGTACTTAAACGGTTATAATTTGACGTGCCGAATTGAATTTGGTATTTGATGATAATTATGTTAAAACCATTTCTCAAAGCTGATAAAACTACCATTTGCACACTGCAAATAGCAACATAGTTAAAAATATTTTCAAAACAAAAACCAATCGAACTGTTATAATATTAATAGAGATCGGTGTTTTAGTCACTTGCTTGATAACAATAAAGTTTGAGCAGCACAAACCATACACAAGCTGGAAGAGGCGATGGTAAGCGGTAAGCTCATGTGCTCATAAATTGTAAACAGTAATTACTCCATTATTGGCACCCTAAGGTAAACTGGTGATTATAAGTCGCTTGCAGGTGTGTCATAATCGAAGAATAGAGAACATCACTGTGCTTGAGTTCGACATACTGCTATAATTTATATTAGTGAGTTTGACATCCGTTTAATTTAGCTACTTATTTCCTTCTCGTGTGTGAAAACGTTTTATATTTTTTGGGTTGTTTTTCCTTACGTCAAATAACATTTACTTTGGCATGTAACGTGTAAAAAACCAAACTTACAACCGTTTGCATCGTAATGGAACGATGCCTGATACGTTTGTGTCATAGCCAGTTCAGTTGGGCAATTATTACTTGATTTTTAAAGCAATTGCTTCTATGCTATGGTGAATCTGCCATTTTTGTGAAGTAGATTCATGCGGCGGGATACTTAACTGGTCGAAGTACAACATTTAGATTCTTCTTTTGCACGATAAATTTCCTATGTTTTCATGATTACTAAGTAATCGATTTAGAAAAAGGTCAGTTAAAGACTATGTTGAACCATATAGGTTTCAAAACATTAATTCATAGATGTAGTTTGCATTTTTCATGTTTCCGATTGACATAGATGAATATAGGTAGAAATCCGTGTGACAAAGTGCGTTTTGTCAGAGCACACTACTCTTTAAATGCAAGTTATGTGAATTAAAAAATAAAAAACTTAGCCAATTGAATTTTTAAACTGTTTGTATGATATTTCAAAGGAACAATCAAAGGATTCGAAGTATTCTTTTTCACTTCAAGTACTGGTAACTCGGGCGTATATCAAAAGATTCTGATTTTCGGCAAAATAATGCTTCACTTCATTAAAACGTTATTATGACAGCCTTTTATTAACGTTTGATCCATTTATTGAATTATAAACCTTTTCAACTCGGTCATCAAAGATTGTTTATTATTGTTAATTTTCCTATGTCCGCCATTGAAATATTTATACGAACCACGGATCGGAGGCGGATGCCGGACCAAACAATGACCAAAATACGCATTTTTACGATATTAACCATAGAAAAATGCATGGCGCAGATGATCGGAGAATAACGAACCCAAAGTGAATAATACGCATTTAGCGCCGATTAATAGACACTCGGTTAGATCCCCTTAGTTACAAGTATATTCTAATGCCACATATTTTTTTTTCAATTCATTGATTTTATTTGCTTAAAATTTGTTAAATTTATACATTTTGCAATTAAAAACAATGAATACCATAACCAGAATAATTTTCTTGATTTTAGTAATTGATAAATGATAATTCGTTTTCTTTTCCTTTTTTTTCCTCTACATGTTGAATTGCAACAGTACTAGATATTTAGTTGGTACATTTTTTGGTAGTTTCTGACAAGTGAAAACATTTGCTTGCATGCAACTATAAATGTCAATTTAGAACATAAACTGAGACAAATGTACTGCAATGGTTTTTCTCAGACATGAAATAAAATTGAATTTAAACAATATAAAAAAGAATTTAAAAAATACAAATGGTAATATATAAACCAAACATTAGAGCAGAATGACCGAACAAGCATTTCTCTTTAAACTTAAAAGTCTCACTACTTCTGTCTATCAATTTTAAAAAGAAAAGTCACTTCACCTTATGACACTGAGGTAGTCAAAATCAATTGTCAAAAGTGTTTTCTGTATTTGATCAATATAGTGTACTGTCCGTTGTACTTGGTGAAATTCTTTTATGTAAGAATGAAAACTAGTATAAATCACAAAAAACATTTCCTTGGCGGCAATTACTTTGTAGCGCTCACGCGCTCTGATTTTAAAAGTATTAACCTTTGTAAACAATATAATCGGAGGAAAAGGTGAAATATTATCAAAACAATTTTGCTCTATATTTGCATCCACAAACATGGTTAAAAAGAGGTGAGGGTAAACGTCAATGTCAATGTAAGCAACTTAACAACACAAAAAGCGAACAAATCTAGAGATCAACATAGCTCTTAAAAATGATAATCGTCTACACAACATGTCAAGCTTGAAATCCACACAAGTAAAGACAAACTATGAATCAATTAAACACAAAACAAAGAAAAAAGATTAAAAAACATGCACATTTCTTAACACCGGTATTTTTGGACTAAATCCCCAAATTGATTATTCCTAATTAGGTTTTTTATATCATGTTTGACCTCAAGTGGAAGCAAATTGCATTTAAAATTTGTTTGATATGAATAAAAGCAGATATAGGATGTCCGTCAATGACCTAGAGACGGCAACGACACACACAAAACAAGGAGACATCTAATGTAAGTTTCAAGCAGTGTTTATCAAATGTGAAGTCACTAGATGGATTTGGATTTTACTTTTAGGTCAGATTGCTCTTCACGTGTTTTTGTACTTATATATACTTGGCTTTCAAATATTTGGAAAATCGCTTCGGACACATACTATTTATTAAGTGTTATTTTCATTTTTTTTTCTACAAAAACTGCTACCTTTAACAACACATCATTTATAAAATCCGTCATAAAATGCATTCGACCCCGATGCCGGTTATTTGGCAAGGAATGCCAGTTTCTCTCAGGGCACTCTGGATTCCTCCACCAATAAAATCTGGCCATCACAATATAGACAACATGTAGTGTCGATAGTGGCGTTAAACAGCAACATCAAACAAACAATCAATTAAAATCAAATTTAACCTCAATGAATTCTAGATCTTCTAATTTGCTAAAATATTATATATTTGAACAGGCACGAAATATGGCCACAAAACTGACCATATCCTGTGGTCCGTGTGGATACGATGACGTCACGAAAAACGCAAAGAAATGGTGTACCGATTGTGAAGAGGGATTTTGTGGAGAATGTGAAAAATACCACAAATCTATGAAAGTTTTGAGAGATCATAAGATGATTTCTATTGAGGACTATCGTCAAATACAAGACATTTCCGTAAATATGAACTGTGAGATGCATGGTAAAAAGCTAGATTTATACTGTAAGAAGCACGATATTGCAGTATGTGTAGTCTGTATTCCTTCGGAACATAAAGCATGTTCCTCTTCTGATGTCATCTCCATTGATGAAGCATCAAAAAACGCTAAACAATCAAGTGCACTCTTAGACTTAGAAGGAACTATATCAACAACTATAGAAAACGTGAAACACTGTATCAAAGACCGAGAAATAGCTTTGGCAAATGTGGACCAAGATGAACAAACAATACGTAAAACGATTACAGACACACGGAAGAATCTCAATGAATACTTGGATAAACTCGAGAGAAAACTGCTGCTAGATTTGAAATCCAAACATGAAAACTGTAAATCTAAAATGATGAAAATTCTTAATCAATTGAAGCAAATGGAGAAAGAGGTAGAAAAACTGAAAGACCAGACACTTCAAATGAAACGTTTTGCATCTGACTTACAAGTGTTTCTTGGAACTCGACAATTATACCAGTCAGTTAGTAGACAGGTTGAATGGCTCAAAGAAGAAATAAGAGTTTGTTCGAAAAGCAAAATTGAAATAGAGATACATCACATGATCTGTTCCTTGATGAAGGAGGTAAAACAGTATGGAGAAATCAAAGTTATTGAAACCATTACAAATCTACAACTTAAAGATGCAAAGATAGACCAGGCTCAGATACAGATACATGGATTTTCCCAAAATATTCATAATGTCGATATGCAGCTGAAACAGAAGTTTGATATCAAAGGATCAGAAAAACCAATAACTGGCTGCATTGTATTACCGGACGACCGAATTATAATTGCAGACTATAATGGATGTGGAAAATTAATGGAATACAATAACAATGGAAAACATATTCGTGACATTCCTGTCTCTGATAAACCGCATAGTCTTACAATAGTAGATACCGACTGTATAGCTGTTACATATGGATCATCTGAATACCTGGAGATTATAAACACTAAGAATTATAGTGAAAGGAAGAAGGTGAAATGTAAAAAATACTGCTGGGGAATATCTTACCAGGATCAGAAGCTGTATGTTGTTGTATTACAACAAGGCATAGTGGTGATGGACTTAAATGGGAAGACATTAGATACAATCGAAATCGATGTTCCAATTGTGTATAATATAACAACGACCAGAGACAATATATACTATACAGACCTGGGAAATAATACAGTACATTGCTGTAGTATGACAGGACAAGACATCTTGGTATTCAAGGATCAGTCTATTTCAAATCCGAGAGGTATATCAGTGGATCATAATCAGAACGTATTTGTTGTTGGTCAAACCTCTAACAACTTGACAGTAATACAACATGACGGTAAAGACAGTAAGGTCATACTTACTGATCGTGATGGACTTCAATCTCCGTCTGCAGTGCATTACAACAAGGAAAAGAAGATTTTCTGTTTAGGCTTCAAGGGAGGAAGCGTTGCATTGTACCAACTATCGTAAAAATAAATCTGCAAAGTAGAATATAGTACTTTCCGTTTGTAATGGATTGCCTGACATTAAAATTATGTTACATCTTAACATTAGCTAAAAGGACGAATACATAACATAGGACAAAGTCATTGATTTGATTATTAAATTCGAAAGAGTTGTAAATATGCTTGAAATATTTATCTGTCACATTATGTTCATACGCATTACAATATTAATGTATGTGTCATTTGTTTGTATTACATAGGAAAAATTGCACCATATGTTTTCATATGTTTAACATATGTTTTTCATATGTTTGAAAACATATGTAAACATATGTTTAGGCCCGACATGAAAACATATGTTGCAATTTTTCCTGTATACTTTAGATCCATTGACCTCTCTGGTTTAACTGAATGCATTTTGATACATATGATACAAAATAGACAAAATGATTAATAAAAAACATATATGAATATTGACCTTTGGTGGATATGGCTATTCTTTTTAGGTCTATTTTGTTGATGTTGTTAATCAAGTTACTGGTCAAGGCAAATCCAGAAAAGTCACTTCGGATACACAAAATTTATAAAGTGATTATTTCCTTTACCAGCACTGGGTCGATACTGACTGCTGGTCAACTGCTAGTCTAGAGGGTATCATCAACTCATTGGTCAGTGCTTCGGTAATTGCATTGTTTATTACATATATATGGAAAAAGAGGGTGTGGTTTAAATCCCAATTAGATAATATCCACCAAAACGACGTTGATGTAAGCAGCTACATTTTTTAAATAAATTCTCCGTTGATTAATTTAGAAATAATGAAAAAAAAAATCTAAATCCATCAGGCAAAGTTGACCCAAGTTGGATTTTGCTTTTCTTTCTATGTCCCGTATGGTAATATAGCTCACTAAATATTCAATATAAAAGTAAGAAGATGTGGTATGATTTCTAAAGAAACAACTATCCACCAGAGACTAAAGGACCAGGATGTAAACAACAAACGGTCACCGACAATAAGCAAAACACATTCTATGTAGTTAGCTATAACCATAGCTGTCAACTATATATGCTACAATGACCATGGAAAAATCAAAACAGAAAACAAACGGCCTTATTTATTGTGAAGGCAAAAATAATGACAAACAGGAACAATTGACAACCACTGAATTACAGGATAGTAATTAAACATCCCCTGCTTTTACTTTTTGTTGTTCCTGATCCAGGTATATGTCAAAACTTTGGAAGCATCAAATCAATAAGGTATTATTTTCCGTTTATCTAAAACCAGTAATATCAAAACCATTACCCAATGAAAATATAGGAAATTCCTTCCAACTCAGTTTTTAAATAACGGATTCGATGCTATCAACATCACAACGAAGTAACATCTTTTTCAAAATCAATCTGTTCGTATTGTCTACTTTAGTTACACCAAAAGCAATTCGCCTAAAATGTTTGACTATCAACAAGTATTGCAATAGAGGCGAAAGATACAAAAGAAACATTCAAGATATTGATTTAGAAGAATACTTGAAAAACCCTCTGACATGTGGCTTTTCCAAATCTCCATATATTTAGCTCACCGGGGCCCAAAGGGTCCCGTGTGAGCTGATGCCATCACTTGGCGTCCGTCGTCGTCCGTCGTCGTCGTCTGTCGTCGTCTGTCGTCGTAAACTATTTCAAAAATCTTCTCCTCTGAAACTACTAGGCCAAATACCTTCAAACTTTAACTGAATGTTCCTTAGGGTATATAGTTAATTAATTGTATCCGAACTTTTGATCCATCGACAAACATGGCCACCATGGCTAAAAATAGAACATAGGGGTCAAATGCAGTTTTTGGCTTATATCTTAAAAACTAAAGCTTTTAGAGCAAATCTGACTTGGGTAATTTTGTTCAATTGGTCAAGATCTATCAGCCCTGAAATTTTCAGACGAATCGAACAACCCATTGTTGGGTTGCTGCCACTAAATTGGTAGTTTTAAGGAAATTTTGCAATTTTTTGTTATCTTGAATATTGATATAGATAGATATAAACTGTAAACAGAAATAATGTTCAGCAAAGTAAGATCTACCAAAAAAAGTTGATAAGACCATAATTGTCAATTGACCCCTTAAGGAGTTATTGGCCTTTAAAGACAATTTTACACAATTTGTTCATCAAGTTTGCTAACATTTAAAAATCTTCTCCTCTGAAACTACTGGACCAATTACCTTCATCAAACTTAAACTAAATGTTCCTTAGGGTATCTTGTTTATAATATGTATCCGAAGTTTTGATCCATTGACAAACATGGCCGCCATGGCTAAAAATAGAACATAAGGGTCAAATGCAGTTTTTGGCTTATATCTCAAAAACTAAAGCTTTTAGAGCAATCTGACATGAAGTAAAATTGTTCAATTGGTCAAGATCTATCGGCCCTGAAATTATCAGACGAATCGAACAACCCATTGTTGGGTTTCTGCCACCAAATTGGTATATTTACAAAATTTTGCAGTTTTTTGTTATTATCTTGAATATTATTGTAGATAGATATAAACTGTAAGCTGCAATAATGTTCAGCAAAGTAAGATCTACAAAAAAGTTAATCTGACCAAAATTGTCAATTGACCCCTTAAAGAGTTATTGCCCTTTAAAGACAATGTTACACAATTTGTTCATCAAGTTTGCTAACATTTAAAAATCTTCTCCTCTGAAATATAGGTGAGCGATTCAGGCTCTTGAGAGCCTCTTGTTACAATGCCATCTGGCCATGTTATTTATGGACTATGTGATCTAGATATAATTCAATATGAACATCTCCGGAAGGTGATATCTCATGGTCCTAAATTTAGAAAGCCACAACACATCAATTGGAACCATAACTTTAGAATATTAATGGATTCCGTTGAGGATTATGCCAGAGCATTGGCATAGCAAGGAAAAGTTGAAATAGAAACTCTGTCAGAATGGGTTATCTTCATATGAAAGCTATTAGGTCGTTGATACATGTACAACTTAGAATCCACAAGTTGAAAAACAGTGTTATTATTCAACCTAGTCTGTATTCAGAGACAAAGAAGCTGTGAAATGTCTGAGGTGTCTTCACGACAAATATGTTGTTGTTCCTGTGGTCAAAGCTCCAAACAATATTGTTTTGTTTTTAAATCCTATTACTACGAGTGTCTAATCAAAGAATTAAAAATAAATGAACAATCGGGTAATCTCACGTACAAAAACGTAACCTTTGATCAGGATGAAATCTCAGCAAACTATAAATCCTTCATGGCCTCATTGAATATTTCAATGAGCAACAAATCTGAGGACTTATCTTGTTTGTATTGGATACCTAAACTTTACAAAGCTTCGGACAAACAACGGTACATTGCCGGCTCATCTGTATGTTCTTCCAAGGAATTGTCCGATAGATGAACCAAAATGTTGTCCGCAGTGAAAGAGGGGTTACAGAAATACTGTGACAGTGTTTACTCGCGTATTAACCATACGTGATTGTGAAGAACTCAAAAGAACTTCTGGAAAAATTATAAATCTCGGTCATTCTCTGAAATTAATTCTATCAACACCTTCGAGTTTCCACCTTTTACACTACCCCACCACATGAAAAATTTAAAGCCCGTCTTTAAGAGATAATCCACAATGCTTTCCTCCATAAAAATGATACGATGCGATATAAATTTATTATTTTGTGATATAATTCTGTGTATATTGCTAAAAATAAGCCCGGAAATAAAACTTGCTTCATCGAAGAACAAGTGATCAGTATGCTGGAGTTTCTCATTGACAATATATCTGTTGAAATCAGAGGTAGATTTTTCTAGCAGGATGTCGACTTTCCCCTATGTGAACCAAATGTGCACCTCTCCTGGCTGACCTATTCGTTTTTTTTACTATGGGCGTTCCTGGTGCATGTGGTCCTAAGGTGAGACTCGGACGGATGATGTTTTTACAGTGTTGGTTCAATTTTGCTTACTCTTGTATTTATATTTAAATTTTACTTAATTTTTACTTTATCGAGTAGACTATATACGGTATGTACTATCAACTAAAGAACATTTTTTTATCGGCGTTTTTTGTCAATTTACTATCAATTATAAAAACTCTTTGTTGACGTCTTTGTTGGATAAACTAGTATTTATATGTTTGTTTGATTTTTTTAGTCAGTTGTCTTGTATATCTGTAATGTATGTTTACACAGTTTTGGCTGCTGGATCAAAATTATTGTCACATTAACCTATTGTCTGTTTACGTTGCTCCCTCAATTTTGTCAAAATAACGGAACTAAGATACAACTAACATACAAGTGGGAGGTTTATTTAGCTGTAAAACCAGGTTTAACCAACCATTTTCTTGAAACAATGCCTGTACTAATTCAGGAATATGACAGTTGTTTTCCGTTCGATCTGTTTGTTGATAAGTTTGAATTTATCATTTTTTATTGATTTTCCTTTTTTGAATATTTTGAATTTAGTATTTTTGTTATGTTATACTTTTTTTTTTTTTTTGATATACCAATAACAGGGAGAATAGTATAACGTATTCCTATTTCTCAAATAGTATAGGCATCTTCACCGCAAAGTATACTAGCACGTTGAAGATGTAAAATTTGGCGGGAAAATGAACGGGATTAGCACGTCAAATGGACATTTTTGTCGAATGCCACCATTTCACACTGCCAATATTAAAGTCCTTGAAAAAACCTACATTTACGTTAGTCATTTAATCGTTTGTAGTATATTTGCTATCTTGTCAAAACATTTTTATAACCAGAAATATTTTTCCATCTCAACCAATTTATCTAACAATTTGACAGAAAAATATCTCCAAACACTTATTCACCTTAAAAAAATGCGGAAAATACAAAAACGAGAACCCAAACTCAGAAGTCAAAACTGACAAAATCATAACAAAAAATTAAAAACGACGAAAAGACAAACAGCAGTCTAAAACACTCTACGAATAGCTAAAGACTGAGCAACACGAACCCTTCCAAACATTGTGATCCAGAAGAGTAAATTACACGTATGACACCTGTCGTGTTGCTCATGGTAAGAATACATCTAACCTCTCCGTTTTAAAAAGAAGAAGAAAATGAACATTGATATTTACAACGACATTCATAATAGTTAACAATAATTAATTAAAATAAAATGAATAAGTATTTTTATTATTCTCTATCACTGATTGTAAACACAATTATGTGGCATTGTTTAAATAGTTTAAAGAGATCTCCCTCTTTTATTATCTTTATCACTGGTTGTTAACACAATTATGTGGCAGTGTTAAGTTTATAGAGTTTTCCCTCTTCTAGAAGCCTCGGTGGCCGAGTGGTCTAACTAGTTAAACTACTGTATCACTAGCCATCCAACTCTGAGGTTGTGAGTTCGAACCCCGCACGTTGATTGTCAGTTTTTCTTCCGGGCACTCGGGCTTCCTCCACCAATAAAAACTGACCGCCTCGAAATAACAAATAGTGCTGAAAGTGGCGTCAAACAACAATCAATCAATCTCCCTATTATATATATCATTGATAGAAAACACACGTATGTAGAAGTGCTGAAATGATTTATAGATTACTCTGTCTTCTCTATCACTAATGAACTCCAAAAAAAAAATAAACCTTTCACAATTTACCTAACAATTCCTGCACTTCTATATGCATAGTTGGAAAATGATAAACATTTGAGAATTCCGATTGATGATTGTTGGTTGCTTAACGTCCAGTGGCAAACATTTCATGCATGTTCAGGAGGAGAACAAATTAACAATAAAAACAATAGGTAGGTCTTGTAATTGAGGCCGTTCGGGATATGGTCGGGAAAAATTGAACTGCCACTGGAAAATGAAGGTATATTGGATAGGGACAGAAATTTTGCCTTGCAACAGGCTACCTACGGACTCCTCAAAGAGTTGTTGCAAGGGTTCTGAACGAGCAGAGAGCGTGGTACTCTCTCTTCACAAAGCATCGGATTTAACGTCCACTTTCAGACCGGACGTGGCTGCGTACTTGATCCAACCCGCACAGCCAAACGGACGCCCCACTTTGGCGAGGGTTTTACTGCCGGTCGAAAGAAGACCAAAGTGACCATATTTCTATTCTCAAGTCACCCTTGGGGGTTGAGAATTCAGAATGTTATTATAACACTGAAGACATTCAAAACAAACTAGAGGGACAATATAGGTAATAGACCAATCAAATATGACCATTAAATTAAGTACGAAGCCAACTGCACGTGAATACAGTGAGAAGCTATAAAGTCAAGTTTTCACCACGGTTCAGTAAGATTACAATGAGGAGGAACACTGATAGGGATACACAATATGTGTAGTCTTAAAAGAAAATATTCAATAAAACCCGAGAAAGAAGCGGAGACGGTCGTGACATTTGTCAGCCACCTTCTCCTATTATACATTGATAGTCGACCTTCCCATTAATAGAAACAAGTGCCTGTGAATGAAACACTTTAGTATCCCAAGTGAAATAAGGGGACGACCATTTGATATTCTAGAGGGGGTGGGGGCAGGTGGGGGCAGGTGGGCATGAGGATTTTGAAAACAATTAACTCAGCCTTGATAATAACAAAAATGAAAGGTTTGTTCTGTGGTAGGAAAATAGATAACCTGACCTACAATATTAATGTATTGAAAATAAATAACTCGGCAGGTCTTTTAAACCATTTTATAAATGCATGTTTTAAAGTATTAGATGGCCCCAGATTCTACCAAAATTCGTCTTTTTTCATATTTTTCTCGGGAAAAACTTCCAAAATCTTTTAATAATATATATACTACACCATATATAAATATTAATGTTTTTGAAATGTCTGAAAATAGGTTTCATTTCAATTGAGGTATATTGTCTCGTGAACATTTACCTCACTTTAATACCTTTTCCCGTTTTAACCTATATTGTTTTTTGTACGTATGCAATATATGCAGTTTTTAATTCAGAAGATTCACTTCCAGAGGATGATGATTAATTTGGATTAAATGGTACATCATAATGTAATTCACATCGAATTTATAAGATGTACGTATAAACTTATTATACTGGTATTTATATATATAAAAAAAAACACAAATTTGAATGCAGAAAAATAATTACATTATTCTACTTTAATGTATTAAAAAACTACTTAACATGCATATCGTTTAAACATACATACAAACATGACAAATAATTACCATACTTTGGCATTACAAAAGAAAAAGTGAACAAAACTTGAAAGGAAAATGACTAGCAACAGGTCATTGAAAAACCATGAATTCTCAACAAATAACTGAAACCTTCAAATAAAACATGTATATATCAATTAAACAACAACTGTATTTAACTTACGTTTTAATATTGTATTTATATTGTATCATAGATCAAACTTATTCGTTCAGTGTATGTTTACTTGTTTTTGTTTAAATGTCTTCTTGATCGAGTTAAGCCATTTCAATTGATATTTTATAGTTCATCTTTTTATGTTGTAATGTTACACTACTGTCTCGGGTTAGGATGAAGGTTGGCGCCTGTTAAAACGTTTAAACCAACTGCATTTTTATTCACCTGTCCTAAGTCAGGAGCCTGTTGTTCAGTGGTTGTCGTTTGTTGGTGTGGTTCATAGGTGTTTCTCGTTTCTCGTTTTTATATAGATTAGACCGTTGATTTTCCTGTTTCAATTGTTTTACACTAGTCATTTTGGGACCCTCTATAGCTTGCTGTTCGGTGTGAGCCAAGGCTCCGTGTTGAAGGCCGTACTTTGACCTATAATTATTAACTTTTTATACATTGTGACTTGGATGGAGAGTTGTCTCAGTGGCTCACATACCACATCTTCTTATTTATATTAAATGTCCATATCTCTGGGATAAATGTCTCATCTTTTCAAAAATGTTGTAATTTTTGTTGTTTGGCATGATGGGGGATCTTTTAAAAATAATCCCCTTATTCCCGTAGCAGAAATACATGAACTTTTTTCAGTGATGCTTTCAGACATGCGGCCGCTCGAAGGGACTCTCCTGAGCCCCTTCTTCTTGTTCTTCTGAATTTTATGGCTCTCAGAAATACTTTTTAATGTGTTTTCCTTTATAGTAGAAGTATGACATGGTACGGAATCGATTGTGTCTTTGAGGTCATGAGCAGCAGCCAAAGACTTTGAAGCATTTTTAGCCATCCCACTCCAAAATATTACGCAAAGGAAAGGAGATATTGAATATAGTTTCAAACGAAAATTTTGAATATGGCTCATTTTATATAAAACCTGCACAAAAAATGACATGTATCATAAACATGGTATAGTTAAAAACTAAACATATTTTTAAATACTGTTTGTTTGAGTGAATAATTGGGTAAGTTTCTTGATTTTGCAGTTACGAACTTATGGCAATGGTGGCCATTTTTTGTGCTAGCATTAAACACAACAACAAATGGTATCTTTATGATGGTCTTAAAGAATACCACAGTGCTGGACAGGGATTGAGACTTCAAGGTGGAACAGCCAAAATTCCGAACAGATACAACCTTGACTATGTTATTTATTTAAGAATAAAAAAAATGCATTTAAAAATTGTGCATTTTCAAATATTATAAAGGCACTGGCTACGATTACGTTGAAAAATGGAACCGATTAATTACGAACGTAACGATACTATTTGTGTCTACGGTTACGTTGTGTTATTGTTACGTTAATGCACTTCAAAATATGATGGGACTAGTAATATGTATTTAAATACAACTTGAAGACTTTTATTCGTGAAATGTTTATATTTTCGTCCAAAATTTTTGTTTGAAACATGCAAGGTTGTCTTATGTTGTCTTTTAATATCATTTTCACCCAAAACAAATTTTGTAATAAGAATCACGTCATCTATAATTGTTCAAAGAGTAATGACAGTAATAAGGGTAGTTAACTACGTATATGTAAGAGAATGATAATCCCTTTCTTCATGATTAAGTACGAGCGTTAGCGAGTACTTATCATGAAGTAAGGGATTATCATTCTCTTACAAACTTAGAATATTGTTAAGTGCTCAAGGCTTAAATGATCTCTTGATTGGTTGTATTTAAGAATTAGTTTCATTGTCAGTGCAATGTTTGTAATTAATGCATGACTTCCTTTTTAGGCATGATTTCATTTATGGATTAGTTTTAGTGGTGTAAGGATTTTTTTTAATTTTGGAAAATATAATAAATTATGTTTTATACATTAGACGACACAACAGCACAATGAAATGGTAAGAAATGTTTCCTGATTGTGAGTATGATTGTAATCATGTAATATTTTAGCGGTTTTTGTTTTGTTTATTTCCATTTCAAATCAATAAATTCGAAATATGAGTTACAAATAAATTTTATTTTACAGCCAATATTTTAGTCCAGTCCTTTACATCAAATACTACTTCATTATGTCAGGGAAATGTTCAAATACAATGCCTTTAAAATAGTTTAAAATATATTCAAAAGTTAAACTAAATTCCTTTTTTTAGAATTTTATCAGAATATTGGAAATTACTATACTCACCAACCGCGGATCCAGTAACCATGTTACTGCACCAGTAAACTTCATCTAATTTTGACTTTTTTTTTTCTCCAAAATTCAACTTTTAGTCAGTTTTAATCACAAATTCTTTCAAGCTGATAAATGTGCTTCGGGGCATTTGTAACTCATTTATAGAAACTCTTTGTTTTAAACTGTAAGTAGGCCTAAACAATAGGATAATTCCTTACTAAGAACATGATTTCATTCATTCTTCACAATTAAGAAACACCAAATCCTACAATTTCATTGGTCGAGAGCACTTTGCTATATTCTAAGCCAATATAATCAATTGATAACCCCTAATTAAGAGACAAAGAGTTGTATTCACTAAAGGTGTGAAAAATATCAGTGATAGGTGAACAGATGACACAAATGAGTTGGGGTTGGGGTTATTTTAATATAAAGTTGATTAGCTTCACTTAATTTTTTTAATCCTTTAATCATCACAGTAAATGTAAGAGAATGATAATCCCTTTCTTCATGATGAAGTACGAGCGTTAGCGAGCACTTATCATGAAGTAAGGGATTATCATTCTCTTACAAACTTAGAATATTGTAAAGTGATCAAGGCTCAAATGGTCTCTTGATTGGTTGTATTCAAGAATCATTTTCATTGTCAGTGTAAATTAAATGTTTATAATTGATGCATGACTTTATTTTTCAGCATTTCATTTATGGGTTAGTTTTAGTTATGTAAGGACTTCCTTATAATTTGGGAAATATTTTTAAAAAAAAATGCGTTATAGACATTAGGTGACACAACAGTACAAAGAAAAGGTAGGAATTGTATATGTTTCCTGATTGTGAGTATGAATGTAAATCATGTAATATTTTATTGAGGAATTATCCTTTTTTTTTTACAATTTAAATCAATAAATGCATTTGAGTTACAACTCATTTTATTTCACAGCCAATATTTTGGTCCGGCTTTTTAAATCAAATACTATTTCATTATGTCAGGAAAATGTTATAATAAAATGCCTTTAAAAGTTTTAAATATATTAAAAACTTAAATCAAATTCCTGTTGTTTTTTTTTATTTTATCGGAATATTAGAAATAACTATTCTTCCACACCGCTGGTTCAGTAATCAGAGTTTCGGAAAGCTAAAGATTTAGGTTATTTTTTATTTTAAAACTTTTTCCTTTTTTTTTTGCATTGCTGTGATATCGTTTACTTTTTTTTTTTAGTAATTTGAAGTAATTAATATTTTCATAATAAAATTAAAGGTACAAATTTTACTGCACCAGTAAACTTCAACTTATTTTGAATTTTTTGTTTGTTTCACAATTCAACTTTTAGTCAGTTTCAATCACAAATTCTTTCAATCTGATAAATGTGCTTCGGGGTAGTTGTAACTCATTTATAGAAACTCTTTGTTTTGAAATGTAAATAGACCCAAATAATAGGATAATCCCTTACTAAGAACATGATTTACATTCATTCTTCACAATTAAGAGACACCAAATCCTACAATTTCATTGGTCGAGAGCACTTTGCTATATTCTAAATAGATCGAAGTGAACACTTTTCTTCTGAAAATCGTACCATTGAACTTTATTTTTCGCCTTTGGCACTACTTAACTGTAGTATTATCTTGAAGAACATTAAAACAATTAATAGTTTTAACTTAAAAACTATTTAAACATTATTTGTTGAATAATAATAATAACGATACTTATATATAATTATAATTATAGTAATAACAATAATCATTATTATTATTATTATTATTATTATTATCAAGTATATCGAAGAATTAAGCAACAGAACTATAGTAGCTAGGTTAAAAGTTTAATAAACCTTAACGTAACAATAACGCAACGTAACAGTTGGTCCACTATATGTAGCAAGGGATGTTTGCTCTTCCGAGGAAACAGAGTTCACCCCTCCTTATTCCACCAAGTCTTTTATTTTTTATTTACAGTGTTTGAAAAGCCCATTATTATCCTGTTACACTTTTTAATGGTTCTGTGAATACAAATGCTACATCATCTCTCTAATGGATATCCGATTTTTTCAAATGTCCTTACAACCGGCGTTATATTGCAGGGTTTGCTATAAGCTTTACGCAACCGTTTTTATTTATCATGAACTTCGATTTAATCAAAAAAGAGTCTCCAAGATTTTGGAAAACTATATACTCTAGAGATGGGAATCAACTGAGGATACTAAAAACTAAAAATATATTAATTCTAAGTTTCCTTCCTCCTTCAATAATATAAAAACATTTAACTTCTTTGGCTTTTACTCGCGTATTTCTCTTTTCAAACTAGCTTTTTCTATTCATTAACCCGTGTTTCAGGAACTATTTTTTTTATTTTTCTGTCCAATCATAAAAAATTTAGAGTAATATGAACACGGTTTGTATCATACACATTTGAATGATTTTTTTTTAGACATTTACACTACCTACTCACCTACTTACCAGAATCTACAATTCGGACAAATCGGAGATTTTATTAATTCGAACTATTAGTTTAAAATCTTGCAAAATTAGTCCATGTTGAAGGCTCAATTTGTTTTTCCAATGATAGTGCAATAGTTCCATGTTTAAATATACATTTATAAAGCTGTAAATACAGCAAAACCTAGAACAATATTCGGAAATTTCATAGAAATGCCATTTTTTGTAAATTCAGTTTCTGTCGTTATTGTTTTAAGTTCTATTCAAAAGATAAGGTAAGGCAAGAATTCATGCGAACGACTGACAAAAGATGCAAAAGAAGATATAGATTCTCATTCCAAATGAGTTGTTCCACTACATGTAGCAGTGGATGTTAATAAAAATATATTAATTCTAAGTTTCCTTCCTCCTGCAATAATATATTCTATTACTCTAAATATTTTATGATAGGACAGAAAAAATAAAAAAAAAAACACGGGTTGATGAATAGAAAATTTCCATAGCTAGTTTGAAAAGAAGTAAAATTATTCAAGTTTTTTTTAATTCTCCTTTATCATTTGATAGTAACTGTTATAGTCGCATAGAGTCTCATCTGGAGCCAATGGACAACAAATGACCACTATATGATGCAAAGACATGGTTTGGCAGGCAAATATAAGGCTGAAGATACCAATGGGACTATCAAAAGTCGAAGAGAAACCGATTCACTATGGTAAAAAACGAAAAACGAGGAAAAGACAAACAACAGGCTTCAAAACACTACATACAAAACTAAAGACTGAGCAACACTAACACAACAAAATAATCCAGGATGATTCCAGATGCTCCAGAAGGATAAACAGAAACTGATCTAAATGTGACATCCCGTGTTGCTGATGGTAAGTACCCATGCATTCGGTGAGAATCGATAAAACGAGGACAGAACTGTGGCTACCCAATTAGAACATATCAGAGGTCATCTGTGACACAGAATTCCTAAACAGACCTACTAATGTAGTACTGTACTGTTACACAATTGTCCCAGGTTAGGGGAGGATTGGGCTTCTGAAACATGTTTAACCCCGCCACATTCTGCATGATCCGGGCAGAAGTCAGGAGCCTGTAATTCAGTGGAATTCAACTTTACCACTAGTTCCATTTTATCCAATAGCTTCCTCAGCATTACTCTATAATGGAAACCATGACAGGAAACACAAAATCTGTATGATTACAAAAGATTTTAATTAAAAAATTGAAAATGGTTCAGAAAATTTATTTCGAAAAATCAATTGTAGATTTTTTCCTCTTGTCATATAGAGATATAAAGTATTACATTTGAGTTTTTAAAGTGTACATTTCAACATTCCAGATAATATATACTTTAATTCATTAATTGATTTTAAAAGAAATATTCCAGCATAGTAAAGTTGATTTTTATTTATTCAAA
Organism: Mytilus californianus; assembly: GCF_021869535.1. Taxonomy (NCBI): domain Eukaryota; kingdom Metazoa; phylum Mollusca; class Bivalvia; order Mytilida; family Mytilidae; genus Mytilus; species Mytilus californianus. The sequence continues at coordinate 25,034,476 of NW_026262668.1, forward strand.
TTTGCTGCTGAATAAAAAACGGATACAGCTATGAGAAATGTTTCCGAATTCAAGTATAGTAACTGGAGATCATCGGTATATCAATTTACAATCAGACGCATATTTGTCATATTACAGATTATAACTTTATTTTCCTTTTGCAGGTTTAGTGTTACAAGATATAACGATTATCTTATTTATTTTTTTGCAGATTATTGATGTGTTCATCACGAAAATATTGGCATATATGGTTTGTCATATCTTACCAAAATACCAAGAAATTAAATCAAACAAAATATTAGACACGATCTAGATTAAATACTTAACCGGCTTATGCCATACAATTGCACCAATCATCACGAATCCGTTATGAGACAGAAGACCCTGTTTTGAAGAAAATAACGGAAAACATGTTTTCTCGATATATGATCGCTTAAGTTTCCTCACCCCCAGTTTTTACCTTAGTTTTGTATTGTTCTTAAGCCTTTTTCCAACCGTTATGAATTTTCTATTTTCTATTATTGTTAGATGAGAATGACATCATGGCGTCAGAACTAGATTGGTTAGGTACTAAATATGTATCTTTGCATTAAAAGTCACACTGAACATTTTTCAAACTTTTACTATACATTAGTTTGCAAAATATTGAAAATATTGACTTATATGTCCTAAGTCAGGAGCCTGTTGATCAGAAGTTGTCGTTTGTTGGTGTGGTTCATAAGTGTTTCTCGTTTCTCGTTTTTTATATAGATTAGACCGTTGGTTTTCCTGTTTGAATTGTTTTACAATAGTCATTGTGGGGCCTTTTATAGCTTGCTGTTCGGTGTGAGCCAAGGCTCCGTGTTGAAGGCCGTACTTTGACCTATAATTGTTTACTTTTAATACATTGTTATTTGGATAGAGAGTTGTCTCATTGGCACTCATACCACATATTCTTATTTATATTATAATCCGACTTTGACTTAATCTTATTAATAAGTGCTTCACTTTTTCATCATCAATCATAGTCATGTCTCTGTCATCAAGCTGGTTTGATGAGCACAAAAAAACTCCTTTTTATGTGCCTCCCATATAATGCTTGTTCGTTTGTTCTGAGGGTTATCACCATGATGTATCTGTAGGTTTAATACCATTATCCGTTCAAAGTCGTTTGGTATACTCAGTAGTTAAAAGTAGGTTTGCCGCTGTACACATCAGTTATACTTGAAAGACAAAAATACATGCACTATAATATATTATCATAATATTAGATTTTAGGTATTTGTAAAGAGCGATACGAGCTTTGAATCTAAAGTTTCTAACATGAGGCACACTTACAGGATTTTATTACAAAAATCTATTATTCTATTTTTCGTCTTGTAAGAATGATTTTCATTTCTTTTTGTCAAAGTCAAGAAAGGACTGTTCTGTCCTTTGACAGGACAATATTTTATAAGTTTACCGTCAATCACGATAATGTCTTTAATCGGTCTAACAATAGAATGTTTAAAAAAAAATAATGCAAAATTAATGTTGTATAATACCTAGCATGTTACACTTGTGTGAAATGTACACTCTCCGACAATAGATAGATTTATATGCAATATGATACACTTTAAATAAAAAAAACAATCTTCAAATTTTACCATTAACACCAAATTTTCTAAATACAAAAATTTTTTTTTTAGATACAACACAACCTTTTTTTTTATTTCCCCCCAAGGATCTTTTAATATTTCAGCTTTACCCCTTATTCAATTTTGTTCCTACTTTTATGACCTCACATCTTGTCTCTTTTCTTCTCTGCCTAGCCTAATCGTTTCCCCTAAGAAAATTAGTCCGTAATAGAAAAAAAAAGGATATGGACATGGGGTATCCATCTATGACGCGAAATCGGTACATGCACAGCAAAAAAACACACAAAAAGCAAAGGAACCGAGCTTTTATTGCTGTTCTTCATCTCAAAGTCACAGTGATTCTTTCATCACGGAGCAAAAAAAAACAACTCTCACCTCGCTACAAGTTTAAGACCCCTTGCACCGGTTTGAGAGGAATTCGGATAGTTTTATCACCATTGAATCGGGCCTGGTAAAAAAGCATACTGGAAAGTAGTACATATTTGAAAAAAAATAGTTCCTATGCATAAGTGTAAATATAAAACTATGTAGAATATATTTTAATAATTAAATTATTAAATGGTGATCCTTGTAGAACACATATTGACTGATAAATTTGAATAATACAAAAATGTATGGATCAATTCTGAAATTGAGGGCATACATGTATATTGCCTGTTTCTCACATATGAAGTACCTGGTTTGGTAAAGTTAAGGTAACCAGAACGGACTGATGTGTAATCTGTTTTTTTTGGTATTTATTCCCCAAACTATACTTTTTTCTTTCGCCCTTTTTAATGCTATTTCAATTATTCAGGTCGTCTTAGTTATATTTATCTAACATCAATTAAAATGTCAAATAAAGACATTTTATTTCACTTCGATTCGGATTTTTTTTCCGTTTTTTTTTTTATCACAGAAATACTTATTCTATGTAATAAAACATATGTCTTTAATTCAAGTGTATGAATTCATTATTTGGTTTCAATATCCTACCAGTTAAAAAGTTTATCAAAACCAAATTGTTTATTAGCTGTATTAAAAAATCCGTACATTGGTCGATTAAGTTCCGGTACTATGTTCCTTTGCTACATTCGTGTTGAGTAGTATGCGGATCAGAGCTCGAGCTACTGAGAAGTTTGACTGTATCAATCCACAGGTACACGACGATTTTTTAAATATATGTATATATACTGAAAATACTGTATTCAGTATATACATGTATATATAATAATATTTGAAAAAAATCGTCTATTGTCACGATGAAAAAAATAATATTAAATTAAATAAAACAGGACAATTAAATTTCAGACAGCTTGCAACGAAAATATTTAAGCAACCACATTAGACCGTTTTATTCAAGTTTTTTTTTAAATTTATGTGCCTGTACATTCACATTTTCAACGGTAAATTCTATATTGTATTCTATATTCTATTTTATATTGTTACAGTATTTTTTATTGTATCTTTAAATTGTTTATAAAGTATTTTATTTTTTATTTATAAAGTATTTTATGTTCTATTTATAAAATATTTTATTTTTTTATTTTATATTGTATTTCATTAACTAACTACTCTGTAATTGGACTTAATGAGATGGCAACTGCCTGTGCTATACAAAAGTGTCAGCTTTGCCAATACAGAATAGCTTGGCCGAGTTGTGATCCGGCCAATACAGGATTTTGGAACATCTCTGATTTTTAGTTTGAAGGTCATGATGAACACTAACTCATGGTAAACTGTCGTTTGGAAGACGCTGTTTCATTTATACACCATAAAAATGCCGCAACGTTTAGTTTGGAAATTTTTCAAGCTAAAGACGGTCACATTCATTTGAAAAAGTCTTTGGTAAGCAGAAAATTTCATTATTTCAGGTTTGGGCAACGAGTCTGTAGATAATCACAAAGTTAATTTCTTGTCGACCTCATAAATATTTAATCAGTTTAATGGGTACAAAGCGATTAACTGTTTATTTCGATTCTCGTTTTTTTTGTAAGGTGTCATTTATTTTTCAACCGAACCAGGCATTTGAATTGTTGAAGGATGACCTGTAATTGTTCAAGTCTTTGTTCTGTGGTCAATTGGTCTATGAATAGTTGGTCTCTTAGTCAATCATATTCAACTCCTAGTTTTATTTAATCCTTTTGTTTCTGCAAAAGTAGAAAATAATGTCTTGAATCTGATAAACTTGAAAATATTTGCTATGAAATTTATATAAATGATGAGAAATGACTTATCATGGGAGCAAACAAACCTCCATCCATGAAGAATGAGGACTTTATAGAAAACTTTACTAAATCACTAGATAAATGTTTTGTTTCATATGAAAATATTATTATTTTTGGTGACCTAGATTTTGATATATTGTCTGCTGAAAAATCTCAGACTTTATATGATATATGTGATATTTTCAACTTGTCTCAACGGGTTAAAGGTCCAACATGTTTTTAAAAGGGCTGTAACCCATCCCTTGTGGATGTTATTATTACAAGTAAAAAGAATATGTGTTTTAAAACAACAAATAGTCTAAATAGTGTTAGTGACTGTCACACCATTATTTCTACATTTGTGAAAGGGAATTTTACCTGCACAAAAACGCAGGGACGTAACATATAGAAGTTACAAAACTTCTGATATTGATCAATTTACAAATGATTAACAGAAAATAAAGACTTCAGAAAATTGTACTGAGGAAGATCTAAATAGTATATATGATAAATATAAAAAACATTTCAAAAATATTTTAGATAAACATGCACCTGTAAAATCTAGGTGTCAAAGAAGAAAACCTCTTCCATGTATGAATAAAGAACTGAGAAGGGCCATATATCGAAAACAAATGCTTATTCACGATGTACTAAAAACCGGAGTGACAAAAATTTGGAGAAACTTAGAAGACAAAGAGAAAGTCAATAAAAGTATATTTTTTAGAACGCTGCTCTGGTGGATCAAATCATGCGAGTTTTGGAAAACAGTCGAACTATTTTTCTCAAAAAAGGGAAACTGGAGAACGAAAAATTTTATTGTTTGAAAGTGACAAAATTGTAAATAGTCCAAATGAAGTTTCAAATGTTTTTAATATCCCCCCCCCAGTAGCAGACAAGATTGGAGCGGATTTGGTATATGACCCCTCAAACCATTCAAGTATAAAAGAAATTTTGAGTAATAGAGAGCATGTTTCTGTTTTTAAATTCAAGAAAGTATCTAACGAAAATGTCGATAGAATCTTGAATGAAATAAACACCAAAAAGACTACAGAAGCTGATGGTATTCCAGCAAAAATAGTAAAATTGTAGATCTTATATTGCACCACAGCTGACTACTCTTGTAAATTTATCAATTGAAAATAACTGTTTCCCAGATAAACTAAAAGAAGCCCAAGTGATTCCCCTTCGTAAAAAGAGTGACCCATTATTGAAAATAAACTATAGAACGGTTAGTGTCTTACCCATATTTTTCTAAAATCTTTGAAAAATATATGAAATTCAATTATTAATAACTGAATACTTTGATAAAATATTTAATCCTTTTTTTGCGCATTTAGACGTGGACATGGATGTCAGACCACACTACTCAGAACACTGCCGCGGTATTAATGGATCTTTCTAAGACTTTTGACTGCCTACCACCCACTATCTTGGTAGATAAATTATCAGCATATGGTGTATTCCCCTATCAATTGCTCTTTTAAAGTCCTATTCATCTAATCGTAAGCAACAAATAAAAGACAACAATGTTCTGAGTGGTTGGGCTGACATCCATAAATGCGTACCACAGGGTTCTATACTAGGGCCATTGTTGTTTAACGTATTTATAAATGAAATTTTTCTTTTTGTTAAAAATGGTAGCTTATATAACTATGCAGATGACAATACTCTGTCTTTCTGGACTCCAGATTTTGATTTATTAATTTCAACTTTGGAATCTCAGTCCAAAATACTTATTGAGTGGTTCCGGGCGAATAAAATGCAAGCAAATCCCGACAAGTTTCAAGTTTTGGCTGTTGGCAAAAAGACCTTTGAAAAAAACCATCTATACATATTTAAAATTCAATCCTTACATGTGAAAAAAACAGTTAAATTATTAGGCATTGAAATTGACTATCAGTTAAATTTTGTTGTTCATATCAGCTCGATCTGCAGGAGAGTCTCACAGTAAGTAAATGTTTTAAAACGTTTGGGCTCTGTTTTGCATAGACTTAGTAAACTTACTATTTTTCATACTTTTATTCTTAGTAATTTTAACTTTTGTCCTTTGGTATGGCACTTTTGCACTGAGAAAAATTCAAAAAAGCTATAATATAGTTCCAAACGTTTTTTATTTGATTTTTATAAAAGTAATCTATTTATCTAAAAGTTTTAAACTGTTAAATACATTGTAGATAAAACATGCTTTACATCATTACAAATTTGCTGCTTAATTTTTATTGCATGCTACTGATTACAGTAGTTGTCGTCTGTTTATGTAGTTCATACGTGTTTCTCGTTTCTCGTTTTTATATAGATTAGACCGTTGGTTTTTCCGTTTGAACGGTTTTACACTAGTAATTTTTTGGGGCACTCTATAGCTTGCTGTTCGGTGTGAGCCAATGCTCCGTGTGGAAGGCCGTACCTTGACCTATAATGGTTTACTTTTATAAATTGTAACTTGGATAGAGAGTTGTCTCATTAGCACTCATACCACATCTTCCTATAGGTTGCAATTCTGTAAATACAGACAATGCAATTTCCCATAGGAACTCCCTTTGCGGCTAAAACTGTGACACTTTTACTATGAAGTTTCGTGAAAAATAATATCCCAGAACGGAAAGTTTATATGCACTACTATTTTATTCAAAGGTCAAAATATAGGGCTGTGCGGCATATTTTCAACATTTATATGCCCTGAACTTCTAAGAGTTTAAACTTATACTAAAATTCTATACTACCCTTACCTCCATTTTTGGACCTCCTAAGAATTAAAATTTAGCCGCTACCATGTTTATCTATACTGGTTACATTCCCAAGTGATGTCTCTATGAGATGAAACACAGAGATCATCAATGGGAACCAGTACGTTAACAAATTAACATACCTATGAATATTAAATATCTCCCCAAAAGAGGCGTGGTTTGAGAAACAGCTGTATTTACAAAGTGCAACCTATATCTATGTGTGAGATTCAACTTTGTATTACAGGTTGTTTATATCTTAGACTGGTTTTATGTTATGTATATGTTTCTATATCCAGTCAAAAGCTCCTTAGAGCTTGTGTTGTATATTTGATTATGCCGAATCAAAATAATTGTTTCTTATCTTATGCATCTCTCATGCATTGGCAGTACCTTTCTTATTACTATTTATGTGTTGCGACTAAATATGAATTGTAACACTTTAAAGTGACTGAAAAGGGTGAACAAAATTAATCATCAAAAAATGTAGACCACATCGAAACAGAAACAGATCATTTGACATTGCAGCTAATAAAAGGAAACTCAGATTTAGGTAGTTCAATTTCAAGGTAAAAATGTTAAACTCTTGTGAAATGTAATAAAACACACAAGAAAAAAAACCAAACCAGGTAAACACTGTAGTTAATTGATGTAGATACTATCAATACGTAATAGTTTCTGTATGGGTCTTGTTATTGGTCCTCTGCCAACTGCATTGGCCTTCGGCTTCGCCTCAGGTAAATATAGCAATAACAAGGCCAATACAGAAATAATCACGTAATAATATCATATTATTAACCAATGAGTTGAAATACATTATAAATTGTCCATTTAATATCATTCCATGTGTCTGAGAGCTGGTTATTGACATAGGTCCAATACAGAAAAGCCTGTTTATACAGAATTTGTACTGGTCTTAAATTACTTACTAGGTAGCAATACACAGTTAGGAAAAAAACTTAAAATTGACATTTATAATTTGTTACCAACCTCTTTCCTTTGCTATCTAACAAATAAGGCTTAATGTTGTATTATGTATGTGCATATGTATAGAAACAGCATATTCCAATACACAGTGAAAATGTCTAGAAATTTCCCAAAATTTGGTCCAAAGTAGAATTTATTATCGTGATACCTTTTCTGAAAACCATTAACAATTATCTATCTATAGGTCAAATAAAAATCATATGTATTTCACCTCATTTTTTCATAAAACTTAATTGAAAAGTTCGAGAGTTAAATATTTGTTGGAAAACACTACAATAATTTCTGGACCTATGGGCGGTACAGATGTGAAAATACGGATCGTCAAACAGAAAATGGCCTATAAAACATTAAAAAAACATCTTCATGCTCATATAAACTCACTTTGAAGGCTATATTATTCTTCAGCTATCTTAAAATCAATTTTATTGCACAATAACTTTCATATTTGAAAAATTCACAGGGGCCAAAATACGAAACCAAAATCCTTACTGTGTATTGCTACATTAACATGATTATTAGTGGTGTCTTCCTCCTATTCCCACTTTTTAAAAATCACTATTCCTTCTATTCCCACATGCAAATAACAATAGATGTTGGGATAATTAATTTGTTTTTATAACAATCAGGGTTAATTAAAAATTCACCTAAGATTTACCTGTATTTTTTAAAAAGAAAACATATTTCTTACACTGTTTAAGTATAATATTATTTAAAAAAAAATTAATACGTTGTCTATTTGTAATATGTTTTATGGTACATTTTACTCCTGTCCGAACCTATTCTTCCAACTTTACACATTTCACGACGCAATGGTTGATGGCGCAATGTAGCCAAGAGCGAACTAGTGTACACAAGGATCCTGACTTTACTCAAAGATGTATGCCACCAACACCAACTACAACTTCAGTCTACCACTATCTTCCTGGACTATGAAGTCGCCATCAGAAATGCAGCTTATTCTGTATATCCTGGCATCAACGCAAAAGGCTATTTTTTCCACTACACACAATGCATCTGGAGAAGAGCACAAGAAAAAAGGTCTTCAGGTTCCATACAAGGAAGACAACAACATTCATCAACTAGTACACCGTGCCGCTGTCCTTCCACTTGTACCTAATGCTGAGGTTGAAGATGTGTGGTTCAATGCCCTAATAGACATAGATCAGATTGATACTAACATCAACTACATGTCCTTTACAGACTATGTAACAACATACTGGGACAAACAGAACAGTACCCTGTGGAACCATTACACAACACAGGGACCGAGGACTACAAATCATAAAGAGGGATGGCACAGCAAGCTGAAAAAACATTTCCAGCACCCACATCCAAACATCTTTAAACTAAAAAAACTACTGAAACATGAGGAAGCTTTCAACGCCCTGACCATGATCCAGTATGCAGCCGGTGGGAAGAGTCAGTGGTCCAAAAACGAAAGTATGTCGAAATCAACAACAGATTAGAAGAGCTTAAGTTAGACACCGCAACCAGGAAGTCACAACAGTACAGTTTGGTGATGCAGACTCCCACCTTTTTCACGTTGAATAGATTAATAAACTTTAACAGACTTATATACATTGAATTTCTAATGTGTGTGCTACAATGTGTGTGAATTGTTTTAGTGCTGTTGTATTGTTTGTTTCATATTTGAATGCTTGCTTGAATCTACTGTTGAATTTGTGTTATAAAAGAAATAAAATAATTTACTTATATTTGTTTCCATTTCTTTCATATTTATTTTGATTAAAAACAGAGAATGCATACACATACAAAAATAACCTAATTACCTGTCCTAAAAAACACTTGTCAATTAAAAGTTGATTAAACAATGTTTATACAGTATAATCCTTTGTCTGCACAAGTTTTCCCCCTATTCCCACATGAAATTTTACTTTTTTACCAGATTTATAAAAAGTGGGAATAGAGGAATGAACCGTTTCCAGAAACGGAGATAATTTTTCCCGCAATTCGCGGGGGGGGGGACTCCATATCTGTATTGCCCATTATACTGTATTCTTTATATTTTCGCACCTCATGCTTCTCTATTCTTTATTTTTTGGTCCATTTTGCTATATTTTTTTATATTGTTTTGCCAATTATTCTCTATTCAGTAAACCTCCATCCACACCATCAAATATGATCATTTTGGGATTTGTATTTCATTGTTCATCACTTTTAATGTGGGATATAACTTTATGAAATCCACGTTAGAGAACTATTATATGATCTGAGAATCTAACGGATACATATGTCAAACGTTGTGTTTCCTAATTTTCAAATTTACCCGCGTCTTTAACATTTTAAATATCTAAACAAACAGGTCATATGATTTATGTCGGCAGACGCAAACTTTTACTAACGATAGAAACGAAAGTTGGGAAAGATAGTATCGCAAGTTTTCCTGTTGCTGTTGTAGTTTATATTCACAGGTAAATAACAGTAATGATGTAACAGCAACCTTAGTGTAAATAAGTTCTGAACTTTAATAAACAAAGTGAAACCTTAAATGTAACAAGCTTCCTTGTTGATTTTTCAGCTCCATAACACGATCGGCCAAGGTAACATCTTTGTCTTGATACGGTTATAATTTGACGTGTCGAAATAGAATTTGGTATTTGATGATATGTTGAAATTGTCTGCTAAAGCCGATGAAAATACTGAAAATGGCGACCGAGTTAAATTATTTTCTTAAAAGATCATAATAGAAACCAACAGAACTGTTATTCTAATTAGAACTTGCTATATAATATAAAAGATTGAGCAGTAGGGTCCCTTTTAAACCGGGAGTGCGGTAGGGTTTGTGGCGTTTCGGGATGGTTAATAGTAACCCCATTAAAATGGCATCCTCGTGATAACATAGCAAGTAAATATTCTATTATGAGTCGCTTTCTATGAGGCGCTGTTTTACTATTTATTCCTTATTTTCTGATATCAAAATATATTTTTTGATATCAAAAAAATTAATTCCTGTTATCAAAACTTGATTTTTTGATATCAGAAAATATTTTCTATATTAAATTTTTTTTCCTGATATCAAGAATTCATTTTTTTATATAAAAAATTCCCTTTTTGATATCAAGAATTCGATTTTCTGATATTAAATAATACTGACTTTTTTTTTATATTAAAAATAGATTTTCTGATAACAAATAATACTGACGATTTTTTGATATCAGAAAATAATAAAAAAAATAATGATGGCTCCCTGTGCATCAATAAAAGCATACGAGCTCATCAATGAGCCGTAACATTAGGTCTGGTGTTTCGGTCGTTTTTTTGGGAAAAAATATCTCAGAGTTCGGCTTCAATAAGTCAAAAGAAGTTTTTTGTTTTTGTGTTTCACATATTAATTATTTTATGGTTTATAGTCAATAATTCTGGCAAGTTCCAGTTTCTTTCATAGGCAATTATTGGTTTCCTCTGAAACAGATTTATGCAGCCAGGATTTTGTGAAATCAAGCCCTAGTGTTTTGGTAATCTTGTTTTTAGTGGGGTTTTTCCCGTTGTTTATGTTGCGGATTCAGTAAGTTAGTTAGTTCTATTTAATTTAAAAATTAAGAGATGTGGTACGATTGCAAATGAGATAACTATCTACCAAAGTTCAAATGAAGTAGATTTAAGCAATTATAGGCAACCGTACGGCTGTCATTTATTTTTCAAATTCCGTAATAAGTTAGATCGAGGTAATTCATTACTCGATCAGTGTCGTCAAACTGAAGATAAGTGTACATGTTTTTTTGCTTCAAACGTTATTAAATAGCAGTTTTCCGGAGACTTAACGTCTAAATAATGTTTATAAAACTTTAAGTTTCCTTGATATAAGTTATTAGTTTTTGTAACGAGGGACCCCATGTCATCAATATAATTACCAATATCGTGTAGCGAAACTCTACATTATAAAACAATTGGTCTACCGGGAACATTATTTGCATATAATTCCTGATGTTTCGGCTCATGAATGAGCTTGTATGATTTTATTGACACACCGGGAGCCACCATTCATTTCTTTCATATTTTCTGATATCAAAAAATGGTTTTCTTGATATCAGGAATTCGAAATTTTGCTTCATAGCTTTCAGGGGTGTCATAATCGAAGAAATGCGGACAGCTTTGTGCATGACTACGACACACTGCTACGATTATTTGAGCTAGTTATTTGTTTCTCAAGTATAGAAACGTTTAATATTTTTCGGGTTGTTTTCCCTTACAACAAATAATATTTACTTCAGCTTGTAACGTGTAATAAGAAAACCATTTCACCGTTTTCATCGTTCTGGAAAGATGCCCGAGGCCTTTATGACATAGGTAGTTAGGTTGAGCAGTTACCTGAATTTTATTTTGTAAAGTTATAAGCAGTTGTAAACAACAATCAGAAGGAAAGGTTAAATATTATTTAGATAAATCTTGCTCTGTGTTTGTTCCCTCATACATCGATAAAAAAAATAAGGGTAAACGTCAATGTCAGTGCAACCGAAAAACACAAAAAACGAATGAAAATCTAGAGACCAACATAGCTTTTCAAAAATAAATGATTGTCTACACAACATGTTAAGCTTAATACCAACACGAATCCAGAAAAAAATATGAATAAAAAAAAAAAGAAGAAAAGATTAAAAAACATATCTACAGCTAGTACAAAAACCGATGAAACAAGAACAATAGAAAAGTAAAAGTAACTCGATCTTCTTATAAATCAGTCGACAAATTCAATAGTAAAACAATATCGGTGACGATACTGATTAAATGTTATATCAAAACAACAATCGTATATTTAAAAAAAGAATTTGTTAAACTATGTTATTAGATATAAATGCAAATACATAATGTTTTCTTTTCATTATTTATCGAGATAAAGCATTAAAAGATTGTGAAACTGCAATTCAAAAAGGTAAAGGGGCATTAGCTGTCAAATTTATGTTCACCGATTTGACTCAAATTCTCGTATTTGATTCATAACATACTACATTTTTTTTCCAAATTATAAAAAGTATAAAATAATCAATTTACAATGCATGGGCTCGATAATTGTATCAGCATTTCGTGTGTATTTTAGTATAGACGCCATCTAATTAACCATCGAGGTGACCTCCGAAGACTACCAACGATCATCCAACCCATATAAATAGATAGCGAACTCGTGCAATTGGATTTTTCTAGGTCTGTTTGATTTCATATTATAGGTTAAATATATGTTAATCATCGTTTTTACCTGTATAGGAATGAGGTATTGTTGATCGAATCAGGCAAACAAATGGTTTACCCTTGTTTCCCTTTCAATGTTGACATTCTGTTCCTTTTGACAATTGAAAACGTCTAATTTATACGTAACCCATCTATAGCTAAGGGGTTAAATTGAAAGTCACATGAATACGGACTCAATAAGGTCAAATTATTCACTTGCAAGTGAATAATTCATCAGCGATGTTTCTTGGCTTATGTTGACAAAATTGAACCAAACTGACTGCTAAAAGCGAATTTTTATTTCATTTATCACTTTCATTAAACATTTAATAAAACAAATCATATTTTATATTTTTTATATATCATAGCTAATACCCCTTTAAACTTAAAAAAAAATCAAATGAGTTTAAGCAAACATAGATAACCGTACGGCCTTCAACAATGAGAAAAAACCCTTTTCCGGATAGACGGCTATGAAAGACCCCGACATGAAAAATATGTAACAATTCAATTGAGAAAACATATTTCTAACAAAACAATTTACAATAAACAAATAAGACAGACATTAACCAACAACAATCACTGAACTACATGCTTCTCACTTGGGACAGGCACATAAATAATGTGGCGGGGTTAAACATGTTTGTGAACGATCAACCCTCCCCTAACCTTGGACATCAAAACATAAGACAATACTATACAAATCAGTTGAAAATGATCTAGCTCATCAGATCGATACAAAGCAGAAAAAACATCGAACAAAAACACAGACTAGACGTGGCAGTGTATTTATACATCGCTATCAACAAAAAGACACACAAAGTACAGATCTGATCGTACTGGCAGTTACTGACAGCTAATTCATAGCAAATAATAACTAATAAAAAAAATAATGTATCTAAAACTAAAATATCAATCAGTACACATCCAAAATCCAATGGATTCCGTGTAAAGACGTCATAAACAGTCAGAGAAAAACACGATCTTGTGCAATGCCAAAATATAGGTAATAACAGATTGTAGTACCGTAAAAGTGCATATGTGTATAACAATAGTATTTAGTATGGTTTTAATTCACTTATAATAAAATCAATATTTATACCAATAAAACAATATTCAAATACCTATTTACAGTGTTAAATTGGTAACCTTTTAGTATAAGTATGTCTATTTCAAGAAGTGTTTGTCGAATGGGAAGTTACTAGATGGATGTGGCTATGATTTTAAGGTCCATGTTGGTCATATTGCTGTTGGCGTGTTTCGGTACATATAAGACATAATTGACAAATATTTGACTCTAAGTGTTCTTGGTGTAGGTAAAACCAGAAAAGTACTTCGGACACATACCATTTATTAAGTGTTATTTCCGTTTCTATCATAAATCTGCACCCTTAAACCACAAATCAATTTTAAATTGACAGCTGGAGAACTCTCTGGTCACTCTTGCTTCCTCAACTAATGAAAACTGGCTGCCAAGAAATAGCTTACAGCCAATTATCTGCAAACAATCAATTAAAGTCAAAATTTACCTCAATGAATTCTAGATCTTTTAATTAACTTAACGTATTATATATTTGATCAGGAAAAAAATATGGCATCTAAACTGAACATATCGTGTGGTTCATGTGGATATGAGGACATCTCAAAAAATGCAAAGAAATGGTGTACCATATGTGAAGAGGGATTTTGTGGAGAATGTGAAAAATACCACAGATCTATGAAAGTTTCGAGAGATCACATTATGATTTCTATTGATGACTATCGTCAAATAGAAGACATTCCAGTAAATCTGAACTGTGAGATGCATGGTAAAAAGCTCGATCTTTACTGTAAGAAGCACGATATTGCAGTATGCGTAGTCTGTATTCCGTCTGATCATAAATCTTGCGCCTCTTCTGATGTCATCTCCATTGATGAAGCATCAAAAAACGCTAAACAATCAAGTGCACTCTTAGACTTAGAAGGGACTATATCAATAACTTTGGATAACTTCAAGCAGTGTATAAACGATCGAGAAGGAGCCTTGAAAAATGTGGACAAAGATGAACAAACAATACATAAAACGATTACAGACACACGGAAGAATCTCAATAAATACTTGGATGAACTCGAAAGAAAACTGCTGCTAGATTTGAAATCCAAACATGAAAACTGTAAATCTAAAATCATGAAAATTCTTAATCAATTGAAGCAAATGGAGAAAGAGGTAGAAAACCTGAAAGAGCAGACACTTCAAATGAAACATTTTGCATCTGACTTACAAGTGTTTGTTGGAACGCGTCAATCAAACCAATCAGTTAGTAAACAGGTTGAATCGCTCAAAGAAGAAATAAGAGTTTGCACGAAAAGCAGAATGGAAATAGAGATACATCACATGATCTGTTCCTTGATGAAGGAGGTAAAACAGTTTGGAGAAATCAAAGTTATTGAAACTATGACCAACCTACAATTAAAAGATGCAAAGATCGACCAGGCTCAGATACAGATACACGAATTTTCACAAAATATTCATAATGTCGATATGCAGCTGAAACAGATGTTTGATATTAAAGGATCAGAAGAACCAATCACTGGCTGCATTGTATTACCGGACGACCGAATTATAATTGCAGACTATTACGGATGTGGTAAATTACTGGAATACAATACTAATGGAAAACATATTCGTGACATTCCCGTCTCTAATAAACCGTACAGTCTTACATCAGTAGACACCGATTGTATTGCTGTTACATATAGAGATTCTAAATACCTAGAGATTATTAACACTAAAAATACTAGTGAAAGGAAGAAGGTGCAATGTAGTAGTATCTGCTGGGGAATATCTTACCAGGACCAGAAGCTGTATGTTCTTGTATTTGAACAAGGCATAGTGGTAATGGACTTGCATGGAAAGACATTAAATACAATCGATATCAATGTTTCACAGGTGTGTCATATTACAACGACCAGTGAAAGGATATACTATACAGACCAGAACAGTAATACAGTACACTGCTGTAGTATGACAGGACAAGAAATCTGGGTATTCAAGGATCAGTCTATTTCCAAACCGAGAGGTATATCAGTTGACAGTAATCAGGATGTATTTGTTGTAGGAGGATGGTCTAACAACCTGACAGTAATACAACATGACGGGAAAGATAGTAAGGTCTTACTTACTGATCGTGATGGACTTAATAATCCGATAGCAGTGAATTACAACAACAAAAAGAAGATTGTCTGTTTATGCTACAAGAAAAGAAGCGTTGCATTGTATCAAGTGTCGTAAAAATAAACCTGAACAGCATAATGAAGTACTTACTATTTGTAATGAATTGCCTGACATTGAATTTTTATTACATTTTAACATTCTTTAAAAAGACGAACACATCACGTGGGACATATGTGTCATTGGTTTGAACATCAAATTCGAAAGAATTACTTTTGCTTGAAACACTTAGTTATCGCATAAAAACGCATTACAATACTGTTATATAATTAAGTGCTTTTTGTTTAGTACTAATATATATCCGTTAGCTTTTCAGATTAAATTTAACACATTTGATAAAGGTTGGATATCTATTTGAATAAATAGATGAAATTTACAAACACGATGCATATGACGAAATTGAATAGGGTACAATCTCTCTCTGTAAGACATCTGGTCGCCATAATATAAATACATAACGTAGTGGGTATAACCTTTACGATTTGTTATATTATGCTTTTAAGATTTTGTTCATACTATAACCTTCATGATTATGTTATATCCATTTATTATATATTCGTACATATTCAGTGTACGGAAAATTGCACAGGAATATCAACTTTGAAACAGTGATTTATCAAACCAACGATCAAAGTCGGTACTGATCATAAAGTTCCTCACGTATTCAATACAGAAATAAGGAGATGTGTTAGGATGCAAATGAGACAATTTTCAGCTAGAAAACAAAGGACGAGGATGTTAACAACTATAGGTCATCGTACGGCAATCAACAATGAACAAAACCGTATAGTATAAATATATAATGACCACGGCATGAAAAAAACGTGAAACGATAAAAATAAACCAACGGCCTGATCTATGGTAAAAACAATGAATGAAAAAAAATATTGCAAACTGCAACCAACATCACCCACTGAATTTCAAGCTATACGTTTTCGGATTTGAGCATTCCCGATCAAGGTAAGTTAAGAAATGTGATTCGGACGCCCAAAATTTATAAAGTGTTAGTTTCTAGTCGTTATACCAACAACAGAAATAATTGTATAACTCCTATTATATTTATGAAATATAATAGCATCTTCAGCGTGAAGTATGATAGCACGTTGATGATGTCATAACTTACGGACGCCATCAAGAGTTGGTTGACCGTTATGGAATAACCGTTTCACAGATGATATCGGATATATGTTCCTCATGTCGTAACTACAATACCCTTCCCTTTTCACGAATGTGACTTACCGAATTATACTATTTACCGGATTTGTAATAACATAAGCAACACGACGGGTGCCACATGTGGAGCAGGATCTGCTTACCCTTCCGGAGCACCTGAGATCACCCCTCTTTTTGGTGGGGTTCGTGTTCCTTAGTCTTTAGTTTTCTATGTTGTGTCATCTGTACTATTATTTGTCTGTTTGTCTTTTTATTTTTGGCCATGGCGTTGTCAGTTTGTTTTCGATCTATGAGTTTGACTGTCCCTCTGGTATCTTTCGTCCCTCGAGGTAGCGGGGCAAAGGCTTATATTTTCCCAATGACACCAAACAAATAAGGGTAAACGTCAATGCCAGTGCAACCGAAAAACACAAAAAACGAAAGAAAATCTAGAGACCAACATAGCTTTTCAAAAATAAATGATTGTCTACACAACATGTTAAGCTTAATACCAACACGAATCCAGAAAAAATATGAATAAAAAAAAATAAGAAAAGATTAAAAAACATATCTACAGCGAGTAGCAAAACCGATGAAACAAGAACATTAGAAAAGTAAAAGTAACTCGATCTTCTTATAAATAAGTCGACAATAGTAAAACAATATCGGTGACGATACTGATTAAATGTTATATCAAAACAACAATCGTATATTCAAAAACGAATCTGTTAAACATGTTATTAGATATAAATGCAAATACATAATGTTTCTTTTCATTATTTATCGAGATTAAGCATTAAAAGATTGTGAAAAAGGTAAAGGGGCATTAGCTGTCAAATTCATGTTCACCGATTTGACTCAAATTCTCGTATTTGATTCATAACATACTAAATTTTTTTCCAAATTATAAAAAGTATAAAATAATCAATTTACAATGCATGGGCTCGATAATTGTATCAGCATTTCGTGTGTATTTTAGTATAGACGCCATCTAAATAACCATCGAGGTGACCTACGAAGACTACCAACGATCATCCAACCCATATAAATAGATAGCGAACTCGTGCAATTGGATTTTTCTGGGTCTGTTTGATTTCATATTATAGGTTAAATATATGTTAATCATCGTTTTTACCTGTATAGGAATGAGGTTTTGTTGATCGAATCAGGTAAACAAATGGTTCATCCTTGTTTCACTTTCAATGTTGACATTCTTTTCCTTTTGACAATTGAACACGTCTAATTCATACGTAATCCATCTATAGCTAAGGGTTAAATTGAAAGTCACATGAATACGGACTCAATAAGGTCAAATTATTCACTTGCAAGTGAATAATTCATCAGCGATGTTTCTTGGCTTATTTTGACAAAATTGAACCAAACTGACTGCTAAAAGCGAATTTTTATTTCATTATTTCACTTTCATTAAAAATTTAATAAAACTAATCATATTTTATATTTTTTATATATCATAGCTAATGCCCCTTTAAACTTAAAAAAAATTCAAATGAGTTTAAGCAAACATTGATAACCGTACGGCCTTCAACAATGAGAAAAACCCTTTCCGGATAGACGGCTATGGAAGACCCCGACATGAAAAATATGCAACAATTCAATTGAGAAAACTTATTTCTAACAAAACAATTTACAATAAACAAATAAGACAGAAATTAACCAACAACAACCACTGAACTACACGCTTCTGACTTGGGACAGGCACATAAATAATGTGGCGGGGTTAAACATGTTTGTGAACGCTCAATCCTCCCCTAACCTTGGACCTCAAAACATAAGACAATACTATACAAATCAGTTGAAAAGGATCCAGGTCATCAGATCGATAAAAAGCAGAAAAAAACATCGAACAAAAACACAGACTAGACGTGGCAGTGTATTTATACATCGCTAACAACAAAAAGACACACAAAGTACAGATCTTATCGTACTGGCAGTTACTGACAGCTAATTCATAGCCAATAATAACTAATAAAAAAAATCATGTATCTAAAACTAAAATATCAATCAGTACACATCCAAAATCCAATGGATTCCGTGTAAAGACGTCATAAACAGTGAGAGAAAAACATGATCTTGTGCAATGCCAAAATATAGGTAATAATTGTAGTACCGTAAAATTGCATATGTGTATAACAATAGTATTTAGTATGGTTTTAATTCACTTATAATAAAATCAATATTTATACCAATAAAACAATATTCAAATACCTATTTACAGTGTTAAATTGGTAACCTTTTAGTATAAGTATGTCTATTTCAAGAAGTGTTTGTCGAATGGGAAGTTACTAGATGGATGTGGCTATGATTTTAAGGTCCATTTTGGTCATATTGCTGTTGGCGTGTTTCGGTACATATAAGACATAATTGACTTTCAGATATTTGACTCTAAGTGTTCTTGGTGTAGGTAAAACCAGAAAAGTACTTCGGGCACATACCATTTATTAAGTGTTATTTCCGTTTCTATCATAAATCTACACCCTTAAACCACAAATAAATTTTAAATTGACAGCTGGGGAACTCTCTGGTCACTCTGGCTTCCTCAACCAATGATAACTGGCCGCCAAGAAATAGCTTAAAGCCCATTATCCGCCAACAATCTATAAAAGTCAAAATTTACCTCATTGAATTCTAGATCTTCTAATTTACTTAACGTATTATATATTTGATTAGGAAAACAATATGGCATCTACACTGAACATATTGTGTGGTTCTTGTGGATATGAGGACACCTCGAAAAATGCAAAGAAATGGTGTACCATATGTGAAGAGGGAATTTGTGGAGAATGTGAAAAATACCACAAATCTATGAAAGTTTCGAGAGATCACAAGATGATTTCTATTGAGAACTATCGTCAAATAGAAAACATTTCCTTGAATCTGAACTGTGAGATTCATGGTAAAAAGCTAGATCTATACTGTAAGAAACACGATATTGCGGTAAGTGTCGTCTGTATTCCTTTGGAACATAAATCCTGATCCTCTTCTGATGTCATCTCCATTGATGAAGCATCAAAAACGCAAAGCAATCAAGTGCACTCTTAGTCTTAGAAGGAACTATCTCAACAACTATAGACAACGTGAAGCACTGTATCAAAGAGCGAGAAATAACTTTGACAAATGTGGACCAAGATGAACAAACAATACATAAAACTATTACAGACACACGGAAGAATCTCAATAAATACATGGATGAACTGGAGAGTAAACTGCTGCTAGAACTGAAATCCAAACATGAAAACTGTAAATCTAAAATCATGAAAATTTGTAATCAATTGAAACAAGTGGAGAAAGAGGTAGAAAAACTGAAAGAACATGCACTTCAAATGAAACGTTTTGCAACTGACTTACAAGTGTTTCTTGGAACACGTCAATTTAACCATTCGGTTAGTAAATAGGTTGAATCGCTCAAAGAAGAAATAAGAGTTTGCACGAAAAGCAGAATGGAAATAGAGATTCATCACAATCACATCATCTGTTCCTTGATGAAGGAGGTAAAACATTTTGGAGAAATCAAAGTTATTGAAACCATGACCAATCTACAATCAAAAGATGCAAAGATCGACCAGGCTCAGATACAGATACACGGATTTTCGCAAAATTTTCAAAATGTCAATCTGAAGCTCAAACAGAAGTTTGATATCAAAGGATCAAAATCATCAATAAAGGGTTGCATTGTATTACCCGACGACAAAATTATAATTGCAGACGGTGAAATTCTTTGTGGAAAATTAATGGAATACCATTACAATGGAAAACACATACGTGACATTCATGTCTCTGATACACCGGATAGTCTTACATTAGTAGATACCGACTGTATTGCTGTTACATATGGAACGGCTGAATACCTGGAGATTATAAACACTAAAATTACTAGTGAAAGGAAGAGGGTGAAATGTAGTAGTTTCTGCTGGGGAATATCCTACCAGGACCAGAAGCTGTATGTTCTGAAATTTAAACAAGGAATAGTGGCAATGGACTTGAATGGGAAGACATTAAATACAATCGATATCGATGTTTCAGGGGTGTATAACATAACAACGACCAGTGAAAGGATATACTATGCAAAGACAAGACTGGACAGTAATACAGTACACTGTTGTAGTACGACTGGGCAAGAAATCTGGGTATTCAAAGATCAGTCTGTTTCCAATCCGAGTAGCATATCAGTGGACATTAATCAGAACGTATTTGTTGTTGGCAGATGGTCTAACAACTTGACAGTTATACAACATGACGGGAAAGATAGTAAGGTCCTACTTATTGATCGTGATGAACTTAAATCCCCATCTGCAGTGAGTTATAACAAAGAAAAGAAGATTGTCTGTTTAGGTTACAAGAACTGAAGCATCGCATTATACCAAGTGTCGTAAAAATACTCGTGCACATCAGAATGACGTACTGACTGTTTGTAATGGTTTGCCTGACATTAAGTATTTAAACGATGCTACATTTACACATAGTTTAAAAAGGTGAATACATCACATGGGACAAAGTCATTGGTTTGGTTATTAAATTCAAAAAAAAAAAAAAAAAAAAAAACCAATTGTATAATTAAGTGCCTTCTGTTTAGTACTTGAAGATATCCGTTAGCCTTTCAGATTAAATTGAACACATTTGATAAAGTTTAGAATTCTATTTTGATAAATTGATCAAATTCACGAACACGATACATATGATTTAATTCAACAGTCTATAATCTCTCTCTGTAAGACATCTGATCGCCAAAAAAAAAAAAAAAAATACGTGTAGGGTACACCTTTAAGATTTGTTTTTATTATTTAAGATTTTGTAATAACCATTTTTAAATATATTTTCGTATATATTTAGCGTTCGGAATATTAACTTGCAATCTTTGAAACATGCACGATTTTTATCAAATCAACAATCATGCAAAGTCGGTACTGACCATAAAGTTCCTCACGTATTCAATACAGAAATAAGGAGATGTGTTAGGATGCAAATAAGACAACTTGAACAACTTTTCGGTAGAAAACAAAGGACGAGGATGTAAACAACTATAGGTCATCGTACGGCTTTTAACAATGAACCGAAGCCATAGTATAAAACTATAATGACCACGGCATATAATAATGAGAAACGATTTAAAAAAAAAAAAGAACAGCAACCAAAGACAACCACTCAATTACATGCTAGTATTTATAAATCCTTTAGCTCAAATTTTTGGATTTGAGCGTTACTGATCATGGACAATTGTTTTCATTTTTGTTATACTAACAACACATAGAAGTGTATAATTTCTTTTTAAGTCACCTGGCCCAAAGGGCCAAGTAAGCTTTTCTCATCACTTGGCGTCCGTCGTCGTCCGTCGTCGTCTGTTAACTTTAACATTTTTTTCCCTCTGAAACTACTGGGCCAAATTAAATCCAAACTTGGCCACAATCATTATTTGGGTATCTAGTTTAACAAATGTGTCCGATAACTCCGCCTCCCAACCGAGATGGCCGACATGGCTAAAAATAGAACAGAACATAGGGGTGAAATACAAGTTTTGTCCATTATTTTGATAACCATTATAAATAGAGAAAATCTGAAGGTAGCAAATATGTTCTCAATGTTGAACCCTACCAATTGTCCATAAACGTCAAAACTGCCAGACGACTTTTTATAGGAGTAATAGCCTTGAAATGACAAATTTTACCTTTTTTCATTTTTGCCTATTATCTTGAAAACTACAATAGATAGATAAAAACTTAAATATACAAAACTGATTAGCAAGACAAGATCTACAATCAAGACAATATGTAGATAATCGTCCAACGATTCCTTATTGAAGTTATGGCCCTTAAATGACGATTTTTACCATTTTTTGGCGTTTTGCCTTATATGATCAAAGTTATCATAGACGAATAGATAAAGGCAACAGTAGTATACCGCTGTTTGAAATTCGTAAATCGATTGAGAAAAAACAAATCCGGGTTACAAACTAAAACTGAGGGAAACACATCAACTATAAGAGGAGAACAACGACACAACAGAAACACAAAAATGCAACACACACAGAAACGAACTATAAGATAACTATAGCCATTTTCCTGACTTGGTACAGGACATTTTTAGAAAAAAATGGTGGGTTGAACCTGGTTTTGTGGCTAGCCAAACCTCCCGCTTTAATGGCAATGTTA
This sequence comes from Mytilus californianus, assembly GCF_021869535.1. NCBI lineage: Eukaryota > Metazoa > Mollusca > Bivalvia > Mytilida > Mytilidae > Mytilus > Mytilus californianus. The sequence goes on from NW_026262668.1 coordinate 25,057,678, forward strand.
AATGCACTAAAATGGCTACATTACATGACAGGACTACAATACAAATAAATAGAAGAACATACAGGACAGAGAAACACACAAATAAACAATACGATAGAACATTGCGACAATCTAATAGTGATTAAAGGTACCAGGCATATAATTTAATACGCCAGACGCGTGTTTTGTCTACACAAGACTCACCAGTGACGCTCAGGTCAAAATAGCAAAGAAAGCCAAACAAAGATGAAGAGCATTGATGACCCAAAATTCCAAAAAGTTGTGCCAAATATGGCTAGGGTTATTGCCTGGGATAAGGAAATCCTTAGTATTTTTAATAATTTATATTTTTGCAAACAGTAAATTTTTAAAAATGACCATATAATAGATATGCATGTTATTGTGCCTTGACTGTAAGTGTTGCTCTCCACCAGTTGCATCTTATCCCGTCCGTCTGTCCGTCTGTCCGTCCGTCCGTCCGTCCGTCAGTCCGTCAGTCCGTCAGTCCTATTTCTTGTCATCGCAACTCCTCTCAAACCACACAACAGAATTTCACGAAACCTTTTTAGATAATAAGGACATACTATGTAGTTGTGCATATCGACAGGAAATTACGATTAAATTTTTTTTCTAGGAGTTACGCCCCTTTGAACTTATTTACTTTAATGTACTACTGCAACCTTTTGTCATCGCAACTCCTCTCAAACCACACAACAGAATTTCATGAAACCTTTTCAGATAATAAGGACATACTACGTAGATGTGCATATCGACAGGAAATTAGGATTCAATTTTTTTCCAGGAGTTACGCCCCTTTGAACTTATTTGCCCAATATACTACTGCAACCTTTTGTCATCGCAACTCCTCTCAAACCACACAACAGAATTTCATGAAACTGTGTAGATAATAAGGACATACTATGTAGATGTGCATATTGACAGGAAATTATGACTCAATTTTTTTTTCTGACACAATTTTTTTTTCTTACACTCATTTCATTTCTCCAATGACAATGCGGGGACGTGGGGTATGTGAGCGCGCTCACTAAGGTTCTTTCATTGTAATGGTCATGCTAGAGGTAATAGATAGTAATTTTGAATTGCTATAAAAATGTCCAAACTAAGCTTTCATACAATTTTTTCTCTACAAAAGTCTTCTGCATTCATAAGAATCAGACATGATTTTAATTAAAACATCTTATATTCAGTAAAATATATGTGAAATAACAATACGTTGTGTATAAGTTTCCATGGGTGATAATCATTTTTTCTTTCAAAAAGTCTTCTATATTCAATTGAATAATAATTTAAGATTATCTCCCATGGAAACTTATAAACAACGTATTGTAATTTCACATATATTTTACTGAATATAAGATGTTTTAATTAAAATCATGTCTGATTCTCATGAATATAGAAGACTTTTCGAAAGAAAAATTGTATGAAAGCTTAGTTTGGACATTTTTATAGCAATTCAAAATTACTAACTATCACCTCTAGCATGACAATAACAATAAAATTTGTATACAAACTGTTAGACAGATTTTGCATGTTATCATTGAAGTCTTATAGGATTGTAAGTATGCTTTATTTTATCACATTGCACTTTCATGACTTGACTGTGGTTTTTTACAGCAGTTTGTTCAAATTTCTGACCAGTTGAACAGTTTGGGTTTATAAGACAAATTGCAATTTGGTCAGAATTTTGAATAAGTTGCAATAGTTGGAGAGCAACACTTACAGTCAAGTCACAGTAACACCGAAGTGGTGACTAACTAAAAAAAAATAAATAATAATAAAAAAAATAATAGGCAATTTAAATCACAAATTTTGCCGATATAGTTATTAGACTATCACTCTTTATAGGGGTGATTGCCCTTCAAAGGGGATTTTTTTTTACCCTCTTTACAAGATCAACAAAACTGAGATTTTTGTCATTATTATATTCTTGTGTACAATGTTGGGGAGTGTTCTTTGTTGAATATGCATATAGACCAAGGTAAGCGACACAGGCTCTTTAGAGCCTCTAGTTTATTTCTGAAATAGTACTGATATCTTCAACGTGAAGTATACTTGCATGTGAAAAATGTCATAACGGAATGACCAGGTTTCAAGGCAAATGAGACTATTTTGCACAATGCCACCATTCGAAATGAACGGGGTAGCGAGCAAAGGGGGCTATTTTTCACAATGCCACCATTTAGAATGAACAATCTAAAAAGTCTTAAAAACATAAGATATCCCAATTCTTGTGAATCATTTATTCGTTTAAAGTATTATTTTTTTTCTGTCAAATCATTTTGAACAATTCTACTCACAATCATCTTCTGGCACATTTGGGACCTACACAAGATACCAAGTAGTGAGTCAAAACTCATTAGTCAATAAGAGACTAACAAAATCTTGACAAAACAAAACGACGAAAACAAAACAAATTATACAAAACACTACATACGAAACTAAAGACTGAGTATTAGGAATTCGAAAACTTGAAGTGCTAACATGTGCTCCGAATTAGTGGTGGTCAATCATGATCCATGGATGCCACACGTCGTATTGTTCAAAGTAACTACATTACTAACCTTCTATATAAAATATGGTGAAAAAAAAAACGTACATTAACATCAACAACGACAATACTGATAGTTAACACAATTACGTGACAGACTTTTATCATCTAAGAATCATCTTGTGTATCACATATATAAAAATAAGGAGATGGGGTATGATTGCCTATGTGACAACTATCAACCAAAGTGTAAATGAAGTAGATGTAAGCAATTATAGGCCACCGTATGGACTTCAACAACGAGAAAACAAATCATACCGTATTGTCGGCTTTAAATGGCCCCGACATGAAAAATATAACACTATTCAATTGAGAAAACTTACGGCTAAATTTATAACAAAACAATTCACGAAACAAATATGACAGACATGAACCAACGACTAAGGACTGGCACATAAAGAGTGTGGCGGTGTTGAACATGTTTGTGAGCACTCTTCTCTCCCCTAATCTGTGACAGTGGTGTTACAGCACACCATAAGAACAAACTATCAAAATCAGTTGAAAAGGGCTTACACGTCAGATCGATACAAAGCAGAAAACATCGAACAAAAAAAAAAGACCGGACGTGGCAGGATATTTATACATCACTAACAACAAAAAAGACACACAGTGCAGATATGAGAGTACTCGCAGTTACTGACAGCTGATCAAAGCCAACAACAACTAATAAGAAAATAATTATGTATCTTAGACTAAAATTTCAATTAGTACACATCCAACATCCAATGGATATAGTGAAAAGACGCCTTTAACAGTCAGATAAAAAGATGACCTTGTACAATGTCAAACTATAGGTATCGACAGGTTGTAGTACCGTGAAAGTGTATAACAATAATATTTAGTATGATTTTAATTTGCTGATAACAAAATCAATGTGTATACCAATAAAACGATATTCAAAGATCTAATTACAGGATTGAATTGGTAACTTTTTAGGATAAGTTTATTTAAGGGATTGATAAGTTTACCTAGATCGTATTTAAATTTCAGGGCTCAATAAACAACATCACCTTAAAACTTATGGAGTTAATATATCTATTTATAAAATGTGATTTTAAGTTTTGAAATTCAGATATTATTGAGAGGTTTTTATCAATGTGAATAATGCGACTCATTGAGTATCGCAATAATATGCACTCGCATTATGATATCTGATGGCATATCTGTATATAGCTTTTCCTAAAATTGCAATATGTCAATTTTTTGTTCATTCTTCGAAAATCGCATGAACAAATGCACGTAGTAGTTTCGGACTCTACGGTATATAGTAATGGAAGCCCCATGCAATACAGATTAATTTCTATATAAAGCATTCAGTTTTCTATTTTTTAGGAGCACAGTATTTGTCAATGTCAAAACATAGATGTTTACATATTTTCTGTTTTCTTTTCAGTTTATTCATGACTCAAATTATAACCAAAATTTTGTAATCATTCATACCAAATTTAACTTTATTATTTTGTCTGTAATGGGCGTCTTTAATTGACAATAACATATTGAACTTGAACCTGACCTTATATTATATTCAACTGTTGTATTGCAGATGAGATAAATATTTGATCGTTTGGTGTTTAAATAGTTTATAGAATACCCCGTCCTATAATGTATCTATTACTGATAGTAAAAAGAAAAAATAATAAATATAAAAGATACCAAGATCTAATCAAACCAAAGAAGGACAAACACAACATCATACACCAATATATTGCAAATATTATGGAGATTAAAATCAAAGTAAAAACAAAACATTGCTTCACTCCATTAGCCGTATTTTAACCCGAAGTCAGCAGCGTTCAGTTTTATTTTTTTATATTGGATTTTAAGGTAGATATGTTGTTATTTTTTTAAACATTACTTGAGTTTGGGTGATTTAGAGGTTGACATATTCATTGTATTGCCATTGGTCGATTGATGATAATTAGCAGAAGTTGGAAAGCAGATGATAATGGACACGAAAAACCGCTCATAGACGTTATACCTGTAATAATATTCACGGTCCCAATTTTTCAGCACCAGATGCACATTTAGACAATAAATGTCTCTTCAGTGATGCTCAAGGCCAACATATTTGAAAATCCAAAACTTCTTTAAAAAATGAAGAGCTTATAAACCAGGGACAAAAAGTATAGCCAAAGACGGGCTAAGAATCAGAGTTATGCATGAGAGAGATATAGTCCTTAACTAACAATCGTTTGATTATATGCTCAGATATGTGCCTATAATTTGAAACCAATTAAAAAGACGATAAAGCGATAATCTTTTCTTACTATCACCTACAACTTTTTTGTTGGCGTCTTTGTCAGATTTATTTTTTTTTTTTTAGTCATTTATGTTGTACACAATGTATGTCTGTGATTTATGTTTACACAGATTTGGCCGATGGATCCACATTATTATCACATTAACCAATTATGTCTGTTTGGGTTGCTCACCCATCTTTTTCTCAATATAACGGAACTATGAACAACTGTTATTCAAGTAAGAGGTTTAGCTAGTTATAAAACCAGGTTTAACCCACCATTTTTTCGAAAAATGCCTGTAGATAGTCAGGAATATGGCAGTTGTTTTTCATTCGTTTCTTTTGTTGATATAGTCTAACATTTGATTTTGACAGGTACTAAACCTTTTTTTAATTTACCTTGGAGTTCGGTTTTTTTGTAAATTCTTTTTTCATCTATTTTTTTTTAATTTAAAACGGATAATATTGAGCATAGCAAAAATCCATTAATGAATCAATTAAAACCTGCTGCAAAAATCTGGTGTAGTGCCCAGCACCAGTTCTTCCTTAGACTGTGTTTTCAATTTCGTACAGTACACGCAAAGTAGTTCGGTTAAAAACCATTCTTGATTATGTAGATTGAGTCAATGTGAAACTGAAACAGGACAATTGCTGATGATTTGTATCAGTACCATCAGTATAGAACATCAAGCCAGTGCGATCACTAAGGCTTGTTTTTACCAGATTCGGAATATTGGTCTAATTCGATCTTTAATTTCGGTTGAAGCCTGTAGAACACTAGTGTGCTTCCTAGTTACACCAAGGCTAGACTATAGCAACGCGTTGTTGTACGGTACTAACACCAACATTATCAGTAAGCTACAGCGTATCCAAAACACAGCAGCACGTTTGATTACCAGAAAAAGGAAATTTTACTCAGTTACGCCTGTTCTTATATCGTTACACTGGCTACCCATTCATTACCGTTGCCAATATAAACTTCTGTTATATGTGTACAAAGCACAGCATGGCAAGGCTCCTAGCTACCTTTAAGATCTAATTACGCCATACAAACCCAACAGATCCCTCAGCTAGTCGGAAAACAGTATGCTCTTACATCCTCCGAATGACGTCAGAACGAAAAGCTACGGCGAGAGGCGTTTTGACAAGGCCGCGCCTACACTCTGGAACAGTTACCATTGTTTTGTATATTTTAGGGAACATGCATTTTTTTATTATTTTATTATTTTTTTAAATCTTTATCTCTTGTTTGATTCGTATTAGTTGGTGCTTCGTATTTTATTCAGCCTGATCATTCCATCGTTTCTATGACAGTTCGTATAATCGAAAAAATATACCACAAGACTAACAATCCTCAACTTGCAACGCCTCTCCGTAGACAAAAAGAGGACTACTGGATTCGACAATTGGGAACTGCGACACCATATGGTTGCAATGACAAAATTGATGGTATAGGTATTCTATCTAGTCCTTCCTGTAGCTCGGTGAATGTGATGAATATTTTCAACTCTACTCCTCGACGTAGACGCAGTCATGGTCATCGTCAATATACATCACCTACTTTGCATGATGTCTCTATTAATGACTTGCTGCCATTTATACAAAAGCCGTTAGGTATTCATCACATTTGCACGAAACTGTATTCATTACCCCTTTCAAAACTTCATTTTCTGTTCAATTTATGTTTGGAAACCACTGTTACAAACACTCATTCATACCAATACAAACTTACAGCTATTATTTCGGATATTGCAAGTCACAGACTTTTCAAACCAGTTCGCATTGGAAAAGATGAAAAAGAGAAAAGATCTTTTCTTAAACTTTCCTTTGCCAACAAAGGTCTCGATGGCGTCAACTTAGGCAATATCCTTCATCATAAATTAGTTCAGTCGAAAATACCTCCTTATTTTAAAGATCAGTCAGTACCAATAATTTCTTATACCTATACCAAACCAATTGCAACTAAAATTTTCAATTACAAACACGTTTTGCAGGATCTCAACATTGACGACTTCAAGTCTAAACCTCCTGATTGCACCTGTGCTAGTTCCCAATTCACATATAATCCGGCTGGCCACGTTATTACTGGAGACCTCAACATTGTCAATAACACTTCCCTGCGAAATATCGTGAGCCTAAATCCATCAATTGGAAATACAACTTCAAAATACTGATGGATTCCGTCGAGGATTATGCCAGGCAATGGGCTAAACGCGAGAAAGAAGACGTAGATACTCTTTCCGAATGGATTAAGGCTGTGAGGTCGTTGATACAAATCCGAATTAAGAAACTAAATGGGCATATCAATACCCACGCTACATCAATTTTTAAAGACCCAAATGTTGCAAAACACTTGTCCTACCTCCATGACAAATATGTTGTTGTCCCCGCAGATAAAGCCCCAAACAACATCGTTTTTGTGTGTAAATATCATTACATAAACTGCTTGATAAATGAATTAGGTATTGACAATTCACATGGAAACTCAACATATACCCTCACGACACTTACCAAAGAGGAAATCCTAGATAATCATAGGTCTGTTCTATGTTCCTTTGGAATTTCAACCAAAGACGAAGAACTGGATCTTCCATCACTGTATTGGATACCTAAACTACATACGTGTCCTTACAAACAACGGTATATTGCTGGGTCTTCCAAGTGCTCCACGAAACCTCTTTCTAAATTATTAACATCTATTTTATCAGCAATCAAAGCCGGGCTCCAAAGTTATTGTGAAACTGCCTATTCTAGAGGTGGCGTGAATCAGATGTAGATACTAAAAAATTCTAAAGATCTTTTAGAGTACATACAATCTAAGACTCTCTCATCTTGCAATAGTATTAAAACATTTGACTTTTCTACACTTTACACAAGTATTACCCATTCCAAACTAAAAGACAAATTGAAAGAGTTGGTATTACTTTGTTTCATTAAAACGAATGGCGAACGTAGATACAAGTATCTTGTCTTGGGGAGGGATAAATCCTACTTTGTAAAGAATCACTCTGATTCAAACAAAAAATTCTCTGAAACTGACATTATCAAGATGCTTGATTTCTTGATTGACAACATATTTGTTACGTTTGGAGTACGTGTTTTTCAACAGACTGTCGGAATTCCAATGGGAACCAATTGTGCCCCTCTTCTTGCCGACTTGTTTCTTTATTATTATGAGGCTGACTTCATACAGGAGCTTCTTAGGAAGAGAGATAAGAAGTTAGCAATATCCTTTAACTCTACGTTCCGCTATATAGATGATGTTCTCTCACTAAATAATACAAAATTTGGTGACTATGTTGAATGAATCTATCCAATCGAACTAGAGATAAAGGATACTACAGATACAGTTAAGTCTGCCTCATATCTTGACTTACATCTAGAAATTGACAATGAGGGTCGGTTGAAAACAAAACTTTACGACAAAAGAGATGATTTCATCTTCCCAATTGTGAACTTTCCATTTCTATGTAGCAACATTCCAGCAGCGCCTGCATACGGAGTATATATCTCCCAATTGATATGATATTCCCGGGCTTGTGTTTCCTATCATGATTTCCTTGATAGAGGATTGCTGCTCACAAGGAAGCTATTAAACCAAGAGTTCCAAATGGTGAAGTTGAAGTCATCCCTTCGTAAATTTTACGGACGCCATCACGAGTTGGTTGACCGTTATGGAATAACCGTTTCACAGATGATATCGGATATGTTCCTTATGTCGTAACTACAATACCCTTCCCTATTCACGAATGTGACTTACCGAATTAGACTATTTACCGGATTTGTAATAACATAAGCAACACGACGGGTGCCACATGTGGAGCAGGATCTGCTTACCCTTCCGGAGCACCTGAGATCTCCCCCAGTTTTTGGTGGGGTTCGTGTTGCTTAGTCTTTAGTTTTCTATGTTGTGTCATCTGTACTATTATTTGTCTGTTTGTCTTTTTATTTTTGGCCATGACGTTGTCAGTTTGTTTTCGATCTATGAGTTTGACTGACCCTCAGGTATCTTTCGTCCTTATGTTTTATGTGTTTTTGTATTTTATTTATTTTTAAATGTGAAGCGCTTAGAGTAATTGTTGTTATTATATAATGCGCTCTATAAATATTGTATTTATTATTTATTATGATTGAAGGTGATATCTCTCTGATTTATGAAATATACAGAGAGATTTTGCAGAGTGAATTACGATTATTCACCAGCATTTTTCATCCGCCTTGTATGTACTGTATCGAAGCTCTGAACTCTCTGATTTGTTCATTTTAAACATAGGGAGACGGTTGAGATCTTTGTTAGTCTTGTATATTTTTTTAATTTTAGTTCATTTACATGTTTCGGAGTTTAGTGTGACGTCCGTTTTCACTGAACTAGTACACATTTTTGTATTAGGGCCAGCTCAAGCCCGCCTCCGGGTGCGGGATTTTCTCGCTTTGTGAAGACCAATTGGTGGCCTTGGGCTGTTTTCTGCTCTTTGGTCGGGTTGTTGTCTCTTTGACACATTCCCCATTTCCATTCTCAATTTTATTGAATAGTCGCCTTTGCTTTAAGCCATTCGTTAGAAATTAACATTAGTTTCAACATAAAATTGAGAATGGAAATGGGGAATGTGTCAAAGAGACAACAACCCGACCATAGAACAGACAACAGCAGAAGGTCACCAACAGGTCCTCAATGCAACGAGAAATTCCCGCACCCGGAGGCGTCCCTCAGCTGGCCCCTAAACAAATATATATACTAGTTCAGTGATAATGAACGCCATACTAAACTCCAAATTGTACACAAGAATTTAAAATTAAAAATAATACAAGACTAACAAAGGCTAGAGGCTCCTGACTTGGGACAGACGCAAAAATGCGGCGGGGTTAAACATGTGTATGAGATCTCAACCCTCCCCCTATACCTCTAGCCAATGTAGAAAAGTAAACGCATAACAATACGCACATTAAAATTCAGTTCAAGAGAAGTCCGAGTCTGATGTCCGAAGATGTAACCAAAGAAAATAAACAAAATGACAATAATACATAAATAACAACAGACTACTAGCAGTTAACTGACATGCCAGCTCCACACTTCAATTAAACTGATTGAAAGATAACACATTAATCATAATGAAAAACTAACTACTACAAAACTGAACACCAAAATTATTGCAAACACAGTAAAATATGTAAAATCTGAAGATGTACAAACGACCGGACGATTAAAAGTTCAAATTCGCATTGTGATTTCGCTAGTGTCTAGCTTTAATAGGGTATGCTCTCCTCTTGACCCATGAACAGTTTTAATCTCCGAAGTATCAACAATTCAGCCGATTGATAAGGTTGAGGCTTGTTGTTACATTTAGAAATTTGCAGATGTTTCATTTCTTGATTGACAACATATTTGTTACGTTTGGAGGACGTGTTTTCCAACAAACAATCGGCATTCCCATGGGAACCAACTGCACCCCTCTTCTTGCCGATTTGTTCAGGAACTTCTTAGGAAGAAAGAAAAGAAGTGAGCAGTATCCTTTAACTTTACTTTCCGCTATATAGATGATGTTCTTTCACTAAATAATTCAAAATTATGTCGAACGCATCTATTCCATCGAACTTGAGATAAAGGATACAACAAATACAGTTAAGTCTGCCTCATATCTAGACTTACATCTAGAAATTGACAATGATTGTCGGTTGAAAACAAACCTTTACTACGATGATTTCAGCTTCCCAATTGTGAACTTTCCATTTCTATGTAGCAACATTCCAGCAGCGCCTGCAGGTGTAATACCACCAAATCATAGTACGTCACATCCGGTTGCATACGAAAATAGGTCTAAAAAAATATTCCCTTGAATTTGACAGTTGTAGGTAATTGATCCTACATGTCATTGCAGTAAAACATTTCTGGGTCATAAACATATATCTTGGGTATTTCAAAGCACCATTATTTTTTTATTTGGGGTTTCTATAAAATATTTTGGAAACTTGAGGTTACATGGTTACTAAAGCTTGTACACAGGTTAAAAAAGGGGGAAAATTTGATTGGTTAACTTCCAGTGATGGTTATTTTCTTATATGCAATGAAATGTTATGTGAAATTTTTTCTATAGTACTGGACTGGATAAAACTTTACTCATGCCAAGTATTTCTTTATTTGAAACAAAGATAAATTCTGCACAATTTTTTGAAAAGTGCAAATTTAACAAAGACTAATAGGGGAAAATCAATGGTGGTATTACACCTGCATACGGAGTATATATCTCCCAGTTGATACGATATTCCAGGGCTTGTATTTCCTATCATGATTTCCTTGATAGAGGTTTACTGCTCACAAGCTATTAAACCAAGAGATCCAAGTTGTGTAGTTGAAATCATCCCTTCTTAAATTTTAAGGACGCCATCACGAGTTGGTTGACCGTTATGGAATATCTGTTTCACAGATGATAGATAAACTCATCATAGATACCGGGATTGAAATTTTGTATTTGCGCCATACGCGCGTTTCGTCTACAAAAGACTCATCAGTGACGCTCGAATAAAAACAATTTAAAAAGCCAAATATAGTACGAAGTTGAAGAGCATTGAGGACCAAAAATTCCTAAAAGTTTTGCCAAATACAGCTAAGGTAATCTATTCCTTAGGTAGAAGCGGATATGTTCCAAATGTCGTAACTATAATCCCGTCTCCTTTCCCCGAACGAACCCAACGAAGTAGACTTATTACCGGGTTTGTACTAACATGAGCAACACGACGGGTGCCACATGTGGAGCAGGATCTGCTTACCCTTTCAGGAGCACCTGAGATCACCCCAGGTTTTGGTGGGGTTCGTGTTGCTCAGTCTTTAGTTTTCTATGTTGTGTTTTGTGTACTGCTGTTTGTTTGTTTGTTGGTCTTTTTCTTTTTTAGCCATGGCATTGTCAGTTTTTCGACTTATAAATTTGAATGTCCCTTTGGTATCTTTCGCCTCTCTTTTGCAGGAATTCAATCAATCCCAGTGCATTGGGGTAATTATTTTTAAACGTTCAAATTTATTCCATAAATGCTCTATGGATGATAAACACGGTGAGAGTGCTGATTATGGAAGAACACGTGTGTGGTGGCGATTGAATAAGGCTATGCATGAGCGGGCCAATAGACATTCGAGGTTGTCTTGCTGCAAGAATGTTTATTACGGAGTTCATATTTACGTCACTGTCATCTGGTGGTTTTGTAAGATTTTAGCTTTTAATTATTTCGAATGTGTCGCACGGAATGTACTTGCCACAGATGAATTAACCATGATATAAATGTCCTGACACTGAGGCGTCACACGTTGAATACAACTATAAGGGAGTCATTCCGTACTGCCTGTTTGTCTTGAATGATGAGTCAAGATATCAGCACCCTATATGAGTGAAACTGGTGCAGCTTCTCCATGAAGCATTCCAGACAGTATTCCAAATAATTGTGACGTCTTGTATGGCTATTTCAATATTCTACGTAAAAAGGCGTCAAAGTTACAAAAATAAAATACCCTTACAAGATGGGACGTCATTATATGTTAGAGAAATTAGACAGCACCATACCTACTACGCATTTTCTTTAATTTTCACGTAACCGTTGCGTCTATTACTTGTGGCTTTAGAAGGTTTCGAAAATGGCAAAAATACAATGTGTCTGACTGAGAACACCACAAATAATTATATCGTATGATTTAAACACTGTTTGCATAATGGCGTCATTTACAATCCCCCGAACTTCACGTTGTGCAATAAGGGTCAAATTTTTGAAGTGAACATCCTTATTCTTTCTTTGAAGTTATTTCCTTATAGGCTTGATGAAATCATCTCCCGGTAAACAGTAAACATATTAAAAAACAATTCGTGTATCGTTTCTCTTATTGACTAGTGTATAATTTTTCACGTGTTAGGCTAAGCCACAAATTATGAACTGATGGATGACAGAACATGTTTGAAAGACAACTACATGTGTATATAATGAACTATATATGGCACTGATTATGGAATGGATTCATTTTCACCCAGCAATTAGTTTGTGCGATGGTTGTATATTAATTTTATAGTATAGTTGTTATAAAAAACTTGAGTTAACAAATTTAGTTCTTATTCATTCTTATTAATTACATATGTCTTTAATTCAAATGTATTAATTTATTATTTGATATCAATATAATTTCAGTAAAGTAATCAAAACCAAATTGTGCACTTGCTGTATGCCAAATCGTAGATTGGTTTTCCTTTACTACAGTTGTGAAGAGTAGCACGCGGATCGGAGAATGAACTGTCGGGAGTTTGATTTCTCTGTTGTCATGAGAAAAATAAATAAAAAAACATTCGATAGAATAATAACGAACATTTGAATTTCAACCAGACAGACAGTTTGCAACGAAAATATTAAAGCAAAACATTCGTTAGTTTTATTTATATTTCTTTAGGTATTGAACATGTACATGCACAATGTTTATAATCCATTGATAGAAATTTACGTGGCTTTCAGTTAAAAAACGTGTAACCTCATCACGTGCTTATGAACCTCGATAGCGGCTATCCGTATTGTAAACAGAACTATACCTAAATTCCTCCTTCGAAATATGATCCTCCTTGGAATAATATCTCATGTAAATCCACCACTGTCTATTTCAATTGATCATCACTTTGAATGCATGAAAACTTTATGAAATCTATGCCAAAGAATTATCGCATCATTTGATCTGACTGCCTAACTAAAAATAAGGGAAAACGTTACATTTCTTTATTTTTAAATTTACCCGCGTCTTTCACATTTTAAATGTATAAACACATAGGTCATGTGATTTGTGGACGACATACACAATTTTTGACTAACGATAGAAACGAAAGTTGGGAAAGATATAACCATCAGTTTTTGCTGTTGTTGTTTTATTAGTTATAATTTATCTACCAACTTAGCGTAAATAAATTACTTTAATGAACAAACTGTAAATGTTAATTAGGTAACAAGCTTCCTTGTTGATTTTCCCCGGCTCCATAACATACATAAACAGTCAAATTAACATTATGTTTTTCATGTCGGTGGTCACCAGAGTTATTTTAATTTGTCGTGCAGAAATAGAATTTGGTATTTTCGGATATGTTGAAATTATCTGCTAATTAAAAGCTGAATAAACTACCATTCACGTACTGAAAATGGCGACAGAGTTAACATATTTTCATAATAGACCCATCATAATAGAAACCAACAGAACTGTTATCCTAATTTGATAGAGATTGCTGTTTTTGTCACTTGCTATGTAATATAAAAGATTGAGCAGTAGGGTCCCTGTAAATCCGGGGGTTAGGTAGGGTCTGTGCTAATGCGTTTCACGATGGTTAATAGTTACCCCATTATAGTGGCACCATCGTGATGACCTAGCAAGTAAACGTTCTATTATAAGTCGCTTTCGGGGGTGTCATAATAGAAGAAATGAGGACAGCTTTGTCCATGACTACGACACACTGCTATAATTAATCATAATGAGTGTGACTTTCGATTATTATTTTTTACGAGTGTAAAAACATTTATTATTTCTGGGGTTGTTTTTCCTAACAGCAAATAATATTTACCTCATCATGTAACGTGTAATATAAAAACCTTACCAACGTTTACATCGTTATGGAACGATGCCGGACACCTTTATGTCATAGCTAGTTAAGTTGAGCAGTTACCTGAATTTTTTTATAAAGTTACTTGCCTTTGTAAACAACAATCGGATGGAAAGGTGAACAATTATTTAGATAAATTTTGCTCTATATTTGTTTTCTCAAATATAGATAAAAAAAATTGAGGGTAAACGTCAATGTCAGTGCAACCTAAAATCACAATAAACGAAAGAAAAGCTAGTGATTAACATAGCTCGTAAAAAAACCAATCGGTTGCACAACATGTTAATCCTAATACCCACACGAATCCAGAAAACTTTTGAATCAATTAATAAAAAAAAGACAATTAAGAAAACCATGCACAGTTCTCAACAGCCAGTAGGAAAACCGATGAAACAAGGACTATAAAAAAGAAACTCGATCTTCGAATGATAAGTCGACAAATTCAATAGTAAAACCATATCGGTGACGATAATGATTAAATGTGATATCAAAACAACAATCGTATATCTAAAATAAGTATGTGTTAAACTGTGTTTAACTTATTAGAAATATAAATGCAAACACATAATGTTTCATTAGTTATCGAGATAAAGCGTTAAAAGATTGTAAAACTGCAATTAAAAAAAAGTTAATCTTTTAAACAAAATTTAAAAAAATCAATTGAAGTGGATGGAAGCAAATATAGATAACTGTAAGACCTTAAACAATGAGAAAACCCCTTACCGTATAGTCAGCCATAAAAGGCCGCAACATAAAAAATATGCAATATTTCAATTGAGAAAACTTACGGCCTAATTTATATCAAAATAACTTAGAGAATCAAATGAGACAGACATGAAACAAAAACTACCACTGAACTACATGCTTCTGACTTGGGACAGGCACATAAAGAATGTTGTGGGGTTTAACATGTTTGAGCGCTCAACCCTCCCCATACCTGGGACAGCACAACATTAGAAAATACTATAAAAATCAGTTGAAAAGGGTATAACTCATCAGATCGATACAAAGCAGAAAACATCTAACAAAAACACAGACTGGACGTGGCAGGGTATTTATACATCCTTAACAACAAAACGACACAAAGTACAGATTTGAGCGTACTCGCAGTTTCTGACAGCTAGTTCATAACCAATAATACCTAGTTACAAAAAATCATGTATCTAAGATTAAAATATTAATCATTACACATCCAACATCTTGGTCAAATTGCTCTTCGCGTGTTTTGGTACATATTAGACATACTTGACTTTCAAATATTGGACTCTGAGCGTTCTGGATATAGGTTAATTCAAAGAATGTCTTCGGACACATACCATTTATAAAGTGTTATTTTCATTTCTATTATAAAATCTGCCCCCTTAAACTACAAATGAATTATAAATTGACTGCTGGGTATCTCTCTTGGCACTCTATATCTGACTTTCTCAACCAATAAAAACTGGCCACCAACATATAGTGTACAGCCATTATCTACCAACAAACAATTAAAATCAAAATTTACCCAAATGAATTCTAGATATCCTCATTTACTTAACGTATTATATATTTAACCAGAAACACACATATGGAATCTCAACTGAACATATCTTGTGGTTCAGGTGGATATGAGGACATCTCGAAAAATGCAAAGAAATGGTGTACCATATGTGAAGAGGGGATTTGTAGAAAATGTAAAAAATACCACAAATCTATGAAATTATCGAGAGATCACAAGATGATTTCTATTGAGGACTATCGTCAAATAAAAGACATTTCCGTTAATCTAAATTGTGAGATGCATGGTAAAAAGTTATATCTTTACTGCAAGAAGCACGATATTGCAGTATGCGTAGTCTTTATTCCTTCGGAACATGAATCCTGCTCCTCTTCTAATGTCATCTCCATTGATGAAGCATCAAAAAACGCAAAACAATCAAGTGCACTCTTAGACTTAGAAGGAACTATCTCAACAACGATAGACAACGTGAATCACTGTATCAAAGACCGTGAAATAGCTTTGACAATTGTGGACCAAGATGAACAAACAATACGTTAAACGATTACAGACACACGGAAAAATCTTAATGAATACTTAGATAAACTCATGAGAAAACTGCTTTTAGATTTGAAATCCAAACATCAAAACTGTAAATCTAAAGTCATGAAAATTTTTAAACAATTGAAGCAAATGGAGACGGAAGTAGAAAAACTGAGAGATCAGACACTTCAAATGAAACGTTTTGCATCTGATCTTCAACTGTTTCTATGAACGCGTCAATTAAACCAAGCATTGCGTGAAAAGATCGGATCGCTCAAAGAAGAGATAAGAGATTATACGAATAACAACATGGAGATAGAGGTACATCACGTGATTGGTTCCTTAGTGAAGGAGGTAAAACAGTTTGGAGAAATTAGAGTCAATGAAACCATGGCGGTTCTGCAATTAAAAGTTGCAAAAATCGACCAGGCTCAGATACATATACATGGATCATCGCAAAATATTGGTAATGTCAGTCTGCAGCTGAAACAGAAGTTTGATATCACAGGATCAGATTTAACAATCAATGGATGCATCATATTATCCGACGACAGAATCATAATTGCAGACTATTATGGATGTGGTAAATTAATGGAATACAATAATAATGGAATACATGTACCTGACATTCTCTGATAAACCGCATAGTCTTACATTAGTAGATACCGACTTTATTGCTGTTACATATGCAGACTCTAAATACCTAGAGATTATAAACACTAAGTATACTAATAAAAGGAAGAAGGTGATTTGTAGTGATATCTGCTGTGGAATATCTTACCAGGACCAGAAGCTGTGTGTTGTTGTTTTCGATCAAGGCATAGTGGTAATGGACTTAAATGGGAAGACATTAAATACAATTGATATCGATGTTTCAAGGGTGTTTTATATAACAACAACAAGTGACAGGATATTATATACAAACCAGGACAGTAATACAGTACATTGCTGTAGTATGACAGGGCAAGCAATCTGGGTATTCAATGATCAGTCTATTTCCTTTCCGACAGGTATATCAGTGGACAATAATCAAAACGTATTTGTTGTAGCTACAAGGTCTAACAACCTGAGACTTATACAACACGACGGGAAAGATAGTAAGGTCTTACTTACTGATCGTGATGGACTAAATAATCCGGTAGCAGTGCATTACAACAAAGAAAAGAAGATGTTCTGTTTATGTTACAAGAGTGGAAGTGTTGCATTGTACCAAATGTCGTTAAAATAAACTTGCACATCAGAATAAATTGATGAAATTCACGAAAACGATACAAATGATTTATTTGAATAAGGTACAATCTCTCTCTCTCTCTCTCTCTCTCTCTCTCTGTAAGACACCTTGTTAAAAAAAATAACATGTAGGGTATGACCTATAAGATTTATTAATATTATAACCTTTAAGATTTTGTTATATCCATTTTTATATATATTTTCATGATATTGAGTGTACGGACAATTGCATATATAGAAATATCAACTTGCATTATTTAAAACAGTGATTTATAAAATCAACAATCAAAGTAGATCCCGATCATACATAGCTCCTCGCGTTTTCAATATAGAAATAAGGAGATGTGCGAGGATGCGTATCAGACAATTTTCCACCAGAGAACAAAGGACGAGGATGAAAAGGACTGTGGGTCTTTGAACGGCTTTCAACCATGAACAAAACCCAGTATAGCATAATGACCCCGGTATGAAAAAAAGGAAAACCAAGATTGATGGTAAAGACAATAACAGAAATGTCAAAGAGCAACCAAAGAGGACCACTGAATTACAGGCTAGTATTTAAAAATCCTTGGCTTGAATTTTTTTCTAATTTGAGCGTTCCTAATCAAGGTTAATTGAAATATTTGATTAGGACGCCCCAAATTTATAAAGTGTTATTTTTCTTGTCGTTTTACCAACAGAAAGAATTGTATAATTCCTATTTCATTTCGGAAAAAGGACTGGCATCTTTAACTAGAAGTTATGAGGATGTCATAACTTGGGCAGCTGAATTAGCGGGTAAAAGGGTATTATTTTTTCCCCATTTCAACTAATAAGCATTGACATTATAAGAAGTCTTTTAAAAACATAAGATATCCCAATTCTTGTAAATAATTTATTCCTATAAAGTATATTTTTGTCCTTGTTAAATCAGTTTGATGACCACAAAAAACTAAAAAAAAAACTAAAAATGTATCTAACAATTCCACACAAAATCATCTTCAGACATTTTTGGCACCTGAAGAAGATACCAAAAAGAGAATCAAATCTCTTTTAAAGTTGACGAGAGACTGACAAAATCATGACAAAAAAAAACTACGAAAAAAAATCAACAAAAACTTACAAAATACTTCATAAGAAACTAAAAACTAAGCAGAGGAATCCGACCGAAAACTGGGAGTGCTCTCATGTGCTCCGGATTGCTGATCTGATCATGCCCCATGTATGACACCCGTTGTGTTG
Organism: Mytilus californianus; assembly: GCF_021869535.1. NCBI lineage: Eukaryota > Metazoa > Mollusca > Bivalvia > Mytilida > Mytilidae > Mytilus > Mytilus californianus. The sequence continues at coordinate 25,076,538 of NW_026262668.1, forward strand.
TTCATAGTAACTACATTACTAACCTATATAAAATATGAAGGAAATAAAACGGATACTGACATTAACAATGGCATTGCTGATTGTTAACACAATTATGTGACAGACTTTTGTCCTCTGCGAAAGATCTTGTGTATTCCATAGTCATATATCTTAAAAATCAAGTGTATTTTTATCAATAATTTAAATATTGCTGTAAACAAATTTTAAAGAGTAAGTTAATTTCTTAATGTCACTTGCAAGAAGACACAGTTGTCATGAATAATTTCCTAATACTGATTTGATTTATCTATTTACGATTGTGATTATAAGTATATGATTATGGAAGTCCCATGCAAAACAGAATATATTTGTTTTAATATTCAGGATTTAATTTTCCTATAGTTTAGGATAACTGTATTTGTCAATGTCAAAACATAGATATATAAATAAATATATAGTATTGTGTTATTTTGTTTTTTCTTTTTATTTTATACATGGATATGATATTAACCAAATCATTTGTACCAAATTTATTTTGATAATCCTGTCTGTAGTCATGGGCGTCCTTAATTGATAATAAAACTTCAACTTGAACTTGAACTTGTATCATATTCAACTGTTTTAATGGAGTTGAGATTAATTTATATTTATTGAACAAGAAAATCGGTATATGTCGTTTAATCTGCACGGCTTGGATCACCCTATTTGACCCGAACGACGTAGGAATTCGGGTTAAAGGGTCATCCAGACCGTGGAAATTAAATGATATATACCGATCTGATTTGCCAATAACTGTTTTAACACATGACGCCTTCATTTACATGAACGTTTTGGAAATATGTGGGCGATATTAAATCCACGGCACCTGGAAAATATATAAAAATAAGGAGATGTGGTATGATTGCCAATGAGACAACTATCCACCAAAAGTCAATTGAAGTGGATGTAAGTAACTATATGCCCCGTACGGCCTTCAACAATGAGAAAAACCCATACTGAATGGGCGGCTATAAAAGGCCCTGACATGAAAAATATAAAACAATTCAACTGAGAAAACTAACGGCCTCATTTATAACAAAACAATTTACGAAAAACAAATATAAAAGACATTGACTTGGGACAGGCACAAAAAGAATGTAGTTTATTATGGAATTAAAGTTCTCTTGTTAGGTAAATAAAGGGGAAAATACGTCCTTTAGTAGAGAAAGATTGGTAACTTTTAAATTATAATTTGTTTTTGATATTCAGGCTTTCTCATAAATTGATACATTATTTCAAGAAATGCGTTTTAATGGCAGATCTTTGATGGTATCTGTTAAATTTATTTCCAATTCTTATATAAATTCGTGACGATTTAGAACAGATATTGTTTAGACACCTGTCTGTTGCTGAAGACTATATGTTGCCCTCTAGATGAGATTATACTGTTTTTTTTTATGTTTGATTGCTGTCTTATTGAGGTATAACACACATCTCCTACAGTTTTAGTTCCGTTTAATGTACTTTTAAATCGGTTTATGACTTACCATAACTGAAAGGGTTATTGAGTATAGTTTAATTGCTTTTCTTTCCCTTTAAGGTAGTTAATGGCCACCTCAGCTGTGCATTATATCCAGATTATAGCACAGTAAGAACACAGAAATTTTGCTTATGTCATGTGTTAATATTGGTGTTTAAATAGTTTATAGAATACTCCGTCTTCATATGTCTCTATCACTCGTAGTAAAATCAAAATTGATAAATATAAAGAACAAAGAGGCAATCAAAGTCAACGGACAATCTAATTAAAATATAGAACTCGGATTTCGTTATACTTCATACGAGATCTAACGATGACCCTAATCTCTTTCACTTTTGTGACCTTTTTTACGTAATATTTGACCCCAGAAAGAATTTATATCGACCAATCAGAATGCTCCTTATGAACGCGACCTAGGAATATGTTGAAGATGGCGACGCAGAAATGGAAAAACAACTTAGAAAATGCATTAATTGAAATTTTGCATTAGTACAAAGTGAAAGAATTGAAATTTGAGAAGAGACAAATTTTGAAAACTATTTTGGAGATCAAATATTGCATGGTCAGGCTTCCAACATGATTCAAACGGGCTATGGAAAGAGTTTACACCAGATATCTGCTACCTGTTCGCTGTTGCAAGGAAAATGAAGGAACACGGTACAGACACTAGGACCGATGGTAAAATCGTAGTCTGCGGTCCACGTTTCCAAACTTAAGTTTGTACCGATAATCAAGTCTGCATTCAAAGGTAAATTCTCGAAAATAGAGTATTAAAGGTTGACATTTTTGTATCATTGGGCAACTTCTCAAGTGTTTATAATAAAATGTTTGTGGAGGATTCTCAGTGTACTTTAAAAACATGACAATATCCCAGAAAATACATTGCAAGTCTTTCAAGCATTCTCCTACCAAAAAATTATAATTTACAATGTCAATGAAGATATGGGATCAGATAAATCTAAATTCATTAGTAATAGTATATAGATCATAATGATATTCTACTGTGTTCTTGCAAAGATATACATGTACATGTATACTTACGCCTGCACATGCAGAAGAAGTTTTAATATCAGCATACTTTTTTACTTCTGTCACACACTGATACATGTAGATATCATGTGGTGCTCCAGATAATTGTTAGAATTTTTCTGCCAAGAAAGAAATTAATTGTTCACTATTCTTGGACTCGGCCACAGTGGGTCATAATGGCAATTAGTGTTTCAGTGTTCATTAAATATTAGTTTAATCATGTTAATGCTTTGTGAGAAAAATAACTCCATCTTGTTCATGTACATGTATGTTAACCAGATATCTGAAATTACAGAAAATACATTTTTATGCCCCTGCAGTATACGTAGCTGAGGGGACATTAAGTGTTTCCCTTGTCCATCTGTCCGTGCGTCCGTCCGTTCATCCCAAAGTTGGTTTCCTTTCTCTAACTTTAGTTTGCATCAACCAAATTTTATGAAACTATACACAATGCTTATTACCACAAAACACAGATCAAGTTTGAATTTTATTGGCGTCATTTTAACCGTTCCAGAGTTATGCCTCTTTACAAATAGTAAAATTGCTGAATTTTTCGTTTCCTTTCTCTAACCATGCTAACTTTAGTTTGCCTCAACCAAATGTTATGAAACTTATACACAATACGTATTACCACAAAACTCAGATCAAGCACAAATTTGGGTAGCATCACTTTTACCGTTCTTCAGTTATGTCTCTTTATAACTTTATATGATCTGCAAGAGTGGGCATCATCTGTGTCCTATGGACACATTCCCCATTTATTGTAGTCTTTCATGCTTAAATATTTAGCTTTAACTACATAAGTAACTTTGCAGAGGCGGATTTAGAGGGGGAGCATAGGGGGCCCGGGCCCCCTTTTTTGGGAAAAATTTGGTTGAGTATATAGGGAATCACTGAAGCATGGCTGTACAGGCCCCCCTTATGGGGTCCGCCACTGCTTTGTCTTCATTCGTAACATTACTAGTATAAATAATTTTGAAGACATGTTTAAGTAATTATGCTTGTGACTGATAGAATACTCTCTCTTTACTTTCAACATGTCCAATACATATACTTGATCAATATATATAGAAGAACAAGACAGATGAGGCTATCTCTATCATAGTACATACATGTATTTTAAATTGTTCAGAAAACAACCAACCATCAAACAAAATCAATAGGTATCTATAAATTATAAAATTAATGTCTGGAAATCATGATGCTAAACAAAAAGTAAAAATGTGAAATGAAATGAAATACAAGTTTAAAGATTTGTGTACTGATTCTGATAATAAATACGTACAAATTTAATAAGGGAATCCACACCTCAAAGACTAATCCCAAAAAGGATTACTCAAGGGCCAGTGTTTATATTTCCCCAAAAAATGTTCAAAGATAAGAAGATGTGGGTCCTAGAAATGGATTCACAATGTCAATTTATAAATTTACTCTAGATAACCTCTAATATAATCTCTATAAGTAACATTTATTTAAGGACATTCTGTCATTAACCAGAGGAACATATCAATTAAAATGTGTTTGAATAAACACTTGTATTTAGTAACAGGGTATGTACATGTACATGTAGGTAGGGAAACCCTAAACAAACATGCATGTACATTTTGTCTTCACCTTTTAGTCTCGAAAAGCTAGTAATAATTATTAAAGAAAAAAATGAAATGAGATCCTTTGAAATGGATGTTAAATAATCTTAAATAAGCTTTATTATGGAGTCAGCATTGTTTTGAATATTCCATAAATATATTTAAATTGATATTTCAGGAGCAGACATTCTTCCCTGGTCTATATAGCTTCATGGAAAGGAATCAGACACAGAAAGTTTGGGGAAATGAAATTGAGAGTCACTGTGAATAATTCACACACATGCCAGACATAAAGAAATGGCCAGACATAGGCTCAGCTATAGAATCTGTATCAACTGGAAGCAACAGCATTTTCATCAGAAAACTAAAAAGGATGTGAAAAACATGAAATATGCATTTGGAAATGTTCAGCCACCAAACAAATAGATATGCCAGGAAATGCAAATTGTTTGCTAACATAAATGTCAATGATGTCTGTACAAAAGCAAAGATATAAAAGCCTTTTTCATTTATACATGTAACAGTCATATACAGTACAGATTTAAGGCCAACAGACATTCTTTAAATCTTCAGTAGCCACGGAACCTAGTTCAAGACATTCCATATTTTCAACTCGTTATGAAGACATATTTGACCAATCTGGTTTCCAATAGAAGTTTAAAAATAAGTTCTACATGTACATGACATGATGATCACCAGCAATGAAGGTGATATAGGATTTAATAATCAAAGTAATGTTGAGAAGTATAAACATGATAAAGTGAAGTTGAACCTCCCACCATAATAGCATTCTGCACATTTTGGATCACATATGGATCAAGTTGTTGTACTTGTGAACTAAAAGATAGTTATTTGCCAGGTACATTGTACATGTTGACAGTGCTATAAGTTCATTTAATAAAATGCAGTTCAGAACAGTTAGTAATAAATAGATTTCTTCTGTCTTTATTTGAACGGATAAACCAGATAATTAAAAACAAATTCTGACAACTATGTCTGTTCTGGAACTAAAAGAGTACTTGCACTTTTTGTACATGTATCTTCCTTGTTCATTTTCCTCCAGATAATTGTACCTTTTATTTACTGACTATCACCATGAGGCTTATAAGGAGGCTTAATTCCTCCAAGGTCTCCAGTTTTGTCCTGCCTTTGACAAAAGTTTCAGAATACAAGACATGCAAGACATGAAATGCTAATCGGACAACAACATTTACTAATTATATAAATTTTTATATTTCAGAGGGTAGAAATCATGGATTTTTCATACTTAAAATCATAATGTATAAAGAATCCTTATGTTTAGAAGTTTCTGTCAAGTCATATGTCCATTGTCCTTATCCTCATTTTCATTGTTCAGCGACTCCTTAAAAAACTATATGTGTAGTGATTTTATCAAGTGAATTTGTGGCATATTATAAGTAATAAGATAACTATATTTGGTATACATGTATGGGATCCAAGGTTTACATGTGTTGTCAGACAGGGTTCAACTTGTCTCTCAATTTTTTTCAACTTATAAGTCTACAGATATCTAAATAAAACATTAAGGTATATATATTAGGTAAAAATAAAATCAAACAAAAGGTGGTGTTCATGTGACCCCAACCTCATTTCACCCATCAGTGATTAAGGTAAATTTTTTTGTGCAAATTGTGGTTAATTCCATTTCTCAGATTCTACAAAATGTATATAAAGCAGTAGGTTAAAATTTACATATGAACAAGAAGAGATACTACATGTATACATGAAACGTTTATATATATGTCAATGATGATGATGATGATGGATAGCTGCTTACAGTCCAGTGGCAAATTAATACATGTATTCATATTCAGGACGAGAATATGTTAATGTGATATGAATATTAACCCTGCTTTGTAGTGCTTTGACAGCAACTGAAATAGCAAAACATAATTAAATAACATCTAGAGTGAAACCTACATGTATGTATAAGGCTTCAATAGAAGGAAAGGCAATTGTCTATGCAATATGTCAAGCCCTAGTCTTTAATGTGTCTATAAAAGTAGTGAATAAATTTAGCAGAAATATCTTGTTCATTGTGTCTGTGATAATCATTCATGTACATGTACATCACTACATGTACCACATCGATATCTATTTTATATAGATCTGTCATATGCATTTAATACACAATTCTAAAAATAAAAAAATAAAAACTATATGCCATGCAACATGTACTACAAGTCTACAACAGGGTTTATGCTGGGTACAGGCACATGAATTATGATTGAAATAGTTTTTGTGTCACCTGAGACCATTGTTGCAAAATGCGAAACTTACATGACTTAGGGATTACAATTAGCATAATCATGCAGCAGCATAAGCTATTTGAATAAAGTTTGATATTTCAGAAGATAGATGACCTGGATGTTTCATACCTTGTACACAGATACATTTTTGTGTACCTTATCTGTAGTCACTAAGTTTCTGTCCATCAAATGTACATTGTCCTTGACCTAATTTTTATGGTTCAGTGACTGCTTGAATAAAAATCATGCTTTTTTTTCTCATGTGAAATTTTCACTTACAAATGTATTATGGTCTCTCAGATTCTATAAGCAATAGGTCAACTATATTTGGTGTATGGAATAATTGTCAGATGTACATGTGCATGTTGGACTAGCAGTTTTCATCGAACCTTGACCTCTTTTTCATGGTTCAATCTTTAGTTGTTGTGGTTTTGTCTTTTTTTGGAAACTAGCAATTAGGCCTCTACATTTGGTGTATGGAATGATTTTAAGGTGAACATGTCCGACACAGGCATTTTTTTTCTGACCTTGACCTTTTTCATGATTCATTATATGACATTTATTATTTATGATTTTGGTCTATTTTGCAGACACTTAAAGCATTAGGGCCACTATATTCTTGTCTGGCAAGTTTCATTTGACCTATCCCTCATTGTCATGCCAGGTTCATTTGTCAGTGCTAATGTTTTTTTTTTATCAGTTTATCAGATTAAGTATATGAAATGATAGGTACCGGTATATATTGAATATGTTTGTTTGGCAGAATTCATATGACTGTGACCTCATTTTCATGGGTCATTTGTCAATGGTAAGTTTTGATTTGGTCTTATTTCCAAGTACTCAAAAATATAAGACCACTATGTTTGGTGTATGTAATGAATGTAAGGTGAACATGTTTGTCTGGCATGCACTACAAACTGCTCAAAGTCTGAAAAGACCATATTTTGTACTCAACCAGAAGGGTCAAGCACAGATTTTACTTGACAAGACTCAACAGTACTTAAATGTAGTTGACCTTTGTCTAGACTTACTTAAGTCAGATTGAATACTTGATAATCTTGGTAAATATAAAAATAAGAGGATGTGGTATGATTGCCAATGAGGCAACTCCCCACAAGAGACCAAATGACACAGAAATGAACAACTATAGGTCACCATACGGACTTCTGGTCTTGACCCAACCTGAATCAGCCCATCTTTGTCATTTATATATTGATCTTATGAAATGACAGGTTATTGATAATTTAGTTTATTGCTTTCAAAATTAAAAATTTGATTAAAAGGTAAAAAAAGCTAGAATTTTCATTTTGGACTAAATTCAGATAGTCACCTTTAAAAATGTCTATAACTTTTTCAAATTAACTTGGATTTTAATAAAACTCTACCGCTATCTCAATCATATATTGATCTTACAAAATGCAAGGTTATTTGGAAGTCTGGTTTATTGCTAGCTATAAATGTAAGGATTTATTTAAAAGGTAAAAAAGCAAGAATTTTCAGTTCGAGCTAAATTCACAGCTATCTAAATCATATATTGATATTACAAAATGCCTGGTTATTAGTCCCCTACCAACAAAGTCAAAGGGGACTTAAGGTTTGCACTCCGTCCGTCTGTCCATCCGTCAGTCCGGCAAATCAGTTTTCCACACTTTTTTTCTTCGTGCTTGAAGATATTGATTTGATTTTTGGTGTATTGTTTTATCATGACAAGTTACAGATCAAGTTCGAATTTTATTCCGGTCTGATGCTTTTATGTATATGTATATACAGATAGATGGGCTGATTCAGACCAAGTCAAGACTGCTCGAGACTATTAAGTACAGACCAGTCGATCATTTGTCGAGACCATATTCAGACTAGACCAAGATTATCAAGTACTCATTTAGGCTGATTAAGTAAAGTCAAGTACAGTTAAGTACTGTTCTGATTATGTTGAGTCGTGTCAAGTAACATCTGTGCTCTACCTTACTGGTTGTGCACAAAATATGGTCCTTTTGAATTCAAACTCAGCAGTTTATAGTGATAGTTCATCTGATCTTGACCTCATAATCATGGATAATGTTAAGTTTGTATGATGCTTGTAGTGAAACCTTCATATAACTTTCAACATACATTCAATCATATGTAAAGCAGGCAAGACATTTCAGCTTATACACTCTTGTTAAAGTAAAGATATTAACCTTGCCACTTTTTTTATCTAGATTTTAAGATTAATAAAATGTCCATATAAGAAAAAAATAATAAAATTTAGTTCTATTGATGAATATTTGAATGGATGTATTCTAATGAAGGAAGGTGTCTAGGAAACAAGCAGTAAAAATATCAATTATTATGTCAATGATAGACTAGGATTGGTTTTTGGTATATATGCATCCGCTACAGCATGGGAATGGTATAGGAAATACACGTGTATTAAAATATATAGCCTACTACCTAAGATTTTTTTCTTACTAGATACAAAATAAATGAGCCCCCCTTGACAGTGCACAATAATGGGACAGTAAGGCACCTCTCTAGTAGACTCTACCAACTGAGCTAAAAAGAACTTCACCAGAGCAGCTAATAGAGGACAGTTTTTTTCTTGTATGCAAGCCAAGGTGGAGGAGGGGGGTGCTTGTGGCGCTACACATATATATGTATGGTTTATCAATGCTTAGACTTTTTACATGTCCCATTCAAACTATGCATAGTTTGCACCCCCTTATCAAAATCCTTGATCCACATCTGGCAGAGGGAAGCCCCGATATAGTGTACAGTTTAACAGTGTTTAGTGTACTCTCTTATTTCCACGATTACGATCCGACCTCAAGTCATAAAGCATATGAGGCACTTCTGAAAACTATGACGAACGTCACATATTTCAAATATTCATGGCTATAGTTACAATATTACGAAGAAAGAGATTTAAAAACTATTTCCAAACGATTAACAATAGAAGCGATAAATTTTAAATCCCATTGTTTTTATTTTTGGATACCCTTTGGACCTTTCAATGAACCTCGTTCAAGTATATGTTCCGTGTGCGTTGTTCAGATTCGATAACTAGAATTCTGATTGGTTGAAAAAGTCACATGCAAAATCCTTCAGAAGTGAAACCTTATACGGGTAATTGTTAGATCTCGTATGAAGTATAACGAAATCCGAGTTCTATATTTTAATAAGATTGAGTCAACGGACAAACACAACACCATATACCAATACATTTCAAATATACTGGAGATTAAAGTTAAGGAGGGCGAGGGCTGACCCCGTTGTGCCGAGTTCTTAAAAACATTGTGTCACTCCCTTAACCTATTTTAACCCCAAGTCAGCAACGGTAAGTTACCTTAATATTTCATAATGGAATTTGAGGCAAATTTTTTGTTATTTTTTATTCAAATAAACTTGAGTTTGAATGATTTAAAGGTTAAAATAATTGTATAGCCACTGGTCGATTGATGACAGTTAGCAGTAGTCGGTGAGCAGATGATAATGGACAAACTGGACCGCTCATTGAAGTGAAAAGCTGTTCGTACGATCGACTGATTATATGGTCCAAGATGTGCTAATAATTTGAATCCATTTTTAAACATAATAAAAATTTAACAGAAAAGGATAATATTTTCATCCTATCAACAACAATAACTGTTTTGTTGGCGTCTTTAATTAAACACAATTGTCACATTATGGAAAATGTGGAAATATAAAAGTACAACTATGAAGTCGGTAGTTGCAAAATATGCATATGTATATGTCATTATTCTATAAATCCTCCCTTATTTTATTCCTGAATGCACTTTTCGGGGGGAGTTGAGCACAATTTGTAAATTCGACCTTACTGATCATTTCCTTTCTTAAACAGCTCGAAATTATTTTTTTAAAGATTTTCCTTCAAGATTTTACTATATGCTAATAATGTTTTAAATCTTCGAAGTGTCAACAATTCAGTCTTATGATAAAGTGGGGGTTTGTTGTCACATTCTTAGGAGTAAACAATTTGCAGTAGTTCAAGCAATTCCAGTTCATCGGGGCAATTGTGGTCACGTCTTCAAATGCTTAAAATGTTTGATCGATGATAAATCCGGTGACATTGCTGATTATAGAAGAACACGCTTGTGGTGCCGATTGAATTAATAAGGCTATACATGAGTGGGTCAAGTGTCATTCGTGGTTTCGTGTTGCAAGAACGTCTACTACGGAGTTCATAATTAAGTCATTGTCGTTTAGCTATTTTGTAAGATGTTCGCAGTTAATTGGTTCGAAAGTGTCGCGCAGAATGTAAATTTGCCACAGCTGAATGAATCTGATATGCCTGCCCTGACACTATGACGTAATTACAAGTTGAATACAACTATACTGGAGTAATGTCGTACTGCCTGTCTGTTTGAAACGACTTACGACTCAAGTTATCGGCATCCATGCCAGTATGCGTGAAACTGCTGCACAGCGTCTCCATGTCTCATACCAGAGAGTAGTTCAAATAGTTATGACGTCTTGTTAGGCTTTCTTCGTAAGATGACAGCAACAACAAAAAAACCCGGCCAAGATGTCATAAGTATTTGGACTTATCAGACACCACCGTATCTACGGCGCATTTTCTATAATGGTCACGTGACCGTTGCGTCCCAATTAACATTACTTGTGGTTTTTAAAGGTTTTCGAAATGGCAAAATGTTTCGTTCTGAGAACACCACAAATGATTAGAATTCATTTAAAAAAAAAAACTTTTTGAAGAATTTTCTCTCTTATTGAAATTAGTATAAACTGTTTGATTTCGACTGTTTGTTCTGTGACGATTTGCCTTATCAATTTTCTGATTTTCTGTTTAAATTAGATAAAGAACTTAATTTAAAAGTCGTTTCATATGCAAAACCGTACAATTTATAAAGCTTTTAAAACCAACATGCATAGACACAAAACATATACATAGACAACCATGCATGCACAATAAAAATAGATATACATTTTAAAACACACATGTCTATAAACACATTTTTTTGTACATGCCATACACATAGTCTGTTCGTGTATTTTAAAAAGATATACTAGTAGTTATAAGCACATACATTATATATGTATTAAGCTAAAGCATCTACACAACACAATCTGATTAAAATTTAGATCTATTAATTGTTAATAGCTAACTCGTCTATATGAGCATAAGGAAATCAGATATTTATAGTTTAATTAGATTGTTAAACAACAATTTATTTATATAATATTTCGTACATAGGCTGGTTGGTAATGATATACATGTTAATTGACTATATATGTAAATTATTGTATTATATGTACATGTACCAAGTTGTACTTTAAACTAAAAATTGCTATCTATCTTTCATATGTATACGCTAAACTAAAGCAGTTAAACAAGTATTAAGCCAAAGCTGTAAAAATATATATTACATGTAATTACATGAAGTATACAGAGATACTTATGAGTATGACGATAATTTAGGAATAAATAGTCTCTGAAGTATAACCATCGATATTAGAGAATTGGCGGCATTATTTCATATCAGCATTCTTTAATACGGCATTGTTTATAATATAAACTACGCTAAAATTAAGATTTTAATTGGTTAACAAGAGGGAGACAATTTTCGTCATTGTTTGTGACATTCAATTTCAAATTCAAAATTCGATAAAATAAATCAAATAATACATAGCTGAGAGAGGATAGGAAATAAATAACACATAGCTGAGAGGGTGATAGACAAGATTGTTACCCAGAGAAAACATTGTCAACCGAGGCGAATCATACTTCATGATAGAGGGAGGCCGGATGGGGTTTACAGAAGAAAAAATAATGGAAAAAAAAAGAAGCAGAATAAATGCTAAAAATATAAAGAATAGAGAATAATGGACAACAAAAATAAGATACAACTGCCCTTAAAAATTAAAGAATACAGAAATGAAGGTCCCAACTCCAGACCCTAATGATGAAGTTTCTTTGATAATTATTTCAAAACTGCCTATTCTCATGTAACAGTTGTGACTTAAATAGTTCCGCAATAAACTGGAAGTGAAATCTACCAGTTACTGTCTCTGTGAAGCCCAAGATATAGTAAGACGTCCTACACTTACTGACTTATGTAACAAATATATACATTGATATGTTGTCGTCTCATGTGTGGTTATTGAGCTGACGGGGAGATGCATAGTGCGGTGGTGACGCAACACATTATTCAAGTTTTTGTATTAAGGAATTATTTCATATTTGCTCTGGTACTTTATGATGTTGAGTTGTACGATGTGAGCAATTTTTAGATCTACTAGACAGTCATTTTCCGTTAAATGATGCATATAGAATCTTTATCTTTATCCAATGAGCATGGGTTTGTTTGTCAATAGCTAATAAATATTGCATAACATTGCTCACCACCATCACAACATGGTTAAAGCGTATACATTTATATCTATACACTGGGAAATATAGTGTTAAATATTACCTCTACTGTAAACATTGAAAACTTAAGCTTTTCAATTAATGATTGTCCCGTTTTAACATGCAAGGTCGCCATTTAATTATAAATTAACAAGAACACATCCTGGTAAATAGGAACAATAAAAATGAATTGAAATAAATATAAAATTTCCATATTATAATATAATTTCCCTTTTAAGAATAGCACATGACGAGTACAGCAGGCTATAGGAGTTTTGGGAAATATCGGTTTAAAATGTTGCTATGAGAAAAATTTCTCCTGGTGTACCAAACTTAAATTTATTTTTCTACCATATTGGTTGAAATGCGCGCGGGATCATCGGATGCATGATTTAATCTAGATACAGCAATGATGATTATGGCCAAGTCTAGTTTCAATTGGATCAGTAGTTTCAAAGGTGAACATTTTTTCTTAATTTAACAGACGACGACGGAGACTTCAACTGACGACGGTCGCTAAGTGATAGGAAAAGCTCAAACTGGCCCTGTAAATAAGGAAATGTTGTATAATTGGCAAATAAGAAAACAAAACTATCCACTAGAGACAAAAGGATGAGGATGTGGACAACTATAGCTAGGGCAGTGTATACTACCTAACCAGATGGAAAATATAAGGAAGGAGAAGAAATCTTTTTATTTTGGGGTCAATAAGTAGATGGTCAAGGACACTGTTACTAGAAATAAAAAACATATGAAAAAAATGATCTCTTGAAGGTAACTTGAGTTGCAAGATAGAAGATATACTGAGGAAGGGGTAAATGATATTATATATATTTCCATTAACCCATGAATACACGGAATAAAGGAATCTATACAGTAACTGTTTAAAACAATTTTAAAGTTATCGACTCAAATTTATTCAAGGTACTCATTTGATTACCGATTACATCTGATCCAATTTTATCAATTTTTTGTAAAGAAAAAAAGCACATTTTGTCACCTTCCGATGTCATAGATATAAGAAGATGTGGTATGAGTGCCAATTCGACAACTCTCCATCCAAGTTGCATGTAATGAAAATCAGCAATTTGACGGCAAAATAACAGTGAACCTTTAATTACAAAATTGTGATCGGATAAATTCAACACTTTTTCTGTGCTGTACCTCTATGAGTGGGGCTATAAAATGGTTTATACTTCCGTATTAAAAGTGTTCTGTCATATCATAAGATGATTATTATATTTCTCATGATATTACAGAAATGACGTAAAGCTGATAACAAAACATGTGTTACTGTAAATTAAACTGTTATTTCTCTATCTATTGTCCTGATAAGTGTTTTCACTTCAAAATTTTACTTTTTGCCCTAATATAAAGAATTTACATCTATCGATGATCTATATATTTGGGTTGACTAAGAGTTGAACAATGAGATATGTACCATTCTTCTACTGCATAATACCTTTTCAACTATTCTAATAAAAAGAAACTGACGGGTGTTACTAGTATAACAGAAACTGTTCTCCTACCCTTAGTACCTGAGTCAAACCCTTGTGTTTGTTGTTGTGCCCGAATTTTGATTTTCTGGGCTCTTGTTAGATTTTATTCCATGCTGCTTACTGTTTTGTTTTTTTAGATAATGTTTGTTTGCCCCATGGTGAGTTCCAATTTGTTTTCTGAACATCCATACATTTTTCTTCAAGTGATATGTCTACTTATCTATTATCTATCGTTCTTACTTTACCATTTAATGCCAAAAATTTTCTTTTTTCTGTATTGTTTGATTATGCACTTATTGTAAGTAGTCCTGTTTTTATTAATGCTATTCTTTGATGCAGTTATGTTTTTCTCTTTTTTTCCCTTTCTTTTTATTATTTTTTTCTTTTTTTTTTCGTTTTATTAATTGTCAGGTTCTGATGTTTCAAATATTTTTTTATTTTACTTGTGCGTTCGTTTCGTGTTTGTTTATTCAAGGAATGACTGTAATATTTTTTCTGTTTACGAATAAAAAACATCACAAATGTTGTGCACACTGAATAACCCGCGTGACAGTGGCTATCTTAATGGCAAACAGAAGTCTTCCTCGACATATGATCATTCTGAGATTTAAATATCATGTATATCCACCTCTGTCATGTTGTTTGTATGTTTCATTGTTCATTTCATTTAAAGGGGCACTAGCTGTCAAATTCATGTTCACTGGTTTGACTCAAATTCTTAAATTTGATTTATAACATACTAAAACGTATATTCAACTTACAATAAGTCTGAAATAAACAGTTAACACTGCATGTACTTGATAATATATAACAGAATTTCGTGTGTATTTTAGTCTAGACGCCATCTTATTAACTTTCGAGATGACCACCGTAGACTGCCGATTGTCATATAACCCGATATAAACATAAACATAAATATAAATAACTAGCGACATCGTGCATTTGGATTTGTCTAGGTCTGTTTGATTTCATGTTATAGGTTAAATAAAAAGTTAACTATCGTTTTTACCTGTATAAGAATGATTTTTTTGTGGATCGAATCAGTCAACGAAATGATTCACCTTAGTTTCACTTTCAATGTTGACATTCTTTTCCTTTTAATGGCTGGC
Source organism: Mytilus californianus (assembly GCF_021869535.1). Taxonomy (NCBI): domain Eukaryota; kingdom Metazoa; phylum Mollusca; class Bivalvia; order Mytilida; family Mytilidae; genus Mytilus; species Mytilus californianus. Next base: position 25,091,896 of record NW_026262668.1, read on the forward strand.
CACGATTTATACATGCGTAACCTACCTTTAGCTATTGGGTTAAATTGAAGGTGACGTGAATACGGATTTAATGAGGTCGAATTATTCACTTGCAAGTGAATAATTCATCAGCAATGTTTCTTTGCTTATTTTGACAAAATTGAACCAAATTGGTTGCTAAAAACGAATTATTATTTCATCATTTCACTTATATTAATGATTGAACCAAACAAAATCATATTCTAATTTTTTTCATATCTCGTAGCTAGTATAGTGCCCCTTTAATATGGAATAACTTTATGAAATATACGACAAAGAACTATCGAATTACAAGTATATGGTCAGAGCATCATATTGTAAATATGATAAACTTTTATTTTTCTTAATTTTCAAAATTACCCGCGTCTTCCACATTTTAGATATATAAACGAACACGTCATGTGATTTATGTGATTTATGTGGGTTGTTCCTAACAACGGACACACATCTTACTAACGATAGAAACAAAAGGTGTGAAAGATATTATCAACAGTTTTCTTGTTGTTGTATTTTCTGTGTGGGTTAAAAAGTAGTCTGGGTGTTACTAGTTATAATTTAAATGTTAACTTAGTGTAAATAAGTGCTTTAATGAACAATGTAGGTTGGGGTTTTGTCGCTTAAATTTTATATTTTTGAACAGGAATGAAATATGGCATCTACACTGACCACGTCGTGTGGTTCGTGTGGATACGAGGACATCACAAAAAATGCAAAGAAATGGTGTACCAATTGTGAAGAGGGATACTGTGGAGAATGTGAAAAATTCCAAAATTCTATGAAAGTTTCGAGAGATCACAAGAGGATTTCTTTTGAGGACTATTGTCATAGCTAGATCTATACTGTACGAAGCATGATATTGTTTCTCTGTCCTATATGTTCTCCCATTTATTTGTATTGTAGTCCTGTCATGTAATGTTGACATTTTAATGTTATATTTAACATTGCCATAAAAGCGGGAGGTTTGGCTAGCCACAAAACCAGGTTCAACCCACCATAGTTTTCTTAAAATGTCCTGTACCAAGTCAGGAAAATGGCCATTGTTATATTATAGTTCGTTTCTGTGTGTGTTACATTTTAATGTTGTGTTTCTGTTGTGTCGTAGTTCTCCTCTTATATTTGATGTGTTTTCCTCAGTTTTAGTTTGTAACCCGGATTTGTTTTTCTCTCAATCGATTTATAAATTTCGAACAGCGGTATACTACTGTTGCCTTTATTGCAGTATGCGTGGTCTGTATTCCGTCTGTACATAAATCGTGTTCCCCTTCCGATGTCATCTCCAGTGATAAAGCATCTAAATACATCAAACAATCAACTGCTCTCTCAGACTTAGAAGGGACTATCTCAATAACTTTGGATAACTTCAAGCATTGTATAAACGATCGAAAAAAAGCCTTGAAAAATGTTGTCCAAGACGAAAAAAAAAAATAAGGAAAACCATTACAAACACATGGATGAATCTCAATAAATACTTGGATAAACTAGAGAGAAAACTGCTTCTTGATTTGAAATCTAAACATGATTACTGTAAATCTAAAATCAAGAAAACTTTTAATCACTTGAAGCAAATGGAGAAAAAGGTAGAAAAACTGAGAGAACAGACACTTCAAATGAAACGTTTTGCATCTGACCTTCAAGTGTTTCTTGGAACGCGTCAATTAAACAAAATAATTAGTAAAAAGATTGAATTACTTAAAGAAGAGATCAGTGGTTGTACGAACAACAGAATGGAAAAAGAGATACATCATGTGATCGGTTCCTTTGTGAAGGAGGTAAAAGCGTTTGGAGAAATAAGAGTCAATGAAACCATGGCCGGTCTTCAATTTAAAGATGCAAAATCGACCAGGCTCAGATTCTGATACCTGGATCAATTCCAACTGTTTGTAATGCCAGTCTGCAGCTGAAAAAAAGTTTGATATCAAAGGATCAGATCGCGCAATTTCTGGCTGCATCAGTTTATCTGACAGCAGAATTATAATTGCCGACTATTATGGAAGTGGCAAGTTAATGGAATACAATAACAATGGAAAACATATTCGTTACATTCATGTCTCTGATAAACAACATAGTCTGATAGTAGTAGATACCGACCGTTTTGCTGTTACACATGGAGAGTCTAACTACCTAGAGATTACAAATAGTAAGAGTAATAGTGAAAGGAAAAAGTTGATATGTAGTAGTGGTTGTTGTGGAATATTTTAACATGACAAGAAGCTGTATCTTGTTGTTTTTAAACAAGGCATAGTGGTGATGGACTTGAATGGAGAGACATTAAATACAATCGATATCGATGTTTCAAAGGTGTACACATATAACAACGACCAGAGACAAGATACACTATACAGATATTGACAGTAATACAGTACATTGATGTAGTACGACAGGACAAGAAATCTGGGATTTCCAATCCGAGAGATATACCAATGGACAGGAATCTTAACGTTTTTTTGTAGGTTCACTGTCTAGCAACCTGACACTAATACAACATAAAGGGGAAAGATAGAAAGGTCTTACTTACTGATCGTGATGGACTAAATAATCCGGTAGCAGTGCATTACAACAAAGAAAAGAAGATTGTCTGTTTAGGCTACAAGTAAGGAAGCGTCGCATTGTATCAAGTGTCGAAAAAGTACTCGTGCACATCAGAATGAAGTCCTTACTGTTTGTAATGGTTTGTCTGATATTAAGTATTTAAACGATGTTACATTTTCACATTCTATAAAAAGACGAATACTTCACCTGGGACAAAGTCATTGGTTTGGTTATTAAATTCGAAAAAAAAAAATTGCTTGAAATACTAAGTAATCACACGAAAACACATTATAATACTATTCTATAATTAAATGCCTTTTTTTTTCGAGCCTTCGACTTTAGTCGAAAAAGCGAGACATAGCGATCCTACATTCATTCGTCGTCGTCGTCCACAAATATTCACTCTGTGGTTAAAATTTTTGAAATTTTAATAACTTTCTTAAACTATCCTAGATTTCTACCAGACTTGGACAGAAGCTTGTTTATGATCATAAGATAGTATCCAGAAGTAAATTTTGTAAAAATAAAATTCCAGTTTTCATATTTTACTTATAAATGGACTTAGTTTTTCTGCCGGGAAATATTACATTCACTCTGTGGTTAAAGTTTTTAAATTTTTAATAACTTTCTTAAACTATCCTTGATTTCTACCAAACTTGGACAGAAGCTTGTTTATGATCATTAAATAGTATGTAGAAGTAAATTTTGTAAAAAAATTAATTCCATTTTTTCCTTATTTTACTTTTAAATGATCTTAGATTTTCTGCCAGGAAACAACACATATACTGTGTGGTTAAAGTTTTTAAAATTTAAATAATTTTCTTATACTATTTTGGATTTGTACCAAACTTGGACAGAAGCTTGTTTATGATCAAGAGCTAGTATGTATCTAGAAGGAAATTTTGTAAAAAAATAAATCTATTTTTTCCGTATTTTACTTTTGAATGGACTTAGATTTTCTGCCAGGAAACAACATATTCACTCTGTGGTTAAAGTTTTTAAAATTTTAATAACTTTCTTATACTATTTGTACCAAACTTGGACAGAAGCTTGTTTATGATCAAATGCTAGTATCTAGAAGGAAATTTTGTTTTCTTCCAGTTAACATTACATTCAGTCTGCAGTTAAAGTTTTTAAACATTTATTAGATTCATAAACTATCCTGGATTTTTACCAAACTTGGACTGAATCTTCTTACTATCAAAAGATAGTATCAAGAGGAATATTTTTATTGATTTACTTCCTCATTTTTGTTGAGCCTGCGATTAACAGAAAAAGAAGGCGAGACACTGAGTTCCGCGGAACCCTTACGATTTTTTTTTTAGTACAAATAGATATCCGTTAGCCTTTCAGATTAAATTGACCAAGTTTGATAAAGGTTAGATATCTATTTTGATAAATTGATCAAATTCACGAACACGAAACATTTGATTTAATTCAACAGTCTATACTCTCTCTCTCTGTAAGACATCTGATCGCCATAAAAAAAACATAGCATGTAGGGTTTAACCTTTAAGTTTTTTTTGATATTATAACCTTTAAGATTTTGTTATATCCATTTTTATATACATATATTCGTAAATATTTAGTGTACGGAAAATTGCAAAGAAATATCAACTTGTATTCTTTGAAACATGATGTATCAAACCAACAATCAAAGTCGATAATCATAAAGCTCCTAATGTATTCAACATAAAAATAAGGAGATGTTTTAGAAGGGAAATGAGAAAATGTTCCACCAGAGAACAAAGGAGGAGGATGTCAACAATTATACGCCATTATCGTACGGCTTTCAACAATGAACCGAGCCCATACCATATAGTGTAAAACGATAATGGCCCCCTCATGAAAAAAATATGAAACGATTCAAAAAAGAACACCAACGGCCTGATTTATGGTAAAAACAATAAACGAAAATATGACAAACAGCAACTAACGACAACCACTGAATTTCAGGCTAGGATATATAAATCCTTCGACTTAAAATGTTTGGATTTGAGCGTTCCTGATCAGGGAAAATTGTGATTCGGACGCCTCAAATTTAAACGGTTTTATTTTCATATTCATTATACTTACTACACATAGAATTGCATAATTCTTTTTTTTAATTTCTGAAATAGTACTGGTATCTTCCATGTGAAGTGTACTAGCCATTAAGGATGTCATAACTTAGGCAGAGGAGTGAATGAGGTAGCGTGGAAAAGGGAACTATTTTTCCCAACGCCATCATTTAGCATAACTAATATAAGAAGTCTTTAAAAAAGTAAGATATCCTAATTCTTGTGAATCATTTATTCGTTTACAGTGTATTTTATTCTTTGTCAAATAAAAAAACAGGAATTCCGGAGTGGTGATAAGACCAAGTCGTAATGATCATTGGAACTACATATCTAACATCCAATATAACATATGAATGAAGAAAAACGGACATTAAAATTACCAACGACATTGTTGATTATTAACACAATTAGAATCATCTTTTGTATCACATAGTCACATATTAAATCAAGTATGTAATATGATCAATAATTTAATTATTATTAGACACAAATTTTAGAAACTATAAACGAAGTAAATATCTTATTTTCAATTGTAAGAAGAAATATTTGTCGGGAATGTTTTCTTAATATTAATTTTATCGATCTATTTACAATTGTGATTATAAGTATATGACTACGGCAGCCACATGCAAAACAGAATGTTTCTTTTAATATTCCGGATTCATTTTTTCTATATTTGAGGATGATTGTCTTTGGTAATTTTAAAACATATATATATATATGAATATATATAAATAAAGTGTTTCCTGCAGCTTTTGAAAAGGGCAGAGTATCTGTTTTTCTCACAGGTCACTCTTAGCGCGATTGGCTACACTTTAAGGGCATCCTTTGCACTGAGGACTTCACTTTTAGGGCACTCTTTACATAGATAAAAAGGTACTTTAATGGATAGGAATTTAATCGTATATACCATTTTTTCATATTTTTTGGTAAGAAATAAAGATACAGATGTAGGTATATTAGGTTGTTAATTTATTTCCTTTTTGTAATAAAATTATCACTTCTAGACTCAGCTAATAGAATCGTTATCATGTTCTTTGTGCAACTGCCCCATTTCAATCAATAACTCCAGTTATAAACTTTAATACTGGATCACTGAGACTGATTCTCTAAGGATGTGTTGTGAAAGTGGACTTTGCATGACCAAGAGCATATGTAATGCATTGCGTTTAGATGCACAAAAGAATTCGAAGTGCCAAATACCTTTTGGATCTCGCATGTGTATACCAATCAAAGCTACCTTGGCTCATAACTGAACAAATATTTTAAGGATATTCAAAGATTTGTATAACAAGACCAACTATGCATATTCTTCTTCATTTCATCTGGTTTCCATCTGTGTTTATTTCTGTTTTTTGTTTTTTATTGAAACGTTGTTGATTTTTCGTACTATTCAAAACTATATCAGCTATATTCTTAGCTTTAATTTTATTAAGATAACAACAGTATGAAAGTCGTTGTAAATTCACACCCAATCCGACGTCTCGACCGACCAAATAGTATAAAGAGAAAATATAAAAAAACATCGGATTGTAATGTTCATGCATCGTAAAATTATAACTCAAACGATCGTCTGGTTCCCTTTTAAATTGTTTACATTTTAAATTCGTAGAGGTACACATCGATGTTATCCATATATTTAGGTTCAATCATGAATCGTATTTGTACTCTGTTGCTTCAAACTGTTCAAACATAAGTATGAAATTTAATAAATGCCTGCCATTAAAATTTTTATTTCGTTCCAAGGGAAATAACTCGAAATGGCCTTGCTAATAGATGATGCAGAACCGATATTAAATTACGACGGGGCGTTCTAAAATACGACGGAAAAGAGGCATGGCGCCAAATTTTTTCCTAAAAAGGGTAGGTCGTCAAGAAAACACGGCAGGTACCATACCACGCCAAAACCTCCTGCAGGAAACACTATATATATAGATATATAAATATATATAATAAGTACGTCTAAACAAGTGACAACTCTTCGACAGATCCATCCATTGGATCACCAGTGAAGATGATACACGGTTGAAAACACATATTATATTCATAATTACTCTAAATATCAGCACAACAATGTTAAATCTGCAAATTTGCGGAAGCAAATATTTTTTTTTTATTATATATTGTGTTTTCCTTTTTTATATTCATTTTATTCATGATATAATTGTAACCAAATCATTGTATAGAGTAGCATGCGGATAGGAGCTTTAACTGCCGGGGAGTTTGACTGTATCAAACACTTCTCTGCAATACAAACACGATTTATTGTCATGATAAAAACAAAATGAATAACATGAAACAGAATAAGACCGGACAATTGAATTTCAACCAAAAATTATTTTGTCCGGCGTCCGAAGACAACAAGCTTGCAAATAAAACATTTATAAAAAAACATCCGTTGTTTAATTTGCGTTTCAGACATTTCTTTCACTCCGTTTCGGACTTTTTTCGTTAGTTTTCATCAATGTATGACTCATAAAAATATGCCTTCAAAAATTCTAATGTATAAATTTATTATTTTCAATACCGTATCATTTACATAATCAAAACCAAATTGTGCACTAGTTGTTTCCCAAATCCTTAAAATTGATCTATTCTGTTTAGGAAATATTTTCCTTTACACCATTTGTGTAGAGAATGCAGATCAGAGCTTGAACTGCCGGAGGTTTGACTGTATCTAACACTTCTTACTTCTCTGCAAAACAAACATCATCTATTGTCATGATCAACAAAATAAACAACTTTAGAACGTGATAATTAAATTTTCTACCAAAAAAAAAAAAAAAAAATTGCACGGCGTCCCAGAACAGACAGCTTCGCAACGAAAATGTTAAAGCAAAAACATCCATCTGTGTTATGTATGTTTCTTTAACTTAAGTACGTGTACATGTAACTTTAATTTATATTATATTATTTTTAATATTTCATCTTTCTTTGTCATTTTTGTTTGTGTTGATATTTGCATTTTTGTTCATAGAGAATTTTTTTATCTTATGTCAGAAACAATCGGGTTAAACAAGGACTTAAATCACAAACATGACAACCAAGCTTTAGCATGCTAGAAATCGCAATTTAAAATTCCCGCAATTATACTTTAGCGATAACCGTCGTATGTCCATTATTAGCTTCATACTTCAAAGTCCCATTCTTATATTAACAGTTTTGAGTGCTGCTAATTAACATGTTAATTGCACTCATTTGTATGCGCTTATTTAAAGCAGGGATATAATAGTCTTGTGCTAATCGTTGGTGACAGTCGATAATGCTTGTTTTTCATTCATTGCTTTGCAATTGATTTGCAGGATATTTTGTTTTCAATAGTACTTTCATAGCTTACTATACGTCAAAGCAACGTTACGTAACGCTACCATAGTAACAAAAAACACATAAAGTTTACTTGAAATTGGGTATAAAACCACAATAAACTATTCGAAATGTAAGTTTATTTTCCGGTCAGTTTATTTTTTAAAGACAATGGTTTATACTTCTTTATTATAGGTGTTCTGTCATATCATAAGATATTTTATTTCTCTTCACGTCATGTCCCTAGTGATATTACAGAACAAAAAAGTCCATAACAAAACATTTGCTACAATGAATAAAACTGCTTTTCTTTCATCTCTTGTCTTAAGCTTGAAACTTGTTTTAATTTCAAAATTTCCCTTTCGGCCTTGATATAGAGTATTTGATGGTTTATATAGTTGGTTTGTCTGAGAGTTGAAACAGGAGATATTTACCAGTCTTTTTGGTTGTATCTTTTCAACTGTTTCGGTTCTGATACATCCTTAGCGTTCAAGTATTCGGCTGTGAGAGTTCCTGATGAATTAAGGTAAATCTTGAAAAAAATAATTGCTTTCATCTTGTACTGAATAATGCCTTTTAAATTATTTTGATAAAAATTAAAATGACGAATGGTCTCTATTAGAACAGTAACTGTTGTCCTATCCGGATAACCTGTGTCAAACCCTTGTGCATATTTGTTGTAGTAAGTGTTTCTCAAATTTTAGTTTTTTCGACTAATTTTAGTCTTTTAGCCATGCTGCTTACTGTTTTTTTATAATGTTTTTTCCCCCCATGGTAAATTCTAAATTTGTTTTAATATCCATATAGTTTCTTCAAGTGAAATGTTTTCCTATCTAAGATCTATATTTTTTACTCAACCTGTTTATGTCTAAGATTCTTTATTCTGTTTGATTTGATTATGCTCTTATTGTCAGAAGTCCTGATTCCATAAATACTATACTTTGATACGGTTATGTTTGAATAGTATTGTTTTACGTGTACAAAGTTCTTTTTTTTTATTCTTTTCTATTAAATATCATTGGTATTGATTTTTTTTCAATTTATTGTTAGGTTATTGTTTTTTGTAACATTTTTTACTTTACTAAACTGTTAATTATATTTGTGCGTTCGTTTTGTGTTTGTTTATAATCCATCGATCGACATTTATGTAGTTTTTAGTGCAGAAAAGAAAGTTTTACCCAGCCATGTGTTATTGGACCTTTCCCCTTTCTTCATGAGGGTGTGGATGGGGCTTTACAGAATAGAGAATAATAGGCAAAAAATACAGAATAGAGAAAAATACATAAAAAAAGAATACAGAATAATGGGCAAAAAGTATAAAGAATAGAGAAAAATGACCTAAAGAATTAGAGAATACAGAAATGAAGGAACCCCACCCAGACCCTCCTTTATGGTAAACAGGAGTAAAACATAATAATTCATTCGATATGCTCGATCTGGGAATGACATCTCTTGTATATTTCATTGTTCATCATTTCTAGGGATAACTTTATGAAATCAACGTCGAAGACCTATCGATTTATATGGTCTGAGCATCTAACTGATAAATATGAAAAGCGTTATGTTTCATAATTTTTAAATTTACCCGTGTCTTTCACTTTTTAAATGTATAAACATCAAACTTGCTCAACAATGCATACAAGGAATATATTCAGTTGCATAGCATGAACAAAGGTCATAACTCTTGGTTCACATACCTACTCTTTTATGGTGAAAAAGTAAGCATTGAACTGACCATTTGTAAGACCTGGAGTAAACAGAAATATAAAAAAATCACTTAAAATCTGTCTCAAAAACAGCTTCCTAGATACCTGGAAGGAAGTAAGGTCTTCTTATTTACACGATAAAGGCAAATTAAGTACATAATTTACATTCAAATTCTCCTTTGGTAGAGATAACTATTTATCCTTTACACATACTAATGATTGGAAAATTCTCACATAATTGAGATTGAGTAATCACAAATTAAGAATTGAAACTGGCCGTCATGAACGCATGCTCAACTCCTCAGGTAAATTGTAATATATCCAAAGATGTGAAAGACTTTGTAATTATTGATTTTGAATGTGATTGAAGACAAGCTCCAATTTAGTATTGGAATGTCCTTTTTATGCAGCATCAAGAAAAGTTTTACTAGATAGTCTATTTATTGAATATTCAAATTTCAAAATACTAAACTTAGAGAATTTATTCATTTGGATTATGTCAAATAACGACAAAAACTTTATAACATTTTTATGCAAATACCTGAACATAAGTTTTGAAACTAGGAAACTAAAAATTGGAAAATAAATTTACTAAATTGACACACCTTACTGCAGGTTTTTAGTGACATTATATAGATTGAAGTTATCTTTCTTTCACCCAGCTGGCTCTCTCACAAATTGTTTGACTAATAGTATGTACATGTTATATAAATCATAAAATAATGTTTAATGAATGTTTTTGTCTGAAATGAATGTATACATGTTTGTATTTTATTATTTTCTTGTTTGTAATTGATATGCCCTTAAGGGCCCTTTAATTAGGAAATGAAATGATTTGATTTGATTTGATTTCATTTGATTTGAACAAACAGGTCATGTGATTTATGCGGCTTGTTCCTGTTGACGCACACAACATTAGATTAACGATAGAAAGTTGAGAAAGATAGTATCATCAGTTTTCCTGTTGTTTATCATATTCACGGGTAAGTAATAGTTACAATGTATCTCCAAACTTAGTGTAAATAATTACTTTAGTGAACAAAGTAAAATCTTAAAAGTAACAAACGTTCTTGTTGATTTTCAAGCTCAACAACAAGATCGAACAAAGTAACATTTTCCTTTCCATGTCTTTGTCTTGGTACTTAACCAGAACAGTTATAATTTGACGTGCCGAAATAGAATTTGGTATTTGTTGATATGTTGAAACTATTTGCTACCATTCACAACCTGAAAAAGGCTTCATACTTCATACATTTTCAAAACAAACAAATAAACAACAGAACTGTTATCATAATAGTTTTAAATAGGGATTGCTTTTTGGGTCAATTCAATTGCTATATAATATTAAGGATGTCCCCTACTCTGTTTCAAAATAACAAGCTTTTTAAAAGACTGTTATAAATTGATAGTATGTAAATAAAGGAACTAAAAAAGCATAAAAAGATGAAGGATCCGTGTACTTTATTTTTAGATATAAGCCATTGAAAATTTGGCGTGAAATGATTCTCTCTAGATTTTTCATACATTTAACACTGGCGCCTTTTTTCTTACAAAAACTAAGAAAAAATAACAAAGAATTTATAAAATTTTCAAATATGGCTTTTAAAACTATATGTAATAATATTATGAAAAGAAAAGTTTTAATGGCACTACATGGATAACACCAGAAGATTCCGAATATCTGGCAAAAAATTCAAAAACATGAGTAGCGAACATCTTTAAAGATTGAGCAGCATGAATCCTAAAATCAACCGAAGAGCGGTGGGAGAGGGTTAGGAGGTTAGGTTAGCTCGTGTGCTATGATTGTTAAACAGTTTTAATTACTCCATTATTGGCATCAATGTGACGATAACAGCAAGTAACATTTTATTATAATTCGCTTTCGGGTATGTCATAATCGAAGAAAAGAGGATCACAGTGTGCTTGAGTTCGACATACTGCTATAATTAATCATTGTGAGTGTGACCTCCGTTTATTTTAGCTACTTATTTCCTTCTCTTGTGTAAAAACGTTTAAATTTCTCGGGTTGTTTCCCTAACGTCAAATAACATTTACGTTGGCATGTAAGGTGTAAAATAATCCAACTTACAAACGTTTACATGGTAATGGAACGATGCATGACACGTTTGTGTCATAGCTTGCTTATATGCTATGGTGAATCTGACATTTTTGTGATGTAGTCTTGCAGCGGGATACCAAACTTACAAAATTTAGATTCTTCTTATGACATGATAAATTTCCTATGTTTTCATGATTAATCGATTTAAAAGAAGTTCTGTTTAAGACGATGGTGGAACGGTGAAGTTTGAAAACATTGAAATAAAAGATTTATTTTTCATTTTTCATGTTTCCGAATGACTTAGTTGAATATAGGTAGAAATCCGTGTGGCAAAGTGCGTTTTATCAGTGCCATATTTTTGTTCTTTAGTACACTACTCGTTAAAGTGCCAGTTATGTGAAATTAAAGTAAGAACTAAGCCTATTGAATTTGTAGACTGGTTGGTAATTCAAAGGAACAACTGTTTATGCCAATCGAAGAATTTTTTTCCCTTTGTCACAAGTATATTTTAATGCAACATAATTATTTTCAATTTATCGTTATATTTATACATTTTGTAATCAAAAACAAGGTATACCATATACAGAATATTGTTCTTTGTTTAACTAATTAATCAATAATAATTTGTTTTCCTTTTTTCTCTAGATTTGCAACAGTACTAGATATTTAGTTGGTACATTTTTTTTTGGTAGTTTCTAACAAGTGGAAACACTTGATTGCCTATAACTATAATGTCAATTGAGGACATGCAATAAGCACAACTGTTTCTGTATAATTGTATTCTGAGACAAGAATTGCAATTAAATTTAAACAATTATAAAAAAAAAAAAAAAATTGAAAAAATACAAATCGTCGTACGGTGACCTGTAGCTGTTAATGTCTGTGTCATTTGGTCTCTTGTGGAGAGTTGTCTAATTGGCATTTATACCACATCTTCTTATATTATAAATGGTAAGATATAAACCAAACATTATAGCGTAATGACCAAACAAGCACTTCTTTTTTAAGTCTCACTGCTTCTGCTTATCAGTTTTAAAAAGAAAAGTCACTTCACCTTATGATACTGAGGTTGTTAAATCAATTATCAATAGTCTTTTCCTGTTTTTGATCAATATAGTTTCTCCTGTACGCTGTACGTGGTGTAATTCTTTTATATGAATGTATGAATATTGTTAGTGTTTCATAAGCCTCTAAAGGCTGGCTGATATATTATAATATTGCTTATATATTGAAATGTAATAATGATCAGGGCGATTAAAATTCATAATTGGCGAAATAATTTGGCGAAAGAAATATAACGTTCGATTTTATCCATCTTGTGTACTTCTTTTGGGTTTCTCGGACTTAACCGGATCAGACAATACTGGGAATTCACCTTGAACTCGATACCATTTTGACAGAAAATCAATAATCAGCTGATAGTATTTTATAGCTATAGGCAAAAATGGACTAATTAATAAAGGTGTTGATTGTATTGTATAATGAAAAGGTGTGATTGAATGGCGTCACATGTCACCTAAAGGATTTATTTACAACTTTGATATAAATAATTGTTTTGAAATGGGTACTTCACAATCGTTTTAGCGACAAAGTGTTTGGAGTATCGTTTTACGTCTCCTCTTTCTCTTTTTGGCGATATTCCGGAAGAAAACTGTTGTTTTGACCAAAAATATTCAAAATCAAGAAAAATCTTCAACTTTTTCGAAATTTTATCCTTTAACTTTGATAGAAATAATTGATTTGAAGTGGGTACTTTACAATCGTTTTACGACTGACGTGTTTAAAGCATAGTTTTACGTCTCGACTAATGCTTTATATACCATGGTCCGGAAAAGAAAACTGTTGTTATGAAGAAATATTCAACTAGACGGGAAGTATATATCCGATAAACTTAATTGAAGAAGAATTACGTATTCAATAATGACGATTTCATGATCTAATTTTTGCAATTTTACAGTATCGTTTAAAAAGAAAATGTTTAGTGGTTTTATTATTACAATGAAGCTTTAAATATAGACTTGTAGAATTATCATAGACAACAATGTGTCAAAATGTTTTTTTTTTTTGTTAGAAAGAAGGAAAATTTTAAACGAAAAATATGTTAATGATAGTTGGCGAAAAAAAAATGAAAGTGGCGCAAAATATATTCTTTTGGCGAAAGAGGTTGCGAAAAAGAAATTGACTAAGGGGAAATCCTGATAATGATGTTATATTATGTATGTTGTACCAGGATGCACTTTAAATTAAATAGATTTAAATCTATAAATATAAATCACAAAAACATTGACTTAGCGGCAATTGCTTTGTATCGCTCTCGCGCTTTGATTTGTAAAAGATACAAACCTTTGTAAACAACATATTTGGAGGGAAAGGTGAAATATTATTTAGAAAAATCTTGTTCAATATTTGCTGCCTCAAACATGGACAAATAGAGATGATAGTAAACGTCAATGTCAGTACAAGCAGCCAAACAACACTTAAACCGAAAACTCTAAAAACCAACTATGCTCTTTAAAAAAATCGTTTATGACAAACTATGAATCAATTAAACACATTACTAAGAGAAAGGATTAAACAATATGTACATCGTACAGAAATATGCATTTTTTTTAATCTTTTCTCTTAGTAATGTGTTTAATTGATTCATAGTTTGTCATAAACGATTTTTTTTTAAGAGCATAGTTGGTTTTTAGAGTTTTCGGTTTTAGTGAACGGCGAGCTTTTTCGACACAACTACCAAATGGATTATTCCAGACTAGGGTTTCAATTAATGTTTTACCTCAAGTGGAAGCAAATACCATTTAAAATTTGTTTGATATGAATTAAATAAGATCTAGGATGTATGTCAATGACCTAGAGACGGCAACGATACACAAAAAAAAGAAGTCATTTAAATAAATATTTCAAGCAGAATTTATCAAATTGGAAGTTACCAGATGGATTTGGCTATTACCCTTAGGTTCATTTAGTTCATATTAAGCTTCACGTGTTTCGGTACTTATACATACTTGGCTCTCAAATACTAATATGGCTTCGAGCGTTCCTGATGAAAGTAAATCCACAAAAGCGCTTTAGACACATTACATTTATAAAGTGTTATTTTACATTTTTATTATAAAACTGCTCCCCTAAACACCACACCAATTATAAAATCCGTCACTACTACTGTAATTACTAGCCAGTCAACACCGAGGTTGTGAGTTCGAACCCCGCTCGTGCGGGTACACTCGACTCCAATCTTAATTGACTAGGATTGTCAGTTTTCCTATCAAAGGTCTGTGGTTTTCGCCGGGCACTCCGGCTTCCTCCACCAATAAAAACTGACCGCCACGAAATAGCCCAAAAGCGGTGCTTAAAAGTGGCGTTAAAACACCAACAATCAATCAATCAATAAAACTGCTCCCCTAAACACCTCTCCAATTATAAAATCCGTCACAAAATGCGTTCGACCCCGATGATAATTGACAAGGAATGTAAGTTTTCTTGCCGAATGTCGGCGGTTCTCTCTGAGCAAGCCAGCATCTTCCACATTAAAACAGGCCACCAGTATATTAATAGTAAACATGCAGTGCCCGAAATGGCGTTATACACCAACAACAAACAATCAATTAAAATCTATTTTGACGTTAAAGAATTCTAGATATTCTAATTTGCTAAAATACTATATATTTACACAGGAACGAATTTACATATGTCAGCAAAACTGACCATATCGTGTGGTTCGTGTTCATACGAGGACATCACAAAAAATGCAAAGCAATGGTGTACCAATTGTGAAGAGGGATTCTGTGGAGAATGTGAAAAATACCATAAATCTTTGAAAGTTTTGAGAGATCACAAGATGATTTCTATTGAGGACTATCGTCAAATAGAAGACATTTCAGTAAATCTAAATTGTGAGATGCATGGTAAAAAGCTTGATCTATACTGTACGAAGCACGATATTGCGGTTTGTGTAGTCTGTATTCCGTCTGAACATAAATCATGCACCTCTTCTGATGTAATCTCCATTGATGAAGCATCTCAAAACGCCAAACAATCAACTGCTCTCTCAGACTTAGAAGGGACTATATCACTAACTTTGGATAACTTCAAGCATTGTATAAACGATCGAGAAAAAGCCGTGACAAATGTGGACGAAGACGAACAAACAATACGTAAAACGATTACAGACACACGGAAGAATCTCAATACATACTTGGATGAACTCGAAAGAAAACTGCTCCTAGATTTGAAATCCAAACATGATAACTGTAAATCTAAAATCATGAAAATTCTCACTCAATTGAAGCAAATGGAGAAAGAAGTAGAAAAACTGAGAGAGCAGACACTTCAAATGAAACGTTTTGCATCTGACCTTCAAGTCTTTCTGGGTACGCGTCAATTAAGCAAAACAGTAAGTGAAAAAATTGGATCGCTAAAAGAAGAGATCAGAGGTTGCACGAATAGCAGAATGGAAAAAGATATACATGACGTGATCGGTTCCTTGATGAAGGAGGTAAAACAGTTTGGAGAAATAAGAGTCAGTGAAACTATGGCCGATCTGCAATTAAAAGACGTAAAGACCGACCATGCTCAGATACAGATACATAGATTGTCGCAAAATATTTGTAATGTCAATATCAAGCTTAAACAGAAGTTTAATTTAAAAGAATCAGAAGCTTCAATCAGTGGCTGCATCGTCTTACCTGACGACCGAATAATAATTGCAGACTATTTTGGATGTGGTAAATTGATTGAATACAATAACAATGGAAGACGTATACGTGACATTCCTGTCGCAGATAAACCGTACGGTCTTACAGCAGTAGACATCGATTGTATTGCTGTTACATATGGACAGTTTAAATACCTAGAGATTATAAACACTAAGAATACTAGTGAAAGGAAGAAGGTACAATGTAGTAGTTGCTGCTATGGAATATCTTACCAGGACCAGAAGATGTATGTTATTGTTTACGAACAAGGCATAGTGGTGATGGACTTGAAAGGGAAGACATTAAATACAATCGATGTCAATGTTTCAAGGGTGTATTTTATAACAACGACCAGTGACAGGATATACTATACAGACCTGACCAGTAATACAGTGCACTGCCGTAGTATGACAGGACAAGAAATATGGGTATTCAATGATCAGTCTATTTCCAATCCGAGAGGGCTGACAGTGGACAGTAATCAGAACGTATATGTTGTAGGTGAATTGTCTGACAACTTGACAGTAATACAACATGACGGGAAAGGTAGTAAGGTCTTACTTACTGATCGTGATGGACTTAATAATCCGATCGAAGTGCATTGCAACAAAGAAAATGACATTGTCTGTTTAGGGTACAAGAAAGGAAGCGTCGCATGGTATCAAGTGTCATAGAAATAAATGTTCACAATAGAATGAAGTAATTACTGTTTGTAATGAATTGCCTGACATTAGATTTATATGACATTTTAACATTCTTTAAAAAGACGATTACATCACGTGGGACAAATGTGTCATTGGTTTGAATATTAAATTCGAAAAAGAATTACTTTTGCTTAAGATACTCATTTATCACATGAAAACGCATTACAATACCTTAATATAATTAAGTGCTTTTTGTTTAGTACTAATAGATATCTGTTAGCTTTTCAGATTAAATTGAACACATTTAATAAAGGTTGGATATCTATTTTAATAAATTGATGAAATTCACGTTCACGATACATATGATTAAATTGAACGGCATACAACCCTTCTCTGTAAGACACCTTTTTGGCATAAAAACATTCGTACATATATATTTTGGTAGATATTCTGTGCATAGAAATAACAACTAGCATTCTTTGAAACAGTGATTTATCAAACCAACAATCAAAATCGATACCGGTCATAAAGCTCCTCACGTATTCTATATAAAAAAGGCAGATGTGTTAGAATGGCAATGAGATAATTATCCACCACAGAACAAAGGACAAGAATATAAACAACTATATGTCATAGTACGGCTTTAAACAATGAACAAAATCCATACTGCATAGTATAAAACTATAATGACCCCGGCATGAAAAAAAAAAAAAAAAAAAAACCTGAAACGACAAAAAAAAAAAAGAACCCTACGGCCTGATTTATGGTAAAACAATGAACGAAAAACAATATTGCAAACTACAACCAACAACATCCACTGAATAACAAGCAAAAGCAAGGTAAACTGAGAAATGTGATTCGGACGACCTAATTTTATAAATTGTTATTTTCCTTGTCGTTATACCAACAACAGAAAGAATTGTATAATTCCTAGTATATTTCTAAAATAGCACTAGTATCTTCAGCGTGAATTACGATAGCACATTGAGGATGTCATAATTGAGGCAGCGGAATGAACGATTTAACGGGTCATAGGCTTATATTTTTCCCAAATGACACCATTGAGCATTAACAATATGAGAAACCTTTTAAAAACATGAGATATCCCAATTCTTGTAAATTGGAGGAGTGGTAATTTGTTAGTTTATAGTATATTTGTGTCCTTGCCACATCATTTTGATGACCACAAAAACTTTAAATCTCTCTCAATTTATCTAACAATTCTACACAAATCATCTTCAGACACCTTTGGCATTTACAGATGATACCAAAGGCTGAATCAAAACGCATAAGTCGATGAGAGACTGACAAAGTCATGACAAAAAAAAATAAATAAAAAAAAAAAAAAACAACGAAAAAAAACAACAAAATCTTACAAACACTTCCTACGAAACTAAAGATTGAACAACAGTAACCCTACCGAAAACTCGGAGTGATCTCAGGGACATCCGAAAGGTGATTAGATCAAGCCAAACGTGAGGCACCCGTCTTGTTGTCTAAATTAGCTGTATATCTAACCTGTATAAAATATAAAGGAAGAAAAACGGACATTGGCATTAACATTGCCGATAGTTAGCACAATTATGTAACAGACTTTTATCATATTAGAATCATTTTTTGTATCACATACATTTGTAGTCACTTATTCAATCAAGTATGTAATTTTGTCAATAGATTAAATATTGATAGAAACAATAGTTAGCTGTGTTGTATATCTGTGAAGTATATCTGCACATATTTGGCTGCTGGATGCCAATGAATTAACAAATTATGTTTGTTTGAGCTACTCATCCAATTTCTAATTATAACAGAACTATAAACAACCCTCCTACAAATGAGAGGTATAGCTAGCTATACAACCAGGTTTAAACCACCATTTTGTTTCGGAAGAAACCACCGTCTTATTGGTATTGTATCGATCCTCTGAACTTTGTGAATTGTTAAATCTCTAACTACTAGTAGTATTCTTTATTTTTAGCCATGCTATTCGATGCATGTTTGTGGTTTTTTTTTACCAAACGTTTGAAAGTTCAAATTCGCAATGCAATTTCAGGGATCTAGCTATAATAGCTTCAAATCTACGACGTATCAACAATTTTGTCTATTGATACAGTGGGAGCTTGTTGTTACATTCTAACGGGTATAGATATTTACAGCATTTCGAGCAATTCCCATACATTGGGGTAATCTTGGTCACGTCTTTAAATTCATCCCATAAATGCTCGATTGTAGGATTTTAAGTAGTAGAAGTTTCAATCCGTACCTGATTATTTTGCATTCTACCGTACTATGTCAGGTTGTGATGAAACATTTTTTTTCGAGATTTCGCTAAGTTTTAGTCATTTAATGGTTTATACAAACACTTTTTTGAACCTTCTCAATGTTTGTTTTCAAACCTAAAAGACGAAAATACTACACTATACATAAAATAAGATTTTCGGCTTATTTGTAAAGAGCCCAAATAAATCGAAATCTACTAACATAAAGCAAACTTTCAAGCTTTGATCGCTATTGTTGAAATATTTGAATTAATTATAAGCTATAATTTCTTTGCATAACGTCATCTACATGCACACATCGAAACTCAATGCATGCAGAGTTTTAGACACGATTACATAATGTTTTATTTTAATACTTTTTTTGGAATCTGATAGAAGTATGTTCGAATGTTAATGAGGCTCTAGCTGTTATATTCGCTTTTCCAAAAGCAGTAATTTTTATCTATCATGCCGTTTTTATCAATGACACCGATGACTACCTGCATTTTACAACATTGTTTATTGTAGCTTCAAAAACAAGTCGATATGTACATCATACAAGAAGGCATTTTTTTCTTCATGGTCTGATTTTAACTTGGAATGTGCATGTTTTATTTAAATTATTTCAATTAACTTTTGGTCTTTATATATCTTGACTGTAAAGAAAACCAAATTGTCAAGAACATAGTTAGGTCTACATGTTTACAAAATGACAATATAGTAAAAACAGACAAATTGGTTATTGTGTGAACTTGCCGACCAGTCATCCCTTGACAGTAGACAATCCGTAGGGGTATATTCATTCACTCCCGTTGACCAAAAACATACTCTGTTGTCAACATTATACGACTAAAAGTCAGGTCTGATTTTTACATTATTATTATTGAAATTTCCTTTCAAAGCGTAAACAAATTTGTAATTATTACTGGAGCTTGTTGTATTTAAGGGCAGTCCCCTGTGCCATTTAAAAGGCTTCTGTATTCCAGATACCAAGGGTACATTAAACCTTATAATTCGAAGAGAAAATGACAAAGTCATGGCAAAAACACAAACGACTAAGAAAAGACAACTCAAATAACCCACTCAAAACTGCAAGGGTCGAACGGAAAATGCGAATTTGATCTATAACTTATCCATGTTATCATATGGAACAAAAATAAAATATTCATGATTAGATTTTTAAGAAAATTCAATTTTCACAAAAATAAAAAGCAGCAACAAAAGGTCCATTCATTTGATTTTCCAAATATCATTATTCATGTCCAAATTCAAAACGGTTATTTTGTCGCATCACACCGAGTTTTAAAAAACCGACTTCTTGACAATTCCTATTTCTAAGGCTTACATAGAACCTAACAACGGAAGATACTTTTGTTGTTTTTGTTTATGTCGCGTTTAAAGAAACCATTCATTTTTCATTATTTGATCAAAACTAATCATGACTGTACTCTTACTATTTCGAAAAAATAAGTCAGCGTATTTTTGTGACAATTTTTAGATTATATCTTCATGCAATATTTTGACTACCTGAAACAATAGTGTAACATCACAACATAGAAAGACACACTATAAAATATCAATTGAAATGGCTTAACTCAATCAAAAGACATATTGACAAAAACAAGTGAACATACACTGAACGAATAAATTTGATCTATGACACTATGAAAATACAAAATTAACAAAACAAAGGGGTTAGATGTTTAACAATATCAGAAAGACAACCATAACCTTGGACAAAATGCCGCCTAATAAAATAAGGTACACAGGTAAATAAAAATAATTTGGTTGTAATGTGTACATGAAGTACGGAAATAATTTTTACAAAATGAATAATTTTGTTGTTCCTAGTACGAGAACAAAAGAAAAATTTATCGTCATACAAAACACTTAATTATCAAAGGTGGTATATATTAAAAATATTGAGACTAGATATAACACTGAATAAGTAAACATTGAATAACAAAAACAAATTACAAATTGTATCAACAGGTCAAATTAACACGAAAGTACGATTTGAAAGTACTCGCAGTTACTGAAAGTTAAAAGTCCAAAACAATTAATAATAAAAAATCATGCAACAGAGACTAAACTCAAGTAAGACACATTCCAAGGATTTAGTGTTTTAACGTCATGGACAGTCAAAGAAGACATGACTTGTGCAATGCAAAAATAAAAGTATCGACAGGCAGTAGGATAGTTAGGAGTTAATCCGTTAATAAATATGTATAATGTAATATATAGATAGAGTAATCTCTATATAGAAAATGAACGTGGATGTGTATTTATACATCCCCAAAAACCGTTTGAAAAGAATACAAATTTAGTTATGTTTTAATCTGCTGATGACAAAATCGATATATGTGCCAATGTAAACTATATTCAAAGATCTAATTACAACATTGGTAAGATAACCTTTACTAATAAGTTTGTTTAAAGGCTCGATGAGTTTACACGGATCACATAGTGATTTCCGCGCTTTTAGTACAATATTACCGTAACATTTAGGATGTGAGATACCGTTTTAAATAAGTTTTCTACAGATTCAGCCAAATTTAATAATCAAATCTTTGTATCTACCAAATATTTACCAAATCCCTGACTGAATAATTTACCAGTGATGCATTGATTACGTTCGTTAAAATCTATGACATCACTACACACACGGGCATAACGAACGAGTTGGGATATATAAACACCGTATGATAGAGACAAAGGAACATCGCCGTCTAAAAAGTGAAAACTATCAATAGGGAATGAAAAATCGTCTTTTTTTTCGTAAATTTTAGTATGGATTTTCCCTTTAAAAATTGAAATGTCTAAATCTAGAAAAAGACAACTACTGCTGTTTATGTTAGATGTCTATATAGGAAAATTTACATTCTCCGACAACAGACAAATTTCAATACAATATACCAAACTCTGCATACTTCCTAGTCCATACAAATTATGTATAAATTAACAGAAATAATCCTCAAGATTAATCATTAATAGCAAATTTTCTAAATACTTAAAATATACGACACAACCCTCTCTTCAGCTACTTATTTCTATCTCATGTGTAAAATCGTTTTACATTGCTCGAGATCATTCATGAAGACAAATATAAACATTTATGTTGGAATGTAACGTGTAAATAAAACAACTACTACAGTAACCATCGTTTACATCGTAAATGTATCATAGATAGTTAAGTTGGGCAATTACTTTGGTACTTGATTTTTAAAGCAATTTCTTACATGCCATGGTGAATCTGCTATTTTTGTGATGTAGATTCATGCGGTAAGATACCAAACTGGTAGAGAAAAAAAAATTTAGAATCGTCTTCTGCTATATTAAATTTCCTATGTTTTCATGATTAATCGATTTAGAAGAAGTTCAGTGAAAGACTATTGCGGACCGATGAAGTTTCAAAACATTAATTTTATAGATGTATGTTCCGATCAACTTAGAGGAAGATAGGTAGAAATCCGTGTGGTAAAGTACGTTTTATCAGTATCATTTTCTTTCTTTAGTAGACCACTTGTTAAAGTGCCAGTTATGTGAAATAAAATTAAGAACTAAGCCCATTTAACTTATAGACGGGTTGTATGATATTTCAAAGGAACAGCTATTTATGCCAACGAATCGGAAGTATTTTTTTTCACTTCCAGCACTGGAAACACGAGCGTACATCAAAAGATTGTGATTTTCGATAAAATAATATTTCACTTCATTCGTTGGGTTCGTGTTGCTCAGTCTTTGGTTTTCTATGTTGTGTTTTGTGTACTGTTGTTTGTCTTTTTCGTTTTTAGCCATGGCGTTCGACTTTGTGAGTTTGAATGTCCCTTTGGTATCCTTCACCTCTTTTTCATTAAACGTGATTATAATAGACTTTTATTAACATTTGATCCATTTATTGCATTATAAACCTTTTCAATTCACTCATCATCATTGTTTATTTTCCTATATCCGCCATTGAAATATTGATACTAACCTCGGATTGGAGGCGGATATCCGATCAAGCTTTGATCCCAAAATGAAAAATACGCACGCAGCCTGATTATTAGTCACTCGGTTAAATCCTCTTAGTTACAAGTATATTTTAATACAACATATTTTTTTTCAGTGTATTGATTTCTTTACATTTTGTAATAAAAAACAATGAATAACATGAACAGAATAATTTTCTTTCTTTAACTAATTGATAAATGATCATTTGTTTTCTTTTTTCTTTTTTTCTGTATATATGCAACAATACTAGATATTTAGTTGATATATTTTGTGATAGTTTCTGACAAGTTGAAACATTTGATTGCAACTATAATTGTCAATTTAGGACATAAAACTGAGACAACTGTTACTGTAATGGTATTCTCAGACATTATAGCGCAATGACCGAACAAGCAGTTCGCTTTTAAGTCTCACTACTTTGCCGGTAAGTTTTAAAAAGAAAAGTCACTTCACCTTTATACTGAATTTGTCAAAAATCTTTTCTCTAAATATAGTGTCCTGTCCGCTGTACATGGGAAAATTCTTTTATACTGCAAATAGCTGTGCTTATTTCCTAGATATAGTAACAAAGCTATATTTTGTGCAATGTCACTTTCATCATGGAACACTTTTTCCACAATCAGGGGTTCATTTAGGGATGAAAATAAGTTTGAAATTTGCGCTACAATTTAAATGTATTAATTTAAATTCCAGTATAAAAACAATATTAAGTAAATGTCAGAAAAATATAAACTTTTTTTGTATTTTGCACAAAACTGGGGAGGGGTCCGTTAAACTTCGTCCTTCCCCAGTTTTTCAGCCTCATACAAAAAGTTTATATTTTTCTGACATTGACCTAATATTGTATATTTACGTAGGAATGAAAACTAGTATAAATCAAAATAAAACTGATTTGGTGGCAATCGTTTTGTAGCGCTCTCTCAGTTTGATTCTAAAAGCTTTTGTAAACAACGTTAACATAATCGAAAGAAAAGGTGAAATATTATTTAGAAAAATATTGCTCTATATTTGCTTCCTCAAACATGGTTTTCGATATCACAAACTTGTCAAAACAGTTACTATCTTTTATCATCGGTACAAGGACATCATCAGGTATTTCATATTTAATCTTTAATGGTAATATTCAAATATACAAAGCACAAAAATGTCGTCATTCACCTCAAAAGCTAACCAAACCTTTAAACAGGTTTATTTAGAAGGAATATAGTTACGATACTGTTGTCAGGTCATTAAAGATGGCATTTTTTGGAACTAATATTGATTCATTCATATGGTCTTTGCATCGGATTTAAACATATTTATTCTAAAACCAGTCGTTGGCATGATACGGGTTATGTTCCTCTGTATATTTTATGATGGCAGGGATTGTACTTGATTTTCATGTGATGAAGACATAATCTTTCAATCAGTTTGATCGAGGTCCGGAGCTAGAGTGACTGCTAGTAGTCCTTTATTAATTAATGTTATCATTTTCATTTTGCTTAGTTCTGTTATGACATTGCAATTATCACGTTTATTTATCATGGCTTAATTTGTTTTGTGTGGCCTCATAGTTGTTTACAAAATAATGTTATAACTGTGCAGTTTAGAGATCACTGGAACAATCATAGATACTGATGGAATGATTAGAAATTTCTATTTGACTTTCATAATAATTCAGGAATGATCATAATCAACGATGCATAATTTAAACTTCTAAATGGTCTAGAAATCTCCCTTCTACAGTGTAATAGAAGTTTCCCTTCTACTGTTTCCGTGACAACTATATATATACATCAAAATTCGACTTTCAGATCACACTGACATTAATATACTTGGATTCTCTCAGGAGTTGTTGGATTGACACTTTTATTTACGTCGTACTAGATTGTGAACTTATTGGACATATTACGTTACAGTTAAGAGAAGAATTCCGGATAAAGAAAAGACAAAGGATCGGACATATATTTCAACAGTTAAGTTGACATTTCAATTTGTATATTTCATGTAAACTTGTGTAGAATAAATCTTGTTAAATTTTATTATTGATTTGTGTCCTTTGTTGGCTACAATTTAAAGGTGATGTCTGGCCGTAACAGAAATTGGGGGCTCGTCCGGGATAACGTCAGTATCAGATAAAACTTTTTTAGTATTTTTATTGAATTATAATTAGCCAACATAATTCAACAAAATGGCATTTGTGCTAGTAAATTTTTAAAAACGCCAGACCTTGAAGGTTTTGATAAACTTAAGAAAGAAGAATTTGTGTTGGTTGCCAAACATCTCAAAAAAAATTTAGAATATCTATCTATGAGAAAACAAATTATGAAAAATTTGGTAATAGACTATTTAGTTGACGCAGACATTTTTGGTGAAGAGGCTCTTGAACTTAAGGTCGAAAATATTGATAATATCAAATTAAAACACCTTCAATTAGAACATGAATTTAAATTAAAACAATTGGAAAATGAAGTTAAATTAAAACAATTGGAAAAAGAAGATGAATTTAAATTAAAGCAATTGGAAAAAGAAGAAAGACAGGCAGAAACTGAAATGAGGGAAAGGTTAGAGATGGAGAAAATAAAAATTGAAATGGTCAAAGAAGAAAGCAACACTAAAGTAGTGTCAAAATCAGAACATTTTGATGCAGCAAAAAATATACGTTTGGCTCCCAAATATTGTGAAAAAACAGTTGATAATTTTTTTTTTCACAGTTTGACAAAATTGCTTAAAATATGAAATGGCCAAAACCATATTGGACTACAATGCTGCAAAGTGTTTTTGAGGGCAAGGCCGCTGAAATTTACTCAGCACTTTCATCAGAAAAAAGTTAAAACAAGAAGTTTTGAAACCTTATGAGCTAGTAGCAGAAGCATTTAGACAGAAATTTAGGTCTTATAAAAAGTTTGAATCACAAACCTATGTTGAATTTGCTAGGGAAAAAAAGATTTATTTGATAAATTGCTTACTTCAAAGAAAATAGATAACAATTTTTGATAAAATAAGACAATAAATGTTATTAGAAGAGTTCAAGCAGTGTGTTCATTTAGACTTAAAACACATTTAGATGACAAAGCTGTTGAAACATTGCAAGATGCAGCTGTTATTTCCAATAATTATACCCTTTTACATAAAAGAAGTTTCAAAGGTCAAAATTTTAGTACGAGCGGAAATCACAAAAATCAAAGTACTGAGCGTACTGATAGTAAGCCTGTTGCACAGAATAAGAGTCAATCTAGTTATAATTTGTCTAGTCCAAAATCTGATCCTTTTGATAAGAAGTCACTAACTTGTGCTTATTGTACGAAAAATGGTCACTTGATGGCTAATTGTTTTAGACTCCAGAAGAAGAATGAAAGAGATAATAAACCCAAGTCCAGTGCTTGTACGACACCCCTTGTTACCAATCAGTTGGAATGTCCGAGTCAGGCTTTTAAGTCCAGTTTTTGTGATTACATGGAGGATTATAAACCCTTTATGTCTGATGGGTTTGCTTCTATTGTTGGTAATACTACTCTTCAGCCCATTAAGATTTTACGGGACACTGGAGCTTCTCAGACTTTGTTGTTAGAAGGTGTGTTGCCTTTGTCCGAGACGACTTCTGTTGGTGCCTCCGTTTTGTTACAGGGTGTATGAATGTTCCCCTCCATCGTATTTATTTGAAGTCAGATTTTATTACTGGACCAGTTGTTGTGGGTGTTCGTTCTAATCTCCCTGTTGAGGGTGTTTCATTATTGCTAGGAAATGATCTAGCTAGGAACAAAGTGGTTGCTGAACCAATTATGACCAGTGAACCGGTGGTGGATGTTAAATCTTCTGAAGATGTTGCTGAACTGTATCCAGCTTGTGTTGTTACTAGGGCGATGGCAAGAAAACAACAAAATGAGGATTTACAAGAAGACCATTATGATTATATGGACCTTTCTGACACTTTTCCTTGCCGACATTGAAGGTCCCGGTAGCTCGGAAAAGGCCATAATAAGAACACGTAGTACTACCAAGCATGTCATTATGCCATGACCAGACGTGAACAGCCATTCATTAGACAAAAGAAAATGTGTGGAAGAGCAAAATAAAGACCCTGAGGTTCTTCAGCTCCGCCAAAGGGCTCAACCACAGGAGGAAGCAGACAAAGTGGCCGAATTCTACTACCATCAAGACGGCATTTTAATGAGGAAATGGAGGCCCCCTGATGCTATCCCAGAGGAGGAATGGAGAGTGGTATGCTAAGTGGTGGTGCCTAAAGTTATAGGCAAGAAATTATTGGTCTTGCCCATGACACCCCCTTGGCCGGACATTTAGGTATAAGGAAGACTTGATTTAAGATCTTGCAAAATTTCTACTGGCCCAGACTTAGAAATGATGTCACAGAATACTGTAAATCATGCCATATATGCCAGGTTGTTGGTAAGCCTAACCAGAAAATACCACCTGCACCACTTCTGCCAATTCCAGCCTTTGGAGAACTTTTCAGCCGAATACTCATTGGTTGCATTGGACCTTTACCGAAGACCAAGACTGGAAATGCGTATTTATTGACGATCATGTGTACATCCACTCGCTTTCCTGAGGCTATTCCGTTAAGGAATATCAAGACACCAACTATTGTCAAAGCTCTTATCAATTTTTTCACGTTAGCAGGACTTCCTCAGTCTATACAGTCCGACCAGGGTTCAAATTTCATGTCAGGTTTATTTCAGCAAGTCGTTTACCAGTTAGGGATTGCTCAGTATAGGTCAAGTGCTTACCATCCAGAATCTCAAGGTGCTTTAGAACGTTTTAATCAAACATTGAAGACCATGAACGTTTTGTCTTCAATTTGACAGAGAGTGGGATAATGGTGTTCACTTTCTACTTTTTGCTGTCCGAGAGGCTGTTCAAGAATGCCTTGGTTTTAGCCCCTTTGAGTTGGTGTTTGGTCATACTGTAAGGGAACCTTTGAAATTGGTTAAGGAAAAATGGATTACTGAACTCACTGACTTGAATCTTCTAGACTATGTATCTAGATTTAAAGAAAAGTTATATACTGCTTGCCAAATTGCTCAGAACAATTTAAAAACTGTTCAGAATAAGATGAAAATATGGTATGATAAAGATGTGAGAGTTTTTGAGCCTGGGTATAAGTACTTGTATTTTTGCAAGTCCCTGGACATCCTTTACAGGCTAAATACTGTGAATTATATTGTAAAAACTCCAGGTCGGCGTAAACAAAATAGAGTTTGTCACATTAATATGTTAGAACCATATTTTGAACGTACTAATGAAGGTGAGAGTAAACCAGCTGCCACTTTAGCCATGGTTAAATTGGAGAACGATCATGGCAAACCAGATATAATTGAACCGTCTTTTGATTCAAAGACTATGGAACAATCAGTAAGATTGAAAAATTCAGAAATTTTGTCAAATTTAGACTCAAAACTTGCACATCTGACTTTTGATCGCAGAGAAAAATTTAAAACTTTGGTATTTTCTTTTAAAAATCTTTTTCCAGATGTGCAAAATTAAACCACTGCTGTTTTTCATGATGTTGATGTATATGATGTTTCTCCAAGTAAACAACATCCTTACCGGCATTATTCACTAAAACTTGAGTTTATGAGACAAGAACTTAGATAGATGCTTGACAATGATATATTGAGCCGAGTAACAGTGAATGGAACGCTCCTTGTCTCCTTGTGCCCAAACCAGATAAAACCTTTCGTTTCGTTACTGATTTCAGAAAAGTAAATTCAGTTTCAAAATGTTATAAAAGATTTAGACTGTTGTTATGCTTATATTGATGATCTTATTCTATGTAGTGATAGCATGGAAGAACATTTAACACATTTATATGATACTTTTGATGGATTGTCACAATCAAATTTGACAGTTAATCTTGGTAAAATGAATTTTGTCAGGCCACTGTTGATTATTTTGGGCATACAGTTGACCAAGGTCAGGTGAAACCTATTGTGGCTAAAGTGGATGCAATTACCAAAGTCCCTCCTCCTACAAATAAAAAACAACTTATAATATATTTAGGCATGATTGGATTTTACAGGAAATTCTGTTCAAATTTTGCTACAACAATTTTGTTGTTCAACCTTTGACTCATCTTTTACGGAGAGATTCTAAATTCATATGGAGTGATATTTGTCAAAACGCTTTTGAAAATAGCAAATCACTTTTAATTAACAGTCCAATTCTGATCACTCCGACCTTTAAAAAACAATTCAAACTTGCCGTTGACGCAAGTGATGTAGGAGTTGGAGCTGTTATATATCAAGAAACAGATGATAATGTTGATAAACCTATATCATATTTTTCGAAAAATATAGATAAACATCAGAAAAAGTATTCAACTATTGAAAAAAAGTGTTTTACACTGTTGTCAGCACTTCAACATTTTGTTGTATATTTAAACCCCACTATGCATCCTATTCTTGTTTATACTGAGCATAATCCTTTCACCTTCATACAAAAAATGAGAAACAAGAACCAGAGGTTGACTAGGTGGAGTTTATTGTTACAGGAATATGATGTTATTATAAAACACATTAAAGGTAAAGATAATGTAATAGCAGATGTTTTATCTAGATCTTATTGATTACATTGTATATATATATATATATATATATATATAAAGTGCCTAGAAAATCAACTTAACGATGTTAGAGTAGATCTGTTTGTTTACCTCCTCCCCTAGCAGGGCTGGAACCTGTACTTTTGATTTCTAACTTCTACGACAACTTCGCCTAGCATTGCGCAGACAC
Source organism: Mytilus californianus (assembly GCF_021869535.1). Classification (NCBI taxonomy): domain Eukaryota; kingdom Metazoa; phylum Mollusca; class Bivalvia; order Mytilida; family Mytilidae; genus Mytilus; species Mytilus californianus. Next base: position 25,121,894 of record NW_026262668.1, read on the forward strand.
CTTATCCCCTCCTCTAACTATAGCTGATAAAAATCAGCTTTCGTTTCGGGAGGTGTTACCTTCTCGTAGGAATTAAACAAGGATATCTGATACAATACAAGAAGTATTCTTGTAGTGTACAGAAATGATCATCTACTCATCTCTTCAGTATGATTACAGGATGCTAATCTATTTTAAGAAGCATATAATCACTGTGAATTAATATATGTATATGTCTGCCTATATAAACAAGTCTAAATTGAAAACAACGTTCAAACCTATGATTGCGTTGGATAAAAACCGCAATGTATACGTGTGCATGCAAAACAAATTTCTTGTTAGAGGGGTCTAAATACAGCACAAACAACATTTTCCAAAAGACCAAAAAAGTAAAAAAGTATATTTTAACAAAATGCATTTGACTAACAGGTCGAACAACAAATGTTCTTAAACCCTGTTGAATGCCATTGGCGATTGCCAAATAAACGGATCACCGATGTAATAAATGGATTTTAATTATAATTTTAATACTAACCATATTTTATTAGTTACATAGTGTGCTAGTGACCTAATACGGTATATATGGGGTCAGTAAATTCCATATGGGGTGAGAGCGAAGCTCGAATCCCCATATGGAATTTACTGACCCAATATATACCGTATTAGGTCACTAGCACACTATATAACGAATTTATCTTACCGACTATCTTAACGTGTGAAATTTAGACTAGTGACCTATCAAATGAGCAAGTCTTCAATACTGTTAGCATTAAGAAACTAATTCCATTGATCCTACAAAAACAGATACCAACAATAACAACTTGTTAGGTTTAAATGTGTTTTATGAATTAATTTCAATCTGAATCATCACTTTCTTCGTCTATTGAAACCTTTACGATTTTTTTCAGTACCGTTTTGTTTTTATAAAGGGACGTAACACCACTACTAACAGCGTATGAAATAAGCCCCGCCTCCCTTCTACCTTATAAGGAATATAAAGGGACGTAACACCACTACTAACCGTAAATGAGATAAGCCCCGCCTCCATACTAACCTAATATGAAATACACACGGTCTCCACGAGGGCGCTTTTAACCAATCACATTCCTAGAAATGTATAGGAGGTAAGATAATTGTATATATTGTTTATGAAAAGTTCTCGTCACACTCAAACTTTTGTTAAGGGAGGAGGTGTTATAATCATCATGCTTATTTATCTTGGCCTAATTTGTTTTGTGTGGCCTTGTAGTTGTTTACAAAATACTGATGGAATGATAAGAATGTTATATTTGACTAAGATTCCCTTCTACAGTGTATATATATAAAATAAATATCAACTACTGTCACCGTATATGTTTGCTGTAATATAACATTTTGATAAATATATATTAGGTACTCCTATTGGATACTGACAAAGTCATGTCTCTAAATTGTCCTGAAAACCTGTGTGTTTCCATTTTCAAACTTCCATTTTATGTCATATGTTAGAAAACAAAAACTTACATACACCAATGGTTAATTAATTTGGTTAGGTCAGGGTTTAGAATTTGTCGATTTTTTATATTATGTAGTCTTAGATCAAGGCGACAGTGGTTTAAAGCCTGTTCCAAGTCAGTAATATGAGAGTTGATTTCAATTCGTTCTGTTGGTTAATAAGTTCTGACGTTCGATTTTGTCAATTTTTATGGACGTCCCCTTTTTAAATTTATCTTGGACTTCAGTACTTTTGTACAAAAAATTGATACCGATATTCAGACTTTATAAATCGATTGGAAAAAGACAAATCAAGGTGATAAACAAGAACTGAGGGAATCACATGGATTCCAAAAGGAGCGAGACCGAGTGCGTCGACAGGGAAAGCGTCTCCTGGTATGCATGCATCATCTGCCAAGCGTAAAACCGTTTATTGATCATTGATTTAAACATGGAAAACGTTACGACGAGCACTGATGGGAGAGAAACTACTCACACATATGGATCGCATGCGTTTAACCACGGTGTTTGTCATGTCTTGTGTTTTTGGTCTTATTTCTCTTTATCATGCAATCGACCTTTCTACTATACTAATACAGGTGTACAGATAACAAGAAGCGATATACCTATACTAGACGTATATAGTCTCCTGGTATCCTACTTCTTTTGTGAGCGAACGGTTATGTCAAATTACTGTTTACGTCACAGTTCAACTTGGGGTCCTTATTGCGGTCCGCGTATAAGTCATGTCGATTTCTTTCAAAAACAAATTCAACTATTGGGATGGAAAAACAAAATGTACAAAATTAATTGCAGGATAAAGACAATAACTGTTTAGTGTCTTTAAATATCAGCTGTATTTGTACTCGGCTCGAAACAGGAGTAATAGCTCGCTGAAGCTCGCATTATACCTGTTTCTTAGCATCCTACAAATACAGCTGATATTTAAAGACACAAAACAGTTATTGTCTATGTATAGTGTTATGAGAGGGATAAATCGTACTTTGTTAGATATCACTCTGATTCAAATAAGAATTTTTCTAAAACTGACATTAAAGAACGTTGATTTCTTATTTGCTACGTTTGCATTTGGAGGACGTAATTTTCAACAATCAATCAATCGACATTCCCATGGTAACTAACTATTCATCATATTTCGACTTGGTCCTTTATTCATATGAGGCTGACGTCATACAGTAACGTCTTAGTAAGAATAAAAAGAAGCTAGAATTATTAAGAAACTAAGGTTTCAACTCCTTCAGGCAAAGTTGGCCTAAGAAGGATTTGCTATTATTTTAGGTCCTTTTTGATTAAATAGCTCTTCAACTGATTCGGTTTTCATTCATCATTGGCTTTCAAATATTCGTCTTTGAGTGTTCCTGATGAAGGTAAATCCAGAAAAGCGCTTCGGACGCATGAAATTTATAACATGTAGTTTTCATTTTTTACAGCACTGGGTCGATAACTCTGTTGTGGACTATCAATCCCCGAGTTTATCATCAGATCAGTAGTCAGTATTTCGGTACTGACATGATTTATAACAAACCTTTCTAAAATTGTCCGTATATAAATTTTGAAATTATTAAGAAACTAAGGTTTCAACTCCCTCAGGCAAAGTTGGCCTTAAAAGGATTTGGCTATTATTTTAGGTCCTTTTTTTATTATATAGCTCTTCAACTGTTTCGGTTTTTTACATCCCTGGCATTCAAATATTCAGATTTGAGCGTTCCTGATGAAGGTAAATCCAGAAAAGCGCTTCTAACGCATGAAATTTATAACGTGTTGTTTTAATTCTTTACTGACGAGGTTCTGAGTAGGGACAAGGCACAACATATTTAAACTGAAAAGGAAGTTTTATTTTGTTCGGAATAAACTTACAGACTAATTACAATATGTCCGGAATGCACCTTCACATTTTTTCTAAAATAATTTTCATTATGTTCAGAATACATGTGCAACTTAATTTGAGCTTTGTCACACCGGATAACTTAATAAGTAAAATAGTTTTCATAGCTAACTGTCCTCAGTGCTCTTCATCTTCGTACTTTACTTGGCCTTTTAAGTATTTATATTCGAGTGTTATTTATATTTCTTTTTTTTTTAGACCAAAAAGCGCCTCTGGCGTACACAATTATATAGGCTTATTGTACTTTTCATGAGTGTTTTTATTAACTTTTTCTTCCTGATATATCATGTTATGACTTAAATGTTGAATAAACTTTTCCCACATTTGTTCGCACCAGGACTGGGAAAAAACTATAGAAGATGTCCTTTTCAAAGAGATATCACTTAAACGATTATAGTTATGATTAAGGTCAAAAACCCATTACTTGCACAAACTAGGATTAAACATCTTTTTATGTGAAATAGCGAGCACCAGGTGTACTTTTGGCATATAAATGTAACAAATCATCAACGTTTTGATAATCGTACTTTACCACTGATGTAGTCTCTTTCTTGCTGATACAATTTTTACGGAAAATTTATTTTCATTTACAGTTTGAGCTTTAATTGGGTTTCAAATATGCAGACAATAGCAATAGCTTGTTTCAAAAGAAAATGAAACGTACTGATGTGATTAATTCTCACTTGGGTTTAACGAAAGGATATAAAGCAGTATTTAAATCCAGTATATAAAAGTCACGTTTTTTTAACTCTGTTTTTGCTAAAAAATAAAAGATCGCAGTAAAATGTAAATGTTTTTCAGTAAGAATACAGATTTTATTCTTCCGTTTTTAAAATTTTTTCTTTTTATTTTTAAGAAAGATTAAATTACTAATAATTATTAAGTGTGGAGGCACTATAAACAGGACAAAGTTAACAAATAATTCAGTTTTTTTACTGTTAGTAGTGATTTTTATTTAATATTGTTTGACACAGAAAACAATGCAGCTGGGATTTTATGGGTAAATTAAGAAGAAATTATTAAACATATTTGCATTTTTCCTTTAGAACTATAATGTCATTTCTGTTATAGAGAAAGTCCAAATAACTGTCCATTCCTGGAAAATAATGGAGCGGAGGCCCGTAGGGCCGACGCCCATTTTTTCCCAGGAATGGATAGTTTTTTGGACTTTCGCTAACTTAAAATACACCTTTAATATAGAACGAATCTTCTATAACATTTTAAAGAATTTTATTTCATTTTGTTATGGTTTTCTTTTCATTTTCCCTGTGTTGTACCCAATAATCCACAGGCAAAATTTAAGATCAAGCTGACCATCTACTCACTAAACGAAGTATTTATGAACAGTAGAGTAATTACTATAAACAGATAAAAGCTGTTTATTAATCATCAGATATTTGGTGTTCATTGTATTACTTTACGATCCCAATTTAAAAAGAAAATACAGTATCAGCCTTTTTAGTAAGTTTTCATCTTCATTCACTTTCGCGTTTAGTCCTTTATAATTATTTCCATGGGTGAACACTTTTTAAGAAAGAGCCTATGGAAATATCCAAAGGGCAAAACGACCGGATGAATGAAGATGAACAATAGAAAATAACTCTCTATTCCGGAAAAATAATGGAGAGTTTGAACAAAAGATTTACGTCACAGGTATTTTTAACGATACATAATTAACGAACATCCTGCTATGTTGTATTTGTAGCAAAAAACCTTGACAGAGATTCTAATCAAGTCATATGCCCTTCTTTATATGTGGAATTGTGAACGGTAATCGGCTGTATAAAATCTTGGTTATATTCGAACGTCAACAGAAGAACAATCTTTAAATCAAAATAAGATCAGAAAATACAACAAATATGATTGTTTATACTCTATGTCATCTTCTAAATTTCTTCTAGACAGACTACGCATATGTATATATATACATAATAATTATATACTCCTAAAAATATGTGTACTCCAGAAGCGCGTTTCGGCTACTCAAGATTTATCATTGGCCCTCGAATAAAAACAGTTGGAATACGAAGTTCAAAAGTATTACAAACTGACAAATTTTAAGTAGAAAAAGGATGGATTAAGAGGTGATATTGTTATCCTTTTATTAAAGAATATTAATGGTAATGTGATTACTTTAAATGGAATCGAGTGGTCTTAAAACATTTATTATTTTGAAAACATCTGAGATGTGTATCATCAAATAATAAAAAAAAAACAAAAATTGTACCGAAATGTTTTATGTAAGATTTGTTTTATATTTTATGTAAATAAAACAATCCAAGCACGTAAATATACTAATAAGCTGCGGTATGACTGCGGGTAAAATAGAACCATAATGCAATGAAAAATGTCAATCTAATTTTCTAAGTAAAGTGTAACTTTCTAAGAAATGCAACTATTTCGTCTGCTCATCATATATGACTGTTTATATAACTTGTTCACTGATAATCCTGGTATCTTTGACACGTTTTAACTGCACTTATGATAACGCTTTCGAGACATTCTAAATATGATATGGCATGTTTACCTTGGTTATGAATTTACAAAAAATGAATACGTTAATGATGTTTATGTCAGAACCAAAATGCTGATTACAAGGATTTTAATACCCTCAGAGACGAAACGTCCCTAACCAGTGGCATCGATCCAGTTATTGTAAAAACTCATCAACGATACGTGGCTACTAATCAAATCAGACCGTTGTTTTTTGTTTAGATTATTTCACATTTTGTCATGTAGGGGACTTTGTAGCTATTTATACTCTATATGTTTTGCTCATTGTTGAAGGCCGTTCAATGACCTTTAGTTTCTTTAATCCACGTTATTTGGACTTGGTTGGATGGTTGTCTCATTGGCAATTATAATTCATCTCCGTAATTATATAAAATCGAAAAACAAATCCCCTGTATAACCATAACAAAGTAAGTGAAAAAGTTAGCCTTAACTTTCACGTGCAACAGTATCTCAAATTGAGACACATACATATTAGAAACTAAACTTCGGAAATATATCTAGTGGATACAACATTGTAAACTAATGCCAATGAACACTCTACTTTATATATGTTACAACGTATTTTGAAACCTAACTATAGTAACATATAACTAAAATGTAGAAACCAAGTTTAAAACCTGGACTGCTTACATATTACATGATAATCGGTATATAATTTTGAATATTGACCATTTAGATAAAACTTTGAATTCATTGCATACAAATATCAAATCCGTAATTGAATCTATGTAATCGTATCTTTCTTACACACATCATGAACGGAAACTCCAGAAACCCAGACAAATCTGATAATGGAAATCTATCTTGCATCAAGAAAACTACGTACTGAGAAATATACTGTGCAAAACGTTTTCCGTACCGTGGAAAGCGTAAGTTTACATCATTACTTTGCCAATCTGTATGATGATCTCAAATGACGTTTTTGGACTAACAATCAGACAGTTTGAACGAATGTATAAAGTTTGTTTAGAAAGAAGGAAAACAAAAGAACAGTGGATACTGAATCTTAGATATCCTGACAAATCTTCAAGTGAATATCTGGAATACTTACAGAACTGTACAGACTGTAATAAAGGAAATACATTTGTAATTAATTTCTAAAACTCAAGAAAGTTAATGGTGTAAACTAGAAACAAGGAAATGACAAACAAGCAACACCATGACAATAAGAGAAACGACAAACAGACAACACAGTTACCAAAAGGAAAACAACAAACACACAACACCTTGACTAAGAAAAGGACACGACAAACAGCCAACACCATGACTAAGAAAAGGACATGACAAACACACAACACATTGACTAAGAAAAGGACACGACAAACAGCCAACACCATGACTAAGAAAAGGACACGACAAACACACAACACATTGACTAAGAAAAGGACACGACAAACACACAACACATTGACTAAGAAAAGGACACGACAAACAGCCAACACCATGACTAAGAAAAGGAAATGACAAACAGACAACACCATGATTATGAAAAGTAAACGACAAATAGACAACACCATGACTAAGAAAAGGAAACGACAAACAGCCAACACCATACCTAAAAATGGCAATGAAAATCAGACAACACCATGACTTAGAAAAGTAAACGACAAACAGCCAACACAATGCCCAAAAACGGAAATGATAAACGGACAACACCTTGTCTTAGAAAGGGAAATGACAAATAGACAGCACCTTGTCTCAGAAAGGGAAATGACAAACAGCTTTCACATGACTTAGAACAGGAAACAACAAACAGCCCACATCATGACTAAGAAAGGGAAATGACAAACAGCCAACATCATGACTAAGAAAAGGATACAACAAACAGTCCACATCATGACTAAGAAAGGGAAATATCAAACAGCCAACACCATGACTAAGAAAAAGAAATGACAAGCAGACACCACCTTGTCTCAGAAAAGGAAATGACAAACAGCCAACACCATGACTAAGGAAGGAAAATGACAAACAGCTAACACCATGACTAAGAAAATGAAATGACAAACAGACAACACCTTAACTAAAAAGGGAAATAACAAACAAACAGCCATAACAATGACCAAAAAGAGAAACCACGAACAGCCAAAATCTTGACTAAGAAAGGGAAATGACAAACAAACAACACCTTGACTAAGAAAAGGAAATGACAAACAGGCAACACCATGACTGAAAAAAGGGAAATGACAAACAGCCAACACCTTGACTAAGAAAAGAAAATGACAAACAGCCAACACCATGACTAATAAAAGGATATGACAAACAGCCAACACAATGTCATAAAAGAGAAACAACAAAGATACTCATGACAACACAAATTGGTAATAAGTCGGTTTTGATTATTTACAATCGTAGACCAGTGGACATGATAAACTAAATTGACAAAATGAATATAAATCATGTTTGTGAAGTAAAATCAGTATTATGCGTTGAATTGTCTTCCTTGAATGAGATGTAAATATCAACAAAACAAGGTTAAGGTTGGGGTATATTCCATGAACAAGTATAACATTTGTTAATAGTACTCAATTTAGTTCTGACAAAAATATTAGTGTACACAAGATTAAAAAATGTATAGGTCGATTTGCAATCGAATTTCACTCAACCATTAGGGTTGCAGTTAAATCTTTATAAGTCATGACATAACTCTTTATACATTAGGGGCGTCTAATCCACTATTCTAAATTAACATTAATCAGATACGGATAAATTAAAGATTTTAAAGTAGAAATACAGCTATTGAATGCTTTTAAAACCATTGTGTTTTCGATAATTTAACAGATGATAAATAGTATATTTACAAAAAAGAAACGCATCCAGGATACTCCATATCAACATTAATAATTTAATGACAGTAGATTTAATAGTTTTGAATACAAGGCTGATGATACCACTATTGCGAAGACGAAATAGACAACATGATTAGTATTGTTCCCTTGGTTGTACATTGGCTTACCTGGCTTTACATACACGACGCTAGACGTCCATTGCGTCAACATAACACTCAACATTAACGCTATGATCAGAACACTTTGCTTGGAATAGATCTAGGGGAGATAATTTTCTATGTTCGAACGTCATTTTATGATTTCATGATACATTATTAAATACGTATATTTTTTATAGATCACTTGATTTGGATTGACCCGAGGGAACACACTTATACGAACACCTAGTACAAATAGTTGGGACTGAAATAGATATACGAAAGAGACAAGATACAATCTCCAATTCATGTTTGCCTGGTCGTAAACAAATAGCAAGTGGAAGTATGGCAGAAAGACTTGATTTGCCAGGCAGTGACATAGATACAATGTTCGTAATCAATATGTTACACGTAATACAGAATGTAAGGAAGATCACCTGATATGATGAATAGGGACGATGATTACGACTGTGGAGTACACAGAAATTGTTACAGACAAAATATACATTTAAATTTTATCATCGGTACAATGACATCATTCGTAAATATAAATCAACATGCAGACATCTTATACGTTCGGGTATTTCACATCACATCTTTTATGGTAATATTGTATACAAAGCACAAAAATGTCGTCATTCACCTTAAAAGCCTACAAACCTTTAAACAGACTTATTCAGAAGGGATATAGTTACGATACTGTTGTCAGTTCATTAAAGATTTTTGGAATTACTACTGATTCACTCATAGGGACTTTGCATCGGAAATAAACACATTTATTCTAAAACACGTTGTTGGCATGATACGGGCTATGTTTTCTCGTGTATTTATGATGGTATAGTACAAAGCCACGAACGGGAGGAATTGTGTTTGATTTTCATATGATGACAAAATATTAGGACAGGGGAACATAACTAAAACTTCAATCGATGTCATTAATATTGTCGATAAACGACTTAGAAATAAAAGGTCTCATGGTAAACGCAAAAACAGTGATCAACGTATTAAACATCGTATAAATTATATAATTATAAATCATGTAAATTGCAGATCTGTTATCTATAATAAAAATATAATGGCAGACATCAAGTATTATGCAAACTGGGTCAGAAACCAATAAGTAAATTATATGCTTTTTTTCTGGAGTGTGATAAAATTTCTTTTTTTAGCCCAATGTATGAATACACCCGTATTATTACAGCCTTTTGTCATCATAGGCTGTTTCCTAGTATCGATAAACCTGACAATCATAAACTTATATTATATAAATAGAGGTATTGATTTTATTAACTTATCTAGTATATTCAATGACTCTACCATCCAAAGCCAAACATCTCCATATTTTGATAATATAGAATAACCTATTATTTCGTATTCTTATAAAAAAAAAAAGCAGCAGATTAATTTTAAATTATACGTCAGTTACATCAGACGTCAATATAGAAAATAATTTTCCTTCTACTTGAGACTGTGAAACATCTAGTTTTGGATATGTTCCCTAAGGTCATGTCCTTACAGGAGACCTCAACATCGTCGAAGACCGTAAGGTCATTACTTTTCTTAAGTAAGGACCGAAATATCGTCCTCCATCTAAAATAGATTGGAAACAGTGTCGTCAGGTCATTAAAGATGCTCTGTCTGTCTACTGTAAAAATTGGTGTAAACATGAAAAATCTGATAAAATATCTCTAGACAGTTATTTGAATAAAATTATGAATACTGCTAATATTCGTATATCTTATTTTGAAAACAATTCTGAAATTAGTAATAGGGTCCATGATATACCCATTTCTAGAATAAAAAATAAACTTCAAGTACTTGCAAAGCGGTTTGTGTTCGTACCGGCAGACAAAGCAGCAAATAATGTAGTGGTGGTGTGACGCATATACTACACGGAAGTTCTCCAAAACGAAATTATAAATTTTTCTACATTCAGGTCCGTACGCTCCATAGAGAGTCAAATTATAAACAAGCATATCAATGCCACTGCCCAGCTCAAAGCCTCTTCCGAACATTTGAAAGTCCCTACTATGTACTGGTTACCTTAATTGCACAAAAACCATTTAAATTCCGTTTCATCTCCGCATCTGGTAAGTGTTCTACTATCTATATATCAGTGCTTCTAACAACCTCCCTTATCACTATCAAAGAACTTGTTATTAACTTTTGTAATAAAGCTTATAAAAAATGGTATTAATTATTTTTGGAGTGTTAAACATTCTTTAGAGGTTTTAGATAATATACATGCTTTTGATGGTCCTTTTAATTCTGTTGACAGTTATGATTTTTCTACTCTCTAAACTACACTTCCACACAATCTTATCAAGAAAAAGTTTTTATATTCAATTAAATGGTCTTTTGAAAAATCTCATTGCAAATTTATCTGCTGTAACTCGTTTAAAGCCTTTTTCTGTAACGAAAAAAGAAAGTATGCTAGATACACTTACTGGAAATGTGAAGATATGATTGAAGCTTTAAATTTTCTTCTGGACAACATATATGTACGTTTCGGCGATAAAGTGTATCGACAAGTAGTAGGTATACCTATGGGCACTAACTGCGCCCCTTTAATAGCAGATTTATGCCTGTATTGCTATGAATCTCAGTTTATGACCAAACTCAGTAAAGACACGTCATTGTTACATTTGCATGATTTGGTTGATACATTCAACAATATCTTCCGTTATCTGGATGATATTTTTTCGTTAAATAATTCAGAGTTCTCTAAATAGACTACCGAAATTTACCCAAAAGAACTTACTTTAACTAAATCTAGCATGAACAGCAGTAGTTGTCCTTTTCTAGATTTGGACATTTCAATCTCTAAAGGAAAACTCCATACTAAAATTTACGACAAAAGAGACGACTATTTATCCCCTATTGTTAATTTTCCTTTTTTAGACGGCGATGTTCCTTTGGCTCCATCATACGGTGTTTATATATCTCAACTCGTTCGTTATGCCCGTGTATGTAGTGATGTCATAGATTTTAACGAACGTAATCAATGCATCACTGGTAAATTATTAAGTCAGGGATTTCGTTACCATAAATTACGTAAAACGTTGACTAAACTCTTTCATAGATACAAAGATTTGATTAGTAAATTTGGATGTACCTGTAGAAAACTGATTACAAACAGTATTCCACATCTTACATTTTACAGTAATATTGTACTTAAAGCCCGGAAATCCCTATGTGATCTGTGTAAACTCATCGAACCTTTAAACAAACTTATTAGTAAAGGTTATCTTACCAATGTTGTAATTAGATCTTTGAATATAGTTAACATTGGCAATAGTATCGATTTTGTCATCAGCAAATTAAAACATAACTAAATTTGTATTCTTTTCAAACGGGATGTATAAAGACACACCCACGTTCATTTTGATCTATAAAGAGGTTAACTCCTTACTTTCCTACTGCATGTCGATATATTTATTTTTGGCATTGCACAAGTCATGTCTTCTTTGACTGTCCATGACGTTAAAATACTAAATCCCTGGGATGTGTTTTAGTTGATTTTGGTCTCTGATGCATGATTTTTTTATTATCAATTGTTTTTGGCTTTTAACTAGCTGTCAGTAACTGGGAGTACTCTCAAATCGTACTTTCTTGTTTTTTTGACCTGTTGATACTAATTGTAATGCTTTTTTGTTATTTAATGTTTACTTATTCAGGGTTATATCTGGTCTATATACCAGCTTTGATAAGTGTTTGGTATTACTATAAATTTTCACTTCTTCGTACTATGAACATCAAAATTATTTATTTTGTAAAAATATTTCCTTTCTCCATTTGACCTGTACACGTATACCTAACAACAAAATTATTTTCATTTGCCTGTGTTTAAAGTAATTGCAAAATTAAATGGCTGATATTTTTGTTCAAACATATTGTTTTTCTTAAATTGTTTAACATTTCACAGAGGTATGACATGTTACTTTAATTATTCTTCCCTTAGTTTATTTATATTGTATTTACATTGTATCATAGCATGCATAGATCAAATTTATTTGTTCAGTGTATATTCACTGGTGTTAATATGTCTTTTGATTGAGTTAAGCCATTTCAGTTGATATTTTATAGTGTGTCTTTCTATGTTGTGATGTTACAGTATTGTTCCAGATAAGGGTGAGGGTTTGGTACCATTAAAACGTTCAAACCCGCTGCAATTGTTTGCACCTGTCCTAAGTCAGGAATCTGATGTTCAGTAGATGTCGTTTGTTGATGTAGTTCATAAGTATTTCTTGTTTCTCGTTTTTTATATAGATTAGACCGTTGGTTTTCCCGTTTGAATGGTTTTACACTTGTCATTTTTGGGGCACTTTATAGCTTGCTGTTCGGTCTGAGCAAAGGCTCCGTGTTGCAGACCGTACTTTGACCTATAATGGTTTACTTTTACAAATTTTGACTTGGATGGAGAGTTGTCTCATAGGCACTCATGCCACATCTTCCTATATCTATCAACCCTGCCGCATTTTTGCGCCAGTCCCAAGTCAGGTACATCTGGCCTTTGTTAGTCTTGTATGTTTTTTTTTAAATTTTGGTTCATTTATATGTTTCGGAGTTTAGCGTCACGTCCATACGCTGGGTTACTAAGATATTAAGAAATTGTACATGTACTTAACTGTTGATCTATATGAAATCTATGTGTTGACCTCATTGCGTTGTTGAGGAAGTGTCATGGGAACTATTACTTGTATGCGTATATGGCCTTTACAACACAAAGAAAAAGTTAAATCACGAAAAAACTTGATTTTTTTAAAAAATCTACACACTTTTGATAGACGTTTAAATAAATTATGTATAATCGCCTGGTCTGAAACGCTCAAAATATAGATTTTATCTGTGTTAATTTCAAGATTCATGTAAATTTTGTTGGTATAATAAACTTACGACATATTTGATGTTAAGTTTTGCAAGCCTCAGCGTATTAGTATTGTATCTCAGAATATTTGAGAAATATAAAAAGATGGAAAAATTTTGTAACCTTAGAAACAAACAAAACAAATATAAAATTCTTCTGTACAAACATTTTCATTTTTTTTTAAACTGAATGTGTTAATCCCCGTTACGTTCATTAATTACCTGTCTCTAACCAGGACCCCGTTTTTATAGGGTTGTCGTTTGTTAACTTGTTCAGTATTTGTTTTTCAGTGATGTTGTATAAACAGAAAGTTAGTTTGAATTGTTACACATTTTTTTTCATAACGGGACTTTTTAGGTGGCATTAAGCTTATTGTTGAAAGCTTTACGTTGACATCTGATCGTTCAAATCTTTCACCCTTGGTCTACGGAATTTGCCTGAGTACACACCATGCTAAATCTCTTTATTTTTACCCGCTTGAATAGTTTTATTTACTTGGAAAGTTTTCCTCTACGATGCAACGTCTGACATCGGACATTAATATTTCTTTGTGCACAAAACTCATTTACTCAAATCAATTGAAATATTGACATACGACCACTCGGAAATGAATGCGTAACAACTTAAAAATAAAGTTAGGTTTCGGGCTAAATTTCACAAATACTGTGTTTTGATTTCCTTTTGATCATATTGATACAAGTGTTTAACACTTACGATAAAGCATATCTTCTCTTTGTTTTAAAACAAACAATAGCAGATTTGATCTGGACAATTATTACAATTCCTTTAATAGAAAGTTGTGTTTGTCTCTTTGTTTTGGCTTCTTAAACGACTGTTTTAAATAACTCAAGTGATATTGAGGTATTGATCAACGAGTGTATATGACGGACAGGTTGGGTGTACATCTTTGCAACAAAACATTTCAGACAAGAAATATATCATGTTATGAACAAAGATTATCTCCTAGAGTTTACGGTTGCAATGTATTCTTAAGTTCTTCACGCTAAGTACATGTCTACTAAAAATGACATAAACGTGTCAAACTCAAACAATTACCCATCATGAACAGGTTTTATAGGAAAACTCTTTGACTGTGTACATATTGCTTGTCTTCGTCTATAGTCAAAACGGAACTTTCTATTCATAGATTGTTTTGTGTACTTTATATTTTTCTTAGTCTCTAGAAAGGGATTGTTGATTTGGCAATTAAGACGTTTACTTATTGTGCACTACTGGGCAATTTTTTTTTGTATATATGTAGCATGATTTATACAGAACCTTCTTGAAGGCAAACAAAACAAGAAAGCTTTTAAGAATGTTCTTTAATTTCCCTTTCAGATATATCGATGATGTCCCATCACTCAATAACCAACACATCAGTGAGTGCTTATATTTCATATATCGCACTTAATTTGCTATTAATCATAATAATGACAAATGAAAAATTGGTTCATATCTTGATCTTTTCTTTGATATTAACACAAACTAAAATCTATGACAAACGTGAAGATTTCAATTTTTCAATTGTCAACTTCCCATTTCTCGAAACATATCATCTGCCACATCGTATATCGTTTACATATCTCAATTGATACGTTACGCTCTACATGTTCACCATTAACGGACTTCATCAGCTCCTTATACAGAAACTTCTCCAACAGATTTATGATTGAAATCGACACAACATTAGATGTACAGTCAACATCTCGAATTAATTGACAAATACAATATGCATGTGTCTTCACTCACTTGCCATTTGTTTTCGCAGTCTTAGAGGTTTACATACCAAAATAGTCGTATAATCTGTAATTTTACCCGTTGTGTCCTATTCCTAATTGTGATATTTTGACTAAGTTTGGATTCGCATGGCGAATGATGCATGTATAGCAACAGACGCAACCGATCTCGCTTTTGCTGGGGTTCCAGAAATTCCCCCAGCTTGTATTTGTTACCTTGATTTGTCTTTTTCATCGATTAATGAGATTTGAACATTGGTAAACCACTATTGCTTTGATGTACGGTACAATTGTATATTTGTTAATTCCTGGTGTCATTTCTATGTATCATTTACTATACTAGTAAGATGTTTAAAAATTGCAAATGTTCTTATCTGCTGAGTAAAGCTATGTGGTGACCTCATTGTGTCGCAGAATTGCTGTTCCATTGGTGGGTTCCCAACAAAAAATTGATTATGCATTTTATTTGTTATATTTTTTTCTGTTGACTGCGAGCACTATTGCGTGTGCTGATACAGTTTTTCAAAAAACTCAATGAAGTAAGAAGACAAAAAAATGGACTTTGTGTATATATCCATTAAACTTGAATACACGTTTACTTAATATACGTACGGTCGAGTGGTCCGAAACACTCAAAACTAGATTGTATCTGAGTTAATTTTAAGCATCATTTAATTTTCGTTGATTCAATGAACTAACGACATATGTAATGCGTAGATTTGCAATCATCTTCACTTTACTTTTGATTATAAAACTATTTGAGATATAAAGATGGAATAAATGTGTAAACTTTGAAACTTATCAAAACAAACAATAAATTCTTATTCTTTAAGTGCATGTCCCAATTCGTGAATCTATTTTCTATGGTTGTTGTTAATTGCTGTCTATTATATGTGCTTTTCAGGGATGTAGTATAAACAGGTCGCTGATTTTTATTTTGAATTATTACACCTTTTTTTTATTTGGGGACTGCATTTTACTCATTTTTATAAGCTTTACGCTAATCTTTGATAATTCAATGTTGACTGCTGTACCACAATTTTTGAGATTTTTACCTATTATGTCTGTTTGTTTTGTTCGCACATTCTTGTCAATATAAAGGAATTTTATGCGACTGTCATACAAGCGAGAAGTTTAGCTAGCTATAAAACCAGGTTTAATCCACCATTTTCTACTAAAGGAAATGCATGTACCAAGTCAGGAGTATGACAGTTGTTTTCAATTCGTTTGATGTATTGGAGCTTTTAATTTTGCCATTTGGTATTGAATTTTCCTTGGAGTTCCTTTTTTTTTTAATTTACTTTTTTCAAATTGTTCAGCCTTGACTTATGTATATTAGCTGAGTATACACCATTCTGAATCCCCCCCCCCCCCAAAGCAGATATGATATGAACAAGTACTTTACAATTCGTTAACCGTGAATTTTGGTTTCTCTCTTTTTTTTCGTAAACGATGGCTTCTTATTATTCAAGTGACATCTACGTATTAAACAAATAAACAGAGAGAATTGCAAGACTGATCTGTAGATGTCAATTCCCATAATCGTTTTTGGAACCTGTTCCTGGCAGCTAGTTTCATGTTAGCGTGACTTTACACGGTAATGACATTTAATTCGTTCCCTTTTCTCTTGCTACATTTTTTGCAGTTGTTTTGTCAATGATTTCAAGCATATCGTTATGTTTAATTATTTCGACCTTGGCATTATGTAACCAACTCAAAGATTTATGATCAGATCAGGTAAAACAATGAACAGTCAATCCGTTTAACGTTTCTTATATGCGGATTCTGATCTTTAATACACAACTGGTAGAAGGTACTTATTGGAGCAGTTCGAAAGGAAAACAGACAACACAATGAATCCGAACGAACACCAAGTTCACATAATTCTACACCGAACAGTAAATATAAAAGTCAGCACGAATTCCAATGAAAACCTGAGGGAATCATCCAGTTTTCAAACTCACATAACAAAGTCATAAAAATATGAGTAACCAAATGTCATCACAAAAAATTCTTTACTAGTTTAAAAAAAAAAAAAAAGTTAACACGACTGGTATTACAAAAGGGCCTCTATATGAAATAAAAGCCCTCATGTGAAAAAAAAAAACACCACCCCAAAAGTTTCTAACAATGGGAATTGCGAGACAGACGACAATCAACAAAGGTGAGAATATGTCATACCTTCCCAAGGTGACGGATAAGCTTAAATTATACAAAATCCTAAGGTATCACTGAAATCGATAATAAAAAGGGAGAAAGCGTCTAATATTCGAAAGTCAGCTAGATGGATGTCTTTAATACAGCTTGATGTATTTGTCAAACGAGATCGTTTCTAGTATCTATTAAGTTTAATCACAAACTTTGTCCTGGAATGTGATACTTAGCAAGCTTGGTGCATGATACCTGTTGTTGAAGACAATTTCTTGATCTTTATATGATTTGTTCATGTTTGTGTTGCTGCATTGCTGTCTTATTTAAATATAAAGCATGTCTGTTTGATATGAGGAATTATGCACGTTTTGCATTTTTTAAATATGTATATATATAAGACCAGACTTCTGAAATTCTGCAATCAATTCCTTTAAAAACAAAACGCACTAGTAAACGAATTTTAGACTGAAACGGTCATTTTGATCTGTTACAATCATCTGAAAAGACTGAACAATAAACTATTAAATCATGTTCAGTCTGTCCGTTTATTGTCCTATAAATTGACTGTGGTAAATTCAGTACTATTCAGACAAATCACTTGCAGTCAATTTAGTGCTATCCACTAGGTTTTCAGATAATTCAGTATGTTGTTGATCTGTACAGGTAAAAAAAAATAGATTTCAGTGTTTAGTACAGACCTAGGGATTCAAAATGTTGATTGTTTGTTTTTGTGGGTTGGGCGCTTACGAGTATATTTAACACAGTTACATTTTATATCCGCCTGTCCTAAGCGAGGAACCTGTAATAAAGTAGTTGTCAACACTTGTTGTTATGGTATAGATTAGGCCTTTGGTTTCTTAATTTTAATTGTTTCACATTATTCATACCGGGACACGTTATTGTTTACATCTTTGTGTTTGGGTATTAATTGATAGTTTTCTCAATTGCTTTACAATAAAGTAAAACAAACAACAAAACACGAGTACAAGTATTAACAACTGTATGCACTTGTTAAATCACTAAATAAGATCAAATAACAGTATTAACATCTGTATGCACTTGTTAAATCACTAAATAAGATCAAATAACAGTATTAACATCTGTATGCACTTGTTAAATCACTAAATAAGATCAAATAACAGTATTAACATATGTATGCACTTGTTAAATCACTAAATAAGATCAAATATCAGTATTAACAACTGTATGTTCTTGTTAAATCAATAAATAAGATTAAATAACAATATTAACATCCGTATGCACTTGTTAAATCAATAAATAAGATCAAATAACAATATTAACATCTGTATGCACTTGTTAAATCACTAAATAAGATCAAATAACAGTATTAACAATTGTATGCACTTGTTTAATCACCAAATAAGATCAAATCTTATAAAAGAACTTATTCAAAATTATTTAATGCATATGTACTTGTCTGTTTGAATGTACCCAAGAGATTACCGAAATTTTCATAAAACTAGACATTTAAGCTGTCAGTGGTAGAATAGTATATTCACTTACACTCAGAAGATAGAATTTAAAACTACAGATATTTTATGAAGATTCATATCACTTGTAGGAAACAACCTTTAAATTTCAATAAAACTTAAAAAACGCCATCTACATTACTTGTTATAAGTAAAAGTGAATTTGTAGTGTCTAATTTTGGGTAATTTGTATGATATCGTTATAACACACGATACATCCTTATAGATATTGGTTAAACCAAAAGTGCATAAAACATAGCAGGCTGAATGAGGATTCGTGTTTGCACAAATTATATATTTGAATTTCTTTTACGTCAGAAAACAGTACAGTTAGAGCAAAGTTTTGCAAGGTCTAAACATATTTTATAGGTATAACTGAAGACAGCTACTATTTGCGATTACGCGGTAGCCAGTCTTTATTGGTGGAGGAAGCCGAAGTACACGGAGAGAACCCCGACCTTCAGCAGTAAACCTTGCAATCCTAATCAATTAAGATTCCAAAAAAGTGAACTGAAACCTAGGCACAAAAATGGGTCCATTCACAAATGATGATGTTGTACGTAATACAAAGTTTCTCTTATCAATTAAAATCTATTATCAGTACTATTTCTTAAAAAAAAACCCAATATTATAGCTTTTTCTATGATACTTTTATATTTCAATATTTAAAAAAAATTAAATTGATTGATTATTGGTTGTTTAACTACCAGCTGCAAAAATATGTGTTTCATATTTATATGAGAACTATTTTATCAACATTTCAAAACCATTCAGAAATTTGGTTGACCTTTTTACTGCCACAGGAACAATTGTTAGAGTCTTAAAAAACATTAGGAAAATATATGTTGATGTTTCAGTGCAATACTAAGCATGTTTGATTTAACAGATACTTTTAATTTTCAGGTTCATAGCATTATGATGGTAATCAACAAGTGTAGTTCCCGTGGCTTTCAACAATTCATTCCAGATGTGTTCCTGCATGAAGTAAATACATCATACATCCACTCTAATATTGGGTGTAATATTGTATTCAGCGTGTCGTTATTCGTTCATCCAACAAATATTTCTGTCACACTTCTAAGACACTACTTCATAGAATGACTTATATTTGGCCAGCAGCTTAATTGTGATGAGTTGTAATATTTTAGCACTCTTTTGATCTACTTCCTGTTAAACCTACTGGACCAATCTCATAATTGTCATTTTAATTTTACAGTTAAATGTACAATCTAATCGATATACATTAAATTGCAAATATTTATTCATGATTCTGATTTTTGTAGTATGTACTATCACAGTTTATAACTTAAAAAGAATTTTCCATGTTCCTCTGAATTTGGAGACAATTTTTAATTTGAAAGATTGATCCAATTAAACTCACTTGGTAAAAGAAAATAACAATGCATCACTGAGATTCTTCTTTATTTTCATAACTCCTCTTAATTTATAGATCTCTGCAATTGGTTTAAATCTTAGTTCAATTTTGTATACAACATTAAAAAAAAACGAGAATATATTTGGAATTTCAGTGGATTTTCTTTTGTGTATATTTCAGGTATTTCTTCATCTGATACAGAAGGAAGAGCACACTAGTTTGTAGCTAGCCGTCGATAACAGTCGGCGTTAATATTCATGAGTCCAGCCTTCAATAATATTCATGAGCCATCAATAGTATTCATGAGCCATCAATACTATTCATGAGCCATCAATAATATTCATGAGCCATCAATAATATTCATGAGATGACTTGCGTTCGATGAAGTGTTGTAAGAATCTATCGATTATTATGATAACATAACGTTTTTTGTTTATATATGATATTGTTTCAAACAGGCAAGTCAATAGGGGTCTGCTTCGAGGTCCGCGTTTACTAAATCAATTATAAAAAGGAACTATTAGTCTTCTGTAAGGTCTGCGTCTTTTAAAAACATTAAAAAAATGAAAGTAATGAAAAAGGTTATTGCTTCCATAAACATAGAACCAAGAAACTATCTATTCAAAACTCTGTGATTAGTGAAATATTGTAAACTGAAACAACAACAAATAAAAGGATGATTAAATATAATCATATAGAAATTTAACGATTACTTTAAATAATGAAATTGACCGAAAGAGATGAATTTTGCAAAATTATGCATCTTGAAGACGGGACATCCCCCCCCCCCCAGACAAATTAAATAGAACAGTTCTTATAAATATCCCTGACTTCTGGAAGTATTCAAATATTAACAATTATATTTTACACGTAAACGGAAAGAAATTAAAATGAATTAATTGCCATATGGGCATTCAATAATCTGTTCGTTGTCTGCAAATATAGTCCATCTCAAAAGTATTACATACCGCAAATTCGATCGTTTATCTTCCATGTTTAACAGGCCAGACAAACAAAACGTTTTACAATTAAAGTAAAAAGAATTAAGAAATAAAAACTGACAGTTACTTTATCAATGACCTTTCATTATCTTAAACTACGGAGACCAATCAGAGTCGGATTAACGCCATTCAGAGGTAGGCATTGCCTTTGACATGGTCCATAGCACTTATGCCCTAGACCCGTACGAGTTTGTCAGCAAAGGATAAAGGGAGTACCTTGGTATAATTGCTCACGTGGAGAATATCTTAGTTTGACCAGCCGGTAATAGTCAAGTTGGATTATGTGACATACTGGGTACACCCCCCCCCCCCCAAACCTATGCTGACAAACTCGTACGGGTCTAGGGCATAAGTGCTATGAGCCATTTTAGAGGCTATGCCTACCTCTACCTCTGGTATAATGGCCCACGTGGAGAATCTCCCATTTTGGCCAGCGGCAATACTTAATTTTGACTATGTGATATACCGAGTTAGCCCCCTCCCCCACCTTATGCTGACAAACTCGTACGGGTCTAGGGCATAAGTGCTATGGGCCATTTTAGAGGCCATGCCTACCTCTACCTCTGATATAATGGCCCACGTGGAAAATCTACTAGTTTGGCCAGTCGGCAATTTTTAATTTTGACTATATATATGTGATATACCGAGTTAACTCCCCCCACCCTATGCTATTAAATGTATGTTACATTTTAAAATTTGTTAAAAAGACGAATACATCACATGGGACATATTCATAGGTATGAATTTTAAATTCGAAAGAATTATTTTTGCTTCAAATACTTAGTTATCACATTAATATACGCATTATAATAAATACATTAATTTTGTAATTAAGTGCCTTTTCTTTTTTACTGATAGGTATCTGCTAAACATTCAGATTAAATTGAACACATTTGATAAAGGTTTGATATCTACATGATCTATCTGAATAAATTTAATTCACAAACACAATACATATGCTTTTAATTGGGATTAATGCAATCTCTCTCTGTAAGATATCTGGCGAAAAAAAAACATAGGTTATAACCTTGAAGAGTTTGTTAATATTATAACCTTTAAGATTATGTAATATCCATTTTAATATATATTTTCGTGCATATTCAGTGTACAGACAATTGCATAGAAATATCAACTTGCATTATTTGAAACGGTGATTTATAAAACCAACAATCAAAGTCAATACCGCTCCTCGCGTTTTTAATATAGAAATAAAGAGATGTGTTAGGATGCCAGTTAAGACATTTTTCCACCTGAGAACAAAGGACGAGGATAAAAACAACTGTTGGTCATTGTACGGCTTTCAGCCATGAACAAAACTCATACTGTATAGTATAAAATCAAATTACCCCGGCATGAAAAAATGTGAAACGATTAAAAAAAGAAGACTAACGGCCTGATTTAAGGTAAAAGCAATTACCGAAAAATAATATGGCAAACAGCAACCAAAAAGGACCATTGAATTACAGGCTAGTACAAACAAAAATCCTTGGCTTGAACATTTTTAAATGTGAGCGTTCCTTATCAAGGTAAATTGAGAAATGTTATTCGGACGCCCCGAAGTGTTTTTTTTTCTTCATTTTCGTTATACCATCAACTGAAAGAATGGTATAACTCCTATTTTATTTCTTAAATAGTCCTGGTATCTTCAACGTGAAGTTTAATAGCATGTTGACTGAGAATGTCATAACTTAGGCAGAGTAAAAAACATAAAACGACGAACACATCAACACATTCCAACAAAACACATACAAAACTAAAGACTGAGCAACAGGAAACCGACCAAAAACTGTGATTTCAAATTCAGGTGCTCCGGAGTAGTGATCAGATCATGCCCCATGTGTGGCACCTGTCGTGTTGTTCAAAGGAACTACATATATAACCTCTTGTATTAGATATGAAGGAAAAGAACAGACATTAACATTAACAACGACATTGCTGATAGTTAATACATTTATGCGACAGACTTTTATGATCTTAGAATCTTCTTTTGTATCACAAAGTCACATATTAAATCAAAAATGTTTTTTGATCAAAAAGTTGAATATTGTTAAATTTTAGAAACTTAGTAGATTTCTTAATTTTACTTGTAAACTAATATTGATTTGATTTATCTATCTATAATTGTGATTATAGGTATACATTTTTTGGCATGTACATGTAAACCAGAATATTTTTTTATATTCAGATTCAGTTTTCTATATTTTATGATCATTGTATTTCTCAATGTCAAAACACAGATACATAAATATATAATATATCATTGTGTTATTTTCCTTTTTTCTTTCCCTTTTATTCATGGATATGATATTAACTTAATCATTGTAATCATTTGTACCAAACTTTACTTGATTATTCTGTCTGTAAATAGTGTCTTTAATTGACAATAAAATATTGAACTTAAACTTCTTTCATATTTAACTGTTTTAATTCAGATGAGATGAATATTTGATAATTTGGTGCTCAAATAGTTTATAGAATACTTGGTCTTCTAATGTCTATATCACTAAAATGAAAATTGATAAATACAAAGATATCAAGAGCCAATCAAAGTCAAAGGACAAACACAACACCATATACCAATTATATTCAAATATTATGGAGATCAAAAGAAAAAGGAAAGAAGGCTGAGTTCTGAAAAAAAGTAAAATAACAAAAATACCAAACCCGGAGGAAAATGCAAAACGGAAAAACATTGCTTCACTTCCTTTACCGTATTATAACTCCAAGACAGCAACTAGATATAAGAAGATGTGGTATGAGTGCCAATGAGACAACTCTCCATCCAAGTCAAAATTTATAAATTAAAATTATAAATAGTAAACCATTATAGGTCAAAGTACGGTCTTCAACACGGAGCCTTGGCTCACACCGAACAGTAAGCTATAAAGGGCCCCAAAAATTACTAGTGTAAAACCATTCAAACGGGAAAACCAACGGTCTAATCTATATAAAAAACGAGAAACGAGAAACACTTATGAACCACATCAACAAACGACAACTACTGAACATCAGATTCGTGACTTAGGACAGGTGCAAACAAATAAACGTTTTAATGGTACCAAACCTTCACCCTTTTTCCTGAAACAATAGTTTAACATCACAACATAGAATGACACACTATAAAATATCAACTGAAATAGCTTAACTCAATCAAAGGACATATTAACACCAGTGAGCATACACTGAACAAACGTTTAGCTTTATTTTTCATACTGGATTTTAAGGCAGCTCTTTTGTTATTGTTTTACAACATTACTTTAGTTTGGGTGACTGAGAGGTTGACATAATTGTATTGTTACTGGTCGATTGATGATAATAAGCAGTAGTCGGTGATCAGATGATAATGGACATGCAGCGCCGCTCATAAAAGTGAAAAGCTGTTCGTACCTGTAAACGATCAACTGATTATATGCTCCAAGAAGTTCCTATAAGTTGAATCCATTTACAAAGACGATAAAACATTAACAGAAACAACAAGCGTTTCTCGATCTCTATCAACAACAGTACCTTTTTTGGTGGCGTCTTTTTGATATTTATTCGTTTGTGTGTTTGGATTGTTTAGTCAGTTGTGTTGTATGTCTGTGATGTATGTTAACACAATTTTTGGGGAACAGGATCATAAATACTGCCACATTAACCAATTATGTGTGCTTTGGTTGCTCGAAAATTTTGTCAATATAACGGAACTATAAACAACTCTCATTTAAATGGGAGGTTTAGCTAGCTATAAAACCAGGTTTAATCCACCATTTTCTTCG
The DNA here is from genome assembly GCF_021869535.1 of Mytilus californianus. Taxonomy (NCBI): domain Eukaryota; kingdom Metazoa; phylum Mollusca; class Bivalvia; order Mytilida; family Mytilidae; genus Mytilus; species Mytilus californianus. The sequence continues at coordinate 25,147,067 of NW_026262668.1, forward strand.
GAAAAAAACTACGTAGTCAGGAAAATGACAGTTATTTTCCATTCGTTTCGTTAGTCTAAAATTTGAATTTGACATGGTTGATGGACTACCTCCTTTTATTATTTGTTTACATTCAAAGTTCGAAATAAAGTTGAAGTTCGAGCTGAATTATAAGTTGAAGAACGAGTTCCTACTGAAGTTTGAGCAAAAAGATTGAGTCAAAATTATTGTCCCTAACGCGACCCGTTACAGGGGAAATAGACACACCGGGTGTCCGTCCGGCCGTGTGTCTGTGAGTCTGTGCGTCCTTATGTCTGTGAGTCTGTGTGTCCGTGTGTCTGTGAGTCTGTGCGTCCGTGTGTCTGTGAGTCGGTGCGTCCGTGTGTCCGTCCGTCCGGTCTTGTAAGCGATCTCGTGTGTAAAATAATTTCCAGAATTTTTTATCAAAATTGTATCAAAGGTTTATATTTACAATGTCTGAAACAAGTCTAAAAATCATAGCTAATCAACTATATTTAAGAGTTATGCCCCTTGACAATATAAATTATGTGGAAAATTGTATTGTAAGTGCTTTCGTATTAATAATTCTTGCCCGAATTTTCCCAAAATTTATATTAGACGTTTATTTTAATAATGTCTCGATAAATATTTGTTTTAAAGAGTTATGGCCCTTGGAAATACTAATCATATTGAAAATTGCATGGTAAGCGCTCTCACATGGACAATTTTTATAAGTTTTTATTCAAACTTATATCAAAGGTTTATGTCAGCAATTTCTAGAACTTTCAAACTTCAGTGCCAATCAACCAATCAACCAATTAACCATTTTATAAAGAGTTATAATACCCCTTGGTAATATTAATTATATTAAAAATTACGTTGTAAAAGCTTTTAATCGGAATGGTAAGCAGATCTGCTCAACTACTGCTCATTAAAAGTACAAATTCGTCGATAAGTATCATTTGAGAATGTCACATTGGAAGGAAAGTGGAAGGGATTGTGGTTACGAAATTTGGAACATATTCGAGGTCCTCGGTAAAACAGATTTGACATGTTGAAAACTAACATGTAGAAAGAAAATGCGAAGTCAATCTCTAAATCTAAAATAAGATATATGTGGTTGAACTTTTTAGAAATTATAATTTCCACAAAAGGAGAGAGCAGCAATAAAAGCTCCATTTAATTGCCTTTTCCAACTGTATTATGCATGTTGTCGCAGTGGAATCAAGCAAAGTATGATGCTAGACAATATCCGGAGTTTACCATTAGATTTTCATCGTTTTTTAATGCGTGTTTAAAAAATACCATTCCATGCCTTTTGTTTTGTCAAAGCTCAACATGTAGCCTCACGAAATCGAAAAAAACACCTCTCTGCGTATTGTTATAACAAGTTTACGTTTAGGCATTTGATCATTTCGGGGACTTTTATCGTTTGCTATGCGGTATGGGTTTTGCTCATTGTTGAAGACCGTACGTGATCTATTTTTGTTAACTTCTACGTCACTTTGATCTTTGGTAGAGAGTTATTGTTGTCTCATTGGCAATCATACCACATCCTCGTGTTTTATATCACGATGGCGTCCATATAACTAATGAAGGGATGCATTCAACTTTACCATTGGTTGCCTTTCATTCAATAAATACTCGATAATAGAAACCATGACAGGAAACACAAAATCAGTGTGTTTAGGTAGAATAGATTTTTAATTTTTTACAGATTATTGATGTTTTCATCACGAAAATACGGATACGTATATGGTTTGTCACTTCAATAACAAAATAACAAGAAATTAAATCAAACAAAACTTTAGACACGATTTAGGTTAAATACTTAACCAGCTTATGTCATAGTCTGGCACCAATCCCCACAAATTTATGATGTGATAGAAGACCCGGTTTTGAAACAATTGTTTTTTTCCGTGTATGCTCGCACTAGTTTTCTCGTCCTCGTTTTTTTTAATTTTAACATTAGTGCTTTATTGTTCTTTATAAATTGAAGCCTTTCCCCCACCGTTTTGAATTTTCATTTTTATACAATTGTTAAATGAGAATGACTTTATGTTGTCAGAACCAGACAGACGAAGGGCTTAATGTGTATCCTTGCATGAAAAGTCACACTGAACATATTTCAAACCAATACTATAAAGTGTTTCGATGCAGTACTTTGAAAACATTAATGAAAAAGGCATTCCTACCATGACTTATATTATGACTTTGACTTTATCTTAATAAAGTGTTTTATTTTCTGATCCTCTATCATAGTCACGTCCCTCTCATCAAGCTATTTGGATGTGCAGAATTATCTCTTGTTTATTTGTCTCCAATTTAATTTTTGCTCTTTTTTTTTGGGTGTTATCACGTATTTGTCTATTGAATACCATTATCCTTTCAATTTAAAATCGTTTATTATTTAGCAGATACAAAAAAGCCTTGCCTCTGCACACACCAGTTATGATGTTCATGTCCGACAAGGCCGATCAATCCTGAAACGTAGATGTTTAATATGAACATGGCTGCGTTCCACATATCACGACATTTTACCTGTTCAAGCTTTCTGCAGTTAAACGGGAGTTTGTTATCTACCGGTTTTGTCGATATGATTTGTGGACTACAGATAAATGAACATGTCCTGGAAAAGATCCGTTTTGACAAAGTGAAACTTTGCCACATTAAAATTCCTTTTAACTGTAAAAAGAGTAACTCCGTTGTACCAATAGCATGACAACAAAATAACATACAAAAGAACGGAAATCACCATCAATAATAAATATTCAATGCTCATCAAAGTAGTACAGCAGTAGTAAGTCCATTAAAAAAAAAGAATTAAAAACTCATACGTCAAAGAAAAAATGGCAATGTCATGACAAACATGACTAGTAAAAAACAGCAAGTAAAAAAAAATACTGCATAGAAAACTAGACTGTGCAACACGAACCCCATCAACAACTGGGGAATAGAAGGCAGATCTTGCTCCACTGGTGCCCATGGGAAGTATAAATTCGTTAATAAGTATCAATCGGTGATGTCACAAAGGAGGGAACGAGGACGGGATTGTTGATACGACATTTGGAACATAACCGTGGTCCTCTGTTACCCAGATAATAATTACATGTCGAAAAATAATAAAATTTCTTACTCAAAAATAAAATATCCATGATTGACATTTTAAGAAAAAACTATTCATTTGTCTTTTCCAAATATTATTATTCATGTCCAAATTCAAAAAGGACATTTTGTCGCGGAACCCTAAGTTTTACAAAAAACAGTTTGACAATATCTGTTGCTTAAGCTCACCTGGAATCAAACAACGTATGGTGATAATAGTCAGAGTTTTCCCATAGAATTTCATTGTTGCTTTTTCCCCCTATTTCAAAGGCACACTTAATAATTCCAATCAGTGTTTATCATTTTATCAATGCTCAAAATAAACACTCACTATTTTGAATGAAAGTTCCGCGTATTTTGGTGACATAGAGTTTAAAATTCGGTCCTAATGCAGTATCTTATTGATGTCAAGTAAAATTCGGATATGCTTTAAAACAACATATATCTCGACTCATTTAAATGAGTTGTAAATGCTAACATATGCTCAAAGTTTTAAAGAAATCGGTAAAATCTCCTATTTCTTGTCTTTTTCAGAATAATTTATATTTTTTTTGGGTCAAATTGAAAGATAGACAACATTTACAGATGTTGTTAAATAACTACCATGTTATCATGGTTCAGTATTATTTACACAGATTATCAATAAACGTCGTAAGTTCTATAATAATAATCATAAAAAAACAAACAAACTCAAATTGTTTATCATTGCATATATGATAAAAATTAAAGACGAGTAAACTTTACACATAAATTAATGTAGAAACCGATTCAATCGTTTCTTATTTTGAATCCTCCCCGCAAAACCGTCCATGCGTTTTCTTTTCCAAACGAAAAAAAGAGGACGTATTTTTTTTATGTCATTACGACAGTAAATTCGACGACAAAAAGTAATGAGAGATTGCTATAAGGCAGTATAAGTCTTTGACAATAGACAAATTTTCTAAACAATATAACAATAAATATAAATATTTATAAATTATAAATATAACAAGTTTTAAATCATCCCCCCATCAAAGTAAAAAATGAAAATATTAAAAGAAAAAATCTTCAAAATGTATCATTAACACCAAATTATCGAAATACACAAAAAATAAGTTACGACACAACACTTTTTTTATTTTTTTCCCTAAGCACTTTTTATTTTAGTTTTACCCCGTATTCAGTTATGTTCCTACTTATATGTAAATGTCCTCACATCTTGTTCCTTTTCAGCTCTTCCTTGCCTGATTTGTTGCCCTAAACAATTTAGTTCTTAATCTAATTTAGGTATTTATTCCCAAAACTATATACCTTAGGTCTTTACCGACTTTTTAAATGCTATTTTCATTATTCAGGTCGTTTACAATGTAAGTTTTCTCTTATCTTCAAATTTAAAAAATAAATGCATTTTCAAAGTTTCCAGCATAATTTAGCAAGTTACTTTACAAATTTTGACTTTTCCAAACAGTGTTCATTTCGTTTTGTTGATTTTTTTTTATCGTGAATATGAAAATATATTACACTGTTGTTTTTCTCCTCTGTTGAGGCATATGATAGAAAAATTTCATATCAGATGTATTGCATTGGCGTCCGTCGTCTGTAAACTTTTCACTTTTTGAACTTCTACTTGAAAACCGCTTAAAAGGATCAATATATTAAACTGTTATTTTTCTCCATTGTTGAAGCATATGATAAAAAGATCATAATATGTCATTTTTCATATCAGATGTATTATCAGCCATCGATAAATATCAGCCCTCGAGCCTTCGGCTCTTGGTCTGATAATACACCTGAAATAAAAAATGCCATGTATAATAATCTGATATTATCAAACTTCACGTTAAACTGTAAGATTTTGATTGGTTAACACGAGGGAGACAATCTTCGTCACATGTTTGTTTCTTTCAAATCTAAATTTAAAAGTCAATAATAACAGAACATTCAGTTTAACAAATTCAATAAACAAATCTGACATGGTATTAGAGCAACTTGTTACCCTCGTAAAAAAACCTTGTCAAACTTTGCTTCGCCTTGTTTGACAACGTTTTCTCGTAGTAACGATCTGCTCTTATCTGTTTGTTATTTAAATTAAAATATAATTTTGCATGAAACAATATAAATTATAGCCATTAAACAAAGAGTTTTTTTTTGGATTTTCATCCATTCTAAATAAGTTCTAAGTATGGACTTGGATTTGTATACTTCATGATAAGGAGGGTCCGGATGGGGTTTACAGAAAAGAGAATAATGAACAAAAGGTGCAGAATAAAGGCTAAAAATATAAAGAATAGAGAAAAATAAAGAATAGAGAATAATAGGGGGAGACAGAAAACTGGCCTTAAAAATTAAAGAATACAAAAATGGAGGTCCCCACATCCAGACCCTCATGATGATATTTCATTGAAAATTATTTCAAAACTGCCTATTTTCATGTAACTGTTGTGACTTCATACCGCAATAAACAGGAGGTGAAATTTACCAATTGTATGTCTCTGTGAAGCCCAAGATACAGTAAGATGCCTTACACTTACTGAAGTTATATATGACAAATATAAACATTGGTATGTTGTCATCTCATATGTGGTCATTGGGATGACAGGGAGATACACACAGTGGTGACGACACAACACTTTATTAAAGTTTTTGTTTTTAGGAATTATTTCATATTTGGTCTGGTACTCTATTATGGCGTGTCCTCTATGATGTTGAGTTGAACCATGCGAGTAATTTTTAGATCTGCTAGACAGTCATTTTCTATTAAATGATACATAGAATCTTTATCATTATTCACTGAGCATGGATTTGTTTGTCAATGTTTAATAAACATTGCATGACATTGCCCACAACCATCACAACATTTTAAAAGCAGATACAATATCTTTATACAGTGGGAAATATAGTGTCAAAATGTTACAACTACTGTAAACATTGGAAACTTGAGCTTTTCAATGGTTTTCATGTTTTAGCAAGGACGCTATTAATTATAAATTCAAAAGAAAACGTTCTGGTAAATAGAAATAATAAAAATAAGTTGAAAAACAAAAAATGAAATGTCCATATTTTCCATATTATAATGTCATTTTCTTTCATAAAACAGCAAAAGACGAGTACAGCAGACTATATGAGCTTTGTGAAATATCGGTTTAAAATGTTGCTATGCGAATAAATTCGTGATGTACCAACTTAAATTTGTTTTTTTTCTTCCATGATGGTTGAAAGACGGGACATCGGATACACAAATGATGATTATAGCCAAATCTGGTTTGAATTGAACCAGTTGTTTAAGAGGAGATTTTTTTTTTAAGTTAACGGACGACGACGGACAACCACGACAGACGAAGGACGTCTCGTGATGGGGGAAATCTCAAACTTGCCCAATGGGCCAGTTGATCTAAAATAAGGAAATGGTGCATGATTGGCAAATGAGAAAACAAAAAAATATCCACCAGAGACCAAAGGAAAAGGATGTGGACAACTATAGCTAGGGCAGTATATACTACCTAAACAGATGGAAGACACGTGTATAAGAAAGGAGAAGAAGATTTTTGGTTTTGGGGTCAATAGGTAAATAGTCAAGGATACTAGAATTAAAAAAAAAGGTTTCTGAAAGGTAATAAGCTAAGGTAACTTGAGTTCCGGTCAGATTGAAGATATAAGGAAAGGGGGGTAGGGCGGTGGGGTAGGGTCAAAAGTAAGATATAATCTGTCTAATTCTGGAACTGAAACATTTTTTTTTACCTGATGGGTCTTAGAGAAGGAATAGAGAAAAATAGTCAATAGTAATGAATGATTCACGTTTTCCGCCGAAGAGTTGACAATCCGGCCATGATGGTCTGATGGGTTTACCGAATAGAGAATAATGGACCAAATTTACAGAAAAATGTGACAAATGGAATAGATAATAATTGGTATAAAACCTCCCTTTGTCACGTTCTGATCAAAAGAAACTAAAATTATTTAAATTCTACAACTTTAACTGTGTTAGAACTGTAATTATGTATATAGCACACAATTATAAATACTTGTTTTAAAATTCACAGTTCTCATTTGTTGAATAACACATACTTAAAACTGTCAAATTTTAGCACCCCTTCACACCTTCACACTATGTAAATATCCTTATAAATATGTGTTACGTGTTTAACCTCTATCCCAAGTGGGAGTGCTCCGATATTTAACGGAGGATCATACCTGTAAAGAACAGAATGGGCAAAATATAAGCAATAGAGAAAAATGACCTACAAATTAAAGAATATATTAAGGAACAACCCCCCCCCCCTTTTTTTCCCCACGCCCCCCTCTAGACCCTCATCCATCTGATCGCATCCTGTTCATATCCTTTCCGTCATTGGACATACTTACAATAAATACTACACTTCCAGTCTTGTCCACGTGCATTTGTTTTGAAACTTCTATATGAATTCTTGTTGAGATGGGAAAGGTTTCAAACAAGGTAACTATGTATATTTTACTAATTGCTCCTAAACCTTAATAGATTTCAATGAGCGCAGCTGATAACCCAATGGCACAGGGTGGATTATGCCAGGGCATATATGACAAATTATAGATTAGTGCTGGAATTTTATATTTCACCCCTTTCATTTGCAACCAGGTGCAAATGGATACAAATGGTACATGGCGAATATACGCATTCCTCTCAACTGTAATTAGTTACAAATGGGTACAAGTTAAGAGATAACTGTATTGTATTTGAAGCTTTGTGGACGTCCATCGGTAGTTTTACTGTCGCAAATCTAGTTTACCTGGCGACGCGTAAATATGATATTTCTGGTCTTTTTTCAGGGAACTTATACATTTCTGTTCAGATAGAAAGTTGAATATATAGTGCAAACAATGACAAATACAATATCAGTACCCTGTACCCAGGCACTTGTGATCTTTACCATGTTTACCATTTGAAAAAATAATATATTTTAATCACTCCATGGATACATGGAATAGAGAATTTTATACGCCCGCCCAACAAAATTTTGATGGGACGTTTTATGGTATACAAATGTCCGGTGTCATAGGCGGATCCAGGGGGGCTGTGGGGGGCCCAGGCCCCCCCCCCCCTTTTCGTGGGATAAATTTGGTTGATTACATAGGGAATCACTGAAGCGTGACTGGAGAGGGCCCCCCTTAGGTCAGTCAGTGGGCCCCCCCTTACTAAAAGTTCTGGATCCGCCACTGGGTGTCGTCTGTCTATCCGTCAGTCCGGCAAATCAGTTTTCCACACTTTTTTTCTTCGTTCTTGAAGATATTGATTTGATATTTGGTATATAGTTTTATCATGACAAGTTATAGATCAAGTTCGAATTTTGTTCCAGTCTGATGATTTAGTCCAGAGTTATCGTGGTCCATATCTAATGTTAGAGTACTACATTTTGTATGTAAACCATATTTCTGTACAAAGGAAGATAACTCATTTTTTAAAAGACATTCTTTGGTAAATTGTTTGAAGTGTTTGTTATTTTGTATAAGCTAATTTTCTGAATGCTATATATATTTAAATATATAAAAAAATTTTATGAAGTGAAATCCTTTAATTAGATAACAATCTATTTTTATTAAGGTATATATTTCATTACATTACATTGTGTATAGATAAAAGTTGTTGACATTTTATAGATAAGTTACAAATCTAAATTAGTTTGTGACAAATGAAAGAAAAATATTTGGAACTATTAATTATATTTGATAATAATTTGAAAATAAATATACATTGTATTACATCATGTATAATTTAAGAGAACTATTAATCATATCTAATGTTAGAGTTTTTCCACACTTTTTTTCATCATGCTTGAAGATATTGATTGATAATTGATATATAGTTTTATCATGACAAGTTACAGATCAAGTTCAAATTTTTGTTTCGGTCTGATAATTTTATGCAGAGTTATGGTCCTTGGACTTGAAAAATTCACTATATTATCAGTTTTCCACACTGTTTTTAGTCATGCTTGAAGATATTGACTTGATATTTTCTTTTTGTTTACACCATGACAAGTTATAGAATAAGTTAGCATTTTGTTCCAGTATAATGAATTTTTACCCAGTAGGGGACTATGTATTGCCATACAATACTCTCAGAATGCTTGTTAGAATCTGCCTTACATTTGTCATTGAGAACATTTTCATACAAGGACAAATTTTTGAGGCAAACAATCTGATTTAAAACATCTGCATTTCGCTTTAAAGGACAATTTATTATTAACACTTGCAATATTGACTTCATAGGTCAAAAGAGGTCATGTTCTCACTAATAGTGGGAAACTAAGACTGGACATCTTCGATTACAAATGACAGTCAGCAAATGATCAGTCCAGATTTTTTATGAAATACCGATGTCATATCATACATGTACATGATGTATGCAAGACTTTACATTTAAATGATACAAATTGTAATAATTGATTTTATCATGCATGTCATACCAAAAATTTTTCTTTTTTACAATTATTTGATTTTTTTCATATATTTTCATACCACAAATATATCTTTTTTAAAGAAAAAAAACGGAATATACATGGTATATAATACTTTGATTAAATTCAAAATTTTTCTAATTTTGAGATCACTCAAATTGGTTAAAGGGTATATACATTAGAAATTGAATAAGAAGTGTAAAAATTATTTTTATTTTCTAAAACATTTAATAAGAGCTTTCTTCACATATTTTTATAAAATTGAGAATGGAAATGGGGAATGTGTCAAAGAGACAACAACCCGACCATAGAATATATAATTCATTTCAAAATTCTATCATTAAGTCTTCTATTCTCATGGTAAAGCTTTTTTTCTAGTACATGTATACTCCATACAAAAAATGTCTATTTTGCACAACCTGTGACTTGATAACAATCTCTGTCTAGTGAATGATACTTTTCATAGTATTTTTGAAAATGGCCCATATAATAAAACTTCATTTTGGTTTTTTTATTAATCCCCATCATGCCCATATTCTGTAATGATTATCCTCATCAACATAATCAATCAAAGAATGAAAGATTAAACTGTTTCCAGCATTAATTTTTACTAATGGTGCTAAATTTGAAGAGAGCATGAAGTGTAACTTGGAAACCTTAATGTGTTTCCAATAGAAATATGTTTTTATGTCCCATTAACGTTTTTGTTTCTTTTTTTTTCAACTTTATTTTTTTATATATATGGTTGAAATATATATATGTTGAAAAATAATTTAGGACAGAAAGTCACAGGATAAAAAGTTACAGACAAAAATTCACAATTCAGTTTTATCAAGGATTTGTATAGTGCTATACAAATCCTTGGTTTTATGATTATTTTCTTTGAATAAGAATTTAACAGTTTATTTTAAAAAAAATTGTATTTATCTTGAACTATTATATATAAAGCAACTTTTCTAACAAAATGTATTCTGAACAAAATCAATAACGATCAAATAACTGTTAAGAAAATCTGTCCAAGTGGCTTTGAACTTAAATGGCTTCATGGTGCTAAGAAATATATCCTTTGCAATAATTAAAATTTGATAAATTCTTCATTTATCAAGGCTTATGAACTATTCCCTAAACTGTAAAATGATATATATATAATAAAAAGAAATTATTTGAAGTACTTTCTCTTACATATTCAACAATTACAAACAAATTATTTGTGACTTTCTGTCTTCAGCTTTCAGCTTACCTGTGTTTGAAAAATTGGGTACTGTATGTCTACATTGTATGTTTACCCATTTAGCTGTTTAGTGTGAACTGCTCTGTATTAAAATCACTTTTTAATGAATATCCCCCTCAGGAACCACTAGACAATGAAACCAAAATTTGGCAAAATCATCAGAAGGTGATAGTCTTAAAATTCTAGAAAATATTCAGTTTTCCAACCAGCTTGTTCTCATTCCACCTTAGCTGTCAAAATCATTATATAAGATTAATCCCATTTCGCCTTTATAGTACAAATTTTCAGGTACAAAAGAATTAACTAAGGCGAAATGGGAACTTGTGTACAATTTAACATAATTAAGTATTTTTTGTTTGTATATTGCAATTAGTTGATATTTGTTATTTTAATGTCAAAATCTGCCATGAAATACTTTTTAAATGCAGATGTTTTTTTGGTGTCTTCCCGATTGTCCCACTTTTTGAATAATTCTTTTTATAGTGGCTCATCTTTTTTACTATTTTTTTACCGATGTAATATATTTTGTAAATAAAGTCTTTGTTGTTGTTTATTATTAGAGATGACAAATAGGATACGGAATATTTCATATTTTAATGAATAAAATAAAGACAAATATCATACAATCATAACAAATATTTATTTCTGAATCAGTACTGAATAACAAGCACGATTTTAAACTTAGCATACTAATAAAGAAAATGTACATGTAATAAATAATCGCATGAGAAAAAAACAATAATACATAAAACATAAGAATTATTTCCATAAACATAAATAAATAGTACTAATTGATAGTTCATTAATTCAAGAGAAACAATTCCCTAATTACATGTTGTTTAAATTGTTATAAATCCCATCTCGCCTTAGTTTTTTTTTTACCTGGAATTCACAGCTAAGGCGAAATGGGAACACACCTTCCCACTGACAAGCCATTTTGGCTACCTTTACCAACAAAACAGATAATCATGATCAGATGATAATTATAGATAAAAAAAGCAGTTATAATGAATTGATATACTGGTAATTCATGAGCTCCAGGTGCTGCACTTTTACTAACAATCTAGGTACTGTTTTTAAGTTAGTATAAATAGTATCATACATATGTGTATTCTTTTTTTTCTAAAAAAAAAACAATCAGTATATGAATTTTAGACAAAATATAACCATGACAACTAGGAATAAATACATTGGTAACCCATCCATATGTTTCAAGAAATGTTTTTTGAAAAGTTAAACTTCATATAAATCTTTTAGGCCACTTGAAATCAATTTTTAGTTCTTCAATGGATTTGCTCAAATTGCTTGCTAATAAATAAAAAAAGAAGAAAAGAAGAGAACAGAATAAAAAGAATAATACCTCATGTAATTGCCAATATATCAAATTTTCACAAAATTTGTTTTCATTTCAAAAGGAACGAAAATTTATGCATTTCTCTTGTACATGCACATGTTTTATATCAAATTTGCTATTTTCTTGTTAAAATTAAAATCCTTCATCATTAGCTACTTTCTTCTTTCTGAATTGTTATTGAGCTGTCAAAAAGAAAGTAAAAAATTGATTGAATAACCTTATTTTGTCAATCTGAAATAAAAGATATATTTCATCATTTTTCATTGGTCATGGCTTGTAGACTTAGTATATTATTAGTTTTAATATTTTCATCAAAGTAACATTGAAAATATAAGAATATGTGTGCATGCCAAGTGCTAATTTGATAAAATCAGATAATCAAACTAAGTTACGCAATGTTACGATTAGTTTGGCCTAACTATACACCACATTATGATTGCTTTAAAGAGAATCAGTCATGACTAATAACAATAACAGATTTTTCATTCCTTTTCATTAGATACATGTGTGATATAAGTGTGTCATCTTTATAATCAGTTAGGCCAGACAATTGAAAAGTTTGTTCCAGGATATCTCAGGTCTCAATGAATAGGCTTAACAGAGAAAGATTCTTTAATAATTATCACTATATAGATTTACTCATTTTAAGATAAATATCATTAAGATTACTTGAGTTGTTTGTTCATTAATCTAACATTAATATGGTACAAGGTACATGTACAAGCAGAAAGTTTATTTTGTTTATCTTGTAACTCACCCACTCCTCTTGATCCCCTCACCCAAAAATTAACTGGATGGTTTTTATTTTCTCAATTCATTGTTTGATATTTTCTTTATATTGCTTTTCTTTAATTTTAAGTGTTTATTTTTTGTTTGTTTTAAAAATGAAAAAGCCTTTCAAATTGTTGAATTAACTGTTTGGTGGCGTAGTAGTAGATGGAATAGTGGGGGCAAACCTCTGAAATTATACGCCACACAAGCTTATTTTTTTTGACAGCCCCTCCCTTAATTGCTCCTATGCCAGTACTGTTTATGCAAACAGTGGGGCAATATATTTCATCTGGCATTATTAATGTAGAATTCAAAGAACATTGTTTATTTTGTTTGGCCTATAGTTTTCAGGCTTGCAGAATTATCTATATGATTCATGACTTCACTGATTCTCACTCTTTCTAATCATCATCGTCATGTTTGTCTGGCAGGATAAGAAAAATAGAATAAAGAATAAGAAGCCTAAAACAAAAGACAAACAGGCAAGATTTGTGGATGTACAAGATGCTGAACTACTTTCTAAAGACCAACTTAAAAAAATAAAGTAAGTTTTTTTTCATTGTTATATATAATCTTATTTATTTAGCCTGTTAGTAAAATTCTTGCTTTTAAAAATAACTGTAAATTGTGCAGGTTATTTGTATCTTAAAAAAAGCTTTCAGCTCCTTAAAAAATAATGTGAACCATAAGATAGCATACATGTATTTCAATGCCCTCATTCCATTATGCATTTTTATAATTTTGTTTTAAAAAAAATACAGTCAGGGAATAGCCCTCTTGTTTTTGATTAAATGTTTCAGATTTTATAAGTAAAATTTTATATTAATAGTATTTAATCAGCTCATTTGTGAGAGTCAATGGGAAAAGATACTTTTACAGGTGCAATGTACATGATGTACTGATAAGTTTGATAACACCAATAAAAGATTGAGTTATTCCCCTTTCGTTGAATATTAACTTTCATTGTTAAAAAAATTGCATCTTAACCAAGAGCCCAGCCTCAGTAATAAAAGAAAAAAGTTTCATTGTTTGTGCTAGTACCGGTAATCAAACGTACTTATAATGAAAATCTTCTCACAAAAGCAGCAGTCACAATTTACTTGAATGTGAATGAGAATTTTAAATGTAAAGATAGGATTAAAATGAATTTATATGGCAGAAGTTTTGGGATCACTCCATATTGTTACAAATCATTCGTAGAAAAAACACCTAAACTTTAAGGTTCAAAACTTAAGTCATATAAACAAACTGATATGAAACAAAACATGCAGTGGCATAGCTTACAGCTTATTTCTAGTGAGGCAAATGATTTGATGCTCAAGAGTGGGAGTGGGTTGTTTATGCTTCACTATGCCATAGTCTATGTGTGCTTGTCCTGCAACAGTCATGCAGGAACCTGTATGTTAAGTGGTTTTCATTCGTTGTTGTCTGTCATATTTGTTTTTTGTTTTACTAACATAAATTAGGCCAAAAGTTTTCTATTATGACTTGTTTTACTTTCTGTTATGATTTTTAGGGTGCACTAAGTTTAACCCTTTTCTGTCTGTACGTCCGTATGTCCTGATATTGGTTTCCATTCTCTAACTTTAGTTTGCCTCAACCAAATGTTATGAAAATTATACGCAATGCTTATTACCACAAAACACAGATCAAGTTTGAATTTTAATCACTTTTACGGTTCTAGAGTTATGCCCCTTTACAAATTGAAAAATTGCTGAATTTTTCATTTCTGTTCTCTAACTTTAGTTTGCCTCAATCAAATGTTATGTATTTTATACCCCATGCTTATTACCACAAAACACAGATCAAGCTTGAATTTTGGTGGCGTCACATTTACCGTTCTAGAGTTATGCCCTTTACAAATGGAAAAATTGCTGAATTTTTCGTTTCAATTCTCTTACTTCAGTTTGCCTCGACCAAATGTTATGAACCTTATACACATTGCTTATTACCACAAAACACAGATCAAGTTTGAATTTTATTGGTGTCACTTTTACTGTTCTAGAGTTATGTCCCTTTACAAATGGAAAAATTGCTGAATTTATTGTTGAAGGCTGTAGAGTGACCAATAGTTGCTGACATCCCCTTTATTTGGGCTCTGCTGAATAGTTTTCCCATTTGCAGTCATACCACATCTTCTTATTTGCACATAACTGGCTAAACAGGCATCTCAAACTAGTTTTCAGCAATTAAAATGAAGGTCATGAATTTCTACCACAACAGAGCAAGCATGATAGACAGAGATAGCAATACAGACATGTAAAAGGTTTTTTTAAAGAGTTATTGAAACTGTTTTAATCTGAAGAGACAGCACTCTCCTTCCAAAAGGCACTGGATTTTACATCACAATGATGACCCAAGGTGACTGCATATTCATACATCATTGCACATCCCTAACAGACATGACAGACAAACTGAATCCCCTCTTTCAGTAGGTACTGCTAAATAGTTGGACCTGTATGAAGGGAAAATAATTTGGACGGCTACTGGGAAAAGAGGGTATAACTGATATGGTAGACTGGAAAAAATAATGCAACGGTTCTTTGACCTATCACTCTCCCTGCACAATGTACTGGATTGGGATTAGACATCCTCATTTTCACCTGACATGTATAGAAAATGAAAGGATATGGAGTAAATGTACATGGGACAAAATCCCACACAATACATTGAAAACATAGAAAATCATCAATGAACAGGGCTTTTATTCCTGCTCCTCATCTTGACAGTTGATGTAGGGTCTTCAACAATGAACGAATCATTCATACCCTACAACAAGGTCAAGACGGCCCCTAGCGTCAACTTAAGTGGTACTATTGATAAAAATAATCCAACAGTTCACCTTCTTGCTCCCCACCCGCCTTGGAGTGCCAACTTGTGCGATGCTTGTGTACGACGGTTCTCCAGTTGAAAGCACCAGGGATACAAGAAAAGTGCAGTAATTTTGAAAGACATCGATAGCCGCTAAAATATGCCTTGAAGTTACACATGTCGGTAACGGTCAATGAATCACATAATTTATAATTACGGGCAAGGTTTTTCATCCTATATTTGTCATACATTGCCCAACAAAAGACCAATAACTTCAAAACAACAAATGATAGACAATACATATAAAACTAAACAAAAAATGATAGACAGCACGGGGCACATCGAAATATATGTAAGAAAACCTAGCAGTTTAAAATAGTATGAAAGGGCAACATACAAAACAGATGCATGGGTATAGAATAAGAGTCCAGCATACCAAAATAAACTTGATAGTAAAAACAGCAAATTGCAAATGAAAAATGAAAAATAGCAGTTCTTACTTCTGGTTTTTCTTTACAGATACATAAAACTATTACATTATTGAATTATTAAAACCAAGATATGTGTATCTGTGGTGATATTTTATGAATAAGTTGGACTTATTCTTTTACTCCATCCGAGGAGCGAATGGATCGAGAAATGAATTGTTTGATGGAAGACAGGATCTTTTTGTTATCTCACTTAATCCCTCTCTCATTCTCTTTTCTTTGTAAAAAATTTAGTGAAGCAGTTACCTCATTACATCAATGGAAGCTATGCCAATGAATATAGTATAACAAACATATGTGTAAATGACAAGAAGAAAGCATACAATGTATACTTAAACAATCTTGAATATAGTTTATAATTCAGTTATGACATGTATGAGTCCCTTACCCTTAAAGTCATATCTGAAACTTCAAATTTTAAAATTTTTTAAAAAAAGTTGAATATATATACATTTTTTATATACTTGAATGGCTAAGTTTTACTGAAACAAGTGTATGTGAACTTTCTTTTATATTATCAAAATCTTCATAAATTGCTATTGAATTATTGTCTTCCCGTACACTAATTCGCTGATATTTTCCCGTATGCAGTATCCTTAACTGCGAGACCTCTTATTAGAATTTTGGCCACTGCACAGCGCAAGTGCAAGGGGAAAATCGTGATGAAAGAATGAAAACAAACGTGCACCTGAAGATAAATAGTAATAACTGATTCTTAAAGTTCTAACAAATTGAATACACCAAATCATTTAATAACTGTAAAGGAAAGGTGTTTATCAATGTCACAATTCGGTAAACTACGGCAACAAACTTGAAAGTTAATTAGCTTGTGATCACCAAGCACTGAATGAAATATTATTTGTCGTTAATACGTTATAAGTTTGAATTAAATTTAAAAAATGTGCATACAGGACTTCGTTTAGTATATATATCATGTATATGCATGCATTGGTTCAATATTTTCAATAACTTTATAATTACAAGAAACTCGTTTTATATGACTTACATTAATACTAACAACTGTTTTATGATGGAATTTATGCTTTGTTTTTGTGTTGTTTAATGCTTTGCATAAATTATTGCCTTATATTAATATGATTACAATGATATGTAGTGTTAGATTTCTTTTAGTTTTAAAAGCCTTTTGAAAAATGCCCCAGGAAAAGCATTTAGATTAGAAAGCATACAGAAATACGAGAAATTGTAAACCAACTTTTCTGTATACTTATTACTTTGAAATTAAATTACATCTTTTCCAATAGGAATGACATCTATTTTAGAAATCTCAAGACTACAAGTATATAAAGATAAGGAGATGTGGTATGATTGCCAATGAGACAACTATCCACCAGAGTTAAAATCAAGTGAATGTAAGCAATTATAGGCAACCGTACAGCCTTCAACAATGAGAAAAATCCATACCATATAGTCGGTTATTAAAGGCCTAGCTGACATGAAAAAAGTGAAACAAATCAAAAGAGAAAACTAACGGCCCAATTTATAACAAAACAATTAACATTTATAACCATGACAACCGTTTTATATTGTTTTATATTATTTTAGGCAAAACAGAACATGTGCCACACGAGTATCAGGAAAACGAAAACACAAATTGCTGAAGAGGATCAGACACCAACAGAAAGAAAAGATCAGAATGGACAGTAAGAATAAATTTAACTTAAAAGCTGGAAATGGTGGTGGGGGGTGGAGTGGGGGGGGGGAGAAAATTATAGGAAAAAATACTTGTACATTGCCTGATATTTTAATGTTTTAACTTATTGCTTTTTTGTTTACATATTTTAAAGCAGGGTATTTTCATATCACATTAACATCGAGAATATGCTTGTTATATTTGCTGCTGGACATTACACCGTAATCAGTCATTTAATTCATCAATCAATGAACATCATAGAGCATCTCCAAATATTAACAACCATTCAGCAATTTTTTTTTAGATTAAAATAAAAAGTAAAAAACCATTGTAAATAAACAATAATAGACCTGACAATTTTGAGATTACACTTATAATGTTATGCAATGAGTATTCTTCGCCTAAAACTTTATGCTATGTACATTTGTATATCATATAGAATTACCAGTATTTTTTTTCAAAAATTTAATATTGGGGCATTTCTGATTGGATTTTAATCACTTTTTTACCAATAGAAGCAGACTTGATTGTCACAGGTTTATCTGTTAACTTGGTTTTATTTTTATAGTCAGATTGTAAGGATTTGTTTTTGAAGATATAAATAGAAATATTTATATTATTTTGTCCTCGCGCAACCCGTTGTGGGGGACATAGAAATACCGGGCGTCCATCCAGTCTTGTTAGCGCTCTCACATGTACAATTCTTGCCAGATTTTTATAAAACTTATATCATAGGTTTATATCAGCAGTATCTTAGACAAGTTTGAGAATCAGTGCCGATCAATAATTTCTTAAAGAGTTATGGCCCTTGGAAATATTAATAATATGGAAAATTGCATTGTTAGAGCTCTCATGTGTACAATTCCTGCCAGATTTATATGAAACTTTTATTGTAGCTTTATATTAGCAATGTCTTGGACGAGTTCGAAAATCAGTGCCAATGAACTATTTTTAAAAGAGTTATGCCCCCTGGAAACATTTATTATATATGAACAAGAGTGCACATGCTGAAATGTCTCGCCTCCTATACTGACCATTGATTTTATGTTGATAGTCGTAATATAAAGTTTTACTACAAATATCACACTAACATTAA
The DNA here is from genome assembly GCF_021869535.1 of Mytilus californianus. Taxonomy (NCBI): domain Eukaryota; kingdom Metazoa; phylum Mollusca; class Bivalvia; order Mytilida; family Mytilidae; genus Mytilus; species Mytilus californianus. The sequence continues at coordinate 25,165,963 of NW_026262668.1, forward strand.
TGATCCAAGAAAATGAGGTCAAGGTCAGATAAACAAAGCTGAAAATACATGTACACCTTTAACACAATGATTCCATACACCGAATATAGATGACTTATTGCTTATAGTATAAAAGAAACAGACCAAACCATTGAAATTTTATTTTGACCAATGAACCATGAAAATGAGGTCAAGGTCAGATGAACCCTGCCAGACAGACATGAACACCTTAAAATCATTCCATGCATCAAATATAGTTGACGTATTGCTTATAGTATCTAAGAAACAAAGTTAACCAGGAAAACTGAACATTGACCAATGAACCATGAAAATGAGGTCAGGTGAAGGTCAGATGAAAACCTGCCAGACATATACACCTTACAATCTTTCCATACACCAAATATAGTTGAAATATTGCTTAACATTTAAGAAAAACAGACCAAAACACAAAAACTTAACATTGAGCAATGAACCGTGAAAATGAGGTCAGGGTCAAATAAAACCTGGCAGACTGACATGTACATCATAAAATATTTCCATACACCAAATATAGTTGACCTAATGCATACGTATACAGAATTAGAAAAACAGACCAAAACACAAAAACTTAACATTGAGCAATGAACCATGAAAATGAGGTCAAGGTAAGATGACACCTGCCAGTTGGATATGTACACCTTACAATCATTACATACACCAAATATAGTAGACTTATTGCTTATAGTATCTGATATATGGACTTGACCACGAAAACTTAACCTTGTTCACTGATCCATGAAATGAGGTCAAGGTCAAGTGAAAACTGTTGACAGGCATGAGGACCTTGCAGGGTACTCACATACCAAATATAGTTATCTTATTACTCATAATAAAAGAGAAATTAACATTACAAAAAATCTTAATTTTTTTTCAAGTAGTCATTGAACCAGGAAAATGAGGTCAAGGACAATGGACATATGACAGACGGAAACTTCATATCATAAGGCATCTATATACAAAGTATGAAGCATCTAGGTCTTCTACCTTCTGAAATATTAAGCTTTTAAGAAGGTAGCTTACACTGCCGTCGCAGCCGCCAGATCACTATCCCTTTGTCGAGCTTTCTGCGACAAAAATTGCATTTTCAGCACTCTCTTGCGTACAATTCTTGCCAGATGTTTATTGTAGGTTTATATTAGCAATGTCTTGGAAAAGTTTGAAAATCAGTGCCTATCGATAATTTTTAAAAGAGTTATGGCCCTTAGAAATATTAATTATATGGAAATTTACATTGTAAGCGCTCTCACATGTACAATTTTAGCCAGATTTTTATCAAATTCATATCAAAGGTTAATATCAGCAAAGGCAATTTTGAAAATGATTGCTGATCAAATATTTTAAAGAGTTATGCTCCTTGGAAATATTAAATATATCAGAAATTGCTCTCAAGACTTCAACTCTCTACGATAATTTAAAAAATTAGTTTAAAAAAAAAAACAAAAAAATTTTTTTTAGTTATTGCCCATCATGCCCATGGACATATAAAATATGTGCAACACAGGGGACATTGGAACTCTGTTCTTTTATTTCTCTAGATATTTGCTATATTTTCAGCCAAATTAAATTGTAAAAAATTATAATATATGTTCACATCAGGAAAAAGCAAAAACAAATGAAGGCAAAATAACCAAACAATTCTGTGTCATATTCTGTTAATACATAGCAAACAAGAATGTGTCCATAGTACACAGATGCCCCACTCGGACTTTCATTTTCTATGTTCAGTGGACCGTGAAATTGGGGTAAAAACTCTAATTTGGCATTAAAATTAGAAAGATCATATTAAGGGAACATGTGTATTAAGTTTCAAGTTGATTGGACTTCAACTTCCTCAAAAACTACCTTGACTAAAAACTTTAACCTGAAGCGGGACAGACAGATGGAAGGAGGAACGGACGGACGAATGAAGGGACGAAAGAACGAACGGACGCACAGACCGAAAAACATAATGCCCCTCTTCTATCGTAGATGGGGCATAAAAATTATAGGTGAGGAATATTTATTCAATAAAACTGTGTTGGTTGCCTTTTAGATACCTTTTTGTTGTTTTAGTTGTTGTGTTGCTGTCTCATTGACCTATACCCCAAATCTCATTTTTTAGCTCACCTGGTCATTGGACCATACATAAAAGCATGGTATAGAACAAAATGAAATATGAAAATTTTTGCCATCATTTATATGCTGAATCTAACCATGTTGTTAGATTTTGGATATCAGACCATACCAGGTAAATTAAATGTCCAATTTCAAATTTTTAAGATCTTTGACCACATTCATTTTGTGTCAGAAACCTATATTATGTCAAAAATTTGATCACAATCCAAATTCAGACAGTATCAAGCTTGAATATTGTGTCCAAACTTGCCCCAACTGTTCAGGGTTTGACCTCTGCCGTGGTATCAGCCTGTGCTCGGCGAAGCATTTTATTTTTTCATTTTTGCCTATAATCTTGGAAACTATTACTTTAAATTGTAAAAATTATCATCAAGACAAGATCTGCAAGTAAGTGGACAACCGAAATCAGTGGACTCTTTATTAAAGATATTGCCCTTTAATGACTATTTTTACCAATTTTTTGCGTTTATGCCTTATATTTTAAAAATGATAATAGATAGATAGAAAGTTAAATTATCAAAAGTGATCAGCAAGACAAGATCTATTAAGGCAATACAGAGGATGTCGTCTGTCCACTCCTTATTGGAGTTATTGTCCTTTAATAACAATTTTTACCAATTTTTTTTGCTTTTTGCCTTATATGATAAAAATTATAATAGATTAATAGAAAATTTAAAAACAAAAAATGATCAGCAAGGCAAGATCTACAAACAAGTCAAATTTTACTGATATAGTGTGTAGACTGTCACTCTATACAGGAGTGATTGCCCTTAAATGAAATTTGTTTTAGTCCCCTACCAACGAAGTTGAGGGAGACTTTAGGTTTGCACTCCGTCAGTCTGTCTGTCCATCTGTCAGTCCGACAAATCAGTTTTTCACACTTTTTTTCTTCGTGCTTGAAGATATTGATTTGATATTTGGTATATGGTTTTATCATGACAAGTTACAGATCAAGTTCGAATTTTGTTCCGGTCTGATGATTTTGTGCAGAGTTATGGTCCTTCATGTCCTTGGACTCTGAAAATTCACTTAAATAATCAGTTTTCCACACTTTTTTGACGTCATGCTTGAAGATATTAACTTGATATTTGTTATATAGTTTACACCATGACAAGTTAAAGAATAATTTTGTTCCAGTACAATAAATTTTTAACTGGTAGGGGACTATGTATTGCCATGCAATTTGCACTCAGAATGCTTGTTTTTACCCTTTTTTGTTTTGAGCAAAAACTGAAGAAGATAGACAGAAACTAAACAGACTAAATGTTCAACAATACAAGATCAACAAAAAAGAGATTTTTGTCAGGAATTCTATTCTCGTCTTCAATGTTGAAGAGTGTCCTTTTTTGAATATGCACATAGACCTAGGTGAGCGACACAGAATCTTTAGAGCCTCTAGTTCTAATTAATCAAGGACTCACTACAAACCAGTAAAAGTCTGAAATGGCCTATATGGTCCAAGGACACAGTTATCGTCCTTTGGTTTTCGTTGTCTACAAATATAGTCCCTAGTGTGAACAGTGTATAACTTGCATTTTTTTTTGATACACTTTCCCAATTTATTTCTTGATATTTTATGCATGAACTATTAAGTAAGGGGATGAAATTACATGTTAAAAAAATTTGGGTGCTGAATCTTAAGTAGTGATTTGGTCCAGTTAAAAAAGGTCAAAAATTAGAATGTCTGAAGCTGTCAAACTGAATTTTAGCCCCCCTTAACACAGAATTGTCAATATTTTGAGTTAGAGCTGGTAGAAGTTTCTATAATTTTGATATTATTTGTATCAATAGTAGTACACTACACTGTAAAAATCTTTTTGAGATAGAGCAGGTGCGATTTTTTTAATTTGAATTTATTGTCTAAAAGAAATGCACTACGAAATAACTGTGTTCTCGGGCCTAAGAGATGGATTCCGTAAATGTAGATTCTGTACTTTGGCAACTTTTCTGAATGGTTTGCTGGTTTCAATTTGTCGAACTCAATAAAAGTAAAGGATTTACATCTTTGTTTGACAGAAATTCTGTTAAAATGTCCCATTTTGGCATTATACGGCTAAAATAAGCATTTTAAAGCAGTTTCCATTTTATGCCTAAGAGCCATGCTGACTTTCTATCTGACAGCTTTTTATGTTCCTGATATTTGTGTTTCTATGCTTAAATCAAATTTAATTAACCATTTGTGAACTCTGAATCTAGAGAAAAGTAGATTATCACAGAAAAAATGTGCAGAATATTTGTATTTATGTCCCTGGTAAAACGGCCTGTTTGATGTATGTGAAATGTGAAGAGCTTAATTGTACATAAAATCTGTTGTCCATCCCAAATATTTCACTAAATCTGTAAAAAAAACACTTTACAATGATCAGTACACCCTATTCATTTCATATGCTACCATAATTTTCTTCTTTAGGATAGTAAGTGGTTCAAATATATGCCAATTGAGACTAAAACTACATGCAAGTTTTCCATTGAAAAGTGAAAAACTGGTCATCAGACCATACTGTCTGCCAAAAAAAGTTGAATTCAAGAGTCCTTTTGCAATAAGACTTCTTGTATCATGACATCTTAGCATAGAAATGAGCAAAAAGTAACAAATTTCCATTTCTCATAGCCTCTGTGTGCATCTTTATATGTAAATATGGGCTACGGCCTAAATCGACTCTAAATAATTCTCAGTCTTACATGGCCTAAGACCATTTTATACTCATGTGGTATGCTTTTTGTAACTTTTATTTACATTTAAAGTACATTTAATATATATAGAAGAATAATTTATGGTTAAAAAACTTCAAAAACTTCAAATTGGTTGAAAAAAATGCATGTTTATGTAAGGCTTCCCTTAATTCGAAAATCTCTATTTTCAGACACAGGCTCATATAAATTTGACTTTTGAATAACTGTGATAAATCTGATAAATCAAATGAGTGTTCCGTTGCTTTTAATACTTATTATTTTATATTCAAGAGTATTTAAAAAGCAAATTTTTGCAATGTTTAAATTTTTTAGGCCAAAATCTTAACAGTTGAAAATATTTGATTTAAACGTCAAAAATAAACATCCAAATTTCAATATTAAAATGGCCCTAGTTTCTATAATATATATCCTATGGCCATGAAACTTGGCCAACTATCTTATAATTTCCTAAGCTTAGGTCATGCAAAGTTTTATTAAAATTGGTCAAGTCTTTCTGTCCTATTAGGTCCAAGGACACAGTTATCGTCCTTTGGTTTTCGTTGTCTACAAATATAGTCCCTAGTGTGAACAGTGTATAACTTGCATTTTTTTTTGATACACTTTCCCAATTTATTTCTTGATATTTTATGCATGAACTATTAAGTAAGGGGATGAAATTACATGTTAAAAAAATTTGGGTGCTGAATCTTTATGTTAAGTAGTGATTTGGTCCAGTTAAAAAAGGTCAAAAATTAGAATGTCTGAAGCTGTCAAACTGAATTTTAGCCCCCCTTAACACAGAATTGTCAATATTTTGAGTTAGAGCTGGTAGAAGTTTCTATAATTTTGATATTATTTGTATCAATAGTAGTAAACTACACTGTAAAAATCTTTTTGAGATAGAGCAGGTGCGATTTTTTTAATTTGAATTTATTGTCTAAAAGAAATGCACTACGAAATAACTGTGTTCTCGGGCCATATCTGTACTCGACTGTACTGATTTTTACTCGACCAGTCTGAATTGGTCTGAATTTTACTCGACATTACTCGACCCAGTCTTAACCATACTCAACCGTACTGATTTGTACTTGACCCTTATCTTTGCCATTGAAAATAGTTTGAACTATTACTGGACCAGTCTGAAACAGTCTTAACCCATTCTCGACCTGTACTCGACCAATTTTTTTCAGTCTAAACCATACTCGACCAAAGGTCTGAACAATACTCAACCAGTCTGAACCATACTTGACCAAAAACCTATACTTATTTTTATTTAGCTGTTAAAATTAATTTCTTTTTTTCTGACATGACAACAGCCACAATAAAATAAAGATATATATAAAAACATATTTTTACATCCTTACATGATTCTCAGATTTATCAAATAGAGATAGTTAAATTAAATTATCTTATATAATAATTTAATTATATTAATTTTAAAGTTTTAGAGTTTTGTTAAAAAAAAGATTTTCTTTTAACTAAAAACCACACCTTTACTGAGGGTAATAAAACCTTATTAAGGTGCTTCTTGTTTGGCATGTGTTTTTTTTTTTTTTTAAACTTAATTTTCCTAAATTCTTAAAGAAAATCTATATAGGTTTCATGGTTACATACAATAGTTATATAATTATCTTTTTAATGAGGTAACAACAGACAAAAAATCACTGAAATTGTTTAACCTTATATTAGAAATATATCTATTCTTGTTATAATTTGGGATATATTATATATAATATATATCAAAAAGGGATAAAAAAAATTAAAGAAATAGATGAAATTTTTCTTCTGATTAGTGGTAAAGTATAAAGTAATACCTCCTGCTTAGGGCAAACTCATTAAATAGATCACACCTGGTCAGAGAGTATTAATTTCTAATTAACATTTATTAAAAATTGAAACATCCTGTGAATCTTAAATCGCAAGGCCTTTTGAATTCACTAAATAAGTAATACACGAGTTTAAGAAAAAAAGGGCTTTCTTTTTACCTGTAAAACACACATGTATACTGAGGTAAATAAACCTTATTGAAGTGCTTCTTGTATGCCATGTCTTTAATTTTGACAAAAGTTATTTAAATTTAATTGAAATAAATTTTTTCTGCAACTTTGGAACACATTTCTTTTTTTAAATGGTTATCAAGGATTGCTATGGAAGTTCTATTATCATGATTATATTAAATTCTTGGTTTTAAAAAACAAAGGTGTGATTTTTAAAATTTATTAAGTTGCTTTATATACTATTTTAAATATATTTTAATAAAAAAAAATGTTCACTGCATTATTAACTAAACTGGAACAATTTGTTCCCAAGTTGAGATTTTTAATAATAGAGTTATACCTACCAGTGAAAAATGACATTTATTTAATTAGAATATAATTCACGTTAACTAGTTCTCATCGCAAACATCTAGGTGATCTAGAAATAAAAACATCCCTAGGATGTCCGATCACCCTACCTGTGTTACACACCCCAATACAGGTAAATATACAGGTATTCTAATCAGTTTTGATTTTTGTCGTGTTCCTTCAATATACACATATCTAGAAATTCATCTAGGGGATGGTGGTGGCCCCTTCACTGGTAGGTATAACTCTATTATTAAAAATCTCAACTTGGGAACAAATTGTTCCATTTTTAATAATATTCATTATACCTACCAGTGAAAAATGACATTTATTTAATTAGAATATACTCACTGATTTAAAAGCAGTGTTGAATTCATTCAACGGTGGAGGATGAATTTCCTTCTCTTCAAGAAAAACTCCACAAACAAAATTTCTATCGAACAGGATAAAATACTATCACCATAACAAAAAACCCACTATTTACATCTATATACAGCTACATGTTATACTGCAATAAACAAACAAAGTACCATACAAATAAATGAATTTGTATGCTTACATCCTATTCTAAAACTTTAGTAGCATCAAAATCTCGCAAATAAAACTTTGCGAAAGTTGATTCAACTGCCCAGTCGGCAGAATCTAAAAAATTTATTTCAAAGAAGCCCCTTTGTACAAAGCCCAACTTGGAGCTATAGCACGTGTTGAATGTGCATTTACTTTCATATTGTCATCATCATAAGCTATTCTAATAGCCTGAACAATCCAACTTGAAATAGTTGCGGTTGACACTGGTTTGTGTGGTTCATTTAATCCCAGAAAAAGTTTAATTCTTTCTGATTCACTTAACTTTTTCCGAAAATTCTTAGTTTTATCCAAATAAACTGAAAGAGCTCTTTTTGGATCTATCAAAGTTTTCTCTGGAAAACTTGGAACAAATAATTTTTCTCCAAAATGCTTTTGTCGATCTTGCTTGGCTAAGCCATGTCTTACAAAAGTAATACCCTTACACTGAACTCTCATTGACTTGTCATCAATACGGAGACTTTGCAAATCACTACATCTTCTGAATGTAGTTATGGCAACTAAAAACACTGTTTTTAAAGTTACATGCTTTAAATCAACTTCCTGCATAGGCTCAAATGGTTTCTTTTCAAGAGCCTGTAATAACAATTCTAAGTTCCATTCAGGTAGAATTTTTACCTTTGGTGGTCTAGAATTAAATACACCTTTAATAATCCTTACTATGTTAGGGTGTTGGCCGACAGGAAAATTTTGCACTGGAGGTAACACTGCAGATAACATAGATCTATAACCTGCTATTGTCCTATATTGCAAACCAGACTGAAATAAATAAGCCAAAAAATCAGCAACCTGATTTAAATTTGCTGAATATGGATCAATTTGTCTCTCACCACACCAGCTATTAAACTTTTCGAATTTTGAGGAATAGTCCTTTTTTGTACCATCTCGCCATGAAGCTGAGAGCAATGTTCTTGCTGATTGAGAAAATCCCTCTGTTTTAAAACGTCTGTCGAAAGAAGCCATGCTGTCAGATTTAATATTTCTGGATTTGGATGAAAAATTTTCATTTTGGCCTGAGACAACAAATTGTCCATTACTGGTAGCCTTATTGGACAAGCTATCAGTAACTGCAAGATCTCCGTGTACCAGTGTCTCCTTGGCCACTGGGGCGCAATCAAAATTATCTGACAGTGGAACTGCCTCATATATTGCAATATCCTTGGAATCAGACAAATTGGGGGAAACACATACGCGTACATGTTCTCCCAAGGAATTGTCAGAGCATCCAAGGCCAAAGCATTGGGATGAGGAATCCAAGTGCAAAATATTTCTGTCTGGCGATTTTCCCATGATGCAAACAAATCTATCAATGGGGTTCCCCATATCTGAAAAATCTGCTGCACTATAGACTTGTTCAGAGACCATTCTGTCGGACAAACCTTTTCCCGACTCAAATGATCCGCTAAAACATTCTTCTTGCCCATAATGTGGGCTGCTTTCAAGACTATATTGTTTTGAATTGCTATCTGCCATAGCTCCCAAGTCAAGTAACATAAATTTGGGGACTTCGTCCCCCCTTGACGATTTATGTATTGTACTACGCTTGTGTTGTCGCTCCTTATCAGAACACATTTTCCCTTCAAAATTTTCAGAAAATGCTGAACTGTCAAAATTACAGCTTTCATTTCCAAACAATTTATGTGCAAAAGCTTCTGTTCCGAATTCCAAACTCCCTGATAAATCTGTTTTCCAATATGACCCCCATAACCTGTCATTGAAGCATCTGTCGTTATGGTCACATTGATTTTCGGCAATTGCAAATATCGGCCTTTCAGCGTGTTGGCTGAATTTTTCCACCATAAAAGATGGTATTTCAGATGTTGTGTCAATGGAACATGTGCCAACATATTTTTGCTGACTGGCCTCCAAAAACTTAACAAATGAAGTTGAATGGGTCTCATAAACAGACGAGCATTGGGAATCAACTCGATGCATGATGCCATCATCCCCAAAACTTTCAAAAAATCTAGAGCCAAATTCTGACCTAAAAGCATTTTTTCTAGTAATATCTGTAACTTCTCTATCCTTTCCATTGTTGGATAAACTAAGCCCTTGTCTAAATGAAAAACTCCCCCTAAATATGTTATCACTTGACTTGGAACTAGGCTTGATTTGTCTGTGTTTATTATAAAGCCTAGTGAAACCAACAGATTGAGACATTTCAGGCGATCCTGAACTAAATGCTGCTGGTCCTGATTGACTATCAACCAATCGTCTAAATATACTGACATTCTGATATTTTGAGTTCTCAGATATGCAGCTACCACTGACACCAGTTTTGTAAAAATTCGAGGAGCACATGTTGGGCCGAAGCACATTGCTTTCCATTGATAACATTGATTTGCTATGCAAAACCTCATGTACGGACGATGTTTCTGAAATATTGGTACATGGAAATATGCATCGCTCAGATCTATTGAAATTGCCCAATCTTTTGGTTTCACTAGATTTATGACTTTGCTCATTGTGTCCATCTTGAAATGGACTTTCTTTAGATGTGCATTTAATGGTTTTAAATTTGTCACGGGTCTCATTTTCCCGTTTTTCTTTGGCACCAGAAATAGTGTACTGTAAAAACCTGTGAGAGATTCCGGAAAATTCACTTTTTCTATAGCATCCTTTTCTAATAAAGAATTTATTTCTGCCAAAAATATATCTGTGTTTTTGTGAGATATTATTGTTTTCTTGATGCCTGTCCATGCAGGTCTTTGAAGAAATTCCAATTTGTAACCTTCCTCTATTATTGAAAGTACCCACTGATCTGTTGTTATCATTTTCCAATTTTGAAGAAAATATTTTAGCCGCCCCCCTACCGGAATCTCTGTACACATCATCAAACTTGAACCTACCTTTGAGTCAACTGTTGTTCTTTCTGGGGATCCGAAAAGACCCCCAGCTACTCTGACCAGTCTTGTTGGTCTTGTCCCTATTTGACTCTTTAGCAGGACCCTTATAGCCTTGATTGTCTCTTTGTGGCTGTCTCCCACTATTTGATGTTTTAGGCACATTGAACCTATTGTTATTTGAGCCTCGAGTCTTACTGGCATTAACAGCATTATGCTCAACATTGAACTTGGGATTCTTATTTTGCCAATCTCGGTCAAAATCTGCCCTTCTTTTCCTACCCTGACCTAATTCAGGTAATAAATCATTCAACTGATCCTTTTGTTCCTTGCGCTTTTCAAGGCATGACTTAAGACCATTCCCAAAAACACCTTCACCTGATAAAGGCAAATATTGTGTTTTGTCTTTAATATCAGACAAAGTCACAAGACCTGAATCATATGATGCAGCCTTACGTCGGACTAAATGAAAAAATGCACCAGTCCTACCTGACTGGTCTAAAGACTTTGTAGACATTGCAAACAAATCTTTAACAATTTGGCAACATGATTCTTTCTCCTCGTGTTCTAAAGACGGAGAATTTTCAAGCTTCCCAAGCAGTGTACCCATTGTCTGTTGCATATACATGCCAGAAATCACATTCATACGAGACGCCATTTGCCCTTGAAAAGAAAGCTTCTCTATTTGTTTTAAAGGCTGTGTATGCAATTGCCTATGGCCAGTATCCCACGACTTTACTGCCTTTGGCCCATGGTTCTTTCTCATCATTGGCTCTAGCAAGTCGTCCAAACTAGGAACCTGCAAGAACTCTATAGCACTATCATGTACAGGAAAACAACTCCTGTATTCCTCTCTATAAGCAGAAAGTTTCTCTGGGTGCTGACACCGCCAGGAATTTTCCAAAATATTGACTTGTGCTTGATCCATAATCAAACCAACACTACCTTTATCATTGTTTGAGGCAAAATCCTCACTAAACAATTCTGACAAAACATTATGTCTAGTATCTGAGCTTAACTCACTATCTTTGTTTACTTCATTTGAAACAGATTTTAACTGTACATGTTTCATAAACCTTTCACCTTTTCTAGCAACACTACCTGTTGACTGTTCAACTCTAGCTTCGCTCTCATTGTCTGACTCATTATCAGAGCGAATATCTCCGAGTATATCCCTTTCTATAGGGTTAACATGTATAGATATTTCCGACCTTGCGTCGAAATCTGTGTTCCTAGACACTCTAGGAGAACCCAAATCCTCGTCTAGATTCGAAACTAGCGGAATAATGGGTCTAGGGGTGTCAGATCTGAGCAAACCTTGCGTATCTCTATTCTGACCCCTTGAATCTGCATTAGTTTCAGATATGGGCATACCTTGTGTATCCCTATTCTGAACTACATTATCGTTATTAGCCCCTCTAACATTGGCCAACGATTGCATCATGTTAAATAAAGTCTCAAACTTATTATCAAAATTGTCTTGCAAACCTTTTAGCTTTTGTTCATACTCTTGTTGTAATACCGTCGACTTAGAAGGTTTTTTCTTAGCTTTACCATTCTTGTCATTTCTGGACATTGAACCATCTTTTTTCTCATTTGCAGGTAAAGATGGCGCATCTTTGTTTACTTCCGAATTCTCGTGCATCTCGAGATCGGAATCCATACTCAAATAATTTTAAATTTTCAAATTTAACGATATAGTAATAATACTATGTTATTTAAAGAAGTCTTCAATAGAAAAAAACTAAATTACTAATTTTGTTGAAAACTTTGCAGCGACGAGAACATCTGTTCGCTAGCTCGCAAAAATTAAAACTGATTAGAATACCTGTATATTTACCTGTATTGGGGTGTGTAACACAGGTAGGGTGATCGGACATCCTAGGGATGTTTTTATTTCTAGATCACCTAGATGTTTGCGATGAGAACTAGTTAACGTGAATTATATTCTAATTAAATAAATGTCATTTTTCACTGGTAGGTATAATGAATATTATTAAAAATCAACTGACACCATAAATCTATACAAGGCTTAAGTAAATGGTGAAAATTGTCCAGTAACCATAAAATATATCTGAAACATTCAAAAAAATTTGAATAACATTGAAAATATTAGTCACAATTCAGTTTTGAGATTATTTGATCAGCTTGTTTTATTTTTATTTTAAAGGTGATATATATATGTAAGTGTTGATAAATATGGTGTTGAATTTATATTATGTTTATTGTGAAATTTTGGTTTCAATGCCATATTGAATACATTTTAAATTTCAAATTGTTGTTCAAATTTCTAGCCAGGGGAAATAGCTGTTAAAAACAGTTACTAAATTGATGAAATACAATAGATAGATACAAAAATCAGGTCTAGGTTGGTTAAGACTTAGTCGAGTATGGTTCAGACTAGGTCGAGTATGGTTCAGACTAGGTCGAGCATGGTTCAGACTAGGTCGAGCATGGTTCAGATGAAAATAAAATGGTTAAGTACTGGTCGAGTAAAGGTCGAGTACAGGTTCAGACTGTTAAGTATGGTTCAGACTACAGTCGAGTATTATCAAGTAAATTTCAGACCAATTCAGACTGGTCGAGAAAAATCAGTACAGTCGAGTACAAATATAGGCCATTTCAGACTTTCCTGGTTTGTAGTGACTATAAGTCCTGAACAGCAAAAGTGAAAAAAATACCTGCCAACTTTTCAAAATCTCCTTTGAGGATCTTAAGCGCAAGAGGACCTAATGCTTCTCTTATATTGAATGCTTGTTTTGAGGTGTTTAGTTTATACATTAAAGAATTTTCAAAATTCAGTTCAACACCTCTCATGGGGGAAATCTATCATATAAAATTATGAAAGTTGGCAGATCCAGAAAAGTTAAAGTCTTCTTTATTAAATTTGACCTCCATTTTGTTATCAGTAATTATAACATCATATTAAAATATGAAAAGCAAATTTAAGCATTGGTTCAATATTTCATAAGTTACTGCACAGAAATAATTGCAGTAACCCAACCCAAATCAATAACAGGATTTCTGTCAATATCCAAGTTAAAAAGGGATAATAGAAATCCAACCCCCCCCGCCCTGACTATGCTCTGTTCTACTTTATGTTCAACCAATCATATTGGTTCCTCAAAATTTTTTAAGATATATATTATTAACATAACATCAAATCCTAAAGATGCTGAAAAGATGTTCATAACAAAGTGTAAAATGTGCAACATTAGATCCTTGAAAGGAAAATTGTAATTGAAAGACAATTCATAGCTTTTCTATTGATAGAATATTGGTGTTAAGAATTTTCCTCATATTAATTTTTTTGGATGATACCGTAACCAAAATCTGTCAAAGTTGCAGAACTTTCTAATACATCTTTCCTCATATGAATAATTAACATGTTTGGCATCACACCAACGTTTTGTTAAACCTGGAGGTATGATGATGCAAGACATTGATTATAGTAAACTTTAGTAGTGATTGAAGGACTGGATTGCAATAAATTTAAAAGGAATTGGCCCTATAGCTACCTCTTTAAAATTCAGAAACCTTATTGTACATCTTAACAGAGTATAACATTTTGAGGAATAAAACTAGGAAAGTAAATGGATATTTCAACAGAAAATAGTAATTCTGAGTACAAAGTTCACACATGCTCAAGTTGAAAATTAACTAGTAGAACAAAGGAGTAGGTCCAGTAAGACCCCTTTTTGGCCCCAAAATATAGCAGTTTTACAAAATTGTTAAAATGTAAACTTTTAGTTATTTAATGGAAAGTATAATGCTTCTGCTACATAAATATGGGCTGTTTTTGACAATTCAATACACATATATTGGGTACTAGAATCATCAAGTCATGCTAAATTACTGAAATCTTCACAAATTTAGCATTTTAGTTAAATTTTAGACGGTTTCCGTCTTAAATGAAAGTGGCCGCATTTGTGTTCATTCTTAATATTGAAATGTAAGTTGTATTTGATGATAATACATAACATATATAAAGGTTGAGGATGAACATGGATGCGGCCACTTTCATTTTTGACAAAAACCATCTGAAAAGTGCCATTTTTCGTCATATTTGATAGATCTTTCATATCTAAGCTTAAATCGGAGCGTTTTTAATGACTAATTCAGTTAAAATTTTTCACATAAACTAATTGAATCGACTGAAATAGACAGTTAAGTGTTTAAAAAGTGTCCAAAATCTTTCGTCAGATGAACCTGAAATTTGAGGCCAAAATCGGCCCTTACCGGACCTACTCCTTTGAAATACAAATACTTTACATCTACTAATGGTAAAGAAAAATACAATGAAAGTGAACTTCAAACTTCAAGGTACATTTTACACACAGGCTATTTCTTTTCACTGGACTAAAAGCAAAATTCAATAACCTTAATGACTGCAAACGTAAGAGAAACAAGGTTGTGTTTAAACTTGTGGAATGAACAGAAAGACAGAAAAACAGGCATATGCATAGATTGACAGATAAATAAAATATAAAAACTATTTTGGTTTAAAGATCTTTTTTATAACTAGAATCTACAAACACTGTACAGATAATTTATGTCTTTAGGTTACAAAAGTGCAAGGGAAAGAAATAATTTTCAGAATCTTTATAGTAAAAGAATAATTTCATTGCTATTACAGTTGATGCAGACATCCCTCAAAAGAAGCAAACTTCAAAAGAGAACCAGTCAAACAACAAAATGGAAACAGATTCTTGATGTTTGATAGACAAATAGACAGTAACCATGGGAACAAGAATTATCACTGTGATATGTGGAAGAAAGTGGATAGTGTACATGTATTTCTTAAAGAAATATTAAAAAATTATCACAATGGAAAATATTTTCTATAATATACAATGTACAAAAGATAGAAGTCATTCGGGAAACTTTTTAGTGGGGTTCCTACATTTGACAAAATTACAAGTTGCTAGATGGAAAGTTTGATGAACTCAAATGTTACTATATAACGTTTCTGTTTCCAGATTTGGTAATCAAAACAATCCATATGTAAATATCAACCAATCAAATAATAAAAACAATATTATATGTATCCATACGTTTTCCTAAGAATGTTGGAGCTCCGGGTAAATCGATCAAAATTGTCACACAACAGCGATAAGAAATGTAAAAAAAATATTGAAAAACTACTCGTTGCTACCAGAATTTTCGCATGTACCTTTTCTGATATATTGTCTTACCTGTCTGAAAGTTTAAAAGAAGTCCCAGTAGAAATCCAAATATATTCATTTTCTCAATGTCGGATATTTTAATTGGCTGTACAGTCGCTTGCGAGTTTACTGTACAAACACTTGGCCAACTTCATAAATTACTTTGCATATGCATTTCATTGTTTGTTTCTTGTCTGTCCTATTATATTCATCTATGGTATTTGAAATAAAATTGAACACAAATTCAGTCATTTTGCCGATTAAGATTGTATCAAAGGCACTTTTTTAAGGTACGCTTAGAGTGTCTATATCAGAGAGAAAATCAAAATTTGAACAATAAGTATACAAGACAAAATAAAAGGACAATACAAATGTAAAGAAATCACTAATAAGAAAAATAATGCTCGTACAAAACAAATAACCAAAAAGGTGACTAGGTGCTCCGGAAGGGTAAGAATATTTTGAAGTTTACTTAATTTATTATTTACCGACAGTTTAAAAAATTATATAAGTATATAAAGAATATTCATCTGAAGGCCGGGATATTCTAACTTAATAAAGGCATTCGAATGTGGAATGGTGGTAGCTATTCACAGAACAAAGAAAAGACACATATATGTCAACAAACATGATATATCTGTTTATTACAAGCTATAGCTACTGGTGGTACAAAACTCCCATAAAAATAAAATTGTATCAAAGATCAGGGTGTGAGTTGTTTTCTGAAAGACAGAAAAAACACAAAATCCTTAAATTTCATGAAATTTTTCATAATAAAACTCTTGAACACTTAAGCAGTATCACCCTCTAGGAACTTTTCAATATCCATAACTTTAACATCCAAAGAACGAACAACACACAGTTTTTTAGTTTGAACAACATTTTATCAAAGCTCATTTCTATCTTCAATATAGAAATAAGGAGATGTGGTATGATTGCCAGTGAGACGACTATCCACCAAAGTTTAAATGAAGTGGATGTAAGCAATTATAGGCAACCATACTGTATAGTCGGCTATAAAAGGCCCCGACATGAAAAATATGAAACAATTAAAATGCAAAAACTAATGGCCTAATTTATAACAAAACAATTTACGAAAAATAAATATGACAGACACGAACCAAGGACAACCACTCTCAAATGTGTAATTGAGGATTAAATCAAAATTTGATAAAAAGACCAAATTACTGTTATAAAATCGTAAAAAAAAAGGAAAGAAAAAAAAAAACCCATGCCAGACATATGTTGTATTAGATTGCATTAGTTTTAATGAACATTTATATCATAGAAATCTCATTGAAAGTAAAATCTGTTCATGAATGTGGCAGAATAAATCATGAGCAGTAAGCATTTCCTACTTGAGTGTCATAATTATTCATATGCCCGGAAAAGTAAACATTAGAAACTTTTCTTTTCCATTAAAATATCAAATCACTTTTTGGCCTATAATGACTTCCTCCTTATCTTGGATTTGATAGGTACAGCCTTGATACACATGTCCTGATGACATTTATTTCCCCATTTGAATAGCAGTCATTTTCTTTTTTTTCTTTTGACAGGGAGAAGGATTAATATAAGAACAATATTGTTTCCAAATCTCTGTGTATAACTGCAATCATATTTTGTGTTTCATGTACATGTCCTTCAAATAAAATATGTTTAAACTAAAACCTAAATCATGAAAATAATTTGATTCAAAATAATTTTAATGACATTTGTGTCATTCATTTAACCAGAGACATATAATACATTATATGTCTCTGATTTAACCTGCAATCGAAAATATCAGTGCTAAGCCAGTTTTTATTTAAAATATTTTCAATCATTGAATTACGAGTCAAACAAATCAAGCCAACTAAGATAATTTCTATATATCCTTTCAATTTTTGTTTACCAAACTTTTGAAGTTGGCCAAGTGATTGTACAGGAAAGGTCCAAGTGATTGTACATTAAACTCATAAGCGATTGTACAATCAATTAAAATATCCGACATTGAGATAATTAATATATTTGGATTTCTACTGGGACAATGGCTTTTAAACTTTCAGACAGGTAAGACTATATATCAGAAAAGGTACATGTGAAAATTCTGGTAGCAACGATATTGGTTTTTCAATGTTTTTTGAAATTTTTTATCGTTGTTGTGTGACAGTTTTGATCGATTTACTCGGAGCTCCACCATTCTTAGGAAAACGTTTGGATGCATATATCGTTTTTATTATTTGATTGGTTCATATTTTCATATAAAATGTTTTGATTATCAAGTTTTATAGCAGAAACGTTATATAGTAACATTGGAGTTCATCAAACTTTCCATCTAGCAACTTGTTATCTTTTCGAATGTCGGAGTCTCCCGAATGACCAAAAAATAAAAAAAAAAAAACCTGTACAGTTCCGTTCCCGCACTGTCAATTGAGTCCTTGAATTTGTTCTAAATATTTATGGGGAAATATCTGACTCCCATTCAGAACTTGACAATATTGTTCAGATAACCTTTTTGTCGTCTCAATACAATGATGCAACTTGCACACCCACACAGCATTTTTCTTACAATCAATTTCACAGCCACATTGTGCATGTAACTCTATCAATTGCAATATGACCTCTACAGTACTAGAAATTTATTTTCATGCCCCTGCTGTGGCAGAGGGGGGTATTAAGTTTTACCCTTGTCTGTATGTCCTTCCTTACGTACGTCCTAAAATTAGTTTAAGTTCTCTAACTTTAGTTTGCCTTTACCAACTGTTATGAAACGTATACACAATGCTTATTCCCGCCAGAGACATATATGTCTCTGTTCCCGCCAAACACAGATCAAGTTTGAATTTGTGTAGCAGTACAGTACCTGTCAATGTTCCCCAGTTATGTCTATTCATAAATGGAAAATTGGCAAATTTGCTGTTTCAGCAATCTAACTTTATTTTTTCTCAACCAAATGTTATGAAACTTATACACAATTCTTATAACCACCAAACTCAGATCAAGTTCGAATTTAGATGGAGTGACTTTCGCCGTTCTAGAGTTATGTCCCTTTGCAACTTGAAAAATTGCAGAATTTGCCAAATACTTTCAAGCGGGGGCATCTGTGTCTCATGGGCACAATCTTCATTTATTTTTCTTTTCTTTATAATGCAGCTGTTTAAACCAATCTGTGACTTTCAGCCTTTTTATCCTCTTGGTGGTCTTGAGGTTGCTTGCTTCCTTAAGTGCTAGAGGTCATGATTTCAATTCTGGGCTGGGCAATGTCATTACTTTAACATTCATTTGGTATTTGCTGCTTCTCTGCTAAGCATGCATCATTTATGAGTAGGAGCAAAGACTGTATGGCTTTGAGATAAAATAAGGTGTCTGGGATACAGTGATTTGTTTTCCTCGGGACTGTTACCTTGTAAACTAGGATGTTAAAAATCAGCCTTAGCTTGTTTGTCTAGTTCAAAGCATTGGTCTATATTCATATCACATTATCATTTACTCATCCCGAATATGCATTCAATTTGCCACTGGACATTAAACAGCCATTCATTCATTTTTCCCCCTGCTACAAAACATTGGGAGATATGTAAATGCTGATGAGTGTCTGTTTCCCATTGTAAGACTTTGGGCTCTCATGCCTACAGTACTAGTTCACATTTCATCGAGTTTAATTAATGCCAAAGGTTGTCATCAGCAATATGACAGCAGAGTTTAAAAATCTGGGCAAATTTGATTTTTTTGGGTTTATGTCTCGTCTTGACGGAGTCATAAAGCCAGACATAGGTTTGCTGTTTCCGTGGGCGGCGGCGTCAACAATGTATTAGTTTGAGATTAGGTCAGTTTATGGGGAACCACTTGTGGTAGGTCAATGATATTTGGTATGCAGTTGTATTAGCACTGGCACATCTCATTTCGATGGAGATTTTTTTTTACCTCGCCCCCTCAGTAATGCTCTTTTGACTTTGAAACTTTTGCTTAGTTTACATGTATTAGTTTGTGAGTAGGTCAGTTTATGGGGAACCACTAGTGGTGGGTGAATGATATTTAGTATGCAGTTGTATTATTGATATGCAGTTGTTAATACTTTTGCTGAAATTTCCTGCTGCATTTTCGGGTGATCATTATTAATCAATTGTGTATGATGCTTCTAATCACTAGGACTTTGGAGGAACTTTATTTCTGTGATTTTGTTCCCTTGAACTTGTGCTGATAATTTTTATATGACTAAGAATCAGCTGCTAAGAAAGAAGTATGTAGTGGTAGTAGTACTGGCACACATCATTACCATGGAGATTATTTGACCCCGCCTCCTCAGTCATGGTCTATTGACTTTGAAACTTTTGCTTTGTTTACATGTATAAGTTATTGATTAGGTCAGTTTATGGGGAACTACTAGTGATAGGTCCATGATATTTGGTATGCAGTTGTATTAGCATTGGCAAATCTCATTTCCATGAAGGTTATTGAACCACGCCTCCTCATTCATGGTCTATTGACTTTAAAACTTTTGCTTAGTTTACATGTATTAGTTTGTGATTAGGTCAGTTTATGAGGAACCACTAATGGTAGGTCAATAATATTTGGTATGCATATTGTTACGGCTAGAAATCAACTTTAAATTGTAGCCAACAAAAGACACAAATCAATTATAAAATTTAACAAGATTTATTGTACACAAGTTTACAAGAAGTATTACACAAATAGAAATGTCAACTTAACTGTCAAAATATATGTCCGATCTTTTGTCTTTTCTTTATCCGGAATTCTTCTCGGGAATCCAAACAGAATATTAAAAGTGTCAATCCAATTGAGAGAACTTCTGAGAATATTAATGTCTATGTCTGAATGTTAACTTTAGTGTCTAAATATATATATAGTTGTCACGGAAATCTCTAGAACACTGTAGAAGGGAAAATCCTAGAAAACTACGAACGGAAACTTCTAGAATAATGTAGGAAGTTTAAATTATGCATCTTTTATTATGATCATTCTGGAAAAAAATCGTTATGTAAGTCAAAATAGAAAGTTCTAATCATCTCATCAGTCTCCATGATTGTTCCAGTGATTTCCAAACTGCACAGTCACAATTTCATTTTGCAAACAACCACAAACATGTAAACACATTATAAGGCCACACAAATTAGGCCAGCTAAATAAATATGATAGTTACAATATCATAACAATATGTATTAGCATAAGCATATCTCATTTCCATGGAGATTGTTTGCCCCTGTACTTTCAGTCATGTTTCATTGACTCTGAATATTTTGCATAAATTACATGTTGAAGGGGCATTAGCTACGAGATATAAAAAAATAAAATATGATTTTTGTTGTTCAACCATTAATGAAAGTGATATAGTTAAATACTAATTCGTTTATATCAGGTAATTTGGTTCAATTTTCTCAAAATAATATAAGAAACACCGCCAATGAATTATTTACTTGCAAGTGAATAATTCGACCTATATGAATTCGTATTCATGTAACATTTAATTTAACCTCTTAGCTGGATATGGGTTATGCATGTATTCGGCTATAAAAAAAGAAAAGAATGTCAACATTGACAGTGAAACAAGGATGGACCATGTGTTTGACTGATTCGATCCACAAAAAAATCATTCTTATACAGGTAGAAACAATGATAAGCATACTGTTTAACCTACAATATTTAATCAAACGGACCTAGAAATATCCAATTGCACGTGATCGCTATCTGTTTACATTTATATTTATATTTATATCGGGTTATATGACCGTCGACAGTCTTCGGAGGTAATCGCGATGAATAATTAGATGACGTCTAGACAAAATCACACACGAAATGTTGATACATATTATCGGGTCCATGCATTATCAACTGTTTATTTTAGACTTTTTATACTTTGGATACACGTTTTAGTATGTTATAAATCAAATATGAGAATTTGAGTCAAATCGGCGAACATGATAATTTGACAGCCTTTGAAGGATTACTATTTTGATTTCAACATTTGCATTTTACTATTACTAATAACAGAAACGCGAGAAATATCTCTGTGTCACCAGTTTAGTTTTAAAAATTCCAATGGTAATGTAAATAATATGTCAATTCACATTATAAGGGCTCTCATCAGCATTTCTCATCATAGTTATATGAAATTCTTGTCAAAGGTTCACATCAGCAATATCTGAGTCAAATTCGAATAAAGTGCAGATCCAATATTTTTATAGGAGTTATATCCCTTTGAAATGTAAATAACACCATGAAAAATCAACATTGTAAATGCTCTGACACGTGCTCAGAGGTTATCTTGATTTATGCAATATTTTAGATGAGCTGGAAAGTCAGCATGATTTGAATATTTTTAGCGATTAATGCTATTTAAATGTAAATATCATGGGAAATTAACATTGTTAGCACATTAGCACCTTCATTTTTCATCAGAGTCGAATGAAGTTTATGCGAAAGATTGTTTGAAGAACTGATTACCTCCAAAGTTTTGATATTAAAAGAATACATTGAAAATAGTAGGAAAACACAAAAAACAAAAATACTAAATAGCTTAAAAAGTACTTTACAAAAAAGACTAACTAAACAAAAGTCCACCAAATATTATACAAAAAAGATTGAACATTATGAAGCTCAGCAAAAAATGAAGAGAACTCATTTGTGCTGAAATAGTTAGCATTTTCCAATTTTTTTTTTTGTCGAGTCTGTGACATTTCAGTCTGTGTTTAAACTTTTTTTTTAGATATCACTCACTTTGTTAAACCTCCATGGAATTTTATGAAATTTGGACAGAAGCTTGTTTATGATCAAAATACAGTATCCATAGCAAGATTTTGAAAATATTTATTTCCGTTTTTCCGTATTTTACTGATGAATGAACTTTAGTTTTTTACAGTTAACAAGTAAATACAGTCTGGGGTTAAAGTTTGTTAAACATCAATTACTTTGTCAAACCTTCATAGAATTTAATGAAACTTGGGCGGAAGCTCTTTCATGATTAAGAGATAATGTCTGATGCAAACTTTTGAAAATTTACTTTTTTTATTTTCAGTATTTTTCGGAGAGATGGAGTAGTTTTTTACTGTTAACATTTACAGAGAGTCTGGGGTTGCATTTTGTTTACATGATAAATTTGTAAACCTTCATGGATTGTTATGAAACTTGGAAAGATGCTAATCTTCAAGACCAATAAACAAAATCTTTCTGTGTTTTACTGATAAATGGATACACTTTTTAAACCAATATTACACTTTTACACTGACAGCAGGAATCACAGGCGAGACACAGAGTTCCGCGGAACCCCCGTACGAATTTGTAAGCCAACATTATAATTTACACTTTCACACTGACAGCTGTAATCGCAGGCGAGACACAGGGTTTAGCGGAACCCCTTACGATTTATTTTATTCTTTTAAGTATTCAAGTTGAGATCCCAATTGTGTTCAAACATGGCTACCTCTTTTGCTGAGAATCAATCATGTAAAACATATTATTTTGGAAAAACAATGTTATTTAAATCGATCAGAAAATATACATTTTGAACACAATTTATTACATGAATGAAAGAGTTATATTAATAGCTTAGTCAATTTAGCTCTAAAATCGCTCAACCTGCAACTAATTGCAACACAAGGTTTTTTTTAGTGCAAATTATAATATAGATTTGTACTAACAACATATTAAAACTATACATTGATATAATTTGCGGAAAAGGTTATTTTGGGGGTGAAATAGACAAAAAATGCTGAAAACTGGAAAAGAAGAAAATTTGTAATTTATGGTTACATTTTTAGACCTAAAGTTTGTTGAAGACAGGAAACCTTATCTTAATAGAGTATTGTGTAGTCCTCTAAATATTATTATTCATATTGAAGTAATTTTGAGGTGAAATGAGTGATTTTTAGTGAAAAAACGCTGAAAACTGGAAACGTAGAAAATCTCCGTTGTTAATGGTTAATATTTTTGAAATTTGATCTATATAGAAAAAAGAACATAGTACTATTTTATGTTTTATTTGTGAAGTCCCTTAGTTATCAATATTAATATTTGTGTAATTTTGGTTGAATATATGTTTTAAGACCGAAAACCCGGAAAACTGGAAATGAAAATATCTCGGTTACTGATGGATAAAACTTTCAAATTGGGATCTTAACAGAAAATAGAGAATACTATCTGATGTTTATCTTAAGAAGTCCTATAGTTATTAGTAACTAAAAATTGTAATTCTTGTGTAAAATGTGATTTGTAGAGAAAAATTGTGAAAAATGGAAATAAAAAACTCGATTATTCAAGGTTAAAACTTTTAACATAGGATCTTTATAGACAGACTATATTATCTTATGTTTATCGCATATGTATTCCTCTTGTTATCGATATCAACAATAATCAGTTTGTGGTGTGAAATATTTTGTTTTACACACTAAATACAAAACAAGAATATATCCATAGTACACGGATGCCCCACCCGCACTATCATTTCCTATGTTCAGTGGACTGTGAAATTGGGTCAAAACTCTAATTTGGCATTAAAATTAGAAAGATCTTATCATAGGGAACATTTGTACTAAGTTTCAATGTGATTGTTCTTCAACTTCATCAAAAAATACCTTGACAAAAAACTTTAATCTGAAGCAGGACAGACGGACGAACGAACAGACGCACAGACAGAAAAACATAATGCCCCTAAGTGAGGGTCATATAAAATGAAAATTTTAAAATCTTGGTTATTTTTAGTTTTATTTTTAAAAACGAAAAAATGGAGAATGGAAACAGGGAATGTGTCAAAGAGAAAACAAGGCCACTAATGGGTCTTTAACATAGCAAGTAAATCCGGCACACGGAGGTGGGCTTCAGCTGACCCCTTAATTATTTTGTACACTAGTTCAGCAAAATGAACAACTCCAGTACATACAAATGAACCAAAATTATCACAAAAAAAAACCACACACAACAAAGTCTAGAGGTTCCTGACTTGGGATAGGTGCAATAATGTGGCAGGGGTAAAACATGTGTGAGAACTCAACCCTCCCCTAGTTTCTCTAGACAATATAGATTAAACAAACACACAGTAAAACTCAGTTTTAAATATGTGCATTTTGTGGAAGTTTTAAATTTTATCTTATGTTTTAGGTATAATAAACAAAAAAATGATTGTGTTAAAAAATAACTGCAAATCAGTTTGGTTACTGACTTTGATTTTGTCATGTTAATTGCTGGAAAATTCATTTTTCTAGTGTCCTTGCATCGTCATTGACTGTAGTCCTTTATGTGTATTTTTTCATTAGCTACTTTTACAATATTTTAATTGCATAAAGTCACAGTTAAACACAAACGATGTGATTGCAGATTTCTCTTAATGTGTTGCTAATTTTATTTAGCAAGCTCTATCAATATCCACGTTTAATTTCAGATATATAAGCTTTTTAAATTTAGGAACATATACTAGTTCACTGAATTAGCATTAAAAGAGGGGCAAAAGATACCAGAGGGACAGTCAAACTCATAGATCGAAAATTAAATGTAGATCTGATATTGTTTAAAGCAATTTCAAGAGCAGCTTTGTCAATACGATTATAAGTTTACATCAAGAGCTTGAATTTAAATAGTAATTGTACTAAAGTGGTCCAATTTTGGATGTTAAAAATGAGATAAGCAGTGTTGAATGAATTAATGGGATCACTTCCTGGAGGAAGTGTTAATAGCAACAGCGCCTTATGTGTGTACCCTATAAACCTGCATGTATGTGGTGGTCTGAAACATCAACCAAATGGTAATGACAAAGAACTAACATGGGTTGTCTGCTATATGAAAATATTATGGTCAAAGATATATATATATATATACTTACTAGTATATAAAGAAAAGCATTACCAAGTTCTTTATTTAATATATCTCATTTAATTAATTTAATAAAAGGTAATCAGCTTAAGCCTAAGAACTGTAAAAAATGATCATGCATCATCTGTGTATGAATTAAAATTTGTAGTGTCTGTGGGCGACTTTGATGGCCAGAGATATCGTTTAGATAGTAATGTCTAATCTGAAAGTATGTCTGTTGGTTTTTGTTAGTCGTTTGGGTTGCTTTCTCGTTGACTTTAAAAACCTCAAATCTCTCTTTATTCATAAATAATTATACTCTATTACAGATATATCAATGTTAAAGACGCTGTTTTCTGCTTGTGGAATGCTGACCTGTATTCAACTCATTTGAACGATACTATAAAAATATTTAAAAAAATACACCTCATGCCAAAAGAATATAAATGTTTAGCTTTTAATGTCCACTAAACTCTATCAGTGATCTCTTGGTAGTCCAATGAAACCATCACTTACATGTATTATAAAATCTCCCCACTTTAAAAACATAAGAAGATGTTGTATGATTGCCAATGAGAAAACTTTCCACAAGAGATATCAATGATGTGGGTGAGGATGTAAACAACTATAATTGTTCATCGTCAAAATATAAAACAAGTCAAACGAGAAACTCAAAGGCCTGATTAATGTTAAAACAATAAACGGAAAAACAAATATGACAGACAGCAAACAATAACAACCAAGTAATAAAGGGCCACTGACTTGTGATAATCATATTCATAGTGTGCAGGGTTAAACCTGTTTGCGAGCACTCAACCCTCCAATAATCAGGAACAGTTTTTATTTAGGGGCCGGCTGAGGACCACCTCCTGGTGCGGGATTTTCTCGTTGCTTTGAAGACCCATTGGTGGCCTTCGGCTGTTATCTGCTCTTGATCTGGTCGGGTTGTTGTCTCTTTGACATACAGTATTCCCCATTTCCATTCTCAATTTTATTTAAATAGCAAACAACGTAAAAACAAATTGTAAAACCCAGTTGGAGAGGGCTCAACTCAAAAAGATCAGCACGGAGTATATAACCAATTAACAAAAAGACACTGAGTTCTCATAGCTAGTTCAAAGCTTAGTAATTACAGTTGATGAATAAATACTGTTGGCACCGACTAAAATATAAATAAGTACACATCCGATTAGTAACGAAAGTGAAAAGTGGATTCAGTGTTACAGTCAAAGCTTTATTTATATGGTGTGTGAGTACTGAGATCGTCGCAAATTACATGAGTAGCTATTTGCTTCGAGGAGCCTAAAATTTTCATTTGTGAAAAAATATTTAACATAAAATCATTTAACACTCATCATTCTTATTTTTTTATGAAACATTGTTGGATTCTAAATCTTAACATGTTTGTTCCAGAAGGTAAATGAAAACAATATATTGTTTTCTTTCTAAAGTTGTGGAGAAAAAATACATTAAAGACTTTGAATCTTGCAATAACATTTTTTTTATAAAGAACAAAACATGTGTTTCTGGAACACCTCCCCCAACAAAAAA
This sequence comes from Mytilus californianus, assembly GCF_021869535.1. NCBI lineage: Eukaryota > Metazoa > Mollusca > Bivalvia > Mytilida > Mytilidae > Mytilus > Mytilus californianus. Next base: position 25,193,038 of record NW_026262668.1, read on the forward strand.
TAAACTGTCTGTGCCTTTAACACAGGGGCAGAATTCTTTTAAATACCAAGTAAGAATGTGACTAAGTTGGTTACTCTAATTCAGTACAGTTTTCCATTTATAGGTTACTTACCAACACTATTTTGGAGAATTAGATTCTTGGATTGTATAGCAGAACACAATCTCGGTCTATATCTTTATTCAAATATACAAATTTTGAGACAGGAAAGTGATTCATTTGTAATATTATTCTTTTAAATTGAAATAATTATGTATTGTATTGTATTATTTCAACTGTTTTGATAAATACAGAACATTTTTTGTATAATATTTTTTTTTTCAACTTTGGCAAATAAGGGGAAGCAACTCACATAACCTTACTTTTACTTCAAAATATTTTTATAAATTAAAGCACTTTCCGCAAAATATATTTTTGTATAGTTTTAGTATGTTGTTCATAGATAGTAACAGTTTGTGTTGCAATTAGTTGCAGGTTGTTCACTAAATTGACTAGACTATAAAATGAACCAACAACACAATGACAAAAAAGACGTCTATACCATATCGATCCCTAACTGGACCCTTGTCTAAAAAAGTTGTGACTAAAGAAAATAGACACTACCAAATTTCTTCCACTCATCAGTACTCCAAATTCGTCAAAAAAAAAAAAAAAAAAAAAAAAAAAAATTCAATATGACAGAAGACAAACACTGATGAGGTTCAAACATCGCTACCTCTTTTGCTGAGAATTTTCTTTTTGAAATCAATCATGTAAAACATATTATATTTGTAAAAAAAGTCACTTAAATCAATCAGAAAATATACATTTTGAATGCAATTTATTACATAAATAAAGTAGTTATATTTGAATGAAACAGCAACACAATAACACAATAGACATGTATCTAGAGGTCAATTTCCAATCCGCGTCTATACAATATGATCCTAACTGGCCCTTTGTCTAAAAAAATGTTGTGACTAAAGAAAATAAACACTATCAAATTTCTTCCACTTACCAGTGCTCCAAATTTGTCAAAAAAAAAATCAATATGACAGAAGACAATCACTGATGAGGTTTCTGGCTTAAGGAACAAACCCATTATTGAGAGGTTAAATGAGTCAGTTTGGTGTGGAGCCTACAACGATTTTGTTGCCAATGCGGGACGTGGCAATCTTACATTACGTCGAACAACTTTGTCAATCCTTCATGGAATTTTTTGGACATTATAAAAAAAAAAAAAAAAAAACAGTATGAAAAACAAAATTTTGAAAACATTTATTTTCATTTTTTGGTATATTTTTTCCGGTTAACATTTAGATAAAGTTAAAGGTTAAAGTTCAGATATCAATAACTTGGACAAACCTTCGTGGAATCGCGAAACTTGGACAAGACTTTAATGATCATTTATAACAATATCCAGTGCAAAATTTTGAATGTTGAATATTCTATGATTAGGAGATAGTGTTTGAAAATATGTTTTTTTTCATTTTTGGCCAGGTTGGACGTAGTCCAATGCGGCTAGTAGTATAGTAATGTCAAATTGGTTGGCAAGAGGAGGAAATAGTGTACTGAATTTGTATAATTAACTCCACATAGAACTACAGTTTTCAACCCAGATCCCTGAAACTTCACAGGAAGATTGTACATATGTTGAAGTTGTGCACCTGTTATCATGGAATTGTTTGATGAATTATTTCTCATTTTTCCTTGGGAACTTAGTCATTCTTCAGCAGAATCTATGAAAGTGGGATCTGCGTACCCTTCCGAAGCAACTGACATCATCCCTAGTTTTTGGTGGGGTTAGTGTTGCTCACTCTTTAGTTTTCTATGTTGTGTTTTGTGTACTGTTGTTAGTCTGTTTGTCTTTTTCTTTTTTAGCCATGGTGTTGTCAGTTTATTTTCGACTTTTGATTTTGAATGTCCCTTTGGTATATTTTGCCACTCTTTTGTTTTATCAACTCCTACAGTTTTCATCCAAGATCTCTGAAACTTTACAGGAAGATTGCACGTATATGTTGGAGTTGTGCAGCTGTTTTTATGGAATTGTTTGAAGCTTTTTTTTCTCATTTTTCCAGACTTGGGAACTTAGTTATTGTTCAAATATCTGAATGTTCAGTATAGAGCATTTTCCATGATTAAGAAACAATCTGCGCAACCCGGCTGTTTTAGTCTTTGAACTTTTTTTTTTATAATTTACTGATAGATGTTTCAAAGTTAGCATTTGCGAACAGTCTTGTTTAACCTTTATGGAAGCTTCTGAAAGGCTATGAAATAGCATCTGAAGAAAACAGTTATATTCTTTAACTTATTTTTTGAATTTAACGGATGGTCCTAGGTTTTGGGAGTCAACATTGCACTTTTACATTGACAGCAGCAATTGCAGGCAAGGCACAGATATATCTGGAATCCTTTATTAATTCTTATAGTTACAATCATGAAATATAATGAAAAAAACTAGGACAAATTTATTAAGAAAGTAAGTGGCAAAACAACACGTACAACGTTTAACGCTGAAATAAAATTATTAATGAAATTTACCTCTTCCTATAAATCCAGATCATAAACTGAATTTGTATGTATTCAAACTTTATCAGATGGTTGTATATATTTCCTTGTTTACACTGTGTCTGTCTAGAAACATAGATTCACAATTTTGTGCTGTATTGACTTATCCTTTAGCGAAGTATGTATATTGATACAAATCACAAATATAAAGTGACTTCGACAATGGACGACAGTTGCGTAGTTGTCGATAATTGTTGTACCGATGGCGAAATTCATGTCGTTGCCATGAAAACCATCTCATGTTTTTTATTTTGAATAAAGTTTTTATACACCCGTCTCAAGCGGGACGTATTCTGGTAAATTGTTGTCCGTCTGTCCGTCCGTCGTCAACACTTCGGACAATTACTCAAAAACGTTTTTACCAATTCTCACGAATCTTTGGGGAATTGTTTATATCTATTGACGTAAGCTCCCTTTCGATTTTTATAAATTTTAGATTTTGCGTTTCCGAGTTATGGGATTTTATTCATAAAAAAATATTTTTAAAACGTTTTGAGCAGTTTTCATGAAACTTTGGTGACTTGTTTATATCTATTGAAAAAGCCCCCACATTTTTTTTGGTCTGAGCGTCCGTTCGTTCGTCCGTCCGTTTGTCCGTTTGTCCCGCTTCAGGTTAAAGTTTTTGGTTAAGGTAGTTTTTGATGAAGTTGAATTCCAATCAACTTGAAACTTAGTACACATGCTCCCTATAATATGATCTTTCTAATTTTAATGCCAAATTAAAGTTTTGACCCCAATTTCACGGTCCATTGAACAAAGAAAACGATAGTGTGATTGGGGCATCCGTGTACTTTGGACACATTCTTGTTTATATAAATTTCTGATATGACATTGCGGAGTTGTGGAACCTTTTTTTTTTCTTTTTTTTTGGGGGGGGGGGGGGGGGGGGGGGGAGGGTGGGGGGGGGGGGGGGTATATTCTAGCACTGCTCACAGTATTTCTAGTCGATTATATGAATTCATTTGAAGCATAAAGACGAGCTAAAAGGGTGACGGGCGAATCTTGCGCTCATGGCGCAGTTCTTTATTAATTTTGGTTCAAATTGTATGTTTCGGAGTTTAATGTGGCATACATTTCGCTGAACTAGTATACATTATTGTTTAGGGGCCAGCTGAAGCCCGCCTCCGGGTACGGAATTTTCTCGATGCGTTGAAGATCCATTATTAGCCTTGTGCTGTTTTCTACTCTTTGATCGGGTTGCTGTCTCTTTGACACATCCCCCGTTTCCAATCTCTATTCTAATTTGCCCTATAATTATTAAAAATATATATGGTGTATCTGAAAAAAAATTCTGGAGGAATTCGTAAAACAAAACAAAAATTAAAGCCAAGGATGTTTTTTTCAAAAGACAAAGCCACTAACAACATCGCTTTTGTGTGAAAATCACATTACATTTAAACTGCTTGATAAATGAATTAGGTATCGACAATTCACTTGGAAACTCAACGTAAACCCACCTACGACACTTACCAACGAGGAAATCTTGGATATTCATGGATCTGTTCTACGTTCCTTTGGAATTTGAACCAAAGATGAAAAACTGGATCTTCCTTCACTCTATTGGATACCTAAACTACATAAGTGTCCTTACAAACAACGTTATATTGCTTTTGCAAGTGCTTCACGAAACTTCTTTCTAAATTATTAACATCAATTTTATCAGCGATCAAAGTCGGGCTTCAAAGTTATTGCGAAACTACCTATTCCTTCAGATGTGGATACTAAAAAATTCCAAAGTTCTTTTAGAGTACATACAATCTAAGACTCTTTCATCCTGCAATAGCATTGAAACGTTCGACTTTTCTACACTTTACATAAGTATTCCTCATTTCAAACTAAAAGACAAATGGTAAGAGTTGGTCCTGCTTTGTTTCATAAAAAAAGAATGGCCAACGTAGATACAGGTATCTTGTCTTGGGGAGGGATAGGTCATGATTTGTTAGGGGTCACTCTGATTTAAACAAACAAATCTCTGAAACTGACAATATCAAGTAGCTTCATTTCTTGGTTGACAACATATTTGTTACGTTTGGAGGACGTGTTTTTCATCAAACAATCAGCATTCCCATGGGAACCAACTGTGCTCCTCTTCTTGCAGACTTATTCCTTTTCTCACATGGGGGAGACTTCATACAGAAACTTCTTAGGAAAAAAAAAAGAAAAGAAGTTAACAGTATCCTTTAACTTCACTTTCCACTATGAGGATGATGTTCTCTCACTAGATAATTCAAAATTTGGTGACTATGATGAACGCATCTATCCCATCAAACTTGAAATAAAGGATATAACAGATGCAGTTAAGTCAGCCTCATAATTTGACTTACATCTAGAAATTGACAATGATGGTCGGATGAAAACAAAACTTTACGAGAAAAGATATGATTTCAGCTTCCCAATTGTGAACTTTCCATTTCTATGTAGCAACATTCCAGCAGCGCCTGCATACAGCGTATACATCTCCCAGTTGATACGATAATCCAGGGCTTGTATTGCCTATCATGATTTCCCTGATAGAGGTTTGCTGCTCCCAAGGAAGCAATTGAACCAAGAGTTCCAAGTATTGAAGTTGAAATCGTCTCTTCGTAAATTTTATAGACACTATCACGAATTGGTTGACCGTTATGGAATATCCGTTTCACAGATGACAACGGATATGTTCAAATTGTCGTAACTACAAACCCGTCCCTTTTTCCCGGAATGCGACCTACCGAATTAGACTAATCACCGGGCTTGTACAACATGAGCAACACGACGGGTACCACATGTGGAGCAGGATCTGCCTACCCTTCCGGAGCACCTGAGATCACCCCCCCCCCCCCCCCCCCCCCCAGTTTTTGGTGAGGTTCGTGTTGCTTAGTCTTTAGTTTTCTATGCTGTGTTTGGTGTACTGTTGTTTGTCTGTTTGTATTTTTTTTTAGCCATGGCGTTGTCAGTTTATTTTAACTTATGAGTTTGAATGTCCTTTTGGTATCCTTCGCCTCTCTTTTACATGTACTTCCAAAGCTATATGATTGAAATGTACCTTTCAAGAACAATCAACCATCTCAGGTCAATTTACAAAATGCCACTATGTTGCCCCTTTTCTTAGCAAAGCTGCCAATGAGGAAACGAGGCAATTGCCTCACAACATTTTTAATGCAGAAACAAAAACCACTTAGAAGCCAAATAAAATGCTAACCTATGTATAGAATAACGATTGTTCCAAACATTTGGCGTCTCTTGACAGTTTCCACGCGCATTCCTCATTATTGCTTAAACAATTTTGTCCGACCTTCAACGATGAACAAAACCCATACCGCATAGTAAGCTATAAAAGGTCCCAACATGACAAAATTGAATCAAATTCAAACGAAAAAAATTAACGGGGCTGATTTATGTACAAAACAATAAGCGGAAAGGAAATATGATAAACCACGACAGCCACTGATTTACAGGCTCTCGACTTGTGATAGACACATACATAATATGGCAGGGTTACACTTGATTACGAGCCGGTCTTTTTTCTTCCATGAAAAAATGATCAATGTATATACACATGTCTTATTGTAGGAACGGAAAAATTAAACTTTGTAAAATAGAAAAGTGATTCAAACAAGAGGTGAGAACTTTGAAATTGACATGAAACCCAATATTGTTAATTCTATTATTTGTATACGAGAGTCGGATTAACTGTGGTAACCAACTGTGCTCCTCTTCCCATTTTCCTTCAATAATATGAAGAAGACTTCATAGTTCATCCAGTTATAATACATCCAGACACCTTGGCAGAGTCCCTATACGTCTAAAGTTACAAGACACATTTTTAGTGATAATCATGACAGCTGTTTTTGTTAACGTCAGGACCTATCTTAATTTGAATATCGATAATCAAAATTTTAACCAACACAGTTACATTAAAAGTTCGTTTGGCTATGTAGGATGTATGTTATATATCCATACCCTTTCATAATAGTAACTCTTTTCAAAGTAGTAGTCTAAATATTCCGATCGACCAATTTGGCAAAACTTAATGGATTTCTTAACCGGTTTCCTGTCCTTTATCTGTTTGGCTCTGACAGATATAATCTTGGCATCAAGGTTGTTTCAGATACCCGTATGTTGCACGGGAGAGAACCAGCCTAAGTGGATTTCTTGATCGTTCTGAATGAACCCCAAATGCCTACTGGGGTATAGAAATATGGTCATGTCTGGATTTCTCACATTCAGCAGTAAAACCCATGCTTAAGATTGGTGCCTATTTGGCTGTGTGGGATGTAAAAATTCACAGCTACAGCAGGTCAGAATTGGGACGTTAAATCATGTGCCTAGTTTATGAAGAGTGCCACGACGCTTGCAATTATCATTAAGGGGTCCGTAAGTGTAAATTTTCTGTTAATGTCTTGCATACTTTCGGTTTCACGTTTTAGTCGAATTTAATGCTCTAATCTTGATCGACTCATCCGATTTGATTATTATAAACTTTGTCTCGTCAAAAAAAAAAACCCACATGAAATATTTATCATTAGGCGTTCAGCAAAAGTGCTGAGAACTCTTTTGCGACGTTGCGGTTTCGCCCTTGAACCACCCAATCCCACGCAAGCTACATCACGACCTCGGTGAAGTCTTGACTAAAGCCTCAAATGTCTTACCAGAAATACGGGTCAAGCTACGCCACTGTTAAAGTTTTATAGACTTTATTCGTGACACATAAGTAACAGCTGTATAAACAAAGTTTAGCTACAAACAATGTGGGAGAAGGAATTGTGTATGTTGGAAATCTGCCAATACTTGCAGTTCTTTCATCAGATTCTTTACAAAACAAAGTTATATCATCTACGTTAATTCCAACTGTAAAACGAAGAACTTAATTAATGTGCTAACATGTAACACCTGTGGCATTCAATGCGTGGAAGAAACAATGAACAACTTTAACATTCGTCTATATAACTATCGATCAAGGTACAAAACAACAAAAACAAAAACTGGCCCCTCACAAGACATCTTCGCTTTTTGATATTGTTACTTTTCAAATAATAGAAGTGAACACTGAGTGTGACTACGCGGCCAGAAGGAGATGAGAAAGTTTTGAATCCACCAGCTCCAACCTTTAGAGCCTGATGGTCTAAATGAAAAAGATGAAAAAAGGTACAGGAAAGTTATAGTTTATTATGTGCCATTATTGGAGCAATATATGCAATAGAAAAACGTCTATGCGAAACACAAATTCAAGGAGAAACTAAATTTAGAGCGACATGCGGACCACAAATTTGCACAAGCGGTAATTTTTTTTTATTGAAATGTTAATTTCTCCAAAACAGGAGCGGAAAATCCAAAGAACTAGGAATCAAATTGGTATGGCCTAACTAAAAGAGATAAATTGATTGAAATATGAGTTATGGTATTACTATAATTGTGTTAAAGATGGACATATGTTTTCGTTTGAGCAAAATAGAAAGCTTGTTAGTTAAATTATGGTTAGGGTCTGAGTTAATAGAAATACAGATTTCGAATTAAAAAAAAAAAAGTTACTTTCATAAAAGCTGTCGACTTTTACAGTACCCCAAACACCTTTTAGATTAGCATGTGACGCGGGATTAATCGATCATTGTATTGTTAATTCCATTATACTATATATATCATGGTAAAATTATGTACTATTACAAATCAGACCCAACCTCAAAATTTGAAGGGATTTGTGTTGTCCGTTTATTGCTCTTCAAGTAATTTGTGTTCTTTGTATATATATAATACTTCCTTGAATTGATTTCTTGAAAAAAAAAGTAGATTTTTGTAAAAATTTTGATCAACTGGTTGCATTTTTTGTAGTGTCTGAGTCTATCTAATTCGTAAAATTTTATCTATTTCAGTACTAGGCTTGCATAGTAGCTGATGGTTCTCTAGCGACGAATCCATTGAAAATCCGATTGTTTTTATTCCGTCAAATTTATACCGGACCAACAAGGTATTTCAACATTGGAAAAATACTAAATGTTTTCATTAATTTTTTATTTCGTGGCCTCGTAGTTGCTGTTTTCAAATTCAATTTGAATATAACAAGGCTATGGCACGTCAAAAGTTTCAATACTCAAACAATAATATTGATTGAAAAAACAATTATGTTCAAAACTTACAAAATATATGCATTATTTTTCTACATATATTAGAAAAAAAATTATGTTCAAAACATATATAAAAAATATATAATTATGCAATGTTTTTCTATTTATATTCAAAAAATAAAAAATTACGTTCAAAACTTACAAATATATATGCAATATTTTTCTATTTATTTTCAAAACTTATAAATATATATGCAATATTTTTCTATACATATTCAAAAAATTAAAATTTATGTGCAATATTTTATATATAGATGTGGTAAAAAATATATATATTCAATAATATTGCATTCTGGGTAATATTTGTAATGACGAATTTCATTGGCTGTTGCAATTTAACGAATGGGGCACATTTCGGCCCGGAGATATAACTCGGACCGACTAATAAAAGTAAACTCGGATCGTCTATAAAGTCAACTCGGACCGTCTATAATGACAACTCAGACAAAGTATTAAAGAGGATTTGAACACTATATATGATTACTGGATACCATATGAATTATTAATCTCTAGCTTATGAGTTACTGTTTACCTTTATTGTGCTTTTAAAATATGAACTTTATGAGATAACGCTTCGTTATTGTATGTCTTAAGTTATACCTCACGAGTTATACTTAGTGTTCAAATCATATGCAAAAATTTGAACTCACATTATACTATATTCTTTTTATTGTGTTTTGCAAATTCTTAAACATCCAAATGATATTGTCATGTAAAATATAACATTTAATGATTTATAATCATTTGTATAGTAACAAAATACCGAACTCCAAAGAAAATTTAAAACGGAAAGTGCCTTGTCAAATGGCAAAATTAAAAGCTCAAACACATCAAACGAATGGAAAACAGCTGTCATATTCCTGACTTGGTACAGGCATTTCTTTATGTAGAAAATGGTGGATGAAACCTGGTTTTAAAGCTAGCTAAACCTCTCACTTGTATGACAGTCGCATAAAATCTCATTATATTGACACCAATGTGTGAACAAAACAAACAGACATAATAGGTAAAAATGTCCGAAATAGGGGTACAGCAGTCAACATTATGTTATAATCTTAATCACTATAAAAACAAACAAATATGTCAACAAAGAAAAACAAAATAGCATATAGGCAAAGCACATAAGCAAAAGTGAAAGACAAGAATTCAAAAAATGACGATAGCACAATAACACAATGGCGGGATGTATAAGTACCGAGTCACGCCAACAGGATATTACCAAAAATGGACTAAACAGTAAAGTAAATAATTTACAATGACAAATAAAAGACTATAACACGTACTAGTGAAACCCGTCATTACAAATATTACCCAGAAAGCAATATCATTGAATATATATTTGAACCGCATCTATATATAAAATTTTGAACATCAATTTTTATTTTTTAAATATACGTAGAAAAATATTACGTATATATTTGAAAGTTTTGAACATAAATCTTATTCTTTTTTTAATATATATAGAAACATATTGCATATATATTTGTAAGTTTTGAACATAAATTTTTATTTTTGAATATGAATAGAAGAATATTGCATATATATTTGTAAGTTTTGAACATGAATTTTTCTTTAATGTTTTTTTTTTAATAGTGAAACGTTTGACGTCCCATACAAGGCAGGGAAATATTTCTTTGGATCGTTTCGTCCAATGGTGTTAACTGTATTGAATGTCAGAAAAAGAATGTTACGTCATATACATTTTTATTGAATCATTAATACCGTGGTTTTGAGGTTGTCATTTCATGCTGATCGAGTTCTAGTAACCTGAAAAAAATGTTAACCAACGGTACATTAAAACGTATACACAATAAAAAGTCGCACAGATATTTTTTGACATAATTTTAATCACATAATCACATAAAATACTCACACTCATGAGATGAAGCATTTGCTCGTGGTTTAAGTGAAAAGATGAGTATTGTTAAAAACAGGAAGATATGTACAAGTAAATATTTATTCTTCTGTTTTCTGCCATTCTAATTTCAAAGAATCATTTTAATTGAAATAAAAGCTTTGATGGATTTTTGAAACATAATTGAAACGGCAGAACGCTCCTTTTAAAGCGAAAATCATATGCATACAGCAGCCTTTCCTTAAACAATGTATTAAGCTGATGTGAAACCATAGTCTTACATTACCAGTATAAAATGATATATTGTCTAAAGACAAATGTTTCAATTAAGCGCCACAATAGATTGGACAATATAAGGAAAAGAGTAATTGCCATCGGCTAAAAACAAAAGGTATTAATATTTCTTATATTTGATAAATGTTGTTTGAAATGTGTAAGTTACTGTAGATACTATTCGATATTGATTTTTACAGCTAAGTGGCTCACAAATTAACCTGTTAGTGTCGATTAATAGGACAACTAACAGGTTAAAAATTGAAAATTGTGTCAGTCATAAATTGACAACTTGTATAGACTGGGGACGATTAAGACCTTTGAAATATTGCCAAAAAATCATGTCTATTGCTTAAGATTGTATGCTGTCGTGGAGATGTCTCTTTGGTTTTATTTTTGTCGTCGTTCGGGTGCTGTCTTACCGGCGTTTAATTATCATCGTATCTCATGCTACATGTAGAATGTGTACATGTATGCTGTTCTGCTAAGGACCTGTTGTTGCTAATGCTCTGTACTATGATTGATAGTCATGTCCAGGTTTCAGATCTGATAATAGTGATAATGAGTACTTATCAATGATTTTTTCGATTCTTTTAGCGCGTTACTATCAATATGTTCATATCTATATAAAAGTCATACTGATGTGATAGTTGTTCAAGAAATGAACAACAAATAATTGGGCAATTAATGTACATGAAATCCTAATAGACCTAATTGATTTAAATCAAAGTAAGTACTTGGAAAATTTGATGGCTTTTGATGCCTCAAGGGAAGACAACATCTTTCAGGAGAACAACAGTCTTCGTGTAGCAAATGGTCCTCAAAATACCCCTTAAAACAATAGCTTTTCGTACAAATTCCTCCACTCCTCAAACAATGAATTCCTGAATAACCTGCAACATGTAAGGCTTACACATTTAGTAAATTACTTTAACAAATCATTCAGTTTAAAAAGTGTATCTGATCGGGAAAACAAGATGTAAACGCATTTTATTTCAAAATATATAATACACGAAAGGACAAACTAAAGTTTAAAAAATATATATGGAAAGTATGTGAATGGAGGTTTTAAGAGGGAAATTATAAACCCTTATTTTTGCAAAAACAAACCATAACTCGTCAAATATCGTTTCATCTTACCTTTTGGTAAATGTTTTACTACTTATCTGTTTGTCCTTGTAACAACTTCCCCTTCTACAATTAAAACTTTTATTATTACTTGTGTAATAAAGCATATGAAAAAAATGGAACTGATTTTTTGGAGTGTAAAACATTATTTAAATTTGAGAATGAAAATGGGGAATGTGTCAAAGAGACAACAACCCGACCATAGAGCAGACAACAGCCGAAGGCCACCAATGGGTCTTCAATGCAGCGAGAAACTGCCGCACCCGGAGGCGTCCTTCAGCTGGCCCCTAAAAAAATATGTATACTAGTTCAGTGATAATGGTCGTCATACTAAACTCCAAATTATACACAAGAAACTAAAATAAAAATTTGATACAAGACTAAAAAGGCCAGAGGCTCCTGACTTGGGACAGGCGCAAAAATGCGGCGGGGTTAAACATGTTTTTTGAGATCTCAACCCTCCCCCTATACCTCTAGCCAATGTAGAAAAAACAAACGTACAACAGTACGCACAGTAAAACTCAGTTTAAGAGAAGTCTGAGTCCGATGTCAGAATAGGAAACAAAAGAAAATAAACAAAATGACAATAATACATAAATAACAACAGACTACTAGCAGTTACTGACATGCCAGCTCCAGACCTCTATTAAACTGATTGAAAGATTATGTCTTCCACTACAAACCAGTAAAAGTCTGAAATGGCCTATATTTGTACTCGACTGTACTGATTTTTACTCGACCAGTCTGAATTGGTCTGAATTTTACTCGACATTACTCGACCCAAGTCTTAACCATACTCGACTGTACTGATTTGTACTTGACCCTTACCTTTGCCATTGAAAATAGTCTGAACTATTACTCGACCAGTCTGAAACAGTCTTAACCCATTCTCGACCTGTACTCGACCTATTTTTTTCAGTCTAAACCATACTCTACCAAAGGTCTGGACAATACTCGACCAGTCTGAACCATACTTGACCAAATAACCTCTATTTTTTCAAAGTTTTAACTGTTAAAATAAATTTCTTTTTAACTGACATGACAACAGCCACAATAAAATAAATATATATTATAAAAACAGATTTTTACAGTCTTACATGATTCTCAGATTTATCGAATAGAGATAGTTAAATCAAATTATCTTATATAATAATTTAATTATATTAATTTTAAAGTTTTAGAGTTTTGTTAAAAAAAGATTTTCTTTTACCTAAAAACCACATCTATACTGAGGGTAATTAAACCTTATTAAGGTGCTTCTTGTTTGGCATGTGTTTTTTTTTTTAAATTAATTTTCCTAAATTTCTAAATAAAAACTACATAGGTTTCATGGTTACATACAAAAAATTTACAATAGTTATATAATTATCTTTTTAATGAGGTAACAAGAGCCAACAAAATCACTGAAATTGTTTAACCTTATTTTAGAAATATATCTATTATTATAATTTGGGATATATTATATACAATATATAACAAAAAGGGATAAAAATTAAGGAAATTAATTAAATTGTTCTTCTGATTAGTGGTGAAGTATAAAGTAATACCTCCTGCTTGGGGGAAAACTCATGAAAAAGATCACACCTGGTCAGAGAGTATTAAATTCTAAATAACATTCATTCAAAATTGCAACATCCTGTGAAACTTAAATCGCAAGGCCCTTTGAACTCACTAGATAAGTAATACACGAGTTTAAGAAAAATAGGGCTTTCTTTTTACCTGTAAAACACACATGTACTGAGGTAATTAAACCTTATTAAAGTGCTTCTTGTATGCCATGTCTTTAATTTTGACAAAAATTATTTAAATTTAATTGAAATAAATTTTTACTGTAACTTTGGAACACATTTCCTTTTTCAAAAGTTTATCACAGGATTACTATGGAAGTTCTATTATCATGACTATATTAAATTCTTGGTTTAACAAAACAAAGGTGTCATTTTTTAAATTTATTAAGTTGCTTTATATGCTATTTTATATATATTTAAATAAAAAAAAATGTTCACTGCATTATTAACTAAACTCAACTGACACCATAAATCTATACGAGGCTTAAGTTGATGGTAAAAATTGTCCAGTAACCATAAAATGTATCTGAAACATTCAAAACATTTTGAATAACATTGAAAATATTAGTCACAATTCAGTTTTGAGATTATTTGATCAGCTTGTTTTATTTTTATTTTAAAGGTGATATATATGTATGTATATAAGTGTTGATGAATATGGTGATGAAGTTATATTATGTTTATTGTGAAATTTTGGTTTCAATGCTATATTGAATACATTTTTAATTTCAAATTGTTGTTCAAATTTCTAGCCAGGTGAAATAGCTGTTGTTAAAAACAGTTCCTAAATTGATGAAATACAATAGATAGATACAAAAAATAGGTCTAGGTTGGTTACGACTTGGTCGAGTATGGTTCAGACTAGGTCAAGTATGGTTCAGACTAGGTCGAGCATAGTTCAGACTAGGTCGAGCATGGTTCAGACGCATATAAAATGGTTAAGTACTGGTCGAGTAAGGGTCAAGTACAAGTTCAGACTGTTAAGTATGGTTCAGACTACAGTCGAGTATTATCAAGTAAATTTCAGACCAATTCAGACTGGTCGAGTAAAAATCAGTACAGTCGAGTACAGATATAGGCCATTTAAGACTTTAACTGGTTTGTAGTGTTCATCATATGAATATCAGGCACAATCCCTCCTGTAAGGGGTTTAAATGTTTTACATCCGTTTTTAATGGTCTTTTCAATTAAGTTTATAGTTATGACTCTCTATATTACACGTCTATACAATCTCATCATTGAGAAAGAGTAGTTTTACTATTTAATTAAAAGTCCTTTGAAAAATCTGATTGGACATAATTTTGATGGGGTAATATAAAGAATTTTTGTAATGAAAATTGTAAATATGCTAAATATACTTCCTAAAATTGTGATGATATGATTAGAGCTGGTTGAAGGTAACCATATGAGCACCAATTGAGACCATTTAAGAGCAGATGTGTTCCTGTACTGTTTTTGCTTTTTGCTTTGATGAATCAAATAGTTTCAAATCATAATGCAGATATTGATATCATGCAAACGGCTTTAAATCTAATATTTTTTTCCTTTTCTAGATTTGGTCATTTCAGTATCTACAAACGAGACGATTTTTCGTTCCCTTATGCTTATTTTCCTTTTTAGCTTTTTAATATTTATTTGGTCCCTTATTACGATATGTATATTTCCAAACTCGTTCTCTATGCCTTAGTCTGTAATTACATTTTAAATTTCGCTGATATTAATCTACATATAACTGGTTAATTATAAAGTCAGGGATTTTTCTTCTACAAATTACTTAACAAATTTTCAAAATTTTTTTCATAGATACAAACATTTAGTTTGACAGTTCGGTAGTAAATATAGTAACAGTTACTGTAGAAATCTTTTTACAAGTAGGAGACATCCTGATTTTAACGGTTGAGTTGTTTATAAAACCCGTAAAGTTTGATACGATCCATGTGAACTTATTAATATAGAATAATATTCAGGATAATATAAATGTAACAATGTTAACGTTATTAGTTCATTGAATGTTGTCTCTATCGGTACTAACATTAATTTTTGTTTATGATTTAAAATATTGCTAAAATATTAAAATAGAATTCCAACAATATCTTCCAATGATTCAAAAAGCAAAACATAGATGTCTTATTACTCATATTCACTAATAATATGATTTAGCAGAAAGTTATCATGTTTAAACCACTAAAAGAGGTCATAATGTGATGATGATGGATGGCTGCCTAACGTCCAGCGGCGAGTTAATATGCATATAAAAAAGAGATCATAGTCAGATGGCTATTGTCAGTCTTGTATATGAACAAAACATAGTTGGTACTTGAGCAATGGGATTGAAGTAAATGTAATCCCATCTGCAGACTGCTTCGAATACTTTATACATCATACAATTCAAATATAGTTGATATATTACCATATCCAACTGAGAAACCAATATTAGCTCAAAAATTAAAAACTGACCATTGAAACATCAAAGGCGGTTAAAGTTGGATAAGGTCCAGACATATCTATTGGCCTGATTTACGTACAAAACAGTAAACGAAAAACAATTATGTTATACATCAACAAACGGCTACCACCAAATTACAGGCTCCTCACTTTGAACAGGCATACACAGTATGTGGCGTTCGGTTAAACATGTTTGAGAACGCGACAATTGTGCAAACATCGACGTTTTACCGCCTACATCGCAATGACGCTACGCTCATTTTGACGGGTTTTTTAATAATGTATACCGTATAACGAAGTCGGTGACTCTATTATTATTTTACATCATTAAAATAGAAATTTATGTATCAACAACATATAGTTTTTGAAGAAAAATCTACGGACTTGAATTGGAGATTTTATGATTTTAAGACAAATTCAAGAAAGTTTTTACCCGATTTTATGTGCTTTCTTTACAAATGTTCGCCTATTTTGAATGAATTCAATCAGTTATATTTTAGATAATAAAAGAGATATATGCATACTTTTTTTCGATTTTCCGAAATTCCACCAAAATCTGTGACAAAGCTCCTTTACTGTAACTTGACCTTAAAATGAAAATCGTATCACATACAATTAGTAATAGACTTAACTTACATTTTCCGCACATAACGGCGAGAAAAAAAGCAATACACATGACGTGGCTGGATTTCATTCTTTTTTCACAAACTCAAAGAGATATAATGTGTATTCGATGCACGTTGCGCTCACCCTTTGTCGCAAATGAATATATACAACTTACAATAGACATCAATAATTTATTCAAACATATGATGTAAGTCATTTGTCACACGTTTCCGGAAGCTATTTGATATTAAATGAATAAGCACATTTAGTTTACTGTAGATAGGTATAACCTTTAATGGTATTAAAATAATCGTTTTGCACCTGAACGCTTTCTGTACTTTTAAACGCTTTTCGTTTTGATTCTTGATATGACTATTTACTAATTTGGATTCGCGCCCTTAATCAAGAGAGGTATAGGGAGGTTCAGTATTATTTTCATCAGGCATCACTTTGATATCTCTTGCGTGTTTGATTGACCCAGGCTTCTATTTGTCCTTAGTTTATTATATGCTTACATATAAGGGTGATAGGCACTAACTAGGCCTTTTTTCTAAACTGTTATCAATAAAAAAAAAATTGTCGGTCTCTCTTCGACTTACATTAATGAGTTTTAATTCCTCTTATTGGTAACTTTCGTCTGTTTTGTTTCTTATTTTCATAAAGACACAATAAACACCATTAAAACAGGGGATCACATACTAAGTATGTATTACTAATCAAATGCACAAATAGGAGAAAAACAAGTGGCGTTATTGTCAAAAGAAAAAAAAGAATGATACAAATATCATTTCATGACACACTACACACAAAAAACAAATTTAGCAACACAACCATCCTTTTAAAAATAGTATTCTCAAGCAGATAAATTTATAAATTGTTGTTCTACTCTGTCATATTAACTGAAAAAAATGTTAATAAAGGTCATAATTATATTGGTCAATTATTTTCTTGGATAATTTTAAGGTAATTTAAAGTATAATTATCCACTTGTAAACGACTTTTAGTCTGAAACGGTCTTTTCGATCTGCACAGCTCTTAAAAGATCGAACAATAAATTTTAAAGGCCATTTTTAGTTTTTCAGGGTTTTTTCAGACTCATCCAATGCTTTTAATTCGGTACTGTTTAGACAATTCGATTGTAGTTAAATAAAATCAGTTCAGTCTATGTTCAAAATGTTTAGTAGTTGTAATTTACCTGTAAAGATCAACTATATAGTTACAGAATTATATGAAAAACTACTGAACAGTACTGAATAAATCGCAAATAAATCTGAAAATTGACTAAAAGACTGAACATGACTTAATAATTTATTGTTCGGACTTTCTATACGATATGGGTTTTATTTATTGTTGAATACCGTACGGCGACCTGTAGATATCCACAGCCTTGTCCTTTTGTATTGCCACCTTATTTAATATTAATAAAATTATACAATTTACCTTTTTTTTTTATTTTTTAAGCAGATGCAATTCGTATTACATACTAAATCTAGCTTACTTTTAGCCATGTAAGAAGAGGGATTATTTAAAGAAACATCTCAATGCGTTTTTATTTATAAAAAATGCACCGTAAAAGCAAATAAACGATAAAAAAATAATAACCATATTAATGTATGTAAATTTCAACGTTAGTTTGCTTCATTAATAAGCAATCTTTGATGCAATAAATGATGTTTGGCAACCGATTGGGATTAATAAAATTCTTAATCAATACACTGATTTTAACATGGTTGAAGAAAATAAATTATCCTACTTAATATTACAAGAAGTTGCATTTATCATCAATTGGAATAAAGGGAGACTTTGAACATTGTGAATTGTTTGATTTCGTATACGTAATTGTTTTTTTAAATAGCGGTATTTTTTTCTATTTTTGTCCTGTTACATTGTATATACTCAAATGATTTCATCATAACTATGCACTAATTCCTAAACGTATATCATAAACGTTGGATAGTTTTTAACCAAACCTTTACAACATTCAAACATACAACTTTATTTTTGTGTGGTCAGCTAGAGAAAGATTTTGTTAAATATTTGCAGATGACTCATTGAACTACCATGATGAACATGTGTAGAAATTGTAAGGTACATAGTATTACTTAGTTTTTCCTATTCAACTATATCCTTTAAAAATATGTTCCGAAAACACCGCCTTATGACAGAACATAAAGTTGACGAATTAAGTCCTATCAAATCATTTTGAATAAAAAAACATATATCATGTAATTCTTGAGCACTGTATAGGATTTGTCTGCATGTCTTTTACCCCAAGTATGTTTTTTCTATAAATGAACAAACATCACAACCGTCTTTATTTTGTGTATTTATGTTAAATGAAAAATAATACTTCATAAATATCGTGATTCTAATTGATATCACCTTTAACGCCTAGATTCGAAATTACAAAGTCAATTATGTTTACATACTTTTGGAGCTATATTAAACATAAGGACTTAAAAAGAATAGCCACAGCCGGCGTAGATTAATAAGTCGGAGGTAGTTTGATTTTAACTTTCTAATATATACCTCATAAATCATATCAGGGGAGAATGGCTAACTACTTGGCTAGTTACACTCTCGGGACTAACAGTAGTGGTACAGACCCAGTGCTAGTAACATAAGTTAACAAAAGTAACATTATCATATTTGGCGCTTTCTGGATTTCCCATCAATGGGAACGTTAAACCCAGAAATTTTGAAAGGCAGGATGTATATATACACGAGATGTAATATGACCAAAACAGGACCTAAATTGAATATATAAAACCCTTTAAGGTAAACATTGTTTGAATTTATGAAATTATCAAGGCAAATTTACGAAACGTTTTTTTTAATAAATTTATCAGTGGCAATGGTTTGGTATCGGTATTAATTGCACACTCGCGAATCAACAATGTATCAAACTTCATCTGTGCCGACCCAATAAATACAAATAACATATTAAAATGTATGATCTTAAGTTCCCATGACGAGTGTATTTACTCTCCATTATTACATGTATTATTAAATAAAACTTAAAATAACCTTTACACTATTGACATTGATATAAATAAAAAAAAATCATAATTTGCTAGCAGAAATCAAAATGCCTCACGGAACAAAGATTACAAAATTAACTTAATGTAAGCTTAATGTAGCTTGGGTTTCTTCCGCCATCTTGGATTATGAAATAGCAGAAAAACAATCGGTCTAGATCTTTTATGAAATGTGCAAATTTTGAGAGAGAAATTTCATTCATTTGTTAGACTTCATTGGAATGACGAAAATTTTGTGTTTTTTCATATTTTTTGCGACTGGTTTTAACAAATACAGAATATTTTTTTGTTTAATTAAATTTTTCAACTTTGCCATATAAGGGGAGATAACTCAGATAATGTAACCTCTATACTGAAATGTTATATGAATTAACCTATTATGTTTTTTTTGCAAGAAAACGAGTCTCGTGAACCTATTTTTTCTTTTTATATTTCAAAAGTCCATTATAAGAGCTATCTTCTCATATTTTAACTTAAAAATCTATGGTTTAGTTTTCATTCTTTTACACAAAATGGTGTTTTCTATAAATAATCTATACAAAATTGACTCTTACTTTATTATTATAATTGGAGATGGTATGAAATATAATGACGTCCATTATACGAAAAGTTTATTTCTCGCACCTTACATGTATCAATTCCCCTTTCTAAATACCTCACAATACCTCACAGAGTATTTGGAATGTTTTCATCTGTCACATTAACCGTACAACTATTGATCTAAAAATCAATAGGAGTTTTCCTCTTCCCTATAACTTTTATTTAGATAGATAACATTTTAACCATTGAAGGAACTAAACTAAACCAATGTTTCCTCAACTTACTTTTTAGTAACATCGATATTGACCTTTGGCCTTTGACTAATTTAAGTGAAAAACTGTAAGTTTCTTTTACATCATTCTGTTGAGTACTTTAGGGTTATCTTTATTGAAAATTAGAAAAATATTTTGTTAGTTTAACAAATTCTTATTGCGGGAAATGTTCCATATCTAACATGTTTTTCGGTTAAAACAGCATCAGTTTCATGTGTGTATAAAAAAGTTGATGTGTAGTATTCATAATGTGCATACATTATTTTATTATTACGTCGCCAACAAAAATAGTCCGATAACATTTCATTAAGATATCAAACATCAATAATGATAAATTATGAAATCAAATTACAAAATCTTGACCAATCATATAACACTTTATTTGTATTTCAATGAAATACTCAATGTATATTTATTTTCAATATAAAGCGTCACATTAAATACGATATGGTCTATCAAGTTTGTCATAATAAAAAATAACTTAAAACACAAAAAAGAAATATCAATGCAGACAGCTTACCGTGACGCTTCCCAAAAATGTTTGATCTAGTCATGCCATTGGCTGATATTAAATAAATACACTAGAATAATAAGATATGACAAATGTTCCCTTTTCTAACGGATACGTGTTTATGACAACTCACTTGTTAACGCACTATTTAGAGCCCTTGGAGGCGACATTCCTTAATTGGAAAACAGAAATAAAATCCACATAGCTTTTTAGTCTTGATCCTATGACTTCTGATGTTATAGTGCCTGTACAGTCCAAATAAATCCGTAAACAAACTGTAACAGACGAAGGTGATTGTATGAGAAAAATAGTTACATTTTTTGGCGGTCACAATAGAAAATGTCTGACGCCACAAAGGAAAAGTGATTTCAAGCTTACAACAGTAAAAGAAAAACAATTATGACAGACTGCAAACAACGATAGCAGCTTGACTATATATATTTGAGTTGAGACAGGCACACACAAAATGCGTCGGTCTTAAACATGTTTGCAAGCCTAAACTATCTCATTAACCTAGGAAAGTTGGGTAGTAGCACAGCAAACGGTAAAATTATGTGCAAATACATTGATCATGCGATTGGTATTTGGACTAAGTGCAAACACATTTTAGAAAAGGACAAAATACACATTTTACGGATTTAGCAGTACATGTAGTTACTGAAAGCTAACAAATGTCCAAATTTTCGTTTAGCTTTGTTTAATATCTGTAGTTCCATTTACGCAAAAGTCTATGGAACTGAGAACAGGGTCTTCTTTTTGTGTTATTTGATCATCTATCTTGATGATGTTGTTCTCCTTGGCTGTTTGTATTGTCTTTTTTAAGTATAAACCTTGTCTATTTAATTGATGTAAGTTGTGCTAATTAATTTCTGATTTGATTAAATGTAAAAGTTTTATGGATTAGTAATTATTTGAATTGATGGTTATGACATAATTATGTTCTTATATGCACTCTTTGTATTACCATATCATCATTTCGTTCAACCACCATGGACACTGTTCTGTTATTTGTATTTCAACTGCCATGGACACTTTTCTGAAGGCTGTGTTTCAACTGCGATGAACACTTTTCTTAAGGCTGTTATTCAACCGTCATGAACGCTTTTATGTAGCCAGAATTTTAACCTTGTTGTGCATACACTGTACGTCATGGGAAATTATGTTTGTGTTATTTGAATAACAGCAAATACTTAGACAGTGAAGGGATGTTAAGGGACAATCTTGCTTCCAACGGCTTACAAAGTTTACATTTTACAGGAAAAGAGTTTGTAAAATGGATTTAAAAGCGCTGGTAATTAGCTTTTGGTTTTGTCAAGTGAATATAGAGATTTGGTTTCTTAAATAAATAATATAATCCTTTCTACACTATAAAATGTTACTGCCTCCTTCGTTTCTTGCGCTTACATTAAAATAAGTAATTTCATATTATAAAAATGTTTCTATTTCATTTTGTTCAGTATTACTTTTTCAGTTCCTTTTGTATCAAATTGAACGCTGGTATGGAATAGTTTAATTTTGGGATTTGAAAGGGAGATAATTCCTTATAACCAGAATTCTTAATAAAAATCTATTGACATCATAAGTAAATGTGAGAGAGAGAGAGTGGGATATTTAAAAAAAAAACAACCATAAGAAGAACAGAAAAATAGTAAAATTTTAAGGTCAACAAACGACTTTTAATGAAATATATGAATGCATACACCATAGAACTGGTTGAACAACCTCTGTTAAAACTGGTAAAAAAAGAGTAAATCAAATAGCCTAAAGGAAAAACGAAGGAGTGACAAACAACAGTCATCAAAATACTTCAAAGAAAAATAAAGATTGAGTAACACAAACTAAACAGGACAATTCAAGATGAAGAGGTGCTCCGGAAGAAAACAAAGGTTCATGACCCCTCGTTTAGCTCATGGCAAGTCAACGTTCGTTGGAAAGTCTCATTCAATATGCCACAAGCTTGTAAAACATAACTTGATTGATGTACAACATTTCTGTGGTCATTTGCGACACATATATTCGTTAGGCTTTGCGGGGTAAATTGATATGCCGCTACGTCAGGTATTAATAGTTCATTCTTTCTCGTCCAGAACAAGCTTGCAATATATCGCAAACAAGAATCAATCAATTAATCAATTAATCAATAAATCCAAGCAACAACATCCTTCTAGGAAATCACCATTCCAAACACAAGCCCGGAAATGTCTTATCAACTTATATAATACATAATCATGCAGGCACTACTCGGATTCTACTTAGGAGAAATGAACAGTTGGGAAAATCGAAATCATCTATTTTGTCGTTAAGACTTGTGTCTCAACCGACCCTCATTATTAATTTCTAGATGTAAATAAAGATATGAATCAGACTTGACTGTATCTGTGGCGTCCTGCTTTTCAAGTTCAAAGATACAGATTCAACATTTGGCGGATTGGGGTGTTCCAGCGGCTTGTTCATTCTTCATACGTATAAAGGATCAGGTAGGCAAGAAGTTGACAAACTTAATGACTATGGTCTGAGAAAACAAAATGTCCTTCAAACATAACAATGTATTGTTGATAAAAAAAATTCACGTATCTTGATGAAATTAGTTTCAAAGAACTTGTGGTTTTCATCACAGTAGTGTTTGATGCGAAGAATAGTTTCTCCCTTAAATAAAACAAGATATGTGTAGTGCGTTGATCTTTTATATACTTAATAATTTGACGGAATGATTACGATTGGAAACAGCGAATTTTGAAAATATACACACATAAGGAATTTGTTTAAAGTTAAAAACTTCACACCTCTTAATTCGAATGATGATAAATATATTACACCAAACTGATATTAAAAGGACTACTTGTCTTTCACAATATTCGAGTTTCCGTTTATGATGAATGTTTTTTTCCTTCTGTGACTTCATTTTTTCAAAAACAATTATACGTATGTACGTGGAAGATTCTGAATAAAATAACTCGTTCTATAATGTGTTTGTACGGTTATGGTTATGATTTAAAATAAAACGCATGTGATGAAAAAAGGTGATAAAGTTACACGAGCGGGTTAGCATTTAATTCAATTAATCTTATTAACAGTCCAAATGTCAACTCTACTGTACTGACATGAAAGATCAATTATGCGGTAGCTAGTCTAAGCTAAACTAACAATCCATGGGTGATAACATCACTGTAGGTATAGTGACCGGCTGAGAACGTGTTTTTCGAGTGAATCGGTCCACTTTTTTCGAGTATAGATCAGGTTTTTGGAGTGATATTACATGCAATCAGATCGATATACTGCTATTTCGCGAATACAATAGTTTTATTCGTGGCTGTTAATCTTATTTTGAATGCTAAACATGTTTCGAGCAAACAATTATGGTATACAGCAACAAACGACAACAACTGAATTATAGGCTCCTGAATATGTTGATCAAATTAAACCCTTTTCAATTTAATGATAGTTTTCTGTTCTGAAAACATAAGTTTCTATAACCTTGCAGTATTAGGATATATAAGAAATCATTGGGTCCTTTTTTGAAACGGTCATTAGAACCGATGAGAGGGACTCATGATCTTTTCAATTTATTCATGCTGCCTTTGTTTTTACAGGCAATACTATTTTATGATATATATATAAATAAATATATAAAGTCTAAATTGAAAACAACGTTCAAACCTTTGATTGCGTTGGATAAAAACCGCAATTTTTATACGTGTGCATGCAAAACAAATTTCTTGTTATAGGGGCATAAATACAGCACAAACAACATTTTCCAAAAGACCAAAAAAGTGAAAAAGTATATTTTAACAAAACGCATTTGACTAACAGGTCGAACAACAAATGTTCTTAAATCCTGCTGACTGCCATTGGCGATTGCCAAATAAAAGGATCACAAGGTGTAATAAATGGATCTTAACTATAAATTTAATACCAAACAGAAAACAATAAACTTGCGGCAAAGATGGTATACCGCAAACAAAGGTGCAAATATTTTTTGTACACCATATCCGGATTTCGACAAATATGATGTCTCTTCAGTGATGTTAGGAATCGAAACGGTTATTGGAAGGCCACATAATTTACCTAAATCTAGGATAGACTCTTGAATTTTGATGAGTCAAAATAGGATGAACGGATCGTATAAACCCGAAGGCAAATATAATACAAGCCTAAACGAAAAAATATAAACAAGTCTAAATTGAAAACAACGTTCAAACCTATGATTGCGTTGGATAAAAACCGCAATTTTTATACGTGTGCATGCAAAACAAATTTCTTGTTAGAGGGGCCTAAATACAGCACTAACAACATTTTCCAAAAGACCAAAAAAGTGAAAAAGTATATTTTAACAAAACGCATTTGACTAACAGGTCGAACAACAAATGTTCTTAAATCCTGCTGACTGCCATTGGCGATTGCCAAATAAGCGGATCACAAGGTGTAATAAATGGATCTTAACTATAAATTTAATACCAAACAGAAAACAATAAACTTGCTGCAAAGATGGTATACCGCAAACAAAGGTGCAAATATTTTTTTTACACCATATCCGGATTTCGACAATTAATGTCTCTTCAGTGATGTTAGGAATCGAAACCATATATATATATAAGAGTGACGAAAAAGCATAGGAGCAAGAAAACTAAGGAAAATCAGTAAAAAATCAGAAAAATGCAATATAAACCCAAATATTCTACTTAAAAAGAGCCCCCCTCCAAAAAAAAAAATATTTTACAATATTTAACATTTTAATTGAATGGAATATCTTATAAAAAATGAAAACAACACTTTATAAATTTCATGCGTCCGAAGCGCTTTTCTTTACTTTCGTCCAGAACGCTCAAAGTCGAATATTTGAAAGCCAAGGATGTATAAGAACCGAAACATCTGAAGAGCTTTAAGGACCTAAAAAATAGCCAAATCTATCCAACATGTCCAAGGTCAACACTGCCTAATGGAGTTGGAACCTTAGTTTGTTAATAATTTGTAAATTTATAAACGGACAACTTTAAATGATTAATTGTTGGCTGCTTAATGTCAAATTGCAAATGTTTCATGCATGTTCAAGACGAGAATCAATTAACAATACATCCAATATTTAGGTCGTGTAACAGAGGACGTTCGGGATGAAGGTTGGGAAATTTAGGCTGCCACTGAAAATTAGGGCATATTGGATATGGACAGAAATTTTGCCTTGCAACAGACCACCTACGGACCTCTCAAAGAGCTGTTGCAAGGGTTCTTGACGTGCAGTGAGCGTGGCACTCTTTACACGCCCCATTCTGACCGGACGAGGATGCGTATTTGAATGGACGCCCCACTTTGGCAAGGGTTTTACTGCCGATCGGAAGAGGACCTAAGTGACCATATTTCTATTCCCAAGTCCACCTTGGATGTAAACAATTTTAGAAAGGTTTGTTATAAATTATATCAGTCTGTAAGCTTAAATAGATCTTTAACAAATAATTAAAAGAAAAGAAATGTGCATATAATTTAATTTCTGATGGAAATGAAGCTATGATAGTGCTTTATTTCTATGTGACCAAGTATAGCATATGCTTGATCAGGTTCCTCTTCCCAGTAGCTAAGAGCATTTGAACATTGTTCTTGATTTCCATTTCTAGAACGATAAAATATATTATCAGCAAGACAAACAGTAATTGAAACATTTAGGATGTTAAACCGGCATTACACACTATGTGTACGTGCGTCTCATTCCAACATGTCTGAGTTCACATAAAGATTATTTACATCACGAAATACTTACTTTATGAAATCCATATCGGTACATTAACATGAAGATAATATTATCTGGATACAAATGAACGATGCCTTTTTATGAAATGTACGTGTTAATACAGCATTATAAACCTAGTCTATTGCATTGTTTCGTGCTTTTAAAAGTACTTTATTTGAACCTCTGTATTGTTTTTTAAACATAAATGCACTGACATATTACACATTAAGCCATTGGAATTTTGTTTTTCTCACTCGATAAAACTGCTTCCGAAAAAACACGGACATATAAAAATGAATTTACTCTCCAAAATGTACTTTTCAATGCAAAAACAACAATTTTTGTATAGTGTCTGTATATCTAAGTATACATAGAATCCATGTAAGCATTTCCGTTGCATTTGTATGTGTATAAAAATGGCTTTAATCTATATTTTGGAATAAAGCATTGTAAGGCTAAATTAAACGCTTTTAAAACAAAACAATGTAGGGTTGATAATCAATTTTTATCACAAATACTAATTTACCTTCTATGATATTAAATATATGGTTCTGGCATCTTTTTTTACGTCTTACCAGAAAAAAAACATCTGTTTGTTTACATTTTTGATCATATTCACTCGAAAAACATTGTCACACTCGAAAAAAAAACCCGATTAAATCACTCGAAAAAAAACACGATTCCAGATGGACACCTACTGTAAACATGTTCCCGATAAATTAACTTCGACCTCACTAATTAACTATTGATACATATTAATGACACTTCAATTACTACATAAATTACCACAAATCGGTAATGATTTAAATCTGTATATTTATGTACGCGGAAACTCATTTGTTTTCATGAAAAAATAAAATCCTTATTTATGATGGTTAATAACAAAAGTATAGATACCGTTTAAAAAAAAACATAAGTGACCGCACAGAACTTTTTGGATTACAGGGATGAGAATCAAGGAGCCAACAGAAAACCTCTTGCACTCACTCACCATCCTGATTTTCAAAAATGTGACATCAATTAATCGAACGCATTTGAACATTTTAGAGAATGACTCCAATTTAAAAATACAGTTTCTTCACCACCAGTCACGGCCGCCAGAAGACCAAAAAACATCCGTGACAAATTAGTAACAGCTGTATTAACAACGCAACCTACTCTACCTCATGACTGTTACAAACAATGTGGGAAAAGGACGTGTTTATGATGTAAAGCTGCCAATATCAGCCGTTTTTGTTCATCGGCAGCTTTACAAAACACAATTATACCATCTAACGACTTCATAAGACATCCTTGCTCAAAGAAACTTCCTTTTAATATTGTTACTTTTCAAATCATAGAAGTGAACACTGAGTGGCACACCGTGGCGTGAAGGAGAAAATAAAACTGTTGCATGCACCAGCTTTATACTTTAGAACCTGATCGCATCAATTAAAAAGACGAAAACATGTAGAGGAAAGATAAAAAATTAATTTTATTACGTGGCATGGTCCATGATGTCTCTGTAAGATTGGCCACCGGACATTGCAAACCTATCTTACTTCAACAAAAGATTTCGTAAATCAAACCAAAAAAATATGAACGTCATCATATTTCTTTACGCAGCAAAATTAAATGTACAATGAGCTGCAAAAGTTTCTTATCTTTATCCGATTTCACATGGATAGATGCATGTCTGATGAATCTAATCTGTCAAGCGAAATGTTACGTTTGTATTTTGTTTTTTGTTTTGTCGTATTGAAAATAACTTTTATATTCTAGTATTCACATCAAACTGTATGTCAAAATTACATTGTTAGGCAATGGATATATTTACACAGCTATACCAGGGATATAGTATAATCAGAATCAGCATCAGTTCTAACCAATTATAATAAGTGATAAAATGACCGTACAGATTTGGAGTAAGGCAAACATATTTCGTGCGCTTCTCACATTATCGTTACAAGTCCCCCTTTTGCTCTCATGTTGGAATTCTACATAAAATAAAAATGAATATATGTTCTTATTTTAACAACATTATGTATTATGATTTGTTTGCTTGTTTGATGTACTCGTTTAGAACTTGTCGAAAACGTTAAACGTTTGTAAAAATTGGCCCAAATGATGTACAATCTCTAGAACCAAACGCAATTTAACAATAACTGTGAAAAAGATAAATTGATTGAAATATGAGTTCTGCTATAACTATAATTGTGTTAAAGATGGACATATATTTTCGTTTGGGGAAAATAGCAAGCCTGTTAATTAGGTTATGGGTAGGGTCTGAGTTAGTAAAAATACAAATTTTGAAATAAACAAAAAAGTTACTTTTTCATAAAAGCTGTACTTGTTGCTTCGACTTTTGAAACACCCAAACACCTTTGTTACCTTAATAGCATATGACGCAGGATTATCGATCAATGTATTCAGTAACCAATGTACTATATATATTAGGGTAAAATAATATACTATTAAAAATCAGACTAAACCTCACAGTTTTAAAGGATTTGTGTTGCTCATTTATTGCTTTTCAAGTAATTTGCGTTCTTTGTATATATATAGTACTTCCTTGATTTGATTTCTTGAAAAAGTAGATTTTGTTTAAATCTTGATCAACTGGTTGCATTTTTTGTAGTGTCTCAACCTGTCTAATTGCTCAAATTTTAACTATTTTAGTATAAGTCTTGCATAGTAGCTGATGGTTCTCTGGCGACAAATCTTTTTTGAATCCGTTGGAAATTAATTCGAATCCCATCTCTTGTATTCTGTTTAATTTATACCTGATCAATAAGGTATTTCAACATTGGAAATAATGTTAACTTCAAATTAAAAAAAAATGAATATGTTTTATATACTTGAATGGAGTTTTACCTTAAAACAAGTGTACGTGAACATTCTGGTAAAAGAAAATCCTTTATATTATCAAAATCTTCATAAGTGTATTGCTATTGAATTTCCCGTACACTAATATGCCGATATTTTCCCGTATGAAGTGACCTTAACTACTTGACCTCTCGTTAGAACTTCAGTCATCGAACAGCGCAAATGCTAGAGAAAACCTGTGATGAAAGAATGTAAACAAACGTGGACAGGCAGGTAAATAGTAATAACTGATTCTTCAAGAACAAATTAAATACACCAAATCATGTTAACAACTGTTAAGGAAAAGTTTAATTAACACATAGGAACGCATGGAAAATATATAATATCTCACGTGCTACACGTGCTCTGTGTTGATTGTTTATCAATGTCACGATCCAGTAAACTTCGGCAACATTCGAAAGTTAGTTAGCTTACGATTTACAACCAATAAAAGAAATATCATTTTTCGATAATACCTTATAGATTCGTAATAAATGTAAAAACAAACGTGCAATAATTGCTTACATTAACTTCATTTAAACTTTGGTGGATAGTTGTCTCATTGGCATTCATACCACATTTCCTTATTTTTATATACAGGACTTAGTTTAGTTTGTAGGGTGCCCAATGTCCAAAAAGTCATCTAGTTAACAAGTTTAAGTTAAAGGAATAACACACGCTAAATGTTTTTGCAAATTATAGGAAAATTATTATATTTTACAATCCTGATTGTCGTCATAAGTTCCCGTGCTCACGATTTCTAAATTTCGTGTTTTTACAGGGTACCCCCAGATACCGTATTATACGTGGAATCTTTAACATGAAATATAGAATTATTGCGCTCTTTGTTTGTGATTGAAATAGTACTAAGAATATAGCTTATATATTAAGTATATCATATAACGAAAGCGGTAAGCATTTAAGTAGTTTTAGTAAAAGAATTCAGCATTTTAAAATTTAAAATTTTATCCGAAATATCCACATTTTCATCGAAATCACAATTATTACGTGTAGCATCACATCATTTGTTACTCTGATTAAAGCAATTAGACACAGTGCATCTGTGTGCCAATTTTCATGTGTAAAATATAAGTCGTTTTGAAGAAATTAGCAATTAAAAACACAAATTAAGTCAACATTTTTGCATTGATTAAACACGGATTATCTCGTGCCGATACTAATTTTGTTGCTTACAATATAAGGTCATTAACAAGGACAGTTGTCACTCAATACATTTCTCCGTTTTGCTTGTTGTCTTGTTGATTTATTTGTTTGAGATGGCCAATTAAATTTGTAGATTGTAATTTTTTTCGGAGGAACATGTTTTGTGTCGGTTTTTCAAGACTTTAAACTTTTTATTGAATAGATTTTTTTGTTATAATTGTAGTATAAGAATCAAATCGGTCGGTTTCTTTTCACACCCGGAATATGGCATATCAAGTCTATGTTATGGTCTTGCATGATGTTTTCGACCTAAATCACCCTTGGTGTGATGACAACAAAAATGTTCCACCGTTCGTGTTAAAAATTAAACACCAGTAGGCAGAAGTGCAGTAATTTAAAAGCTGAATATGCATGTTCAATCTATATACCATATTTCAAATTAGAATGTTTGTTGTTTTTTGTTTTGTTCTGTGAAAATAAAACATTTAAAAAAGATCGGTAGTTTCTAATTACATACTTGTAATCAGTTACAAAAGGCCACGACAACACAAATTGTGAAACAATCCAAACGAAAAACTAACGGTCTCATTTATGACAACAACAAAACAAATATAACAGACAGTGACCAACAACAACCACTGAATTACAGGTTCCTGATTTTTTGACAGACACAAACAGAATGTGGTGGCGTTAAACATGCTTGTGAACGTTCGTTCATCTCCTAACCTGGAACAAGGGTGTAGCAACACAACATAAGGATAAACTGTAAAAAAACAGTTGGAAATGGCTTGACTCATCAAATGGGCACGAAGGACAAAAGCAATTCGATTTGTTTTCCGACATGACCATTTATCTTTATCTTTTGCTACGCATTTTGTTTTTTGTGCCACTTTCCTGGCGAAAATTTTATATAACTTTTGTACACATTTTTATCATTAACTATCCCACATTTCATGTTTCAGAATATCCTGCCTTGTACAAATTCATTTTTTTTCACTTCATACAAGGCCAAGTTATTTATTTTCAAAATCCTCTTCCCCAAGAAAATAAATTGGACGTCCTCCTACTGAAAACTAGTGAAAGGACGTCATCAATAGTCTGAGAAAAGTATGACCGTTAAGATCATTACTATAAAACTAGGATGTGATATCAGGTTTTTTTATAAGAATTCTACAGGTACAACATGCTTTACTAATCATACCTGAATTATATCGAAAGTTTTGGAGAACAAGTATTACATAAAAGAAACATTATCAATGATCCATGTAAATGAGGTAAGGTCAGTTGAACTCTGCAACAGAGACATGTACACCTTGCTATCATTCCATACAAGTATATTTGACCCAATACTTATAGTATCTGAGATATGGACTATACCACGGAAACGTTACCTTATTCACTTATCAATGAACTGAGGTCAGGTGAACCATGTCTGATGGACATGTAGACCTTGCATGGATACCATATACTAGTAACCTAGTATAGTTATCCCAGAACTCATGATAGGTGAAACATTCTGAAACATAAGGCTATACAAATAGTTTACGCAGTTGCTGCCGCCACCACCATCATATTGTATTATTTATGGCTCGCATTCTTGTGTCGAATACGAGTTAAAAATAAGAACAACTGAAATTAGCTCTCTGACTTAGACCTAGACTTTCAAACTAACAGTAGACAATAAAACGTAAAAGCTACTACCAGCTTTGACAGTATTTCTATTATGTTTATAGATGTTAGTAGAATACATCGATGCTGTACATAACACTCTTTTTGTAGATAATCTTAAACTTCATGTCAATTGTATAGCCAGATCATGCTCAATAAGTCATATTAGTGTGTAAGATGGACTGATTAACCTGTTTCTAATTCTCATTTTGTTCTCATAACTTTGACAGACCCCCTCCTCCTTTTTCACCGTTTGCAGTATTTCTCGTTTCTATAGAGCAACGTTATACTCAGACCTGCTAATTCAATTTATTCTGTGTTATTTTTACATCAGTTTTGGAACAAAGTACAATTGTATATGCTTCCACACTCAGCAAAAGAAAATTGGAAATTTACTCAGAAAATCATTACGAACACCTTCTATCAAAAGACGGAAGAAATAACATTTTTGGAGGGCAACTTATAATATATAAAAAAAGACATCTCTAAGGATCACTTGTATCGAATTTTATGTAAAAATTCTAAATTTGGAAATATTAATCGGTCAATGTCACTGTTATTTATCAGCTGAATGAAAATTCTAAATGTGCACCCTATAACTACAAATGTCAATCTCGAATCAGATTTTGCAACATAAATATCAAATCAGTCATAAATGTAGAAACTAAAGTTATAATCGTTTTAAATTATTCGAATTTATTTCGCTCTAAACGGATATATGTAGGGTCGGCACGCTGTTTAAAAGTGACTCTGCGTTTTCTCTGAAATTTTATCTTTGACCTTTGACACAAATTAAAGACAATCGTGATCATTGTAGACAACGACGACATCAATATTTCGATGAGGCTTGTTATCATCTTTCTAATGACATAACGTACAGCCGTGTGTTTTTCCAATAACCCAAATAATTCAAATCCGTTGACTGGGCACCCTAGTAGGTTACTAAGTATATATGCGTGCATTGGTTCAATAATTTCGATAACATTATAATTACAAGAAACTCGTTTCATGTGATTTTAATAATTTTCATAATTAATTATTTATTTAGTTGTTGTTTTTAAATTCAAGTACGAATAAAACAAGGCAGGGAAATATCTTTTTGGATCGTTTCGTCCAATGATGTTAATTGTATTGAATGTCAAATAAAGCAAATAGTGTTATATCATATATATTCTTTATTCAATTATTAATACCGTAGCTTTGACGTTGTCATTTTACGCTGAGCGAGTCCTAGTAATCTAAAAAAAAGATATCCAACGGTACATTAAGACATATACAAATGCAGATATTCTTTATTCAAGAAAACATAACTATAATCACATAATCACATAAAATATTCACAATCATGAGATGAAGCATTTGCTCGTGGTTTAAATGAAAGAGATGAGTAAAAATTTGAAGATATGTACAAGTTAATATTTATTTTTTGTTTTTTCTGTCATTCTAATTTCAAAGAATCATTTTAATTGAAATATAAGCTTTGATGGATTTTTTAAACATTTGAAACGGCAAAACACTCTTTTTAAAGCGAAAATCGTATTTATACAGCAGCCGTTCCTATAACAATGTATTAAACTGATGTGAAACCAACGTCGTACATTACCAGTATAAAAACAATATATTGTCATATGCTTCAATTAGGGCCACAAGAGATCGGGCAAGATAAGGAAAAGAGTAATTGTTATCGGCTAAAAACAAAAGGTATTGATATTTGAATTATTGATAAATTTTGTTTTAAATTTGTAAGTTACTTTAGATACTATTCTATGATGATTTGTACAGCTAAGTGGCTCTCAAATTAACTTGTTAGTGTCGATTAATATGACAACTAATAAAAAACAAAGATTGAAAATTGTGTCATTCAAATTTATTCACAACTTGTATAGACTGGGTTAGATATAGACCTTGAAATATTCCTAAAACCCCCGACTATTGTTTAAGATTGTATATGTTGCTGTGGAGATGTCTGTTTGTTTTTTTCGTCGTTCGGGTGCTATCTTATTGGCGATTAATTATCCTCGTATCTCATGCTACATGTAGAAAAAGTATATTATGTTCTTCTGTTGAGGGCATGTTGTTGATAATGTTCTGAAAGTTTAAACGTGTTCCGCTTTCCACACTTTTGATGGCGATCGGATTTGAAGATAATTATTCAAGAATCCCAGTTGTGCATACTATGATTGATATTCATATGTCCAGGTTTCAGGTCTGATAATAGTGATAATGATTACTGATCAATGACTTATTCGATTTATAGCGCGTTGCCATCAATATGTTCATATCTATATGAAATTCATACTGATATAATAGTTGTTGAAGAAATGACCAGCACACAATTGGACAATTAATGTACATGAGATCCTAATAAACCTAATTGATTTAAATCAAAGTAAGTACTTGGAAAATTGGATGGCGTTTGATGCCACAAGGGAAGACAACATCTTTCAGTATAATAACAGTCTTCGTGTGGTAAATGGTCCTCAAAATACCCCTTTGGACAATAGCTGTTCGTACAAACTCCTCCACTCCTCTTACACCTTAATGCTGAATAACCTGTAAAATGTAAGGCTTACACATTTAGTTAATTACTTTAACAATTCATTCAGTTTAGAAAATGTATCTGATCGGGAAAACATGATGTAAACACATTTTATTTCAAAATATATAATACACGATAGAATAAACTAAAGTTTAAAAAATATATATGGAAAGTATGTGAAAGGAGGCTTTCAGAGGGAAATTATAAATCCATAGTTTTGCGGAAATATACAAACAAAACAATAACTCGTCAAATACCGTTTCATCTTGTATTTTAATAAATGTTTTACAACTTATCTGTGTGTCCTTTTAAAAAGTTCCCCTTCTCCAATTAAAAACTTTTACTATTACTTGTGTAATAATTTAATTTTGGATGAAACACGTCTTCTGATTGGCTGAAAGTGTTTTGTCTATCAGCTCATAGACATAATTTTGTCATGCGAGCGTGACGTCATCAACGTTTTTATCATGAATTACTCCTTTTTAGAATTAAATTATAAGGAATGAGTGTAATATTTTTTCTGTCTATTCGAAATAACCTTAAAAATGTGGTGCATACTTTTAAATAACCTCTATGCGAGTTATTCAGTGTGCACCACATTTTTGATGTTATTTCTTCATAGACAGAAAAAATATTACAGTCATTCCTTAAATATAAAAGAAATGGAACTGATTTTTTGGAGTGTAAACATCATTTGAATGGTTTACATACATTCCGTGTTTTTTCATGTTCGTTTCAACTCAGTTTATAGTTATGACTCTCTATATTACATGTCTATACAATTTCATCATTAACAAAGAGTAGTTTTACTATTTAATTAGAAGTCCTTTGAAGAATGTGATGAGACATGATTTTGATGTGACTAATATAAAGCCTTTTTGTAATGAAAATTGTAAATATGCTACATTTACTTCCTAAAATTGTGATAATATGAACTGGTTGAAGGTTATCATACGAGCACCAATTGAGACCCTATAAGAGCAGATGTGTTCCTGTACTGAGGTGAATCACAGCTAACTTGTGGCCAAATTTAGTTGAGATCCGTTAAAATCAATTCGATTGAAAAGTTTTATAACACTTGCCTTGGTGATATTTTTTTGCACAGAATAATCAAGAAGTTTCTAAACATAATGCAGATATTGACATCATGCAAACGGCTTCAAACATGTTAAATATGCACCTAATATAACAGTAATAATGTTACCTTTTCTAGGTTTGGTCATTTCATTTTCACACAGACAAATATAAACACATTTTTGTTTCTACAAAAGAGGCGATTTTTCGTTCCCTCTTGCTGATTATCCTTTTTATGCTAGTATTTAGTTGGTCCATTCTTACAATGTGTATATTTCCAAACACATTCGCTATGCCTTAGTCTGTAATGAAATTTCAAATTTCGCTAATATCAATCTATATATAACTGGTAAATTATAAGTCAGGAATTTCTTAACTACAAATTACTAGACAATTTTTTCAAATTCTTTCATAGATACATACGTTTAGTTTGAAAATTTGATAGTTAATCATGTTTTTATGGTAACTGTAGAAATCTTTTAACAAATAGGATACATCCTGATTTTAACGGTAGAGTTGTTTATAGAACCTGTAAACTTAGATATGATCCATGTTAACTTATTAATTTAAAATATTCAAGACTGTATCAATGTAACTATGTTATCAGATCTTTGAATCTCTATCGGTACTAACAGTGATTTTTGTTTATGATTTAAAACAACACTAAAATATTAAAATAATATCTACAAAGGATTCAAAATCTTATGTCTAAAGTCTCTGTTACATTCCCCATTTTAATTCTCAATTCTATGTCTTATTGCTCATATTCACTAACAATATGATTTAACAGAAAGTTATCATGTTTTACAACTATAAGAGATTATAGTCAGATGACTATTGACAGACTGATGTGTGAGCAATGGTAATAAAGAAAATGTAACCCAATCTGCAGACTGCACCCAACACTATAAACATTAAAGAACTCAAAGGTTGTTGATCATTTACTATATCAAACTGAGAAACCAATTTGCGCGCGAAAACTTAAAATTGACCATAGAAACATGAAAAGCGGTTACATATAAAAATAATAAGATGTTATATGAATGCCCATGAGAACTTTCCAACAGAGGCCAATTAACGTAGAGGTAAGCAACGACATGTCATCGTATAGCCTTTAACAATGAGCAAAACCTGAACCAGATAGCAAGCTACATGTATAAAAGGCCCCGACAAAACTAACAACCTGATTTATGTACAAAACAATAAACGAAACACAACTATGATATACAGCAACAAAAGGCAACCACTGAATTACAGGCTTCTGACTATGGACAGACACACACAGAATGTTTCGCGATTAAACATGTTTGAGGGCGCCCAAAAACCCTCTTCCCCCTCGAACCGGGAACAGTGATGTAACAGCACAACATAAAAACTCACTATAAAATTCAGTTAAAAAAGGCTTGACTCATGAGATCCAAACAAAACACACAGGACTTAAGAAACAAAGTACGGGACTTACGGTCATAAAAATTTCGAGTAGGATTATCGTACTCAGACTCAGAAATTCAACCAATCAAACTACTGTGTTTGGTGCTTCGAGCACAAATTATATACTCTGAGTTCTGAGTGTATTTCTATGACAGAGAGTTACTGAAAGATAGTTCAAAGCCAATAACAACTAATGAAAAATCATGTACTGAAATATCAACCAGTACACATTCAATAAATTTAGTATAAAGACGTCATACACAGGCAGAGACAACTTGCTATTGTGCAATGCCAAGAAATATGTTTCGACAGAATGTAGGACCGTTAATATTCACAGTCTTATAGCAATAACTTATATTTATGCTCTATTTTATTGATTAAAAAATCGATGTAGGTACCGATAAAACAATATCATCGCTATTTTGTGTATTTTTCCTTTGGTCTATTTTGTGATAATTTTCATATCATGCTACTCGCTTGAGATAGAAAATAATCGTCAGAAACTAAGGGCGCACGTGACGTTGTCAATGTAAACATCAACTACATCATAGGCATAATCATGATAATAGCGATGACCAAATTATCAATGGTCTTTCAAACTCGAGGATGTTTCTCGGCCACACTTCATCTCAAGACTATCGTCTTCGATCAGATTGATACTGTGAAATACCCTCTCGTTTGAAAAACCATCGATAATCTATAATTCAAAGATCTTATTACAGTTATTTACACTTAACAATAACATTAAAATAGTAGTCATATTAATCATAAAAACTGACCTTTGTCATGCCTATGTGAAGCCTTTTAAAAAATATTAAATTCAAATTTGAACCATGGACAAGAGATTAAAGATCTTTTCCATTAGTAAAAACTATTGAGTGCATAACGAAAAAAAGTGTCTCGGTAGTAAAAACGTTCCTTAGCCTTCGTTGGTTTAAAAAGTGTAGTACAGTAAGATATTTTATAACTATCGCAATTTTGCGTATTTTTCCTTTGATCTTTTTTCAAGCTACTCACTTGAGATAGAAAATTATGGTCAGAAACTAAGGGCGCACGTGGCGTTGTCAATGTAAACATCAACGACGTCATAGGCAAAATAGCTATAAACAGATTACCAATGGTCTTTTAAACTCTAGGATGTTTCTCGGCCACATCTCATCTCAGGGCTGTCGCCTTCCGATAAAGTTGTAGATGAGAAACACCGTCTTGTTTGAAAAACCATCGATAATCTATAATTACGGAAAAAACTGCTATGTTTATCATACCAGTACCGGAGCACTGTCGTCTTATCGGAAAATTATGCGCTTATCTGTGCAATCAAATATTGTCAAATTCTGAAAACATTTTTGAGAATGTTTATTTATCTCATATCAACCGTCAGTGGGTATAATGTATGTCCTCGTTACAATAAAAATTATATCACATTGAAGTAGTTATAGACTTGACTTACATGTTCCACACATAACGGCGAGAAAAAAAAGCAATACAAATGATGTGACTGGATTTCATTTTTCTTTTTTTACAAACTCATAGAGATATAATGTGTATATCATGCACGTCTTGCTCCCCCTCTGTCGCAAAGGAATATATACAACATTAACTAGGCGTCAATTATTTATTAAAACATATTATGTAAGACATATGTCACACGTTTCCAGAAGCTATTTGGTTTTTGAAGAATAAGCATATTAATTTAACGGTAGAGAGGTCAAACCTATAATGGTATCAAAATAATCGTTTTGCACCTGAACGGTTTCTGTACTTTTAGACGCTTTTTGTCTTAGTTCTTAACTACTTGACTATTTACGAATTTGGATTTGCACCCTTAATCGGATGAAAAATAGGGATGTTAGGTATAACTTTTCATTATGCATCACTCTGATTCCTTTGGCGGGTTTGATTGAACCAGGCTTTTATTTGTCTTAAGTTTATTATTCGCTTAAATATATGGATAATGGGCACTAATTGGGCCTCGTTTTCTAAACTGTTATCAATAACATCTATTGTTGGTCTCTCTTCGACTTACATAAATGAGTTTTGATTCTTCCTTTTTGGTATCTTTCGTCTCTTTTCTGTCTTAACTCCATAAAGACACAACAAACACCATTTAAACAAATAGTAGATGACATACTATGCATGTAATCTAAATGCACAAGTAGGAGAAAAATAAGCGGCGTTATTGTCAAAAGAATAAAAGAATGATACAAGGATCATTTCATGACACACTACACAACAAAAACAAATTGAGTAACACAACCATCCCTCTAGATATAGTATTCACAAGCAGATAAGTTTATAAATTGTTGCTATACCATGGCATATTATCTGAGGAAACTTATTGATAAAGGTCATAATTATATTGGTCAATTATTTTCTTTGATAATTTCAAGGTAATTTAAAGTATAAATACCCACTTGCTTGGTTTTCAAATATTCAGCTTTAATCGTTCCTGATGACGGTAAATCCAGAAGAGCGCTTTGGATGCATGTAATTAAAAAGGGGTTGTTTTTATTTTTGTAAACAACTTTTAGTTTGAAACTGTCATTTGATCTGCACAACTCATAAAGGACTGAACAATAAATTTAGAAGCTATTTTTAGTTTTTCAATCTTTTTTTCAGACTCATCCACTGCGTTAATTCAGTACATTTCGATTGTAGTCAAATAAGATCAGTTCAGTCTATGTTCAAAATGTTTAGTAGTTACATTTTACCTGTAAAGATCAACTATATAGTTTCTGAATTATATGAAAAGTACTGAACAGTACTGAATTAACCGCAGTATTTGAAAATTGAGTGAAAGACTGATAATGACTTAATAAATTATTGTACGGACTTTCGATATGGGTTTTATTTATTGTTGAATACCGTATGGCGAACTGTAGTTATTTACAGACTTGTTTTTCTTATTGGCAATTCTTATTTGATATTAACAATATTATATTTTTTTCTTTTTTGAATTTTTAAGTACATACAGTACATGTTAAATCTAGCTTATTTCTAGCCATGTTAGAAGACGGATATTTAAAGAAACATTGCAAAGCGGTTTTCAATTCTAATAAATGCACCGTAAAGACAATCGAATATAATTGCTAGATTTATGTATATAAATTTCAACGTCAGTTATATCATTTAAAGTATAGTTAGAAAATACATTGCTTTATGACGGAACATGAACTTGATAAATTAAGTCCTATCAAATCATTTTGAACGAAGACATGCATAAATTATAGGATTAATGAGCTCTGTACATGATTCATCTACATAGCTTTTACCACAAGTCTTTTTTTTATAAATAAACAAACATCGCAATCGTCTAATTTTTTCGTTGTATTTATGTTAAATTAAAAATGATACTGTACAAATTTCGTGCTTCCAATTGATACCACCTTCATTCAAAACGGCTAGATTCGAACTTGCAAAGTCAGTTATGTATACATACTTGTGGAGCTATGTTAAATATAGGGACTTAAAACAATAGCCACATCCAGCGTAGATTATATATAAGCTATCACTACATGTACTAGTCAGGGTGTAATAGAATCAAACTCAGATCAATGCGATAGTTTTAATCATGCACAGCTTCAAATAAGTGAATACTTGACCTTACAGATGTAAAGTAAGAAAATCAATTTCACACGCTTCAGGACTTGTTAACAAGAGTACGGTATCCAAAGGAACAATCAAACTCCATAAATCACAGAAAAACTAACAAAAAAACTTGCAAAAAAAGGAAAAACAAACAAAAAACAAACGACAATCTCCAAAGCACTTCATAAAAAACTACAGATTAAACAACACGATCTTATGTGCTCCAGAATGGTTAGCAGGATACTGTTTCACATGTGACCCCTTATGTCATGATCAAAGAAAAGAGGACGAGATTGTGACATAGATACGTTTTAGTTTTATGAACTGATTTGATTAGAATTGAAAGACCTTTGCTATATACAGAATTATTAGTGGTTACCTTATAACTAAATCTAACTCATCTGTTTTCGTTTGGGGAAAATAGCAAACCTGTTAGTTAGGTTATGGTTAGGGTCTGAGTTAGTAAAAATACAGATTTCGAAATAAACAAAAAAGCTGTCTTTGTTGCTTCGACTTTTGAAACACCCACACACCTTTGTTACCTTAACAGCATATGATGCATGATTAATTGATCATTATTCAGTAACCATTTTAATATATATATCATGGTAAAATAATATATTATTACAAATCAGACCTAACCTCAAAGTTTTAAAGGATTTGTGTTGGCCATTTTTTGCTCCTCGAATAATTTGCGTTCTTTGTGTATATATAGTACTTCCTTATTTGATTTCTTTAAAAAAAATCTTGTTCAACTGGTTGAATTTTTGTTATGTCTCAACCTGTCTTATTGCTAAAATTTTAACTATTTTAATATTAGTCTTGCATAGTAGCTGGTGGTTCCCTGGCGACGAATCTTACTTGAATCCGTTGGAAATTAATTCATATCCCATCTCTTTTATTCTGTTTAATTTATACCTCACTAATAAGGTATTTCGACGTCGAAAAATAATATTAACTTCAAATTTAAAAAAAAAAATGAACATGTTTTATATACTTGAATGGCTACTATTTACTATAAAACAAGTGTAAGTGAAAAGTAAGACCATAAAGATCATTACCGTAAAAACTAGGATGTTATATCAGGTTTTTCTATAAGATAAGAAATAAGGTACAGCATGCTTGATTAAACATACCTGAACTATGTCGATGTCAGTTGAACTCTTCCACAAAGACATGTATACATTGCTATCATTCCATACAAGTATATTTGACCCACAACTTATAGTATCTGAGATATGGACTATACCACGGAAACGTAACTTTGTTCACTTACCGATGAACTGAGATCCAGGTCAGGTGAACCATGTCTGATGGACATGTAGACTTTGCATGGATACCATATACTAGTAACCAGATATAGTTATCCCAGAACTCATTATAAGTGAGACATTCTGAAACATAAAACTATACAAATAGTTTACGCAGTTGCCGCCGCCTCCACCATCAGATTGTATTATCTATGCCTCGCATTTTTGCGTCGAATACGAGTTAAAAATAAGAACAAATGAAATGCGCTCTTACTTAGACCTAGACTTTCAAACTAACAGTAGACAATGAAACGTAACAGCTACTACTTGCTTTGAAAATATTTCTATTTTGTTTATATGTGTTACAAAATGGTGTTTGTTGAATACATCGATGCTGTACATAGCACTCATTTTGTAGATAATCTTTAACTTCATGTCAATTGTATAGCCAGATGATGCTCAATAAGTCATATTAGTGTGTAAGATGGAGTGATTAAACTTTGACAGACCCCCTCTCCCTTTTTTACCGTTTGCAGTATTTCTCGTTTCTATAGAGCAAATATATACTCAGACCTGCTAATTCAATTAATTCTGCATTATTATTACACCTGTGTTGGAACAAAGTACAATTGTATGTGCTTCCACACTTAGCAACAGAAAGTTGGATATTTACCCAGAAAATCATTACGAACACCTTCTATCAAAAGACGGAAAAAATAACATTTTTGGAGGGCAACTTATAAATGTTAATATGTAAATGACATCTCTTCTGATCACTTGTATCGAATCTTATGTAAAAATTCAAAATTTGGATATTTTAATCGATCGATGTCACTGTTATTTATCAGTTGAATGAAAAGTACAAATGTCAATCTCGAATCATATTTTGCAACATAAATATCAAATCAGTCATAAATATAGAAACTAAAGTTGTAATCGTTTTAAATTATTCGATTTTATTTCGCTCTAAACGGATATATGTAGGGTCGGCACGCTATTTAAAGTTGGCTCTGCGTTTTCTCTGAATTTTTAGCTTTGACCATTGACACAAAGTTAAGACAATCGGGACCACTGTAGACAACGACGACATCAATAGTTCGATGAGCCTTGTTATCCTCTTTCTAATGATATAACGTACAGCCGCGTGTTATTCCAATAACCCAAATCATTCAAATCCATTGAATGGGCACCCTAATAGGCTACTTAGTATAAATGCGTGCATTGGTTCAATAATTTCGATAACATTATAATTACAAGAAACTCGTTTCATGTGATTTAAATTATTTTCATAATAAATTATTTATTTGGTGGCTTCGGAGTTGTTATTTTTACATTCAAGTACAAATACAACAAGGCAGGGAAATATCTTTTTGGATCGTTTCGTCCAATGATGTTAATTATATTGAATGTCAGATAAAGCAGAGTGTTATATCATATATATTTTTTATTCAATTATTAATACCGCAGTTTTGACGTTGTCATTTCACGCTGAGCGAGTCCTAGTAACCTGAAAAAAATGTTACCCAACGTTACATTAAGACCTATACAAATACAGGTATTCTTTACTCAAGAAAACATAACTATATTCACATAAGATATTCACAATAATGAGATGAAGCATTTGCTCGTGGTTTAAATGAAAGAGATGAGTATTGCTAAAAACTTGAAGATATGTACCAGTAATATTTATTTTTTTTTTGTTTTTTTCTGTCATTCTAATTTCAAAGAATCATTTTAATTGAAATATAAGCTTTGATGGATTTTTGAAACATTTGAAACGGC
The DNA here is from genome assembly GCF_021869535.1 of Mytilus californianus. NCBI lineage: Eukaryota > Metazoa > Mollusca > Bivalvia > Mytilida > Mytilidae > Mytilus > Mytilus californianus. The sequence goes on from NW_026262668.1 coordinate 25,236,976, forward strand.
AAAACACTCTTTTTAAAGCGAAAATCATATCCATACAGCAGTCGTTCCTTTGATAATGTATTATACTGATGTGAAACAAAGTCGTACATTACCAGTATAAAACAATATATTATCATATGCTTCAATTAGGGTCACAAGAGATCGGGCAAGATAAGGAAAAGAGTAATTGTTATCGGCTAAAAACAAAAGGTATTGATATTTGAATTATTGATAAATGTTGTTTGAAATTTGTAAGTTACTGTAGATACTATTCCATAATGATTTGTACAGCTAAGTGGCTCTGAAATTAACTTGTTAGTGTCGATTAATATGACAACTAACAAAAAACAAAGATTGAAAATTGTGTCATTCAAATTTATTCACAACTTGTATAGACTGGGATATAGACCTTGAAATATTCCTAAAACCCCCGACTATTGTTTAAGAATGTATATGTTGCTGTGGACATGTCTCTTGGTTTTTTTGTGTCGTTCGGGTGCTGTCTTATTGGCGATTAATTATCCTCGTATCTCATGCTACATGTAGAAAAAGTACATTATGTTCTTCTGTTGAGGGCATGTTGTTGATAATGTTCTGAAAGTTTAAACGTGTTCCGCTTTCCACACTTTTGATGGCGATCGGATTTGAAGATAATTATTCAAGAATCCCAGTTGTGCATACTATGATTGATATTCATATGTCCAGGTTTCAGGTCTGATAATAGTGATAATGATTACTGATCAATGACTTATTCGATTTATAGCGCGTTGCCATCAATATGTTCATATCTATATGAAATTCATACTGATATAATAGTTGTTGAAGAAATGACCAGCACACAATTGGACAATTAATGTACATGAGATCCTAATAAACCTAATTGATTTAAATCAAAGTAAGTACTTGGAAAATTGGATGGCGTTTGATGCCACAAGGGAAGACAACATCTTTCAGTATAATAACAGTCTTCGTGTGGTAAATGGTCCTCAAAATACCCCTTTGGACAATAGCTGTTCGTACAAACTCCTCCACTCCTCTTACACCTTAATGCTGAATAACCTGTAAAATGTAAGGCTTACACATTTAGTTAATTACTTTAACAATTCATTCAGTTTAGAAAATGTATCTGATCGGGAAAACAAGATGTAAACACATTTTATTTCAAAATATATAATACACGATAGAATAAACTAAAGTTTAAAAAATATATATGGAAAGTATGTGAAAGGAGGCTTTCAGAGGGAAATTATAAATCCATAGTTTTGCGGAAATATACAAACAAAACAATAACTCGTCAAATACCGTTTCATCTTGTATTTCAATAAATGTTTTACAACTTATCTGTGTGTCCTTTTAAAAAGTTCCCCTTCTCCAATTAAAAACTTTTACTATTACTTGTGTAATAATTTAATTTTGGATGAAACACGTCTTCTGATTGGCTGAAAGTGTTTTGTCTATCAGCTCATAGACATAATTTTGTCATGCGACCGTGACGTCATCAACGTTTTTATCATGAATTACTCCTTTTTAGAATTAAATTATAAGGAATGAGTGTAATATTTTTTCTGTCTATTCGAAATAACCTTAAAAATGTGGTGCATACTTTTAAATAACCTCTATGCGAGTTATTCAGTGTGCACCACATTTTTGATGTTATTTCTTCATAGACAGAAAAAATATTACAGTCATTCCTTAAATATAAAAGAAATGGAACTGATTTTTTGGAGTGTAAACATCATTTGAATGGTTTACATACATTCCGTGTTTTTTCATGTTCGTTTCAACTCAGTTTATAGTTATGACTCTCTATATTACATGTCTATACAATTTCATCATTAACAAAGAGTAGTTTTACTATTTAATTAGAAGTCCTTTGAAGAATGTGATGAGACATGATTTTGATGTGACTAATATAAAGCCTTTTTGTAATGAAAATTGTAAATATGCTACATTTACTTCCTAAAATTGTGATAATATGAACTGGTTGAAGGTTATCATACGAGCACCAATTGAGACCCTATAAGAGCAGATGTGTTCCTGTACTGAGGTGAATCACAGCTAACTTGTGGCCAAATTTAGTTGAGATCCGTTAAAATCAATTCGATTGAAAAGTTTTATAACACTTGCCTTGGTGATATTTTTTTGCACAGAATAATCAAGAAGTTTCTAAACATAATGCAGATATTGACATCATGCAAACGGCTTCAAACATGTTAAATATGCACCTAATATAACAGTAATAATGTTACCTTTTCTAGGTTTGGTCATTTCATTTTCACACAGACAAATATAAACACATTTTTGTTTCTACAAAAGAGGCGATTTTTCGTTCCCTCTTGCTGATTATCCTTTTTTTTATGCTAGTATTTAGTTGGTCCATTCTTACAATGTGTATATTTCCAAACACATTCGCTATGCCTTAGTCTGTAATGAAATTTCAAATTTCGCTAATATCAATCTATATATAACTGGTAAATTATAAGTCAGGAATTTCTTAACTACAAATTACTTGACAATTTTTTCAAATTCTTTCATAGATACATACGTTTAGTTTGAAAATTTGATAGTTAATCATGTTTTTATGGTAACTGTAGAAATCTTTTAACAAATAGGATACATCCTGATTTTAACGGTAGAGTTGTTTATAGAACCTGTAAACTTAGATATGATCCATGTTAACTTATTAATTTAAAATATTCAAGACTGTATCAATGTAACTATGTTATTAGATCTTTGAATCTCTATCGGTACTAACAGTGATTTTTGTTTATGATTTAAAACAACACTAAAATATTAAAATAATATCTACAAAGGATTCAAAATCTTATGTCTAAAGTCTCTGTTACATTCCCCATTTCAATTCTCAATTCTATGTCTTATTGCTCATATTCACTAACAATATGATTTAACAGAAAGTTATCATGTTTTACAACTATAAGAGATTATAGTCAGATGACTATTGACAGACTGATGTGTGAGCAATGGTAATAAAGAAAATGTAACCCAATCTGCAGACTGCACCCAACACTATAAACATTAAAGAACTCAAAGGTTGTTGATCATTTACTATATCAAACTGAGAAACCAATTTGCGCGCGAAAACTTAAAATTGACCATAGAAACATGAAAAGCGGTTACATATAAAAATAATAAGATGTTATATGAATGCCCATGAGAACTTTCCAACAGAGGCCAATAAACGTAGAGGTAAGCAACGACATGTCATCGTATAGCCTTTAACAATGAGCAAAACCTGAACCAGATAGCAAGCTACATGTATAAAAGGCCCCGACAAAACTAACAACCTGATTTATGTACAAAACAATAAACGAAACACAACTATGATATACAGCAACAAAAGGAAACCACTGAATTACAGGCTTCTGACTATGGACAGACACACACAGAATGTGTCGCGATTAAACATGTTTGAGGGCGCCCAAAAACCCTCTTCCCCCTCGAACCGGGAACAGTGATGTAACAGCACAACATAAAAACTCACTATAAAATTTAGTTAAAAAAGGCTTGACTCATGAGATCCAAACAAAACACACAGGACTTAAGAAACAAAGTACGGGACTTACGGTCATAAAAATTTCGAGTAGGATTATCGTACTCAGACTCAGAAATTCAACCAATCAAACTACTGTGTTTGGTGCTTCGAGCACAAATTATATACTCTGAGTTCTGAGTGTATTTCTATGACAGAGAGTTACTGAAAGATAGTTCAAAGCCAATAACAACTAATGAAAAATCATGTACTGAAATATCAACCAGTACACATTCAATAAATTTAGTATAAAGACGTCATACACAGGCAGAGACAACTTGCTATTGTGCAATGCCAAGAAATATGTTTCGACAGAATGTAGGACCGTTAATATTCACAGTCTTATAGCAATAACTTATATTTATGCTCTATTTTATTGATTAAAAAATCGATGTAGGTACCGATAAAACAATATCATCGCTATTTTGTGTATTTTTCCTTTGGTCTATTTTGTGATAATTTTCATATCATGCTACTCGCTTGAGATAGAAAATAATCGTCAGAAACTAAGGGCGCACGTGACGTTGTCAATGTAAACATCAACTACATCATAGGCATAATCATGATAATAGCGATGACCAAATTATCAATGGTCTTTCAAACTCGAGGATGTTTCTCGGCCACACTTCATCTCAAGACTATCGTCTTCGATCAGATTGATACTGTGAAATACCCTCTCGTTTGAAAAACCATCGATAATCTATAATTCAAAGATCTTATTACAGTTATTTACACTTAACAATAACATTAAAATAGTAGTCATATTAATCATAAAAACTGACCTTTGTCATGCCTATGTGAAGCCTTTTAAAAAATATTAAATTCAAATTTGAACCATGGACAAGAGATTAAAGATCTTTTCCATTAGTAAAAACTATTGAGTGCATAACGAAAAAAAGTGTCTCGGTAGTAAAAACGTTCCTTAGCCTTCGTTGGTTTAAAAAGTGTAGTACAGTAAGATATTTTATAACTATCGCAATTTTGTGTATTTTTCCTTTGATCTTTTTTCAAGCTACTCACTTGAGATAGAAAATTATGGTCAGAAACTAAGGGCGCACGTGGCGTTGTCAATGTAAACATCAACGACGTCATAGGCAAAATAGCTATAAACAGATTACCAATGGTCTTTCAAACTCTAGGATGTTTCTCGGCCACATCTCATCTCAGGGCTGTCGCCTTCCGATAAAGTTGTAGATGAGAAACACCGTCTTGTTTGAAAAACCATCGATAATCTATAATTACGGAAAAAACTGCTATGTTTATCATACCAGTACCGGAGCACTGTCGTCTTATCGGAAAATTATGCGCTTATCTGTGCAATCAAATATTGTCAAATTCTGAAAACATTTTTGAGAATGTTTATTTATCTCATATCAACCGTCAGTGGGTATAATGTATGTCCTCGTTACAATAAAAATTATATCACATAGAAGTAGTTATAGACTTGACTTACATGTTCCACACATAACGGCGAGAAAAAAAAGCAATACAAATGATGTGACTGGATTTCATTTTTCTTTTTTTACAAACTCATAGAGATATAATGTGTATATCATGCACGTCTTGCTCCCCCTCTGTCGCAAAGGAATATATACAACATTAACTAGGCGTCAATTATTTATTAAAACATATTATGTAAGACATATGTCACACGTTTCCAGAAGCTATTTGGTTTTTGAAGAATAAGCATATTAAGTTAACGGTAGAGAGGTCAAACCTATAATGGTATCAAAATAATCGTTTTGCACCTGAACGGTTTCTGTACTTTTAGACGCTTTTTGTCTTAGTTCTTAACTACTTGACTATTTACGAATTTGGATTTGCACCCTTAATCGGATGAAAAATAGGGATGTTAGGTATAATTTTTCATAATGCATCACTATTATTCCTTTGGCGGGTTTGATTGAACCAGGCTTTTATTTGTCTTAAGTTTATTATTCGCTTAAATATATGGATAATGGGCACTAATTGGGCCTCGTTTTCTAAACTGTTATCAATAACATCTATTGTTGGTCTCTCTTCGACTTACATAAATGAGTTTTGATTCTTCCTTTTTGGTATCTTTCGTCTCTTTTCTGTCTTAACTCCATAAAGACACAACAAACACCATTTAAACAAATAGTAGATGACATACTATGCATGTAATCTAAATGCACAAGTAGGAGAAAAATAAGCGGCGTTATTGTCAAAAGAATAAAAGAATGATACAAGGATCATTTCATGACACACTACACAACAAAAACAAATTGAGTAACACAACCATCCCTCTAGATATAGTATTCACAAGCAGATAAGTTTATAAATTGTTGCTATACCATGGCATATTATCTGAGGAAACTTATTGATAAAGGTCATAATTATATTGGTCAATTATTTTCTTTGATAATTTCAAGGTAATTTAAAGTATAAATACCCACTTGCTTGGTTTTCAAATATTCAGCTTTAATCGTTCCTGATGACGGTAAATCCAGAAGAGCGCTTTGGATGCATGTAATTAAAAAGGGGTTGTTTTTATTTTTTGTAAACAACTTTTAGTTTGAAACTGTCATTTGATCTGCACAACTCATAAAGGACTGAACAATAAATTTAGAAGCTATTTTTAGTTTTTCAATCTTTTTTTCAGACTCATCCACTGCGTTAATTCTGTACATTTCGATTGTAGTCAAATAAGATCAGTTCAGTCTATGTTCAAAATGTTTAGTAGTTACATTTTACCTGTAAAGATCAACTATATAGTTTCTGAATTATATGAAAAGTACTGAACAGTACTGAATTAACCGCAGTATTTGAAAATTGAGTGAAAGACTGATAATGACTTAATAAATTATTGTACGGACTTTCGATATGGGTTTTATTTATTGTTGAATACCGTATGGCGAACTGTAGTTATTTACAGACTTGTTTTTCTTATTGGCAATTCTTATTTGATATTAACAATATTATATTTTTTTCTTTTTTGAATTTTTAAGTACATACAGTACATGTTAAATCTAGCTTATTTCTAGCCATGTTAGAAGACGGATATTTAAAGAAACATTGCAAAGCGGTTTTCAATTCTAATAAATGCACCGTAAAGACAATCGAATATAATTGCTAGATTTATGTATATAAATTTCAACGTCAGTTATATCATTTAAAGTATAGTTAGAAAATACATTGCTTTATGACGGAACATGAACTTGATAAATTAAGTCCTATCAAATCATTTTGAACGAAGACATGCATAAATTATAGGATTAATGAGCTCTGTACATGATTCATCTACATAGCTTTTACCACAAGTCTTTTTTTTATAAATAAACAAACATCGCAATCGTCTAATTTTTTCGTTGTATTTATGTTAAATTAAAAATGATACTGTACAAATTTCGTGCTTCCAATTGATACCACCTTCATTCAAAACGGCTAGATTCGAACTTGCAAAGTCAGTTATGTATACATACTTGTGGAGCTATGTTAAATATAGGGACTTAAAACAATAGCCACATCCAGCGTAGATTATATATAAGCTATCACTACATGTACTAGTCAGGGTGTAATAGAATCAAACTCAGATCAATGCGATAGTTTTAATCATGCACAGCTTCAAATAAGTGAATACTTGACCTTACAGATGTAAAGTAAGAAAATCAATTTCACACGCTTCAGGACTTGTTAACAAGAGTACGGTATCCAAAGGAACAATCAAACTCCATAAATCACAGAAAAACTAACAAAAAAACTTGCAAAAAAAGGAAAAACAAACAAAAAACAAACGACAGTCTCCAAAGCACTTCATAAAAAACTACAGATTAAACAACACGATCTTATGTGCTCCAGAATGGTTAGCAGGATACTGTTTCACATGTGACACCTTATGTCATGATCAAAGAAAAGAGGACGAGATTGTGACATAGATACGTTTTAGTTTTATGAACTGATTTGATTAGAATTGAAAGACCTTTGCTATATACAGAATTATTAGTGGTTACCTTATAACTAAATCTAACTCATCTGTTTTTGTTTGGGGAAAATAGCAAACCTGTTAGTTAGGTTATGGTTAGGGTCTGAGTTAGTAAAAATACAGATTTCAAAATAAACAAAAAAGCTGTCTTTGTTGCTTCGACTTTTGAAACACCCACACACCTTTGTTACCTTAACAGCATATGATGCATGATTAATTGATCATTATTCAGTAACCATTTTAATATATATATCATGGTAAAATAATATATTATTACAAATCAGACCTAACCTCAAAGTTTTAAAGGATTTGTGTTGGCCATTTTTTGCTCCTCGAATAATTTGCGTTCTTTGTGTATATATAGTACTTCCTTATTTGATTTCTTTAAAAAAAATCTTGTTCAACTGGTTGAATTTTTGTTATGTCTCAACCTGTCTTATTGCTAAAATTTTAACTATTTTAATATTAGTCTTGCATAGTAGCTGGTGGTTCCCTGGCGACGAATCTTACTTGAATCCGTTGGAAATTAATTCATATCCCATCTCTTTTATTCTGTTTAATTTATACCTCACTAATAAGGTATTTCGACGTCGAAAAATAATATTAACTTCAAATTTAAAAAAAAAAAAATGAACATGTTTTATATACTTGAATGGCTACTATTTACTATAAAACAAGTGTAAGTGAAAAGTAAGACCATAAAGATCATTACCGTAAAAACTAGGATGTTATATCAGGTTTTTCTATAAGATAAGAAATAAGGTACAGCATGCTTGATTAAACATACCTGAACTATGTCGATGTCAGTTGAACTCTTCCACAAAGACATGTATACATTGCTATCATTCCATACAAGTATATTTGACCCACAACTTATAGTATCTGAGATATGGACTATACCACGGAAACGTAACTTTGTTCACTTACCGATGAACTGAGATCCAGGTCAGGTGAACCATGTCTGATGGACATGTAGACTTTGCATGGATACCATATACTAGTAACCAGATATAGTTATCCCAGAACTCATTATAAGTGAGACATTCTGAAACATAAAACTATACAAATAGTTTACGCAGTTGCCGCCGCCTCCACCATCAGATTGTATTATCTATGCCTCGCATTTTTGCGTCAAATACGAGTTCAAAATAAGAACAAATGAAATGCGCTCTTACTTAGACCTAGACTTTCAAACTAACAGTAGACAATGAAACGTAACAGCTACTACTTGCTTTGAAAATATTTCTATTTTGTTTATATGTGTTACAAAATGGTGTTTGTTGAATACATCGATGCTGTACATAGCACTCATTTTGTAGATAATCTTTAACTTCATGTCAATTGTATAGCCAGATGATGCTCAATAAGTCATATTAGTGTGTAAGATGGAGTGATTAAACTTTGACAGACCCCCTCTCCCTTTTTTACCGTTTGCAGTATTTCTCGTTTCTATAGAGCAAATATATACTCAGACCTGCTAATTCAATTAATTCTGCATTATTATTACACCTGTGTTGGAACAAAGTACAATTGTATGTGCTTCCACACTTAGCAACAGAAAGTTGGATATTTACCCAGAAAATCATTACGAACACCTTCTATCAAAAGACGGAAAAAATAACATTTTTGGAGGGCAACTTATAAATGTTAATATGTAAATGACATCTCTTCTGATCACTTGTATCGAATCTTATGTAAAAATTCAAAATTTGGATATTTTAATCGATCGATGTCACTGTTATTTATCAGTTGAATGAAAAGTACAAATGTCAATCTCGAATCATATTTTGCAACATAAATATCAAATCAGTCATAAATATAGAAACTAAAGTTGTAATCGTTTTAAATTATTCGATTTTATTTCGCTCTAAACGGATATATGTAGGGTCGGCACGCTATTTAAAGGTGGCTCTGCGTTTTCTCTGAATTTTTAGCTTTGACCATTGACACAAAGTTAAGACAATCGTGACTACTGTAGACAACGACGACATCAATAGTTCGATGAGGCTTGTTATCCTCTTTCTAATGATATAACGTACAGCCGCGTGTTATTCCAATAACCCAAATCATTCAAATCCATTGAATGGGCACCCTAATAGGCTACTTAGTATAAATGCGTGCATTGGTTCAATAATTTCGATAACATTATAATTACAAGAAACTCGTTTCATGTGTTTAAATTATTTTCATAATAAATTATTTATTTGGTGGCTTCGGAGTTGTTATTTTTACATTCAAGTACAAATACAACAAGGCAGGGAAATATCTTTTTGGATCGTTTCGTCCAATGATGTTAATTATATTGAATGTCAGATAAAGCAGAGTGTTATATCATATATATTTTTTATTCAATTATTAATACCGCAGTTTTGACGTTGTCATTTCACGCTGAGCGAGTCCTAGTAACCTGAAAAAAATGTTACCCAACGTTACATTAAGACCTATACAAATACAGGTATTCTTTACTCAAGAAAACATAACTATATTCACATAAGATATTCACAATAATGAGATGAAGCATTTGCTCGTGGTTTAAATGAAAGAGATGAGTATTGCTAAAAACTTGAAGATATGTACCAGTAATATTTATTTTTTTTTTGTTTTTTTCTGTCATTCTAATTTCAAAGAATCATTTTAATTGAAATATAAGCTTTGATGGATTTTTGAAACATTTGAAACGGCAAAACACTCTTTTTAAAGCAAAAATCGTATTTATACAGCAGTCGTTCCTTTGATAATGTATTATACTGATGTGAAACAAAGTCGTACATTACCAGTATAAAACAATATATTGTCATATGCTTCAATTAGGGTCACAAGAGATCGGGCAAGATAAGGAAAAGAGTAATTGTTATCGGCTAAAAACAAAAGGTATTGATATTTGAATTATTGATAAATGTTGTTTGAAATTTGTAAGTTACTTTAGATACTATTCCATAATGATTTTTACAACTAAGTGGCTCTCAAATTAACTTGTTAGTGTCGATTAATATGACAACTGACAAAAAACAAAGATTGAAAATTGTGTCATTCAAATTTATTCACAACTTGTATAGACTGGGTTAGATATAGACCTTGAAATATTCCTAAAACCCCCGACTATTGTTTAAGATTGTATATGTTGCTGTGGAGATGTCTGTTTGTTTTTTTCGTCGTTCGGTTGCTTTCTTATTGTCTATTAATTATCCTCGTATCTCATGCTACACGTAGAATAAGTACATTATGTTGTTCTGTTAAGGGCATGTTGTTGATAATATTGATTGATATTCATATGTTCAGGTTTCAGGTCTGATAATAGTGATAATGATTACTGATCAATGACTTATTCGATTCATAGCGCGTTGTCATCAATATGTTCATATCTATATGAAATTCATACTGATATAATAGTTGTTGAAGAAATGAACAGCACATAATTGGATAATTAATGTACATGAGTTCCTTATAAACCTAATTAACCTAATTTAAATCAAAGTAAGTACTTGGAAAGTTGGATGGCTTTTGATGCCACAAGGGAAGACAACATCTTTCAGTGGAACAACAGTCTTCGTGTGGCAAATGGTCCTCAAAATACCCCTTTGGACAATAGCCTTTCGTACAAACTCCTCCACTCCTCCTACACCTTACTGCTGAATAACCTGTAAAATGAAAGGCTTCCACATTTAGTTAATTACTTTGACAATTCATTCAGTTTAGAAAGTGTATCTGATCGGGAAAACAAGATGTAAACACATTATATTTCAAAATATATAATACACGATAGAACAAACTTAATTTTAAAAAATATATATGGAAAGTATGTGAAAAGAGGTTTTCAAAGGGAAATTATAAATCCATAGTTTTGCGGAAAAAAAAAAAAACAAAACAATAACTCGTCAAATACCGTTTCATCTTTCATTTTAGTAAATTTTTTACAACTTATCTGTGTGTCCTTGTAACAAGCTCCCCTTCTCCAATTAAAACTTTTATTATTACTTGTGTAATATAAAAGAAATGGAACTGATTTTTTGGAGTGTAAAACATCATTCGAATGGTTTACATACATTCCGTGTTTTTGATATTCGTTTCAACTCAGTTTATAGTTATGACTCTCTATATTACATGTCTATAGAATCTCATCATTGACAAAGAGTAGTTTTACTATTTAATTAAAAGTCCTTTGAAGAATGTGATTAGACATGATTTTAATGTGACTAATATAAAGCCTTTTTGTAATGAAAATTGTAAATATGCTACATTTACTTCCTAAAATTGTGATAATATGAACTAGTTGAATGTTATCATACGAACACCAATTGAGACCCTTTAAGAGTAGATGTGTTCCTGTACTGTTGTTAATTACAGCTAGCTTGTGGTCAAATTTAGTTGAGATCCATTAAAATCAATTCGATTGAAACATTTTATAACACTTGCCTTGGTGATAATTTTTTGCTTAGAATAATCAAGAAGTTTCTAAACATAATACACATATTGACATCATGCAAACGGCTTCAAACATGTTAAATATGCACCTAATATAACAGTTATAATGTTACCTTTTCTTGGTTTGGTCATTTCATTTTCACACAGACAAATATAAACACATTTTTTGTCTACAAAAGAGGCGATTTTTCAGTCCCTCTTGCTGATTATCCTTTTTTTTTTTTGGGGGGGGGGGGGGGGGGTGCTTATATTTAGTTAGTCCCTTTTTACGATGTGTATATTTCCAAACAAATTCGCTATGCCTTAGTCTGTAATGAAATTTCAAATTTCGCTAATAACAATCTATATATAACTGGTAAATTATTAAGTCAGGGATTTCTTAACTACAAATTACTTGACAAGTTTTTTCAAGTTCTTTCATAGATACAAACGTTTAGTTTGAAAGTTCGGTAGTTAATATGGTAACTGTAGAAACCTTTTTACAAATAGGATACATCCTGATTTTAACGGTAGATTTGTTTATAGAACCTGTAAACTTAGATATGATCCATGTTAACTTAAAATTAAAGTATTCAAGACAGTATCAATGTAACTATGTTATCAGATCTTTGAATCTCTATCGGTACTAACGTTGATTTTTGTTTATGATTTAAAACAACACTAAAATATTAAAATAATATCTACAAAGGATTCAAAATGATAAAACATAGATGTCTTATGTCTAAAGTCTCTGTTACATTCCCCGTTTCCATTCTCAATTCTATGTCTTATTGCTCATATTCACTTATAATATCATTTAACAGAAAGTTATCATGTTTTACAACTACAAGAGATTATAGTCAGATGGCTATTGACAGACTGATATATGAGCAATGGTAATAAAGTAAATGTAACCCAATCTGCAGACTGCACTCAACACTATAAACATTAAAGAACTCAAAGGTTGTTGATCTTTTACTATATCTAACTGAGAAACCAATATGATCGGGAAAACTTAAAATTGACCATAGAAACATGAAAAGCGGTTACATATAAAAATAATAAGATGTTATGTGAATGCCAATGAGAACTTTCCACCAGAGGCCAACTAACGTAGAGGTAAGCAACGACATGTCATTGTATGGCCTTTAACAATGAGCAAAACCTGAACCAGATAGCAAGCTACATGTATAAAAGGCCCCGACAAAAACTAACGACCTGATTTATGTACAAAACAATAAACGAAACACAACTATGATATACAGCAACAAAAGGCAACCACTGAATTACAGGCTTCTGACTATGGACAGACACACACAGAATGTATCGCTATTAAACATGTTTGCGGGCGCCCAACAACCCCCTTCCCCATCGAACCGGGAACGGTGATGAAACAGCACACTATAAAAACTCACTATGAAAATCAGTTGAAAAAGGCTTGACTCATGAGATCCAAACAAAACACCCAGGACTTAAGAAACAAAGTACGGGCCTTACGGTCATAGAAATTTCGAGTACAATTATCGTACTCATACTCAGAAATTTAACCTATCAAACTACTGTTTTTGGTGTTTCGAGCACAAATAATATACTCCGAGTTCTGAGTGTATTTTTATGACCGAGAGTTACTGAAAGATAGTTCAAAGACAATAACAACTAATGAACAAATCATGTACTTAAATATCAATCAGTACACATCCAATAAATTTAGTTTAAAGACGTCATACACAGTCAGAGAAAACTTGATATTGTGCAATGCCATGAAATATGTTTCGACAGAATGTAGGACCGTTAATATTTACAGTCGTATAGCAATAACTTATATTTATGCTTTATTTTATTGATTAACAAATCGATGTAGGAAACGATAAAACAATATCATCGCTATTTTGTGTATTTTTCCTTTGGTCTATTTTGTGATAATTTTCATATCATGTTACTCGCTTGGGATAGAAAATCATCGTCAGAAACTAAGGGCGCACGTGGCGTTGTCAATGTAAACATCAACTACATCATAGGCATAATAACGATAAACAAATTATCAATGGTCTTTCAAACTCGAGGATGTTTCTCGGCCACACCTCATCTCAAGACTATCGCCCTTCGATGAGATTAGTGCTGAGAAATACCCTCTCGTTTGAAAAACCATCGATAATCTATAATTCAAAGATCTTATTACAGTTATTTACACTTAGCAATAAAATCAAAATAATTATCTAAAATAGTGTGTTTTTATGATTAATATAGTAGTCATATTAATCATAAAAACTTACCTTCGTCATGTCTATGTGAAGCCTTTTTAAAAATATCAAATTCAAATTTGAACCATGGACAAGAGATTAAAAATCTTTTCCATAAGTAAAAACTTTTGAATGCAACTCTAAAATTGAGAATGGAAATGGGGAATGTGTCAAAGAGACAACAACCCGACCATAGAACAGACAACAGCAGAAGGTCACCAACAGGTCTTCAATGTAGCGAGAAATTCCTGCACCCGGAGGCGTCCTTCAGCTGGCCCCTAAACAAATATATATACTAGTTCAGTGATAATGAACGCCATACTAAACTCCAAATTGTACACAAGAAACTAAAATTAAAAATAATACAAGACTAACAAAGGCTAGAGGCTCCTGACTTGGGACAGGCGCAAAAATGCGGCGGGGTTAAACATGTTTATGAGATCTCAACCGTCCCCCTATACCTCTAGCCAATGTAGAAAAGTAAACGCATAACAATACGCACATTAAAATTCAGTTCAAGAGAAGTCCGAGTCTGATGTCAGAAGATGTAACCAAAGAAAATAAACAAAATGACAATAATACATAAATAACAACAGACTACTAGCAGTTAACTGATATGCCAGCTCCAGACTTCAATTAAACTGATTGTAAGATTATGTCTTCATCATATGAATATCAGGCACAATCCTTCCCGTTAGGGGTTTAGTATCATACCATCATAACATAAATGAAAAGAACATAACCCGTGTCATGCCAACAACTGGTTTTTAAATAAATGTGTTTAGTGCCGATGCAAAGACCCTATAAGTGAATCAATATTAACGCCAAAATATGCAATCTTCAATGACCTGACAACAGTATCGTAACTATATCCCTTCTTAATAAGTCTATTTAAAGGTTTTGTTAGCTTCAGAGGTGAATACTGACATTTTTGTGCTTTATATAGAATATTTCCATAAAAAATTGGATGTGAAATACCTGAATGTGTAAGAAGTCTGCATGTTGAGCTATATTTACGAATGATGTCCTTATACCGATGATAAAATTTAGTAAATGTTTTGACTAGTTTGTGATATCGAAAACCCTGGTGTAATAATTTTTCAGTAATACATAAATTTCTCTCGTTAAAATCTAAAACATTGGTACATACACGAGCGAATCGTACAAGTTGAGATATATAAACACCGTAAGATGGTGACAAGGGAACGTCACCATCTAAAAATGGATAATTAACAATAGGAAATGAAAAATCATGCTTCTCGATGTTTCTCGGCCACATCTCAGCTCAGGGCTGTCGCCTTCCGATAAAATTGTAGATGAGAAACACCGTCTCGTTTGAAAATCCATCGATAATCTATAATTACGGAAAAAACTGGTATGCTTATCATGCCAGTACCGGAGCACTGTCTTCTTATCGGAAAATTATGCGGTTATCTGTGCATCTGTGCAATCAAATATTGTCCAATTCTGAAAACATTTTTGAGAATGTTTATTCATCTCATATCAACCGTCAGTGGGTATAATGTATGTTAAAATAAAAATAAATTATATCACATAGAAGTAGTAATAGACTTGACTTACATGTTCCGCACATAACGGCGAGAAAAAAAGCAATACAAATGATGTGACTGGATTTCATTTTTTCTTTTTCACAAACTCAAAGAGATATAATGTGTATACCATGCACGTCTTGCTCCCCCTCTGTCGGAAAGGAATACATACAACATTAACTACGCATCAATTATTTATTAAAACATATTATGTATAACATATGTCACACGTTTCAAGAACCTATTTGATTTTTGAAGAATAAGCATATTAAGTTAACGGTAGAGAGGTATAACCTATAATGGTATTAAAATAATCGTTTTGCACCTGAACGGTTTCTGTACTTTTAGACGCTTTTTGTCTTAGTTCTGGACTACTTGACTATTTACGAATGCACCGTAAAGACTATCGAATATAATTGCTAGATTAATGTATATAAATTTCCACGTTATTTTGCGTCATTAATAAGCAATCTTAGAAACTAATACATGATGTTTCGTAACCGATTAATAAAATTCTAAATCAATTCACCGATTTTAACATATGGTTGAAGAAAATCAAATATCTGACAAAATAGTACATGAAGTTACATTTACATCGGTTCAATGGGAGTAAAGAGGGGCTTTTAAAATTGTTAAGTGTTCGATTCCGTATACCAAATATAATTTTTTTTTTAAATAACGGTATTTCGTCTATTACTGTCTTGTCATTTTGCTGGGTGATACTCAAATGTTTTCGTCATAACTATTTACTAGATCGTAAACGCTGGATTATTTTTTTATCAAAGCTTTACAACAATCAAACATACAACTTCGTGTTTGTGTGGTAGGTTAGCGAATGATTTCGTAAAATATTTGCAGATGACTCAATGAACATGTGTATGAATGGTAAGGTACATACTTTTCCTATTCAGTTATATCATTTAAAGTATAATTAGATAATACATTGCTTTATGACAGAACATGAACTTGATGAATCAAGTCCTATCAAATCATTTTGAACGAAGACATGCATAAATTATATAATTAGTGAGCTCTGTACATTATTCATCTACATAGCTTTTATCACAAGTCTTTTTTTTTTATAAATAAACAAACATCGCAATCGTCTTTATTTTTTCGTTGTATTTATGTTAAATTAAAAATGATACTGTCCAAATTTCGTGCTTCCAATTGATATCACCTTCATCCAAAACGGCCAGATTCGAACTTGCAAAGTCAGTTATGTTTTCATACTTGTGGAGCTGTGTTGAATATAGGGACTTAAAACAATAGCCACAGCCAGCGTAGATTATATATAAGCTATCACTACATGTACTAGTCAGGGTGTAATAGAATCAAACCCAGATCAATGCGATAGTTTTAATCATGCACAGCTTCAAATAAGTGAATACTTGACCTTACAGATGTAAAGTAAGAAAATCAATTTCACTCGCTTCAGGACTTGTTAACAAGAGTACGGTATCCAAAGGAACAATCAAACTCCATAAATCACAGAAAAACTAACAAAAACTTGCAAAAAAAAGGAAAAACAAACAAACAACAAACGACAGTCTCCAAAGCACTTCATAAAAAACTACAGATTAAACAACACGATCTTATGTGCTCCAGAATGGTTAGCAGGATACTGTTCCACATATGACACCTTATGTCATGATCAAAGAAAAGAGGACGAGGTTGTGACATAGATACGTTTTAGTTTTATGAACTGATTTGATTAGAATTGAGAGACCTTTGCTATATACAGAATTATTTGTGGTTACCTTATAACTAAATCTAACTCATCTGTTTTCGTTTGGGGACAATAGCAAGCCTGTTAGTTAGGTTATGGTTAGGGTCTGAGTTAGTAAAAATACAGATTTCGAAATAAACAAAAAAGCTGTCTTTGTTGCTTCGACTTTTGAAACACCCACACACCTTTGTTACCTTAACAGCATATGATGCATGATTAATTGATCATTATTCAGTAACCATTTTAATATATATATCATGGTAAAATAATATATTATTACAAATCAGACCTAACCTCAAAGTTTTAAAGGATTTGTGTTGCCCATTTATTGCTCCTCGAATAATTTGCGTTCTTTGTGTATATAAAGTACTTCCTTATTTGATTTCTTTAAAAAAAATCTTGTTTAACTGGTTGAATTTTTGTTATGTCTCAACCTGTCTTATTGCTAAAATTTTAACTATTTTTAATATTAGTCTTGCATAGTAGCTGGTGGTTCCCTGGCGACGAATCTTACTTGAATCCGTTGGAAATTAATTCGAATCCCATCTCTTTTATTCTGTTTAATTTATACCTCACTAATAAGGTATTTCGACGTCGAAAAATAATATTAACTTCAAATTTAAAAAAAAAATGAACATGTTTTATATACTTGAATGGTCACTATTTACTATAAAACAAGTGTAAGTGAAAAGTAAGACCATAAAGATCATTACCGTAAAAACTAGGATGTTATATCAGGTTTTTCTATAAGATAAGAAATAAGGTACAGCATGCTTGATTAAACATACCTGAACTATGTCGATAGTTTTAGGGACCAAGTATAACATAAATTAAACATTATCAATGATCCACGCGTAAATGAGGTAATGTCAGTTGAACTCTTCCACAAAGACATGTATACATTGCTATCATTCCATACAAGTATATTTGACCCACAACTTATAGTATCTGAGATATGGACTATACCACGGAAACGTAACTTTGTTCACTTACCAATGAACTGGGATCCAGGTCAGGTGAAGCATGTCTGATGAACATGTAGACTTTGCATGGATACCATATACTAGTAACCAGATATAGTTATCCCAGAACTCATTATAAGTGAGACATTCTGAAACATAAAACTATACAAATAGTTTAAGCAGTTGCCGCCGCCTCCACCATCAGATTGTATTATATATGCCTCGCATTTTTGCGTCGAATACGAGTTAAAAATAAGAACAACTTAAATTAGCTCTCTGACTTAGACCTAGACTTTCAAACCAACAGTAGACAATGAAACGTAACAGCTACATCTTGCTTTGAAAATATTTCTATTTTGTTTATATGTGTTACAAAATGGTGTTAGTTGAATACATCGATGCTGTGCATAGCACTCATTTTGTAGATAATCTTTAACTTCATGTCAATTGTATAGCTAGATGTTGCTCAATAAGTCATATTAGTGTGTAAGATGGAGTGATTAAACTTTGACAGACCCCCTCCCCCTTTTTAACCGTTTGCAGTATTTCTCGTTTCTATAGAGCAAAGATATACTCAGACCTGCTAATTCAATTCATTCTGCATTATTATTACACCTGTTTTGGAACAAAGTACAATTGTATGTGCTTCCACACTTAGCAACAGAAAGTTGGATATTTACCCAGAAAATCATTACGAACACCTTCTATCAAAAGACGGAAAAAATAACATTTTTGGAGGGGAACTTATAAATGTTAATATGTAAATGACATCTCTTATGATCACTTGTATCGAATCTTATGTAAAAAATCAAAATTTGGATATTTTAATCGATCGATGTCACTGTTATTCATCAGTTGAATGAAAAGTACAAATGTCAATCTCGAATCATATTTTACAACATAAATATCAAATCAGTCATAAATATAGAAACTAAAGTAATAATCGTTTAAATTATTCGATTTTATTTCGCTCTAAATGGATATATGTAGGGTCGGCACGCTATTTAAAGGTGGCTCTGCGTTTTCTCTGAATTTTTAGCTTTGACCATTGACACAAAGTTAAGACAATCGTGACCACTGTAGACAACGACGACATCAATAGTTCGACGAGGCTTGTTATCCTCTTTCAAATGATATAACGTACAGCCGTGTGTTATTCCAATAACCCAAATCATTCAAATCCATTGAATGGGCACCCTAATAGGCTACTTAGTATATATGCGTGCATTGGTTCAATAATTTCGATAACATTATAATTACAAGAAACTCGTTTCATGCGATTTTAATTATTTTCATAATTAATTATTTATTTGGTGGCTTCGGAGTTGTTATTTTTAAATTAAAGTACAAATACAACAAGGCAGGGAAATATCTTTTTGGATCGTTTCGTCCAATGATGTTAATTATATTGAATGTCAGATAAAGCAGAGTGTTATATCATATATATTTTTTATTCAATTATTAATACCACAGTTTTGACGTTGTCATTTCACGCTGAGCGAGTCCTAGTAACCTGAAAAAAATGTTACCCAACGTTACATTAAGACCTATACAAATACAGGTATTCTTTACTCAAGAAAACATAACTATAATCACATAAGATATTCACAATAATGAGATGAAGCATTTGCTCGTGGTTTAAATGAAAGAGATGAGTATTGCTAAAAACTTGAAGATATGTACCAGTAATTTTTTTTTTTTTTTTTTTTCTGTCATTCTAATTTCAAAGAATCATTTTAATTGAAATATAAGCTTTGATGGATTTTTGAAACATTTGAAACGGCAAAACACTCTTTTTAAAGCGAAAATCGTATTTATACAGCAGCCGTTCCTTTAACAATGTATTATACTGATGTGAAACAAAGTCGTACATTACCAGTATAAAAACAATATATTGTCATATGCTTCAATTAGGGTCACAAAAGATCGGGCAAGATAAGGAAAAGAGTAATTGTTATCGGCTAAAAACAAAAAATATTGATATTTGAATTATTGATAAATGTTGTTTGAAATTTGTATAGAAATTTGTTTGGTAAGTTACTTTAGATACTATTCCATAATGATTTTTACAACTAAGTGGCTCTCAAATTAACTTGTTAGTGTCGATTAATATGACAACTGACAAAAAACAAAGATTGAAAATTGTGTCATTCAAATTTATTCACAACTTGTATAGACTGGGTTAGATATAAACCTTGAAATATTCCTAAAACCCCCGACTATTGTTTAAAATTGTATATGTTGATGTGGAGATGTCTGTTTGGTTTTTTCGTCGTTCGGGTGCTGTCTTATTGACGATTAATTATCCTCGTATCTCATGCTACACGTAGAATAAGTACATTATGTTGTTCTGTTAAGGGCATGATGTTGATAATGCTCTGAAAGTTTAAATGCGTTCCGCTTTCCAAACTTTTGGTGGCGATCGGATTTAAAGATAATTATTGAAGAAATCCAGTTGTGCATACTATGATTGATATTCATATGTCCAGGTTTCAGGTCTGATAATAGTGATAATGATTACTGATCAATGACTTATTCGATTTTTTTAGCGCGTTGCCATCAATATGTTCATAGCTATATGAAATTTATACTGATATGATAGTTGTTGAAGAAATGAACAGCACATAATTGGACAATTATTGTACATGAGTTCCTAATAAACCTAATAAACCTAATTGATTTGAATCAAAGTAAGTACTTGGAAAATTGGATGGCTTTTGATGCCACAAGGGAAGACAACATCTTGCAGTAGAACAACAGTCTTCGTGTGGCAAATGGTCCTCAAAATACCCCTTTGGACAATAGCTTTTCGTACAAACTCCTCCACTCCTCCTACACCTAAATGCTGAATAACCTGTAAAATGTAAGGCTTCCACATTTAGTTAATTACTTTAACAATTCTTTCAGTTTAGAAAGTGTATCTGATCGGGAAAACAAGATGTAAACACATTATATTTCAAAATATATAATACACGATAGAACAAACTTAAGTTTAAAAAATATATATAGAAATTATGTGAAAGGAGGTTTTCAGAGGGAAATTATAAATCCATAGTTTTGCGGAAAAAAAACAAACAAAACAATAACTCGTCAAATACCGTTTCATCTTTCATTTTAGTAAATGTTTTACAACTTATCTGTGTGTCCTTGTAACAAGTTCCCCTTCTCCAATTAAAACTTTTATTATTATTACTTGTGTAATATAAAAGAAATGGAACTGATTTTTTGGAGTGTAAAACATCATTCGAATGGTTTACATACATTCCGTGTTTTTGATGTTCGTTTCAACTCAGTTTATAGTTATGACTCTCTTTATTACATGTCTATAGAATCTCATCATTGACAAAGAGTAGTTTTACTATTTAATTAAAAGTCCTTTGAAGAATGTGATTAGACATGATTTTGATGTGACTAATATAAAGCCTTTTTGTAATGAAAATTGTAAATATGCTACATTTACTTCCTAAAATTGTGATGATATAAACTGGTTGAAGGTTATCATACGAACACCAATTGAGACCCTTTAAGAGCAGATGTGTTCCTGTACTGTTGTGAATCACAGCTAGCTTGTGGCCAAATTTAGTTGAGATCCATTAAAATCAATTCGATTGAAAAATTTTATAACACTTGCCTTGGTGATAATTTTTTGCTTTGAATAATCAAGAAGTTTCTAAACATGATACACATATTGACATCATGCAAACGGCTTCAAACATGTTAAATATGCACCTAATATAACAGTTATAATGTTACCTTTTCTAGGTTTGGTCATTTCATTTTCACACAGACAAATATAAACACTTTTTTTTTTCTACAAAAGAGGCGATTTTTCAGTCCCTCTTGCTGATTATCCTTTTTTTTGGGTGCTTATATTTAGTTAGTCCCTTCTTACGATGTGTATATTTCCAAACACATTAGCTATGCCTTAGTCTGTAATGAAATTTCAAATTTCGCTAATAACAATCTATATATAACTGGTAAATTATTAAGTCAGGGATTTCTTAACTACAAATTACTTGACAAATTTTTCAGATTCTTTCATAGATACATACGTTTAGTTTGAAAGTTCGGTTGTTAATATGGTAACTGTAGAAACCTTTTTACAAATAGGATACATCCTAATTTTAACAATACAGTTGTTTATAGAACCTGTAAACTTAGATATGATTCATGTTAACTTATTAATTTAAAATATTCAAGACAGTATCAATGTAACTATGTTATCAGATCTTTGAATCTCTATCGGTACTAACATTGATTTTTGTTAATGATTTAAAACAACACTAAAATATTACAATAATATCTACAAAGGATTCAAAATGATAAAACATAGATGTCTCATGTCTAAAGTCTCTGTTACATTCCCCGTTTCCATTCTCAGTTCTATGTCTTATTGCTCATATTCACTTATAATATCATTTAACAGAAAGTTATCATGTTTTACAACTATAAGAGATTAAAGTCAGATAGCTATAGACAGACTGATATATGAGCAATGGTAATTAAGTAAATGTAACCTAATTTGCAGACTGCACTCAACACTATAAACATTAAAGAACTCAAAGGTTGTTGATCTTTTACTATATCTAACTGAGAAACCAATATGCGCGCGAAAACTTAAAATTGACCATAGAAACATGAAAAGTGGTTACATATAAAAATAATAAGATGTTATGTGAATGCCAATGAGAACTTTCCACCAGAGGCCAACTAACGTAGAGGTGAGCAACTACATGTCATCGTATGGCCTTTAACAATGAGCAAAACCTGAACCAGATAGCAAGCTACATGTATAAAAGTCCCGACAAAACTAACGACCTGATTTATGTACAAAACAATAAACGAAACACAACTATGATATACAGCAACAAAAGGCAACCACTGAATTACAGGCTTCTGACTATGGACAGACACACACAGAATGTGTCGCTATTAAACATGTTTGGGGGCGCCCAACAACCCCCTTCCCCCTCGAACCGGGAACAGTGATGTAACAGCACAACATAAAAACTCACTATGAAAATCAGTTGAAAAAGGCATGACTTATGAGATCCAAACAAAACACCTAGGACTTAAGAAACAAAGTACGGGCCTAACGGTCATAAAAAATTTCGAGTACGATTATCGTACTCAGACTCAGAAATTCAACCAATCAAACTATTGTTTTTGGTGTTTCGAGCACAAATTATATACTCCGAGTTCTGAGTGTATTTCTATGACCGAGAGTTACTGAAAGATAGTTCAAAGACAATAACAACTAATGAACAAATCATGTACTTCAAATATCAATCAGTACACATCCAATAAATTTAGTATAAAGACGTCATACACAGTCAGAGAAAACTTGATATTGTGCAATGCCATGAAATATGTTTCGACAGAATGTAGGACCGTTAATATTGACAGTCGTATAGCAAAAGCTTATATTTATGCTTTATTTTATTGATTAACAAATCGATGTAGGAAACGATAAAACAATATCATCGCTATTTTGTGTATTTTTCCTTTGGTCTATTTTGTGATAATTTTCATATCATGCTACTCGCTTGCGATAGAAAATCATCGTCAGAAACTAAGGGCGCACGTGGCGTTGTCAATGTAAACATCAACTACATCATAGGCATAATAACGATAAACAAATTATCAATGGTCTTTCAAACTCGAGGATGTTTCTCGGCCACACCTCATCTCCAGACTATCGCCCTCCGATGAGATTAATGCTGAGAAATACCCTCTCGTTTGAAAAACCATCGATAATCTATAATTCAAAGATCACATTACAGTTATTTACACTTAGCAATAAAATCAAAATATATGTAAAATAGTGTGTTTTTATGATTAATATAGTAGTCATATTAATCATAAAAACTGACCTTCGTCATGTCTATGTGAAGCCTTTTTAAAAATATCAAATTCAAATGTGAACCATGGACAAGAGATTAAAGATCTTTTCCATAAGTAAAAACTATTGAGTGCAACTCTAGGATGTTTCTCGGCCACATCTCAGCTCAGGGCTGTCGCCTTCCGATAAAATTGTAGATGAGAAACACCGTCTCGTTTGAAAAACCATCGATAATCTATAATTACGGAAAAAACTGCTATGCTTATCATGCCAGTACCGGAGCACTGTCTTCTTATCGGACAATTATGCGGTTATCTGTGCAATCAAATATTGTCCAATTCTGAAAACATTTTTGAGAATGTTTATTTATCTCATATCAACCGTCAGTGGGTATAATGTATGTTCTCGTTAAAATAAAAATTATATCACATAGAAGTAGTTATAGACTTGACTTACATGTTCCGCACATAACGGCGAGAAAAAAAGCAATACAAATGATGTGACTGGATTTCATTTTTGTCTTTTTCACAAACTCAAAGAGATATAACGTGTATACCATGCACGTCTTGCTCCCCCTCAGTCGGAAAAGAATACATACAACATTAACTACGCATCAATTATTTATTAAAGCATATTATGTATATCATATGTCACACGTTTCCAGAACCTATTTGATTTTTGAAGAATAAGCATATTAAGTTAACGGTAGAGAGGTATAACCTATAATGGTATTAAAATAATCGTTTTGCACCTGAACAGTTTCTGTACTTTTAAACGCTTTTTGTCTTAGTTCTTGACTACTTGACTATTTACGAATGCACCGTAAAGACTATCGAATATAATTGCTAGATTAATGTATATAAATTTCCACGTTATTTTGCGTCATTAATAAGCAATCTTAGAAACTAATACATGATGTTTCGTAACCGATTAATAAAATTCTAAATCAATTCACCGATTTTAACATATGGTTGAAGAAAATCAAATATCTGACAAAATAGTACATGAAGTTACATTTACATCGGTTCAATGGGAGTAAAGAGGGGCTTTTAAAATTGTTAAGTGTTCGATTCCGTATACCAAATATAATTTTTTTTTAAATAACGGTATTTCGTCTATTATTGTCTTGTCATTTTGCTGGGTGATACTCAAATGTTTTCGTCATAAATATTTACTAGATCGTAAACGCTGGATTGTTTTTTTATCAAAGCTTTACAACAATCAAACATACAACTTCGTGTTTGTGTGGTAGGTTAGCGAATGATTTCGTTAAATATTTGCAGATGACTCATTGAACATGTGTATGGATGGTAAGGTACATACTTTTCCTATTCAGTTATATCATTTAAAGTATAGTTAGATAATACATTGCTTTATGACAGAACACGAACTTGATGAATCAAGTCCTATCAAATCATTTTGAACGAAGACATGCATAAATTATATAATTATATAATTAGTGATCTCTGTACATGATTCATCTACTTAGCTTTTATCACAAGTCTTTTTTTTATAAATAAACAAACATCGCAATCGTCTTTATTTTTTCGTTGTATTGATGTTAAATCAAAAATAATACTGTACAAATTTCGTGCTTCCAATTGATATCACCTTCATCGAAAACGGCTAGATTCGAACTTTACAAAGTCAGTTATGTATACATACTTGTGGAGCTATGTTAAATATAGGGACTTAAAACAATAGCCACAGCCAGCGTAGTTTATATATAAGCTATCACTACATGCACTAGTCAGGGTGTAATAGAATCAAACTCAGATCAATGTGATAGTTTTAATCATGCACAGCTTCAAATAAGTGAATACTTGATCTTACAGATGTAAAGTAAGAAAATCAATTTCACACGCTTCACGACTTGTTAACAAGAGTACGGTATCCAAAGGAACAATCAAATTCCATAAATCACAGAAAAACTAACAAAAACTTGCAAAAAAAGGAAAACCAAACAAACAACAAACGACAGTCTCCAAAGCACATCATAAAAAACTAAAGATTGAACAACACGATATTATGTGCTCCAAAATGGTTAGCTGGATACTGTTCCACATGTGACACCTTATGTCATGATCAAAGAAAAGAGGACGAGATTATGACACAGATACGTTTTAGTTTTCTGAACTGATTTGATCAGAATTGAGAGACCTTTGCTATATACAGAATTATTTGTGGTAACCTTATAATTAAATCTAACTCATCTGTTTTTGTTTGGGGAAAATAGCAAACCTGTTAGTTAGGTTATGGTTAGGGTCTGAGTTAGTAAAAATACAGATTTCGAAATAAACAAAAAAGCTTTCTTTGTTGCTTCGACTTTTGAAACACCGACACACCCTTGTTATCTTAATAGCATATGACGCAGGATTAATCGATCATTATTCAGTAACCATTTTAATATATATATCATGGTAAAATAATATATTATTACAAATCAGACCTAACCTCAAAGTTTTAAAGGATTTGTGTTGCCCATTTATTGCTCCTCAAGTAATTTGCGTTCTTTGTATATATATAGTACTTCCTTATTTGATTTCTTTAAAAAAAAAACTTGTTCAACTGGTTGAATTTTTGTAATGTCGCAACTTGTCTAATTGCTACAATTTTAACTATTTTAATATTAGTCTTTCATAGTAGCTGATGGTTCCCTGGCGACGAATCTGACTTGAATCCGTTGGAAATTAATTCGAATCCCATCTCTTTTATTCTGTTTAATTTATACCTGACCAATGGTATTTCGACGTCGGAAAATAATATTAACTTCAAATTTAAAAAAAAAATGAACATGTTTTATATATTTGAATGGCTACTTTTTACTATTAAACAAGTGTACGTGAAAAGTAAGACCATAAAGATCATAACCGTAAAAACTAGGATGTTATATCAGGTTTTTCTATAAGATAAGGAATAAGGTACAGCATGCTTGATTAAACATACCTGAACTATGTCGATAGTTTAAGAGACCAAGTATTAAATAAAATAAACATTATCAATGATCCACGCGTAAATGAGGTAATGTCAGTTGAACTCTTCCACAAAGACATGTATACATTGCTATCATTCCATACAAGTATATTTGACCCACAACTTATAGCATCTGAGATATGGACTATACCACGGAAACGTAACCTATTTCACCTATCAATGAACTGAGGTCGAGGTCAAGTGAACCATATCTGATGGACATGTAGACCTTGCATGGATACCATATACTAGTAACCAGATATAGTTATCCCAGAACTCATGATAAGTGAGACATTCTGAAACATAAAACTATACAAATAGTTTACGCAGTTGCCGCCGCCACCACCATCAGATTGTATTAATTATGCCTCGCATTCTTGCGTCGAATACAAGCTTAAAATAAAAACAACTGAATATAGCTCTCTGACTTAGACCTAGACTTTCAAACTAACAGTACACAATGAAACGTAAAAGCTACTACATGCATTGACAATATTTTCTACTTTGTTTATATGTGTAACAAAATGGTGTTAGTAGAATACATCGATACTGTACATAGCACTCATTTTGTAGATAATCTTTAACTTCATGTCAATTCTATAGCCAGATGATGCTCAATAAGTCATATTAGTGTGTAAGATGGGGTGATTAAACTTTGACAGACCCCCTCTCCCTTTTTTACCGTTTGCAGTATTTCTCGTTTCTAAAGAGCAAAGATATACTCAGACCTGCTAATTCAATTCATTCTGCATTATTATTACACCTGTTTTGGAACAAAGTACAATTGTATATGCTTCCACACTTAGCAAAAGAAAGTTGGATATATACCAAGAAAATCATTACGAACACCTTCTATCAAAAGACGGGAAAAATAACATTTTTGGAGGGCAACTTATAAATGATAATATGTAAATGACATCTCTAATGATCAGTTGTATCGAATTTTATGTAAAAATTCAAAATTTGGAAATTTTAATCGATCGATGTCACTGTTATTTATCAGAATGAAAAGTACAAATGTCAATCTCGAATCATATTTTGCAACATAAATATCAAATCAGTCATAAATATAGAAACTAAAGTAATAATCGTTTTAAATTATTCGAATTTATTTCGCTCTAAACGGACATATGTAGGGTCGGCACGCTGTTTAAAGGTGGCTCTGCGTTTTCTCTGAAATTTTAGCTTTGACCATTGACACAAAATTAAGACAATCGTCACCACTGTAGACAACGACGACATCAATATTTCGATGAGGCTTGTTATCCTCTTTCTACTGATATAACGTACAGCCGTGTGTTATTCTAATAACCCAAATCATTCAATTCCATTGACTGGACACCCTAATAGGCTACTAAGTATATATGCGTGCGTTGGTTCAATAATTTCGATAGCATTAAAATTACAAGAAACTCGTTTCATGTGACTTAAACTATTTTCATAATTAATTATTTATTTGGTGGCACAAATACAACAAGGTAGGGAAATATCTTTTTGAATCGTTTCGTCCAATGATGTTAACTGTATTGAATGTCAGATAAAGAAAATAGTGTTATATCATATATATTCTTTATTAAATTATTAATACCGTAGCTTTGACGTTGTCATTTCACGCTGAGCGAGTCCTAGTAACCTGAAAAAAATGTAACGTTACATTAAGACCTTTACAAATACAGATATGATTTACTCTAGAAAACATAACTATAATCACATAATCACATAAGATATTCACAATCATGAAATGAAGCATTTGCTCGTGGTTTAAATGAAAGAGTTGAGTATTGTTAAAAACAGGATGATATGTACAAGTTAATATTTTTTTTTTCTGTCATTTTAATTTCAAAGAATCGTTTTAATTGAAATATAAGGATTTTTGAAACATTTGAAACGGCAAAACACTCTTTTTAAATCGAAAATCATATTCATACAGCAGCCGTTCCTTTAATAATGTATAAAACTAATGTGAAACCAAAATCTTACATTACCAGTATAAAAACGATATATTGTCATATGCTCCAATTAAGCCCCACAAGAGATCGGGCAAGATAAGGAGAAGAGTAATTGCTATCGGCTAAAAAACAAAAAAATATTGATATTTGAATTATTGATTAATGTTGTTTGAAATTTGTAAGTTACTTTAGATACTAGTCCATAATGATTTTTACAACTAAGTGGCTCTCAAATTAACTTGTTAGTGTCGATTAATATGACAACTAACAAAAAACAAAGATTGAAAATTGTGTCAGTCAAATTTATTCACAACTTGTATAGACTGGGCATGATTTAGATCTTGAAATATTACAAAAACCCCGTCTATTGTTTAAGATTGTAGATGTTGCTGTGGAGATGTCTGTTTGGTTTTTTTGTTTTGTCGTTCGGGTGCTGTCTTATTGGCGATTATTTATCCTCGTATCTCATGCTACATGTAAAATAAGTACATTATGTTGTTCTGTTAAGAGCATGTTGTTGATAATTCTCAGAATATTTAAATGCGTTCCGCTTTCCAAACTTTTGGTGGCGATCGGATTTAAAGATAATTTTTCAAGAAACCCAGTTGTGCATACTATGATTGATATTCATATGTCCAGGTTTCAGGTCTGATACTAGTAATAATGAGTACTTATCAATGACTTATTCGATTTTTATTAGCGCGTTGCCATCAATATGTTCATATCTATATGAAATTCATACTGATATGATAGTTGTTGAAGAAATGAACTGCACATAATTTGGCAATTAATGTACGTGAGATCATAATAAACCTAATTGATTTAAATCAAAGTAAGTACTTGGAAAATTGGATGGCTTTTGATGCCACAAGGGAAGACAACATCTTTCAGTATAATAACAGTCTTCGTGTGGCAAATGGTCCTCAAGATACCCCTTTGGACAATAGCTTTTCGTACAAATTCCTCCACTCCTCCTACACGCTAATCCTGCATAACCTGTAACATGTAAGGCTTACACATTTAGTTAATTACTTTAACAATTCTTTCAGTTTAGAAAGTGTATCTGATCGGGAAAACAAGATGTAAACACATTATATTTCAAAATATATAATACACGATAGAACAAACTTAAGTTTAAAAAATATATATGGAAAAGTATGTGAAAGGAGGTTTTCAGAGGGAAATTATAAATCCATAGTTTTGCGGGAAAAAAAAAACAATAACTCGTCAAATACCGTTTCATCTTGCATTTCAGTAAATGTTTTGCAACTCATTTGTGTGTCCTTGTAACAAGCACTAGTAACTCGAATTTAACTTGAACAGACAAAAACGCATTAACGGCATTTAAAAATGATTAATGAAAATTGAATAAAGATTGACAAAAATT
This sequence comes from Mytilus californianus, assembly GCF_021869535.1. Taxonomy (NCBI): domain Eukaryota; kingdom Metazoa; phylum Mollusca; class Bivalvia; order Mytilida; family Mytilidae; genus Mytilus; species Mytilus californianus. The sequence continues at coordinate 25,267,481 of NW_026262668.1, forward strand.
AAAAATTATTTTTAATGCATTTCAATCCATATCAAATCATTTTAATACCAGTCAAATAGTTTCCCTTGCGGTCATTCAAGTTAATTTGAGATGTGGTTAAACTGCGTCAAACTAATTAGCCACGCCCCCGTTAAACGGAATCAAACTGATGTTAAGTCCTTTTAAACTTTAAAGTGTCCGCCTTTTTGTAAGGTAAATCACTCAAGCAGAACAGCATCCTCGTGTATCTATCATTAATCCGCTCCGAGCGTTATCGATTTAAGATATTTTACTGGTGGTTAGTTTTATATATGTTTTCCAATATTTATGTTATACGTAATGTTTTATATGTATATTGGAATGTATAATGTTATACAAGCGGTGAGACTTTTTAATAAAAAAATAAACATGCTTCACAATTAAGATAAACGAATGAACAATAGATATATAATAAATTTTTAAATATTGATGCACGATTTAAAAAGTACAAAGTGTTAATCTGTTAAAAATAAAATAGCTCTTTATATCAAATTATTCGTTTTCAATATTGCTTACTAATATGAAAACTCGTGGCATGTAAGTAAGGTATGGTCTTTTAAATATATCTGCGAAAAAATAAAAACCGGAAAGATAATAAGAAGGTCGTAATTGTGCTCATTACAAACCTAGAAGGGAAAGATGTTTTTTTAATCAATAGACAATAAGTTTTAATAGATGCATATTATATTTTTGGCAAGAAAAAAACATTAACATTTATACCGACATTTAAAATAGCTTGTAATTAAAAACATTTTTTTGTTAAATAATAAAATTGATCTAGATGAGCTTGACATTTGTTGAATTCATTTAGTAAACAGTTTCGTCTTGCTAAAACTTGTAATTAAAGTAACAGCTCAATGAACTTTTAAATCTGTGTAAAATTGTAATACCGGTCACTGGTTAAAAATGTGTGTTATTTGTGTAAAAGCAGCAAACGACAAATGAAATTTGAAGTGGGTTTACGAAGGGATTATCGTTATGTCCGCATGTAAAATAATTCTTGCAAGAAATGAACATTTGACGAACTGGACTGGCTATTAAGCCCTCGCACGGTCGGCCCTGGCCCAAAAGGAATATTTAAAAAAAAACCTTATTTTTATATTTGCGGCTTTCAAAAACGTTTTTAAGACCAAAAGGTAACTTAAACATTGTAAAGCACGTCGGATAAAATGTTTCTGTCATATAATTGTGTAAGGCATATTTTAGCGGTAATTACTAGATAAAAAAAAAAAATTGGCTATTCTAACTTCCCAAGTTTAATCTAGGTGCTCTCGTAGGCCACGTTTAATATTCAAATAAATTTCATTGGTCGGGATTTCATAATGTGTTATATGAAATTATCTTGAAAATAATTGCGGGAAAGGGCTGTTAAAGTCCGAGAAGAAAACTCTTTTTCTTTTTGCGGAAACGTGAACGAAGGAACGTGCTACAAATAAAGACCTGCGATTGTTTGTCAATAACTCAAATTTACAAAATAGTAAAATATAACTAATGATCAATGTCAAAATTATTGGAAGTTTTGTGATCATGACATCACCTATGTTATGTAGTATAATTACTCGAATTTGTCAATTATACCACATCTTCTTATTTGTATATTAATCATGTCAAAATACGAAAATGGAAATGTAGTGAAGTATTGTGTCCATGCATGACGATATCAAAGTCGCGTACATATACGAAGAGAAGATGTGATAAAGACGTAAAAGAGACAGCAACTCAACCACACAACATACAAGAATGTGTACAGTTAGCTCTTGTGTGCATCCTTTCCTTAGGATTTGACTTTAAAAGATATTACTACTTTTGCCTGAACATACCGGAATTGTACTATTTTCTCGGAAAAGTAAGGTATTTATTTCCGGAAGCGTAGACTTTAATTGTGGAAACGTATTCTTTTTCCCGGGAAAGTAATGACAAATTTTATATGAGCAGTATATTTGTTTCAATGTCAGTATATAAAGCATTAACTAGTGTTAATGTCTATGGGTGTATTAGTTACAGTTGCATACTAATTGAGAGATCGTCCTTTTTGATGTTCTCTGTGTGGAAATTATTCTTCCTTCAGCATGCATCTTTACTTTGTTCCTCTAATGAGATCCTCATTTACCCTTACATTATAATAGTTTGTGGACCCGTATGTATTTAGGAAATGGCACTCTCCGTGTATCGTACGTAAAAAAAAACAACTTTCGTATATTTTACGTTTCAGAGTCCTACATGTATGTTGAATTTTACTCAGAACTTAGAAAGTTGATATCAGCGCGGGTTATGCTTAAAGTTAACCTTTTATTCTATTTGTCAGATAACCTACTTGTTTTTATGTAGGATTGCTGTCTGATTGACGAATAGCCGTAATTTTATCTCTATATTTTTATTTTTTTTTAGGGATGCATCCAATTGCACCTTTTCATTTGAAATATATTTCCGTGACGTAACCTCAAAAGATTAGTCACTTCAATAAAAAATAATGTAAGCGAAAATGAAACCTCTTCTCGCATGTTGCACTTTGTGTAATTGTTCTCTTCGACAAAATTAAATATAAAGAAGCCACAATTTGGTTCCTAAATGGATATTGTTTAAAACCAGGGGCCTAAAGCTAGGCAAAGCCTATCTCTTGATAAAGTTTCTTAAATTCGGCAAATTTTAGAGACCGACCGTGCGAGGGCTCAGTCTGTATAGCCATTCAAGGTCGTTAAAACTTTGATCATCCTTGTAAAGATTTTTTGAAAATACGATGGTTGATGCCTTTTTCGAAACTAAAACATGATCAAATATAATTGGTGGCCTTCTGTTTTCATGTTGTTGTCTCGTTTACATATTCCCCATTTCCATGCTTAATTTTAGATAAAGTAAAAAATTATGATAAACAAATGTATTCTTGTTGTCAGATCAAAATACATTTAACAAGCCAGTGCGATAAAATTCCATTCGTTACTATTACGTAAAATATATATCACGATATCTCAGTAGCATGGGTTCGAATCCCGGCGAGGGAAGAACAAAAAAATTGCGAAAGCAAATTTACAGATCTAACATTGTTGGGTTGATGTTTAGACGAGTTGTATATATATATATATATATATATAAGTTCTGTGTCCAAGTGAGAAATAACTACATGTGGTTTGTATATCAGGGGAGAATTGACAACGGGTGGTATGTATACTAAAATGTTTATCGTCTTCCATTATACATGACGTTGTGGATGAAAATTATGGACAAAAGAATAAAGAAAACAGAAAATAACCAGACAAATACATAGAAAAGAAAATGATGAGGTTCTAGAATACATGGAATAAAGAATGATCGGCAAAAGGTATAACGAATAGAAAAAATTGCCTAAAATTATAGAATACAGAAATAATGAATCCCGATTCAGACCCTCACAATCTGACGATGACATTTAGCTTTAGGGCAATTATGGGCAAACGACCAACAACACTGTTTTTTTTTTATGAAAGTTCACATACAAGCTAATTTTAACAAAATCAACTTGAATATGTAATAAAAACTATATCTATATCTTCATGTGTTGAATTTTAAAGATAAACGGGTTTGAAGTTTTCGACATTTACTAAAAATTTCGGTTTCTTGAACATTTCTGTCTCCTTAAATTTTGTTTCAAAAGATAAACGTATGCGGATTTCGGTAAAGAGATAAGGAATATCTTCGTTACAAAATTAGGCTCTACATTTGTGTAACAATCCTTATCAAAAATCCTTTTTGTTAAAGAAATAAATTGATTTTAGAAGAAAAAAAACGGCATTTTTGTTGTTTATTTATCTAGTTGAAAAAAGTCGGTTATTTCTTCATAAAAGTTGGAACGAATAATCTTCATCAGAGACATATAGTAATTGTATGGGTGTATAAAGTTTCCGCATTTTTAGCAAAAACCCAGTTCACGTTTCCACATTTTCGTGCATTACTTTTCCGAAATAAATAGATACCACTTTTCAGCATTTTTACCTGTATTTCACCTGTAAAAAATGGTAATAATGATATATCGGTATAAGACTTTATTATCAAATATGGTCATCTCCTCCCAACACAGATACCAAAAGAACCACAACTGGGCCGGAATCGTTTCTCCCAGTTCTATCCATGTCACACAATTATATTTATTTTTATGGACGTTTTGCAGAAGATCCAAACAACAACTTACATCAAAATTCGGTCTTTATCAGCAATAGCATCCGTTCGTAAAAATGATCGCGAACGTGCTGAATTCGTATCCGAACAGTTTGTCAAGTATGGTAGAGAATAGAATACGAGGTTGACTTTATAAAGTCAGTTGGCTACAAGTTTACCGCTTTAAACTGTGCTACATGTACTGTATAATAGTATACTGACGCTTAAAATATATATATAAACTTTTAGTGCTGAACATTGACTTTTAATTGATATATGACCATGTGTGATTTTTATCATTTTAAGTTGATACATTTGTAGTTTCATTGTAGTCATAAAGACTTATCCTGCTCGAAGTCCTACTTCCACCCAACTGGTGAGTAAAAAAAGGGGGGGGATACATTAAAGATTTAAATGCGGAAACGTAAATAACCTTTAATAAAATCAATGCAAAAACAATGCGGAAAAGAGTACTATAAAAATGCGGAAACGTAAGAATTTTAATGCGGAAACGTAGTGCCACAATGCGGAAACGTAAAACGCCAAATTGTATTATATGTCTCTGTCTTCATACAGTATCATGCCAAACGCCATTTTGAAAAAGAGGGGGTCCATGTTCTCGTTTTTAAGCTAATGGTTAAATCTCGAAAAGATGCATTTTTTCCCGATATTTCACAGTTTGACGTCGCGAAAAATATCATTTTACGGAAGCAAATAATCAATTAATGTGTCGATAAAAAGAACGAATTCTACAATATATAAAATTCTGTCAAAAATCATTTCCTGGGTCAATATTATAAAGTTCATCCGAAAAAGTGATAAAACTGATAATAACATACTAATTCAATTTCATGCAATTAGGTTTTAATGCTAAAAGTTTTAGAAGAAAGAGTTAAATGTCTTCTTTAAAATATTTAGATTAATTCTGCGAAAACATCAGAGAGAGACAAAACAAAAATGCATGCAACCAATTGAATAAAATGGAGAATGGAAATAGGAAATGTGTCCGACAACAATCCGACCAGAGAGCAGAAAAGGTATATAAGGCACAACATTTGCACTAAATTGAGTTACCTTGTTTTGTAACCCCCATTGACATAATGGTTACATTGGCTACAATGGTTACACTCATACAAACTATCATAAATCATATTATTCAGAAATTCTTTTTGGGGATCATTAATGTACGTCCAGTGGCATACATATAACATGCATGTCGGAACAGGAAAATTGACATAATTTAAGGTACTATTAGAACCATGTTCACATTATTATACATTAGACATATGTCTCTGATTATACCCAACAATTGTGATGATGACGAATTTCTTAAACTGTTCGAAATAATCTAATCGAAAGATATATCTGTAATTTTACTTTGTCCATAACTTCGACGAACCAAATTAAAGCGAGTAATACTTCGACCTGTTTTAAAATCAGATTGGTTTTGAATGTTTCTCTCATATATTCAATATGTATATACATGTATATATTCTTAATTGAGACTATCTATTATTATTATAGTTCCATAACATTCTTTCAAGCCGTATAAACCAATGATCGACAAGTGCGTACATTTTGTGAAATCATATATAATGTGTATGTTTCAAATGTCCATATCTATTGACAACGAGTATATACCCTTGGAAAATATGTAAATAGATTTTTATTTTATCAGATCTTTTTTGGGGAATTATTAAGATTTTCATAAATATCAATCTTAACACCAGAAACGTTATTTATAAACAAACGTATAAGTAATGACTATAGTATATCACTATCGGACACGCAAGACAAAGATGTATATTACACCTGATATTTTCAAAATGGAAAGTTACAAGTTATCGGCCGTGTACACTGATCAATACCCTCAGAGGTCAAGTGATGCACCAACTTGCTTTATGTAATTGTGTAATAAGAGTTTTAAAGTCCGACAGGAAATCGATTGAATACCTGGACGTGTCACCTCACAATACATCTGGGAACAATTTCTTCAGCCATGCTGGTGATCAGATGAGGGAAGATCCGAATTTATTTAAAGAAGTTTACAAAACCGTTTTACATAGAGAAATTATGAACAAACTAGACTTTCGAAAACATTTCTACACGGAACACTTCTTTATGACTTTGAACTTTGACTTTTTAACTAATTTCCATTAATATGACTTTTTTCAAAAACTTAATAAAAATTAGTTTCAAAACGATTCCTTAGTTTAAAATTTAAAAAAATATGTTATTATTTTAATTTGGCACGCGCTCGTCTTTGTGTAATGTCTAATCACCTTGTTAATTGATCCAATAAACCTTTAAGAAATAACTTCAAACTAAAAAAAAATAATTCTTGTGTTTTCGTAATTAGAAGAGATAAAGAGGTATTGATCTTAAAGTCATATGAAACCTCAAATTAAAAAAAATATGCATATGTTTTTTATAACAAAATGGATAGTTGTCATTATTAAAGTTATGTACAAGTGTTATACAAGTGCTCAATATCCATGCTTCTTTGTTGATTGATTTGTTTGACAAACAACATCAGATAATAAAATATCTTGTGGAAAAACTACATTTGACGGTACGTTTATTTTTTATTCATAACACTATCCCATCATGGGCTTGGTCCAGTTAAAGGAGCTTAGTGCACAAAGGCGGCCTATGTGGTGTTTAGAAGCTCTCGTTAATTCAGTCTCCTAATTTAAAGGCTCCAAGGCAGCACATTCGTAGAAATACCGCAAAGGACCTCCTTCGTACACTAAGAAGAAAAATGTGCACTAAGAACCTGATGGAATGATACAACTTTCACAAAGGACATGGCATATAGAAATAGACTTTGTAAAAATACATTATTTTAAATTTTATGATCATATCTTTTGTGAGGAGGGGGGGGGGGGGGGGGGGGGGGGGGGGGGGTCGGAGGGGTCCTGATCCCGAAATCCCGGGCTTAAAAACATGAAATCCCGAAGTCCCGAATTTAAAAAAAGTTAAATCCCGACATCCCGAAATTCGAAAAACCTTGACCGTTTAGAATCCACTTTGTATACTGATTAAACATGTAAAATTGAAGATGAGAAACATATTATATTAGACTGTCCTTTATATGCAGATTTACGTGAAAGTTTATTTTATGAAGTTAAAAGAAGTAATGGTGATTTTAATATTTTATCTGATGATGATAAGTTTATACATCTTTTTAAAAGTACTGTTTTTTGGTGTGGTTGACAAGACCTGCTGTAATATTCTAAGTAGAAGAAATTGTTTTTTTATATGCTTGATAGATAGTGATGTTTTTGCAGACCTGAAATATCTTATAAACATGATAAATGCAGTTATATGGTGCTTTTTGTATTTCTGTCTGTTATATTTTTTACTTCTATGTAATATCGTATTTTCTACTCTTATTTTTAGCTCATTTTGCGTCCGTCGTCGTTAGCTTTTACAAAAAATCTTCTCCTCTGAAATCACTGGGCCAAATTTTAGTTATAGAACGGTAATTTTGTTCAACCGAAATACTTTTAATGGGTACACATACTAGATTTACTAAGGATAAGATTATAAGAGTTTTATTTAGGAGCAAGAATATATGGTTTACATTATTTTTTTAAATGCATCAGTGTTATATTAATAACATAATTAAATTTTATAATTATCAAAATACACATATGGCGGAGAATGACAATAAAACACAATGACATCCGTAATAAAGGTAACTTTCATAGAAAACAATTTAATATGATTATTCTCTTTTTGAAAATAATATTGATCTCTTGAAGTCTTTCTATATCACTTCTATAATCGGGTTTTGAAGAATATGTTTTACTCTCAAATGTCTTTCAAGGTATAATGATAGTATGTAAACTATAGAGTTGTAAATGTTGAAATGAAATCTCAGAAGCATTTTTTTTCTCAATTTCTATCTCAAAACAGGTTTCTTTAAAAAAAAAAAAGTTTACTAAAGCAATGTCCTTCAAAACAAAATAAAACAAAGGCAAAGTAAACATAAAATTCAGTTTTTAATTTTTCTTTCATCATCTTCAAATTATAACATCCTAAACCGTTAGGTTTATTCAACAAGTATCATTAATTAATTAATTAGTAACGATCAAAAGACGATTGTTATTTGGATATGGTTGATTGAACTTAATATTTGGGAATTTGCAATAAGCCGTTGGTCACGTACCGAGTGGCACGCGCTGATTAAAAAGTCATTTTACTTCAAAATTACAATATCTATTGATACCAAACTTTATATTTATGAGTTATATACTTAATATATCCATGTTCTTTGTGATCTTAAAACATCGTTTTTGTGTCCTTAGTGCACTAAGAAGTCCTTTGCGGTATTTCTACACACCGTTTCATTTTAAAGATACTATATAATATGTTTTCGCATTGTTTGCACATTGAACACAAACAAATCTAAAAAAATAAGGAGATGTGGTATAATCTCTCGCCAAGAGACCAAATAACACAGAAATTAACAACTAAGCGTTTTTTGCCTTTTTACTATGACGTTGCGCACGATGTATGTACCAATTCCATTTTGCTATAGATTAGCATAAAAATAAATACGTAGACTGGTCAGTTCGATAAAAATATAGTAATTTCTGATTGAATTCATTCCATTAGACTTGAAATTAAAGAAAAAAAGGAATCGAAATTTAAAATACCAGGAATTATAACACTTAATTATCTCATTTTTACGCAAAAACGTAATGTCCAACGTTTCATTTTATGTGCAAAAGATCAGAGATCCGTTTCTCTCCTACGGTATTTTTTCTCTGATCATCGTAAAACTTCACAATAATATTGCTATTGTTATAATTATTCGCGTGTTAAAGCAAAATCAATATCACTGAAACCGTAATCCGGAAAATGTTATTTTTGTAAACGGTCTGAAAAATGTCCAACCGTATGCAAAGTAAGTATATTTCGGGTTTGTGCATTTATACCGTGAAATTGAAAAAGCCGAGAGAAAAAATATTTATTATATTTTGAAAGTTTTTTTACTTTTCTCCTGGTTCATGATATTTTTTTGCCGGAAACCATGCGTATAGTTTCTATTGCAATGACTTCATAAAGTATAGCCATCTTGTCCCAACGAAAAAAACGCTGTATTTTCTTTAAAATTGAGGTTTTAACCAGCTGTCTATCAAATAAGCATAGTTAGATCATAAAAAATAAAACTTGGCGGTAAAGGTTTTTCTGTTTTTCTTCTTAAACAACATAGTGTTTAATATTTTTTCGTTAGGCAACAAGGTTTTTAGATCGTTTCAAAAAGTATAGCCGTTTTGTCCCAACGTTCGCAAAACGTAATTGATGTCATGCTCTGGTTTTTAATTTTATGTCGTAATTATTTGTTTCCAGTTTAATTCGAATGAAAATAAAAATACATGTATAAATTACAATACAACCAATGTATGAGAAAGGAATAGTTTAAGTTTAAATTCAAATGTTGACCAAATGAGATCAATATAAAAAAAATATCGTGATCTTAGGGTTTTTTTTTTATAGCATATTTGTTTTATATAAGGAACATTGTCTATCTGCAAGTTTTAAATCGTCAAAAGTAACATGTATATTTTTTTGTTAATAAAATAAAATAGAGAAAACCCATTGCTGGCAATTATAACAAACAAAGGATATGCCACAAAAATACGGAAATGAGAAAATTTAAAACATGAGTCCCGAATGTTTAACTTCCTAAATATTTTGCGACAAAGAAAGCATCGGGAAATGATAAAATATAGAAAGGAAACGGAAACGGAAACGGGAAGAAATGCAACAAAAGGAATAAATATGCAAAAAATAGGAGAATATGAATTCAAAATCTAATTTATATTAAAAATAAATCTGTGTAAATTTGGACATTATTGTATCGGATTCATTAATGCGAACTGCTGCCGAAAGGAAAATTATCAATTATGGCCTGGAAAGACTGACAACTCCTGTAAATGAATTTCATTAAAAAATATCTATACGACCACTTTGAGTTTTATTTGTAAATTTATGCATTTTTTCAGACAAACCGAAAATCGGTTACCAAATTCACAACAGTAAATTGACATCATCAATAATATGCTTGAACGCCTGAAACTTTCTTTGAAATCGTCGAAATCGCCTTATTTTGAGGAACGTCGTGAAACGCTAAGCAGTACCAACATCGTGCGCAACGTCTATACATCTGACGGTAACTTTTAGCTTTAGGGCACTGAATTTAGTGACCAGAGAGATGACATATAACCTTCTGTAGAAAAATCATTTGAAAGGTAAATATTATTAGGGTCATCCGGAAAGTTGATGAAAATACTTTAGATACACAATGTATTTCTTTTTAATTTATGCAATTCAATTTTGATACTACAAGTTTTTAAATCAGTAATATCTTACGATTCAAATTAGCGTTAGGCAAACTATAAGCAATGTGTCAGTATTTCAATTAGTTATAAGTCCTAATGAGTGACATTGGCCTGAACTGAGCTGTGATACTTCTTACTTAGTTTGATTTTTAGATGATCTGTTATAATACTTAAAGTGTTTTTGACATTTGAAATAATAATAATTCGAACTTAACTATTCATTTTCTTACTAGCGTCAACAACTGGTAATTGCCAAATTTGTTGGTAATTCGTAGTAAAATTAGAAGATACGGGGATGTCGTGTGACTCGTGTCTGTGGATTGGATATTAGGAAGTGATAATGAAATGATATCTTCCTGGGCCTATACCATGTTATATACACGTGATTTGCGTTATCGTTATATCCGAGACAGTCCATGAAAAAAGGTACAAAAAGTCTCGTTGAACTTTACAGATTACGATATCAAAGTTCGATAAAATATTTTCAAATAAACAGCTGCGCCATGAGCGCATGATACGCCCGTCGTCTTGTGTGTGAATTGTTATTCAATAATCGTAAATAGTTTCTGACATACGGCCTGACATGCGAAAACCCCCTTGATACGGTGCTTTTTGTCCGCAATTTGCCTTTTGTCCGCATTTGCTTTTTGTCCGATAATTTTGCTTTTTGTCCGACACTTTTGCTTTTTGTCCGTTGCTTTTTGTCCGTTTTGCATTTTGTCCGATAATTTTGCTTTTTGTCCGACACTTTTGCTTTTTGTCCGTTGCTTTATGTCCGTTTTGCTTTTTGTCCGATAATTTTGCTTATTGTCCGACACTTTTGCTTTTTGTCCGTTGCTTTTTGTCCGTTTTTCTTTTTTAGCTCACCTGGCCCAGAGGGCTAAGTGAGCTTTTCTCATCACTTTGTATTCGTCGTCGTCGTTAACTTTTACAAAAATCTTCTCCTCTGAAACTACTTGCAAAATTAAAGCAAATATGGCCAAAATCATCCTTAGGGAATCTAGTTTCAAAAAAGTATCCGATGACCCCGCCAAATAATCAAGATGGCCGCCATGTCTAAAAATTGAACATTGGGGAAAAATGTTGATTTTGGCTTATATCTCTGAAACTAAAGCATTTTGAGCCAATCTGACAAGGGGTAAAAATGTTCATCAGGTCAAGGTATATCTGCTCGAAATTTTTCAGACACATCAGACAACGCGTTTTTGGGTTGCTGCCCCCATTCAATCACCAATTAATATACCTTAGGTAAGGCAGCAAACCAGTTGGTACAGCCTAGTAGTTTGTTTCCCTTTTGCCAGAGGTGCTTTTTAAATTAATTTCAAAATTTTTTATTTGAAGTTGACAATGTGTTACTTTTTAACTTTCCATTTAAAGTTTTTGATATGATGTATACAAATATTAACTTTTACGAATTTTACTTTTTATAGAGATTTATGTAGAGGTTATCAGATTTTTTTGGGACCCCGTATCACAAGAAGATAAAAAGGAGAAATTTTTAATTTTATTACCTTGTGGGATTTTGTAGATTACTCCTACCGGTATCAAAAAAGTACTTGCATATACTAGGTAAAACATTTAAGCTAAAGTGAATGAACTTTCAAGTATATTTAACATTAATCTGGTCATTCAAAAATTAAATAGTTTCTCTTTAATGGCATACAATACAGTTTCGATCCATGATGTTTTTTTTCACAAAAATTTGCATACAAGCTATAGCTTTTCACCTAAGCAATTCAATTATGCAATAAAAATATACCTTCATGTGCTACTTTAAGAGATAAAAGGGGTCAAAATTTCGGTTTTTTGGACATTTCTATCCTTTTGATAGACACACCTAACTTTTTTATTTCAACAGATAAACACAAGCGGATTTTTGTTAAAAAATTATGAAAATCTTCTTTACTCATCTCTTAGTATCTCAGTCAACAATTCTTTGAAAATAGTTAATGTTTATCTTGGTTTCGGAATCTTAGGAAAAACGATATTTTTGCGGTATATTTATCAAATTTAAAAAAAAATCAATGTTGACTTTTTCATTAAAATTGGTACAAATAATCTTCATACGTAATCAAACATAATGAAATTTAAAAAAAGGGGGGCCCATGTACTCGTTTTCATGTTAAATCAGTTTAAATTACACAAAAAAAACCAGTCATTTCTTGATATGTCATAGTTTGACCTCGCGAAAATTACATTTTACGTTAGCAACGCCATTACCTCCCCTGTAATTGTATTGTATGCCCTTAATGGCAGAGGGTAGTCGTGAAGGTACGGATTACTTGTACAATTCATTCAAACATATATAACATTTTAAACAATAAGAGGAATTTGTATGTTTAAGAACACATATTAATGTCATATAATTTTTACAATTCTTTTCTTACCAATTTGACTATACGTTTTGACTTTTAAGGAAAGATACCTCTGAAGGTGGTACAAAAGACACTTTTCAAAATGTATTTACCGTGTTTTTACACATCAGGAAGATGTATTTTTCTTTAATTAAAACTTTTTTATCAGAATCTTTTATTTCTTATGTTTTGTATTTTAATCTATACATGCAAATACCGTATAGCGAAAAGTTTAACTTCTTATTGACTAAAAATATCAGAAGACATCAGAAATTTCATGCCAATCCAATGGTTTCGTGTAAAACTAGTGTGGTATATTTGTACATTAGATGACTATCCAGTAAAGCCAATAATCAAAAATGTGATCATTATAAACCAGTTTTCGCTCGGCTTTTAACAGTGAATAAATCCCATACCACAGAAAAAAGCTCGCTCAAGCCCGGGAATGATCGATATTTAACGCTAATGGCATTTTCTGAATTTGCAACCACGAGTTCGTTAGTGTATGCATGCAAATCGTAACAATACTTGTATCTTAAACTGAAATTAATTATTAATAATTATGCCTCGATACAAAAAAGATGTAAAATTGACATTTCAGAGCAATTATTTATTTTAAGTCCTTCAACTTTGGCAAAAATTTCTTAATCTGAACGAAATTGAAGGATGCTATGCATTTTCTCAGGATAAAACCATACATAATGTTTCAAGCTTACAGATAGATAAGGAAAATGGAAAATCTAAGGTTTCAAGCAGAAATGTTCCATCTAAAGAGGGAGGCGAAGGATACCAAGGAGGCATTGAAACTCAGAAGTCGAAAATGAACTGACAACGCCATGACTAAAAAAGAAAAAAACAAACACACAAACAAACAATTAAAGTACAAAAAACATAACATACTGAGCAAAACTGAGGTGATCTCAGGTGCTCAGGAAGGGTAACATGTATAACCCCGCCACATTCTGTATGTATGTTTTCTGTCCCAAGTCAGGAGCCTGTAATTCAGTGGTTGGTGTTTGTTGCTGTTGTTTTTCGTTAATTTTTTTGTATAATAATTAGGCCGTTAGTTTTTCGTTTGAATTGTTTTACATTTCTGATTTCGGGGCCTTTTTAGCTGATTATGCGGTATGGGCTTTGCTCATTGATGAAGGCCGTACGGTGACCTATAGCTGTTAATTTCTGTGTCATTTGGTCTCATGTGGAGAGTTGTCTCATTGGCAATCATACCACATCTTCTTTTTTTTAAAAGCAGTTCCTGCTACACACGTGGCACTCATCGTGCTGCTCGTGTTAGTACAAAGCCGGTAACAAGTCTAATTCGGTAGGCCACATTCAGGGAAAACGGGACGGGCTTGTAGTTAAGACATTTGAAACCTATCCACTATCATCTGTGAAACAGATATTCCATAACGGTCAACCAATTCGTGATGGCGTCCGTAAAACTTACGAGGGGATGATTTCAACTTCACCACTTGGATTTCTTGGTTTAACAGCTTCTTTGTGAGCAACAACCCTCTGTCAAAGAAATCATGATTGGAAAATTGTTATTATTGTCGGCAAAATAGTCTTGAAGAAAATGGGTCAACAAAATAAGTCAAGTTTACCGATTAGTAAAAGTATCTGAAAAACTTGACTATAACAATATTGATCAAGGTCAAACAGACGTCTGATGTTCAGTCGTTTGTTGATGTGGTTCATAAAGTGTTTCTCGTTTCTCGTTTTTTATATAGATTAGACCGTTGGTTTTCCCCTTTGAATGGTTTTACACATGCCATTTTTGGGGCCCTTTATAGCTTGCTGTTTGGTGTGAGTCAAGGCTCCGTGTTGAAGACTTGTACTTTGACCTATAATGGTTTACTTTTACAAACTGTGACTTGGATGAGAGAGTTGTCTCATTAGCACTCATACCACATCTTCTTATATCTATTCTGACGCTATCTTTTTGGTTTTTAGGTTTATGCAATATAAATGATGCCGACGATTTTCACGTTTTTGATTGTCTATGAGGTGAAGCGTTGAGTGTCGTACGGTGTCATGTAGTCTCTATCACCAAATACATTTGGTCTCTTGTAGAGAGGGGTTTCTTCGGCAATCTTACCAATTATTCTAAGTTCCATTTTTTTTAAATCGACCGTCACTGATGAATCCTTTGTAGGGAAACGCGAGTTTGGAGAATACAGTTATACATCTGCATGGTATCTTTCATGAATGTTTTAATTATTATCCGAGATACAGACCTATAACCACCAATACTTAAAATTGACCAAGGAACTATGAAACTGAGGTCAAGGTCAGATTGCCTCTTCTTGTCGGATATGTAAATCATACATAAATTAAATCTAGCCTATGTCGAGAACTCATGATTGATCGATGAATGACGAAAGTAAGGACAGTGTCAGTTTACATGCAATTAGACATCTATATATTGCAATCATCCAATACAACCAATATTGTCCAACTATTGGTTATTATCCAAGATACCACACTCATTAAGACAAACAAATAAACTATAAAAATGTATTAAATTTCAAACATACTATTTGCGAATAGTATGTTCACATTACAATCATTTCAGAAAATATACTTGGTCTACAATGAGTTTATTAAAAAAAAACCCACCAAAATCTCATGAAAAATAAGCACATGAAAATAAGGTCAATGTTAGATGAACCCCGTTCAATATTCTAGTAGAAATAACAAGCCCTGCATACGCTACTTGTAGTTGACCCATTGCTTAAAAACCATCAGATAAAAAACAAAAACATAAAAATATAACATTGACAAAAGGTTAGTTGAAACCTACCGGTCGGACATGTGCACCCTACAATCAGCCTATACACAAACGAAACAACGAAAAATAAATCAAGGACAATTGAAAATGATGTCATTGAAACATAAAGCTTTAGTATGCAAAATTTGAAGCATTCGGATCTTCCTCACATCTGAAATAAAAGAAATATATACCAATATATAAATAACACATAGCTGAGAGGGTGATAGAGCAGATTGTTACCCCGAGAAAACATTGTCAACTGAGGCGAAGCCAAGGTTGACAATGTCTTTTCGAGGGGTAACAATCTGCTCTATCACCCTCTCAGATATGTGTTATTTAATTTATTATACTGAATATTTTGTTATAACTGTCGATTAAATTTCAAATTCAAAGCAATAAACTATGACGTCTTGTACATAACAACCATCCGTATTTGCCATAGGATAGAGTCGTATATAATAAAGCGCACACTTGATCAAGCGTCTCCGTGAAGGGTAATAGAGTATTTGCCATAGGATAAAGTCGTATTTAATAAAGCACACACTTGATCAAGCGTCTCCATGAAGGGTAATAGAGTAAATTAACACCCTCGTATTAGCCTATCAAAATATGGCATTTTAACGTGAAGTATAATAAAAGGTAATGACGTCGGACTTGCATACCCATATTTTGCATTATCACGGGTGTCATTCGGTTTATCGAGAGAAATGATCGTGAAAGAATACCTAACGGTAGTCAAGCATTGCGATCGGATCGTGAAAGATCTTGTATCGGATCGTGAATGTAATTTATTGAAATTTTACTTCAAAATCTTTAAAAAATCTGTTGTATTTTCAAAACACGGAACAAATCCGGAAAAAAAATTATGGCTGTCAAAATGATTCAACTTGCTCAATATTACTACATATGCAATAAGATAAATAAAATATGCAGTACTTTAGGAGAAAACACAAAAGGCGCAACACAAGTCTATGGGATTTATTAAAATAGGAACACGTTTTGTACCTATAATGACTACATTCCAATATACAATGATATATTTGAAACTGAATCTTTGGTGTGACCGATAATACAATAAGATGAAAGTATTTTTTTGCTTAAAACCCTTCATTTTGTTTTCAAAAACACTGAATTTTGTTGATTTTTCATAAAAATTTATCGTGAAAGATCGGGCAACGCATTATCTCGAATCCTCGATCGTGAAAGACAATGGGTGACCAGAGAGACGCAGGACTTTTTTGATTTTTTTACCTGTAACACTAAAGGACATTTGCACTTTTAACTGAACAAAATTGACAAAACATTTGCGCTTTTTAACTATAAAGTTGTATACCTGTAATCTTCAGAAAATTTCCCAAGTCATGGAAAGATGTTCACACATTCTTTAAAAGTTCATCCGAACAAACGAGAAATTCAGAAAAAAATAATCGGGTAAACCAGACTTATTATAAAGAATATAGTATACGTTTTTTGAAGGCTTATTAGATTTTTAATTTCTGTTTATGTTTGCGTGCAGCCTTTGCTTACATTTTCGAACATTTCAGAGTGAAGTGAATAATTTGATTCAGTTTGTAAAATTACACCAAGACACACACATGGAGTTTCGTTTGTCAGAAACAAATTAGGGGGGAGGGTGGTGTACGACGGAATTACATTCCGAATAGACAAAACACTTAAGTCAGGGGATATTTCATAGAGATGCATTGTAAATAATTGCAAAGGTATTTCGCCGAATTCCCATTTTCCTTCAATTCTTTGGGAATCCAGCAGAATCCAAGCGTACTACGTATAGTTTTGAGCATGTTACGACGTGAGAAATAAGTACTTTTAATCTTAAAATATAATATTTTCTGCCTTTTCATCTGTATATTGTTCCAGGACTAAGTGCGTGTGCGTAATAAAACGGACTTATCATGATCGAAAACAATAGTTCAATTAATAAATAAGTATATGTATCTACCTTATTTACCAGAGTTTATCTCTAAAAGAATGCACGCAAATGTAATCAAAAGCTGTGCGCAAACGTGATGATTTTTTTCGCGCAAATGTAATGGTTATGTGTGCAATGTAATGCATGAGTTTCTCGGTAGACGGTAAACGATAGAAAAAACAAAACTTTTATGGATGGACAAAAGCATGATGGGGAAAGGTTGAAGCTTTAAGCTGTATATAAATGTATGAATGTTTTGTGTTTTGTGTGTTTTTTTTTTTTTTTTTTTTATATTTAATGCTTTTTATGTTGTTTAGAAAGCGCAAATGTCCTATTGAACAAGTGCAAATGTCCTTTTTTAAAAGTGCAAATGTCCTGTCAAAAAGCGCAAACGTCCCGCGCCGGACCAGACTTTTAAAATACTCAGAAAACAATAATTATATTTCTTTTACCACTTGATATACCTGCAACTAGCTGAAGCGTGTAATTATTTTGATAAGAATGGACATTAATGCTTTCATTTTGTTTCACTTTTTTTCAATTCAACACTTTTCCTTCAAAGTTATTAAAATAACTAAAAACGTGTCTAGATAAGTAGATCTCCAAGATAAAAGGACCTGCAGAAGCGTAAAATAAAAGTATATATGTATCTGTAATGCTTAATGCATCCGCCCTGGAAAAATATGCATGTGTACGTTATTTTTTTTGTTTTTTTTTTGTGTGTGTATGAGAAAGTATTTTGATACGTTTCCAGATAAATATTGCCGGAATGGCTTTGAGTGGGATTCCGTCTATGGGAACGATTCACAATGCGGGGTACTAGCTCTTTATTCACACACAAGTCGGCAGTTCAATACAATAAACATAAACAAATTGGTAAAGTCCAAATTCATTTAATAAAGTCCAAATATAAAATATCAGTGTTACAAATTAGTTATTTTAAGCCAAAAACAATATATATGATTGCGATGGAAAATCCGAACGCAGTTCATGTGCTCTCGTTGGCATATCCAAACGGAGTCCCTTAATAAAAAATTATCTTTCTTTAAATACCAAATAGCGTTGCTAACAACAAAGTTAGTAACGGTCATTTTGTCAACAGAAATTAGATAACAGATTGATTCCGTTTATCAAAGAGAAATTATTTACATGCTTGTGTATTGAATTAAACATAATTGATCAAATAGAAATATTGAATAACTGTAAGATTTCAGTTCAATCTTGACCATAAGTATTGACAAATATAAATTTATAATCTAACATGTTTCAGGTGTAAACAAATATTTCGGACATTTAAATTCATTATGAATTTCGAGATCACTACTATTGTATAAATTAAATATGCCTGGTGCATAAGAAATGTACACGTTAATAAACTGTAATAGAAATCAACATATTTAGATAGTTTTGAATATAAAATTTAGTACAAAAATAATGTGTGACAACTGTAAGAGATGATACCTTCAGTAATAAGGAGTATCGTTCATGCGTACATCGTATGACAATATTGGCTAATTATTGTTTACTTCGTGGCTGCGCTGACATAAACTAAAAAGGTACCAAGAAAACATTATTTATACTCGATTGTTTGATCAGTCTGTTCACAATACTATATATCATTGTACCAACTTAGTGGGGGAAATTACCAATCAACGTACCTCGCGATCGATTGTGCATGATGCCCAGCTTGAACTGTTATTTAGCAAATTAGGTTCTATTCTCAATCTTAAATTTGTATAAGAAATCAAAACTTATGAGGACGGAAAATAGGACTGATATTGTTATAAGGCACCTAGTCGGTTTGGTATTATAAGATAATCAGATCCAGTGGCTTTAAATGATTCACCAACAAAAGAGAACCGGAATGAGTCATGCAAATCCAATATTTGCTATACCAATTAGAAATATAAATTACCATATAATCAAATAATGAGTGGAACGTTATCGTAGCATCAGATCTTTCACGATCCTTTTCACGATCTTCAAAAAGCGGTTCACGATCTTCACGATCAAAAAAATCAGTTTTTTGTAAATATTTCCATTTTTTGCAAAATTTCTGATTAAACTAACACAAAATAACTGTTAGAACCATTTGAATCATTAAAATGGAATGACATTTGTCAAAGCAAAGTTGTTTAGTCATTCGAATTATGAAAAAAAATCTTGTTTGTTTACATATTTAATGTCATTGAAATGTCGAGGAGAAATCTGCCTTTTGTAGTTTTGTAAGAACGGTTTACTTTTAAACCTTGATTTTTCTCAGATACTGACCATTATGTTGAACCATTTGACAGACAGTTTTATTTTTTTGTAAATTTTTCCGTATAATTCATTATATCAGATTATTTATTGACCTTGCACATGTCTTCTCGATAAGATTGAATTCACGATCCTGTACAAAAGCTTCCGATCGTAATACTTGACCACCGTAAGGTATTCTTTCACGATCATATCTCTCGATAAACCGAATGACACCCGTGATTATGTTGCGCACTTCTCAGGCGAAACTAAATGTATGTCAAAATTATAAATGCTCATAATAACCATCTTCTAAAACTTTTCCAATGAATCATTTTAAACGTAAGTAAATTCAGAACATATTGATCATACTAGATGGAGATTTATTTCATTGGCACTCATACCACATCTTCTTATATCTAGTGAAAGAAACGAATATTTCATGTACAAATCATTTATAAAGTGAGTATGGTCTGTAAACTCCAAAAAGGGCATAGTGTTTCGAAGTTTAAAATGAAACCTGCAAAAAATATACACATTTTTATACCGGACATAAAGCAAAATCAGCGGACAAAAAGCAAAACGGACAACAAACAACGGACAAAAAGCAAAAGTGTCGGACAAAAAGCAAAATTATCGGACAAAAAGCAAAACGGACAAAAAGCAACGGACAAAAAGCAAAAGTGTCGGACAAAAAGAAAAATAATCGGACAAAAAGCAAAACGGACAAAAAGCAACGGACAAAAAGCAAAAGTGTCGGACAAAAAGCAAAATTATCGGACAAAAAGCAAAAGCGGACATAAAGCAAATTGCGGACAAAAAGCACCGTATCACCCCCTTTTTTACAAAAAACACAATATCTCAAAAATAAACTTTTGAATCAAAACCAAAAAGTATACAGATCTTTAGATTAATATAACTAAGAAGTGTGTAAAATCTTAAGCAATAATCATAAATCGTTTTTGAGATACAGCGCGACATGTGGAAAAACCCTTCCCCCTTTTTTTAACAAAATACTCAATATCTCTAAAAATAAAATTTTGAATCATCACCAAAAAGTATACAGATCTTAAGATTAACATAACTAAGAAGTGTGTAAAGTTTCAAGCAATAATCATAAATTGTTTTTGAGATACGGCGCGACATGTGAAAAAAAAACACACACCTGGTTTAGTTACTAAGTCCCGTAACTCAAAAAATTTTAATCTTATTTTCACCAAAAAGTATACAGATCGTTTGACTATCATAAGAAACAACTATGTTAAGTTTCATAAAATTTGGATAAGTCGTTCTGATGTTACGGTGCGACATGTTTACGCCGGACAGACAGACGGACGGACGGACGGACACCGGACATTTGTATACCACAATACGTCCCGTCAAAAATTGACGGGCGTATAAAAACTATTTCTATCAATTTCAACATTCATAAAATTTTGAATTTATGTAGTAATCGTAGATCAGCGGAATATAACGACTGAATTATTCGGGTTACACCACCTCTATATTCTGTTATCTAGTTTTTTTTTGCCTCGCTTCTTATTAACTTAGTTTCCTCATAATTCTCAAATCTGTAAACCCCATTCATATACTTATAAATGGTGGTCCCATTTATAGCCTCATACATGTAAATGATAATTGAAACAACTTGAAACAAAAAACACACAAATATTAGTGTATGCATGGGCTTTTAGAGAAATATTAGTCCCCGAATCTGTTAAAATGTAGATCTTAATAAGAATATAATAGCAGTTTATCTATGATTTTACATTTATTTTTAATAAAATGTCAATTCATTCTTTTCTGGATTTAAAGGGGGAGGCGGGTTGTGAAGAGAAGGATGGGCGGAGTTTTTTTTTTTTTTTTTTTTTTTTTTTACAAATTGTTTATTTCCTTTGAATATAAGGGACGAAAAAATACTTCATTTCGTTAAAAAAATCTTGTTTCATTGTATTAAAAATAAATAGATTAATTTGTTGCTGAATAATTTCACAAAAAAAGACAATTCGAAAAAAAAATATGAATATGTTTAACCTCGCCGCATTTTTGCGCCTGTCACAATTCAGGAGCCTCTGGCCTTTGTTAGTCTTGTATACTTTTAATTTTAGTTTCTTTTATATATTTCGGAGTTGAGTATGACGTCAATAATCCCCATATTCATTCCCAATTTCATTTACAAGAAAATTAAATGTGAGTACTATATTTTGGTATGAAGACATGTTCCATATATTAATACAGCATCAACATTCTTAAAACTAATGTTTAGGCACTTGCTGATTTTGTTTGATTTTGCCGAAAATCGGTGACCCGTAAGACACGTGTCAAAGAACATATCTGATAACACTATTATCTTGAAAAAATGAAAAAATA
Organism: Mytilus californianus; assembly: GCF_021869535.1. NCBI lineage: Eukaryota > Metazoa > Mollusca > Bivalvia > Mytilida > Mytilidae > Mytilus > Mytilus californianus. Next base: position 25,289,645 of record NW_026262668.1, read on the forward strand.
ATTATTTTGCATGAGAAAATAACCCTTTAGATATGTTTGCCATAAAAATACATTGGGACTTATTATTGTTTTTTTTTAATTCAACATCTATAGTTGAAAATCTTAGGTGTACATCGGTTAATTGAATAATAGAATATAGAAATTGTTTTATTTTTTTTTTCAATAAAATAAAATGTTCCCCCTTTCGAGATTTGTCATTACATAAGTGTGTGCTAAAGTTTGGAGACCGAGGACTAACAGACTACAAACAGCAAAAAGTGGATAAACATTTGATATGCATGAAAGAACGTTGGACACACAATACTGATTTCACTGAAAAATTTCAACGAGCACATGATACCCTATGAATTTATTTACATAATTGAACCCTTCTAAGGAATATAATTCTGGACAAAAACGAATTCAGTATATGTTAAATGGATAAACAAACAACAGCACTCATTGATGGATACACTTGCGGCTTAATTCATTTTTAAAGCACAATTTGAATGATTGATTAATGGTTGTTTAACGTCCAGTGGCAAACATTTCATACATGTTCAAGGCGAGAAGTCGTTTCAGAAATAGATTATGAATTATAAGGTATTCCAAAATGTTAAAATGTTATCATCGTTTATCAAAAGGAAATTTTCTTAGCTATTAGAATTGGTACGTCAATATTTTCTTACAAACTTATATCTTTTGCTTTAAAATTAACACATATAAGGTTCTGATCTTATTAAAACAATGTCACTTAAGTCTCGAGAATTATTCGTGTATTTGGGCTTTTGAACTCCGCTGCATTTGTTTGCATCTGCCCTAACCTGCTGTTTAGTGGTTGTTGTTTGATTATGTATTTCAAAAGTCGAATATATAGACCGTTAGTTTTTCCGTTTGAATGGTTCTACACTGGTCATTTTGGGGCACCGTATAGCTTGCTGTTCGGTGTTAGCCAAGACTTTGTGTTGAAGGCAGATGAGTAAAATTGTATAGTTTTACACGTATGAATTTAGTAATGACTAGCAGAGCACTATCAGACTCAAGACAAACAGTGTTCATGTATATTTGGTATCCGGTATACGAGTACGGGGCGCATTTAAAACTGTTTAAGCTAAACGAAATTTTAATTTTCCAGGCGAATTAGACAAAAAAAAAAAAGATATGTTTTAATGTGAATTTTAAAAGTTCGGGACGGAATTGGTTCAATTAAATTTGCTTAACGTACCGTGGCAAATATTATTGCATATTCTCGACGAAATTACATTTTTGATCAGACGATACCTTCATAGAGATTAATGTTTGCGTACAATATCCATTGGCATTCATCAAACATGCCTATTTTGGTCCCTTTATTGGCTATTAAATAACTACCAGCTTTCTCGTTTTATTTCAAGCAAAATAATATTTTTTTTTATCACAGTCACTTTTTTTTTATCTCAAGAGCTGCTGCGTGTTTACAAATAAAAAAAAAGAACTAATTATAATTTTCGATGCATTTTGAAAATCTGGCATCATTAACTATAAAAAACTTAGTTTACACATGTATTTTTCATCATTTAATTTTAATGTGAATATTTGTAAGAGGTACATTTTTACTTTTCTGACTAAAATCGATAACGCTCGGAACGGTTAAACGATAGATACACGAGGATGCTGTACCGCTTGAGTGATTTACCTTACAAAAAGGCGGACACTTTAAATTTAAAAGGACTTAACATCAGTTTGATTCCGTTTAACGGGGGCGTGGCTAATTAGTTTGACGCAGTTTAACCACATCTCAAATTAACTTGAATGACCGCAAGGGAAACTATTTGACTGGTATTAAAATGATTTGATATGGATTGAAATGCATTAAAAATAATTTTTAATTTTTGTCAATCTTTATTTAATTATCATTAATCTTTTTCAAATGCCGTTAATGCGTTTTTGTCCGTTCAAGCTAAATTCGAGTTACTAGTGAAGTTCCCCTTCTCCAATTAAAATTTTTATTATTACTTGTGTAATATAAAAGAAATGGAACTGATTTTTGGAGTGAAAAACATCATTTGAATGTTTTACATACATTCCGTGTTTTTGATGTTCGTTTCAACTCAGTTTATAGTTATGACTCTCTATATTACATGTCTATACAATCTCATCATTGACAAAGAGTAGTTTTACTATTTAATTAAAAGTCCTTTAAAGAATGTGATTAGACATGATTTTGATGTGACTAATATAAAGCCTTTTTGTAATGAAAATTGAAAATATGCTACATTTACTTCCTAAAATTTTGATAATATGGGCTGGTTGAAGGTTATCATACGAGCACCAATTGAAACCCTTTAAGAGCAGATGTGTTCCTGTACTGTTGTGAATCACAGCTAGCTTGTGGTCAAATTTAGTTGAGATCCGTTAAAATCAATTCGATTGAAAAATTTTATAACACTTACCTTGGTGATAATTTTTTGCTTAGAATAATCAAGAAGTTTCTAAACATAATGCCTTAAACATGTTAAATATGCACCTAATATAACAGTAATAATGTTACCTTTTCTAGGTTTGGTCATTTCATTTTCACACAGACAAATATAAACACATTTTTTTTCTACAAAAGAGGCGATTTTTCGTTTCCTCTTGCTGATTATCCTTTTTTTTTATGCTAGTATTTAGTTGGTCCCTTCTTACAATGTGTATATTTCCAAACACATTCGCGATGCCTTAGTCTGTAATAAAATTTCAAATTTCGCTAACATCAATCTATATATAACTGGTAAATTATTAAAGTCAGGGATTTCTTAACTACAAATTACTTGACAAATTTTTCAAATTCTTTCATAGATACATACGTTTAGTTTGAAAGTTCGGTAGTTAATATGGTAACTGTAGAAATCATTTATACAAATAGGATACATCCTGATTTCAACGGTAGAGTTGTTTTTAGAACCTGTTAACTTATATATGATCCATGTTAACTTATTGATTTAAAATATTCAAGACAGTATCAATGTAACTATGTTATCAGATCTTTGAATCTCTATCGGTACTAACATGGATTTTTGTTTATGATTTAAAACAACACTAAAATATTAAAATAATATCTACAAAGGATTCAAAATGGCAAAAATAGATGTCTTCTGTCTAAAGTCTCTGTTACATTCCCCATTTCCATTCTCAATTGTATGTCTTATTCTCATATTCACTAATAATATGATTTAACAGAAGGTTATCATGTTTTACAACTATAAGAGATTATAGTCAGATGGCTATTGACAGACTGATATATGAGCAATGGTAATAAAGAAAATGTAACCCAATCTGCAGACTGTAGCCAACACTATCAACATAAAAGAACTCAAAGGTTGTTGATCTTTTACTATATCCAACGGAGAAACCAATATGAGCGCGAAAACTTAAAACTGACCATAGAAACATAAAAAACGGTTACATATAAAAATAATAAGATGTTATATGAATGCCAATGATGACTTTCTCCACCAGAGGCCAATTAACGTAGAGGTAAGCAACGACATTTCATCGTATGGCCTTTAACAATGAGAAAAACTTGAACCAGATAGCAAGCTACATGTATAAAAGGACCCGACAAAACTAACGACCTGATTTATGTACAAAACAATAAACGAAAACCAACTTTGATATACAGCAACAAAAAGCAACCACTGAATTACAGGCTTCTGACTATGGACAGACACACACAGAATGTGTCGCGATTTAACATGTTTGCATGCGCCCAACAACCCCCTTCCCCCTCGAACCGGGAACAGTGAGTTAACAGCACAACATAAAAACTCACTATGAAAATCAGTTGAAAAAGGCTTGACTCATGAGATCTAAACAAAACATTCAGGACTTAAGAAACAAAGTACGGGCCTTACGGTCATAAAAATTTCGAGTACGATTATTGTACTCAGACTCAGAAATTCAACCAATCAAACTACTGTTTTTGGTGCTTCGAGCACAAATTATATTCTCCGAGTTCTGAGTGTATTTCTATAACCGAGAGTTACTGAAAGATAGTTCAAAGCCAAAAACAACTAATGAAAAAATCATGTACTTAAATATCAATCAGTACACATCCAATAAATTTAGTATAAAGACGTCATACACAGTCAGAGAAAACTTGATATTGTGCAATGCCAAGAAATATTTTTCGACAGAATGTAGGACCGTTAATATTGACAGTCGTATAGCAATAACTTATATTTATGTTTTATTTTATTGATTAAAAAATCGATGTAGGTACCGATAACACAATATCATCGCTATTTTGTGTATTTTTCCTTTGGTTTATTTTGTGATAATTTTCATATCATGCTACTCGCTTGGGATAGAAAATCATCGTCAGAAACTAAGGGCGCACGTGGCGTTGTCAATGTAAACATCAACTACATCATAGACATAATCATGATAATAACGATAAACAAATTATCAATGGTCTTTCAAACTCGAGGATGTTTCTCGGCCACACCTCATCTCAAGACTATCGCCCTTCAATGAGATTGATGCTGATGAGAAATACCTTCTCGTTTGAAAAAACAATCGATAATCTATAATTCAAACATCTTATTACAGTTATTTACACTTAACAATAAAATCAAAATAGTAGTCATATTGATCATAAAAACTGACCTTCGTTATGCCTATGTGAAGCCTTTTGAAAATATTAAATTCAAATTTGAACCATGGACAAGAGATTAAAGATCTTTTCCATTAGTAAAAACTATTGAGTGCATAACGAAAAAAAGTGTCTCAGTAGTAAAAACGTTCCTTCGCCTTCGTTGGTTTAAAAAGTGTAGTACAGTAAGATATTTTATAACTATCGCAATTTTGCGTATTTTTCCTTTGATCTTTTTTCACGCTACTCACTTGAGATAGAAAATTATCGTCAGAAACTAAGGGCGCACGTGACGTTGTTAATGTAAACATCAACGACGTCATAGGCAAAATAGCTATAAACAGATTACCAATGGTCTTTCAAACTCTAGGATGTTTCTTGGCCACATCTCATCTCAGGGCTGTCGCCTTCCGATAAAATTGTAGATGAGAAACACCTTCTCGTTTGAAAAACCATCGATAATCTACAATTACGAAAAAAACTGCTATGCTTTTCATGCCAGTACCGGAGCACTGTCTTCTTATCGGAAAATTATTATTTGCGGTTATCTCTGCAATCAAATATTGTCCAATTCTGAAAACATTTCTGAGAATGTTTATGTATCTCATATCAACCGTCAGTGGGTATAATGTATGTCCTCGTTACAATAAAAATGATATCACATAGAAGTAGTTATAGACTTGACTTACATGTTCCACACATAACGGCGAGAAAAAAAAGCAATACAAATGATGTGACAGGATTTCATTTTTCCTTTTTTACAAACTCAAAGAGATATAATGTGTATACCATGCACGTCTTGCTCCCCCTCTGTCGCAAAGGAATATATACAACATTAACTAGCCATCAATTATTTATTAAAACATATTATGTAAGACATATGTCACACGTTTTTAGAAGCTATTTGATTTTTGAAGAATAAGCATATTAAGTTAACGGTAGAGAGGTATAACCTATAATGGTATCAAAATAATCGTTAAGCACCTGAACGGTTTCTGTACTTTTAGACGCTTTTTGTCTTAGTTCTTGACTACTTGACTATTTACGAATTTGGATTTGCACCCTAAATCGGGTAAAAAATAGGGATATTAGGTATAACTTTTCATTATGCATCACTCTGATTCCTTTGGCGGGTTTGATTGAACCAGGCTTTTATTTGTCTTTAGTTTATTATTCGCTCAAATATATGGATAACGGGCACTAATTGGGCCTCTTTTTCTAAACTGTTATCAATAACATCTATTGTTGGTCTCTCTTCGACTTACATAAATGAGTTTTGATTATTCCTTTTGGTACCTTTCGTCTCTTTTCGATCTTAACTTCATAAAGACACAACAAACACCATTTACACAAATAGTAGATGACATACTATGCATGTAACCTAAATGCACAAGTAGAAGAAAAATAAGCGGCGTTATTTTCAAAAGAATAAATAATAAATTTTAAAAGCTATTTTTGTTTTCTTCAATCTTTTTTTCAGACTAATCCCCTGCTGTTAATTCAGTACTTTTCAGAAAATTCGATTGTAGTCAAATAAGATCAGTTCAGTCTATGTTCAAAATGTTTAGTAGTTATATTTTACCTGTGAAGATCAACTATATAGTTACTGAATTATATGAAAAAGTACTGAACAGTACTGAATTAACCGCAGTATTTGAAAATTGAGTGAAAGACTTAATATGACTTAATAAATCATTGTTCGGACTTTCGATATGGGTTTTATTTTTTGTTGAATACCGTATGGTGACCTGTAGTTATTTACAGCCTTGTCTTTCTTATTGGCAATTCTTATTTAATATTTACAATATTATATTTTTTCTTTTTTTGAATTTTTAAGTACATACAGTACATGTTAAATCTAGCTTATATTTCTAGCCATGTTAGAACACGGATATTTAAAGAAACATTGCAAAGCGGTTTTCAATTCTAATAAATGCAATCGAATATAATTGCTAGATTAATGTGTATAAATTTCCACGTTATTTTGCGTCATTAATAAGCAATCTTAGAAACTAATACATGATGTTTCGTAACCGAATAATAAAATTCGAAATCAATTCACCGAATTTAACATATGGTTAAGGAAAATCAAATATCTGACAAAATAGTACATGAAGTTCATCGGTTCAATGTGAGTAAAGAGGGCTTTCAAAATTGTTAAGTGTTCGATTTCGTATACCAAATATATTTTTTTTAAATAACGGTATTTCGTCTATTATTGTCTTGTCATTTTGCTGAGTGATACACAAATGTTTTCTTCATGACTATTTACTAGATCGTAAACGCTGGATTGTTTTTTTTTTCTAAACAAAGCTTTACAACAATCAAACATACAACTTCATGTTTATGTGGTAACTTAGCGAATGATTTCGTTAAATATTTGCAGATGACTCAATGAACTACCATGATGAACACGTGTATGAATGGTAAGGTACATACTTTTCCTATTCAGTTATATCATTTAAAGAATAGTTAAAAAATACATTGCTTTATGACAGAACATGAGGACGAGATTGTGACACAGATACGTTTTCTGAACTGATTTGATTAGAATTGAAATACCTTTGTTATATACAGAATTATTTGTGATAACCTTATGATTAAATGTAATTAAAAAATTATGTCTGATACTCAATACGCGGCTGGATATTTTGTAATGCGTGGGTATCTCAACTGTTAACTGGAATTACAAGTTAACGAAGGGGACGGAATCCCGACCATTATCGCACGGTAGTGTAATATGTACTTAACTTTATAAAAATAAAAAATATAGATTGTATTATTTACCTGTTAACATAAACATCATACTGAATTGTCAAAACAGCTACTGAACAGTACTAAATTGACTCCAAGAGAATTGTCTGAACAGTATTGAATTGACCGCAATGGACAAGTCTGTAAATTAGCTGAATGACTGAACATAACTGAATATTGTTAGGTTAAGATTCTTCAGATCATGTTAAGATCAAAATGACCCTTCAAGACTAAAATTCATTCACTAACGCATGTAGTAAAAAATGGAAACTGTGGTATAATTGTCAATCAGACAACTATTCATTACAAATCAAAGGACATCGATAGCAATAAATGAATTTGATCATTATTACCATATATAGTTTACTGCGCATTGTTGCAAATATATCAACTATTTCATTTTTTTATGAAATCATTTTGTGTGCAATGAGAAAAATAAAAGGGGCAATGTTTATTAGTGTTTTGCAATGATTTGTCATAATTAATATATGTGAGTCTTTTATTGCAACAGCACTTCAGCCGACAAATTTTTAGATCAATAATGAATTACTGGGTGATGTTCTTGATCATAGCGTTTCAAACACAAACAGCTACGTTTTAAATTGACAGTCAACTTTAACACAAAAAAAACGTTGATGGCAATTTTCAAGAATCGTGCTGAACCATCAAGATCGTCAATGTCATTAATAAAAAAAAACAAAAAAAAATATATTTTTATTTTTTAATCAGGCATTCATCATTTTAATCAGGTTTATTAAAACAAATTATTATATTATATTATATATATTAAAACTAAACATTTGATTTACTTATTTTTGCAGGAAAGTGCGTTGTGTGGCTTACTCCTTTTTTCATTTTTGTGTGTTTTGTTGGTTTACTGCTCGTTCGTATGTGTAATCATGTGATTACCAAATGAAAGATCATGATGGAAGTATTTATTTGCGGCTTTAAGTATTAACTTTGCCAAGGAATATTAAAAACTGGGGTACTAGAAATGTTTGAAAAGAAAGGGAAGATACTAAGGTGGTTATAATAACACATACGTTGTGTTGCGCATGCCTAGGGGAAATCCGTTCACAAGTCGGTCATGTAATGAAATGTTACTGCTAAGTTGACACTTCATTTTCTTAATTTCCGAATTGTATTTAAAAGATTTTTTTTTACTTCCATAATTTTATACTTTTGTTTTTGTTTTTATTATTTCTTAACCTTTTTGTATTTGATTATTACACATCACGTGTAACCACGTAAAACATTTACTTCCTTATGCACTGAAAATTCACCAAACACATTCCATAATTTAGCTTGAATTAAGAAATAATCAACCTTATTAAAACCTGTTGCATTAGTACACATGTTGCGTACTATTTTAGTTTCTTGTGTTCTTTGATATACGAGCAATTAACTTTGAGAATGTTCATATAAAAATCATATTATCCATATAAGTACGTATTAATTTACATTAGTCAACAAACTGCATCAGTTTAGAAAGTTAACGTGATATGTTAACATCTTTTATTCATAAGATGCTTAAGATTACATGTGCTTGTAATGATTGCAGCAATTTCAAAGCATACGGTTTTCTATAGACATATCAACGTGTCAATTTAGTTTCTTTTAGAGAAAAGTGGCTAGCTAACTAGAGCCAGTTTCTTTTTTTTTCTCTTCTCTAAAATAACGTTCGTAAAAGAAAAGCTGACTGTGACCTGAAATGAAGACTTCATATATCTGAGATTTTTGCTTTGCATCATGGTGCGAGGCTTTGTTTCATTCTATATACACGCCATCTTGAAATTCTTACTAAACATCAGTTAATTCTGATTGGTTGCTTAATTATGCGCTAATATGATATTGGCTGGCATGTCTTATAAAATTTGGACCAATTCAGGAAGGGGAGAGTATTTCACAATCGAATGGGCTGACAGTTCGAGTTTTCGAGATCCAATCGATAATTTGTTGCAAAAGAATCACATATTATTGGATAAGCGCTGATAGTCAGAACTGATATATTTACTATCAACCATTTCCTTTGCTCTCATCCGTATAACACTATTAGTTGTATTCACATTCTTTCCTATTGATGATGTGTGTGTTTGGACATCTGTCGCATCAATGGCATTCATTAAAAAACATTTTACGATGAAATATTTTGTTTTTGTAGTTTAAACATTGTGTAGCGTATAAAAATAGATTCATGTAACAACGTATTTGATTTTAACGAACGAAATCTCTGTATTACTGAAAAATTATTATACCAGGGTTTTCGATACCACAAACTTGTCAAAACGTTTAATAAATTTTATCACCCGTACTAGGACGTTATTCGGAAACACAAATCAACGTGCAGAGGTCTTATACGTTCAGGTATTTCAGATCCCGTCTTTTATGGTAATATTCTATACAAAGCACAACAAATGTCGTCATTCACCTCAAAGGCTAACCAAACCTTTAAACAGACGTACTAAGAAAGGATATAGTTACGATACTGTTGTCATGTCATTTAAGATGGCATTTTTTAGAATTAATATTGATTGACTCATCGGGTCTTGGCATCGGAAATAAACACATTTATTCTAAAACAAGTTTTTGGCATGATACTGGTTATGTTAATCTCGTATATTTTATGATGGTAAGATACTAAACCCCTAACGTGAAGAATTGTACTTGATTTTCATATTATGAACACATAATCTTTCAATCAGTTTAATTGAGGTCTGGAGCTGGCATGTCAGTAACTGCTGGTAGTCCTTTCTTTATTCATGTTGATCATTGTCATATTGCTTAGGTTCTTTTGTTACCTATTCTTACATCGGACTCGGACTTCTTTCAAACTGAGTTTTACTGTGCGTATTGCTATGTGTTTGTTTATTCCACATTGGCTAGTGGTATAGGGAGAGGGTTAAGGTTGCATAAAACATGTTTAACCCCGTCGCATTTTTCAGCCTGTCCCAAATCAGGAACCTCTGGCCTTTGTTAGTTTTGTATTTTTTTTTTAATTTTTGCTCATTTATATGTTTCGGAGTTTAGTGTAACGTCCATTTTCACTGAACTAGTATACATTATTGTTAAGGAGCCAGCTGAAACCCGCCTCCGGGTGCGAGATTTTCTCGCTGTGTTTAGACCCATTGGTGGCCTTGGGCTGTTTTCTGTTCTGTGGTTGGGTTGTTGTCTCATTGACACATTCCCCGTTTCCATTCTCAGTTTTAACGATAAAGGAAAAAATGTATATCTTAGATCCTCTTGATGTGTAGATTCTTGGAACATAAAATTTCTTTGATACTGTTTCTGGACCATATTTCATAGTTTGCTTCGTGTAGACGGAGACAGCTTCTTAAATTAATATAAGATCATCAGCCATTACATTTATAGCTCTTTTCGCTGGCTAGATACTAACCGATATGTAATTATTTACGGTCAGTTGTACAGTTTTCCTTTTATGTGAAATCGCTGCTACGTTGATGTCAGTATCACTGAACCGCACTTGATATTTTTCGCAGTTTTTTCTGAAAAAAATTATATATCCGAATACAAGCAACTTAGCAAGTGAGTAAAAGATTTTATAACAAAAACAATATTTTTCAAACAATGAAAAATCTAGCAAAGTGGTATTTTAAAGTATTTTCAAAAATACCGAACTCAAATGTAAATTCAAAAAGGGAAAGTCCAAAAGGACAAACTGATGAAATCAAACGTAAGACTTTATCACCCAACGGAACGAATGGAAAACAACTACCATATTATTGACAATGCATGCTATTTCAGAACGTATCATACTATGCAATTCGGAAAAAAACAAAACAGCAAAAACATACTAAGGTGACGACCGTTTAATTTTCGGAGGGATGGCGATGCAGGAGGATTTTGTATATAAATAAGAACTGAAAAAAATCACTTTGCTCAAGACAGGGTGAAAATGAATAATCTGCCACACAAAATGCAGGAAACAAATGTATGCAAACAGGAAAATAATTTCCGTGCGGAAAAGATCGTCTTATACTATGCTATGTGAAAAAAAGAAAATTGACTAAGGCGACGACCGTTTAAATTTCGGAGGGATGGTGAAGTAGGAGGATTGTGAAAATAAACAAGAACTGAAAAATATCGCTTCGCACAAGACAGGATGAAAATGAACAACCTGCCACACAAAATGCAAAATTCTTCCAATTAGTGGATACTTTGAATTAAAGATAGGATATGCTGAGACTATTTGATAACAACTGCCATATTCCTGACTTGGTACAGGACATTTTAAGAAAAAATGGTGGGTTGAACCTGGTTTTATGGCTAGCCAAACCTCCCGCTTATATGGCAATGTTAAAAATACCGCTAAAATGACAACATTACGTGACAGGAATACAGTACAAATAAACACAAGAACGACGATGCCATATGGTATTTTGAACCCCACGAATAAAATTTATATATGCAAGACTTTACATTTAAACGATCAAAATTATTTGATTTTATCGTAAATGTCATACCACAACACCTTTTTTATTAATACAGAATTTTATAATATTTTGATTCAATTCAGAACTTTTCAAACTTTTGTTTAAGGGGAGATCACTCAGATTGTTTAATTTTATAAGGTTTGGGTACATAAAAAATTTCTTCATTGTTTTATAGCAAAAAAAAAATTATGTTATGAAACATTTTATTGCAGCTTTCTCCACATATTTTTAAAATTTATTTTAAAATTCTATCAGTTAGTTTTCTATTCACATAATAGGGTTTTTTCCAGTTTAATCCATACAAAATATGTCTATTTTGCACAACCTGTGGCCTGATAACAATCTCTGAGTAACTGATACCTTTTATAGTATTTTTGAAAACAGCCCACATTAAACTTCATTTAGGCAAAGTATGGGAAAAATCTGTCAAATGTTTTTAATTTCTATACTACCTTAAGGCTTATCATCATCAACATACTCATAATTAACCAAAATTGAAAGATTAAACTGCTTGCTTACTGAAAAGAGAGACGAAAAATACCAAAGTGACATTCAAACTCATAATTCGAAAATAAACTGACAACGCCATGGCAAAAAAAAAAAAAAGACCAAATCACAAACAACATTATTCAAAACACAACATCGAAAACTGAAGACTGGGCAACACGAAACCAACCAAATATCGGGGTGATCTCAGGTCCTCCGGAAAGGTTAATATATCCTGCTCCACATGTGGCACGCGTCATGTTGCTCATGCAAATACATATCCAGTGATAAGACTATTTTGGTAGGTCACATTCGGGAAAACAGGACGGGATTGTGGTTACGACAGTTGGAACATATTCGTCGTCATCTGTGAAACAGATGTTTTATAACAATCAACCAAATGTTAATGTCCACAGTCGTATAGCAAAAGCATTTAGCTGTGCTATATTTCATTGATAACAAAATCAATCTTTTTACGACAAATGATATTCAAAGATCTTATCACAGTTATGTATACTTAACAATAGTATAAAAATAGTAGTCATTTTAGTCATAAAACAGATTTCATGCAGAAAAAGGAGTCATGTTTGTGTAAAAGGTCTGCATATAAAATTCAAGAGATTAAAGATATTTGCCAAAATAAAAAAAACTGTTGTTTGCATATCGGCAAAATTGCCTTTGCAGAAAAAACGTGACTTAGCCTTCGGAGGTTCAGAACTGTTTAGAATAGTAAGATATTCTATAATTACGGACAAATCTACTGTTATGATAATGCCAATACCGGAGCACAGAGCTGAAAATTGCGTAGTTATCTCTGCCAATTCTGAATACAGTTTTTGGGCTATGTCACATATTTTGGTAACATTTTGCATACGGCCTTGGTGTCTTGAATTATAACTGAAAATGCATAAAATAATGCATTGATCTCCTTTAATTTCGGAATTATTACTGATTGATTTCTGTCAAAATAGGCGAACATGTGTACAAAAAGCAGTTAAAATCGGCAAAAAACATTATGAAATTTGACTTAAAATCTTCAAATCTCTAATTTCAAATCAATAGATCTTTCTTAAAAAGTTATATGTTGTTGATACATAAATTTCCGTTTTGATGATATAAAATAATCGTATGGTCACAGACTTCGTTTTTAGTTTATTAACCAATCGTTTTACGGCATACAACGCAATGACGTTACGCTTATTTCGACGTTTTTTTTATTGTCTCACTTAGAACAACACTTTTATACCATAAAAACCAAGTCGAAAACCATATTATTATTTTACAGCATTAAAACAGAAATTTATGTATCAACATCATATAGTTTTTAAAGAAAAATCTATAGACTTGAAATTGGAGGTCTGATGATTTTAAGACAAATGAAAGTTTTCTCCGATTTTATGTGCTTTCTATACAAATGTTCACCTATTTAAAAGAATCCAATAAGCAATGTCAGATAATAAAAGAGATAAATGCAATATTTTTCTCGATTATAGCAAAATTCCAACAAAATCTGTGACATAGCCCATCTACTGTAACTTGACATTACAATGAAAATCATATCACATATAATAAGTAATAGACTTTACGTACATGTTCCGCACATAACGGCGAGAAAAAAACCCAATACACATGATGTGGCTAGATTTCATTTTTTTTTCCTTTTCACAAACTCAGAGATATAATGCGTATTCGATGCACGTCTCGATCCCTCTCTGTCGAAAATGAATATATACAACTTAAACTAGAAATCGATTATTCATTTAATCATTTGTCACACTTTTCTGGAAGCTTTTTGATGTTTCATGATTAAGCACACAAAGTTTACAGTAGAAAGGTGTCACCTTTTATGGTATTAAAATAATCCTTTTGCACGGTTTCTGTACTTTCAAACGGTTTTTGTTTTAGTTCTTAATATGACTATTTACTCATTTTGATTCGCACTCTTAATCGATTAAGATATAAGGAGATTAGATATTATTTTCATCATGCATTACTCAGAATCCTTTGGCGGGTTTGACCCTTTTATTTGTTTTTAATTTGTTATTTGCTTAAATATTAGGATGATGGACACTTACTGGGCCTATTCAATTCTGAACTATTATCAATAACATTATTTTTGTCGTTCTCTCTTCGACATATCAATAACATTATCAATAACATTATTTTTGTCGGTCTCTCTTCGACATACAAGTATGAGTTTTGATTATTCCTCTGGGTATCTTTCGCCTGTTAACTTCATAACGCCACAACAAACACCTATTGAGTAAATAGGGGATGACATAATAAGCGTGTAGTCAAAGTGTACAGGTAGGAGAAAAACAGGCGACATTATAATAAAAAAGAATAATTGATTGATTAATTGATTGGTGTTAAACGCCACTTTTAGCACTATTGTGCTATTTCATGGCGGTCAGCTTTTATTGGTGGAGAAAGCAGGGGATAAAGAGAAAAAAAGAATGATACAAAGAACATTTCATGACACACTACACTACAAAAACAAATTGAACAACACAACCATCCTTCGAGATATGGTATTCACAAGTAGATAAGTTTACAAATTATTGTTCTACCCTGTCATATTTTTCTGAGGAAACTTATTGATAAAATATTATAATTATATTGGTCTTTGATGAAGGTAAATTCAGAAAATCGATTTGGACTCAAGAAATTTAAAACAGGATGTTTTCATTTTTTGTAAACGACTTTTAGTCTGTAACGATCATTTTGATCTACACATCTCTTAAAGGATTGAACAATAAATTTGAAAAGACACTTTTAGTTTTTAAGTCTTTTTTTTTCATACTCATCCGCTGCTGTTAACTATGTACTGTTCATACAACTCGATTATGGAAAAAAAGAAAAAAAGATCAGTTCAGTCTATGTTCAAAATGTTAAGTAGTTATGATTTTCCTGTAAAAGATCAACTATATAGTTACTGAAAGATATGAAAAACTAATGAACAGTACTGAATTAACCGCAGATAAATCTGAAAATTGACTTAAAGACGATAAGGGTTTTATTTATTGTTGAATATCCAACGGCGACCTGTAGATATTTACAGCCTTGTCCTATTTAATTGCCACCTTATTTAATATTGATAAAATTATACAATTTACCTTTCTTTTTATTTGTTTAAGTAGATGCAATGCGTCTTACATGTTAAATCTATCTTACTTTTAGCCATGTTAGAAGACGGATTATTTAAATGAAACACCGCAATACGTTTTATATATGAAAATTGCACCGTAAAAGCAAAAAAACTATAAAGAAAATAATAACCGCATTAATGTTTCTAAATTTCAACGTTAGTAAGCCTCATTAATAAGCAATCTTTGATACCAATAAATGATGTTTTGCAACTGATTAGGATTAATAAAAATTCTTAATCAATACACCGATTTTAATATGGTTTAGGAAATTAATTATCCTACTTAATATTACAAGAAGTTTCATTTATCATCAATGGGAATTAAAAGAGACTTAACATTGTGATTTGTTCGATTCCGTATACGTATTTTATTTTTTTAAATAACGGCATATTTTCTATTTTTGTCCTGTTATATACTCAAACGTTTTCATCATAACTATGCACTAATTTCTAAACGTATATCATAAACGTTGGATAGTTTTTAACCAAACCTTTACAACATTAAATCATACAACTTTTTTTTTGTGTGGTCGGCTAGAGAAAGATTTTGTTAAATATTTGCAGATGACTCATTGAACTACCATGATGAACACGTGTAGAAATTGTAAAGTACATAGTTACTTAGTTTTTCCTATTCAACTATATCTTTTAAGTATTTGTTCCGAAAACAACGCCTTATGACAAAACATAAAGTTGATGAATTAAGTCCTATCAAATCCTTTTGAACGAAGAAACACATATATTATGTAATTCGTGAGCTCTGTATAGGATTTGACTGCATGTCGTTTACCCCAGGTATGTTTTTAGTCTACTACCGACGAAGTCGAAGGGGACGTTAGGTTTGAATTCTGTCTGTCTGTCCCTCTGTATGTCTGTCTGTCTGTCTGTCTGTCTGTCTGTCTGTCTGCCTGCCATCCGTCAGTCCGGCAAATCAGTTTTCCACCCTTTTTACTTCGTGCTTGAAGATATTGATTTGAAATTTGGTATATAGAGTTATCATGACAAGTTACAGATCAAGTTCAAATTATGTTCCGGTCTGATGATTTTGTGCAGAGTTATGGTTCTTGGACTTAGAATATTCAATCAAATAATCAGTTTACCGCACTTTTTTTGTCATGAATGAAGATATTGATTTAATAATTGATATATAGTTTTATCATGACAAGTTACAGATCACTTTCGAATTTTGTTCCGGTCTGATGATTTTGTACAGAGTTATGGTCCTTGGACATTGAAAAATCACTCAAATAATCAGTTTTCCACACTTTTTTTCGTCATGCATGAAAATATTGACTTGATATTTGTTATATAGTTTACATCATGAAAAGTTTTAGATCAAGTTAGCATTTTGTTCCAGTACAATGAATTCTTAACCGGTAGTAGTCTATGTATTGCCATGCAATACTCTCAGAATGCTTGTTTCCTATAAATGAACAAACATCACAACCGTCCTTATTTCGTGTATTTATGTTAAATGAAAAATAATACTTCATAAATTTCGTACTTCTAATTGATATCACCTTTAACGCCTAGATTCGATATTACAAAGTCAATTATGTTTACATACTTTTGGAGCTATATTAAACATAAGGACTTAAAAAGAATAGCCACAGCCGGCGTAGATGTTATGCTTACTTTCTAATATATACCTCATAAATCATATCAGTAGGGAATGACTGACAATCTGGCTAGTAACACTCTCGGGACAGTAGTTGTACAGACCTAGTGCTAGTAACATAAGTTAATAAAAGTAACATTAGCAAATTTGGCGCTTTGTAGATTTCCCATCAATGGGCACGTTAAACCCAGAAATTTTAAAGGCAGGATGTATGATATCTTTCGTCTCTCTTCTTTCTAAACTTCATAAAGATACAACAAATACCATTTTGAACGAATAGTGGATGACATACTAACCATTTAACTAAAATGCACAAAATTCAGTACTGTTCAGTAGTTTTTCATATAATTCAGTAACTATATAGTTGATCTTTACAGGTAAGTTATAACAACTGAACATTTTGAACATAGTCTGAACTGATCTTATTTGACTTCAATCGAATTATATGAACAGAGTCTGAAAAAAAGACTGAAAAACTAAAAATATCTTTTAAAATTTATTGTTCAGTCTTTTATGAGCTGTGCAGATCAAAATGACCGTTTCAGATTAAAGTCGTTTACAAAACACGAAAACAACACGTCATTAATTTCATGAGTCCAAAGCGCTTGTCTGGAATTACCTTCATCAGGAACGAAAGCCGAATATTTGAAAGCCAAGCAAGTGGATATTTATATTTATATTTAAATTACCTTGATATTATCAAAGAAAATAATTGACCAATATAATTATGACCTTTATCAATAAGTTTCTTCAGATAATATGCCATGGTATAGCAACAATTTATAAACTTATCTGCTTGTGAATACTATATCTAGAGGGATGGTTGTGTTGCTCAATTTGTTTTTGTAGTGTAGTGTGTCATGAAATGATCCTTGTATCATTCTTTTACTCTTATGAACATAACGCCGCTTGTTTTTCTTCTACTCCGCAGATAAATCTGAAAATTGGCTGAAAGACTAAACATGACTTAATAATTATTGTCAATATAATAGAATTTTATGCGACTGTCATAGAATTGGGAGGTTTAGCTAACTATAAAACCAGGTTTAATCCATCATTTTTCTACATAAGGGAATGCCTGTACCACGTCAGGAATATGACAGTTGTTTTCCATTCGTTTAATGTGTTTGAGCTTTTGATTTTGTCATTTGATAAGGGATTTTCCAATTTGAATTTCCCCTGGTTTTCGGTATTTTTGTTATTGTTTATTTGTTTATGTATTTATCTGTCCTGAATGTTCTTGCATTTATTTGTACTGTATTCCTGTCACGTAATGTTGTCATTTTAGCGAAATGTTTAACATTGCCATATAAGCGGGAGGATTGGCTAGCCATAAAACTAGGTTAAACCCACCATTTTTTCTTAAAATGTCCTGTACCAAGCCAGAAATATGGCAGTTGTTATCACATAGTCCGTTTCTATGTATGTTGGCGCTTGTTTTTGTAGCAGTTCAGTGTTTCTGTTGTTCCGTTTTGTTTCCTCTTATAATTGACGTGTTTCCCTCAGTTTTGGTTTGTGACCCGGATTTGTTTCAGTTAAGTCGATTTATGATTATTGAACAGCGGTATACTACTATTGCCTATATTTCCTTGTTATTTGTTCGGACTTTCGATATGGGTTTTATTTATTGTTGAATACCGTATGGCGACCTGTAGTTATTTACGGCCTTGTCTTTCTTATTGGCAATTCTTATTTAATATAAACAATATTATATTTTTTTCTATTTTGAATTTTTAAGTACATACATTACGTATTACATGTTAAATCTATCTTATGTCTAGACATGTAAGGAAACGGATGATTTAAAGAACCCTTGCACAGCGTTTATCAATTCCAGTAAATGCACCGTAAAGACATATGTACAATCGAAAATAATTGCCAGATAAATGTATATAAATGTCCACGTTATTTTGCTTCATTAATAAGCAATCATTGATTCCAATACAGGATGTTTCGTAACCGAATAATAAAATTCCAAATGAATTCACCGATTTTAACATATAGTTGAAGAAAAACCAATAACGTACAAAATAGTACATGAAGTTATATTTACATCGGTTCAATGGGAGTAAAGAGGGGCTTTCAAAATTGTAAAGTGTTCGATTCCGTATACAAAAAAAAAATACAAAAAAAAATTCAATCACGGTATTTCGTCTATTTTTATCTTGTCATTTTGCAGGGTGATACTCAAATGTTTTTTTCATAACTATTTACTAGTTTGTAAGCGTATATCCTAAACACTGGATTGCTTTCTTTTTTTTTAAAGTTTTACAACAATCAAACATACAACTTCATGTTTGTCGAGTTAGTTTGCGAATGATTTCATAAAATATTTTCAGATAACTCACTGAAATACCATGCTGAACATGTGTATAAATGGTAAGATACATACTTTTCCTATTCATTTATATCATTTAAAGTATAGTTAGAAAATACATGATGAATCAAGTCCTATCAAATCATTTTGAACGAAGACATGCATCCTAAGTCAGGAGCCTGTTGTTTAGTGGTTGTCGTTTGCTGGTGTTGTTCATAGGTGTTTCTCATTTCTCGTTTTTTATATAGATTAGACAGTTGGTTTTCCTATTTGAATTGTTTTACACTAGTCTTTTTGTGGCACTTTATAGCTTGCTGTTCGGTGTGAGCCACGGATACGTGTTGAAGACCGTACTTTGACCAATAACTGTTTACTTTTTACACATTGTGACTTGAATGAATAGATGTCTCATTGGCACTCATACCACATCTTCTTATTTGTATAAGTTATGTAATTAGTGAGCTCTGTACATGATTTATCTACATAGCTTTTACCACAAGTCTATTTTCTATAAATAAACAAACATCGCAATCGTCTTGATTGTTTCGTTGTATATATGTTAAATTAAATGCTTCCAATTGATATCAACTTCATCCAAAACGGCCAGATTCGAACTGACAAAGTCAATTATGTATACATACTTGTTGAGCTATGTTAAACATAGGGACTTAAAACAATAGCCACAGCCAGTGTAGTTTATATATAAGCTATCACTACATGCACTAGTCAGGGTGTAATAGAATCAGACTCAGATAAATGCGATAGTTTTAATCATGCTCAGCTTCAAATAAGTGAATACTTAACCTTACAGATGTAAAGTAGGAAATCAATTTCACACGCTTCACGACAGTTTAACAAGAGTACGGTATCCAAAGGAACAATCAAACTCCATAAATCACAGAAAAACTAACAAAAACTTGCGAAAAAAGGAAAAAACAATGAAACAACAAACGACAGTCTCCAAAGCACTTCATAAAAAACTAAAGATTGATCAACACGATCTTATGTGCTCCAGAATGGTTAGCAGGATACTGTTCCACATGTGACACCTTATGTCATGATCAAAGAAAAGAGGACGGGATTGTGACACAGATACGTTTTAGTTTTCTGAACTGATTTGATTAGAATTGAGAGACCTTTGGTATATACAGAATTATTTGTGGTAACCTTATAATTAAATCTAACTCATCTGACGCTCAATACACGGTTAAATATTTTGTAATGCGTGGGTCTTTCAACTGTTAACGGAAGTTACAGGTTAACAAAGGAGACAGAATCTCGGCCTGAACGACCACTATCGTACGGTAGTGTAATATGTACTAAACCTTCTAAAAATAAAAAAAATATAGATTACATTTATTTACCTGTTAATATCAAAATCATACTAAATTGTCAAAACAGCTACTGAACAGTAATGAATTGAATCCTAGCGGATTGTCTGAATAGTACTGAATTGACTGCAATGGAGAAGTCTGTAAATTAACTGAATGATTGAACATGACTGAATAATTTATTGTTAAGATGTTTCAGATCACGGTAAGATCAAAATGACCCGTTAAGTCTAACATTCATTCACTAACGCATGTAATAAAAAATAGAAATTGTGGTATAATTGTCAATCAGACAACTATCCATTAAAAATCAAAGGACATCGATAGCAATAAATAAATTTGATCATTCTTATCATATATAGTTTACCACGCATTGTTTCAAATAGATCATTATTTTACTTTTTTCATGAAATCATTTGATGTGCAATGGGAAAAATAAAAGGTGCAATGTTTATTAGCGTTTTGCAATGATTTATCCTAATGAATATATGCGAGTCTTTTATTGCAACAGCACTTTAGCCGACACATATTTGGATCAATAATGAATTACTTGGTGATATTCTTGGATTCCATAATGTAAACAACATTGAAAGGCAAATCAAACTTTGCCAATGAATATTAAAAACTGCGGTACTGGAAATGTTTGAAAAGAAAGGCAAGATACTAAGGTGGTTATGATAACACATAAGTTGTGTTGCGCATGCCTAGGAAAAATCCGGTCACAAGTCGGTCATGTAATGAAATGTTGTTGCTCAGTTGACACTTCATTGTTTTGATTTTCGAATTGTATTTAAAAGAATTTTTTTAATTCCACAATTTTATACTATTGTTTTGGTTTTTATTATTTCTAATTTTTTTTTTGTATTTGCTTATTACACATCACATGAAACCACGTAAAACATTTTCTTCCTTGTGCACTCGGTTGGACACCAAACACATTCCATTATTTAGTTTGAATTAAGAAATAATCAATCTTATTAAAACCTGTTGCATTAATATATATGATGCGTATTATTTTAGTCAATATGTTCTTTGAAATACGAGCAATTAACTTTGAGAATGTTCATATCAAAATCATATAATCCATATAAGTACTTATTAATTTATATGGGTTAACATATCTTTATAAAATGCTTAAGATTACATGTGCATGTAATGATTGCAGCAACGTCAAAGTATAAGGTTTTCTATAGATATATCAACGCATCAATGTAGTTTGTTTTAGAGAAAAAGTGGAAGCATCTAGCCTTCTAGAGCCAGTTTCTTATTTCTTCTTTAAAACAACGTCCGTAAAAATAAG
This sequence comes from Mytilus californianus, assembly GCF_021869535.1. Lineage (NCBI taxonomy): Eukaryota > Metazoa > Mollusca > Bivalvia > Mytilida > Mytilidae > Mytilus > Mytilus californianus. Next base: position 25,311,644 of record NW_026262668.1, read on the forward strand.
CTGACTGTGAGCTGAAATGGAAACTTCATATTCTGGGATTTTATTGCTATTGGCTAGATCGACTTATAAAATTGGGACCAATTCAGGAAGGGGAGAGTATTTTACAATCGAATGGTCTGAAAGTTCGAGTATTCGCGACACTATCGATAATTTGTTTCTATAGAATCACATATTGTTGGATAAGCGCTGATAGTCAAAATTGATATATTTACTATCAAGCATTTCCTTTGCTTTAATCCGTATATAGATATAGGAAGATGTGGTATGAGTGCCAATGAGACAACTCTCCATCCAAGTTACAATTTATAAAAGTAAACCATTATAGGTCAAGGTACGGCCTTCAACACGGAGCATTGGCTCACACCGAACAGCAAGCTATAAAGGGCCCCAAAATATTACTAGTGTAATACCATTCAAACGGAAAACCCAACGGTCTAATCTATATAAAAACACGATTAGTTGTATTCACATTCTTTTTATTTATGATGTGTTTATTAATAAGAAGATGTGGTATGAGTGTCAATGAGACCACTCTCCATCCAAGTCACAATGTATAAAAAGTTAACAATTATAGGTCAAAGTACGGCCTTCAACACGGAGCCTTGGCTCACACCGAGCAACAAGCTATAAAAGGCTCAAAAATTACCAGTGTAAAACAATTCAACTAGGAAAACCAACGGTTTAATATATATATATATAAAACGAGAAACACGTATGAACTAAACCAACAAACGACAAACACTTGTTTGTTTGGACATCTGTTGCATCAATAGTATTCAATAAATTACCCTTTATAATGAAAAAAATTGTTTTTGTATACGTGTTTTATACATTGTGTGGTGTATACAAAAGTAGCTGTTTCTAATTATAGATGCATGTACCAACGTATTTGGTTTTAACGAACGAAATCTCTGTATAGTTGAAAAATTATTACACCAGGGTTTTCACTATCACAAACCTGTTAAAACATTTATAAATTTTATCATCGGTATAAGGACGTGTTTCGTAAATATAAATCAGCATGCAGACATCTTATACGTTCAGACATTTCAGATCCAATCTTTTATGGTTATATTCTATACAAAGTACAAAAATGTCGTCATTCACCTCGAAAGCTAATCAAACCTTTAAACAATCTTATTCAGAAGGGATATAGTTACGATACTGTTGTCATGTCATTGAAGATGGCATTATTTAAAATTAATATTGTTTCACTAATAGGGTCTTTGCATCGGATATAAACACATTTATTCTAAAGCCAGTTGATGGCATGATACGGGTTATGTTCTTCTCGTATATTTTATGACGGTATGATACTAAACCCCTAACGTTAGGGGTTGTGTTAAAGGTTAACAACAGCAAAAAAGTGCAGATCCAATATTTTTCCGAAGTTATACCCCTTTGAAATGTAAATAATATAATTGAAAATCAACAGTGTAAATGCTGTCACACCTGTTCTTGATTTATGCAATATCTTAGATGAGCTGGAAAGTCAGCATGATTTGAATATTTTTAGCGATTAATACAATCTAAAATGAAAAAACTAACATGTTAGCATATTAGCACCTTCAATTCTCATTTTAGAGTCAAATGAAGTCTATGTCAAAGATTGTTTGAAGTACTAACTGCCTCCGAAGATTTAATATTAAAAGGATACATCGAAAATAGTAGGAAAATACAAAAATCAAAAGTACAAAAAGGACAGACAACTGAATAGCTTTAAAACACCTTTAGAAAAGAGACAAAATTAACAATAATCCACAAAACATTATACAGATCTGAGCAAAAATGGAAGAGAACTCATGTGTGATTAAATATTTAGCATTTTACAATTCAATACATCATCTTTTAAGTATTCAAGTTGAGATCCCAACTGTTTTCAAACGTGGCTACCTTTTTTGTTGAGCAATTAAAGTTTTTTTCCGGGTTTGACGTAGTCCCAAATCGTCTAATAGTATATCAATGTCAAGCGGGTGGCAGGCGGGGGAAATTGTGTAGTACTTAGTTTGTGTAATCAACTCCACATAGAACTACAGTTTTCAACCCAGATCCCTGAAACTTCACTGGACGATTGAACATATGTTGAAGTTTTGCACCTGTTATTATTGAATTATTTGATGAATTATTCTCATTTTTCGTTACTTGGGAACTTAGTAATTTTTCAACAAAATTTAAGAAAGAGGTGGCCACATGTTGAGTAAAATCTTCTTACCACTCCGAAGCACCTGAGATCGACCCCAGTTTTCTATGTTGTGTTTTGTGTTCTATTGTTTGTCTGTTTGTCTTTTTCCTTTTTTTTTAGCTATGACGTTGTCAGTTTATTTTCGACTTATGAGTTTAAATGTCCCTTTGGTATCTTTTGCCACTCTTTTGTGTAATCAACTCCTACAGTTTTCCTCCAGGATCCCTGAAACTTTACAGGAAGATTTCACATATGTTGAAGTTGCGCAGCTTTTTTAATGGAATTGTCTGAGGATTTTTTTTTTCTCGTTTTTTTTCAGACTTGGGAACTTAGTCATTGTTCAAATATTTGATTGTTTAGTATAGAGCATTCTCCATTGATTAAGACACAATCTGCGCAACCCGGCTAATCTAGTCCTTGAACTATTTCCTGTATTTTACTGATAGATGCTTTAAGTATTTTTAGAGTTAACATCTACGTAATCTAGGATTATTTTTTTAAAGATATAAATAACTTTGTTTATCCTTTATGGAACTTTATAAAATTTAGATAGAAACTTCTAACAGGCCCTGAAATAACATCTGAAGAAAGCAGTTTATTCTTATTTTTTTTTTTATTTTACCGATAAATGGTCCTAGTATTTTGGTAGTCAACATTACACTTTTACACTGACAGCAGCTATCGCAGGCAAGACAAAAAGTTCTGTGGAACCCTTTATCAATTCTTATAGTTACAACCTTGAAATAAAATGAAAAAGCTAGGACAAATTTATTAAGAAAGTTAGTTTGCTAGTATTCCTTAACGATTTTATTTTTGTTCAGAACAGTACAGTGGCAGAACATCCACGTTTAGCACTGAAATAAACTGAAAAATTAAATTTATAAAATTAATGAAATATACCTTTTTCTATAAATCCAGATCATTAACTGAATTTGTATCTTTTCAAACTTTTTTCAAATGATCGTCTTTCAAGGATTTTGTGATTTTATTTTGTTTTCGTTAGACAATTTAAGTTAAACATTTGGGAACATAGTTTTTATTTTTCCCTTTTTACACTGTGTCTGTTAGAAACTTATTCATTCCTATTATTCTTTCTTGAAGATAGTGACTTATCTTGTACCGCAGTATGTTGATGCAAATCAGAAATATAACGTGACTTCGACAATGGACGACAGTTGCGTAGTTGTCGATAGTTGTTGTAACGCTGGGGGAAATTCATGTCATTGCATTGAAAACCACCGAATGTTTTGGATTTTGAATACAGTTTTTATACAACCGTCCTACGACTTATATGATAAACCGTTGTCGGTCCGTCCTTCCTTCCGTCCGTCGTCAACACGTCGGACAATAACTTAAGAATGCTTTCATTATTTTTTCTGAAACTTTGGTAAGTTGTTTATATATATAAACGTAAGCTCCCTTTCGAATTTCTAAAATTTTTTGATTTTATGTCTGGTAGATTTCGGACTTTATTAATAAAAAAGGGGGCTTTTCAAGTTTTCGGTCAATAACTCAAAATTGCTTTGAGCAGTATTCATAAAACTTTGGTGACTTGTTCATATCTATTTAAATAACCTCCCATATTTTTTTTTTAATTTCTGTTATGACATTGCGGAGTAATGAAACTTTATTCGATGAAAAATCGTTGACAACTCTTCATTTTTCACCATTTGGATAGTTATAGAATTTTATTCGTTCAAAAATAGTGCCAAAATCTTTCATGTTTTGTGTCAATGGGTACCACTGCGTGTGCATGTGCTTTTGTTTTGTTTTGTTTAGTTTTTTTTTTTTCTTTTTTTTTTTTGGAGTGGGGAGTCTATTTGAGCAGTGATCACAGTATTTCTAGTTGATCAGATGAATTCATTTAAAGCACAAGACGAGTTTAAAGGTCAACGGACGTATTTTGTCCTCGTGGCGCAGTTCTTTATTAATTTGGTTAAAATAGTATGTTTCAGAGTTAAGTGTGGCGTTCATTTCGCTGAACTAGTATACATTATTATTTAGGGGCCAGCTGAAGCCGTTCTCCGGGTACGTGATTTCTCGATGCGTTAAATACCCATTATTTGCCTGTTTTCTAGTCCTTGGTCGGGTTGTTGTCTCTTTGACACATCCCCCGTCTCTATTCTCTATTTAAATTTGCTCTATATTATCAAAATATATATGGTGCATGTAAAAAAAAATTCTGGCGGAATTCGTTAAACAAACCTAAAATGAAAGCCAAGGATATCTTATTATTTGTACTTCCAAAGCTAAATGATTAAATTGTACCTTTAAAGAATAATTTCCATCTCGGGTCAATTTACAAAATGCCATTATGTTAATTGCCCCTGATCTTCTGTAAGCAAAGCTGTCATTCAGGCATTGAAGCAATTGCCTCACAAAATTTTAACGATGAAAAAATCCGACTAAGAAGCCAGATAAAATGCATTCCTAAGCATAGAATAACGATTGCTCACACATTTGGCTTCCACGTGCATTCTTCTTTATTGACTTTAAACATTTAGTCCAGTCTAAAATTGAGAAGATTTGGTAGGATTGCCAATGCAACAACTATCCACCAGAGAGTAATTGATGTTGATGTTAGAAACTGTCGGTCACCGTACGACCTTCAACAATGAGCAAAACCCATACCGCATAGTAAGCTATAAAAGGACACAACTTGACAAAATGTAAAACAAATTAAAACTAGAAAAACTAACTGGGCATGATAGACCACGACAGCAGCTGATTTACAGGCTCTCGACTTGTGATAGACACATACATAATGTGGCTGGGTTAAACTTGTTTGCGAGCTGATCTACTTTATTTCATAAAAATGACCAATGTTTATACCAATGCCTTGTTGTAGGAACGGAAAAATTATACTTTGTAAAAAAGAAAACGGGTTCAAACAAGAGGAGAGAACTTTGAAACTGACATGATATTTTTATTTCTAACATTTTTATACGTTAAGTTCGTGTTTTTAAATAGAGATTCCGATTAACTATGGAATCCACCTGTGCTCCTCTTCCCATCGCCATTTTCCTTCAATAATACGATACAGACTTCATAATTCATTCAATTATAATACATCCATGCACCTTGACAAAATCCTTAAACGTCTAAAGTTTTAAGACATAGTTAACATTTTTAGTGATGACGATAACAGTTATTTTTGATAAGGTTAGACCCTATCTAAATTTGAATATCGCTTATCAATATTTTAACCAGCATAGTAACATTACAAGTTTGTTTGGCTATACGGGATGTACGTATTCTATACCCATACCCTATCCTAATATTCCCTCTTTTCAAAATGGTAGTCCAAATATTCCGATCGACCTCTTTTGCAAAACTTAGTGGATTTCTTGATTAGTTATCGTTCTGAATAAACCACAAAGGTTTACTGGGGTATAGAAATATGGTCATGTTTGGATTTCTCACATTCAGCAGTGAATCTAATGCTTAAGATTGGTATCTATTTGGCAGTGTGGGATGTAAAACTTCACAGCCACATCAGGTCTGAATCGGCTCGTTAAATCCGGTGCCTAGTCCGTAAGGGACCTCTTGCAGGGTAAATTTTCTGTTCATGTCTTGCATGCATTTAGTCGAGTTTTGTGCTCTCATCTTAATCGACTCATCCAATTGAATTGATATAAACGTTGTCTAGTCTAAAAAAACGCATAAAATATTTGTCAATAGGGGTTGAGCAAAACTGCTGAAAACTCTTTTTCGCCATTGAACCACCCAATCCCTCGAAATCTGCATCACGGCCTCGGTGAAGTCTTAACTAAAACCTCAAATGCCTAATTAGAAATAAGGTTCAAGATACGCCACTTTAGATTATTCATGACACATTAGTAACAGTTGTATAAACAAAGCAATCTACTCCAACTCATGGAAGCTACATACAATGTGGCAAAAGGAATTGTTTTTGTTGGAAAGCTGCCAATACTTGCAGTTCTTTCATCAGATCCTTTACAAAACAAAGTTATACCATCTACGTGAATATAAACTGTAAAACAAAGAACTCAATTGATGTACTAACTTGTGGATTCAATACGTGGAAGAAACAATGGACAACTTTAACATTCGGCTAAAAATCTATCGATCATGATGCAATATCAACAAAAACTGGCACTTTACAATATATCTTCGCTGAAAGAAACTTCCTTTTTGCTAATGTTACTTTTCAAATTATAAATGTAAAAATTGGCACTCATACCACATCTTTTTATTTATATTGAATGGGACACCGCGGCTAAAAGGAGAAGATAAAAACTTTTGAATCCACCAGCTTCATACTTAAGAGCCTGATTGTCTAAATTAAAAAAACGAAAAAATATACAGAAAATAAAAAGTTTATTATGTGGCATTATCCTTAATATACCTCTGTAATATTAACCAATGAACGTTGCAAACGTAGCTTACTTCAACCTGGGATATAGTATAATCAAAATCAGCATCAGTTCTAACCAATTATAATAATTGAACAAATGACCATACAGATTTAGAGTATGGTACACATATTTCGTGCGCTTCTCACATTATCTTTACAAGTCCCCCTTTTGCTGTCATGCTGGATCCTTCATACAATAAAAATGAATATTTGTTTTTTACAACATTATATATTATGACTTGTTTGTTTGTTTGGTGTACTCGTTATAACTTGTCGAAAACGTTACTGCCATTTTTAAAAATGACACAAACGATGCTCAATCTCTAGAACAAAACGCTATTTAACAATAACTGTGCAAAAGATATTGATTGAAATATGAGTTATATTATTACTATAATTGTGTTAAAGATGGACGTATGTTTTCGTTTGGGGAAAATAGCAAGCCTGTTAGTTAGGTTATGGTTAGGGTCTGAGTTAGTAAAAATACAGATTTCGAAATAAACAAAAAAGCTGTCTTTGTTGCGTCGACTTTTGAAACACCCACACACCTTTGTTACCGTAACAGCATATGACGCAGGATTAATCGATTCTTATTCAGTAACCATTTTAATAAATATATCATGGTAAAATGATATATTATTACAAATCAGACCTAACCTCAAAGTTTTAGAGGATTTGTGTTGCCCATTTATTGCTCCTCAAGTAATTTGCGTTCTTTGTATATATATAGTACTTCCTTAATTTGATTTCTTTTTAAAAACAATCTTGTTCCACTGGTTGAATTTTTGTAATGTCTCATCCTGTCTCATTGCTAAAATTTTAACTATTTTAATATTAGTCTTGCATAGTAGCTGATGGTTCCCTGGTGACAAATCTTAATTGAATCCGTTGGAAATTAATTCGAATCCCATCTCTCTTATTCTGTTTAATTTATACCTGACCAATGGTATTTCGACGTCGGAAAATAATATTAACTTCAAATTTAAAAAACAAATGAACATGTTTTATATACTTGAATGGCTACGATTTACTATAAAACAAGTGTACGTGAAAAGTAAGACCATAAAGATCATTACCGTAAAAACTAGGATGTTATATCAGGTTTTTCTATAAGATAAGGAATAAGGTACAGCATGCTTGATTAAACATACCTGAACTATGTCGAAAGTTTTAGAGAACAAATATTACATAAAATAAACGTTATCAATGATCCATGCGTAAATGAGGTAATGTCAGTTGAACTCTTCCACAAAGACATGCATACATTGCTATCATTCCATACAAGTATATTTGACCTAAAACTTATAGTATCTGAGATATGGACTTTACCACGGAAACATAACCTTGTTCACTTATCAATGAACTGAGATCCAGGTCAGGTGAACCATGTCTGATGGACATGTAGACTTTGCATGGATACAATATACTAGTAAACAGATATAGTTATCCTAGAACTCATGATAAGTGAGACATTCTGAAACATAAAACTATACAAATAGTTTACGCAGTTGCCGCCGCCTCCACCATCAGATTGTATTATCTATGCCTCGCATTCTCGCGTCGAATACGAGTTAAAAATAAGAACAACTGAAATTAGCTCTCTGACTTAGACCTAGACTTTCAAACTAACAGTAGACAATGAAACGTAAAAGCTACTACTTGCTTTGACAATATTTCTATTTTGTTTATATGTGTTACAAAATGGTGTTAGTAGAATACATCGATGCTGTACATAGCACTCATTTTGTAGATAATCTTTAACTTCATGTCAATTGTATAATCAGATGATGCTCAATAAGTCATATTAGTGTGTAAGATGGAGTGATTAAACTTTGACAGACCCCCTCCCCCTTTTTCATCGTTTGCAGTATTTCTCGTTTCTATGGAGCAAAGATATACTCAGACCTGCTAATTCAATTCATTCTGCGTTATTATTACACCTGTTTTGGAACAAAGTACAATTGTATGTGCTTCCACACTTAGCAAAAGAAAGTTGGATATTTACCCAGAAAATCATTACGAAGACCTTCTATCAAAAGACGGAAAAATAACATTTTTGGAGGGCAACTTATAAATGTTAATATGTAAATGACATCTCTAATGATCACTTGTATCGAATCTTATGTAAAAATTCAAATTTTGGAAATTTTAATCGATCGATGTCACTGTTATTTATCAGTGGAAAGAAAAGTACAAATGTCAATCTCGAATCATATTTTGCAACATACCTATCAAATCAGTCATAAATATAGAAACTAAAGTAATAATCGTTTTAAATTATTCGAATTTATTTCGCTCTAAACGGATATATGTAGGGTCGGCACGCTGTTTAAAGGTGGCTCTGCGTTTTCTCTGAAATTTTAGCTTTGACCATTGACACAAAGTTAAGACAATCGTGACCACTGTAGACAACGACGACATCAATAGTTCGATGAGGCTTGGTATCCTCTTTCTAATGATATAACGTACAGCCGTGTGTTATTCCAATAACCCAAATCATTCAAATCCATTGACTGGGCACCCTAATAGGCTACTTAGTATATATGCGTGCATTGGTTCAATAATTTCGATAACATTATAATTACAAGAAACTCGTTTCATGTGATTTTAATTATTTTCATAATTAATTATTTATTTGGTGGCTTCGGAATTATTATTTTTACATTCAAGTACAAATATAACAAGGCAGGGAAATATCTTTTTGGATCGTTTCGTCCAATGATGTTAATTATATTGAATGTCAGATAAAGCAGAGTGTTATATCATATATATTTTTATTCAATTATTAATACCGCAGTTTTGACGTTGTCATTTCACGCTGAGCGAGTCCTAGTAACCTGAAAAAAATGTTACCCAACGTTACAATAGAGATTTCCAATAAAATGGCTTTACTCGACATAACCGACCTAACTCAACGTATTTCGTCCTATTGCATTGAAGCATGACGGAGGGGAGCATACACTGCATGCATTTTTTGCTCTTTGAACACGCATTTTTTGCTGGAATAGACTTAAAGTAAAAATCAACCCAACTACTTTTTTTAATCTTTAAATATTTTGTTATTAAATTTTGAATAATTCATTGACAAAAATATTTTAACGGAATAAGTAAGCTAGTAACTTGTAATCAAATACACCCATCATTTCTTGTCATTTCACTTGACCCATATTTCAGTTCTTCTCAAAATATGAATTTTAAAAACTACCAAGTCAAAATTTAGCATGAAAATATAAAAATAATGAAATCCGAATCGAGAAGGTTATCTTTTTTTTTTGTTTTTAAAAGTTTTAACGTTTAAAAAGTAGATTCCAACACACCCGAATGTAAAAGGTGTACGCGACTAACTTTTTTTAAAAATTATTTTTTTTATAATTTAATTCAGAATAATTTGACGTGGGCAGAAATTAATATCATTGGTACATTTATCAAATAGTACATTTCGTCTTTAACTATAATAATGCATGGGACGAGGTTTTTGTCCATGTATACCTAAACGTGCATTCGCGGATACAGGGGTAGAGGGCGTACTCCTTACCCCCTTTCGATCGCCAAATAATTTTGAAAATCTCATGTTTTCTACGTTATATATACAAATTTTTAGTATCCAATCGTCCAATTTTTTTTCGCATCGCCCTGCTCGGCAGTATAAATTCAATTATCGGAAACTACGACCTCTTTCAAATATCTTGGATCCGGCCATAATCACAAATTGTATTGCACAAAAAAAATAAATGATTGTCGTTTGACTTTGATAAATATGTTTTAAAACAACAATATTTGAACATTGGAAATCTCGCATGAGATTTAAAAGTTTAAGACTACATACTGAATTGGATTTTTTCCTGAATTTAGTAGCTCTCTTAACACGGAAATGTGATACTGAAGTGTAATCCAATGGACACATATTCTTGTTTCTGATGTTTCTTTTAATATAAATATATATATATATTATTTATTTATTTTAAACATTCTAATATTTACATACTAAATAGTGTGTAAATTACATTGTTAGGCAATGATAATTAATCTGTACTGATTAATCCACACTCCCATAGATTTGTCTTTCATTTGTTGCTATTTATAGACACTTATATTATTTATTTATTTATATAGTTATATATAATTCCACTAACAATTCCTCATGTATCTTTTGCCGATAAATTATCATTACATTTTATAGAAACTTCATATAATCTGCTATACAGTTATGAACACTAATGGTAATACAGACACTCTGTGCTATTGACATGACAAAAGGTCTAATTGCTTTTCTATACTGTTTATGAATTTTTTATACTAAATTTGTGACATGTACAAAAAAGAAGATGTAGTATGATTGTTAATGAGACAACTCTTCACAAGCGACCAAATGACACAGAAATTAACTACTATAGGCCACCGTACGGCCTTCAACAATGATCAAAGTCCATTCCGCATAGTCAGCTATAAGAGACCACAACCAAATGACAAATGTAAAACAATTCAAACGAGAAAACTAACGGCCTAATTAATGTACAAAAAAAATAACGAAAACACAGGCACAACCATACATAATGTGGCGGGGTTAATCATGTTCGCGAGCCCCCTTACCTGGGACAGTGGTGTAACAGTATAACATCATTGATTAATATTCTAGACTGGATAATTATACTTTATTTTTGTATTTGTTTTTTAAGATAGTTTTCAATAGCTGTGAATACTCTTAGATCGGGACATGGAGTTTTATTTGGAAATACTAGTAATTGCTGTTTTTGTGCTTCGTTTCAGTCGGACGAGTCAATCCTTTTCTTACTGTTTTAATTGTGAGTAGACATGATAATTTGATAAACATACTTCTATGATCTCTTTTGGCTTTAACTTGGACATTGATAAAAAAATATGTAGCATAGCATAGAGATGCGTGCGTAAAATAAGTTCTCGAAATAAATTAGCTAAAATATCAGATAAGAATTTAGCCTCAAACTATGATACTTACGACGATGATGATGATGATGATGATGATGATGATGATGATGATGATGATGATGATGATGATGATGATGATGATGATGATGATGATGATGATGATGATGATGATGATGATGATGATGATGATGATGTCTTATATCCAGCGACAAATATTACATATATATTAAGGATGATGAAATGATAATGATAAATGAATATACCTTTTTGTACATGACCAACACTTACAGTAGCATTTTTATATGCTAGGTAACAAGATAGCGTTTCCGCTACAAAGACACACTTGTCTTTCTTCGAGTAAACCAATACCTGTTCTTACTCGTGAATGCATCATGCTTGGTGGAGAAGCCGACAAATCCAGTCATCCAGTCATTTGATCAGGGGGTCCAACAAAATAATTGAACCTGTAATTGAGGCTAGCCTGCTACCAGTCAATTCCATATTTAATAAAAACATGTTTATATATTTTATGCTTTATGTGCATATATTATTATTCTAGCAACACTTGTTTTGTTTTGATAACACTTTTTGTTGCATAATTTATTTGATTTTTCTGCTTGTTTCTTTGTATAAAAAAACTCAGTTTTTATTGTAACATGGTGTTTCATAGCTTCGATTCTCCTTGTGATTTACTATTATTAATATTAAGTAGGCATGCAATTATTATTCTAAATAGTATAAAATATTTTAACAAGTAAAGATTACCCCATTTTTGATCTAGACTTCCTTACCACTAGCATCTAAGATACATACACTGACAAAATATTGTACCCGCATCCGTCCGCCAGTCTGTCCAACACATATTTTCAATTTTCTCTTCAAAGCTTTAGTATGCTTATCATGCATTCTTTTTTCGATTTATTCCTTACACTCCGACATGGATCTAAGTATAGAGTAAACTTATATCCTGACCCACAAACGAATGGAACACCCTACCTTATTTTTTTGGTAAGACTGTGGCTAAACAAGCAACTGTCCTAAGCCTGTTGTTCAGTGGTTGTCGTTTGTAGGTGTGGTTCAAAGGTGTTTCTCGTTTCTGTTTTTTTTTATGTATTTTTATTCCTTTAAACTCCTTAAAATTATTGTCTGAACTAATTCTCTAAAGTTAAATAAAACTCTAAACAAATTGAGATATATTTCTTGCAAGGGTCGACTAGAATTTGGAGAGAAGTAGCCACAACCATATACAAAATAACACGTTAATGTTATAAACCAATGTATTTTATTCATAGGCTGCCTACTGTCATATTTTGAAGCTTCTTCTGAATTAAATAAAAAAAAAAATATTTTGTGCATAACTTATAAATTAAATTATTTTATTCCAACCAAACAGATTTACTTAGCAATATGGAATTAAAACAAACAAGTTACTGCAGATCACATGTCTAAATATTTGTCCATGCACCTCATCATCTTTGCCTCTAATGGCCGTCCACGATCCGAATCATCAAGGTAGCGTTCATAGGCTTCCCTTGCCATTTCCGTTGTTGATTTTCTTTTCTTTTCTTTATTTTTTGCATTTTCCTGATTGTCAGGTTTTTTGGGTCTCACAACTTCTTCATCGCTCGAATCCTATTTCTCTGCATCCTTCTTATCCTCCTCAACCACCTCATTTTCCAAATCTGGCACATCCACATCGGCGTCCGGATTGATGACAGCCTGACGAATGTCGGTTTCTTGCTTTTGTGGTGCAACCTACAAAAAAGTACAAGAATTACGTTTTATTTATCATATTGTATCCCGAAGAAAAGGCACTTAATTTATTTAGTGGGGTAAATACCATAGGTGGATAAGAAGGATTAACAAAGGGCTCATAAAATAATCAACACATTCAAATAGTATAATAAATCATGATAAAACAATGATAATTATAAAAGAAAAGATTGATTGATTAATTGATTGATTGATTGATTGACTGGTGTTTAATACCTCTTTCAGCACTATTGCTCTGTTTCGTAGCGTTCAGTTTTTATTGGCGGAGGAAGCCACAGCTCAAGGGGAGAGCTACCGACCTTCGGTAAGAAAACTGACAATTCAAGTAAATGAATATTTGAGTCCAGCGCACCTGTCTCGTGTAGGATTTGAACTCATAACCTTAGTTTGACAAGCTATTGATACAGTAGTTCAACTACTTAGACCACTGGGTCACTGCCCCCCCCCCCCCCCCCCCCCTCCCAAAAAAAAACAAAACAAAAACAAAACCCATTTTAATTGTATTAGTTTAGGTCCAGCCTTGCCTTAACACTCTTGAATTTGCACAGGTTTGTGTGTACTCAGAGTAAAATATGTGGTTCAAATCTGACTATATTTGTCAATTCCTAAAGATAAACATTAAAAGATTAGCTATAGATAAGAAAAATATATTGAGATAAATGTACCAAAATTAGGCAACCTATTTGTTTTTTTTTTTCGAAAGGGATTTTAGTAAAATTATAAAGATGTGCCAATATTTTCAAATACCTCTTTTGTTTCATTTTTAGATTTCACCCGAGGGTGCTCCTTTGTTTGGTATCTTTTGTTTTTTGCTTTAATGTCCTCCACTATTTTTTTCATATCTTCTAGAGCTGACAAACCTTCCTTCATGGCCTTTTTGAATTGGTCGGACATGCGTCTTTTCACCTTGTCAAATTTCCCGTTCTCCTATAGATTCCTGGCAGATGGTGGAAGAAGATGTACTTGACGTCTAACGTCGGCCTGAATAGCCACCCAATTGCTGCTATTTTTGGAATAGCTATCCAAAACTAAATCAACCTCTGTTGGTGTTACCTCTACGTGCGTTTTTTCGGTTGCCATTTTTTTCTATTCGGTCAGTTTGTTATAAGCTTTTTGTTGACCGAGTTGACCTGAAAAAACCAAACCGACCTCGCACAAAAAATAATAGAGTTAACCTAATGTATACAAATCGAATTGACCGCTTAACAATAAGTTGATTATCAGACGCCTGAAGATTATAATTCAACGTCACATCATGAATGAAAGAAGAAAAAAAATGTTTGCTATTATTCTTATGATGTTTGTGAGATATAAGATGCTACTTAAACCACCACCACCTTGCTTTTTTCGTGATACTGATGATTTTGGATTTGTTATTTTACTTAATTTATTTTACCAATATTCAAAACAAAGAAAAAGACCCCTACCATTTTACAACATGACTATTCGAAACAAAATTATAGAAAATTGGGAACACGAAAACTATGTTATAAATGATGTTTATTCATTGATTATCAGAAGACCATATGATTTCTGGATGCTGACCGGAGAAAATCCAAACTCATTCCATAATTTAGTTGGATTAGTAGCAGGCAACATGACAGGGCATGGTAACAAGATCCTGTCAGTTAACAATAGAATCTTAATGACATTAATTTGGCTTCGTCAATATCCTACCTATGCAATACTTTCGCTAAATTTCGGACTTAGCGTATCAACCATCAGTCACATCATAAGACATACATGGATAAAATTGTGGGAGGTTTTTTCTTCTATAGTAGTATGGCCGACGCCGGAAGAGTGTCTTGACAAAAGGGGAAAATGGCATGAAATGCCTAATGTCGTTGGAATGATAGATGGGACGTCTCATGAAATATTAGTTCCAATGAATGAACCCCAACAAGACTTTTACAGCGGTCATCGTAAATATCATATACATACTCAGGTAATTATTGATCATTAAATAGTTATTATGTAACAATAGAAAAAAAAAGGATATGGGGTATCCATCCATAAAACCTTGTCAGTAAAAGCAAAGCAAAACCACAAATACAAAGGAACAACGCTTTTATTGCTGTTTTTCATCTCGGAGTCACAGTGACATCCAGCATATCTTACTTGGATGTAATGAACTGAAGTTTGGTTATTAACTAGTCGGACCATGGCCACATTTACAAAAAAATAAGGTTTATAGATGTAACTTCCAACTTTCACGATATCTCGTTTTCGATTGTGACATCTGGAATGATAACATTCTTATTGATTATGTGGTCAAATATCAAGGTAACAGCATCAAGTATCAAGAGCAAAACTTTGGTAAATTTGGGTCAACAGATGTTATCTTTTGAAACTTATAACCAATTTAACTTACTTCATTTGATTGAGCCCCATAAAATAGACAAGATCTCTATTGATTTTGAGGTCACTAGTTCAGGGTTACAGCAGCCATTGATGGACTTATAGTGGTTAAAATCTTGTTCCCTAATGTTATGTTTTGAATAATATGTCCAACCTTCATCAAAATTCATGTGTCCAAACACTGATGAAATCGCCGGCTTTGAAACAAGACATTGTTTCTAAGATTAAGATAAATAGCCGTTTATAATTAATACATGAGTGTAGCGATGTCATTTATGTATCACAAAGAATATAACCTAGCTATATGTTGAGACTCTCAACGCATAGACACCATTATTAAATATAGGCAAATCTAATACAAACGTTATTCAATCCTTAAATTATCAACTGATTGTCTCGTGCTGTTACATTTGTTACAGTGTAACATTTTTCTTATTTATTTAATTTGTTATTGTATTTGTACAGACTTCCAAAAATACTATCCACACTGATCTGTGTCCACACTTGTATTTGTAAAATACAAAGATTCTATACTATTGCTTATTTGATTGTAGGTTATTGCTGACAACGACAAGAATATTTGCTTTGTACATTCAGGTTTTCTTGGGCATGACAACGATGCGAACTCGTACCATCAAATAGGGCCGATTGGACCAAATCTGCCGTTAAACTTCCCATTAAATTGTTATATATTAGAGGATAGCATATATCCAAACAATTATCCATTGATAACTCCGTACAAATCTACTCATATCAGAAATCAACAAAGACCAGAGAGACGTCGGCGACGTAAGTTGAATGCACTACATAGGAAGCGACGTGTATACATCGAACATGTTATAAAAGAGATAAAAACATTTTGGGCAATAGGATCGTTAAACAATTTATCGTCATTCCCCATGGCACATGTCATGTTAGGTAGAACTGTGCGCCGGTCTTTCCAAAAGACGAACACATATTTTAAATACAGATAGATGAATAAAAAATCTTCGGAATTTGTATTATCTTCTTTTTGTAAGAAATATATATTCATCTGTTTGAAATATAACTTGCATAATTATTCACTATCATGTATAACTTCTGATATAGAGATTGATTTCATCAACTATAGTTAATTATATCAAATAAGGTGATGTGGAGCGTCAAACTGTCAAACAGAGTCCAACTGGCGTGAATAACGACTACATTGGCTCGTACTGTCGTCAACAATAAACAAATACTCATACCGTATTATCAGATACTAGTATATAAGGCATTCATTTGACTTGGAAAAATGTAAACAGTTCAAACGAAAAAGAAATGTTTTACAAGAGTAAAAATAAGTTTAAATAACCCAAATATGACAGAAAGTAACCAACGACAACCACTGAATTGAAAGCTCCTGACTAGGGAAAGCCAATATAGAATTCGGCTTGATTAAACACATTTATCAGTGCTCCACACTCTGGTGTAACAGCACAATATAAGAAAAAAAAAACTGTAAAACTCAGTTGGAAATAGCTCGACTAATCAAATTTGAATGAAGCCCAAAACAATTACATTTGTATGATGAAAGACAGCGAATACCGATCTTAAAGTACCCCCAGGTACTGAAAGCTGATTCTTACATGTAAAAATACCTGAGAATATTAAGAGTATTTAGTGAAAAAAAATTAAAAAAAAATAAGGAGATGTGGTATGATTGCCAATGAGAAATGAAGTCGATGTAAGCAATGATAGTCAGCCGTACGCCTTCATAAATGAGAAAAATCCATACCGTATAGTCGACTATAAAAGGGGCCAACATGAAAAATATGAAACAATTCAATTGAGAAAACTACCGGCCTGATTTAAAACAACACAATTTACGAAAAACAAATAAAACAGATATGAACCAACGACAACAAGTGAACCACAGGCTCCTGACATGGGACAAACACATAAAGAATGTGTCCGGGTGAAACATGTTTGTGAGTGCTCCCTCCCCCTATGCCTGGGACAATTCTAATCTAGCGTCGTAATACAGTACATGATATATAAGGCATGAAGATGGAATTGTTACAGATCAGCTGAAATATCTATTGTAAAGGATCCTACAAATTAATGCAAGATGCAGTCACAGAAATAATTATATTTATAAGTACGTCTGAGCCAGTGACAACTCTACAACAGATTTATCCATCGGATCACCAGCAGTGATGGTGATACATGGCTGTGTACATTCTGTATATACAACTCGTCTAAACATCAGCCATACAATGTTAGATCTGTAAATTTGCTTTCGCAAATTTTTTGTTCTTCTCAGTAGCATGAGTTCGAAACCCGGCGAGGGAAGAACAAAAAATTTGCAAAAGCATTGCTGGGCTGATGTTTAGACGAGTTGTATATACAGAATGAACACAGCCATGTATTACCATTACTGCTGGTGATCCGATGGATACATCTGTTGTAGAGTTGTCACTGGTTCAGACGTACTTATATATATATACCCTCTACCAAGAAATTTGTTTTGCATGCACACGTATAAAAATTGCGGTTTTTATCCAACGCAATCATAGGTTTGAACGTTGTTTTCAATCTAGACTTGTTTATATATATATATATATATATACCTCCAAAGCGAGAGAAAAATTGAAACTCAAAATTTTCGCTTACTCAATCAATATGTGATAGTTTTAGAATCCACTTCTAATTGGATTAGTAAGAGTTGTCTTAATCCAAAAACAACTATGACAATATCACGCCTTTCTTATTAAAAGTACATTTTAAAAACTAAAATTCCTGTAAAGACTGAAATGACATTATAGATGTCTTAAAAAGGTAAAACGTATGTAAATTGGCATTCTAATCCACTTTTAATCAGAGATACTTTAGACAGGACATGTTTTAGCCAATTAATATGTACAATTGATAGTTTACTATCCACAGCGGTCAATGTTTATATGCAGATTATTAGTCATCAGTTGCTAATCAAGTACAACTTCCAAATTACAATCTATATAATGAATTGGTGTACACATTTATTTACATATATTATTATTGATTACAAAATTCTTTTTATTTTAATGTTAGTTGTCTTTCATTTGAAAGAAAAATGTATGTCAAGTACAAGACCTGTGTTAAATTTTTTTTTAAATATGTACGTTTTCCCGAAGAAAAAAAATCGGAGATTGTAAAAAAACAAGATTAACTGCAGAAGAAGAGAACGTTTGAAATGATGCTTAATAAAGTATGATGCAATCCCAGTTATCAACTTTAACAGAGACAAATTCTGATTAACACTTTGAATTCGATATTTCTGAAATTGCTAGAAAAATCTCTGTCTAATGATAACCACCCACGGAAATTAAATATCATAAAACATTAAAAAACGAAAGGAAGAAGGGACACCAATCTGATAACGACAAATAAAAGCATGTAAAATATTAAATAATAAAAGGTTCATTTGCAAAGTATATCGAAAAACAAAGTCATGGTCAAAACCATGAAAGACAACTTAAATCAATCGTATGATAGGTAAAGATACGTATATATACGTGGTCTTATGACAGTGAAGTTTAGGCGGGAATCATAATAATCACGCGATATATCAAAATCATGGTTTCTTTCGTTTTTCATCATCTTAGAAATACTTGATATTGATAAAATTTATCCTGAATAGGTTTAATAGTTTAGGAATACTTAGTTAAAACTTGAGTGACGCATTTAATGAAAATAATAGGTTATCAATAACCGGTCCCCTTACGTGCGTACGTCGAGTTAGGTACGTATGTCATTTTATTGGAAATCTCTATTAAGACCTATACAAATACAGGTATTCTTTACTCAAGAAAACATAACTATAATCACATAATCACATAAGATATTCACAATCATGAGATGAAGCATTTGCTCGTGGTTTAAATGAAAAAGATGAGTATTGCTAAAAACTTGAAGATATGTACAAGTAATATTTATTTTTTGTTTTTTTCTGTCATTCTAATTTCAAAGAATCATTTTAATTGAAATATAAGCTTCGATGGATTTTTTAAACATTTGAAACGGCAAAACACTCCTTTTAAAGCGAAAATCATATTCATACAGCAGTCGTTCCTTTGATAATGTATTATACTGATGTGAAACAAAGTCGTACATTACCAGTATAAAAACAATATATTGTCATATGCTTCAATTAGGGTCACAAGAGATCGGGCAAGATAAGGAAAAGAGTAATTGTTATCGGCTAAAAACAAAAGGTATTGATATTTGAATTATTGATAAATGTTGTTTGAAATTTGTAAGTTACTGTAGATACTATTCCATAATGATTTTTACAACTAAGTGGCTCTCAAATTAACTTGTTAGTGTCGATTAATATGACAACTAACAAAAAACAAAGATTGAAAATTGTGTCAGTCAAATTTATTCACAACTTGTATAGACTGGGTTAGATATAGACCTTCAAATATTCCTAAAACCCCCGACTATTGTTTAAGATTGTATATGTTGCTGTGGAGATGTATCTTGGTTTTTTTGTGTCGTGAGGGTGCTGTCTTATTGGCGATTAATTATCCTCGTATCTCATGCTACATGTAGAAAAAGTACATTATGTTCTTCTGTTAAGGGCATGTTGTTGATAATGTTCTGAAAGTTTAAATGTGTTCCGCTTTCCACACTTTTGATGGCGATCGGATTTGAAGATAATTATTCAAGAATCCCAGTTGTGCATACCATGATTTATATTTATATGTCCAGGTTTCAGGTCTGATAATAGTGATAATGATTACTGATCAATGACTTATTCGATTTATAGCGCGTTGCCATCAATATGTTCATATCTATATGAAATTCATACTAATATAATAGTTGTTGAAGAAATGAACAGCACACAATTGGACAATTAATGTACATGAGATCCTAATAAACCTAATTGATTTAAATCAAAGTAAGTACTTAGAAAATTGGATGGCGTTTGATGCCACAAGGGAAGACAACATCTTTCAGTATAATAACAGTCTTCGTGTGGTAAATGGTCCTCAAAATACCCCTTTGGACAATAGCTTTTCGTACAAACTCCTCCACTCCTCTTACACCTTAATGCTGAATAACCTGTAAAATGTAAGGCTTCCACATTTAGTTAATTACTTTTACAATTCATTCAGTTTAGAAAATGTATCTGATCGGGAAAACAAGATGTAAACACATTTTATTTCAAAATATATAATACACGATAGAATAAACTAAAGTTTAAAAAATATATATGGAAAGTATGTGAAAGGAGGCTTTCAGAGGGAAATTATAAATCCATAGTTTTGCGGAAAAAAACAAACAAAACAATAACTCGTCAAATACCGTTTCATCTTGTATTTTAGTAAATGTTTTACAACTTATCTGTGTGTCCTTTTAAAAAGTTCCCCTTCTCCAATTAAAAACTTTTACTATTACTTGTGTAATAATTTAATTTTGGATGAAACACGTCTTCTGATTGGCTGAAAGTGTTTTGTCTATCAACTCATAGACAGAATTTTGTCATGTGACCGTGACGTCATCAACGTTTTTATCATGAATTACTCCTTTTTAGAATTAAATTATAAGGAATGACTGTAATATTTTTTCTGTCTATTCGAAATAACCTAAAAAATGTGGTGCACACTTTTAAATAACCCGCTACGCGAGTTATTCAGTGTGCACCACATTTTTGATGTTATTTCTTCATAGACAGAAACAATATTACAGTCATTCCTTAAATATAAAAGAAATGGAACTGATTTTTTGGAGCGTAAAACATCATTTGAATGGTTTACATACATTCCGTGTTTTTTTATGTTCGTTTCAACTCAGTTTATAGTTATGACTCTCTATATTACATGTCTATACAATTTCATCATTAACAAAGAGTAGTTTTACTATTTAATTAGAAGTCCTTTGAAGAATGTGATTAGACATGATTTTGATGTGACTAATATAAAGCCTTTTTGTAATGAAAATTGTAAATATGCTACATTTACTTCCTAAAATTGTGATAATATGAACTGGTTGAAGGTTATCATACGAGCACCAATTGAGACCCTTTAAAAGCAGATGTGTTCCTGTACTGTTATGAATCACAGCTAGCTTGTGGCCAAATTTAGTTGAGATCCGTTAAAATCAATTCGATTGAAAAATTTTATAACACTTGCCTTGATGATAATTTTTTGCTTAGAATAATCAAGAAGTTTCTAAACATAATGCAGATATTGACATCATGCAAACGACTTTAAACATGTTAAATATGCACCTAATATAACAGTAATAATGTTACCTTTTCTAGGTTTGGTCATTTCATTTTCACACAGACAAATATAAACACTTTTTTTTCTACAAAAGAGGCGATTTTTCAGTCCCACTTGCTGATTATCCTTTGTTTTTGGAAGGTAATATTTAGTTGGTCCCTTCTTACTATGTGTATATTTCCAAACACATTTGCTATGCCTTAGTCTGTAATTAAATTTCAAATTTCGCTTATATCAATCTATATATAACTGGTAAATTATTAAGTCAGGAATTTCTTAACTACAAATTACTTGAAAAATTTATCAAATTCTTTCATAGATACTTACGTTTAGTTTGAAAGTTCGGTAGTTAATATGGTAACTGTAGAAATCTTTTTACAAATAGGATACATCCTGATTTTAACGGTAGAGTTGTTAATAGAACCTGTAAACTTAGATATGATCCATGTTCACGTATTAATTTAAAATATTCAAGACAGTATCAATGTAACTATGTTATAAGATCTTTCAATCTCTATCGGTACTAACATTGTTTTTTGTTTATGATTTTAAACAACACTAAAATATTAAAATAATATCTACAAAGGATTCAAAATGGCAAAACATAGATGTCTTATGTCTAAAGTCTCTGTTACATTCCCCGTTTCCATTCTCAATTCTATGTCTTATTGCTCATATTCACTAATAATATGATTTAACAGAATGTTACCATGTTTTACAACTATAAGAGATTATAGTCAGATGGCTATTAACAGACTGGTATTTGAGCAATGGTAATAAAGTAAATGTAACCCAATCAGCAGACTGCACCCAACACTATTAACATTAAAGAACTCAAAGGTTGTTGATCTTTTACTATATCCAACTGAGAAACCAATATGTGCGCGAAAATTTAAAATTGACCATAGAAACATGAAAAGCGGTTACATATAAAAAAAATAATGTTATATGAATGCCAATGAGAACTTTCCATCAGAGGCCAACTAATTTAGAAGTAAGCAACGACATGTCATCGTATGGCCTTTAACAATGAGCAAAACCTGAACCAGATAGCAAGCTACATGTTTAAAAGGCCCGACAAAACTAACGACCTGATTATGTACAAAACAATAAACGAAACACAACTTTGATATACAGCAACAAAAGGCAACCACTGAATTACAGGCTTCTGACTATGGACAGACACACACAGAATGTGTCGCGATTAAACATGTTTGGGGCCGCCCAGCAACCCCCTTCCCCCTCGAACCGGGAACAGTGATGTAACAGCACAACATAAAAACTCACTATGAAAAAAAGCTGAAAAGGCTTGACTCATGAGATCCAAACAAAACACACAGGACTTAAGAAACAAAGTACGGGCATTACGGTCATTAAAATTTCGAGTACGATTATCGTACTCAGACTCAGAAATTCAACCAATCAAATTACTGTTTTTGGTGCTTCGAGCACAAATTATATACTCCGAGTTCTGAGTGTATTTCTATGACCGAGAGTTACTGAAAGATAGTTCAAAGCCAAAAACAACTAATGAAAAAATCATGTACTTAAATATCAATCAGTACACAGTCAGAGAAAACTTGATATTGTGCAATGCCAAGAAATATGTTTCGACAGAATGTAGGACCGTTAATATTCACAGTCGTATAGCAATAACTTATATTTATGCTTTATTTTATTGATTAAAAAATCGATGTAGGTACCGAAAAAACAATATCATCGCTATTTTGTGGATTTTTCCTTTGGTCTATTTTGTGATAATTTTCATATCATGCTACTCGCTTGAGATAGAAAATCGTCGTCAGTAACTAAGGGCGCACGTGACGTTGTCAATGTAAACATCGACTACATCATAGGCATTATAGCGATAAACAAATCATCAATGGTGTTTCAAACTCGAGGATGTTTCTCGGCCACACCTCATCTCAAGACTATCGCCCTTCGATGAGATAAATGCTAAGACATACACTCTCGTTTTAAATACCATCGATAATCTATAATTCAGATTATAGATGTTGTTACAGTTATTTACACTTAACAATAAAATCAAAACAGTAGTCATATTAATCATAAAAACTGACCTTTGTCATGTCTATGTGAAGCTTTTTTTAAAATATTAAATTCAAATTTGAACCATGGACAAGAGATTAAAGATCTTTTCCATAAATACAAACTATTGAGTGCATGACACAAAAAAATGTGTCTCGGTAGTAAAAACGTTCCTTAGCCTTCCTTGGTTTAAAAAGTGTCGTACAGTAAGATATTGTATAACTATCGCAATTTTGCGTATTTTTCCTTTGATCTTTTTTCACGCTACTCACTTGAGATAGAAAATTATCGTCAGAAACTAAAGGCGCACGTGGCGTTGTCAATGTAAACATTGCTATTTCAAACTCTAGGATGTTTCTCAGCCACATCTCATCTCAGGGCTGTCGCCTTCCGATAAAATTGTAGATGAGAAACACCGTCTCGTTTAATAAACCATCGATAATCTATAATTACGGAAAACACTGCTATGCTTATCATGCCAGTACCGGAGCACTGTCTTCTTATCGGAAAATTATGCGGTTATCTGTGCAATCAAATATTGTCCAATTCTGAAAACATTTTTGAAAATGTTTATTTATCTCATATCAACCGCCAGTAGGTATAATGTATGTCCTCGTTAAAATAAAATTTGATATCACATAGAAGTAGTTATAGACTTGACTTACATGTTCCGCACATAACGGCGAGAAAAACAGCAATACATATGATGTGACTGGATTTCATTTTTCCTTTTCACAAACTCAAAGAGATATAATGTGTATACCATGCACGTCTTACTCCCCCTCTGTCGCAAAGGAATATATACAACATTAACTAGGCATCAATTACTTATTAAAACATATTATGTAAGACATATGTCACACGTTTCCAGAAGCTATTTGATTTTTAAAGAATAAGCATATTAAGTTAACAGTAGAGAGGTCAAACATATAATGGTATTAAAATAATCGTTTTGCACCTGAACGGTTTCTGTACTTTTAGACGCTTTTTGTCTTAGTTCTTGACTACTTGACTATTTACGAATTTGGATTTGCACCCTTAATCGGGTGGAAAATAGGGATGTTAGGTATAACTTTTCATTATGCATCACTCTGATTCCTTTGGCGGGTTTGATTGAACCAGGCTTTTATTTGTCTTTAGTTTATTATTCGATCAAATATATGGATAATGGGCACTAATTGGGCATCTTTTTCTAAACAGTTATCAATACCATCTATTGTTGGTCTCTCTTCGACTTACATAAATGAGTTTTGATTCTTCCTTTTTTGTATCTTTCGTCTCTTTTCTGTCTTAACTTCAATAAGACACAACAAACAACATTTAAACAAATAGAAGATGACATACTTTGAATGTAACCTAAATGCACAAGTAGGAGAAAAATAAGCGACGTTATTGTCAAAATAATAAAAGAATGATACAAGGATCATTTCATGACACACTACACTACAAAAACAAATTGGGCAACACAACCATTCTTCTAGATATAGTATTCACAAGCAGATAAGTTTATAAATTGTTGCTATACCATGGCATATTATCTGAAGAAACTTATTGATAAAGGTCATAATTATATTGGTCAATTATTTTCTTTGATAATTTCAAGGTAATTCAAAGTATAAATACCCACTTGCTTGGTTTCAAATATTCAGCTTCAAGCTTTCCTGATGACGGTAAATCCAGAAGAACGCTTTGGACGCATGTAATCTAAAACGGGTTGTTTTTATTTTTTGTAAACGACTTTTAGTTTGAAACTGTCATTTGATCTGCACAACTCATAAAGGACTGAACAATAAATTTTAAAAGCAATTTTTAGTTTTTCAATCTTTTTTTTTTCAGACTCATCCACTGCTGTTGATTCAGTACTTTTCAGAAAATTCGATTGTAGTCAAATAATATCAGTTCAGTTTATGTTCAAAATGTGTACTAGTTATATTTTACCTGTAAAGATCAACTATATAGTTACTGAATTATATGAAAAAGTATTGAACAGTACTGAATTAACCGCAGTATTTGAAAATTGAGTGAAAGACTGAACATGACTTAAGAAATCATTGTTCGGGTTTTCGATATTAGTTTTATTTATTGTTGAATACCGTATGGCGACCTGTAGTTAATTACAGCTTTGTCTTTCTTATTGGCAATTCTTATTTGATATTTACAATATTATATTTTTTTCTTTTTTGAATTTTTATATAAATACAGTATATGTTAAATCTAGCCCATTTCTAGCCATGTTAGAAGAGGGATATTTAAAGAAACACTGCAAAGCGGTTTTCAATTCTAATAAATTCACCGTAAAGACAATCGAATATAATTGCTAGATTAATGTATATAAATGTCCACGTTATTTTGCGTCATTAATAAGCAATCTTAGAAACTAATACATGATGTTTCGAAACCGAATAATAAAATTCGAAATCAATTCACCGATTTTAACATATGGTTGAAGAAAATCAAATATCTGACAAAATAGTACATGAAGTTACATTTACATCGGTTCAATGTGAGTAAAGAGGGGCTTTCAAAATTCTTAAATGTTCGATTCCGTATACCAAATATATTTTTTTTTAAAATAACGGTATTTCATCTATTATTGTCTTGTCATTTTGCTGGGTGATACTCAAATGTTTTCGTCATAACTATTTACTAGATCATAAACACTGGATTGTTTTTTTTTATCAAAGCTTTACAACAATCAAACATACAACTTCGTGTTTGTGTGGTAAGTTAGCGAATGATTTCGTTAAATATTTGCAAATATTAGACGACTCAATGAACTACCATGATGAACATGTGTATGAATGGTAAGGTACATACTTTTCCTATTCAGTTATATCATTTAAAGTACAGTTAGAAAATGCATTTCTTTATGACAGAACATGAACTTGATGAATCAAGTCCTATTAAATAATTTTGAACGAAGACATGCATAAATTATATAATTAGTGAGCTCTGTACATGATACATCTACATTGCTTTTACCACAAGTATTGTTATAAATAAACAAACATCGCAATCGTCTTTATTTTTTCGTTGTATTTATGTTAAATTAAAAATGATACTGTACAAATTTCGTGCTTCCAATTGAAATCACCTTCATCCAAAACGGCTAGATTCGAACTTGCAAAGTCAGTTATGTATACATAGTTGTGGAGCTATATTAAATATAGGGACTTAACACAATAGCCACAGCCAGCGTAGATTATATATAAGCTATCACTACATGTACTAGTCAGGGTGTAATAGAATCAAACTCAGATCAATGTGATAGTTTTAATCATGCACAGCTTCAAATAAGTGAATACTTGACCTTACAGATGTAAAGTAAGAAAATCAATTTCACTCGCTTCACGACTTGTTCACAAGAGTACGGTATCCAAAGAAACAATCAAACTCCATAAATCACAGAAAAACTAACAAAAACTTGCAAAAAAAGGAAAAACAAATAAACAACAAACGACAGTCTCCAAAGCACTTCATAAAAAAATGAAAGATTGAACAACACGATCTTATGTGCTCCAGAATGGTTAGCAGGATACTGTTCCACATGTGACACCTTATGTCATAAACAAAGAAAAGAGGACGAGATTGTGACACAGATACGTTTTAGTTTTCTGAACTGATTTGATTAGAATTGAGAGATCTTTGCTATATACAGAATTATTTGTGGTAACCTTATAATTAAATCTAACTCATCTGTTTTCGTTTGGGGAAAATAGCAAGCCTGTTAGTTAGGTTATGGTTAGGGTCTAAGTTAGTAAATATACAGATTTCGGGGAAAAAAAGCTGTCTTTGTTGATTCGACTTTTGAAACACCCACACACACACCTTTGTTACCTTAACAGCATATGACGCAGGATTAATCGATTATTATTCAGTAACCATTTTAATATATATCACTACAAAAGTCTAAAAGTCTGAAAAGACCAGTTTTTGTCTTAATTTGCATGAACTTTTACTCGACATTCTCCAAAAGTATGACTTGTGTCTTAATTTTTCTTGACAAATTCTCATTTATATTAAATTTGTATGAAATTTACTCGACATAATCTCGACATTCTGAATATGGTCTTAAAATTTCTTGACAAATTCTTGACATTTGAATACTGTCTTGAAATTTCTCGACATATTCTCGACATTCTTATTTTTTCTCAGTATGGCTTGACATATTCTGAACATTTTGAATCGTGTCTTAAATTTACTTGACAGTTCTGAGTTTTACAAATCATGACCAGTATTCATGATATAACTTTAATCTTTATTTCTCTTTATATGATATACTGTAGTGTCAAGTTACACTTCTTTACAACAAAAATAAAAGTTGGGCATGTAAAATAATTGAAAATTTGGGTATATAAATATTTTTACAAATGCAAATATGGCTATGAAATCTAAAGTATAAAATAATTCAAATGTGGGTGTGTTGATATAAAACAATTTCAATGTGGGTGTTTAAATAATTACAAATTTTGATTCCTAAGTCTTATAAATTAAATGATTCAAACCAATCATACTGTAGACATATTTCATTCTACATTCATAATATTCAATGTTGATATGGTGAATAATTATTATACCAAAATGTGGTTTATATAAATAGCAAATTATGATATACAAATCATTCATTTAACAGAAGAAAAATTTGTGTAATGTCATCTGTTGGAATATATTAAGTATTACACATGGACAGGATGTTCCCCATTAAATTAAGGTATTCCACACCCCAGAGTACACGCAACTGTCAAATAGAAGTTATTGCTTTACCTGTAATCAGCCATACAACTTATCAGTTGACCGACCATGCCACTACAATTTAAAAAGTTCGTTGATAGATGAAAATGAAAATCATCATATTAATGAAAAAAATTGAATTGAAATGGATTTTCTTCATCAAAATTATGAAGTTAATTATTTTAACATAAAAACAAATTGAATAATTCCCAAAAATTAAAAGAAAATTATTATCTACTCCAGGAATAATAAAAAAAAATGTATTTATAATGGGTCCCATCAATGATTTCTATAGAAATCATCGGTTTTATGAAATGGTTCTCAAACAGACATGCATAATATCATGAATATAGATCTAAACATTTTTTTCTTTTCAGGAAGGAGTTATCACAAATATTTATTTTTGATAAAAAAACTGTAAAATTCAACACTCAAATTTGAATAAAAAATGTTTTTGGGTTGTTCTAAAAAATGAATAAGGTTTTTGAATCAAGATGGGAACAAATTCTTTGACCTAAACAAAAGCCCCCCTCTGTTTTAAGCCACACAAACCCAAAAGATGAATTGTGGGGTCCAAAAGAGATACAAGACACCTATTTTAGTAAAGCAAATTTGACTGGCAGTTTTGCGAACGGCAAAAATCTAAATGCTGTTTGTTAATACCTTCGACTTATATTCCAAGTGAAAACAATTACTTAAATGTTTAATAAAAATAAATCAAAATTAAACTACATGGGGGATTATTCAGGGTATTCCAACTAAGTTGCACCAAAAGGGTATCTTACTATACCAAATTAATCCTTGATTCTTCAAAGTTTAGTTTAGCCATAATAAAAAGTAGTATACAACAGCAATAGAATGTCATAAACAGTGCAGAATAAGTCTGTTCACATTTCAGGCGAAATTTATACTGTTGAGATAGTGTTAAGACATATTTAAGACTGTCAAGAATGTGTCGAGAAATATTCAGACATTATTTAGAATGTCTAGAATATGTCGAGACATATTCAGACATTATTAAGAATGTCAAGAATATGTCAAGACAGATCGAGACAAATTTAAGACAGTCAAGAATTGGTCGAGACTAATCCAGACTCTTATCAGATGATACAGGAAGTGTCGAGAAATTTTAAGACAATGTTCATACTGTCAAGACACTTGTCAAGAAAAATCAAGAACCTTATTAGACAAATTCATACTATGTCAAGAATTTTTTAAAATTATTCAGACAAATTAAGAATGTCGAGTAAAAATTCATGCAAATTCAGACAAAAACTGGTCTTTTCAGACTTTTAGACATTTGTAGTGTATATATCATGGTAAAATAATATATTATTACAAATCATACCTAACCTCAAAGTTTTAAAGGATTTGTGTTGCCCATTTATTTCACCTCAAGTAGTTTGCGTTCTTTGTATATATATAGTACTTCCTTATTTGATTTCTTCAAAACATATCTTGTTCAACTGGTTGAATTTTTGTAATGTCTCAAACTGTCTTATTGCTAAAATTTTAACTATTTTAATATAAGTCTTGCATAGTAGCTGATGGTTTCCTGGCGACAAATCTTACTTGAATCCGTTGGAAATTAATTCGAATCCCATCTCTTTTATTCTGTTTAATCAATTTATACCTCACCAATAAGGTATTTCTACGTCGAAAAATAATATTAACTTCAAATTTTTAAAAACATGAACATGTTTTATATACTTGAATGGCTTCGATTTACTATAACACAAGTGTACCTGCAAAGTAAGACCGTAGAGATCATTACCGTAAAAACTAGGATGTTATATCAGGTTTTTCTATAAGATAAGGAATAAGGTACAGCATACTTGATTAAACATACCTGAACTATGTCGATAGTTTTAGAGACCAAGTATTACATAAAATAAACATTATCAATGATCCACGCGTAAATGAGGTACTGTCAGTTGAACTCTTCCACTAAGACATGTATACATTGCTATCATTCCATACAAGTATATTTGACCCACAACTTATAGTATCTGAGATATGGACTATACCACGGAAACGTAACCTTGTTCACTTATCAATGAACTGAGGTCGAGGTCAGGTGAACCATGTCTGATGGTCATGTAGACCTTGCATGGATACCATATACTAGTAACCAGATATAGTTATCCCAGAACTCATGATAAGTGAGACATTCTGAAACATAAAACTATACAAATAGTTTACGCAGTTGCCGCCGCCACCACCATCAGATTGTATTATCTATGCCTCGCATTCTTGCGTCAAATACGAATTAAAAATAAAAACAACTGAAATTAGCTCTCTGACTTAGACCTAGACTTTCAAACTAACAGTAGACAATGAAACGTAAAAGCTACTACTTGCTTTGACAATATTTCTATTTTGTTTATATGTGTTACAAAATGGTGTTTGTAGAATACATCGATGCTGTACATAGCACTCATTTTGTAGATAATCTTTAACTTCATGTCAATTGTATAACCAGATGATGCTCAATAAGTCATATTTGTGTGTAAGATGGAGTGATTAAACTTTGACAGACCCCCTCCCCCTTTTTCACCGTTTGCAGTATTTCTCGTTTCTATAGATATACTCAGACCTACTAATTCAATTCATTCTGCGTTATTATTACACCTGTTTTGGAACAAAGTACTATTGTATGTGCTGCCACACTTAGCAAAAGAAAGTTGGATATTTACCCAGAAGTTAATTACGAACACCTTCTATCAAAAGACGGGAAAAATCACATTTTGGGAGAGCAACTTATAAATGTGAATATGTAAATGACATCTCTAATGATCACTTGTAACGAATCTTATGTAAAAATTCAAAATTTGGAAATTTTAATGGATCAATGTCACTGTTATTTATCAGTTGAATGAAAAGTACAAATGTCAATCTCGAATCATATTTTGCAACATGAATATCAAATCAGTCATCAATATAGAAACTAAAGTAATAATCGTTTTAAATTATTCGAATTTATTTCGCTCTAAACGGATATATGTAGGGTCGGCACGCTGTTTAAAGGTGGCTCTGTGTTTTCAAAGTACAATTGTATGTGCTTCCACACTTAGCAAAAGAAAGTTGAATATTTACCCAGAAAATCATTACCAACACCTTCTATCAAAAGACGGAAAAATAAAATTTTGGAGGGCAACTTATAAATGTTTATATGTAAATGACATCTCTAATGATCACTTGTATCAAATCTTATGTAAAAATTCAAAACTTGGAAATTTTAATCGATCGATGTCACTGTTATTTATCAGTTGAATGAAAAGTACAAATGTCAATCTCGAATCATATTTTGCAACATAAATATCAAATCAGTCATAAATATAGAGACTAAAGTAATAATCGTTTTAAATTATTCGATTTTTTTCGCTCTAAACGGATATATGTAGGGTCGGCACGCTGTTTAAAGGTGGCTCTGCGTTTTCTCTAAAATTTTAGCTATGACCTTTGACAGAAAGTTAAGACAATCGTGACCACTGTAGACAACGACGACATCAATATTTCGATGAGGCTTGTTATCCTCTTTCTACTAATATAACGTACAGCCGTGTGTTATTCTAATAACCCAAATCATTCAAATCCATTGATTGGGCACCTTAATAGGCTACTAAGTATATATGCGTGCATTTGTTTAATAATTTCGATAACATTATAATTACAAGAAACTCGTCTCATGTGACTTTAATTATTTTCATAATTAATTATTTATTTGGTGGCACAAATACAACAAGACAGGGAAATGTCTTTTTGGATCGTTTCGTCCAATGATGTTAACTGTATTGAATGTCAGATAAAGTAAATAGTGTTATATAATATATATTCTTTATTAAATTATTAATACCGTAGCTTTGACGTTGTCATTTCACGCTGAGCGACCTAGTAACCTGAACAAAATGTTACCCAACGTTACATTAAGACCTATACAAATACAGGTATTCTTTACTCAAGAAAACATAACTATAATCACATAATCACATAAGATATTCACAACCATGAGATGAAGCATTTGCTCGTAGTTTAAATGAAAGAGATGAGTATTGTTAAAACAGGATGATATGTACAAGTTAATCTTTATTTTTTGTTTTTTCTCTCATTTTAATTTCAAAGAATCATTTTAATTGAAATATAAGCTTTGATGGATTTTTGAAACATTTGAAACATCAAAACACTCTTTTGAAAGCAAAAGTCATATTCATACAGCAGCCGTTCCTTTAAAAATGTATTACTAATGTGAAACCAAAGTCTTACATTACCAGTATAAAAACGATATATTGTCATATGCTTCAATTAAGCGTCACAAGAGGTCGGGCAAGATAAGGAGAAGAGTAATTGCTATCGGCTAAAAAACAAGAAATATTGATATTTGAATTATTGATAAATGTTGTTTGAAATTTGTAAGTTACTTTAGATACTATTCCATAATGATTTTTACAACTAAGTGGCTCTGAAATTAACGTGTTAGTGTCGATTAATATGACAACTAACAAAAAACAAAGATTGAAATTTGTGTCAGTCAAATTTATTCACAACTTGTATAGACTGGACACGATTTAGACCTTAAAATATTGCAAAAAACCCCGTCTCTTGTTTAAGATTGTAGATGTTGCTGTGGGGATGTCTGTTTGGGTTTTTTTTTTGTCGTTCGGGTGCTGTCTTATTGGCGATTAATTATCCTCGTATCTATACTGCATGTAGAATAAGTACATGTATGTTGTTCTGTTAAGGGCATGTTGTTTATAATTCTCTGAAAGTTTAAATGTGTTCCGCTTTCCACACTTTTGGTGGCGATCGGATTTGAAGATGATTATTCAAGAAACCCAGTTGTGCATACTATGATTGATATTCATATGTCCAGGTTTCAGGTCTGATACTAGTGATAATGAGTACTTATCAATGACGTATTCGATTTTTTTAGCGCGTTGCCATCAATATGTTCATATCTATATGAAATTCTTACTGATATGATAGTTGTTGAAGAAATGAACAGCACATAATTTGGCAATTAATGTACGTGAGATCCTAATAAACCTAATTGATTTAAATCAAAGTAAGTACTTGGAAAATTGGACTGCTTTTGATGCCACAAGGGAAGACAACATCTTTCAGTATAATAACAGTCTTCGTGTGGTAAATGGTCCTCAAAATACCCCTTTGAACAATAGCTTTTCGTACAAATTCCTCCACTCCTCCTACACGCATATCCTGCATAACCTGTAACATGTAAAGCTTACACATTTAGTTAATCACTTTAACAATTCATTCAGTTAAGAAAGTGTATCTGATCGGGAAAACAAGATGTAAACATATTTTATTTCAAAATATATAATACACGATAGAACAAACTAAAGTTTAAAAAATATATATGGAAAGTATGTGAAAGGAGGTTTTCAGAGGGAAATTATAAATCCATAGTTTTGCGGGAAAAAAACAAACAAAACAATAACTCGTGAAATACCGTTTCAACTTGCATTTCAGTAAATGTTTTACAACTTATCTGTGTGTCCTTGTAACAAGTTCTCCTTCTCCAATTAAAACTTTTATTATTACTTGTGTAATATAAAAGAAATGGAACTGATTTTTTGGAGTGTAAAATATCATTTGAATGTTTTACATACATTCCGTGTTTTTGATGTTCTTTTCAACTCAGTTTATAGTTATGACTCTCTATATTACATGTCTATACAATCTCATCATTGACAAAGAGTAGTTTTTACTATTAAATTAAAAGTCCTTTGGAGAATGTGATTAGACATGATTTTGATGTGACTAATATAAAGCCTTTTTGTAATGAAAATAAATTGAAAATATGCTACATTTACTTCCTAAAATGGTGATAATATGAGATGGTTGAAGGTTATCATACGAGCACCAATTGAGACCCTATTAGAGCAGATGTGTTCCTGTACTGATGTGAATCACAGCTAACTTGTGGCCAAATTTAGTTGAGATCCGTTAAAATCAATTCGATTGAAAAATTTTATAACACTTGCCTTGGTGATATTTTTTTGCTTAGAATAATCAAGAAGTTTCTAAACATAATGCAGATATTGACATCATGCAAACGGCTTCAAACATGTTAAATATGCACCTAATATAACAGTTATAATGTTACCTTTTCTAGGTTTGGTCATTTCATTTTCACACAGACAAATATAAACACATTTTTGTTTCTACAAAAGAGGCGATTTTTCGTTCCCTCTTGCTGATTATCCTTTTTTTTATGCTAGTATTTAGTTGGTCCATTCTTACAATGTGTATATTTCCAAACACATTCGCTATGCCTTAGTCTGTAATGAAATTTCAAATTTCGCTAATATCAATCTATATATAACTGGTAAATTATAAGTCAGGAATTTCTTAACTACAAATTACTTGACAATTTTTTCAAATTCTTTCATAGATACATACGTTTAGTTTGAAAGTTTGATAGTAAATCATGTTAATATGGTAACTGTAGAAATCTTTTTACAGATAGGATACATCCTGATTTTAACGGTAGAGTTGTTTATAGAACCTGTAAACTTAGATATGATCCATGTTTACTTATTAATTTAAAATATTCAAGACAGTATCAATGTAACTATGTTATCAGATCTTTGAATCTCTATCGGTACTAACATTGATTTTTGTTTATGATTTAAAACAACACTAAAATATTAAAATATCTACAAAGGATTCAAAATCTTATGTCTAAAGTCTCTGTTACATTCCCCGTTTCAATTCTCAATTCTATGTCTTATTGCTCATATTCACTAACAATATGATTTAACAGAAAGTTATCATGTTTTACAACTATAAGAGATTATAGTCAGATGGCTATTGACAGACTGATGTATGAGCAATGGTAATAAAGAAAATGTAACCCAATCTGCAGACTGCACCCAACACTATAAACATTAAAGAACTCAAAGGTTGTTGATCATTTACTATATCCAACTGAGAAACCAATTTGCGCGCGAAAACTAAAAATTGACCATAGAAACATGAAAAGCGGTTACATATAAAAATAAGAAGATGTTATATGAATGCCAATGAGAACTTTCCACCAGAGGCCAATTAACGTAGAGGTAAGCAACGACATGTCATCGTAAAGCCTTTAACAATGAGCAAAACCTGAACCAGATAGCAAGCTACATGTATAAAAGGCCCCGACAAAACTAACAACCTGATTTATGTACAAAACAATAAACGAAACACAACTATGATATACAGCAACAAAAGGCAACCACTGAATTACAGGCTTCTGACTATGGACAGACACACACAGAATGTGTCGCGATTAAACATGTTTGAGGGCGCCAAAAAAAACCCTTCCCCCTCGAACCGGGAACAGTGATGTAACAGCACAACATAAAAACTCACTATAAAATTCAGTTAAAAAAGGCTTGACTCATGAGATCCAAACAAAACACACAGGACTTAAGAAACAAAGTACGGGACTTACGGTCATAAAAATGTCGAGTAGGATTATCGTACTTAGACTCAGAAATTCAACCAATAAAACTACTGTGTTTGGTGCTTCGAGCACAAATTATATACTCTGAGTTCTGAGTGTATTTCTATGACCGAGAGTTACTGAAAGATAGTTCAAAGCCAATAAGAACTAATGAAAAATCATGCACTGAAATATCAATCAGTACACATTCAATAAATTTAGTATAAAGACGTCATACACAGGCAGAGACAACTTGCTATTGTGCAATGCCAAGAAATATGTTTCGACAGAATGTAGGACCGTTAATATTCACAGTCTTATAGCAATAACCTATATTTATGCTCTATTTTATTGATTAAAAAATCGATGTAGGTACCGATAAAACAATATCATCGCTATTTTGTGTATTTTTCCTTTGGTCTATTTTGTGATAATTTTCATATCATGCTACTCGCTTGAGATAGAAAATCATCGTCAGAAACTAAGGGCGCACGTGACGTTGTCAATGTAAACAACAACTACATCATAGGCATAATCATGATAATAGCGATGAATAAATTATCAATGGTCTTTCAAACTCGAGGATGTTTCTCGGCCACACTTCATCTCAAGACTATCGTCTTCGATCAGATTGATGCTGTGAAATACCCTCTCGTTTGAAAAACCATCGATAATCTATAATTCAAAGATCTTATTACAGTTATTTACACTTAACAATAAAATTAAAATAGTAGTCATATTAATCATAAAAACTGACCTTCGTCGTGCCTATGTGAAGCCTTTTAAAAAATATTAAATTCAAATTTGAACCATGGACAAGAGATTAAAGATCTTTTCCATTAGTAAAAACTATTGAGTGCATAACGAAAAAAAGTGTCTCGGTAGTAAAAACGTTCCTTAGCCTTCGTTGGTTTAAAAAGTGTAGTACAGTAAGATATTTTATAACTATCGCAATTTTGCGTATTTTTCCTTTGATCTTTTTTCAAGCTACTCACTTGAGATAGAAAATTATGGTCAGAAACTAAAGGCGCACGTGGCGTTGTCAATGTAAACATCAACGACGTCATAGGCAAAATAGCTATAAACAGATTACCAATGGTCTTTCAAACTCTAGGATGTTTTTCGGCCACATCTCATCTCAGGGCTGTCGCCTTCCGATAAAGTTGTAGATGAGAAACACCGTCTTGTTTGAAAAACCATCGATAATCTATAATTACGGAAAAAACTGCTATGTTTATCATGCCAGTACCGGAGCACTGTCGTCTTATCGGAAAATTATGCGGTTATCTGTGCAATCAAATATTGTCCAATTCTGAAAACATTTTTGAGAATGTTTATTTATCTCATATAAACCGTCAGTGGGTATAATGTATGTCCTCGTTACAATAAAAATTATATCACATAGAAGTAGTTATAGACTTGACTTACATGTTCCACAGATAACGGCGAGAAAAAAAAGCAATACAAACGATGTGACTGGATTTCATTTTTTCTTTTTTTACAAACTCATAGAGATATAATGTGTATACCATGAACGTCTTGCTCCCCCTCTGTCGCAAAGGAATATATACAACATTAACTAGGCGTCAATTATTTATTAAAACATATTATGTAAGACATATGTCACACGTTTCCAGAAGCTATTTGATTTTTGAAGAATAAGCATATTAAGTTAACGGTAGAGAGGTCAAACATATAATGGTATCAAAATAATCGTTTTGCACCTGAACGGTTTCTGTACTTTTAGACGCTTTTTGTCTTAGTTCTTGACTACTTGACTATTTACGAATTTGGATTTGCACCCTTAATCGGGTTAAAAATAGGGATGTTAGGTATCATTTTTCATAATGAATCACTATTATTCCTTTGGCGGGTTTGATTGAACCAGGCTTTTATTTGTCTTAAGTTTATTATTCGCTTAAATATATGGATAATAGGCACTAATTGGGCCTCTTTTTCTAAACTGTTATCAATAACATCTATTGTCGGTCTCTCTTGGACTTACATTAATGAGTTTTGATTCTTCGTTTTTAGTATCTTTCGTCTCTTTTCTGTCTTAACTTCATAAAGACACAACAAACACCATTTAAACAAATAGTAGATGACATACTATGCATGTAACCTAAATGTACAAGTAGGAGAAAAATAAGCGGCGTTATTGTCAAAAGAATAAAAGAATGATACAAGGATCATTTCATGACACACTACACTACAAAAACAAATTGAGAAACACAACCATTCTTCTAGATATAGTATTCACAAGCAGATAAGTTTATAAATTGTAGCTATACCATGGCATATTATCTAAAGAAACTAATTGATAAAGGTCATAATTATATTGGTCAATTATTTTCTTTGATAATTTCAAGGTAATTTAAAGTATAAATACCCACTTGCTTGGTTTTCAAATATTCAGCTTTAAGCGTTCCTGATGACGGTAGATCCAGAAGAGCGCTTTAGATGCATGTAATTTAAAACGGGTTGTTTTTATTTTTGTAAACAACTTTTAGTTTGAAACTGTCATTTGATCTGCACAACTCATAAAGGACTGAACAATAAATTTAGAAGCTATTTTTAGTTTTTCAATCTTTTTTTCAGACTCATCCACTGCGTTAATTCAGTACATTTCGATTGTAGTCAAATAAGATCAGTTCAGTCTATGTTCAAAATGTTTAGTAGTTACATTTTACCTGTAAAGATCAACTATATAGTTACTGAATTATATGAAAAAGTATTGAACAGTACTGAATTAACCGCAGTATTTGAAAATTGAGTGAAAGACTGAACATGACTTAATAAATCATTGTTCGGACTTTCGATATGGGTTTTATTTATTGTTGAATACCGTATGGCGAACTATAGTTATTTTCAGACTTGTCTTTCTTATTGGCAATTCTTATTTGATATTAACAATATTATATTTTTTTCTTTTTTGAATTTTTAAGTACATACAGTACATGTTAAATCTAGCTTATTTCTAGCCATGTTAGAAGACGGATATTTAAAGAAACATTGCAAGGCGGTTTTCAATTCTAATAAATGCACCGTAAAGACAATCGAATATAATTGCTAGATTAATGTATATAAATTTCCACGTCAGTTATATCATTTAAAGTATAGTTAGAAAATACATTGCTTTATGACAGAATATGAACTTGATGAATTAAGTCCTATCAAATCATTTTGAACGAAGACATGCATAAATTATATGATTAATGAGCTCTGTACATGATTCATCTACATAGCTTTTACCACAAGTCTTTTTTTTTTTATATACAAACATCGCAATCGTCTTTATTTTTTCGTTGTATATATGTTAAATTAAAAATGATACTGTACAAATTTCGTGCTTCCAATTGATATCACCTTCATTCAAAACGGCTAGATTCGAACTTGCAAAGTCAGTTATGTATACATACTTGTGGAGCTATGTTAAATATAGGGACTTAAAACAATAGCCACAGCCAGCGTATATTATATATAAGCTATCACTACATGTACTAGTCAGGGTGTAATAGAATCAAACTCAGATCAATGTGATAGTTTTAATCATGCACAGCTTCAAATAAGTGAATACTTGACCTTACAGATGTAAAGTAGGAAAATCAATTTCACACGCTTCAGGACTTGTTAACAAGAGTACGGTACAGAAAAACAAACTAAAATTTCAAAAAAAAAGGAAAAAGAAACAAACAACAAACGACAGTCTCCAAAGCACTTCACAAAAAACTACAGATTAAACAACACGATCTTATGTGCTCCAGAATGGTTAGCAGGATACTGTTCCACATGTGACACCTTATGTCATGATCAAAGAAAAGAGGACGAGATTGTGACACAGATACGTTTTAGTTTTCTGAACTGATTTGATTAGAATTGAGAGACCTTTGCTATAAACAGAATTATTTGTGGTAACCTTATAATTAAATCTAACTCATCTGTTTTCGTTTGGGGAAAATAGCAAGCCTGTTAGTTAGGTTATGGTTAGGGTCTGAGTAAGTAAAAATACAGATTTTGAAATAAACAAAAAAGCTGTCTTTGTTGCTTCGTTTTTTGAAACACCCACACACCTTTGTTACCTTAACAGCATATGACGCAGGATTCATCGATTATTATTCAGTAACCATTTTAATATATATATCATGGTAAAATAATATATTATTACAAATCAGACCTAACCTCAAAGTTTTAAAGGATTTGTGTTGCCCATTTATTGCTCCTCAAGTAATTTGCGTTCTTTGTATATAAATAGTACTTCCTTATTTGATTTCTTTAAAACAAATCTTGTTCAACTAGTTGAATTTTTGTAATGTCTCAACCTGTCTTATTGCTAAAATTTTAACTATTTTAATATTAGTCTTGCATAGTAGCTGATGGTTCCCTGGCGACGAATCTTACTTGAATCCGTTGGAAATTAATTCGAATCCCATCTCTTTTATTCTGTTTAATTTATACCTCACCAATAAGATATTTCGACGTCGAAAAATAATATTAACTTCAAATTTAAAAAAAAAATGAACATGTTTTATATACTTGAATGGCTACGATTTACTATAAAGGAAGTGTACGTCAAACGTAAGACCATAAAAATCATTACCTGAAAAACTAGGATGTTATATCAAGTTTTTCTATAAGATAAGGAATAAGGTACAGCATGCTTGATTAAACATACCTGAACTATGTCGATAGTTTTAGAGACCAAGTATTACATAAAATAAACATTATCAATGATCCACGCGTAAATGAGGTAAGGTCAGTTGAACTCTTCCACAAAGACATGTATACATTGCTATCATTCCATACAAGTATATTTGACCTACAACTTATAGTATCTGAGATATGGACTTTACCACGGAAACATAACCTTGTTCACTTATCAATGAACTGAGATCCAGGTCAGGTGAACCATGTCTAGACCTAGACTTTCAAACTAACAGTAGACAATGAAACGTAAAAGCTTCTACTTGCTTTGACAATATTTCTATTTTGTTTATATGTGTTACAAAATGGTGTTAGTAGAATACACCGATGCTGTACATTGCTATCATTCCATACAAGTATATTTGACCCACAACTTATAGTATCTGAGATAAAGACTATACCACGGAAACGTAACCTTGTTCACTTATCAATGAACTCAGGTCGAGGTCAGGTGAACCATGTCTGATGAACATGTAGACCTTGCATGGATACCATATACTAATAACCAGATATACATGTAGTTATCCCAGAACTCATGATAAGTGAGGCATTCTGAAACATAAAACTATACAAATAGTTTACGCAGTTGCCGCCGCCACCACCATCAGATTGTATTATCTATGCCTCGCATTCTTGCGTCGAATACGAGTTAAAAATAAAAAACAACTGAAATTAGCTCTCTGACTTAGACCTACACTTTCAAACTAACAGTAGACAATGAAACGTAAAAGCTACTACTTGCTTTGATAATATTTCTATTTTGTTTATATGTGTTACAAAATGGTGTTAGTAGAATACGTCGAAGCTGTACATAGCACTCATTTTGTAGATAATCTTTAACTTCATGTCAATTGTATAACCAGATGATGCTCAATAAGTCATATTAGTGTGTAAGATGGAGTGATTAAACTTTGACAGACCCCTCCCCCTTTTTCACCGTTTGCAGTATTTCTCGTTTCTATAGAGCAAAGATATACTCAGACCTACTAATTCAATTCATTCTGCGTTATTATTACACCTGTTTTGGAACAAAGTACAATTGTATGTGCTTCCACACTTAGCAAAAGAAAGTTGAATATTTACCCAGAAAATCATTACGAACACCTTCAATCAAAAGACGGAAAAAATAACACTTTTGGAGGGCAACTTATAAATGTTAATATGTAAATGACATCTCAATGATCACTTGTATCGAATATTATGTAAAAATTCAAAATTTGGAAATTTTAATCGATCGATGTCACTGTTATTTATCAGTTGAATGAAAAGTACAAATGTCAATCTCGAATCATATTTTGCAACATGAATATCAAATCAGTCATAAATATAGAAACTAAAGGAATAATCGCTTTAAATTATTCGAATTTATTTCGCTCTAAACGGATATATGTGAGTCGGCACGCTGTTTAAAGGTGGCTCTGCGTTTTCTCTGAAATTTTAGCTTTGACCATTGACACAAAGTTAAGACAATCATGATCACTGTAGACAACGACGACATCAATATTTCGATGAGGCTTGTTATCCTCTTTCTACTGATTTAACGTACAGCCGTGTGTTATTCCAATTACCCAAATCATTCAAATCCATTGACTGGGCACCCTAATTGGCTACTAAGTATATATGCGTGCATTGATTCAATAATTTCGATTAAATTATAATTACAAGAAACTCGTTCCATGTGACTTTAATTATTTTCATAATTACTTATTTATTTGGTGGCTTCGAAGGTGTTGTTTTTAAATTCAAGTACAAATACAATAAGGCATGGAAATATCTTTTTGGATCGTTTCGTCCAATGATGTTAACTATATTGAATGTCAGATAAAGTAAATAGTGTTATATCATATATATTCTTTATTAAATTATTAATACAGTAGTTTTGACGTTGTCATTTCACGCTGAGTGAGTCCTAGTAACCTTAAAAAAAATGTTATCAAACGGTACATTAAAACATATACACAAACAGATATTCTTTACTCAAGAAAACATTACTACAATCACATAATCACAAAAAATATTCATAATCATGAGATGAAGCATTTGCTCGTGGTTTAAATGAACTAGATGAGTATTGTTAAAAACAGGAAGATATGTACAAGTAAATATTTATTTTTTGTTTTCTGTCATTCTAATTTTGAATAATCATTTTAATTGAAATATAAGCTTTGATGGCTTTTTGAAGCATTTGAAACGGCAAAACACTCTTTTAAAAGCGAAAATCATATTCATACATCAACCTTTCCTTTAACAATGTATTAAACTGATGTGAAACCAAAGTCTTACATTACCAGTTTGCAAACGATATATTGTCTAAGGACATATGCTTCAACTAAGCGTCACAAGAGAGCAGGTAAGATAAGGAAAATAGTTATTACTATCGGCTAAAAGGTATTAATAATTGACTTGTAATTGATAAATATTTTTTAAAATATGAAAGTTACAGTAAATTCTATTCGAGAATGATTTTACAGCTAAGTGGCTCATACATTAACCAGTCAGTGTCATATGACATCTAACAAAAACAAAGATTGAAAATTGTGTCAGTAAAGAAATTACCAACTTGTATAGATTGGGAACGATCTAAACCTTGAAATATTGCAAAAACTCCTGTCTATTGTTTAAGATTGCATGTTGCCGTGGAAATGTCTCTTTGGTTTTTTTTTTCCTTCGTTTTGGTGCTGTATTATTGACGTTTAATTTTCCTAGTAGCTCATGCTACATGTATAATTTGTACATGTATGTTGTTCTGTTAATGGCATATTGTTGATAATGCTCTGAAAGGATAAATGCGTTCCGCTTTCCAAGCTTTTGGTGGCGATCGGATTTAAAGATAATTATTCAGGAAATCCAGTTCTCCGTACTATAATTGATATTCATGTCCAGGTTTCTAATTTGGTAATAGTGATAATAGTTACTTATCAATGATCTATTCAATTTTTT
The DNA here is from genome assembly GCF_021869535.1 of Mytilus californianus. Classification (NCBI taxonomy): domain Eukaryota; kingdom Metazoa; phylum Mollusca; class Bivalvia; order Mytilida; family Mytilidae; genus Mytilus; species Mytilus californianus. The sequence continues at coordinate 25,355,341 of NW_026262668.1, forward strand.
TAGCGCGTTCATATCAATCTGTTAATATCTATATCAAAGTCATACTAATGTGATATTTATGGAAAGAATGAACAACAAATAATTGGGCAATTAATGTACATGAGATACTAATAAACCTAATTGATTTAAATCGAAGTGAGTACTTGGAAAATTGGATGGCTTTTGATGCCTCAAGGGAAGACAAATTCTTTTAGTAGAACAACATTCTTCGTGTGGCAAATGGTCCTCAAAATACCCCTTTGGACAATAGCTTTTCGTACAAATTCCTTCACTCCTCAAACAACTGGTTCCTGAATAACCTGTAACATGAAAGGTTTACACAATTCATTCAGTTAACAAAGTGTCTCTGATCAGGAAAACAAGGTGTAAACACTTTTTATTTCAAAATATATAATACACGAAAGGACAAACTAAAGTTTAAAAAAATAATATGGGAAGTATGTGAATGGAGGTTTGATGAGGGAAATTATACACCTATAGCTTTGCAGAAAAAACACACAATAACTCGTCAAAATTCGTTTCATCTTGCCTTTTAGTCAATGTTTTACTATGTATCTATTTGTCTTTGTAACAATTTCAACTTCTACAATTAAATCTGTTATTATTACTTGTGAAATAAAGCATATGAAAGAAATCGAACTGATTTTTTTTGGAATGTAAAACATCATTTAAATGTTTAAATATTTTACAAGAATTTCGTGTTTTTGATGGTCTTTTCAAATCAGTTTATAGTTATGACTCTATATTACACGTCTATACAATCTCATCATTGACAAAAAGTAAAATTGAGAATGAAAATGGGGAATTTGTCAAAGAGACAACAACCCGACCAAAGGCCAGAAAACAGCTTAAGGCAACCAATGGGTCTCCAACACAGAGAGAAAATCCCGCACCCGAAGGCGGGCTTCAGCTGGCTCTAAACAAAACCGTGGACGTCACACTAAACTCCGAAACATATAAATGAACTAAAATTAAAAAACAAAGGCCAGAGGCTCCTGACTTGGGAGAGGCGCAAAAAATGCGACGGGGTTAAACATGTTTTGTGAGATCTAAACCCTCCCCCTATACCTCTAGCCAATGTAGAATAAACAAACACACAGCAATACACACATTTAAACTCAGTTTAAAAGAAGTCCTAGTCCGATGTCAGAATAGGTAACAGAAGAAACTAAGCAAAATGACAATGATACATAAATTAACAAAGGACTACTAGCAGTTACTGACATGACAGATCCAAATCTAAATTAAACTGATTGAAAGATTATGTCTTCATCATATTAAAATCAAGCACAATCCCTCCCGTTAGGGGTTTACTCTCATCCCATCATAAAATAATATGAGAAGAACATAAACAACTGGTTTTAGAATAAATTTGTTTATTTCCGATGCAAAGACCCAATGAGTGAATCAAAATTAATTCCAAAACATGCCATCTTTAATGACCTGACAACAGTATCGTAACTATATCCCTTCTGAATAAGTCTGTTTAAAGGTTTGGTAAGTTTTTAAAGTGAACTACGACATTGTTGTGCTTTGTATAGAAGATTACAATAAAAAATTGGATGTGAAATACCTGAACGTATAAGATGTCTGCATGTTGATTTATATTTACGAATTATGTCCTTGTACCGATGATAAAATTTAATAAATATTTTGACTAGTTTGTGATATCGAAAACCCTGGTGTAATAATGTTTCAGTAATACAGAGATTTATTTCGTTAAAAGCAAATACGTTGTTACATTCACGAGCGAATCGAACAAGTTGAGATAAATAAACACCATAAGATGGTGACAAGGGAACGTAACCATCTAAAAATGGATAATTTACAATATGAAATGAAAAATCATCTCTTTTATCGTAAATTTTAGTATTAAGCTTCCCGTTAAAGAAATAGATATCAAGATCAAGGAAAGGGTAGTGTTTATTGTTAGTATTAGCTTTATTTAAAGTTAGTTCCGCAGGATAAATCTCATTAGTGTACATACTGAAGTCGTCATTATTGGGAACCTATATAGTATCCAAATATCTATAGTGTTATAATTGTTATATCAGATGTTGTTTCGATGGGTCTTTGCTGAGTTTAGTCATAAATTGTAACTCATAACAATTGAGAAACAGATCCACAATAAGTGGTGCACAGTAGGTCCCCATTGGAATTCCGATAACTTGACGATATACGGAATCTCGATAGCGAACACAAATGTTATCTGAGAAAACAATTAAAGTGCAGTTCTCGTATCAAAGCAGGTCCAATTGACATAGTTCTTTTGTTTGTTGTTACTGAAAAATGACCTAAAAGAATTTGAACATATATATTCGCATTCTGACTTTTTAAATGCCCATTTGATTAGGTGTATGATTTTTTTTCTTAATGAGATTATGAGGCAAAGTGGTATATAGGGTAGAAAAATTAAAACTTTGAACAGATACGAAATCACAAATATAAGTATGCAATTTATCAAGTACTTCCAACGATTTTTGACACTCCAAAAGTGATTAATTCCACTATTTTCAAAGGCCTTATTTGAACAATTTATTACCAGGTTTTTGATTGTACCAAGCGAACTAGAAAGTAGAATAGACAGTTTAATAGTGGAACAATGGCTTGAAGACGAAAATCTATATTTGTTAGGTGTTATGTGCAGCTTCGGAAGCCAGTACATAGTTGGAACTTTCATTGTATTTGGTTCTGCTGTTAAAGAAGTAGCTAAAAATTTATGTTTGTTACTGATGCCATTTTCCAAAAATGGAGTCAATTGGAATGTTGTTGAATTCGTGATTTACTTTTGCAGAACCTCAATGTAAAATTTACGTCAAACAATAATGATCTTATTGGCAGCCTTATCAGCCGGGACAAAAACAAATTCCTTGACGAGTTCTTTTAGCTTATGTTTGATACGATAAATAGGGCTAGTATGGTTGTTGTTAAGAGTTAAATGTTCTTTAAAATGTTTAATACGAATATCAACTATGTTCATTACTGAATTAAAAAAAGAATCTATGGATTGTTTGTCAGCTTTTTCTCGTTTTATTAATTTCGTGCAGTAATTTCGGAGAGAGTCGTGGATGATGTTACGACACTCATTCCAATTAATAATGACGGGGGGGGGGGGGTATTTAGGTCCTTTACTAAGGAATGATTTCAACTCTCGGTCATGGACGATGTTTAGGTCTTCTGTCATAACATGGGAACTGGGGCCATAAATGTATTCGGAATTACTACAATTTAATGACGTAGGTGTAGTGTCACTGATATTAACATCTTTACACACTTCGCTATAATTAAACACATATTTCCTGATAGATATTTTGTAAACATAATAACAAATAAGAGGGAGCTCAGTATTATCAAAATACCCAGGAATTTGTTTTTTAACGGAATGATCATTAAAAATACCGGCAATATTTACAAAATCAAAACCTTTATTGACATATTTGATTTTAATAAAAAAAAATGTGATCTTGAGGGCGATCAATTTTGGGAAACAATTTAATGTCAAATTATGCAATCATAATTTGGACGATTTCATACTTAGGACTGCAATATGGAATTGTGTTGTAATCCTCTAAAGTTTGAAACAATTTATTAACTTTAGTTTTACTATTTAATTAAAAGTTCTTTGAAAAATGTGATTGGACATGATTTTGATGAGACTTATATAAAGCTTTTTTGTTCTGAAAATTGTAGATATGCTAAATATACTTCCTAAAATTGTGATGATATGATTAGAACTTGTTAAAGGTAATCATATGAGCACCCTTTATGAGCAGATGTGTTCCTGTACTGCCAATCACAGCTAGCTTGTGGAACAATTCAGTTGAGATCAGTCAAAATCAATTTGATTGAAACAGTTAATAACACTTAAAAAAAATACAAATCATAATGCAGGTATTGACATCATGCAAACGGCTTTAAATACGGCCCTTATATAACGGCAATGATTTTCCTTTTTCTAGATTTGGTAATTTCATTATCTACAAAAGAAACGATTGTTCGTTCCCTTATGCTAATTTTTCTTTTTGGGTGCTTTCTTATATTTATTTGGTCCCTTCTCATAATTTGTTTGTTTCCAAACTCGTTCGCTATGCCTTAGTCTGTAATGACATTTTAAATTGCACTGATATTAATCTACATCTAACTGGTAAATTATAAAGTCAGGGATATCTCTTCTACAAATTATTTAACAAATTTTCAAACTTTTGTCATAGATACAAACATTTAGTTTGGCAATTCGGAAGTAAATATAGTAGCAGGTACTGCAGAAATATATTTACAAGTAGGATACAACGATTCAGTTGTTAATAGAACCCGTAAATTTGGATACGATCCATGTAAACTTATAACTATGAAATATTCAGGATACTACATTTGTATCACTTTAACAATGTCATTAGTTCTTTGGAGTTGTCTCTATCGGTACTTACATTGATTTCTGTTGATGATTTAAAACATTGATAAGAAGATATCATAATAGAATTCCAACAATATTTTCAAATGATTCAAAAAGCAAAACATAGATGTCTTATTACTCATATTTACTAATAATATGATTTAACAGAAAGTTAGCATGTTTATACCACTAAAAGAGATCATGATCATGAGCATAGATGGCTGCTTAACGTGGAACAGGCACACACAACATGTTTTAGAGCGCCACAATTGTGCAAAAATTGACTTTTTACCGCCTACAACGCAATGACGTTACGCTTATTATTGACGTCTTTTTTGTTTTGTATTTTGTCACTTAGAACTATGAATGAATGATGAATACCTTGAAATGGAGGTCGGTAACTCTATTATTATTTTACATCATTAAAACGCAAATTTATGTATCAACAACATATAGTTTTTGAATAAAAATCTATGGACTTGAATTTGAGATTTTATAATTTTAAGACAAATTTAAGAAAGTTTTTACCCAATTTTAATTTGCTTTCCATACAAATGTTCGCCTATTTTGAATGAATTCAATCAATAGTATTTCAGATAAAAGAGAGAAATGCATTATTTTTTTCGATTTTTTATTATAGTTCAACGAGCCAAAGTTGTGTGCCAAATTTCACCAAAATCTGCGAAAAAAACCCTTTACTGTAACTTGACCTTAAAAAGGAAATTCATACTACATACAATTAGTAATAGATTTAACTTACATGTTTCGCACATAACGGCGAGAAAAAAAGCAATACACATGATGTCGCTGGATTTCATTTTTTCTTCTTTTCACAAAAACAAAGAGATATAATGTGTATTCGATGCACGTCTCGTTCCCCCTCTGTCGCAAATGAATATATACAACTTAACATAGGCATCAATAATTCATTTAAACCTATGATGTTAGTCATTTGTCACAGGATTCATACAGCTATTTGATCTAAGATGAATGAGCACATTCAGTTTACAGTAATACAATATTACGTAATGTATAAAAACAATTGTTTTGCACCTAAATAATTTTTGTACTTTCAAACGTTTTTTTTTTTAGCTCTTCATATGATTATTTACTCTTTTGGATTCGCACCCTAAATCGACTTAGATATAGAGAGATTTGGTATTATGTTCATCTTGCATCGCTCTGATTCCTTTGGCGGTATGATCGATTCTTCTATTTGTCTTTAATTTGTTATTTGCTTAAATATTAGTATGATGGGCACTAACTAGGCCTATTCAATTCTAAACTGTTATCAATAACATTATTTTTGTCGGTCTTTCTTCGACTTTCATGTATGAGTTTCGATTCTTCCTCTTGGTATCTTCCACCTCTTGTTTTCCTTACTTCATAACGCCACAACAAACATCAATTAAGTAAAAAGGGGGTGACATACTACGCGTGTAAATCAAAGTGCACAAGTAGAAGAAGAACAGGCGAAATTATGGTCAAAAGAATAAAAGAATGATACAAAGAACATTTCATGACACACTACACTACAAAAACAAATTGAGCAGCACAACAATCATTGTCAATACCTAATTCATGTATCAGCTGTCCATTCCATTATTCAAAAAAGGCTATTTCTTAATGTTCACTCCTATGTTGGCATTTAGGTCCTCCGTAACCCTTCTAATCGGCATTGCGGAACACATTGATTATATACCTGTTGTTCCTCTATTGAATAGCTTTCGAATGACGTATAAGGTTTCTCTCTTATTAGAGGCCAAAGGGTCGCAGCAGTCCATTCCATTGTTCAAAATAGGCTATTTCTTAATGTTCACGTGTATTTTGGCATTTAGGTCCTCCGTAACCCCTCTAGTCGGCATTGCGGCACACATTGATTATATAACCTTTGTTCCTCTATTAATTAGCGTTCGAATGATGTATAAGGTTTCTCTCTTATTAGAAGCTAAAGGGTCGCAGCAGTCCATTCCATTATTCAAAATAGGCAATTTCTTAATGTTCACGCATATTTTAGTATTTAGGTCCTCCATAACCCCTCTGATCGGCCTTGTGGTGCAATCGACAAGTTAGATCTGTAATCAGGGGTTGAAGGGTAGCAGTAGTTTTAATCAAAAATCAAAATATTAAATGGATAGTATTCTAATTTCTATATATGTTTTGATATTCAGGTCCTCTATACATTAAAACGGAATTTCTGTTAAAAATAGTTAAGGAAACCCACTAGTTTATCCTCCGAAACTAAATGAATAAATAAAAATAAGAAGATAAAAATTCCAAAGAGTATTTTGAATTATTTTTTTTCCCTTATATTAATTTTAATATATGTTAATTGACATCAAAAATGGCGAATTCAGAAATACGTACGGTATAGTATCACAGTCACATAATAAATGATCTATTTTATTATTCACTGTTCAACTTGAATACTGAAATATAAACTATTTCATCATTCATTACTAAATGTTGAATAATGAAGAATGAACTATTTTATTATTCATTATTGAATTTGAAAAATGAAAAATGAATAATGGACGTACTTCAGCCCGGATTTAGTTTTTTCAATTGAATTGTTTCATATTTTTCTTGTCGGGGCCTTTTATAGCCGACTGTACTGGTTGCCTATAAATGCTTACAGCCACTTCAATTGAACTTTGGTGTAAAGTTGTCTCATTGGCAATCATACCACATCTCCTTATTTTTATTATAACTTATCATATCGATACAAAGAGGTTCCTTTTTAAAACGATCAATGGAATTGAGGACAAGGTGCTCTTGAATTACTCATTTTAACCATTTTAGTGCAGTAAGTACGGAGTGAGTCGTGGATGATGTTACAACACTCATTCCAATTAATAATTGACGTGGGGGGGACGATATTAAGGTCTTTTACTGAGGAATGATTTCAACTCTCGGTGATGGACGATGTTACGGTCTTCTGTTTTAACATGGGAACTGGGGCCATAAACGTATTCGGAATTACTGCAATTTCATGACGTAGGTGTATTGTCACTGATATTAACATCTTTACACATTTAGCTATAATTAAACACATATTTCCGGGTAGATTTTTTGTTAACATAACAAAAAAGAGGGAGCTCAGTATTATCAAAATAGCCAGGAATTCTATTTTCTATGGAATGATCATTAAAACAATGTAATAATACCGGCAATATTTACAAAATCAAAACCTTTATTGACATATTTGATTTTAATAAAATGTTTTTTTTTATGATCTTTAGGGCGATCAATTTTGGGAAACAGTTTAGAATAACAATATGCAATTATAATTTGGATAATTTCATACTTAAGACGACAATATGGAATTGTGTTGCAATCCTCTAAAATTTGATGTAATTTATTAACAGTAGTTTTACTATTTAATATTTAATTTATTTAAAAGTGAATAAATTTCGCGTTGTATATTAACAAATGTTGATATTATCAGGAATTGATATGAGTTTGAACCTAAAATTAACAGTTCTGAATTTAAAAAGTAAATATCTTCTATGGGATAACATTTTTTCATTAAACCACATTAACAGCAAAACTGCCCAGTATTTTTCATTTTCTTTACCTAGTCCATTGGATAAACAACCGTTTATATCAGAGTTATCGACAGTGAATGTATCAATTCTGATAGAACTGACACTTCGATATTAAATATAGAATACTAAGGTTATGGTCATTTGCGAACCTATCAATTTCATGAGGTTCCCGTCGTAAATTTGATAACAAAAATGCATAGTCACTGATACTGGAATCACCAGCATTTATGATACAGACACAAACATATATATACAGATATAAAATAATGGCATTGTTGATCTTATCAGCAAGAATAGCAAGCGATCCCGCTAGGGCGAGCTGATATTCGAGCTGATGAAGTCAGTATCAAACAATAAAATGTCATTATTCTTTTTATCGGCAATTTGTAATAACTGTATGTTTTTTATTGTTTGAGAATATGAAGTAGAATGAAATAGTTAGTAAAACTACTTTTACGCGGACAAAACATTGGGATAGTTGGTCGGTTGTATGAATGAAGTCGCGTACATTTCATTGATAAATTGACGCAGATGGACTTGAGCACGTGACGTTGCTGCATTGATACAAGATGTCATTGCCTAGTATTTTCGAGTATCAAGTCTTGTGCATGATCTTAAAAATATTAGGCAATACGATCAAAGGGAAAATGTAGAAATTACCGATAAAATACAGTATTATATGTCTCTGATACGGATAATAAAATTTGCCTTTTTGTTCTGTGTTATCGAAATCAATTCAACAGCAAATGTAATATTATATTTCAAACAATGTTGATAAATATAATGAGAAATGTCTTATAAATGGCCCTTTTCTCTGCCCTTCGTTACAAGACTTGCGACATATTGATTATCTGTAAACCATTTAAGTCGCTTGTCCTTATCAAAATCAAGATAGGATAACAGTATATTCGTTTCCGCTGTGATATCCTTCCACGTGGACCTATTTTGCACTTCGAACAATCTGCAATACTTTCTTATTAATGGAATCTTTATACCCTGTTTGACCTGCATCATTATAAACAATGATATAACATGAAAAATCAAAATTTAATCTTTTAAAAATGATAGTACTCTTCTCTGATATTTTAATACAGATGTAAAACGTGCACAAACGTGAAAGTTGATTTGATATATTGAATAGTTTTAAATAATTTAGAAAATTCATCAGATATTAAACTTTAAAGTGCTTTCAATAATATTATCATAAAAATAGATGTCTAACAGCCTGCAACATCGACTTTGCTAGCTTGAGCAAAAAACCGCTGTTACTCAAATCTTGCTTTACCTTATAGAAATTTTAAGACAAATCTTGTTTTCCGCCCCCTTTTTCTTCATAGTCAATGATCAAGTAATCATCTAAATAATATATCACACAGAACACGAATAAAAAGGCAAAACTAAAAAATAAAGTATCTTTTTTGTCGCCCCCCCCCCCCCCCCCCCCCCCCAAAAAAAAAATAGTATTTAGTTTGTGATTTATACTGGTAAATATGATGATATGCTGCGTAAATTTTGAGCTTGAAGCAGAAAACATGAATTTTGTATGATACATAACAAGACGAATAATTCAAGTCTTATACCAGTTTTCCATAAATGATCATGGTTATTATGAAGAAAATCAAAAATAAGTATTTTCTTGTCGCTGCTTTGAATATTATAACATTCTACAATATAAACTCTGACTAAAACATTACTGATTGCTTCTAAAAACGAATTCACTGTATCGCATAGCTGAACGATTATCAGGTAAATACGTTGATAGAGGTGTCGTTTAATAAGGTATTTAATAGCCTCGGCTTGTATAATAGTATCTAAAATAAAGTAATAACAACCTATAGATTTCCAAAATGGAAAGTGTTCCTTTAACCGACCTTTAACAACTAAACTGGTTTAACCTGGTTCTTACTCAAAATAATTATAAGTTAATTCAGATTAATTTACTACAAAACTATTAATATATTTATCTTTCTTTATACTTGCTTTTGGATATCATCAAGAGGATTCTTATGTCTTTGTCTCTATCCAAATTAAAGAGATTCATTAAGACTTCAGGACGAAATAAATGTATCGAGCACAGTAAGACGTCAGCGTGCTGATTTGAGAGCAATAAGAAACATTCTCGCGACCCAAAGCCAAAAAGTCAAAGAGCCAGAAAAAAACTTGAAACGCCATTTGTACATTGAAATCTATTTCATCTGTTCCACCGTGTGAAACTATACAATTACATAATATAAGGTAAGGATCATGAGCTTATCGTTAGTATAATATATTAAAAAGAAGAGATATGACACTATCTGTAGAGAAAAACATAATGTATCGAAATATTACCTTTTGGAAATATCGTCATAAACGAACTGTATTGGATAATGCTTTCAAACAACAACTACAAGAAACCATTACAAGTATGAACTTTCCTGATTAATTCCCCTGACGTTTTATAGTTGAAGACGTAGATGAAAAAACTCACTAAGAATATCAGTATGATAATTAAGTACACGCACATTTTGTCTACACAACCTTTATCAGTAGTGTTCGAATTATAAAGGTTAGAAGGTAAACAATCGTACGAATTTGAGGACCATTTAATACAAAACAAAGTGTAACAAGTTGTCTCAAATCTTGCTTATGCCATCTATGCTGAGTGATAGAACAACTATAGTGTTTAGAATTATCTTACCATATTTGGAACGTTACATTTCCAGAAAACTTTCTGTCACCACAAGAGCACTGATCGCTGAGCTGGTGATACCGCGAGGGCGAACATTCAACAAGCAATACCATTGACATACCAAATAAATAAGACAAAAATTTGATTTATCTTTATCTTTTTAAAGTTGCTAACAATAGAGAAAAAGAATGTGAATAACTGCGTTGGACCTACAATATTAAAGAAAAGTAGCAATGTTAATCCGCAATGGTTACTTGTATAGTAAATGTATATAAAATAAATAAAAACAATGTTAATATCCCTTGCAAATATTTGAGCACTTATACCTATACATCATATGAAATGAATATACATGTATTCAACATGATAACACCACAACAAAAGTTGACCTTAAACAATGTGAATAGATATGTGAATAAATATTTATTAGAGAAGTTAACAAGTTATCAATATAACAGGGTGGTTTTTTTAGGCTCGTATAACAACACTCTGTTTAGGGTTCTTCATACTTTATTGATATTCAGGAAATATAAAAATACAACCCTGAAATGATAATAACAAATTTATAACAAAGTTATTTATTATCACAGTTACATATGAAGTAATCACATATTTGTATTTATAATAGCTGACGTCATTTAATAAATACAAAGTTAAAATGTCATAGCCATAACGAACGTAAAGGTAGTAATAAGTACATGATCAATATTCGAATATAACTATCAAACATTCTATTAAAATATATCAAGGTACCATAGTATATCAATAATACACAAATTAATAGAGATCAAGATAAGCCTTACCAATTTGTGGAATCAGGCTATACACAACATCAACAGCATAACAATAGCATTATAACCAATGCTCTACATCTATCATCAAATATATGTCTGTATGATCAATGGGTCCTACAAACAATGTACAATACAATAAGTATTCAAATACACATTACAGTGCCATATAATCAAATCATTACAATGTTTTTAATAACCAATTACAATAGTAATATAAACTTGATTATCATATATTAAAATTACTGGCTATGACGTAGTATCAGTATAAAGCAATGTGACGTATAAGACTCATGACATAAAGGTCAAAGGTCACTCTCAGAATCATTCAAAAATCTTTCTCCCTACTTGCAAACTACGCTTTCATATGAATCATACTCTGAATCAACTCTTTTGCACACATTTACATAATATAGGGACATAGGGTCATACCTACCAAATAGGGCTTAAAGCGTTCCATACAATTCATTCGTCTCTCATACACCTCAAAGTAAATAAAGTGCATTCTTACCTTATAAAGTGAATATACTAAATTCCATATGTCCAAAATACTGCAAATGACTATCAATGAAATATCATTTAGTTCCAAACCATATAGATATAGCGTAAACTAGAGTAAATATAAATTCTCCATTTTTCTCAAACAATACCCATTTCAAATCTGGGGGTATGTCCCAATTAACCAATGAGAACACAGATAATTCTGACCACAGAGAAATTCACCTAAGCTTTCTAATTAATGATATATAAATTGCACAGGTCGAAACAGTTACCAATGTGCGGTCAAGCACAGCTGATTAATACTAAATACTCTAATGATTAAATAATACATAGATAAACTGATCAATAAGTAATAATGATAAACTATAAAGAGAAGTGATTAAAATAATAAAATCAATGGAAATCGTCTTTACCACATTCTCCCCCTCCTGAGAGAATGTCTTCCATGACATCAAATGTTTCAAACATCTACATCAACTGTCTTCCCCCGGTCTGAAGGAAAAGACGTCCTCGTCTAAAACAAAACCACTCTACATTCACTATCCTCAATCATCTGACTTCATTATTAACTTCAGCATGGCCTTCGAAACATCATCGCCGTATTTGGAGAAAATTCCTGAAGACGCAGCTGATTTGAGATATTCTGCTCTTATCATCCAATCTGTTTTCTGGGCACTCTTTGCCACAAAATCTTTGTACTTAGTAGTTGCTGTCGGATGTTTTCATTCTGGTGGATCGTCTCGGTACATTACCGTTTGTTTCATCTTCTTCGTCCTCTGATTCTGATTCTTCTACTGGAGCATCTTGGACAAAACTACTTGCTTCGTCGTTTTCTTCATTTTGATCTTGGATCTGTAATTCATCATCAGCATCCCGAGCGTCCTCTACTGAATCAGAATCCGGTTCGCTGGTGCGGACTTGATCGTCATCAACGTTACCAGAAACCTCAATTGCATCAGGAACAGTATCAATTTCATCGTCTGATGGTACGATGACATCTGTCTCCTTTTCACTCTCTGGTTCATGCCACATTACCACAAAGGATTCATCCTCACTGTCCGTGACAGTTTCAACGTCTGATATGACCTTTGTTGGAGTTTCTTTTAGTGGTTGTGTACGCCTGAGTCTTGGCTTTGGAACAGGTTTTCTTGGTTCTGGTACTGGCCAAACCTCCTCTTCCAAAACATCTATGCTTCCAATAGGTAACAAGTTATTCCTATGAAGTGTTCTTTTTCTACCGCTTCCATTTTCCTTTCTGACTACAAAAACTGGTATTTCAATGTTTGGTTGTTCTAAAACTATATAAGGATCTTCTTCCCATTTATCCTCAAGTTTATGGGTCCCCTCGAATGCTAATATCTTGACCAATACTCTATCACCTTTATTGAGTATAGCACCTTTCACTTTCTCGTCATATCCTTTCTTCTGTCTGATGTGCGATTTTTCGGCAGATGTTGATGCTAGTTGGTATGACTTCTTCAGCTTTTCTTTTAGATCGTGCATATACTTTGTTGCACTTTTCACTTCTTTGTCATCTGTAAGTCCAAACATAAGATCCACTGGCAACTTTGGTTTTCGTCCAAACATCAATTCGAACGGTGGATATCCTGTGCTGTCGTGTTTTGTGCAGTTGTAAGCATGTGTTATCGGAGCTTAATATGATTTCCAATCTCTCTTTTGATCTTTATGGAGTGTTCCCAGCATGTTAATAAGCGTTCTGTTAAATCTTTCACACTGGCCGTTGAACCGAGTATCGAATACCAAAAAGTAAAATAACAAATTTACCGAACTCCACGGTAAATTCATAACGGAAAGTCACTTAACAAATGGCAAAATCAATAGCTCAAAACATCAAACGAATCGAAAACATCTGTCATAGTCCTGACTTGGTACAGGCATTACCTTATGTAACAAATGGTAGATCAAACCTGGTTTTATAGCTAGCTAAATCTCTAACTTGTATAAAACTCGATTAATCAGGAAATAATTAGGAAATTGGATAGTAGTTTCCTTGGCTATCATATCCAAGCAAGAATTGGTTCAACTTTGCCTAACTTTTTGTTAATGCTCTTCAACTTAGTAATTGATTTTGCCTTCCTACGTTTTTTTTCGACCGCCACTAATGAATCTTCTGTAGATTAAACGCCCGTATGGCGTAGAGAGTTATAAGTCTGGAATTTTTATGATTTTTTTTTATATCAAATCTCCTTACTGTTATAATGTCATTTTTCTGACACCTTTTATTCACCAATCTATTAAAATATACTTATCAAAACTACTAAAGCTAATGCTTATTTTTTGTCTTATTAGTTTTCTTAAAAGATTAACTAATATTTGAAGAATACAATAAGTTCCATTATGTTATTATTGATATCTACACTTCGAGTACTATTTCCAGGGGACGCTGTGTGGGTATAGATTATTTGATTAAGTCTTTCCACCTTTCCGTGGAATGATCTTTTAATTTTGTTCTGAATAATTTTTTTTTTTCGTCCGCCACTTTTGTTTAGCAATATGTCGATAAGATATTTGGTATATGACGTCGAACAGTTGTTGTGCTTTTGAAACTCACCCTTTATAAGATAACACTTTTGGAATGGGTGTAATCTCCCCGTATAATGTTGTAATCTCTCATCTTTTCAGGAACCGTAAAAGATATCTCTTAAAGTTTTCCTCATAATGTTCGTTTATTCCTGAGAATGGTATGTTAAATTTGGACTGAAGTGATCCGAATACATGTATTAAAAGTTATTTCCCTTTTTGTGTTCGACATACATGTATGTTGGTGTAACTGAAAAACCTTATTTCATAGAGGCACAGAGTCTTTAGATATGAGGTCCTTGTGTCATAAACAGGAAATTAAATTCAATCTTATAGGTTAAGTTCATGTTCTAAATTCTGAATTCTGAAACTCCTCAAAAACCGTAAAGTTATCGAGATAACGTTTTGACATATGAAAGTAACTACTTGACGCAACCGCAATACATTTGGATCGAAGTGCTCTGGTGACTCTTTATAGAAGTTTTCTCTCTTTTAAATATTCAAAATTAGCTGGTTGGAAGGATAATGTCTTAATCATACATATTAACGTAGAGTATAGTGGTCTTTTGATTTGAGATCCCTGATCTTTGACCTTAAAATTTCGGACCAGTTCAAATATCAATTCGGCGTTTTAGATTGTGTTCTTCGCTATAACTATATACTGGTCCATGATAAGCCATAAGGTCTTTTATTTTAGTCTGGATGACGTACGGCGTTGAAATGTGACAACCAGAAGTGACGTTATGTTAACCGGAAGAATACATTTTTGAACGAATTTCATAGAAAAGTGACTACAAAAGATACCATATATTTTTAGAATCAGTGTAAACTAACCTATCTTTTAAACCGGAGGTGACGTAGCAAATTATCTCTCTGATATCAAGTCAAAGTATAAAGAAACCATATATTTTTCAAATTACTGTAATAAAAGCTACCATATGAAACCGGAAGTGGCAATTTGTAGATAGGAAGTAGCCAATAGTATCCCTCATTTCCAAAGCTAATGGCCTTAATTAACGAGTGGTCTAAGTATTTCATCTTCTGTATCAACAGTGAGGTTATGAGTTTGAAACCCTGCACGTGGCAGGTGCGTTTGACTCAAATCTTTCTTCAAAGTAAGGAACTACAAATTGTATTTTTGGAATCTGTACAATACAAGTTCTATTCTGACACCGTTTTTCTTTAAATGAAGATTAACAAAATGTATATCTTTCAATAGATATAAGAAGATGTGGTATGAGTGCCTATAAGACAACTCTCCATCCAAGTCACAATTTGTAAAAGTAAACCATTATGGGTCAAAGTTCGGCCTTTTCAACACGGAGCCTTGGCTCACACCGAACAGCAAGCTATAAAAGGCCCCAAAATGACTAGTGTTAAACTATTCAAACAGGAAAACCAACGGTCTAATCTATACAAAAAACGAGAAACGAGAAACACTTATGAACCACATCAACAAACGACAACCACTGAACATCAGATTCCTGACTTTGGACAGGTGCAAACGAATGCAGCGGATTTAAACGTTTGTATAGGCGCCAACCTTCACCCTATCTGAAACAGTAGTGTAACATCACAACATAGATAGACTCAATATAAAATATCAATCGTCAAGTCCATTCAAACTTTAATTATTAACATCTAAGATTTGTTATCGCAAAATTGGGTTTTGATTAATTTTGAACACGGTTATCGCATTGTTGCAAAAACGACGTAAATTAGATACTTAATACTAGGTTTATTTAATTAAACATATATCGAAATCTGTGCCTCGGATTTGTTCTTGTAATCCTACTTATAAAATATATTTCTCCTAGTATATGGAATAATACATGGATTGTATAGAAATAGTTGTATCTATCATTTTGCTTATATGAAAATGCTATTTTTCAAACAGCTGAAAGGAATTCACAATTGTCATTGATTCTTGGATACTGTAATTTCACAAATTGTATTAAAAACAATTCTTGATTGATATTGACAAAAAAATCAGCTGTCTGTTAACAACGCATTGCGTTGTATTAATAAAAAGTAAAATAACAAAAATACCGTAAAAAAACTCTAAGGGAACTTCAAAATGGAAAGTCCTTTATCAAATGGCAAAATCAAAAGCTCATACACATCAAACGAATGGTAAACAACTGTCAAATCCCTTACTTGGAATCATTCAACGTAATTTCCTATGATAATTAATTTCATATACAGTTGGCGTATCTTTAAAGATAAAAAACACTTCACATATATCGTGCGTCCAAAGCTCTTTTCTATAAATCAGGAACGAAGACAAACCTAAACATAGGAATGTATAAATAACTTCAACTTTGGACTAACGTTCGGAACTATAAGTTCAAAAGGGACCTGATAACAATAGTTCATTATTCTAAAGTCAAACTCGTCTAAAAAGAAACAAATAGAAAACAATTAATTCAGTAAGACTCCTCAAAGTTGTTTTTTATCACGAAAGGGTACATTTAATCACATTGTTGTTTTTTTAACAGATATCAAAACAAATTCATTGATACCAGAGACCGCAATTCAGCAAGCAATGACCATGTGACCGTATATTCAATTTGATACTTTCTGATCCGTATAAACGAAACATACATCTTAGACATTTTGGATTGTGCTTTCAACTTCTATCAATTTAAAAGATTATAACTAGTAATTAAATTTAAGTATTTTATGTTTATTTTGTTTTATCTCAATATAGCTCCTAAACTGCAAGCAAAGGTTTTGTGAATATAAGGTTTAACCTGTCTGTGTGTCTGTCTTTCCATCTGTTGATTCAAACTTTATGTTTGAGTCCTTGATTCAAATTTTGAAGATGATGATGTGACAACTTTGCAAAACGAAGAAATTTGTTCCATTTGAGTGTTGTATTTCATAATTCTGCCTCTTGATCTATGTTTTTTTTAAGTATTCAGTATGCACATTGTCAACTCCTACACCTGCTTCATCAAATTTTCATAGCCTGTTGTTCAATATAAGATCCCAACACTAAACTGTGCCATATAAGTAGGATATTTTGATCCTTTCACACATCCACTAGTCATGTCCCTTAATGTAGTTAAATAAGAAGAAGTTCATTTTCCAATGTGTTTAGTCAAAGTGAAATCTCTTCATGAAGTCATTTCACGCAAAAAACAAATTTCAATTTATAATTTTTGTTTACACTCATTTAGGCTTATTCTATTCATCATATTAAGCTTTTCGGAATCATATACATGTAGAAACATAAATATATATACACCTTATTGCTAAAAGGCAATATTGTGTAAATGAATTGCTCATTGTAATATATTTTTTTCTTTTTCATTGTAAACATATGTTTGCACTTGTTGTGCAGGCAAAATTCAGAACAAACTCTGTTTTCTAGAAAAAATGAAACATGTGAAAAGGGAAATAGCTTTAGCATCGTTATTGTAAGGATTACATGATTCATTATGAAATTATGTTACTGTTTCTCTTTTCAAAGCTGATTTAAATGATGTTAATGATTACCTAATACTATACCCCCAACTTTATTCAATCAATGTGTGACGCTTGAATGAATACATTTAAATTACATATTAAAAACTCCAAAACCACATTTATGATTGAGATAATTACCTGTAGTTAACGGAGAAAACTCCGTTATCGTTAAGAGAAATTTGAAAAGATCTATTATACTATGACGCCTTGTGCCCTTTAACCTTATATCAAGTCAATTGAAAAACCTTGATTTGGCTTTCCATAGATATTTGCATAAATTTTTACTTTCAAATGTTACTAGCATATAGCGTGTTCGGTTTTTTTATACATTGAAGTATATAAAAAAAAAACAGTTTTAAAAGTACAACTTATTGACAAAAATTTACATGTATATATCATAAAGAGGAAATTGTGATTTATGAACGGCTTTATGTTCGAGGAAAACGAGACTTTACGATAACTTTTTAGGATCACAAACTATTTCCTCCATGTTTTATACTCCTTTAAACTATGACTGTAATTTTTTTTATTTAATGTAATTTAATATTCATACTTTTATTACTATGACTAGTCCTTAAAGTCGGCCGCGCGGTTGGATGGTGCATATCGAATAAAAAATAACAAACTGCCCGTTAACTTCACATGCATATAACGATAATAGATAGAGATACACTTTCAGAAAAACAAAACAACGAAAAAGAGTTGAAATTTGTTGACATAATTGAAATTGTCAACATTTGTTTCCCGTTATTGAAAATTCAAACGGTAAAGTGAGGCGGCTTAAATACGTAACAAGATAAGATTTACAAATGGGTTAACATTACTGAAATTGTGAAACAACTTTCGTTACCAGTTATTGTCCAAAAAGACATTTGATACTTAGTTTTGAGATTTAATAATAATCTTAAAAACTATAATTGACAGGAACAAAATGTGAACACCAAAACGAAATCTACATGAAACAAAAGGAATGCAATGAAAAATTTTGAAAGACACACGTTGTAATTTTTTCTTAAGGAGGGGTATTTGAAGACACTATTCACAGAATAAACAAAAACCAATTGGGTAGATTAAGAGAAGTTCTACAGGTAAGTGAAGAACCATTCTATATATTATGATGGGATAAGGGATGCTGAATGACATGAATGTGATGGTGTCTAGAACTGAAGATTATTAATATTGCCAAAGACATGATGAAAACCCAATTTTCTGAATGATTGCTAAGCAGTTTTCCAATATTAATGAATGATTTCTAGGCAATTTCCCACTATACATGAATGGTTGCTAAGGACATATAAAATGACATTCACCCCTGACATGACATTGAAACTAGGGTCTATGGTAACGTCCGTTTTGTACTGATTCAAAACCTGTATGGTTACTAGATATTTTTGTATCAAACAAGGGTGGTCGCTTAGCACTTTTGACATGACTTTGGTTTCTTACTGTTGACCTTTAAACAAAATAGTGGCTGGACATTTTCATAGTTACGCTTCTTTCTATTTTATTTTCTTACAAAATCGCCATTAATGTACACAAGGTCAAAATTCAAGTTCACCAATGACCTCTGATCTTGTATCAAATTGAGGTCATGTAATGCTATATAGTTTATTAGCTAGTACTGTTTGTTTGGTGTATATACACCTTATTGCATTAATGCAATGTTGTGTAAATGAATTGCTCTTTGTATTATGTTTTTCTATTTCATTGTAAACATATTTTTGCACTTGTTGTTAAGGCAAAATTCAGAATAAATGAAACATATGAAAAGGATACTAGCTTTAGCTTCGTTATTGTAAAGATAACATGATTTATCATGAAATTCTGTTATTGTTTATCTTTTCAAAGCTGCTTAAAATGTTGTCAATGTTAACCTAATACTATAGCTACAACTTTCTTCAATCAATGTGTGCCGTTTGAAGGATTACATGTAAATTACATAACAACTCCAAAGTCGCATTTATGATTGAGATAATTACCCATAGCTAACGGAGAAAAATCTGTTATCGTTAAAAAAAATTGAAAAGATCTTTATCTATACCCAGGCTAAAGTATACCCAAATTTTATTGACATTTGTCATTTGAAAGCCTATTAGGGTCACAAAAAAACTTTATTTATCTCGTAATTACGAGATAAATATCTCGCAATAACGAGAAAACTATCGCGTAATTACGAGATAATTGTCGCGTAATTACGAGAAAACTACCGCGTTATTACGAGATAATCATTTTTTTTACTCGTAATTAAGAGATAATCATTTTTTACTCGTAATTACGAGATAATTATGGCGTAATTACGAGATATTTATTGCGTAATTACGAGAAAACTATCGCGTAATTACGACATAAGAAGTTTTTTATCGCGTAATTACGAGATAATTATCGCGTTATTACGAGATAATTATCGCGTAATTACGAGAAAACTATCTCGTAATTACGAGATAATTATCGCGTTATTACGAGAAAACTATTTCGTTATTACGAGATAATCATGGCGTAATTACGAGATAAAAAACTTCTTATCTCGTAAATACGAGATAATCATCGCGTAATTACGAGAAAACTATCGCGTATTTACGAGATAAGAAGTTTTTTATGTCGTAATTACGAGATAATTATCGCGTGATTACGAGATAAAAAAAAACTGATTCGCTGAGCGCAGCTGGATACGCCCGCAGAGGTCCAACGTAATTCTGAACAGTTGGGGAAAAAATGGACACAATATTCAAGCTTGATACAGGTCTGAACTTGGATTATAATTAAATATTTGACACATTATAGGTTTCTGAATAAATGTAGTCAAAGAACTTGAAATTGGTTATATGAATTGAATTTATATTCAATTAAAGATTTCTTGCTGTTGTGCAATACACTGTGCTGTTGCGCAATACTTAGTAAATCTGTTGTCAGACTATAAACAAATAAAGTTCAATTTATTCTCAATGTAATATTAGAAGTTTATGAAAATGTAAAGGGAGCTTACATCAATAGATATAAACTATTCACCAAAGTTTCATGAGAACTGCTGACAGCATTTTTGAGTTATTGTCCGACAACTGGAAAATCACCCCTTTTTTAATGAATAAAACCCAAAAACTCAGAAATGATAAATGAAAAATTTATAAAATTCTAAACAGAGCTTACATCAATAGATATAAACAATTCACCAAAGTTTTATAAGAACTGCTGAAAGCGTTTTATATTTTTTGTTCGCAAACCGGAAAATCCCCCTTTTTTTATGAATAAAACCCCATAACTCGGAAACGTAAAATTTCAACGTTAGTAAGCCTCATTAATAAGCAATTTTTGATACCAATAAATGATGTTTTGCAACTGATCAGGATTAATAAAAATTCTTAATCAATACACCGATTTTAATATGGTTTAGGAAATTAATTATCCTACTTAATATTACAAGAAGTTTCATTTATCATCAATGGGAATTAAAAGAGACTAAACATTGTGATTTGTTCGATTCCGTATACGTATTTTATTTTTTTGAATAACGGCATATTTTCTATTTTTGTCCTGTTATATACTCAAACGTTTTCATCATAACTATGCACTAATTTCTAAACGTATATCATAAACGTTGGATAGTTTTTAACCAAACCTTTACAACATTCAAACATACAACTTTATTTTTGTGTGGTCGGGTAGAGAAAGATTTTGTTAAATATTTGCAGATGACTCATTGAACTACCATGATGAACATGTGTAGAAATTGTAAAGTACATAGTTACTTAGTTTTTCCTATTCAACTATATCCTTTAAGTATTTGTTCCGAAAACACCGCCTTATGACAGAACATAAAGTTGATGAATTAAGTCCTATCAAATCCTTTTGAACGAAGAAACCCATATATTATGTAATTCGTGAGCTCTGTATATGATTTGTCTGCATGTCGTTTACCCCAGGTATGTTTTTAGTCCACTACCGACGAAGTCGAAGGGGACTTTAGGTTTGCACTCTGTCTGTCTGTCTCTCTGTCTGTCTGTCTATCTGCCTGCCATCCGTCTGTCCGGCAAATCAGTTTTCCACCCTTTTTACTTCGTGCTTGAAGATATTGATTTGAAATTTGGTATATAGAGAAATTTATGACGTGTTGTTTTCAAGTTTTGTAAACGATTTTAATCTGAAATGGGCATTTTGATCTGTACAGCTCATAAAGGACTGAACAATAAATTTTAAAAGTCATTTTTAGTTTTTCAGTCTTTTTTTCAGATTCATCCACTGCTGTTAATTCAGTACTGTTCAGACAATTCGAATTGTAGTCAAACAAGATCAGTTCAGTCTATGTTTGAAATGTTCAGTAGTTATAATTTTACTGTAAAGGTCAACTATATAGTTCCTGAATTATATGAAAAAGTACTGAAAAGTACTGAATTAACCGCAGTATTTGAAAATTGAGTGAAAGACTGAACATGACTTAATAATTCATTGTTCGGGCTTTCGATGTGGGTTTTATTTATTGTCGAATACCGTATGGCGACCTGTAGTTATTTGCAGCCTTGTCTTTCTTATTGGAAATTTTTATCTAATAATAACAATATCATAATTTTTTTCTTTTTTTGAATTTTTAAGTACAAACATGTTAAATCTAGCTTATGTCCAGCCATGTAAGGAAACGGCTGACTTAAAGAAACATTGTACAGCATTTATCAATTCTAATAAATACGCCGTAAAGACATATGCACAATCGAAAATAAAGTAAAGAGGGGCTTTCAAAATTTTGAAGTGTTCGATTCCGTATACCAAAGAATTTTTTTTTAAATAACGGTATTTCGTCTATTATTGTCTTCTCATTTTGCTGAGTGATACTCAAATGTTTTCTTCATAACTATTTACTAGATCGTACACGCTGGATTGGTTTTTTTAACAAAGCTTTACAACAATCCAACATACAACTTCATGTTTGTGTTGTAAGTTAGAGAAATATTTTGTTAAATATTTGCAGATGACTCAATGAACTACCATGATAAACATGTTTATGAATGGTTAGATACATACTTTTCCTATTCAGTTATATCATTTAAAGAGTAGCTAGAAAATACATGATGAATCAAGTCCTATCAAATCATTTTGAACGAAGACATGCATAAATTATATATTTATATAATTAGTGAGCTCTGTACATGATTCATCTACTTAGCCTTTTCTATAAATAATCAAACATCGCAATCCTCTTTATATTTTTGTTAAATTAAAAATGATACTGTACAAATTTCGTGCTTCCATTTGATATCACCTTCATCCAAAACGGCTAGAATCGAACTTACAAAGTCAATTATGTATACATACTTGTGTAGCTATGTTAAACACAGCTAGAGACTTAAAACAATAGCTACATCCAGCGTAGATTATATATAAGCTATCACTACATGCACTAGTAAAGGTGTAATAGAATCAGACTCAGATCAATGCGATAGTTTTAATCATGCACAGCTTCAAATAAGTGAATACTTGACCTTACAGATGAAAAGTAAGAAAGTCAATTTTACACGCTTCACGAATTTTTAACAAGAGTAGGGTAAAAGAATTTTTAAGAATCGTGTTGAATTATCAACATCGTCAATGTCATTACTAAAAAAACACAAAAAATATATATTTTTACTTTTTTAATCAGGAATTCATCATTCTAATTAGGTTAATTAAAACAAATTATTATATTGTATTATATATGTCAGAACTAAACATTTGATTTACTTATTTTTGCAGGAAAGTGTGGCTTACTCCTTAGTTTCATTGTTGTGTGCTATGTTGGTTTACTGCTCGTTCGTCTGGTTTTTTTATTAACATCAAGTCAAATGTCAGAGCTAATTCCACTATTTGTAATCATGTGATTACTAAATGAAAGATCGTGAGGGAAGTATTTATTTGCGGCTTTAAGTATTTTTCGTAGAAGTTTTGTTGAAGCTTTCTTGTGTGTATGGATTCCATAATGTAGACAACATTGATAGGCAAATCAATCTTTGCCAATGAATATTAAAAACTGGGGTACTGGAAATGTTTGAAAAGAAAGGGAAGATACTAAGGTGGTTATAATAACACATACGTTGTGTTGCGTATGTCTAGGAAATATCCGGTCACAAGTTGGTCATGTAATGAAATATTGTTGCTCAGTTGAAACTTCATTTTCTTAATTTCCGAATTGTATTTAAAAGAAACTTTTTTACTTCGCTGATATGCTATTGGCTAGAATGACTTATAACATTTGGGACCAATTCAGGAAAGGGAGAGTATTTTTCAATCGACTGGGTTGACAGTTCGGGTATTCGAGACCCTATCGATAATTTGCTTCTATAGAATCACACATTGTTGGATAAACGCTGATAGTCTAAATTGATGTATTTACTATATCAAGCGTTTCCTTTGCTTTAATCCGTATAACACTATTAGTTGTATTCAAATTCTTTCCTATTGATGATTTGTTTGTTTGGACATCTGTTGCATCAATGGCATTCATTAAAAAACCTTTTATAATGAAATATTTTGTTTTAATTTGTAGTTTTAACATTGTGTAGCGTATAAAAATAGGTTCATGTAACAACGTATTTGATTTAAACGAACGAAATCTCTGTATTACTGAAAAATTATAACACTAGGGTTTTCGATATCATAAATTTGTCAAAACATTTAATAGATTTCATCATCCGTACTAGAACGTTATTCGTAAACATAAATCAACGTGCAGACGTCTTATACGTTCAGGTATTACAGATTCAATCTTTTATGGTAATATTCTATACAAAAACACAAAAAATGTCGTCATTCACCTCAAAAGCTTACAAACCTTTAAATCAACTTATAAAGAAGGAATATAGTTACGATACTGTTGTCATGTCATTTTAGATGGCAATTTTTAGAATCAATATTGATTCACTCATAGGGTCTTTGCATCGGAAATAAACACATCTAAAACCAGTTTTTGGCATGATACGGGTAATGTTCTTCTCGTATATTTCATGATGGCATGATACTAAAGCCCTAACGAGAAGGATTGTACTTGATTTTCATAGAATGAACACATAATCTTTCAATCAGTTTAATTGAGTTCTGGAACTGGCATGTCAGTAACTGCTGGTAGTCCTTTGTTTATTCATGTTGATCATTGTCATTTTGCTTAGTTTTTTCTGTTACCTATTCTTACATCGGACTCAGATTTCTTTCAAACTGAGTTTTTACTGTGCGTATTGCTATGTGTTTGTTTATTCCACATTTGCTACTGGTTTAGGGGGAGAGTTGAGATCGCACAAAACATGTTTAACCCCGCCTGTCCCAAGTCAGGAACCTCTAGCCTTTATTAGTTGTGTATGCCTTTAAAATTTTGGCTCATTTATATGGTTCGTAGTTTAGTGCGACGTCCATTTTCACTGAACTAGTATACATTATTGTTAAGGGGCCAGCTGAAACCCGACTCCGGGTCCGAGATTTTCTCGCTGTGTTGAAGAACCATTGGTGGCCTAGGGCTGTTTTCTGCTCTTTGGTAGTGTTATTGTCTCTTTGACACATTCCCCGTTTCCATTCTCATTTTTAACGATATGGAAAAAAATGTATATCTTAGATCCTCTTGATGTGTAGATTCTTGGAACATATCAAACATAAAATTTCTTGATACTGTTTCTGGACCATATTCTATATTTTGCTTCGTGTAGACCGAGACAGCTTCTTAAATTAATATCAGATCATCAGCCATTACATTTCTGTTCGCTGACTAGATACTAACCAATATGTAATTATTTAAGGTCAGTTGTGGTTTTCCGTTGATGTAAAATCGCTGCTACGCTGATGTCAGTATCACTGAACTGGTCGTGATAAACTTTCGTTCTCATAAACCGCACTTGATATTTTTAGCAAAAACGCACGAGTGTTTTTTTCTGAAAAAAAAATATTTCTCCGAATACAAACAACTTACCAAGTGAGTAAAAGATTTTATAACAACAACAACATTTTTTAAACAATGAAAAATCTTGCAAAGTGGTATTTTAAAGTATTTTCAAAAATATCGAACTCCAATGTATATTCAAAAACGGGAAGTCCAAGAAAACAAACTGATGAAATCAAACGTAAGACTTAAAAAAAAATACTAAGGTGACGACCATTTGATTTTTTGGAGGGATGGCGAGGCAGGAGGATTTTGAAAATAAATAAGAACTGAAAAATCACTTTGCACAAGACAGGATGAAAATGAATAATCTGCAACACAAAATGCAGGAAACAAATGTATGCAAAAAGGAAAATAAATTTCCGTGCGAAAAAGATCGTCTTATACTATGCTATGTGAAAAAAAATTGACTAAGGCGACGACCATTTAAATTTCGGGGGATGGTGAGGTAGGAGGATCGTGAAAATAAACAAGAACTATAAAACATCACTTCGCACAAGACAGGATAAAAATGAACACTTGCCACACAAAATGCAAAATTCTTCCTATTAGTGGATACTTTGAATTAAAGGTAGGATATGCTATGCACGACAACGCATGCATTCTGGTTAACAATGAGGAGGGACATGTGTGAAATTCGATTTTATGTTATTAAATCAGCCTTACATAATTTTATGCAAATGATAACATTTTCACACAAGGACAAATTTTAGCGGCAAAAAATCTGCGTTTCCCTTTAAAGGAAAATACTTAAACTATTGACTTCATAGGTCAAAAGAGTTTAGATTCTCACTAATATTTGGAAGTCTTTTGACATCTTCGATCGTAATTATAAATGACAGCAAAAGATAAGTCCAGATTTTTTTATGATCATGAAATACGATATCATATGGTATTTTGAACCCCACGAATAAAATTTATATATGCAAGACTTTACATTTAAACGATAAAAATTACAACATCTTTTTTGTAAAAACAGAATTTTATAATATTTTGATTCAAATCAGACTTTTGTTTAAGGGGAGATCACTCAGATTGTTCAATTTTATAACGGTTGGTACATAAAAAATTTCTTCATTTTTATATAGCAAAAAAATATTTTCAAATTCTATCAGTTTGTTTTCTATTCACATAATATGGCTTTTTCCAGTTTATTCCATACAAAATTTGTCTATTTTGCACAACCTGTGGCTTGATAAAAATCTCTGAGTGACTGATACTTTTTATAGTATTTTTGAAAACAGCCCACATTAAACTTCATTTAGGCAAAGTATGGGAAAAATCTGTCAAATGTTTTTTTTTTAATTTCTATACTACCTTAAAGCTTATCATCATCAACATAATCATAATTAACCAAAAATGAAAGATTAAACTGCTTGCAGAAGTCTTTTTTACTGAAAAGAGAGACGAAAAATTCCAAAGTGACATTCAAACTCATAATTCGAAAATAAACTGACAACGCCATGGCAAAAAAAAGACCAAATCACAAACAACAGTATTCAAAACACAACATCGAAAACTTAAAACTGGGCAACACGAACCCAACCAAATATCGGGTTGATCTCAGGTGCTCTGGAAAGGTAACCATATCCTGCTCCACATATATGTCTTAATTTTGTATAAGTAACCATTTATTAGAGATTGAAACAGGTAGATACAATGGAGTCGAGGCAAACAAACGTATTAGTAAGTTATAATACAATGCTGTAGAGGATGAATTACATTTCCTTTTAAAAATCTTATGATGGGAAGCGTTACCATTTCTTAAAAAAAAATTAAATCCAAATATAAAAATTTTAATACTATGAATGATGAATACAAATTCATCTGGTTAATGATGAATGAGGACAGGTATGTCATTGAGATCCTTCAGCAGCTGCTTACAGAACTATTTAAAACAAATCAAGAACTGAAAGATAATATCTAAAAATAATAATAATAGTAATATGCCTAAAACATGGATTCATGACTAATTTGATATAAATTGCCGTGTGTTCCTTACACAATTTTGTCAATTTTATCATTATATTATTATACATGTATATATATTGTTTTCTACATTAAATTTGTTTTATAAAACCTTATTTTATAACAATCATACTTATCATTAATAACCAATTATTTTGTTATTTTATTTAGTTCAAATATATATTGTATTGTATATTGTTTTGTAATTACGATGATTATTCTGCGCAGTAATGGGCGCCGTGATTGGCGCAAATAAGATATCTTGTATCTTACACATATAAAATATAGAGGGCCAGTTCGTGAATAAAGAGAGATCACTCTGATTGTTATAATTAACATTAATTTTTTTTTTTTACCGAGTAGCTACTTGATAATCATAACAATTAATTCAGTACAATTATGCTGTTTTCTTTCAGCAAAATTTGCTTAAAGAATTCACACAATATAATTAAGATAATCAAAGCGATGGAAATCACTCATGGAAAGATTGGAAGTGTAGTTTGAATAATTTCAAATCATATATTATGGTGTGGAGTTAGAAAATGATGTAAGAAAAATGATCAATATATTATATAGAAAAAATGTTTTCAAACGATACATCTGAAAAATCACATTTCAAATTTATGAAATATGTATTAGGTGTAAACAAAAAATCCAGTAATCTTGCTGTGACTTCTGAACTAGGGAAATACTCAATGTATTTTTATATTATATAAGCAATGTTAAAATATTATGATCGACTAGATAATTCTGAGAACATGTTATTATATGATGCATATATATGTAGTAAGGAACTTCACAATTATAAACTGAATACATGGTTCTGAAGCATACATTGTATATTAAAAAAGCTGGGCATACAAACAATGTAACTTAATAAACTGTTATAACAGAGATATGTCTCGCCCTTTTGTAATTTTGATTATGCAAATGTTGAAATTAAAATATCAATACTTTAACATGTTTCATAAGTTATGCAAATATTCAAAGTCAATGAACCATGACTGACGTACATGGCTAAACAATCTCCATGTAAATGAGGTGTACCAAAGCTAATACAACTGCATACCAAATACGTATATACCATATTGACTTATTATAAGTCGTTCCCTTTAAACAAACCTAAACACAAACATTAACTTGTAAACTATGTAAAAGTTTCAAAGTCAATGAACCATGAAGAGGGGGTGGGCTATATAATCTCCATGGAAACGATACTTGCAAATGCCAATAAATTTTCATACCAAATATCATTGAATTAATTTAGCATTTCATCTTAAACTGATTTAATCACAAACTAATACATGTAAACTAAGTAAAAGTTTCTAAGTCGATAGACCATGACTAAGGAAGCGGAGCCAAATAATCTCCGTGGAAAAGAGATATGCCAATGATTATACAACTGCATACCAAATATCATTGACCTACCACTAGTGGTTCCCCATAAACTGACCTAATCACAAACTAATACATGTAAAATAAGAAAACGTTTCAAAGTCAATAGACCATGACTGAGGGGGGCAGGGCCAAATAATCTCCATGGAAATGAGATGCGCCAATGCTAATACAACTGCATACACTGTAAAAATTGTGCTTAGAATTTAAACGTGTTGCAAGACTTATGTGCTTAGGAAAGTGTTTAATTTCTAAACAGAAAAAAAATAAACATGTTTTGGCTCTCAGCACTTCGCAATAAACGTTTTGCTGTGCTAAACATGTTTAGCTACTTCGTCAAGTATATGAAGCTAAACGTGTTTTAATTCTAAGCACTTTCAATATTTAGACACTTTCCTAAACACGTTTAGAACTACAACACATTTAGGCCATAGACGGCATTCATATCACGTGATAACTTTTGAGCGGGAGGAAGAAACAAAGAACCCGAAGTCAAAGGCCACGCTGTTTACTACTGACCTTAACTGACCGTAACTTGACTGTTTCAGAAAGGTAAGGAGTTATGATTTTACTGTCTTTTATATTGTACTGCCAATTTTAAATGATTTTTGACAATTATAAGCATTATTTACAAGTACACTACCGTATCGTCAATGCAGGAGAAAAAGGGGGTGGGGGTACCATCTCACGAAACAAGTGCTTGTAGGAGCTTTAAGTGTTCAAACTATCTTGTGTAAAGATATTAGGAGTTGTTTTATGTTCTATCATGCAAGTTTTCACTTATTTTTAATTTATGTGCTTGGAAAAGGAGTTTCTGAGGATCATTTTCGTTCGGTACTCCTCGGCAGATTATACTAATGTAACATGAAGGGTAGAGGAATCTGCCGAGGCTTACTAGGATGTGGTGCATCATTTGCAAATCCAGCGTCATTTCGAGTTCATTGTTTTCGTTAGCACTTCCGAGATGAAGAATCAACACTTTTCTTCAAAATAAATAGAATGATGCTTGTTTAATTCAATAGTTAGAAGAGGTTTTGCTATTCTTATAATTTTATATACATGTATTGTTTTATTCTAGACTGATGAGAGAAGTGCAGAGGAAATCGTCATCTGTCTTTAACATGCTACAAGAGGAGGTAAAGAACAGTGGCAAATCTGTTGCCAGGTAAGAATCAGAAGTGTATTTGATTTATAAAATGCCAATATATATTTGAACAAATGAATAATATTAAGCATGAAAAGAAGTTTAATATTAAAAAATATTTATCAATTGATTCATCAGTAAATTTATGCTTTTATACCACCTTGGTCTTAACGTTGTTATCTGGGTCTTAAATCATGCTCTTACTCTTTGGTGTTGCAGTTCGTATACTATAATATTTTAATAGCAATTCTACTTAGTTGCTTATCATTTTTTTTCTATATTTCAGGCCAGTGACAGCAGATGGGTACTAAGAAAGGAGAAGCTCCATGACTTATTGTCCTGCAAAATGAAAACAGGACAGTTTCAAATTGTTTTGTTGCAGGGGATGGGGTACAAGTAGAAGTAGGAGTGGTCATTAACAATATTATGTACATGTACCTTGTTATGAACTTATGTTTGATTGTTCGATGATCAACTAGAAATAAATGATTACATAAATTCCTTTGTTTTATATGTTGTAATTTTGTTTTTAAAGCTAGACTTAGTATTATGATAATTTCATTTCAAGAAGTTCTAGAACATGACATTTACTATTTTACAAATATTTGAAATGAAGAAAAAATGCAATAGTCAAATGACGTGAATTGAAGTAAAGAAACACTCATTAAGATTGAAAAGGTATTGATCACATTCAATTTGATATGGAATTTCAATTTTCTTAATTTGATGCATTGGTTCCTTTTTGTGATGGTATGAAAAACCTGTTTTATTGAGAGCTATCTATTAATAAACGTTTGACAGTCTAGCCTTCCGGAAAATTAGTTAAATTTAGGCCTAATGAATAACGGCTTCTCACACTAAAATGATAAACATGTTTCTTCACGACCCTTTATGACCTAAACATGTTTACATTCAAAACACTTCACAGTTAAAAATGTTTCCTGACAAAACACTTCACAGCTAAACATGTTTCCAGATAAAACACTTCACAGCTAAACATGTTTACAGTCTAAGCACTTTTCAGCTAAACATGTTTCTAGTCTAAACACTTTACAGCTAAACATGTTTACATTCTAAGCACTTTATAGCTCGACACGGTTAGGCTGTTAGCACATTAAATATTAAACATGTTTAGATTTAAAACATGTCAAAAATCGGTTTCATAAACGTGTTTAGGAAAGTGTTTAGGCTCTAAACACAATTTTTAGAGTGTACCAAATATGATTGACCTACCACTTGTGGTTCACCATAAACTAGACCTAATCACAAACTAATACATTGTTGCCGCCGCCGCCGGAAACAGCATACCTATGTCTCGCTTTTTGACTCCGTCAAGGCGAGACAAAAACCAGTATCTACTCTTTCACAAAATCTATCAAAGATAAGCTATATAAAAACTAATAGTATCTCCATTTCGGGAAGGAAAATAGAAATAAGATATTACAATTAGATCAAGGCGAGACAAAAACCAGTATCTACTCTTTCACAAAATCTATTAAAGATATTAAGCTATATAAAAACTATAAAATTGAGAATGGAAATGGGGAATGTGTCAAAGAGACAACAACCCGACCATAGAACAGACAACAGCAGAAGGTCACCAACAGGTCTTCAATGCAGCGAGAAATTCCCGCACCCGGAGGCGTCCTTCAGCTGGCCCCTAAACAAATATATATACTAGTTCAGTGATAATGAACGCCATACTAAACTCCAAATTGTACACAAGAAACTAAAATTAAAAATAATACAAGACTAACAAAGGCTAGAGGCTCCTGACTTGGGACATGCGCAAAAATGCGGCGGGGTTAAACATGTTTATGAGATCTCAACCCCCTCTATACCTCTAGCCAATATAGAAAAGTAAACGCATAACAATACGCACATTAAAATTCAGTTCAAGAGAAGTCCGAGTCTGATGTCAGAAGATGTAACTAAAGAAAATAAACAAAATGACAATAATACATAAATAACAACAGACTACTAGCAGTTAACTGACATGCCAGCTCCAGACTTCAATTAAACTGGTTGAAAGATTATGTCTTCATCATATGAATATCAGGCACAATCCTTCCCGTTAGGGGTTTAGTATCATACCATCATAACATATATGAGAAGAACATAACCCGTGTCATGCCAACAACTGGTTTTTAAATAAATGTGTTTAGTGCCGATGCAAAGACCCTATAAGTGAATCAATATTAACGCCAAAATATGCAATCTTTAATGACCTGACAACAGTATCGTAACTATATCCCTTCTTAATAAGTCTATTTAAAGGTTTTGTTAGCTTCAGAGGTGAATACTGACATTTTTGTGCTTTATAAAGAATATTTCCATAAAAAATTGGAAGTGAAATACCTGAACGTATAAGAAGTCTGCATGTTGAGCTATATTTACGAATGATGTCCTTATACCGATGATAAAATTTAGTAAATGTTTTGACTAGTTTATGATATCGAAAACCCTGGTGTAATAATTTTTCAGTAATACATAAATTTCTCTCGTTAAAATCTTAAACATTGTTACATACACGAGCGAATCGTACAAGTTGAGATATATAAACACCGTAAGATGGTGACAAGGGAACGTCACCATCTAAAAATGGATAATTAACGATAGGAAATGAAAAATCATCTCTTTTATCATATATTTTAGTATTAAGCTTTCCGTTAATGATATAGATATCAAGATCTCCATTTCGGGAAGGAAAATAGAAATAAGATATTACAATTAGATCAAGGCGAACTAAATAGTTATTTTTCCTTTAAAACTCTATTTTGTTTTGAAAAATATTTGGATCTAAAATATTTTAGATAAAGGCAATCAATCTGTAAGATTAGAATAAGTGTCATCCAATAAGGATTGAGACTGATAGATATGCAAATACTTATGTGAATAGAACACTTAGAAAATGTTTATACTGTACATTGAATAAAGTTGAGGATAAGATACAGTTTGTGACTGAATGCCCACTATATGTTAATATATACTATTGCTATATGCTTATTTATGTATCCCGTCATACTTTGAACGACAAAATTATTTTATGTCTACCTGTGCGAATTTCAAACGCGCGATTTTACGCCAGTACTTAAAACCTTCCATCCTTTATGGGTGGATTTTACATAGATAAATAAAATCGTATAATATAAGCAAAATGAGGATGTTCAATTTGATGTATGCCTTTTTGTGCTTCTTCGTTACATTTGTTTGTTTTTATAGTGATTAAGATGATAACACAATGTTGACTGCTGAACCCCTATTTTTGACATTTTTACCTAGTGTGTCTGTTTGTTTTGTTCCCACATCGTTGTCAATATAATGGAAGTTGATGCGACTGTCATACATGTGAGAGGTTTGGTTAGCTATAAAACCAGGTTCAATCCACCATTTTCTACATAAGAAAATGCCTGTACCAAGTCAGGAATATGACAGTTGTTATCCATTCGTTTGATGTGTTTGAACTTTTGATTTTGCCATTTGATTGGGGACTTTCCTTTTTGAATTTTCCTCGGAGTTCAGTATTTTTGTGATTTTACTTTTTAATAATAGAACTGAGTTTTTGCTGCAATTTCATTAACCTGCAATTATTTTCAATCTTTAGACAATCTTTCGAAGTTTACATGGCTATTTACACAAGAAAATTTAGATGCACACAAATGTTTGGGAAAGTATTTATCTAAAAATCTGGAGATTAGTTTCTTTTATGGTTTTCAAATGTTAATGCTATATGTAACGGGAGTATGTTGTAGACTACGTGGGATCTGAACGTCTACCACTTATCTACATCTACATCTACATCGTACGACGATCCATCAGCACATGGATGACTATACGTCGGCGCATCGAAAACAGACACTTGTTAAAAGATAACAATTTTATGAGTGCAAATTAAAAAAAATAATTTTGTGCAAAAATATAAAATAAACACATTTACATATATTTACAAACAGGCCTAGGATAGATATCTAAATGTACTGACTTTGGATCAGTGCTTTAAACTGACCCAAAGAGTTAACACTGACGATGTTTAGTGAAAGTGAATTCCACAGTACAACTGTGAATGGGAAAAAGCTGTACTTAAAGTAATATGTTCTGGTGCTGAATGTTTGATATTGTAGTGAATTGGTGAATCTGGTGTTTTTGACTGGCTGTGGTGAAAGGTAAACATGGTAAAGATTTGGACATGTTGGATTTACTCTATAAGTTTGTGTGTGATCAGGGGCGTAGGTAGGCCAATATGATGTGTACTCATTGCTGGAGGATGAAGTCAAACGGCAGGGGGTATGGGGGCCGCCTAAGGCCCCAGAAGTTCCCGGGTAAATCGTGCAAAATCCTAAATTCTCGCAATTTCCTGGGACTTAAAATGACCTCACGGAAATCTTATTTTCATGAGCAACAGGTCAACTTTGGAAAAAAAATTTAAAAAAGTATTAATTAGAGAAAAACAAACAAGTACTGTTGGCTTAGGAATTTGGATTTTCTAATGTGTAGTGGGTTGAGCTTGATTTAATTAAATTAAAAAATAATATTCGTTGCTAGGTAGGTAATGTTTTAACGGATGGTAAAGGGTTGTACTTGCACGGAAAAAATGTTAAATACAAAGAAGGAATAACAATCTCACGGCGAACGGGAAATAATGTCGTCCCTGAACGTTGCATGATAAAAAAAAACGTACTATAACGAACGCATATTATAGGTTGGAAACCTTAAACTGGCAAATATATAATATATACGTTTGAAGTCCCAAAATCTTTAAAGAAAATCATCAAATTATTTCCGATTTCTTTCTATTAACTTCCAAAACGACAGTCTTTTAATTTTACCAAGCACGGAAAACAAGCACTTTAAATCTCGAAGCATGGAAAATAAGCTCTTTTAATCTCGAAGCACGTATAATTAAGTTGGGGAACACTTTGAACGAGGCACCCGTCTTGCACAACCGAACGTAAAACACGCTGATTGTCAATAAAAAAAAAAGTGATGCCCGGCACTCCGCTCTGAAGTTATTGTATTATAACAAAGTCATTGTAGGACTTTCTTTGAGATATTATTGTGTCTGGGAGACACAAATGATGAACCCGCAGATGCAAAGTGTTATTTTAAAATAAACAAAGTTGAGCATGGGAGCACATAGGTCTATGGTTCACCGTAGGAGAAGTTATCCGGAAACGCTATGTACCTCTTATGCAAGTATATACTTCAAAAATGACAAAGTTAAACTATCTCCCAAAAGAGCAAATATCAATAAAAATCAAAACCCTGACTACATGCACACACTCAATGTATGTACAAACAGCCAGCAAAGTGAAAACTACCTAGCATTCAAACTGTAGGAGGAGTTATCTGGAATAACTATATACCCATAATGGGACGGACGGACAGGGGTAAAACAATATGACCCCAACTTTAAGTTGCGGGGCATAAAAACGGCAAACACGATGCACGAAAATTACCCTTTACCACCCCCGTTAAACCTGGACTGTTTAAAAAATCTGTTATGCCGACGTAAGTTATTAAGACTATCCATACCTCACAGGAAAATCATGAGAATGAATCGTTGTCCATGGTCTCTCTAGAACGTCATATTATATTTCGTTAGTTATTTTAAAATCTTCAGAAAAGATTAAGGACTGGGTAAGGAGGCATAGAATTGTTTTCTGACACCTCGAGGACCATTTTAATTGTTTGCATCAGCAACATAATCATAATGCTGGTTCCGTAAATGAAAAGTAATTTCAGGAACAGAATATAGTTACAAAGGGATTATTAACATGTTTTTATAATAGTTTCTAATTTAATTTATTACTTATGTTTTATTCTTACTAGATGTACTATATTTTAATTTTTGTATAATTTTCGATGTGTACGCAACTGCGTTTTGCGTACGGGTTGCTACGCGCCTGGTGATTTTTGTACATCATTACTCGATTGATGTTTCTGCGAGTTTCAAGTGACTTCCATTTAAAATGGCCAATCATGGAAGTGACACTACTGGTGTTATGGTAGCTGTTGGTGACGTATCCGGTGCTGTCCTTCTTTGTACTTTTTCAATGTTATTATTTTGTTTTTGGTGTTAGGAGACAAAACTGAAGAGGAGTATCATAGGTTTGATTGTACCATAGATTTGTTTCTTCCTGGTTTATTTCTAAGTTTTTTTTTTAAAAGCCCAAGATCGTATTTGCTTTAGCACTGATGTTGTTAATATGGGTATCCCATGACATGTTGTTGGATAAGGTGATACCAAGATATTTTGCTGTGTTGACGGATTCTAAAATGTAGCCTTTTGGTACATAGTCATGTTTGTATGGTGACTGTGCTTTTGTTAAAGTGAGGGAGTAGCATTTTTCTGAATGGAATTGCATATCTCAAGTTTGTTTCCATTTGGCTAGGCAGTTTAAGTCATTTTGTAGGATGGTACAATCTTGCTGATTTTAAAATGTTCTGTATAAAATACAGTCATCTGTGAACAAGCGTGTTTTTGATGTTACTGTTGCAGGGAGGTCATTTATGAAAATCAGGAAAAGTAAGGGACCTAAGACTGAGCATTGAGGCACCCCACTGACCGCAGGCATTTGACTAGATATACCTCCCCATCAAGGACAACATGTTGCCTTCTATTATTAAGGAAGGCTGATATCCAATTCCAGGTATATCCCCTTATGCCATAATTATCCATCTTCCTTAATATTTTTTTTGTGAGTTTCCTTGTCAAATGCCTTGGAGAAGGCTTATATAATTAGATCCGTTTGTATGCCATTATGAAGGTTACTAAGTTAATGTAAGGAGTACCGGTACCTTGTTTCACAGCTACGTTTTGCTCTGAAGCCATGCTGATTGTCCAATAGTATGTTATTTGTGTCCAGATGTTTTAGGATGTTACTTACTACAATGTGTTCTAGCAGTTTGCAGCATATACAGGTTAAGGAGACACTGATGCATGTAGTTACTGGCTAGGTTCCGTCACGGTGACTAGCCAGTAACTACAGTTATTTTGCAATGCATATATTTTTTTGTGTTTTGTTTGTAAAGTAATAAACACTTTTTATAGTTGACGACCGGCGAATAATCTTCAATTAATTAAATGAAGGTCTTATATTAGGATCGCTAGAAACTGAAACTGTCCAAAGACGAGATGTTCCGGATTTTTCTTGTCCTAACCGTTTTGGTTATATTTTATTAACATTTGTTGATATCCGGATTTTCAACACGTGGGGAAATATCTTCAAAATCAAGTAACAGCATATATTTTCAGCCGATATGACAATATAGTAATGTATTTTGTTATATATTGACATTTTTATTACATTTACAGTACAAAAGTGGCACATAAGCTGAGGCTAACTTGGTTAGTAGGTGTTTTTTTGTGTCGTTACACTTACAGACTTGCAAAACTTTTCAACAGTTCAAACATTTGAATTATTATCAATTAAAATATAAAACTAGCAGGGAGTATGACTTAAACAAGTGATTAAATTATTACTTATTTTCGTGATTTGTAAATTTCAGTGATCATCTTTATAAGTGATTTTATGTTTCCTTTGATCTTTAAATAGATTTGAATACAATACAAATATTTTAGTGTTTAATGGCACAAACTCATTATACTGATTTCTAGTCCAAATAATTGTGAATTGTTGAAAGGCTGTTTTAATTATTTGCCGTAACGTCTTCCTACAAGGTCCTATGAAGGGCGTCACTGCAAAAAATTAAAACTGTCTTGTAATATCTGCGATTTTCCGGGAACGTTACTCACAAACCTTCAGGACAATAACTTATTACGTAACGTTGCTACGGCGATACCAATTGTATATTTCTTAGTCATTATTAAAATACCATCTGAATAATCAAGTCTTGTTGCTCCAATCTTTCAAGTCTTTCAAGACGTCATGATTATTTCGACTGACAGATTTCATGAATTTTCAACACAATGACAATTTTTTCTGGATAAAATTTGTTTACATTGTAGATAGATCAATTATTCCTTGCTGTTAAATATTAATTTTAGTGTTTGTAAGGCCAGTAAGCAGTCAAGGGTGTAACTTAAATGAGTTATTAGAGAAAAATAACATACATGTGTTATTACAGATACTTTCATGAGTTGTCTTCTCTTTTTTTCTTAATCTGTTGTTATTAGTTAAATATATTATAAATATTTTTATTTTTAGTGGGCACTTGGGAATTCTTGAAACTTTGTGCAGTAAATTAATACATAACCTTGAAAACTAATTTTCCAATTCAATTAATACATTTTTTATCAACCATGCATGGTTAATCAATGAGACAAGGCTTTTAAGGGATACACTAAGCTTTAATAACAAGGCTTATTAAATGAGACACTTGGGAATTTCTTGGAATCTTGCACAGAACCTCATTGCATGCTCTGATCATTATTTATTACAATAAATTAAAATACATTGTGATATATATGTCTGAGCAAAGGCTTTGAAGAGATGTAGAGAAGCTGTAATAACACCATTTAGTTATTACAGGCATATATTTTCTGTAATAACAGGTGTACCATGTATGATTGGCAAACTATGAACTGTTATATCTTTCTAAAGTTTAGTATACATAAAGACAATAATGATATCAATAGAACTTGTATACAATTTAACAAAGTAAAGGATGTATATTGCCCCTTTAAAACATGTAACATACATACATGTATGTTATCACAGTTTTTGATTTTTTAGTCCACAATAACAAATGTATGTTATTTTTCTCTAATAACTTATTTAAGTTACACCCTTGACTTGTATTTCCATTCTCAATTTTATTATTGTGCTAAAGCTTTAAAAAAAAAATACCATTATATTGCATTAACTACTCTATCTAGTCCAAAAAATTATGACGTCTTGAGAGGCTATTTTATTTTTTTTCTATGACTCCTTCCTACGACGTCATTATGCATGGTACGCTGAAGCCAGTTTTTCTTCTAGACTGAGAGAGGGAATTTTGGACAGAAATTTGAGACCCAATTTTGTCATAAAATCTTCATAGACAGCTAGAAATTTTTGCAAACATTCAAAGTCTAACCTTTTGTGTGCTTGTTGGTGCAAAATATTTCCAGAAATATCAGAAAGTAATGGTAAAATAAGTTCAGATTCTATTTGACAGTCAGGGGTGCTACTTAAACAAGTGATTTCATCATCACTTATTTCAGTGATTTGATAAATTCAGTTATCACCTATTTAAGTGATTTTAGTGTTTTCTTTGATCTTCAAATGCTAATTTCATTGATTTTCCATATTTTCACAATCTTTTCTATAATTTTCCTACATAAATCAATTATCCCTTTTTCTTTGTATATTAATTTCACCAGTGCACTTGGGCAGTAAGTTAGTGCACTAAAGCTTTTAAAAGTACCCTTGGGAATTTTTCTGTAATCAAAAATTCATTAACTACTCTTACTATCAGACAAAGATCAACAATATTAGGTAACCTGATTGGTTTTCTTTAGAGTTAGAATGATCTACTTCAAGGTTATGACCTGATCTACAAACTATTCCAGTTTTTGCATATTTTAAAAAAACTGTAAAAGTGTCAGGCTTATCAAGCAAAAGACAATTTCTGCATATACATAGTTGTTTTTTCAATGGAATTGTTGTCTTTTTACCAATAAAAAAATCAAGCTTGTGGGAAAAATATCAAGAAAATGTTATAAACACTTATTAAAGTGATTACATTTTAACTTCTAAAATTACTTGTTTCAGTGATTTTAAAAAGTCTGTGTGAAAATTTTTAATATTTCACAGCCAAAATCACTCGAGGGAGTGATTCTGAAATCACTTGTTTAAGTAGTACCCCTGACTGTTTGAGGTGTGCAATGATCTACTTTGATTTCAAGATGGTTTCCTTGATTTCCCAAGATTCTTCACTTCCAGAGAGTATAAAGTATCAAACTCAGTAAAATTTGGCAGCCCCGAATTTCCGGATAATATAAATCGAACATTCCAGATATTGGGGTCCATCAAATTTTATGGAGTTTGGTATTTTATACTCTCTGGAAGTGAAGGATCTTGGGAAATCAGGGAAACCATTTTAACCGTGAAGTAGAACATTGCACACCTCAAATGAAATCTTATCTTATTTTACCATTACTTTTGGATATTTCTGGAAATATTTTGCACCAACAAGCACACAAAAGGTAAGACTTTGTATGTATGCAAAAATTTCTAGCTGTCTATGAAGATTTTATGACAAAATTTTTTAGAATTTTAACCACTTTAACACTGGCTTGGAATCTACACACACAATATTAAACTGAAGTACTTTCATTATAATATTCAGTAAGAAATATGAATATGTATGACGACTGTCTTCTTTTCCCGCTATCTTTATAAACCTAAGGCCACTAATGCTTTGAAGCCAGTTAACCGGTAATGAATACAAAAATTCTCAAAAATTCATTTTCGCCTGGTACACATACGTAAAATTTATTTTATATTTTTCTACACCTGATTCATCCCTCAGCTTGGAAAAATATGTTCGTAGATGCAGTATGTTTGTCCAATCAGTGTTCAGATATATTGACCTAAGAGGGGTACACAAAAGAGCAACCTAGTTCTTGGAAAGTAAATACTATCGTTCCACCCATTAAACAGATATCCTGTGTTTGTTTCAGTTAGACTGATGTATATATTGTTATTTGTCATTATTTCATTTTCCAGATTTGTAAACTGTATTACAATCTCCATCCATGGGCATGGGAAAGAAAAACAAGAAAAGGGTTGTTGAATCACTTGATGACCAAGATATTGACGAACCAGACAGTTTTCACAGTCAGGACAACATGACCAAATCAGGAAAAAAGTTGAAACTAGATAAAATTGCTGAGTCAGCAATTAATCAAGAGTCTGTGTCTCATTCAAGTAATAAGAACAATATTTTAAAGAAGGATAAAGACAAAATTTCTGCTAAACAAAATTTTTTATCAGGCAATGTTTCTATGGTAACAGTGTCGGAAAAAAGCAGTACAAACATTCATCGCAAGAAATCGAAACATAAAGCTGACACTGAATATTCGGAAAATGAAGGCCATACAAAATTAAAACAGAAAGATGTGAATAATTTCGGCACTGTGACAGACATGACAGAAGTGGCAGCCAAGAAGGAAAATAAAGGAGGATTAGGAATGAATATTGCTGTTATCACCACACAAGACGATTACGATTTTATTAAATATCATTTAGATATGGTTCCTCCACATATTCTAATGGATAAAAGTCAGGTGATTGAAGATGATTCAGATGGTTAGTATTTACAGCAAGACCTGTCAAAATTGAATACCTTCATGACTGAAGGTTTGTTCAAATTTGACAGGTGGTGAGTCTCAAATACTAGATTTCTATTTCATTCTGTATTAATGCTATTATGATCATGATGCTGCAGATTGCTTAAGTTAGCCTCAACCAAATGTTATGAAACTTATACACAATGCTTATTACCACAAAACACAGATCAAGTTTGAATTTTGGTGGTGCCACTTTTACTGTTCTAGAGTTATGCCCTTTTACAAATGGAAAAATTGCTGAATTTTTCGTTTCCGTTCTCTTAAGTTTGCCTCAACCAAATGTTATGAAACTTATACACAATACTTAGCTTAAAACCACAAAACTCAGATCAAGTACAAATTTGGGTAGCGTCACTTTTACCGTTCTTCAGTTTAGTCCCTTTATAACTTTATATGATATGCAAGTGGGGGCATCATCTGTGTCCCATGGACACATTCCCCATTTATTTTTATTAATAGAGACTTTGTGCTCTCTGCATTATACCAAAGGCAAAATAATATATTTTCCTTAGCCCTAACTGAACTGAGAAGTCTTTTCTACACTAAGGTGAGACCCATTTGTTTTAGTGCAAAATTGATAAACAAGGGAGATAAGTACAAATTACTTTAAGAAAAACAACAGGAACCTACATAATATAGATATAAGAAGATGTGGTATGAGTGCTAATGAGACAACTCTCCATCAAAGTCAAAATTTATAAAAGTAAACCAAAGGCAAAATGTATATATTTTGGACTAAAACCACTGTCCTTATATTTTTCTTTAATTGTAGCAAGGTTTCATTAAAAAAATCAACTTTCTAAAGTCTGTATCTCGAAAGGGCTACCATTGTTGCCTATCTGAAAATTAATTGCTTTTTGCAATCTATCAACTTGTCTAGCTAAGTGTTGGATATATATGGCATTCAGACTATCTTGTTAAAATTGAAAGCGTTAAATATGGCATTTAAATTGTCTTGTTTATACATGCATGTACCTGAAAATAGCATTCAAAGTGTCTTGTTAAGAGTTGAATGTAGCAACTTTAATTTTAGTCCAGAAAAACATTATAAAATATTTAACTTTTCGACTCTCCTGAACAATTTTTGTTTCGGACAATGTCTATGAATTTGTAATTTTTATTTTATCAGAATTTGTAATTTTCATATACTTATATCTATATCATTAAGAAAAAAATTCATGTGTACATATATCAAAAGTTTGAAAATTGACCTCAAAAGATAAACTTTTACATTTATATGTTTCTTTCAGAAGAGGAGATGTACTTATCAAAAGGGAAACCTCTAGGCAAAAAGTTTGGGAACAGAGGTAGTTTTTCAAATAAAACAGCACCAAAAATGCAAGATGACAATGATAACTCTACAGGGACATGTAAGAAAATCTACAACAAATAAATAGTTTTTTTAGATACATTTTATTTTTGGGTGATTTGTATGAAACATTTTCATATGGCAAATGTATGGTTAATATTTAAACTGTTTATGTAAATGTGAATTCAAAAGTGAAATATGAATATTTTAGGAATAAATTTGGTATAACACTGCAGGAGAGTTAACCTGTCAGAGCTAAAAATAGTCTAACTGAACTTAAAAATTAGAAGGTATGGTATGATTGCCAAGGAGACAACTTTCCACCAGAGACCAAATGATGTAGAAGTTACATCATGTACATGTACCAACTATTATAGATCACCATTCAGTTTTCAACAATCCGAAATCCCATACCAAAATAGCAAGGTATAAAAGGCCCCAACATGACAAATGTAAAACAATTCAAACAAAAAAACTAACAGCCTGATTTACTTACAAAACAATAAATGAGCAACAAACCACAACCATTGAATTACAGTCTCCTGACTAAATGACAGACACATACTGAATGTGACAGGATAAGTTATTTGTGTTTTTCACAGTGTTATTTTTTGTTTCATTGGTTCTATTACTAGCAAACTAGTTTAACCTTATTTATAAATTGCTTCCCTCTTTAGACAAAATAAAAATTTGAAAACAAAGTTGGAACTTGAAAAATCATGAAAATAGACAATTAATTAGACAAAATTTGAATTCTAATAAGATTTTTTACTAGAATTTAACTTATTCTAAATGAGATTTTAGCTCAAAATTGGATGAAGGAATATGTAACTGTATTAAAAGTTATTTGGTGATGATTGTCTGTGATAATAAATTCAACATAAGCTTTAATGAATGAACACAAAATCAATTTTCAGACAGCAAAATTAAAGAAAAGATGAAGCATAAGAAACACAAAAAGAACAAAAAAGAATCAACAGATACAGAAGCTGGAAATGAGAGGTCACAGATGCT
The DNA here is from genome assembly GCF_021869535.1 of Mytilus californianus. NCBI lineage: Eukaryota > Metazoa > Mollusca > Bivalvia > Mytilida > Mytilidae > Mytilus > Mytilus californianus. The sequence goes on from NW_026262668.1 coordinate 25,399,265, forward strand.
TCAAGAAAAATTATTCGCAAGGATTGAAGAGCTGAAAGGTAAAGTATTTTTTTTTTGAAACTGTCAGGTATTAAATGATTTTGTGTTGTCCTCTGCTGCAATGTAAAGCTGGGGACATAAAAATGCCTGGGCATGTACTTCTGTCTGTACATCTGGTCTTGTAGGCACTGTCACAACTACATTTCTTGTCAGATTTTAAGGAATTCTATATCAAATGTTTGTATATTTAAATAAATGTCTCAAACTAGTTCAAAAATCATCGTACCCGTTGACCATCTATTTTTACAGAAGTAATGCCCCTTGGAAATTTATGTGAGTTCTATGGAAATTATCATTGTACATGTTGTTAGGGCTTGCAAGCCTACATTTCTTGTCAGATTTTTATTAAAAAAAGGATTAATCGGCAGTGTCTGTGTAAGTTCGAAAAAATTCAGCACCAATAAAATGTTTTTATTTGAGGGAGTGATGTCCTGTTGAAATATATATTATATAGTAAATTGCATTGCAAGCAATGGTAAGTGAACTCACCTATTTTTCATGTCTGATTTTTATGAAATTCATATATAAGGTTTATATCAGGAATGTCTCAGATTTGTTTGAAAATCATTTACTGATTAACTATTCCAAAGAGAGTAATACTCTAGGAAATGAAAATCATATGGAAAATTGCATTGTTAGCACTGTTATACCTACATTTCTCGTCAGATTTTTATGATTTCCATGTTGAACGACTGAAAATCTAGGCCTATCAACTGGTTTTACAGTGGTTATGTGCCTTAAAAATTGAAATCATATGGAAATTGCATTGTAAGTGCTCTCACCACTACATTCGTAGTCTGATATAAGGAAAAAGTTTAAAAGGACAAATTTTAAAACTAAATTATTTGAGTGATTGCCCTTGAACAGATAAAATATATGCTGTTGCTGAGGATATCTGTATTCTGTTCTTTTATTTGATTAGGTTTATCAAGAAATTGGTTGGTAATTTAAAGCAAAAGAAAACCAAAGTGGGAGTTCTGTCTTGTAGGGTCTATTTCATGTCTTTTTTTCTATAATTAATTATATTGTAAGCATGATGCTCTTAAATCATTAAAAAAAAAATACTATCAATATTCAAATGAATCTAGTCCTAACATGCCAGTAAGCTATTTTTATAAACCTGTAGAAGACCGTACATTTTATGGTATACCAAAATCCGTCCATCCCTCAACACTAAACTATAACTCAAATTTGTTTCAACTTATATTATGTAATTTTATCATAATATTTGGATTGATGGAAGTGTAAGCTCCCTTTTGATTTTTTTAATTTTCTGGTTTGTCATGTCAGAGTAGCTGGACTTTGATTGTCAGATTTAAGTAAATTTTTCAAATGTTGTATCTTAACTTGAGTGTCCTTGGAATGATTTAATGGAAACTTTACATATTTGTTGCAATTGGTGAATTAAACACACAACGGATTTAAAAAGAATGCTGATACATTTATGTCATACCAGACTTATGGGACTTTGACTGTCAGATAAATAAAAGGCATAAACTAGCTCTAGTATGCTTGGATCAAATTTACATCAAACAAAATGTAGTCTTGCTTTTGATTTTGAAAATTTTTCTGGTTTGTCATTCTAGAATCATTGGACTATTAACAGTCATATTTGACACAATATTTATATGCCTACGGGTGCCCTCGTGAATGTTTTTCTACAGAGCAATTTTATTTGCTTCTAATTAAATCCCATCTAAATATCACATTTTATTTTTGCCACACTTTCAATATGCACAATAAGGGTGTATCATGTGCTCTTGATGTAGATGCTTATTATATATCTGTAAACAATGTTTTGGCATTATTATTTCAATTTTAATATGTCTGTTCACTAATGCATTAAAGTGATGGTGGGGGGGGGGGAAATAATTGGGATAGGAGTTAAAAATTACATTTTTTGTCCCTCCTATGACACGACTGAAGTGTGCTGTTTTGGGCAGCAGGTTTTGCATAGTTTACATATAAAGCTGTTGCCATTTAATATCAACTTTTGCATTATACTCTCAAAATTACATACAGACGAGGACATATCTCTGTGTTAACAGTTTATTTTTAAATATTTGGAAGCTCAAAATGATAGGAGCATCTTTTTGTATAACCATACTTAATTTCGTCTATTTTGAAACAGGTAAAAGAAATCTTACTACAGATGAATTCTTAGAGAAAAAAAGATTAAGAAGGAAAGAAAGCAAGCTGAAAAAGAAAATGACAAAAAAGGAAGAAAAAAATAAAGGTAATTTGACGAAACCAGATATTAATGGAGACATTCCTGTCAAGAAACCAGCTGTTACACCTGTAAAGGATAAAACTGGAAAAATGGTATTCAGTAAATTTGACTTTGTTGACTCTGGGGATAAAGAGGCCCCACAGAATAACTTAAAAGGGAAGGATTTTAAGAGACTTTTAGAGAAAGTAGAGAAGAAAAAGCAGAAAATAGAAAAACTAAAAGAAACAAATCCTGAGGCTGCCAAAGCTGTTGCAAGTAAGGAGTCTTGGAAAAAAGTTATGGCTAAAGCTGAGGGTGAAAAGATAAAAGACGATCCAAATTTGTTAAAGAAAAGTTTGAAAAAGAAGGAGAAATTTAAAGAAAAACGGAAGAAACAGTGGGATGAAAGAACATCTCAGACTGAACATCGAATGAAAGCTCAGCAAGATAAAAGAAAGAAGAATATAGATTCTAGAAAACAAGCTAAAATAGACAAAAAGATTAAACGATCCAAAAAGAAAGGGCGGATGGTGCCAGGATTTTAATATATCAATAAAAATATGTATAAAAATGACTAAAAAGAATTATTTTAGGTCACTTGGTATCTGAAAACGTATATGCCATTGTAGCATAAAATGTTGGTCAGAGTGACTTTAATTTGTTTGAAAGCAAAATGCATCCATATAATCACGTAACCACTTTATTCATATGTAAAAATGGACTCAAGTAAACTTTTGTCTTGTCCACCCACTTAACCTTGAAATAATAAGAGTCATTTGACCTCCATTTTGGGAAAGATTTTGTGACTCCCATATAAGCATCTGCAAGCCAAAATAAACATTGTTGTTAGTCTATTAATTTACTAAAATTTAACCTCTGACATGTATAGAAGCCACTGGTACTCTTTTACGTTTTGGCAATATAATGTATCCAAAATTTTGTAAATCGACTAATTTGACTACACTTTACAAAATCTGAACATCCCAGATCAGGGGCCTGTCCAAAATCAGAAGCCTGTGTTATTGTCCCCCGCGTAATGCGTTGCGGAGGGCATGGAAATACCGGGCGTCCATCGGGTCTTGTAAGTGCTCTCATGTGATCAATTCTTGCCAGATTTTTATAAAACTTATATCATAGGTTTATATAAGCTATGTATTGGACGAGTTCGAAAATCAGTGCAGATCAATTATTTTTAAAAGAGTTAAGCCCCTTGGAAAAATAAATTATATGGAGAATTACATTGTAAGTGCTCTCATATGTACAATTCTTGCCAGAATTTTATGAAGCTTAAATCATAGGTTTATATTTGCAATTTCTTGGACGAGTTCGCAAATCTGTGCCAATCAATAATTATCAAAAGAGTCGTGCCCCTTGGAAATATTAATTATATGGAAAATTGCCTTATGAGTGCTCTAATGTGTACAATTATTGCCAGATTTTTATGAAATTTATATTATAGGTTTATATCATCAATGTACTTGAAGAGTTCAAAAATCAGTGCCAATCAATTATTTATAAAAGAGTTATGCCCCTTTAAAATATTGATTATATGGAAAATTGCAATGTTATTGCTCTCATGTGTTCAATTCTTGCCAGAATTTTATGAAACTTATATCAAAGGTTTTATCAGCATTGTCTTTGACACTTTCGAAAATAAGTTCTGATCAAATATTTTTAAAGAATTATGCCCCTTGGAAATATAAATTATAATGGAAATCACATTGCATTTGCTCTGAAGTCTTCATTTCTCTTAAGATATTAATTGAAAGTTTTAAAGAACAAAAAAAAAGTGCTTTTTTTAGTTATTTCCTTTGTACCTTGGATAGATAAAATATGTGCAACGCGGGGGACATTGGAACTCTGTTCTTTTATTAAAATGGTGTAGTACAGAGGGCGTGCGGGCGGTTGCCAACTGTTTCCATGCAGTAACTTGTGAACCGTTTGACCAATACTTTTCAAATTTTAATATGCTGATACCAATAACAAAACAGAGGTAAAATTCGATATTGACAGTTTTCACATTTACCATTCAAGAGTTGTGGTCCTTGTGGTTCCCAGCAGGCACACAACATTGATTAAACATTGAATCAAAGTTTATTTTCTATGTTGAATCAATGTTGATTTATTATTAGATTTTGCATATTTGTATCAATGTTGAATCAAAGTTGATGTTCAACTTTGAATCACTATTTAATAATGGTTGCTTCAACAATGTTTCAACCAATAACTTAATTTGAATTCAGATTGAATTCGGGGTGAATACCATAGTTACAAATAATATGTTGATACTGATGACAAAATGGAGATCAGGTTCCATATTGACAATTATCACTTTTCCATTCAGGAGTTAAAAGTCCTTTAACTATTGGAAAATGGCACTTTATGTCTTTTCCGTGCACTTTCTCTTTTGAACCACTGGACCAATGATTTTAAATTTTTGAAAATATTACTGATGAAAAAATGGAGGTCAAGTTAAATATTGATAATTTTCAATATTGTCGTCCAGGAGCTATGGTTCTAAATAGATTGAACTAGATGCTCTAAAGAGCCTGTGTCACTCACCTAGGTTTATGTGCATCTTCAACAATGGACACTCTCCAACATTGTAGACTATATGAATACGAATATGAAAGTTTTATTTTTATTCTGTTCACATATAACAGTACAATGTACAAACATAAGCTCTTGAGAGCTTTTTATACGACCGCAAAAAAATTTTTGTGGTCGTATATTGGTATGACGTTGGCGTCAGCGTCGTAGTCCTCGTCGTCGTCAAATCAAAGACACATTGGTTTTCACACAATAACTTTAGTTTAAGTGAATGGATCTCTATGAAATTTTACCATAAGGTTCAATACCACAAAAGGAAGGTTGGGATTGATTTTGGGGGTTATGGTACCAACAGTTAAGGAATTAGGGGCCAAAAATAAGCATTTTTGTAACTTCCAGACAATAACTTGTGTGTTAGTGTATGGATCTCTCTGACATTGTACCACAAGGTTCCATATCACAAAGGGAATGCTGGGATCGATTTTGGGGGTAATTGCCTTAAAATTTTGGGAATTCGGGGCAAAAAAAGGGGCAAAAAATAAGCATTTTTCTAGTTTCATGACAATAACTTATGTGTAAGTGCATGGATCTTTCTGAAATTGTACTGCAAGGTTCCATATCACAAAGGGAAAGCTGGAATTGAGTTTGGGGGTAATTGTCCAAAACGTTTAGGAATAAGGGACCAAAAAGGGGCCAAAAATAAGCGTTTTTCTAGTTTCCAGACAATAACTTGTGTTCAAGTATATGGATCTCTCTGAAATTGAACTGCAAGGTACCATACCTCAAAGGGAAGGCTGGGATCGATTTTGGGGGTATTTGCCTCATAATTTTAGGTATTAGGAGCCAAAAGGTGAAAAAAACAAGCATTTTTCTAGTTTCAAGACAATAACTTGTGTGTAAGTGTATGGATCTTTATGAAAGTGTACTACAAGGTTCCATATCACAAAGGGAAAGCTGGGTTTGAGTTTGGGGGTAATTGCCCTAATCGTTTAGGAAAAAGGGGCCAAAAAACAAGCATTTTTTCTAGTTTCCAGACAATAACTTGTGTTCAAGTGTATGGATCTCTCTGAAATTGTACACAAGGTACCATACCACAAAGGGAAGGCTGGGATTGAGTTTGGGGGTGATGAATCATAAGGGGGTTCAAAAAATTAGGGGGGGATTTGTTTTTTCCTCTATTTTTTTTTTTTCCTTTTTTTCCTTTTTTTTTTCTTTAAAATTTTCCATTTTAAGTTGGTTATTTCTGATTTATATACATGTATGAAAGCAAATAATAATGATATGGTTTGAATAGGTAAATACATTTTTTTTAAGTTCTTTAGACCACATTCATTCTGTGTCAGAAACCTATGCTGTGTCAAATATTTAATCACAATCCAAATTCAGAGCTGTATCGAGCTTGAATGTTGTTTCCATACTTGCCCCAACTGTTCAGGGTTCGACCTCTGTGGTTGTATCAAGCTGCGCCTAGCGGAGCATGTTATTACCAAATATTAATAACATATACATAACATTTAAACACAGAACATGCAGATAAGATATATAAACAGCAGTTATTTCAATGCATAGATACAGCACAGGCACATTGAAATACATACAAAGCACTACTAAACTGCACATCTAAACATGCCAAAACTGAAGCATAACTAAAATTGAAGCACAACTAAAATTTAAGCACAACTAAATATTAAGCACAACTAAAAATTAAGCAAATAATGATTTCAAGCACAAATAAAAAACAAAGCACACATGCAAAATTTAAAGCATAATTCAAACATTTAGAGCTATTTAAGGGCAATCACTCCTTTAAAGTGTCTACTAACAATTTCGGCAAAATTTGCCTTGAATGTAGATCTTTAACCTGAATGTTTATGCTGTCAACAATGATGACTGAATGTAGGATTGCTATTTCTAGCTTCACCGACATAAATGTTGTAGGCTCAACAAAAATGGCTTTCAACAGTTGATATCTGGGTGTCACTGTATGAATTTCAAAAAAACATTTTTAGTTTTTTTCTCCCAACATTAAAAATTTTGCTAAACTTCTTTATGAAAATAGGTATCAATTGTCTCCCTCAGTCATTCTAAGGACTCAAATGTCCTGAGTTTTGGGACCTTTTTTGGAAAATGACGCTATCAGCGGCATGTTTCCGATACCATTGACCAGAACTAACGGAAGTTGATTATGCCTCCGCCTACCGCACTCGGTTTCATATTTACTATTTTACATACTAACTGGAATCTGCTTGTATTACGCTTCACTCGAACAAAGTCTTTGTTAAAGTGTTGTAGTCGGACGGGAACCAGTTTACATACGTTATTTTATTTACCAAAAAGATATCTTGACCTGTCCATATGTTTTTTGTTATTAAATGGTATTTGGAGCTATCCCTTTGTTATATTTTTCATATTTATTCGAGCTTTCACTTTTATGCACATGTCTTACAATCGTAAACAATCGGTATGTATACATGATAAATAGATCCGTTTTGTTATGGTGTTGGACTTTTTACCCTCCAATGATCAGCAATCGCTAGACAAAATAGTTCTCCTAAATAATGTCAGCCTTTCATGCCATTTCAACTTTACAATCATTAAAAAAGTAATAATCGGAATCATTTTGATATCCATTGGATAGAAACTGGTCTTTATCAAGATTTACGAAGATTTTAATAATCGGAAATTAGTAATACGGTTATACCCACGCGGTGCGTATGAATCTTTGTTCACAAAGTTATAGCAGCAGAGTCTGTAACTGTATCATTATTAATTAACTACACTGTTATTGTACTTAAAATGATGAAAACTGCATATGCAATATAAGATGTCAACTCGGCCAATACAGATTTTTTTTCCGTATTGGCCGAGTTCTGATCCGGCCAAAACAGGATTTCGGAACGTCTCTAGTTTTTAGATCGTAAGTCACGATAAACTCAAACTGAAAGTAAACAGTTGTTTGTACGACGCAGTTTTTATTTACTCACCATAAACAAGCTGAAACGTTCAGTATGACATATATTTTAGGTTAAAGACGGTCCCATTCATTTGAAAAGCATTTTGAAAGTAGACGATGGAAATATTTCAGGTTTAGGGAACGAGTAAATTATCACAAAGTTCATTTCTTGACGACCTCATAATTTCATCATGTCGATTTTTACTGTTCACTTTCGCTTCTCATGTTTTGTAAACGGTCTTTTATTTTTAAACCCGAACCAGGCATATGCATTCTGTAATTGCGCAAATCTTCGTTCTTTGGTCAATTGGCTTATGGATAGTTGTATCAATTTCAACTCTTACATTATTTTTTTTTAAATATATTTGCATTACACATGCAATGGCAGTACCTTTCCAATTACTATTTATGTGTTGTGTCTAAATTAAAGTTGTAACACTTTATAGTGACTGGAAAGGGTAGAAAAATTCATCAGATGAGAAAAGGCTGAAGATGCATGGAAACGGCACCAAATCATTAGATATTGCATCTTATAAAAAGAAACTGAGATTTGGATAGTTCCACTTCAAGGTAAAAATGTTTATCTCTTGTGAAATGAAATAAAAAAATATTGTAACACTGTAGTTAATTAATAAAGATACTATTACTGTAACATGTATTTCTGTATTGGCCTTATTGTTGGTCCTCGGCCAGCAGTATTGGCCTTCGGCTTCGCCTCAGACCAATACACCAAGACATGGACCAATAACAAGGACAATACAGAAATACTTACGCAATAATATTATAGAATGACAGTATGGTTCAATAGCGGGAATCAGCCCCTCAAGTACTTTTTATATAAATATTAACTTCTGGCTTCAACTCCTTGTTCGTCTTGTCTGGAGATCTTGTTGTAGTTCCAGTTAGGCAAGCATTTTAGAGACGTATCCCGTCCATCCTCTCTTGACTTGTAATTTCTGGTGATAGATTTTGCCGCTTGACGTTGTATCTTTTCAAGCTTGTTTTTTTTTGTTACCGTGTAGGGGTCCCATACTATGGCTCCATATTAAATTGTAAGATCCATTCCTAAAGGTCTAGATCATTGTTCTAATCTGACACAAATTTCAATAACTGGAATGCTACCCGAGTTGAATATATGGCGACCTACTAGAACAGCATTATCACTATTGGAATTGTGTTTAATACCATGATTGTTCAATGTCATTAACTTAAATGGAGACAGACATTTGACCTGAAAGGTGGTGTGGGAGTGCAAAATCAAAAACTAACTGACTATGATATATGGTTAAAGAATGAATATCAATTACATGGGTCAACATGGTCAAGGGCAGAGTTGTTATGAAATAACAATATAGCAGAGAAGTGGTTTCAAGTTTCATATAAAGCGACCTGACTGACATGAAATAAAAAATCAAAGGAATATCCCTATTTGTCTAATCTTCAAGGTGAAATAAAACTACTAAAACAATATTATACTATTGTCTAAATCTACAGAAATATAATTTGCTTCAAGTAACAGAAATAACTAGGTCACTAGTAACTTATTTAATGAGTATGTGGGGTATAAGAGCTTGATAACAACAGGCTCTTCATAATCATTTGGTTTGTCTTTGAAAAGGATACTAGTAGTCTATATTCTTGATTTAGAAAAATGTAATTGCAAGACAAAAATCACATTACTTAGAATACTTTAGATCATTCAGGTAGTCTTTATTTATATGTACAAAAGAACAGCCAGTAGTCATTGGATATTGTAGATCATGCAAATAGTCTTGACCTATTTATTAGTACAAAAGAACAGCCAGTAGTCATTGGATATTGTAGATCATTGTGGTAGTCTTGACCTATTTATTTATAGAAAAAAACAGCCAGTAGTCATTGGATACTGTAGATCATTCAGGTAGTCTTGACCTATACATTTGTACTAAAAAAACAGCCAGTTGTCATCTTCACATAACACACACATATACGAATATCAATTTTATATGCTTATGAGACATGTTGGAATGTTAAACTAATTACGGTATGTGAAAATCAAGACTTGCATAAAAAATATCACAATATTAGAGACAGTGGCGTCATTTTTCCTCAGAGCTTTCAGCTCTTTGATTGATATATCAGCTCTTCAACATTTTATTTTTGAGCTTGCGACTTAGGTCTCAAAAAGCAAGACATAGGGAAACTGATCAGTGGGCGGCAGTGGCGGCAGTGGCGGCGTTAACCAACTACTTTAAAGCTTAATATTTCAGAAGGTAGACCTGGCTGCTTCATAATTTGTATATAGATGCCTTATGTTCCAGTGTCTACTTGAAAAAAAAGTTAAGACTTTTTGTAATGTTAATTTCTCTCTTATTATTAGTAATAGGATAACTATATTTGGTATGTGTGTACCTTGCAAGGTCCTCATGCCTGTTGAACAGTTTTGACCACAACCACATTTCATGGATCAGTGAACAAGGTTAAGTTTTTGTGGTCAAGTCCATATCTCAGATACTATAATGTATGGAATGATTGTAAGGTGTACATGTCCAACTGTCAGGTTTCATCTGACCTTGACCTCATTTTCATGGTTCAATGGTTAAAGTTAAGTTTTTGTGTTTTGATCTGATTTTCTTATACTGTATTCAATAGGTCAACTATGTTTGGTGTATGGAATGATTGTAAGGTGTATATGTCTGTCTGGCAGTTATCATCTGACCTTGACCTCATTTTCACGGTTCATTGGTCAATATTTAGTTTTCTTGGTTAAGTTTGTTTCTTATATACTATATGCAATAGGTCAACTATATTTAAAGCATGGAATGATTGTAAAGTGTACATGTCTGTCTGGTAGGGTTCATCTGACCTTGACCTCACTTTCATGGTTCATTGGTCAATATAAAGTTTTTACTGTTTTGTCTGTTTCTTATACTTTATAAGCAATAGGTCAACTTTATTTGGTGTATGGAATGATTGTAAGGTGTACATGTATTTCTGGCTTGGTTTATCTGACCTTGACCTCATTTTCTTTGATCATGTTAAGTTTATGTGATACTTATAGTAAAAAATTATATTTAGGACTATCAACATAAAATCAATGGTCAGTAAAGCAGGCGAGACATTTCAGCATGTGCACTCTTGTTAGGATTTGGACTTGAGCATCACTAAAGATACATTTTTTGTCAAAAATTGCATCTGCTGCAGGAAACCTTATACTTGGGTTGAAACCTCTGTTGGTTGAATATATGTCTCTGAAGGTATAACTGTACTAGTAGCTCAGTAATCTAGTACTGGCCTGAAAATCTAGATATTGTTTTTATAAGACGGCAATTTTTTGAAGTCGTGGTCGTATAATGGTATGATGTTGTTGTCGTCCTTGTCCCAAGACATTTGGTTTCCGGACAATAACTTGAGTATAAGTATGGATCTCTATGAAATTGTTTCATAAGGTTCCATACCACAAAAGGAAGGTTGGGTTTGATTTTGGGGGTTATTGTCCGAACTGTGTAGGAATTAAGGGCCAAAAGGGTCCAAATCAAGCGTTTTTCTTGTTTGAGGACAACAACGTATTTATAAGTGTATGGATCTCTATGAAATGGTACCACAAGGTTCCATACATCAAAAGGAAGGTTGCGATCGATTTTAGGGATTATGGCCCAAACCGTCTAGCTAGGAACTAGGGGCAAAAAAACAAGGATATTCTGGTTTCTAGACAATAACTTGAGTATTAGTCTATGGATCTCTATGAAATTGTACCACAACGTTCCATAACAAAAAAAAGGAAGGTTGGGATTGATTTTTGGGTTTATGGCCCTAACAGTTTAGGAAAAAGGGGCCAAAAACAATACTTTTCTAATACTTTTTTTGATTTTTGGCCCAGTTTTTAAATTAAAATTTCTTTGTTTGATTTCGTCAAAATTTAATTATTGGGGTTCTCTTATATGCCAAATCTAGCTGTGTATTTAGATTTTAAATTTGGGCCCCGTTCTCAAAGTGGTCCACATTAAGGTCCAAAGGGTCCAAAATTAAACATTGTTTGATTTCAACAAAAATTACTTTTTTCTTGGGTTCTTTGAAAGGCTAAATCTTACTGTGTATATAGATTTTAAATTTTGGGCCTGGTTATCAAATTGGTCCACATTATGGTCCAAAGGGTTCAAAATTCAACTAAGTTTGATTTTCACAAAAATTTATTTTTTCAGGTTCTTTGATATGCTGAATCTAAACATGTATTAAGATTTCTGAATTTGGACCCAGTTTTGTTGATCCAAAATTAAACTTTGTTTGATTTCAACAAAAAATGAATAAATGGGGTTATTTGATATGCTGAATCTAACCGTGTATTTAGATTTTGGATATTGGACCATAATAGGTAAACGTCCAATTTCAAAGTTTTAAGTTCTTAGACCACATTCATTCTGTGTCAGAAACCTACGCTGTGTCAAATATTTAATCACAATCTAAATTCAGAGCTGTATCAAGCTTGAATGTTGTGTCCATACTTGCCCCAACTGTTCAGGGTTCAACCTCTGCATTTGTATCAAGCTGCATCCTGTGGAGCATTTTATTTATGATTTGCAGTTATTAAACTGATGTTTTTTCACTATGTTGATACCTCTGTTGGTTGAATCTTCATCTCTGATGGTATCAATTTACCTGTAGATAAGTACCCTAGTACCCTCATGAAAATATAGATATATTTTAAGGAAATTTGTATTAGTAAACTAGCAAATACGTCGAATAAGTTTTCAATTTTTGGTGTTTCGCGGTATACATAATGCCTGCTTCTGATGACGATGCAGTTCTTGACGCCGATGAAACAGTTGAAAATGATGATGATGATGATGACGACGTCTATATGTTTACCTCTTACTAGAAGTAAGTTGTGTGGTTCCGTTGTTCTCTCATTGGTGTATACCTCATTACTCTTCATACCCACTATTAAATTATTGACTGGGATAGAGAAATATGGTCATCCCTCGACTTCTTCCAACCTGCAGTACAAACCTTGTTAAAGAGGGACGTCCGTTTAACTGTGTGGGAATGTTTACATATGCTGCCATGTCTGATGCCTCGTGTAGGGAGAGTGCCACTCTCTACATATTAAAGAACACTTGCATCAACTATTCGAAGGGACTCATCGTACCCTAATTCACAGGCATGTAGTCTTAATTACCCGTCCGTCGTTCTAATTGACCAACTTTACAGAACCTATACCTTTTAGATTTGTCATTAACCAGCTGTTAAATGTTCTCATACTGAATATACATGAAATATTTGTCACTGGCGTTAAGCAATCTCAACCTTTATATTCCTTTTTTTTTAGATACGGATACTGACAGTTTTAGAATATAGATTGATAATAGGTGTTTAATGTCACATTCAGCACTCTTGGTTATATTGTGGAATACATATGTACGCCCACGTCTGACTTTTGGTCTGTGCGACGTCCATTAGAAAGGATTTGGATGAATTGAACTTTTTTTTTCATACATAATAGCTTAAAGTACTGCACAATGTGTCCAAACGAACAGCTGATGCAGCTATCTATATACTGTCTGGTAAGATGCCATTTGAAACATTTTACACACTCAAATTTTAATTACCTTCGGAAATAAGCGGCAGAATGATATACTTTCATTGTATGACTTTGAATCCATATTTGACATTTTGAATTATATACTGAACAAGGAAAGTTAACATAACTATGCAAGAAAGAGCAAATAAACATTTTGGAGGGAGGAAATACTAAAAATGGCAGAAAGAAAATATTCTCTTGGTTTACATTCAATGTCAATGAAATTTGGCACTTTGCATAATACATAATAATGTATATGGGACTATACATGTAATAATAAGGAGATGTGGTATGATTGCCAATGAGATTGTATTTCTATTACGAAAGCTAATGTTAAAGCATGATAATTAGCAGCAGTGTTTCGACTCCTGTGTGATATACCTGTTGTGTATACTAGTAGTTGGTAATGAAGATATAATACTGAACATTTTCTGCTACATTGCAGACGTAAAGATGTGTCGGAATCGTTTATTACAAAGCTTAGAACTCTAGCTGCTATGAGACGTTTAACATGGAACGGTAAATCCTGTCTGGCTTTTCAAACAAGACATTAATGCTACTACAATGTAAAAGTGATAATGGGTTTACCAATATAAAAATAAGATGTGGTATGGTTGCCAATGATCCAACAAAGTTCAAATGAAGTGGATGTAAGAAATTATAGGCAACCGTACGGCCTTCAACAATGAGAAAAAATACTGTATAGTCGGCTATAAAAGGCCCTGATATGGAAAATATGAAACAATTCAATTGTGAAAACTAACGGCCTAATTTATAACAACACAAATGTAACAGACATAAACCATCAACAACCACTGAATTAAAGACCCCTGACTTGGGACAGGCACATACAGGGGTTTAAACCTGTTTGTCAACCTTCCCCCTAACCTGGGACAGTGATGTTCCATCACAACATTAGAACAAGTCCACATACTCCAATAGTAATACAGACTATCTTACTAATGGAGAAAATGGAGGCCATCTCAAGAGGAATATGGTATGCATATATGCCTTATGTCGTAGAAGATATGCAATATTGGATATAGCTGGCTGTTAAGGTGGCAATATCAAAACCGTTTAGATAACATATCTGAATACATTAGAAACTTCCTTCTTACGGGTAGGCTTTGTTGCTTTAATTCTGGATAACCTACAGTAAAGGTCTTAAGTGTGAATTTTCGGGTTAACGGTTGAGTGGTTAAAGTTGGCTAAAATAATTACTTTACTTAACTAAGTCTATACAATGGTTATTAATTTAAAGTTTTAACTTTTTAGCTCACCTGGCACGAAGGGAATTTTTACCATGTATTTGTGTTTTAGTCTATTGTCTTGAAAACTAAAATTCTAATAGATAGATAAAAACTTTAAATAGAAAATATGATCAGCTAGACAAGATCTGCAAATATAATATGTTTCTCATATCTTGAAAATTTAAGAACTGGATGAAGTGTGTTTTGTGTAACTACATGTGAAATGCCTTTTTAGATTTTAGTGACATTTAAGTCGCGTTTAAATTTTAGTAAATGCCGCAGTGAATAGACGTTTTAAATTACATTGATGCACATACTAGACTAGTGCTTTATTAAGGTTACTAGTATAACGGTTCTGCTTTAAATGAGACGTCTCAGTGTATCTATGGCGGTAAAACAAATCCCTGCATATATTATTTGTTTGCTCATTTTTATCTATTTTTTGTGTGCCATTCTTCTCTATTCTGTAAACCTCATACAGACCATCGTATAGTAATAAACTGCTTATGCTTCGTGTTGTGAAGTAATCACTATGCTTGAATAAAATCGTTAGTTTATAAATGTTTGTAATAATCTGTCATTGTGATTTTAATTTGGTGGTGGGAACACGACTGTGATGATATCTATTATGTACCTGGTATATGGGACAATTGATTCATAGGCGTTAGGCCAACATTTTTTAATCATCTGTTTTACAAACACGCCGACCGTATATCCCCGAAAATGGAATTAAAATAAGGCCAACATTTTTTAATCATCTGTTTTACAAACCCGCTGACCGTATATTCCCGAAAATGGAATAAAAATAAAAGAGAATGCTGTTAAATCTTTTTTTTATTTTTGCCGATCGCCGAAATTTTGCGGTTGTGAAAATAAAATATCAACACTTTACCACGCTCTCCTTGCCGGAAGCCAAATTTGGTGACTGTTTCAAGAGCGCACTATCCAATCTCTTACGTTGAGCAACATCTGTTGAACAGCTATCTTTGTATTGACCCTATTAAAAAATAAGGTTGAGGGTTCGAACTTGAGCTGGGTCAAACTAATAAAAGATTTTAAAACTGATATTTGCTGCTTCTCTCACTAGTACGTGGCATTAATGAGTAAGAGCAAAAACGGGTCGGCTCAGAATCAGAATAATGTGTCCGGGTAGGGTGACATGTCTTCCTGCAGACTGTTACTTTTTGAACTAGCATGTTAAAAAATCTAGCTCAGAGTATCGGTCTAGTGCAAAGGAGGGTTAGTAATCATATTACATTAAAATGTTTGTCCTGAATATGCATCTGAAGCTGGACGTTAAACATCATTATCCATATTACCTGTACTCGTGTGAAATTTCAATGTCTAACCGTTTGAATCGGGACAGATTGATAAATCAAAAGGATATCAAAGGGCCATATAAATTGTGTTATCAAGCCATTGAGTCTATTCGTATAAAGATAGAAATGGACCAGGATCAAAGTCTACAATATTTTGCATAGGAAACCAGATTAAAACACACACTTGCAAAGTTCAC
This sequence comes from Mytilus californianus, assembly GCF_021869535.1. NCBI lineage: Eukaryota > Metazoa > Mollusca > Bivalvia > Mytilida > Mytilidae > Mytilus > Mytilus californianus. Next base: position 25,415,339 of record NW_026262668.1, read on the forward strand.
CCTATGATCTTTCAAACTTGAAATTTCTTATGCAGTAAGCCTGAGTACTACGCCCAATCAAATATGCCAAAAGCAGTTTATTCAGTGTATGGTACAGCATAACGTCAAAAAATCTTAACATCAACAACATTTTGTTTTAGGTGGAGTGTTGTTTCATTGGCAATCATACCACATCATCTTATTTTATACTGAAAGCTCTGTTTATAGTTTCTGGAAAAAGAAGAACATTTTTATTATTATTGTTTAATATTAAAGGCATGATAAACACTTTTATACATATAAATCAAGGAGTAAAAATCATTTACTGTGAAGCAAATTCTTCATAAACCTATTAGAACAAGAAAAAAGTAAATGCAAGAAGAGGATAAATTATGTTCAAAATAAAAAAAAAAGAAATGGTTAAAACCACTTTTCTTTTTATTTATTTTTTTGTCGACTCAAACAAATCAATTCTTATATTTTTATTTTTATTTCGACCCCTGACCCTAAATTTTTAGAAAAAATCTCGTAAAACAGATATTAAAAAAACGTTCGCCTTATCTATTGTTTTATCCTGTACATGCGCACAGTTTCTTACAAAACAGTTACTCACCCTTCTACAGGGTTCTCACAAAGGATTTTTGGAACTCGTTATGTTTAGTCATGACGAGTCTAACAGTGAGAAGAAGAATTTGATTGCTATATGATTTATTTTTCAGTCTCCATGACAAAATAGAGGAAGGAAAACACATAAAATTAAAAGTTTTGCTACAAAATGATGATATGTGCGATCAGTTGAGAAACATTTTACAACCTTGATGCATCTTTGGACACACCAGTTTTGAAAATGATGAGTCCAGACAGATTTTGATAAACTCAGGACTCGCGGACTCGCCTTCGTGAGAACCCTGCCTTCTATACCACAACAGTAGCGGAACTCTAGATAGTGATTTGGAGCGAAGGATATATACTACAACAGTAGCGGAACTCTAGATAGTGATTTGGAGGGAAGGATATATACTACAACAGTAGCGGAACTCTAGATAGTGATTTGGAGGGAAGCATCTATACTACAACAGTAGCGGAACTCTAGATAGTGATTTGGAGGGGAAAATCTATACCACAACAGTAGCGGAACTCTTGATAGTGATTTGGAGGGAAGCATATAAAGACCCTACTATACTACAACAGTAGCGGAACTCTAGATAGTGATTTGGAGGGAAGCATCTATACCACAACAGTAGCGGAACTCTAGATAGTGATTTGGAGGGAAGCATCTATACCACTGGATGGAAGAATCAGGTGTAGCCGGAGAGAACCACCGAACTTCGATAGGAAAACTAACAATCATATTCAATTAAGGTTGGAGTCTAACGCACCTTGGCACGAGCGATGTTCGAAGTCACAACTGGCCTGGCATCCTGGATAAACCTCATCTTTGTGTCATTACTACTGTCGAGCAGTGAGCCAGGATCCAAGGCTGAACTGATCGACGGGATGTATTCCAAGCACATTACTTGATTAATGTACGTATTGACTAATTAATTGTGGTTATTTTACGTCCATTGACAGATATTTCATGCATGTTTCATTACATGATCAATTAAACAATTAAGTTCAATAGGTATACAGCATGCTGGTGTGAAATAGTGTCGATGAGGACGGAAAATTTAAGGATGTTGGTTAGAGGTAAACATTTGCGTGTAGATAGCTTAATGGCTCCATTGTATCTCCCTATATGAAGTATCTGATTTAACGTCCATTCATTCACCCCGCACAGCCGAACTAACCCTCTATTGCTTGGGTTTTACTGTCGGTTCTATCATAATACCTAAGTGGATCAATGTGATCTTTTAATTTATTTGATTGAAATGAGAAAACAATGAATAACTGCTTGTAAATGGTTGTTAATTTAAAGTACAATTATGAAAGCACCAATGCGTTTAATCGACAAAAATTTACCTTCTTCTCCATGGTCAAGAGGTTAAAGATCACGGTGTTATTTATAACACTTGCGCCTGTTTACAATAACATTTGTAAATAAATACTAAAGGTCGATCATCATATAACTTTAATCTTTAAATAAAGCTAGCCTAACACTTCGTGGAACTGGGAAGGCGCTGTTCTTTGACCCAAATTTGTGAGGAAATCACCGAACTGACCATTGTTGTTTCTCCTAAGCACTTCACTTTTCGTAGAATTCCAGTAGTTATATTTAGAAAAGTAACGCGGTAAACAGTAAACAATATTTCTTGAAAGATTTTACTTAGTGGCCATCCTCGCTTTAAATAGTATCACTGGAAACTTTGTTTTTCTTTGTCCACTTCTGTTATTTCTGTATAAATAGCGAAGTGGAAGAGCAGACTAAATAGTAAAGCAGTTTATTTTTATGTAAACCACTACTAAGGTAAGTGTACATCATGACATTTATAATTGGGAAAAGGGGGGATGTTGGTTGGATACATGTTTTGTTTTAGACTGTAACCACAAGAACATGACTCGGTCAGTGGATACAAATGCTTTTTAATCATTATAATATTATTTGATCTTATTATTGGATGTTGTTTTGTTTAATATTATATTATTAGTGTTGGCACTAATTATAGCAATTTAATTGCAGTTTACTGCTGAAAAATCCTGAAGGAAGACAATTTAATTTTGAGGGGTGATTATGGTCTTTTTTGCATATGGGAATAAAATTTGCACCTCGCAAGCATCAAATTGTTTTGTTGTTGTTTTTTTTTTTTGCCTTTAAGAACTTAATTCACATTATTATCATTTAATGGAAAAACTCTCGATCAGAAAATTTAGTTTTTCTTCAATGTCGGGGGTCAGAATTCTTTTTTTTTTATTTTTAGCTAAAAAACATATAACAGTTTTTTTACTTGATTGAAACGATAGCTGAGTATAAGGATATCGTGTATTGTTAAAACTGGGCATCCTTCGGGGAAAAAAATCATTTCAAGGATGAGTGTCTGCGTAAGATATATGGTCGCATAGAGAGATTTTTAATACATTATTTAAAAGATTGGTGGGGAGTTCAAAATGGTGACTTAGATTCCTTTAGGATCTTTCAGTATACGACAGTCACATGGGCATGCACTTAGGTCTTGTTTCTGAAAAAAATGACCCATTATACCTTACTATATTAACATATTATCATATAATAAGAATTCAACGAGTTCTAAATATGCACACAACATTTTATAAAAGTCGTATATTTCGCATAAAGATATTTCTTTTCTTACTGGATTTTAACCGGCAGAGCAAACTGTACTTAATTGTTTAACTTTTGCCTGTACTATGACTAGTATTTAGACTCTCATTAAGCATCAGTTTCACTGAATTAACAATTGAATGTTTAGACCATATATTTTTCATATTTCAGAAATACACCATGAATTCTTTACATCTCAAGTTGGCATTCTTCGTATTGACCTTCATATCAATAGTAAGTATACATACTATTTAATTTCGTTATTTGCGCTACATCAAAATCATTTGTTGTTAAAAAGTTTCGACTATTTTGTCCCTTAATTTTCGCAGTATTTCTTTACCAGTCTTGAGATTTTCATACATAAGTAATCTCTCTGCAAGTGTTGGTGATTTTTTTTAATTTTAGAATAATTGTCAGTGCATTTCATTGAAATTATAATTAAAAAAGACTATTTTTACGGTGTTCATCGATAAGTATACTTATTTTGTCTTTCGTTTAGAAACTCAAAATATATATCCTTGTCTGGTTTATGAGTAAGTCGGCGGAATTATGCATATATATTTCAAAATCTTACCTGTAAACCTGTGTTGAAATTCAAGCTGGCGGAGATTAAAATTTTACATGATTGTATGTGTCTTGTATGTTTACGCTTACCCCCCCCCCCCCCCCCCCCCTCCCCAAAAAAAAAAAAAAAAACGTTTAGTTATACGAATTGCGAAACTATACGAACCAATTACCCTAAATACTGTAGAATTAAGAACAAAAGGAGATGTGAGGGTATACATCAATGAGACAGAACCCAATGACAAACGTAAACAATAAGGGTATTCATAACAGGCTGTTAATTGTCTATACAATATGTCAAGCAGCTTAGCTCTTAATTGTCCAAAGTTATTAAGAAATGTGAATTAATTTAACAGAAACAGTCAAAAATTTGCCATTTATACCCAATTTTCCAAATATCAAAGAAAACATTAATATTACATATGGCATACGGCAAATATTAAAGAGGTTCCTAACTTGTGACGACACATGAAAATGCAGCAGGGTGAAACTAGATTTTTGAGATCTCAACCCTCTTTATTTTACTATTAACAAGCACACGACTGTAAGATAGTTTAATTTTCTTTATTTTTTTTTCTAATTTACCAAAAGTTCTGTCTCCAACTTTTGAAGGTAAAAACAACGAATTAAATGTAAAGGTGCACACTTAAAGTACATAATTTTGATATCATCAATATGGTCACTGTGGTCAGTACAACGACGGTGGCTATACTTTTGAGTGTTTACGTGTTTGTGGATAGGTATAGGGGATTGTAACGGGCCACAACATGGGTTGTTGCAGCTACATGTATTGTAAACAGCCTCTTTCTGGTCTGATCTTTCTCAAGGTTTAAGATCACTCCCATTCAATTTACAGTGACATTTTATGTCAATGGGAGCAAAAAATTAAATAATGAATAAATAAAAAACAACTAAATAAATATTACAAAAAATGTTTAAACTGTATAAAAACAGAACCCCTGAAAGTTAAATCTCCAAGTATAATTATATCTGTTATACTGTTGTAGCAACTGTGTTCGAATGATCCACCTTTAGCTGAAGCCGGTAGATGGTGGAAGATTATAAGAAGGGTTCTGAGACCCACGTGTGCAGGTTGTGCAGGAATTTGTGAAAGAAAAGTGCCAGGACGTTGTCGATGTAGAGTCGATCAAGCATGTATGAGGCGGTACAGGGGACGTTAACTATTTATATCAGAAACTTGTCATTTAATTGTATATACGTTTTTACAGTGCATTTATATTTTTTAATTAAAAAATTCTCTATACTGAATTTTCATTAATACTCGCAGTTTTGTTAATATAAGAAAGTGTGGTGAAAAACTTCAACAAACCAACATCAATATTTAATAAAGTATACTGTACATCTACTCGGTATACATATTTATTTTGTTATCAGTAAATTAAACCAAACTAAATATTATTGTTATACAGGTATGTACATAATATGTCACTATCCTTCAATCTGTCGATACCTATAATTTAGTATTGAACAAGGACACTAGTTTGCACAAGGTCATGTTTTTCTCTGACTGTTAATGACATCTTTACACTTAATCCATTGGATGTTGGATGTGTACTGATTGATATTTGAATCTTAGATACATATTTTTTTCATTAATTGTTTTAAGCTTTGAATTAGCTTTCAGTTACTTCGAGTACTCTCAAATCTGTACTTTATGTCTTTTGAGTTTTTGTTATGTTTTTTTTTGTGCTGGGAATCGATCTGATGAGTAAATACGAAAATAAGAAGATGTGGTATGATTGCCAATGAGACAACTCTCCACAAGAGACCAAATATCAAAGAAATTAACAACTGTAGGTCGCCGTACGGCCTTCAACAATGAGAAAGCTATAAAAGGCCCCGAAATGACAAATGTAAAACAATTCAAACGAGAAAACTAACGGCCTAATTTATGTACAAAATAAAATAATGAACAAAAAACAAATATGTTACACAGCAACAAACGACAACTACTGAATTACAGGCTCCTGACTTGGGACAGGCACATACAGAATGTGGCGGGGTTAAACTCGTTTGAAGGCGCAACCCTCCCCTAACCTGGGACAGTGGTGTAACAGTACAACATAAGAACAAACTATAAAAATGAGTTAAAAAAGGCTTAACTCATCAGAGTACACAGATCTGAGAGTACTCGCAGTTACTGACAGCTAGTTAAAATCCAATAACAACTAATAAAAAAAAAGTCATGCATCTAAGACTAAAATATCAATCAGTACACATCCAACATCCAATGGATTTAGAGCAAAGACGTCATAAACAGTCGGAGAAAAACACGACCTCAAAGCCCTTTAGGTATAAAACCACTAATTCATAGCCCCATTGCTTCCTATGTTAAATTCTGCAATTTCAAGCATAAATGGCTACTTTGTCTTAAGTTCAAACAAAGTGGCAGTTATTTCATGTAAAAACTGTACTTTATGCTGACTTGTGCTGAAAAAATCAACATACCTTTAATTGCATATTAGAGCGTACTGGTTCCCGGAAGTTTGATAGTGCAAAAACAGGAACTTCTGATCTGAACAACAGGCCAAATGAGCCCTCCTATTAAAATTTCCTATACTTCTTCATTATTCAAATAAAACTTTCAACAAGGGTTCTACAGTGATCCCAAGTCCCCAAGCTTTCATTTGATACTAAAACTTCCCACTATTGACAAAGATAAAGCTATGCGTAGGAACTATTTTGTTTAAAATATGTACTACTTTCTTGTATGTTCTTTCCGACAGGGCCTGAATTAGTGGTTCTATACCTTTAAAACCGATTTGTATAGTTTGTTCTTATGTTGTACTGTTACACCATTGTTCCAAGTTAGGGGAGGGTTTTGCGCCAGCAAACTAGTTTAACCCCGCCACATTCTGTATGTGCCTGTCCCAAGTCGCCTCTAACTCAGTGGTTGTCATTTGTTGTCGTATCATTTTTGTTTTTCGTTTATTGTACATATATCAGGCCGTTAGTTTTCTCGTTTGAATCGTTTTACATTTGTTATTTCGGGACCTTTGTGTAGTTTACTATGCGGTATGTGTTTTAGTCATTTTTGAAGGCTGTACGGGTACCTATAATAGTTGTTAACTTCTACGTCATTTGGTCTCTGGTACAATTTTTTATAGACAGTTAATTTCATCCTGTTCGGCCTACTATCTCGTGTTTTACTCTCAATTACCCGTCGGTTTCTGGATTGTTAACAAAATACAAAACAAGCTATTAAGAATACCGTTTGATATTTTGGGGAGGGGGAGGAGGCGGAAGGATTTTTTTATTTTCACATTTTTTCACACATTGATATCCTACGTGTTGATGGGTAAAATATTCATTGTACTCGGTTTTTGGTCAGGTTATTTATTTTCAGTTCCTATCAGGCCACAAAATTCAATTTCAAAATCTTCGTCCGCCACGGCCAGCATAGTAAATGGTTGTCCCCTAATAGATAGGCATTTTAACGGTTTTGAAAAGTATGAAGAATGCGTAATTTGAACAGCATGACACAGGAAAATTTTGACTTGTTGGATAATGGCTCAATTTTCCCTTTATGGACTCCTGAAAAAGTTGTTAAAAGGGAATTTTAACTACCATCTGTACACGAGAAATTAGTTTTACCGTCACAATTTCGACCGGACGTGACAGTGATATCATTCAGCCAATCCGAAAAAGAAACTTGAACTTATTTCTATGCACAAATGTACTCTCTGGTGGAGGGTATGATTTGAAATCCATCTACTCAAAGCAGTTATTGGATCCACCCCTGGTAAGAACTGGTTATGGTCTGGATAAATGCACTTGTGGATGGTCATCACAATGTTTAAGAAAATTACGGTTCCATCTTAATATTTACTCCAAATTTCAAATTTGTAGCAGCTTGTATTTTTATTTAGTAAGTTTTTGATTTTGTAAGTCCCGAAATTAATGTATTTAATGTATTAGGGAACTCGGTTTATAATTGGACAATATCGATTCGTCCAAGATATAAATATGGCATAGTATTTCATATCCAAATATTATTAACAAAACAAACACATATCAAATATCCGAGAAAAAATACTATATTTATATTCATGATATAAAATATAATGACATGCAGTATTTGAGTATTTTCTATTTACAAGGAAATTGTTTTGTACTAATAAAAATAAGTAGAGGTGGTATGGTTGCCATGGCAATGAGACAACTCTCTTGCATGTTACACTGTCATGTATAAAAAGGGTAGATATCCAAATGGAGGGAATAACTTGTCAAAATAAAAAAAAATAAGAAACCTAATAGACCTCATACATTCCCGTATTTCCCAATCTCTAAGGCACAATGATTACCTAACCCTGTTTTAGTTAGCATCATAAACTCTGCCATCATATGAAGCTGGCCCATTCTGTTTCTGTATACAATTAGAGTTATAACTTGTTCCAAATGTATTAAGATTTATATCATTTGCTCCTTTTGGAGTAATATGAACTGCATTTGGAGACGACATACTTGGACACTCCGGAAAATAATTAAACGGTAACACAAAAAATCGCACCTGGGATCCTGCTGTGGTTGTGGATGGAATATCTTCTGTATGAGGAATGTGTAAAACACCTAATGTTACCCAGGCAACAAGATCTTTGTTTTCTAAACTTTCGTTATCTGAAATAAATTTCTCGAAATCAACGACAGGATTCCGTGGCCCGTTATTTGCATAGATAGATGTACTGGATATCTCATTATCTTTATATTTACTGACTGCTAACGGAAATTTTGCCCATCGTGCGGCATTCGTTTCTGACGATTTCGATAACAGATACGGGGTTTTTCCATGGTTGAGTATTCGATAGGCTCTTTTGTGTTTGAATTCATTCTCAACCTGGTCGTTATAGAAAATGTCGTACCTTGCTTCATTTGCTGTTTTGTAGTTTGCTTCTTCTTCGGTTGATTTTTTGTTCAATTCGAATTTAAATTGTGTTTTATTAAAATCTGAATACCAAGGCGATTTAATTTTTTCAGTAGATATATCTAGAGTAGAATACATATTTGAACGACCATTTATATCTAAATCTACTTTATAATGAAATAAATGCTGATGAATATTGGCCGTCATGAATGACGCCATTTTACTTCCGTATTGTAATTCATCGTCTAGCGGGAAAGCTGACTGCACATATCCTGTTGAATAAACTTGTACTTCTATGGCTCCATTCAAATGAAATATGTAATCAAATATGTAGTCATAGTTCCAGACGTTCGCAATAGATCTAACAACCAAACGATAATCGCCTAAACCACCATAATAATAATAGCTTCCATGAAAATCGGAAGCATAATGTCGTCTCAACGGTACCCCTGCATGTTCTTCAAATACGCAAATTCCTTTTTTTATTCGGAGAGGGTTTTCGGACTTTAAAAAGAAATCAACATCCAAAAATGTTGCAGTATCCGGACAATCTACTCCGGCAACCAGTTCATTGATATACGCTCCTATAAACCAGGAAACGTCATAGTAGTTTGTTATGCCTTGGGCGGGTCCATACCCTGAGTAGAATACACATGCTTCCTGAAAAGATAGTTCATACGCAATACGTTCTTTCTGGAATTTAATATCAAATAATTGTACACCGGTTGAAGCCTTTGTGTTGATGTTGAACTCCCAATGCATATAGGTAACATGTAATCCATCTATTTTGTATCTATGACCATCCGGTTCTATTAGCTTTGGTCCTTGTAATGGCACATTCATTTCACTTTTCCCTCGCCTTTTGTACGTTGAATATAGATTTTGTTCTGATGTAGGTGTAGGTATTTTCAGTTTCTTTATATTTCCCTTTTTATAATCCTCGAGTAATAGTTCAGGAGATGCTCTCATTTGACCATTGTAAACTATTTGAAGAATGTTCCAATCTGAAAATGTTCGATGCGCATGATCGATTTGGATTTCAAGTCCTAGTGGATGAAGATATAATCCTTCAACCGCTCTAAAGCCCCAAAACCATGTATTTCTTTCGTTATCATTTATGCCGCGTGGAGCTACATCATAAAATTGCATACAATTTTCGCCAGGCGTGCAGTTGTGGTAGGCTAGCCCATAGCTTTCTGTTAGAAGGGGATACAATGTTTCGGTGGCTTTTTTGATAATTCCAAAAAGACGCCCGTATTCTGGATCGTCCATAGGCCTGAAATTGAAAGGGATAGGATGAGGATTAACTTTTCTGTGATATGTTGGACAACGAAGAGGGCTTACTTCGTATTCCTCTACTACCCCGGTAGATAAATCTCCTCTAATCACAACTACAAGCGCTTTTCTCTCAGGTTGTATCATGCCATGATCCAGATGTTCAATGACTTTGTCTTTTGGGGGTAAGAGTAAGTCAATCATAAAAATGTAAGCATTCCGCGGCGTTCCTTTGCTTGTGGGAACAAGACTTAAATTGGTCTTGGTGAACATATACACTTTCACTGCTTCATATTCTGTTGGTGTTAGTCCATCGAATACAGAAGGATTTTCGAAGTCTCTCGGCAGTACGGTATATCCATTATCACAAATTTCCATCTTGTCACGTGACAAAAACACTGCTAAAATGATGATACACACTGCCAGCAGAAGTACAACGGCTGATAGCATCGCCAGCTGGAAAATCCGAATTTTACCCTTATCGTCCACTTCTTTTGTCTTAGGTGGCATGTTAGCTGACATTTTGAAATATTTTCCTGCAAATATACAGATATATCAATCATTTAATCATATCTTTTTTTGATTTAAAAATATTCAGTGGCATTTGTAGCAGACCAAGATTACTCTGACGACTGAAAGCCATTTCGAACTTGCTGGAGACCCGAAAAGTTTCAACTAGAGGCTCAAAGGGGTCTATATCATTCACCTAGCATTTTTGCATAAAATTGATACACTGCAATATTTCGACTTCTTAGACCACTCGACCATCGAGGCCCCATGTACACCAAAAGGTTGTACGATTAAAAGTTAACCCGATGACAGAAAAGAAGCCAGTCTTTTTTTGCCCCACGATTTTACCTCCACAGTAGATTCCGCGTGCTTAATTGTTCAGCATAAACGTTTTCCTATAAGATTTTAAAATCATTGTGAATTGAAACCATGCAATTATTTTGTTTTTCATTAACTACAGTTTAATTTTTAGATACTAATTATGTGTGTGCATCCCTGATAATTGGTGCTAATTTGTTGCATATAATTTTCGTCAATGTATTCACTATTAAAACTTGTGGAGTATGATATATATCTATGATAATTAATTGATAGACTTAGTTTCAGTTTAAACTTAATAATTTAACTGGAATATTCCCTTATTCTGATGGTAACTATAAATGAATTAAATATTTTGACATTTTGTTTAATTATCTTTCTGCTTTATGACCACTATATTTCCAACCTAAAATAACTATTTTTAAGAGAAATATCGTTTTGTTTAATTTCTTCTTGCTTTCCGGCATTTGCTCAGGCTATGATGGAAATAAAAAATCTCACGTTGTAAACTTTCAGAAATAATCAGTTTTTTCTGGTACATAATACATTGTCAGTATACTATTCCCAGGTTTATTGTCACAATGCACAATAGCACGTTGTATTAAATACTACACACACAAAGCGTACAACTTGAGGACCGTCTCAAAACATAAATTATGTAATTGTGTTATCATTATACGTGATATTTAATAAACATTCTTCACATGTGTTATGTCAAACGGCAAATAGGTTGGAATTAATGAATGAATTTTTTAACGCAATCTAGTTTTTACTTTCCGATCTAAAAATTGAACTTTGACTGTTGAAATCTGGGAACAGTATATCTATTTATGTTCCTGTTGAAATATACAATGTTATGTGGTAGCCTATCCATAGAGGGACCGTTTCAAAGACATCGTTAACTACCTGTATAAATGATCGAAAATTTTCGAGACGTTCCGAGAATCTTGTTTCCGAGGTTATCGAATGGCCCATAGACACTACCAAAACTCTCCAATATATAGGGGTGAATCACGCATAAAAGTACGTTCACTTTCAGTTGCTTGATTTACTGGGATTTTTACTGCTAAATAAAATTAAATGGGGATTTTATTCCCCGAGTTTGTATCTGTGTGGACCTTAATTGGAGAGCCATACCAGGACTGTTGTTTATTTTCTAATAAAACAATAAATCTTAGCGTTAAGCTTTAATATGTTTAATTTAGTCCCACTGCGAAAACATGGTCATCGCTGAGGAAATTAACTACATGCTTATTATTACTTTGATAATATTTATGAGAAGAATAATCAACACGTCCTCTACTGCAATAAATGTTTGGATTAGAAGATTTTGTTTCTTTGAATATTGAACATGCATTTATCGTTATAATTAATTGACTATATATTCATGAATGGAAGTTTAGCAAAAAAAATCCAGATTTTATGTATACCAAGTGATTTGCCATAATGTTGTTTATAAAGTGCTAATATAAAAAAAATTACATATATATAGGTCATCAAGCTTGTGTTCAAGCTACAGTTTGTGAAAAGTTGACACATGTTGTAAGGATCATAGAGGGAAAACCATTAACATGTAAAAAGAAATAAGACTAATTGAAAGAATTTTTAAATGATGATGATGATGATGATGATCAATTAGCTGTTTAACGTCCAGCGGAGAATTAATTCGTGCATAATCAGGACGAGAATATGTTATTCAAAAATAGGTATGGAACCTGCTTTAAAGTCACAGGACACATATAGAAAGTCACAAAACTGATATGATAAGAAGTCACATCGATTAGTAAACAATCTTTTGAATATATAAGAAAAAGTTCATAATTGAAATAATTTCTTTATACGAATTGTTCATTGAATTGATATAGGAATATCTATCAAATTTTGATCATACAAATGATATATTTCTTGGCAACGTGAAGCCCCAAGCAAAGTAAGAAAAAGAGGTGACCCAGCTCGTGAGGCTTCTGTGGTTTGATAGAATGACAGTCCAAGTAAATTAATAGTCTAGATATAACATATCGTCGTATGAGGCCCTAGTGTTCTTTTTTATATTGATTGATGATTCATTAATTATTATTTGCCTAACGTCCAGTGGCATATATTTCATTCATACTCCTGACGAGAACGTTATGAAACTCACCAATGATTGATTCCGAATTTCATGAAAAAAAATGGTTTCAAACAGGAAGTTACAAAATATTATTTGTTTGAAGTTAGAAATAGTATTAAAAAACAAAAAAAAAAAAAAATAAACATAAGACAAAAAAAAAAAATGGTTTCAAACAGGAAGTTTCAAAATATTATTTGTTTAAGTTAGAAATAGTATTAGCAAACAAAATAAAAACCCGAATGACGACTGCTCTTACCTATTACACCATTAAACAACAGAAAATGGATAAAAGTAAAACAGATTTCAAAATTCTCTCTAAATGAAGGAATTATAATGCAAAAACAGGAGTGGTTACCAAGAAATCCCCCCCCCCCCCAAAAAAAAAATAATAAAAAAATCTGGATACCTTTGTATTCTAATATACATATTATACAAATAAGCCTAAAACATAAATAAATGATTCCCGAAAGCTCAATATTTTTTTCATTGAACTTTCATAAATGAACGAGTTTCAGGTTTATTCCATTGTACACTGTTATTCCAAATATTTATCAAGGAAGTGTTTTGAATCTAGGTTGGTAACACTGTGCAGTGTTTTGGACATAATAGGTTCACAACACTCTAGAGTGTTTATAAACTGGGGAGTGTTATGAAACCCCAACACCGAGATAAAGGTATGGAATTTTGATCGTACCGCCTTCAACAATGAGAAAAACCCATACCGTACAGTCGGCTATAAAAAGCCCCGACATGAAAAATATGAAACAATTCAGATAAAACTAACGGTCTAATTTATAACAAAACAATTTATAAAAAACAAATATGACACTGAACAACATGCTCCTGACTTGGGACAGGGACATATAGAATGTGGCGGGGTTAAACATATTCGAAGGCGCCAACCCTCCCTTAACCCGAGACAGTGGTGTAACAGTACAATATAAGAACAAAGTTAACTATAAAAATCAGTTACTGACAAAGCCAATAACAACTAATTAAAAAAATCATGTATCTAAGACCAATTAAACTTTTTTAATAAACAAAGAAATTTCATGAACAGATAGTTAAACTCTTATCTTAAAAATATTTGCAAAGAATTTATAGACTCCCTGTCTCTATGAACATTATATCATAATCACACCAAAATGGAAAAATCCTAATCGGTTATCCCTTGGTACAGTTTCAGATACTACAGCATAATGAGCTCATTGAAACTGATATTTTATTTCATAAATTAGTGTCAAACACGAAAACTATTTATATCGTAATGTCGTTAATTTTTACCAAAACGCATTGATAAAAAGGTGAGTTTGAAAAAGTGTAAAAACACCACAACCTATTTAATCAACATTTACTATAAACCTTTTAGATCAGATCAGTGAAAAAATGTAGCTTATATTACATGTACACGTTCGAAATTCACCGAACATATGTTATGTTAGTCTGTGCTTTTTGGTCTTAGTTAATCTGTTTTGGTTTTGTTTTACTATTTTCAGATTGTATATTTGCTCATATGACCGCGAAATCGCGTCGCTTAATGGTATTGTGAATTAAGCTGTCGTCATCGTCTTCGGTTTACATGAAAACTCAAGGACTCAGAATATTAAGTATTGGAGAAAGGTTTAACTAGGAGACCAAATCATTTATGTTAAAAATTAATATTATGCATATTTCTTTAAAAAAAATTTCTTAACAAATCAAAAGCTAACATACAAAACGTAACCCCCTAAAAAAAAAATTAAGGGAAACCCAGATCTGCTAGCATAGTATTTTTATATTGTCTTTTATGTATTATTCTTTTTCTATTATGGTTTCAGACAGCTATGATATTTGTATTTAAAACTCGATTAAAGTAACCAGGCTACAAGCTTGTCTTAATTTACCTTATTTCTAGTGAAATCAAGCTCAATAGGAATCTTGATTTCATTATGTACTACAGATATCCTAGTAAGGTTGCATTAAAAAAATGTATTTGATTCAGCATCAGGAATCAACTTGCCTTACAAAATTCGTTTTTTTTTTTACCAACCTTAACCTTGAACTTTAATAGACATAATGACCTCATAACATCCGGAAACCACTTCCATACACAAATATGGTCTATTTCTAGTTACTATGACATTGACCTTAGACGTAGTGACCTCGTAATCAGTAGACAACTTCCTCTGAGTCTCATATATGTGACCGTATTTCCAAGTAAGGTTGCAATTCAATATGAAAAACTAATTGATTCAGGATCCAGAAACAAAAATGACCGACGAACTAACGGACGGATGGATCTAAACAATATACCCCTGGCCAGCTACTTCGTAGCGTGGTGTTTATACATTTCTACTTTACGAAGAGGGAAGTTGCGCCAACTCCAGATCGCAACCCCAATTAATCAACTTCAAAATTTTTAATAACCAATACAATCATATATTTTAGACTAACCTAATTTGGTCTTCGTGCAATCAACCGACTTGTGGATCGACATCAACCACAAAATTGCATCCATTCGAGTCCCAGAAATTATTTGAATTTTATATGAACATAGCATTATCCAAAGGGCGAATAGCAGCACCATTTCCCCAGGTATCTCTGAATATTTTAATTTTTTCTGATTTTTTCAGTAAAAAGTTTGGACGTCATTAAGGAAGTCATCATTTATCAGGCGAGGGAGTCGGATTCAATTTTGGAAAAAAAAAAAAAAAAAAAAATCTACAACCCTTCCCCATCTCTTACGAAGCAAAAAATGACCCCCTAAGGACACAGTTCTAAAATCATGACTCCCACCCATATCGTTATCCGATGTAGTCATAACAATAAAGCATAGAATAGCATAGTATTTTGGAATTACTCTGCAAGAAAAAAAGCATGGGTACAGACCATATATTGTTTTGTTTTGGGGATGCATGTTTGATTCTTATTTTTGTGTGTGGAAAAAAAATACTTCGTACTGGGTGCAGGACATTTTAACGAAATATTCAAACCAACTACACGTGTAGTGGACATTTTAGCTACAGGTAAATCCGCTTACCTGTTATACAGCCCATTTTAGCGAGAATCAAAACAGTAACAAATGTGAACAGAAATTCATGTTGGTTCAATTTCAGATTTGTTTGCATTTACAGTTTCGTTTAACATGCCTTTGGGAATATTTTTTTTTTAATTACAAACCAAAAAAAAAAAATGCAATTTTATAAGACAAATATACCGTTGAGATCGTTATAGTATTGAAAGGTCAGACATTATAGGATGGACATGTCCGGCAAGTATAATGAACTGCTCAACAATATTTACATGGATAATATAATTCTATTACTTAAGTAATCTTTCTCATAGTATTTGTGTAATTTTTGGTACGGCCAAAAATTTTCCTGTTTTTAGCTAAATTTGAAAATCAGTAATTAATGACGACTTTTTTTCATTAAAATTTCCTATCAATTCGCTAAATTGACCTCCGTCGGTGTTGCCTGTTGCATCTTCCGTACCAATGGTCACCGTGTAGCATCATCACAAGATATAGTTACCCCGAAGCAAAGAAACAATAATGGCAAAAAGTATCTATTCTATTTCCCGTACAGTACAAAACTATTCGCCATACAATTTATCCGCTATATTTACATGAATTTTTCTGAATACAGAGCTGCTCAAGCTTAAATATGATATAACTTTGTTCTACGAAAACCTCAAATGAATATTTGTAGGATAAATGTGTTTTAACAAGATTGAACTCGTCACATGCTTCATTGAACAGGTACTACCCGGTTTTAATCTAACGATTTGAAGAGAGAGAAAATAGTAGTGTACATTATTAGGAATCAGTCTCACAAAATTTATAATAAGTTGTCAGCAAAAAATAGAATAAAATGAAAATAATAAGAATTTGACCTGACCTGACTTATTGAAATATACATTTGTTTTTTTTCACCTCTTTGTGGATAAAATAAAATTTAGGAATGGAAATGGGGAATATGTCAAAGAGACAACAACCCGACCAAAGAGCAGACAACAGCCGAAGGCCACCAATGGGTCTTCAACGTAGCGAGAAAATACCGCACCCGGAGGTGGTCCTCAGCTGGCCCCTAAATAAAATTGTGTACTAGTTCAGTGAAAATGGACGTCACACTAAATTCCAAAACATATAAATGAACTAGAATTAAAAAACATACAAGACTAACAAAGGCCAGAGGCTTCTGACTTGGGACAGGCGCAAAAATGTGGCACATATACATGGTGGTGATGCTACACAAGATGGTAATAAGTTGTGATATAATGTAATTTCTATTTTGAAGCATTCTATATTTAAACTTAATTTATTTGAATTACATTCGATTTTTTTAAAGTTTATTTCTAAATATAATATATATATATAAATGTCTATTTACAAAGGATTAAAAATCTACATATATGCTTACCTTTTGAAAGCTTCAGTAAGTTAAAAATAATTCATAAAACATCTATCCAGTGGTCAAGAGTGATACAAATTTAAATCATAGGTCAATACAGACATAGATGGAGAGTTGTCTCATTGGCACTCATACCACATCTTCTTATATCTATAGATAATCCGACTAAGCGGTTGTTAATTTATATTTTCAATGGATAATTAACCAAAACAAATACTATACTAAGGAGTTTTCAGATTAAATGCCACTCGAAAAATTAGGCATCTTGCTGACGCTGTGCACCGGTAAAGATTTGAGAATGACAGCAGCTAGTTCTTTATTTGAATAGAGCTTTGCATTAGAATAGAGAATGGAAACGTGGAATGTGACAAAAAGACAACAGCCTGACCAAAGTGCAGAAAACAGCCCAAGGCAACCAATAGGTCTTCAATTCAGCGAGAAAATCCTGCACTCGGAGGCAGACTTCAGCTTGTCCCTTAACAATAATGTTTACTAGTTCAGCGAAATGGTCGCCACACTATACTCCGAAACATACAAATGAGTATTGTTAGGAATGTACATGTCTGGCATATGACACCCATCTCCCAAAAATTAATCGTATTAATGACACCCCTCCCCCATGAATAAGTTTTTTCGTGAATGAATACCCGCCCCTCCCCTTTCTAATGCTTCGCCCTACCGCAGCTGATTAAATATTCTGCCCTAAGAAAACAAGATTCATGAATGAGAAATTATAATTTTTGTAGGATTTAGTTTTCCGTGCCGTTTTAGGGAGGACCGATAATCTACATTAAATTTAGCATTGCGTTACAATTTCTTCCTGTCAATTTCAAAGTCTTTTATATATGACCGATGGTACTCTATTCTTATTTTCTTATTTTCCACTTTAAGAATAGAGGGAGGTCGGTCATATACTGTTATTGTTAAATCGTAAAGATAATTGCAAGAATACGTTAAAAAAAAGTACAAAACAAAGTTAGAATACTAAAGAATAAAGAAATTTTACTTCAAATGAATTCTAAAATAGGGGGTCCATTCCCCCAAGAGCCGGTGCATTTGACCTCAAATCGTACTTTGTACTAGTGATTATTTGAAAATTAAACCCGAGGAAACAATTAAATACGATATCCACCCATGTTTGGGTCTCAGACTGTGTATAATAAAATCTCATCAAAGATACCAGGCTTATAATTGTGTACGACAGACGAGACGTGCGTTTGATTTACAAAAGACTCATCAGTGACTATCGAATCGAAATAAAGAAAACCAAATTAAGTACGCAGTTGAAGACGATTAGGGATAAACATATGATCTCTTCTTAATAAAAAAAACCCCAAAAAAACAAGAAAGTGAATAAACTGACTCAATTTCCAATTGTGCGGGTTACTGAACCATTTCTAGATAAAAAATATTAATAGACCATTTAGAGAATCAACTCTTTCGTTGTCAACGTTGCGTTAAGTAGGAATGTTAAATTAAAGCAGCTTTTCTCGCAGGAATAAAAAAAAAAGTTTCTCAGAGCAGACCTATTCTGTTTTAGTGGCTTTATTCCATTAAAATTTTAAAATTTGCTAAGTTGCAATTCTTTCCTCAAATGAAATTATATTACAATTGAAATATATAAACATTATTTAACTATACCAAACTGTTAGGTAGGACCTCAAAATTGCAAAACCTTACCGCTCTGAAATGATATATCCGATCTTTAAGCACTGTTGGTACCGCTCTGAAATAGTATATCGGTTAGACCTCTAAGCACTGATAAATTCGTTCAAAACATTCGAGAATAACTTGAACAGTAACACATTTCTAATATGAAATAATTTATGTTTAGATATATTTTAAACAGTTTATCATAGAAGCATGAAAACAGTGACAGCATGTATACACTGATATATGCCATCTGCCAACAAGAACCTAGTGGTATGTTGCGTATAGTACCATAGAAGTCTATGTATCGGTGCATTACATTTGCGCGCATTACCATTACATTTGCATGTCAAAATCATTAAATTTGCGCACATTACCACAATATTTTCTCGCATTTCCATTACATTTGCGCGCATTATTATTACATTTGCGTAAAAATCATTACGTGTGCACGCAGCTTTTTTTAAATTACTTTTGCGCGTTATTTTTTCGGGTAAACACATATAAGGTATACCTTTTTATTCATTTAATTAAGTAATTACAACTACCCCTTCTGTTAGTCTTAGTCCCCTGTTCACGAACGAAGAGGTGGAAGTGAGGTTTCGAGTAAGATACATCATGATGTAAGTCCGGTTTATTATGCAAGCACTAAGTCTTAGAAATATATACAAATTGAAATGTAGAAATCTGAAGAGCAAAAGTTCCGATTTTACATGTCGGTACGTGCTGAATATTTGAAGCCCACCGCCTTAAGAAAATTAATTCTGTTAACTTCTTCATTCTGGTATTTTCGGAATTGTTCCATCATATACTCTGTTTTCTCTTTCTCAATTTTACTTGCAACAGTTGCTGCGTGTGTGTTTGACAACAGAACAAAATCCACTCGGCAATAGTGTCAATTAAATTACCAGAATGCCTTAAGCGATAACGGGATTTCTAAGGATCACTTAATATATTTTTTTATTAACGTCTTCAATATGAAAAATATATAATTCAAAATGATGAATATGTAAAAATATTAATATTAACAATGGATTTATAGCATAAAAAACTATCGACAAATGTATTATGAATTATCGTTATATTTGCATGAACCTGTATTAACTGTAAAATGAATTTGCGCAAATGTTATAAAAACCTGTGCGCAAACGTAAATATTTTTAATCTCCAAATGAGCGCAAATGTAATGCCCAAATATGACAATTATGTAAAATTTCTAAATAGATAAAATTTATTTTTACGAGATTTAGAAAAGCAAGAAGCGAAGCTCGCCGACTTTTCTCCTGTTTCGTAGCGAGTACAACTACATTTTACATTTTGGATAATGTACATACATTAGTTTATATCAGTTTATCTGATTAATTCTTAATTGTTCTCTGATTCCAATGAACAAGGCTGTTATAGTTTAAGTTTAATGAAAATTATTTATAACCCGACATCATTACTGATGAAGTACATGTTTCCATGTGTTATTTTTTAGATTTAATACAAGGAAAATAGTCCTCTCAATCACTACACATCAGTCAATTCAAAAAAATATGAATTAGCAGAATTCATATGATCCTTCAAATTTAACAAAACAGTTGAATATGTTTTATACACTAGAATTACTGTACTAATAAACACGTGTACCATGTAGACATTCTTTTAAAACAAAATCCTTCATCTTCAGAATCTTCAGAAATGCACTGCTATTGAATTATTGTTTACTCGTACTCTAATTCATCAGCAGCTTTTCCGTATGCAGTGAACCATGATACATCTTGTTGGAAATTCGGCAACCGTATAGCACAAGTGCGAGTGAAGAAAGTATAAAATTGACATCAAATCATGTAACAACTGTTATGACCATGTTTAATCAGCAAATGGGAACGCATGGGAAATAGAAAAATAAACATTCATCTATCATCAAAATTATTTTCCACGTGATCCATGGCCAGGATTCTATGGTGATTGTTTATCAAGTTATGATCGATAAACTTCGGTACCAAAACCCAAAAAATGAAATATTTGTTTTTTATTATTATTAAGGATGAATTCGTTATAAATATAAGAAAACGTGCAAAGAGGGCTTAGCTAATTATATATTTATGCAATGGTTCAATAATGACCTTTACATTTTAATGACCTGTCCAGAAACTCGTTCCATAGGACTTAAACACTGACTTCCTAACACACTAACCAAGTATACAGTAGTGCGTGATCGTATCCGTCGTGTTTTGAAAAAAATTGTACAGGTCGGTTATACGTTGAAATAATTACATTACATGTATGTTTCACGAGCATCCGTTAGTTTGAATGGCTCACAACAATCGCGCGTCATTCAAAACTTAACCTTCATATTAAAATGAAAAGTCACATTCGTGATGACACGTGCTTCCACAAAAAAGTGCACAGGTAACTAAAAGTAAAGCTTGATAAACATTTTTTTCTTGGTCTTATTAGCATAAAAATGTAATTATAAGAAATGAATGCATCTTTTTGTAGTTTAATTGGGATGCAAAAGTGTTGATCCTAATAATATAACAAAAAGAAGCATTCATTTCTGAAATGAAAGCAAGGATTTGAATAGTAAGAACTTAATACTTTACACATTATTGCAGAAAGTCATGCTTTTCTCTGTTAATCTGTCATTGACCTAACGAAAACACATATTTGTTTCTGTGTTATGTTGGCTCAGGGACAGATTAGATTCAAGTTTATTTATTTTAAGAATACATCATGTGCTTGTCAGATAACCTCATTACTGCTTCATGTATATATGCATTACTCTATACTTTATAATATTAAAATTAGAATTGTTTATGTCATCCGTCTGCCAACACTTACATGTTATGTAAACCTTTGAAAGTTATAAGCATGTATATTCTGAGTTAACTTTGCTTAAGTATACAAATTGTGAACAGAGGTCAAACATCATGCTATCAATTATTGATACTCATAATTATGTCGCGTCTAAATATACCATTGAAATTCATAATCTTTTTCGCTTAATATCTGATCCAATGATCAAATTAATTACATTGTACTCTCGCGGTAACAACGACCAAGTACTGTATGCCATTTTGTTTTTCTTTGTTGACATATTTGTTTGTTTTTATAGTGATTAATTAGGCTCAAGCTAGCAGCCACTCGCTTCATCCACTACGCTAGCCATCAGTTTTAAGATACATCTAAAAACCCAAAAGATGCAATAAGAGTCAAAGTCAACAGAATTGTTTTTAAAATATATCAAAGTATGCAATTGTAAAATTAAGAAGAAGAAGATGTTTAATGAAGAATTATATATTTTAATTGCCTTTTCAAAAGTGAAAACATAGATATACATGTACCTCATCGAAGTACAATGATAACTACGGGATAACCGAATCGTCCAATTGTGTTGCTCATTGTTAGGGTTATAAATAGTACTTATTATTGCCGTAGGGATTTTTTAACAGACTTTGAAAGATGGGGTGGAGTAAAGGGTAGACTTTTTAGACTTAAGTGTGGTACTCGGTTTGTTTTGTTCACACAATGTTGTCAACATAATGGAATTTTATGCGATTGTCATACAAGTGAGAGGTTTAGCTAGCCATAAAACTAGGTTTAATACACCATTTTCTACATAAGGAAAATTTAATGTTTGTACCAAGTCAGGACAGTTGTTTTCCATTCGTTTGATGCGTTTGAACTTTTGACTTTGTCATTTGATAAGGGAATTTCCGTTTTGAATTTTCCTTGGAGTTCGGTATTTTTGTTATTTTACTTTTGTCTAATAATAAATTGAAAATAACACTGTAAATTTCTTTACTAATAATAACCTTCAATCGGTAACGCTCAAACACAACACATTGAAAGCCAAGGATGGAAATATCTGAATATACAAAGAGCGGACTTGAAGTCCAGTCAATCGACCATAAAAATAGCCAAATTTTAAACAAACTGCAAAAGGAAAAAAATCGGTCTCATTCTAAAGACCAATCAAGCATCTATAACATATCAAAAGTCTTGCAAAATCTGAGGTTTCAATGTACAACAAATGTTTTGTGCAAGAAATTGTATTTGTAAGTCATTTTGGGGTAGAAATGTGAGCTTTTATTGGAAAAATCCCGCAAAACTGAAAATAAGCTTGAAAAAATAATATGGCGATACAGCAATGAAAATGTTTGCGTTTGTGTTCTGGTTTTAAATTGGTTTTTGTAAAACAATATTTTATATCCCAAAACCTTGAATCTTTAGTCATACATAATTTTGGGATAAAAAAATTGTCATCGAAAATTTACAAACAACTGGAAATAAACTTCAATTATGTATGTTGTCGATAATACAAAATATTACGATGTGAATTATTAATTCATTGCCTGCCTCTGAAATGTTTTTATGCACTTCAATACATTTGTATGCCAATAAAAGGTATTTACATCGTTAGAAGAAAATCTACGACCAAACCCATTGTACGGGTCAAAATTAGATTTTTATCCAACCAGACTCAAGCTAGCGAACAATAATCCAGCGAACACTAAGAAATACGCGCCAAACTGATCACGCCTAAAAACCGAAGACTTTAAGTTATATTAACATGAAAAGTCCTTTGAAATCTAATGACAATCATTTCACAAAGCACAAAGACAAAATTGATTTTTTATTTATATGTATATTTAAAACAATATAATTTTTCTTGACAGCCGAGCATCTCTTATATGATTTTCAAAATTAATTTTAGCTACTCCTCTTCCTTTTGGTTACCTTTGATTACACACGGCTCGTCTTAATAATAATAATGAAATAAAAAGAAAGAAAAAAAAAACATACCGTTTTTGGAACCTCAAGTACAGAATTTTGCATCCAGAATTATAAGTTGAAGTAAAAGCTAATAAATATCCACAGTTTTCGATTTGTTACGATTGAAAACTTGCAATTTATTTATTACATTTCAATAGAAAATGTGTTTTATGTGACAGTGACACACAAGTAGCACGAGATAAGAATTGATATGGAGATTTTAGTTAATTTAACCGACAAAATGTTCAAATCCCAGATTATAACAGTTTTTCAAAAAGGCAAGTCCCTTGCACTGATTCGAATTAACAAAAAAGATTGGAATTACAACAATACGAACGGTTTCAGTTTAACATTAGAACGATAATCGGGGAACGGTTCAAAGGTGGGGTATAATTACCCTACCCCTTCACTTCTTTAATTCACAAAAAAGTCCCTACGGCAAAGCTTTTGTCCACACTAGATACAAATGATAGGCAATTGCCTAAGGTTGCCTTGACCCAAAGACCCAGTTGGGTAAACTTACGGATCGTCTACAACTGAGGTCCAAATTTTGGGTATGGTGACCCTACCCTTCCCTACTTTAATTCCATACGGCAAAGCTTTTGTCCACACTAGGTACAAATGATAGGCAATTGCCTACGGTTGCCTAGACCCAAAGACCCAGGTGGGTAAAGTTACGGATCGTCTACAACTGAGGTCCAAAGCTGTAATATGGTGACCCTACCCCCTCCCTACTTTAATTCATTTAAAAGTCCCTACGGCAATGCTTTTGTCCACACTAGGAACAAATGATAGACAATTGTCTTAGGTTGCCTGGACCCAAAGACCCAGGTGGGTAAAATTACGGATCGTGTACAACTGAAGTTCAAAGTTGGGGTATGGTGACCCTACCTCCTCCCTACTATAATTCCCTACGGCAAAGCTTTTGTCCAAACAAGGTACAAATGATAGGCTGTCTTATTATTCGCTAGGCTTGATACATCTTATTGTTCGCTGGCTTATTGTTCGCTAGCTTGAGTCTGGTTTTTATCCATAATTATAAAATATGTGAATTGAGTTCCAAAGATTCAATTTGCCAAAAAAAAAAAAAAAAAAAATCAATTATACAGTGCGTAAAAACAGCCAGAAACTGTTATTAGATTGTGAAGTTGAAGAAAAAAAACAATACCAGATACATGTTTATGAGACAATGTCCCAAAAAAAACGCTTAAAACGTGGATCTTCAAAATATTAGCAATGAATAATTTTCATTTTTAACACTGTAAAAAGGTTACTTAAGTTATATTTTGTAATGTGCATGGGTTTTATTGCAAAGATAAATATTAATTCCAATGGCCAAACTCAGTAAAGATCCGTTTAAGTTACATGTAATTGATAAATTTAAAAACTCTTACCGTAACCTTGATTATATTTTTGCTTTAATCAAAAATTTTATAATTTTACTGCAGAAAATTATTCGAGGGAACTTACTTTAAATAACTCTAATGCAGACAGCATCAATTACCCTAAACTTTATACTAAAAGTTATGACAAAAGAGACGATTTTTCGATCCCGATTTTTAATTTTCCATTTAGGACGACGGTATTCCTTTAACCCCTTCTTACAGTGTGTATATTTCACAACTTTTTCACTATGGCCGTGTCTGTAGTCAGTCGTGTTTTAGATTTAATGAACATAATTTATGTATTATAACTGGTAAATAATTAAGTCAGGGATTCCGTTACCACAAATTAATTAAAACCTTTACCAAACTCTACGGTGTTTGTAAATCTAAACACGATCAAAATAAACTAATTGATCCATTGAATACACTTATGCTTAAAGTAACTACTGTAAAATACCGCTATATAGATATAAGAAGAAGTCTTTTTTTTTGTGGTATGAGTGCCAATTAGACAACTCTCCATCCAAGTAACAATTTGTAAAAGTAAACCATTATAGGTCAAAGTACGGCCTTCAACACGGAGCCTTGGCTCACACAGAACAGCAAGCTATAAAGGGCCCCAAAAATTACTAGTGTAAAACCATTCAAACAGGAAAACCAACGGTCTAATCTATATAAAAAACGAGATTTTTTTGGTCAAGATTAAACCCTATTACACGTAACAGCGTTATATTCCGTCTTTAGACTGGACAATTTCAAAATGAAGTCTCCTTACAAATCAGCGTCCACGAGAGTCCAATTTAGACATGGACTTTTTTGTTGATGCAATGAAATGCAATGGTTTGAATTAAATCTTCCTTCACATATTGTTGTTGATGATATAATATGGAAAGTTCAGTAAGATTTTTTTACCCGCAACAATCTGCAATAAAATACTCGCTGTGTAGTAGCTAGACTTCTATTTTGGGAATGGTTTTCGTTAGATAGTTCTTTAACGAAAATGCATCATGTCCAACAATTACATATTAAGAGATTTCTTTGTCTCTTTCTGTGAGGGTATCCCTGTCGGTTTCTAAAGATCACAAGTAATAACTTAAATTATGCTAAGTTATGAGTATTGACAAATATATCTCCATCACTGGTCCTTTATTTTCATCTTACAGATAAAATAAAGTGGTCGTCTCAAAATCAAAAAAAAAAAAAAAATCATGAATTATAATAGTATTACATTCACACCTTTGATTTATCGATTTTACACTATTTTGACGAAAGAACATAATACAAACAAATATGAATATCTCTCTTTCATATAACATTCTTATTACATGTATTTTTACGACATTCACGTTGAATTTATTAAACCTTCAAGTAAATAATTTCTGCAATCATAATTTCACAGCGTAACCTGCTTTCTTCTTAAATCTTATGATTATGAGTATTTAGAGTATTTAGATAATCAAGTCTGTCAACGCATATTGTGCTTCATGCCAATAGCGATTAATTCGTTTTTGAAATGCTACTTACGAAAGGAACATTGTAACAGGACTGTCCGTCCGTCCGGTAGAGTTGGTGTTTCTCAACCGTTCTTCACGTTACCTATTGTACACATTCAATATTGGGAGGGGTAATAAGCCTATTGGTTTTAAAGGTTAAAGGAAAAGCCACATCGATAATTTAGTTACGAGGGACTACTCCGCTTCAAGATACCATGAACGTTGAAGTGTTTCCTTAATGAATTTGGAACATTAACAGCATTATTTTTTTTTCTGCACCACATGTGCATTTTGACAACTAATGTGTCTCCAGTGATGCCTGAGGCCAAAATATTTGACAATATGTGACAATATTCGGACAGTACCTGCGTATGGTATTTATATCTAAACAGAGCATGTTGTCATTGCAGTGTATTTATGGACAGGCCGAACTGATTGACCGTTATTGGTTGTTCGTGTCCCAAAAGACAACATACCTTGTCCATTTGTCGTAGATTCCTTTTCCTGTTCCCGAAAAAATGAGCTTCGTATTTCTTGTAAGAAGCGAGAACTGCTTACCCTTCCCCTTGTCAGGACATAGCTTTTTTTTTTCTCTTTTCTTTTTTCCCATGCGTAATGGTTTAAATGTCATCTTAGACCATATGTGATAGCGATAATTTGTGTAAATTGTGCATCTTCATTTGGAACTATTTAAAAAGTAGAGTATTTTTCTTTAACTTGATATTTGTGGACTTTCACAGACAAACTGCTCGGTCATAAATTGTCATCATATTGTTGAACTAATTATCATTTTATCGAAATCATTTGATTTGCAATATTTGTCCGTCAATGTAATTTCATTAACATGTTACGATTTTTCTTTATAAAGCTTTATGTGTTATAAGTAACATTTAAGTGTCAGTATATTTTCACAAAGTCGGAAATTTGTTTCAAGATAATACTTTTGATAAATAATAGATAAAGTCACAGCTTTACATAGTTGTAAAGTTTTCTTACGTAAAGAATAATTAATCCTTTAGTCTTTTTAAATACGCTTATTCAGCCTAAAACTCAAGATACAGATTTTTCTTATATTCTTTTCTTAATCCTTTAAGTGCTAATTGTATGTTTTTTTCATTGTCATTCGATAATCTCGTTTCAATTATGTAATTGTATTAACCTAGCAAAATTCTTAATTTAAATATGTTTTCTGAAGTTCTTACTTCAGTGAGAGTCAAACAATCGTACTGACAACATCCGCCAATTTGTAAAACTACATGTATTCCATCCTGTAATCAATATATTGTTAACTACTGCATAGGACTTGTGTCTAA
Source organism: Mytilus californianus (assembly GCF_021869535.1). NCBI lineage: Eukaryota > Metazoa > Mollusca > Bivalvia > Mytilida > Mytilidae > Mytilus > Mytilus californianus. Next base: position 25,443,190 of record NW_026262668.1, read on the forward strand.
TTCTACCAGTGGAGTTAAAGCGAGTATTCCCAGGCAAGTGACTAAGTCTGAGTCATTGTCTATCGTTGGCATCGCCAACATCTGCAACCGGGCGTGGGTTGCAGCTCGTTATCATTATCCATCTAGTAGCCAGTCTCCCGGTTACACATACACAGGGGAGGTTTTTGATCCATTTATACTAGTAAAACCCCGTCGCATATTTTAACGAATCATTTTGATTCCGTTATATCATTTCAATTCGCTTGAAAACCACCCATTCCATATGAAAGCAACTCAAGAATATGAAATTATCAGCTCGGCCTATCAAATTGATTTAACATAAACATGAGAAGATGTGGTATTATTGCCAATGAAACAACTATCCTCCAGAGTTAAAATGAAGTGTGGTAAGCAGTTATAAAATTAAGAATGGAAATGGGGAATGTGTCAATAAGACAACAACCCGACCAAAGCAGAAAATAGACTACTGTACGGCCTTCAGCAATGAGAAAAACCTATACCATACCTTATAGTCGGCTAGGAAAGGCCACGACATGAAATTTGTGAAACAATTCAAATGAGAAAACTAACGGCCTTATTATAACAAACAAATTTACGAACAAAAATATAACAGACAGGAATCAACGACAAACACTGTACTACAGGCTCCTGACTTGGGTATGAACAAAAGAATGTTGCGGGGTTAAACATGTTTGTGAGCACTCAATCCTACCCCTAATCTGTGAAACTTGTGTAACAGCACAACAAAAGAACAAACTGTAAACATCATTTGCAATTGGCTAGACTCAAACGATTGTAACGAGGAACAAACAAAAACTTCTACCGCGTTTGGTCTCTGCTGGAGACTTGTCATATTGGCAATCATACAACATCTTCTTATTTTCTTATTTTCATATTAACATACAAACAACCGATATAAGTGTACTCTGAAAGCTAGTTTAAAGCCAAGAAAAATTAATACATAAATCTAGTTCTCCCATCCTCATGTATCAATCAGTCCACATCTAACCAATTAAGTGTAATGACGCCATAAATAGTTTGTAAAACGCATGACCTTGTGCAATGCCAAAAAAATAACATAAAAAATAAACAGTATCGACATAATTTAGGATCATGAATTCTTATAACTTATATACATATATAGCAATATCATTTAGTTATGTTTTAATTTTTAGCTCACCTGGCCCGAAGGGCCTAGTGAGCTTTTCTCATCACTTGGCGTCCGTCGTCCGTCGTCGTCGTCGTCCGTCGTCGTCGTCGTCCGTCGTCCGTCGTCGTCGTCGTCCGTCGTCGTCGTCGTCCGACGTCGTCCGTCGTCGTCGTTAACTTTTTACATTTTGAACTTCTTCTAGAGAACCACTGAATGGAATGAAACCAAACATGGCATGAATGTTCCTTATGAGGTGTTGACCAAGTGTTATTACTTTGAAGCTGATCCATCATCCAAGATGGCCGCCAGCGGGGGACTTAGTTTAACATAGGACCCTATGGGAAATACATACAAATGTCTTCTTTTAGAGAACCACTGAATGGAATGAAACCAAACATGGCATGAATGTTGCTTATGAGGTGCTGACTAAGTGTTTTTACTTTGAAGCCGATCCATCATCCAAGATGGCCGCCAGCGGGGGACTTAGTTTAACATAGGACCCTTTGGGAAATACATACAAATGTCTTCTTCTAGTGAACTACTGAATGGAATGCAACCAAACATGGCATAAAGTTTCCTTATGAGGTGCTGAACAAGTGTTGTTACTTTGAAGCCGATCCATCATCCAAGATGGCCGACAGCGGGGGACTTGGTTTAACATAGGACCCTATTGGAAATATTTCCAAATGTCTTCTTTTAGAGAACCACTGAATGGAATGAAACCAAACATGGCATGAATGTTCCTTATGAGGTGCTGACTAAGTATTGTTACTTTGAAGCCGATCCATCATCCAAGATGGCCGCCAGCGGGGGACTTAGTTTAACATAGGACCCTATGGGAAATACATACGAATGTCTTCTTTTAGAGAACCACTGAATGGAATGAAACCAAACATGGCATAAATGTTCTTTAGGAAGTGCTGATCAAGTGTTGTTACTTTGAAGCCGATCCATCATCCAAGATGCTCACCAGCTGGGGACAGTGTTTAACAAAGGACCCTATGGACAATACATACAAATGTCTTCTTTTAGAGAACCACTGAATGGATTGAAACCAAACATGGCATGAATGTTCCTTATGAGGTGCTGACTAAGTGTTGTTACTTTGAAGCTGATCCTTCATCCACGATGGCCGCCAGCGGGGGACTTCCTTTAACATAAGACCCTATTGGAAATACATACAAATGCTTCTTCTAGAGGTGCACTGAATGGAATGAAACCAAACATGGCATAAATGTTTCTTATGAGGTGCTGATGAAGTGTTGCTACTTTGTTGCTGATTTACTTTTCAAGATGGCCACCAGGATTTTTTTTTTAAATTACAGGGCCAATATTAAACTAAATTTGGCCTCACTCATTATTATGGTATCTGTTAAGATTTTAATCTATTTTAACATGATTTCCAAAACCAAAGTAGAATCAGGTGAGCGACACAGGCTCTTGAGAGCCTCTAGTCTTGTTTGCATTGTTTGTGTACAATGTACTAACGATTAAAATTATAAAAAAAATCGCAAATTTTATTCTTTGAAAAACAAGCAGTTAACAGTATATATTTAAATGAGGAGAATTATTATAGGTATACAATTGTAATCCTAGGATATACAAGTACCATCATGATTGAAATTTGCTAAATATGTATCGAGTTATCTACCTTGCAATCGATATCTTCATGTGTCAATTCCAGCTATATGACGTATTAAAATTTATTTCACTTAAAATTATATTGGATTGTACCTTCAGATACAAAATGTGAATATCATGTATCATTTTTAATTTAAAATTTCTGTAAAAATAAGAATTTAATGCTGCGTACGAAGTGACTGCAAGTGACCATCACATTTTAACAGGAAGCACGTCATGCAAAATGTGAAAGTCACCTGTTGAATTTGGTATCAATTAAAAAAAACAGCATTCAATTCTATAGTGTGTTGAATCTTTACGGATATTAACATTTCGTGATTTCATCTTTCGTTTTGTTTGTGAATTCGTCTAAACAATAATAGACTTTAAATGTGTATCTAGTGCAGTAAAATTGTTACTTCATTTACAAATGGTAACAATTCTGTTACAATATATGCGCATTACAACACATTACGTCTCATATGTGATGCGTGAGGCAATGATAAAACGAAACCAAACGTGAAGGAACTGATCAAACATAAAATAACAACAACTAATATCAAACCTGGACAAGATATCAGAGTTATACAAAAATGACCTACATTTTTCATTCAAAATGATTTCAAGCAGTTTTCAATAAAACAATATCTACATTGAGTAATAGCTTTCATTGCCCCAATGTATCTTCTTATGTGTTGAAATGACATTTGTGATTTTAGATTTAGCCACAATTTAACAATAAACCAATCCATTGTAAATAAAACCACCACACCGTGGCAGATACAACACTATTCGGTTATTCAAAAAATAATATCCATGTGACAAATTGGTGGAATGTTTATAGTGTTTACTCCTTCAGTAAGTATTTCATCATCTCCAAATGACATTTCAATTGTAAATGCATCATTTATCTTCTCTTCAACTTCCTTCTTTGTTATTTTCCACTGTAACATAAATATATTTTTGTGTTTAAATTGATGTGAATTTTACCTGTCATTCCTGTTAAATTGAAAAATAACCGATCCCAAGTAAAAACAAAATCGATTGTTCAGTTGCAATTCTCTAAGTTCACAGCAGCGGATGAACAAAATGAAGTTTACTTATGTTGTTTACTATCGAACACGTCACAAAAAGTTTATATTATTCAGTAAGTTTCAAATTTATTGAAGGTATAGACCATACGTCAACTGTTGATGGTTGTATATGTCAGTCATGTATCCTAGTTTAAGTTGAAGTCATTACAAAACATATGGTTGTAATGGTTCTAGTGCATGTTTCAAGAATAGGATATTTCTGAAATCTAATTTATAGTTTAAAATAGACATTTCAAAAAAAGTGTTACACTGATATTTTTTTTATATTTTTCCAGAACCGTGATAAATTTTGTTGTGTAGATATTTTACCATCTGCAAGGACCGTGGTAATTTGTTATGAAATTTTTAAAAGATCTTGTAGAACAGTGTTGAGACTTTATTTTTAAAAATCGTATCGTCATTTAAGGGCCACTGCTGTCAACAATGTTCTTGACTTCAGCTGAATTCGTACGACAGAATCACATTAAAACTTTATTATCGGTTCAATATTATGTTTCATATGATACGATATACCAGAGTATAGTCTTTTATGATTTTCATGTTTACTATTTGTGAAAAGCTATTGCAGCAAGTGTTCCAATAGGTAAAGTTGAATTAAAACCTTCGAGGTCATTAAGATTTTATTTGGAGAACTGTTTTGTTCGCCCTTTATATGTTTTTAACGAAATGTTGTTTTAACCTATGAATTTGTTCACAAATAACCAGGACCATTTGTTTTTTTTTGTAGCCACAATCTTGGCTTTGTTTCTCGTTCAATATTTATAACCTGTTTTTCCAATATTGTTTAACAAAACGTTGGGTTTACAGTGGAAAAAGAACTACCTACTTATTCATTTTACGTAAGCCATCACGAGTTGGTTTACCGTTATTGAATATATATCTGGTTTATAGATGACGACCAGTATGTTCCTATTGAAGTACTAGTAACCAAAACCACATACACATCGTCGAATGTGAGTTATCGAATAAGACTTATCACCGGATTTGTACTCACATTAGCAATTCGACAGGTGCCACATGTGGATTAGGATATGCTTACCTTTTTGGAGCAACTCAGATCACCTCAGCTTTTGGTGGGGTTCATGTTGCTCAGTCTTTAGTTTTCCATGTTGTGTTTTGTGTACTCTTGTTCATCGTTTCGTATTTTTTGTTTAATTTTTGCCAATGCATTATCAGTTTGTTTTCGACTTATGAGTTTGAACATTGTTTTGGTATCTCTCGCTCTCATTTTCATACCACCAAGCACAAATACCAATATCTGGACGTGCTGTACTTGTGTTGACAAATCGTGAATAGAAAAAAATTGATATGTAAGATTATCCTTCCGAAGCAACGGGGATCTCCCTCAATTTTAGTGGGATTAGCGTTTCTCAGTCTTCAGTTTTCTATATATATATATGTTGTGTTTTGCATTCTGTTTGTCTTTCAGTCATTTTTCGGTTTTTGCTCTGATGATGTCATTTCGTCATCGATTTAATGAGGTTTAATATCCCTTTGCCATATTCCACCTCTTTTTTAAAAAAAATTTTTTTGTGATAAGGTCTTTTGTTCATATTTTCATCAATTTTCCAAACTTCCCCTTGAACTTATCTTATTTCTCTTGTCGCAGACATTTTTTATCCACCTTTTACGAGAAGATATTTGTATCATTAATGAAAATTAGATTATTTGAAGTAATTGTGTAAAATATGTGAGCAGAAACTTCAATGTTTCAAAAACTACTGCTAACAATCCAGTATTTTCGTCGAGGTATTGCTGTGTTAGTTTTTTTTATCTTTATTTGTAGTGTTTTGTTAACTGTAGAGCTTGAAAAATTGTATTGACAAATGTCTATTGCTGAATATTGTGTTGTATTCAAAATGTCTAACAATTTTGTTGTCATTGGATTGCTGTCTGTTCTTTTATATCTAACTGGGTCGATGCCACTGCTGGTGGACGTTTCGTCCCCGAGGGTATTACCAGCCCAGTAGTCAGCACTTCGGTGTTGACATGAATATCAATTATATGGTCATTTTTATAAATTTACTGCTTGCAAAAGTATGAATTATTCGAAATACTAAGGATTTTCTTATCCCAGGCATAGATAACCTAAGCCGTATTTGGCACAACTTTTTGGAATTTTAGGTCATCAATGCTCTTCAACTTTGTACTTGTTTGGCTTTCTAATTATTTTGATCTGAGCGTCACTGATGAGTCTTATGTAGACGAAACGCGCGTCTGGCGTATTAAATTATAAGCCTGGTACCTTTGATAACTATATAATTGTATTCATTGTTATTTGTCTTTAACCTTTATTAACATTGTGTTTTTAGTTCTCGTCTGACGTCCAAGTTTGATTGACGCTTTAGCACCTTATCACCTTCGGTTCAATGAAGATCAATGCATCTGGTTCAACAATTTAAAAAAAAATCATCAAAATTGCAAAGAAGCTGTCTGCTTAAAACCAGAGATCATGGAAACATTTTGCTACTGAATAAAATTGAGAATGGAAATGGGGAATGTGTCAAAGAGACAACAACCCGACCATAGAACAGACAACAGCAGAAGGTCACCAACATGTCTTCAATGCAGCGAGAAATTCCAGCACCCGGAGGCGTCCTTCAGCTGGCCCCTAAACAAATATATATACTAGTTCAGTGATAATGAACGCCATACTAAACTCCAAATTGTACACAAGAAACTAAAATTAAAAATAATACAAGACTAACAAAGGCTAGAGGCTCCTGACTTGGGACAGGCGCAAAAATGCGGCGGGGTTAAACATGTTTATGAGATCTCAACCCTCCCCCTATACCTCTAGCCAATGTAGAAAAGTAAACGCATAACAATACGCACATTAAAATTCAGTTCAAGAGAAGTCCGAGTCTGATGTCAGAAGATGTAACCAAAGAAAATAAACAAAATGACAATAATACATAAATAACAACAGACTACTAGCAGTTAACTGACATGCCAGCTCCAGACTTCAATTAAACTGATTGAAAGATTATGTCTTCATCATATGAATATCAGGCACAATCCTTCCCGTTAGGGGTTTAGTATAATGAATTAATCTAAAATGTTATTATAGTCAAATCCATACATAGCTGGTTTTATGGAATCACACGTTTCAATCTGGGTGAAAGTTTCAGAACAACATAACAACCTAATATAGCAGCATTGTTTTACAAATAGACTGGCTTCAAATATCAGTCCTATTAAAATGCATCAAATAGGCTAAAATGTAAATAAAAGGATATGTGTACAAATTTCATACAATTTCCATAAAGAACACTCGAGTTGTTGTACTACGTTCCAGGGCGGGTTGACCCACTGAAAAGATAGCCTATATTATGTCAATTATTGACTTTCGTATAAAATTGTATCTTATTTCTAGTCATTTATGTATCAACTTACGTCATCAAGTGAAAATTTCATATCTTTAACTTGGTGTAATATTGGTACGGTTTTGTAAATCAGAATAACACATGATACTGCGCCAATTAACCCCATGGTAATCGTCAATAATAGTCCTATTGGAAACAAAGTAATTTACTATAATTTTAGTTTTGCATGCTGATAAAATAATTGTTTGGTGTTTCAAAGTTGATCTTAGATGGATTTGAGTATTTTTCTTAGAACATTTTTGAAACTTTCCAAAATTTTTAGGTTCTGATACATCATTGGCTTTCAAATATTCGGCTTTAAGCGTTCCTGATGAAGGTCAATCCAAGTAAGCACTTCGGATACATGGCATTTAGAATGTGTTGTTTTCATGTTAATCATTTGGAAAAATGTTGAATGTAGCATTTAACAGAGTCAGCCATATTACATAGTTTACAAGGACTCTTAAAGACTTTGAGTATCCAGTACAGTGAAGGAAGATTTTTTTTTTTTTGTGGTTGAAGTTCCAATGGAGCATTAAATCTTATTACGATTGTTCAATATTACTACCAAATATAATGTAATTGCGTAGAATGATGGTATCAAGAACTTTCAAAAGAAGACTTTCGAAGTGGTCTGTAACATCTTTTAAATGTTAACCTGCCTGAAATACTGTGAAGGACATTTACCGTGTTGATAGCTGTATGCTTGTTTCGTCAAAAATATACATTTGTGACACGTGTGTCAAAGCATGATTTGTACAAAGAATAACCGCTAGAAAGAAGTGAAATTGAATATAGTTTCCTGCAAATAATTGGTACCAAACAGCTTTGGTATAAATAGTAGACCGTCGTTTAAGGATATATGATTAATACATGTAGTTGGTGATGTATAATGACCATGACCATCTATGCCAACAACATATTACAAAACACTAAACGTTTGTCTTTAATACTGTTTTAAAACAGTAACATTGTGCCACCGTATGTCTTTAATCAGTTAATACGCTACGTTTGTGTATGTTCACACTATACGGATTTTACAAAAAGGGGTTCACTCATTACACAAAAACTCCTCCTACAGGGAAGGACGACTGAAATCGTCACTACATAATTTTAACGGTCACCATCAATTGGTTGACCAATACGAGGTGCCGGTGTCTCAAATCACTGGCGATAAGTTCCACGGTCCTAGATCTTTAGATACAATTATAATTATAGTCGTCTGATCTGCCATTTAACATTTTATTTTACTGTGGATTCATTATTATTCGTTGGATACGAACTTTCGTGGGTTTCTTGGGTACAGGTAAGCCACGAATTCAAATGTTTAACAAATTACAAATTTTCTATCGGATTTGTATGCGGAAATTGACAAAACAACGAAATCAAATATCCACGAAAATGCAAGTTTCCCTCAATCCCCGAACATTGATACCCACGAAAATAAAGGAAACCACTGTAATTTGTTTCTTCCTAATCGATTTAAGATTTGAACATCGATCAAGTACTGTTGCCTTTAAAGACGAAACTCTCTTCTGGCCAACATAATCATAAGCCTGGTATCTTTGGTGAGTTTTATTTACAAAGCTGTTGAAAAATTGAAAAAAAACTAGAAATGTTTGTGCTTGATAGAAGTAATTTGGGTTTTATATAAGATACATGAAAGCAATTCATACCTGCAGCATTGCCGTCAACTGTACTATTTGGTTTGGTTGTAGTAGCTGTTTTTCCAAGTGTTGAAGCTTAAAATGTGAAAATCATTTTTATTACACATGTTTATAGGTAAAGATTGTAATATTAGGATAAATGTATTTATAAAGGTTACTCGGGAACACGTGTATTTGTTTACTTTTAACACGTGTGTTTAAATCAAAACATGTTTATGTTTAATTTGATTGGACCATCAGTAAGTTATTACCGGTTTAAGTTATATCAATCATGATAACTTCATGCTAGAATTTTAGCGCTAAAATTATAATAAGATATCTAGAATTGTCATTCGAGGTTCGCCTATCCGACAGAAAGGTTCGTTTTTTCTTAAATCGCCACTTGGTAAAATGTCCGAATCTTCTCCACGTCTGGAATTGAATGAAGACATACTACTCGAAGGAGATAATAGTTTACCGCCACCTAATATTCATAAAGCAGCTGATAAGTCGTCTGATTTGGTAGATACTGTAGAGCTTTTTAAGACAATTTTAGACAGCAAGTTAGGTGAGTTGAAATCTGAACTCATACAAGAACAAGATTGCCTTAAGAGAAAAATTAAGGAGGACGTCACTCTAAAATTTAAGGGGGAAGGAAACAGAATTCAGTACACCTTTAACGAGGAATTATTAGACACTGTTAATAAACTTTCAAAATTCATCCCTAACTCCAATACTCAAGCCTATAGATTAGTTCTTGACATAACTGATAAGATCAAAAGCCGTAATAAGAAAATACGCATAGCTGATGCTTCCCCTGCTGGTTGGGGAACCGTTAGGGAATACGAATCCAATGCCGTGGCTTCAGATTCTGAAGATGAGAGAAAGATACGACAAGCTGAGACCAGAGCTATCCGTACCTCCAAGGAGAAGTCAAAATCTCGCCAGCAACCTTACCCAAAAAATCCGCCTCGTCAACAACCTGCGGAATCTTATGGTAACCCTGCTTACGCTCAGCATTATCAACGTAATCAGCAACAGCCCTTTCGTGGGAGCTTCGCAAGGCGTGAGCCTTGCTCAATCGACACGTGCCACTACTGCAAGCAACAAGGCCACTGGAGAAAAAACTGTCCTCTTCTCGCCAGTCTCAGGTCATCCAACAGCAACTCCACAACCTACCAGAAGTAGTAAAGTAGGGCCTGAACGTCACTCTCCAGTCATTGTGAATGATAAGTATTTAGACACTATTAATGACCAATTTTCTACATGTTTTGTTGATAACGATTATATAGAATCTTTTTTAGATCAAGTTCAATATTTTGAAAATTGTCAGTCATATGATAAATTTAAAGGGGTGAAAGGTAGATTAGCTTGTCATGTAAAGTATTGGGAAAATATAGGTGCTTGTCCTTTTGTGCTTGATACAATAAAAAATGGTTATGTTATTCCATTTATAGATACACCTTTTAAAATGTACCACAGAAATAATAGATCAGCACGGCAGAATACTGAATTTGTCACAAAGTCAATTGAAGATTTAGTTCAAATAGGTTGCGTAATTAAAGTGCCTTTTCAACCATATGTGGTAAATCCATTGAGTGTTGCTACTCAAAAGTCCGGTAAGAAACGACTTATTTTAGATATGAGTCAATTGAATAAACACATAAAGCGCGAAAAAATAAAATTTGAGGATTGGAAGTTAGCTATACAATATTTTGACAAAGATATGTATCTGTTTAAGTTTGATTTAAAATCTGGTTATTTTCACTTAGACATATGCTCACAGCAACAGACTTTCTTAGGTTTTCAGTGGGAAGGTCAATTTTATTGCCATACTGTTTTAGCTTTCGGAATTACTACCGGTCCGTACATTTTTACTAAATGTTTGAGGCCACTAGTAAAATTTTGGCGTGGAAACGGTATAAAAGTTGTTTTGTATTTAGATGATGGATTTGGCATGAGTCCAGATGAAAATACATGTAATGAGCAATCGTCCTTCGTAAAAAGGTCTTTGATTGATGCTGGTTTCCTTATTAACGAGGAGAAGTCTGTTTTTAAACCTGTTACCGAGTTAGAATGGTTGGGAATAGTTTGGAACTCGAAAGAATACAAATTATCTATTACTCAACGTCGAGTTGACGATTTGATTTTCTCATTGAATGTAATTTTGGCTAAATTTCCCTATGTTACAGCTAGATCTTTAGCTCAGGTTGTAGGTAGAATTATTTCTATGACTCCCGTAATCGGAAATGTGGCTAGAATTATGTCAAAGTTCTGTTACATGGAAATTGAAAGTAGAATTGGGTGGGATATTCCCATTACAGGGTACAAACCCGTCGAGGTTTTATCAGAGTTAAAGTTCTGGTTAGAAAATGTCACCATGATTAACTATCGTAATTTATGTCATTACAGTAAATCTTCTGTTGTCATATACTCAGATGCTAGTAATATTGCCGCTGGTGCATACACCGTTGAATTAGAAAATAAGATTTTCCATAAGATGTGGACATGTAGTGAAACGGTACAAAGCTCCACATGGAGAGAGCTGAAAGCTATAGAGTTGGCCCTTTTTTCTTTTAAGAATAGTTTCACAGGAAAAACTATAAAGTGGTTTACTGACAATCAAAATTGTGTCAAAATTGTTAATTCGGGAAGTATGAAAGAAAATCTTCATGTTATAGCAAAATCTATTTTTTCATTTTGCATTCAAAAAGGAATATCAATTGACATTCAATGGATTCCCAGAAAAGAAAATGAAAAGGCTGATTATATCAGCAAAATGGTTGATTTCGAGGACTGGGGAGTCACACATATATTTTTCAATTTTTTAAATGATATGTGGGGTCCTTATTCGATTGACAGGTTTGCAAGTGTCGAAAATAGAAAAGTTATGAGATTTAACTCCTTATTTTGGCAACCTGATTCTGAAGCAGTTGATGCATTTTCTCAAGTTTGGACCAATGAAAATAATTGGCTAGTTCCACCAATTAATCTTGTGATACGATCGATTAAACACATTATAGCTTGTAAAGCTCGAGGCACGTTAGTTGTGCCTAAGTGGATTTCTGCTGCATTCTGGCCTTTGATATTCGATAAACATCTGATTTATCAAGATTACGTAAAAGATGTTATTGTGTTTAAAAATACTGATGGTATTTATAAGCAAGGTTCGAATAAGAATACGATATTCGGAATTGAACCGTTTGGTTCGCCAGTTTTGGCTGTTTTGCTAGATGCATCTTAGACATGGCCCTAATATATATAGATATATTTTAGCAGGCATGGTCTGTTTGTGACATGGCCCTAATATATATATAGATATATTGTAGCAGTCATGGTCTGTTTGTGACATGGCCCTAGTATATGTATATTGTAGCAGGCATGGGTGTTTATGTTGACATGGCCCTAGTATCGGTAATGATATTGTAGCAGGCTTGGTTTTTTATTTGACATGGCCCTAGTATCTATAATGATATTTTAGCAGGCATGGTAATTTGTTTTACAGTTTATGGCCCTAGTATCTATAAAGATATTGTAGCTGGCGTTGAAATATTTGAATATATATTATATTTTACTGTGTATAGAAATCTGAAATATGCTAATAATTCGTCCTCTGTATATGTATATAAAATGTTATTGCAATTTTACGTTTTTCAGATATTTTTTCAGTAGGACATTGGTCAGACTTTAATTCACAAGTTGCCTCTAATAATGATCTCAGCAGTTTGTTCAAACAGTTACCAGAATTCCTTCTTTCGTCCAAGGCTGCGAGTACTCAGAAGAAATATAGATATGCCTTCAATTCATGGTGTAAGTGGACTAGTCAATATTCTTTTTCACCATTGCCAGCATCTCATTTACATATTTCTTTATATTTAATTCATTTGTCTGAAACTGCAAAATCGGTTTCAAAATTAAATGATGCTTTTTACGCCATAAAATGGGCACATAAATTAGCTGGCGTTGCTGATCCCAGTGAAAATAATCTAGTTGCATCTGTTCTTGAAGGGGCTCATAGAAAAATAGGTCATTCAGTTGTCAAAAAAGAACCTATCACACCGCATATTTTGAAAAATATTGTATGTAAATATGCTAATAATACTTGTAATTTAAAAGATGTAAGAATAGCATGTATGTGTTTATTAGCCTATGCTGGCTTTTTAAGATTCTCCGAGTTAGCTAACTTGAGAAGGTCTGATATACAGTTTTCCCCTACTTACCTTACACTTCATTTAGTCAAGAGTAAAACTGATATATATAGGGAAGGGAAAGATGTTGTCATTTCAAAAACAGGGAATATTACATGCCCGGTAGATGTACTTCAGCGTTATCTAAAGTTAGCTAACATTCCTGAAGAATCGAATGATTTTATTTTTAGATCTATTTGTTATTGTAAATCTTTGAATATATACAAACTTAGAAAGAGTAGTCATATTTCTTACACCAGAGCCAGAGAGTTATTGTTATCTGCACTTGACAGTTTAGGTCTTGATAAAAAACAGTTTGGCTTACATAGTTTGAGGTCAGGAGGAGCTACTGCCGCGGCAGAAGCTGGAATAGATGACCGGTTGTTTAAGAAACACGGGAGATGGAAAAGTGATAAAGCCAAAGATGGTTATGTTAAAGAGAGTATACTCAACAGATTGTCAGTATCTAAGAATTTAGGATTGTAATTTATATTGTTTGTCCCCCCTTTTTCTTTATGTCCCTTTCTTTATCAATCGAAGCTTTCTGTGCTGTCGGGGCGAGCTGATAACCAAAAACTGTGTTGAGTTTTTACTTTGTAAATGCTTTATGTTCGTTTGAAGTATTGAATAAGAACATAAATGTATTTATAAAGGTTACTCGGGAACACGTGTATTTGTTTACTTTTAACACGTGTGTTTAAATCAAAACATGTTTATGTTTAATTTGATTGGACCATCAGTAAGTTATTACCGGTTTAAGTTATATCAATCATGATAACTTCATGCTAGAATTTTAGCGCTAAAATTATAATAAGATATCTAGAATTGTCATTCGAGGTTCGCCTATCCGACAGAAAGGTTCGTTTTCCCACCCACCCACCCCTTTTATTAAGACTTCATAGGAATGTGAATCAGTATGTTATGTAGAAAATAGTTGATAAAATACATGTATGTAAATCGAAATGATTTTTTCTTCAACTTATAGAACATTTTTCTATTGTAGATTGTGTTTATATGTGATGGCAGCGGTCGATGACAGCAAATTGGACATTTGTTTATTGTTTATAATAAAAATAAGCTTTCTGTGCTGTCGGGGCGAGCTGATAACCAAAAACTGTGTTGAGTTTTTACTTTGTAAATGCTTTATGTTCGTTTGAAGTATTGAATAAGAACATAAAGTTAAATCTAATGTGATTTAATGACTATCGGACTTTATCTTTGTTGTTACCTGGCAGATGTTTATCGATAAAATTGACAGGTAAAGATTGTACACATAGGCAATCAAACATTATAGTCAAAATTGGGCAACAGTAGTTAAACGATGTTCAAATCTTATAAATCGATAAGAAGAAATAAATTGGGGAAACAAACAAAATTGAGGCAATCGCATTGACAATAAATGGAACAAGACCGGATGCATCGAAAAACGAACTGACAATGCCATGGCAAAAGACGAAAACTTACCAACAAATAAACAGTAGTATACAAAATATAACACACGAAACTAGAGTAATTACAGGTGCTAAAGAAGGATTGGCAGATTCTGCTGCACATGTGGCACCCGTCGTGTTGATCATGTAAGTACAAATCACTCTAAATAGTCTAATTCGGTAGGTCAAATTTGAGAAAAAGAGGACGGGATTGTGCTTACAATCATTGGAACATATTCGTTGTCATCTGTGAAATGGATATTTCAAAATATCCAGCCAACTCGTGAAAGGATTATTTCAACTACGCCACGTAAACTTATGTTACTAAACTTAACCGTCTGCTATGAAGACATGCACTCAATGATAGACGGACATTCCATGGCTCTAGAAAATCAAGACGAAAAGACAATCTACACCATTATGTCTTAATAGAAACCCCGATTAAAACTAGGAAGATTATTTTTATTTAAAATGGTAATCTATTACTGCTGTATTAATAAATGCAACCCGTTATGCTGCTCACTTACAGTAAAGATAAAGGTAAAGTAAATATTTTACAAATGTACGTGACCGTAGTGTTAAGAGTTCATGGGATTCCCTCAATATTTAATTTGATTTGAATATTCCAAATGGATATAAATACGAGATTTGAACATCGGTAATCTACTGTTGCCTCATATCTTAAACCATTAAACCATGCAACAGAAAAAACATTTCCATAATAAAAAAATAAAAAAACGACAGGGGAAAACACTTATTACAGAATTAAAAATCGAGTAACACAAACCCCAGCTAAAACCATGGATGAACTCATGTGCTCAAGAAAGGAATCAATTAGTGACACTCATCATATTACTCAATGACATAAAGCATACTTTAAAAATTTGCATTCTTGGATGTCAAAATTTAGAGAAAAAGGATGAGATTGTGGTTATAACAAATGCAACATAGCCATGGTTATTTGTGACACAGATATATCATAAAAGAGGGACGAAAGATACCAGAGGGACAGTCAAACTCATAGATCGAAAATAAACTGAAAACGGCATGGCTAAAAAATAAATAGACAAACAGACAAATAATAGTATTGATGACACAACATAGAAAACTAAAGACTAAGCAACACGAACCCAACCAAAAACGGGGGGTGATCTCAGGTGCTCTCATAACAGTCTCTCAAATCATTGTCAATTTCTTCATGTACGTCGTTTGAAGTCAGCTAGCTTAAAATTAGACAATCATTATAGGAGAGAACTGAAAAGCAATCAAAATAAGGTAATTACGGAGATGGAAATACGTTCCAGTATCCGATTGACCTACCAAACAAAAACCAAGGAGACAACGCTTTTATTGCTTGTCTTCCTCATGAAATAGTACGTTGCTCAGGTCATACTACTACCTGATCAACACTTAAAAACAAAAACTAACTTTTCCCTTCAGTTCTAAGACAACCACAAGCATCTGATGGAAGTGTATTATGTGCTAGATGTTGATCCTTATACATCTCCACGTTCTCTGTGAAGTGTTTTGTTTCAATTCGGTTACATGTAAATACTTTGAATAATAATTTAGTTTAATTAACAGTGATACTGAATGTATTTTTGTTTTTAATTTCAATTCAAATATGTGATCAGAGCACCAGCTCTTTTCTCCAAAAATAAGTGTGAGTGGTGGGTAATACATTTTTAGCAGAATACGCTCACATGACGACGCATTCGGTCTCTTTCTGTTGCAGTTCATGTTGTTCTCTCAGTTTTTGTTACCTTGTATATACTTCTTAATTGATTTACGTGATTTGAGATTTGATAAACGGAGGTTGCCTTTATTTTACGTCAAACTATAAAGAAAGTATACGAAATGCTAAAACTAAACTTTGAAACTATGAGCCCAATCATACCAGAAGTGATATAAGATTGTATAAAAAGGTAAGCTTACAAAAGTAGTACATGAATCAACATCAATATCGAGATATGTTTATCAATAAATAGAAACATACTTTGTTGATCAGTGACCATTGAGTCTGTGTTGTCATTATCCTGAACTCGAATGTCTGTTGACCCATGTTCATTAATAGGTTTGTACTCTCCTTTTGTTACTAAAAAAGGAAAAAAGTTAAACTTGATTTTCCGATTTATAGGTTCATGCGTACATTTTTAATGACGTATCGTTCTAAAGCACACCGATTTGGGTCGAATTTCTATTGCTACTTTTTTAGTTTTATTGTTGTCGTTCATTTAAGTTCTTGTAAAGGTATTCTTTGTACTTTTTGATTTATCCTCTTCATATCTGCGTAGGTATTTTATTTTCTTTATCCGAAAAATTATACTTAGCAAACCCGGTAGAAACTACGAATAGCCTAAAACAAGAATCGTTACATGATAAACTTGACATACGTTAATCAAGTGATAATTATTATTCATTCAGTGCTAGAAATATCATGTCTGTATGCATATTCTCGAAATCTGAGGCATGTGTCGTTATAGATGTTTTATTTGTATATTTGCAAAATGTCAAGTTTACAAAAAAAAAAAAAAAAGATTTCATATAGAAACACTGTTGACTAAAGTAGAATCCTGGTACCCGTATCTTAAAATCTTGTGTATTTGCTGTTATTTGTTCCTTGTCTTATTAGACATGTTAGATAAATAACTATTGTTGGCAATTAAGAGTCGAGAGTCTATAGTTTAGACATTTTAATTGGGGACCATCTCAAAAGAGTAAAATTAATTATTGATTTACTCGGTACAATAATAACTTTTAACATTACTACAAAGGCGCGGATCAAGCCATTTTGAAAGGGGTGTTTCCAACACCCGGAACACCATTAAACGTTGACATAACTAAACAAAAAATGTTTCAACCAATGGAACACCCCCTGGATCCGCCAATGCTACCTCACTCGACGATAATGTTTTGCAGTTTAGAGAACAGACTCAAACAACATGTCATGAATTAGAACGTCTGTATTATATTTATACTTTTTTTTATGACACAGCGATATATTAACAAAAATTAATGAGACATATACTGGGATATTCTGTTTATTTTAATTAGAATCAGAATCAGATTATGGGTCAATACCAAAAGCATTTAACATTTTTGGCACTTGCTTCTTAATGAATCGGTCATATGCAACTGGAAATCGCCTTTTGATGGTAACATTGTGGCTAAGAACATAATTTTATTTGTGTTGTTTGATTTTGTCTTTGTTGTTTGATGTTTCTTCATGCGCAATGCCACATACAATTGATGATATAGTTGTTGTGGGACATATTTTCTCAATTGGATTGGTCGTCGCATAACGAGTGGCTATCATTGCAAGGCTGGTGGCCACAACTGCCAAACGCAGTTGACGGCACATGCAATTTATCGCCCGCAAAATGGGCCACAGGAACAGTTTTATTCCGTACACAGACATATACACTGTATTCTCACCCAGGTTTCGATTGACAACCAAAACCACATACGACTTATACACAGCGGTTTCCTGAGCCACCAAAATGATACACAACAATTCAACTCGATGCAAGAAATAGGACATGGACTTGAGTAGGGTAATTTATAAAAGTTCTGCGGACTCACGAGATTTATTGAGTGTTATTTTCATTTGTCTTTATGTTATTTTCATTTGTCTTTATTTACTTCAACAGAAAATAAAAGGATATGGAGTAAATGTACATGGGAAAACAATCGCACACAATACATAGAAAAAATTAAAAATTATCAATGAACTGTTCTTCATCTTGACAGTTGATGTAGTGTCTTCAATACGAAATTGATGATAAGATCAGACATGACAAATAAACTATTCACTACGGATTGAACCCAAGTATCGGAAACGCCGGAAAGAAGTGAAGGTGATGGTTAACCTTCCGTGACAGCCAAGATCATCATTTCTTTTTTCTGGTGTTCATACTTATTACCAGTCTTCACTCACGAAAACACTAAGAAAACAATTTTTAATAAATAAACAGAAGTTTACCGTTGTTAAGGGTCGGCTTACCCTTCAGGAGTACCTAAAATACAGTCCGTTTTTTATATGAGGTTTGTGTTGCTCGATATTGTGTTTTGTAGACTGTTGTGTGACGTGTATCCTTTTTTAGTTTTTGCCATGGTATTTTGAATATCTCTTTGGATTCGTCCGCCCCTCGTATAAATCCATTAAAATTGAAAGCTAAGGCTAGGGAATCGTATGAATTCTAAAAAGCGTGAGACCAGGTGGGTCGATAAGGTCAGATCCACATGCTATGCATACATAACCACTATGCGCAACCACACTCAGTCAAAATATCACAATCATATACACTATATGTCACTGTACGGCTTTAACAATTAGAAAAACTTTTGCTTTATAGTAAGCTGCAAAATGTCCGTAAATGAAGTGTCAATTTTATCTTTCCGCTGAGCAAGATTTGCAGACTATATTTAGGTCTTTCCACCTTTTTGTTGAAAGACCTTTTGACTTTGTTTTGATTATTAGGTCTTTCCTATTTCTGTGAAAAGATCTATTGATTTTGTTCTGATTATATTTTTTTTTCTTCTTTTTCTTTTCTGTATTTGAAATAAGCGATATATTAATGTATAGCCTGAATGGTAAGTGATAAAGACCTTATGCATTTTGATTTGAGGTCCTTGGTTCACTAAAATGAAATTGAGGCCACGGTCAAAGGTCAAGGTCATATTCTAAATCTGGACTTTTCCTTGTATTATGATCTCCTCTGACACTTTTAAAGATATATATGAAAGCACTAGTGTAAAATGATTGCTTCATTGTGATGAAAATATGATACATTTGGTCTGAAACAATCCAATGACATCTTCTAGGAGTTATTGTCCCTGAAATGGTCAAATTTGGAGTTAATTGATTATTACTCCAACTTGGTACATGATAAAGCCTTAGGGTCTTTTTAAAAATGTTGGGTGACATATGACCTTGAAAAATATCAACCAGAAGTAACCTTGTGCAAACCGGAAGTTTTGCAGTAATTTATTGAAAAATTCTTATAAACTATATATTTTTAGAATCAGAATACAACAACCTTATGATGACACTGAAAGTCGTCTTCTGTAAATCGGAAGTAGCTTATTAGCTCCCTCATTTGAAAGAAAGGTATATAGAAACTATATATTTTCGAAATCAATGAAAAGAAATCTATCTTATGAAACCGGAAAAAAACATTTTTCTCAACCGGAAGTAGCAAATTATCTCCCGTATTAAAGGCAAAATGAAATGAAAGCTACCATTTGAGACCAGACATGACATTTTCTAAACCGGAAGTAGCAAATTATCTTCCACTTTTAAGTCATAAGTAAATAGAAACAATATATTTTTAAATCAGTATGAAGAAACCTATGATTGGACAATAATAGTAACTTTTGGTAGACCGGAAGTAGCTTCTTATCAATTATTTAGAAATATAATCTGGAAAGACCTTCAATTATTCTCTGAACAATTGGTTTTTAATTTTATTTGGTTTGATTTTCGATCCACCTCAACTTTTTATTGATTTTGTTTTCCCAATTTTTTTGTTATTTGAGCACCGCTAATAAGTCTCTTGTAGACGAAACGAGAATTTTGCGGATAAAATAATGAACCTGGTATCTTGAATCGGCTTTTAACATTAATCCACGTTTCGCATACATTTAAATATCAGTAAAATTTGTTTGGATTTAGCCTTCTTTTTTCCAGACTTTTGCAGATAATGTTGTTTTTCCCTTCGACCAAAAAGTACCAGCACTTACCATACTGCGAAATATTTCGCAAGATATAGAAAATAAGAGGATTTGGAGTAAATGTTAATGGGACAAAATCGCACACAATACGTAGAAAAAATAAAAAAATATCAATGAACATTTATTCCTGTTCTTCATCTTTACAGTTGATGTAGGGTCTACAACAAGGTCAAGACGGCCATATGTTTTTTTCTCACACGTTTTTTTCCCCATTGTAAAACCATGATAACCAAAAACGCCTCATGATTCCATAGCCATGATAGCACTTGGATACCTTTTCTTGCATCATTTCTATTCGAGGTATTATATAGATGTTATAAATATATGAAACCTTTTTTGAATTTAAATGAGAAAAATATTAACAAAAACCAAATGAGAAAGATGTAGTTAATGGCAGGCCTTTGACAATAAACATTAGTGCGTATGAGCTCATAAAGTTTATTTAGATCTTCAAACTTTAGATCATTCATAACAAATTCATACAATAATGATGACGATGGAAACCATTTCCTAACGTTCATGGATCGTTTATCGTAAACATATTAATCAGGCTTGTTCGTATACATTTCGGAGAAAACTTTAAAATACCCGACGAGCGCCCAGGCACACCATTGCGTTACTTGGACAATATCGCGTAACTTAGACCATGCCATATTAACACAATATCGCGTTACTTTGGTCATGCCATATAAACACAATGTCGCGTTACTTTGACCTAGCCATATATAAACAATATCGCGTTAATTTGACCATGTCATATCAACACACTATCGCGCTACTTTAACCATGTCATATAAACACAATATCGCATGAATTTGACCATATGTTATAAACACAATGTCGCGTTACTTTGACAATATCGCAGAACTTTGACCATGCCATATAATCACAATATAGCGATGATTTGACTATGTCATATAAATACAATACCACGTTACTTTGACCATGTCATATAAACACAATGTCGCGTTACTTTGACCATGTCATATAAACAAAAAGTTGTAACTTACTTGTGTACGGTCTCACTAAGAAAGCCGACATTCCCTCAGATTTTGAAAATACAAAATCATGACATACAAGTATTCTACAATCCTCTAGATTTCCAAGGAGTGAACACTCTTGAAGTGTCAAATTGTAGTTGAATCCAGCACAGTGTATGCCATAAGTTATTAAGGTAATACATTGTTCCTCACATTCGACTGCATTGCTTGCTGAGATGTTCTTTAGCCATACTTTGTTTACAATCATAGAATTATCATTTTCAACAAAAGGAATAATTTCTGGAAATACATAATGTATGTAAAATTACAGATGCAAACTCAAAACAACCCCAAATGTTTACGGATTTTTATCGATTTTCAATATTCGGAAAATAACCATGAAAGGAGCGGTTATATATTTTTTTTTTATTTCTAAGCTTATTTTGTGCTTGTCTGTACAAAATTTGGGGTTAAATTGAGAGATCGCAAACATGTTTAACCCACAACATTGTGCCTCTTGTTACTTATTTCCAATTGTCTGTAATATTTGTTTTTGTTTGATTTTCGTTTGTTTCCTATCCTAGAACTATTCTACATTTTGTCATATGTAGGCCCTTTGTAGCTTTCTTTACGGTTTGAGGGTTCCTTTTTGTTGAATGCTATACTGTGACCAATAGCTCTTTAATAAATCGCCCTTGTAAGGTACTTTACGGTAAATTAAAAACGGAGGAAGTGCATGACTATCAAAAACAAACGAATGAAAAATAACTGTCATATTCCTGATTGAGTACGAGTAATTTGATGGAATAAACATGGTTTTATAGCTAGCTAAACCTCTCACTGGTATTACAGTTGTCTTTAGAACTGTTATATTGACACAATTTGGGGAGCAACCCAAACAGAGGTAATATGTTAATGTTACAATAATTAATCCAGCAGCAAACAGTGAATAAACATACATCACAGACATACAACACAACTTACTAAAACAAATCCATGAACCCTAAAAATAAATCTACAAAAAAAAAAAACCGCCAACGAACAAGTTTTTGTAGCCGATATAACATACAGTATACAGTATAAACATTTTCGAAAAAGAAAATTAAGTCAAATATAAAGACAAGGTTAAACAAAATGAAAACAACACTGCAAACCTTTTTTTGTCCGAATAGCATCTCTTGACCCAACTGTACCAGGAACGCCCTCTTTTCTCCGAATTTGACCAACCTAATTAGACTTATCTCCGAGTTTGTACTAACACGAGCAACACGATGGGTTCCACATGCGGAACATGATCTGCTTACCCTTACGGAGCACCTGTGATCAGCCCCAGTTTTTAGTGCGGCTCATGTTGCTCTGTCTTTGGTTAACTATGTTGGGTATTGTATGCACTTGTTTGTCTTTTGGTCTTTTTATTCTATTTTTGCCATGCCGTTGTCAGTTTATCTTCGACTTAAGATATTGAATGTATCTTTGGTATCTTTTGCCTCTCTGTTTTAATCGATTTACGAGATTTCAAAATTGGTAAACTACTGTTTATTGTACCTTAATCTTATCACCTCTCAGTTCATAATACTTTTAAATCATTCAAAATACTAAGGTTTTTCTTACCCTTGGGATACATGGACTTGTTTTGAATTTTTGGTTTTCAGAGTTCAAAAACGTCTTAATTAGTTTTATATCATTTGTACATGATTTTGATTCGAGCACGACTAATGAGTCTTGTGTAAACTTAATGTACGTCTGGCGTGCAAAATTTAAATTGGTATCTTTGATGATTTGTACTTCTATCTAGCATTTAAAGTCTGGACACCTTTTAAATTAATGATTGAACTTTGAACTTTTATCCCTATACACCGTTTATGGTTAAATGCATAGTTGGTTTAATGTCGCATAGACGAAAATCAAGAATTCTTCATATTTATATACGAAGAAGTCAAATTATTTATTCACATGGTGGGAAAAATGAAATGACATTTCGCTAACTCATGAATCAAGATAAAATAGACAGCGAAACACAAAGCACTAAAATATCACATTCTTAAAAGAGAATTTTGCTGAAAAGTCAATTGACTGTAATTGCTTATTTAAAATATATCAATTTAAATATACTTTGGGAAAATATATAAAATTTGACAATGAAAAACCAATATTATCTTCTTCGCCATTTAACATAGTTTGCGTGAAATAAAATAATTCATAAAAAGTTTGTCAGTAAATCTAATAATTACCTGTTTGTTTTTCACACATAAAGGCATGGATAGGATCGGTACGGTCTGTGTTCGACTCACTAAATTCAAATTTATCAGTCATTGGTAGTAGTATTAGTTCAAAGCCAAATTCATAAGAACTTAGTCGTCCAACGCCAAATTCAGACACTGATTTATCAGACACCATAGAAGAATCCCCGTTCTGAGGTACGTCCCTCCAAATCGAGACCAAGCTATAAAAATTGAACTTCTGTTGATTAAAATATGTATTAGTATCTAACAAATATATGCTATAATAACTAGAATATGTGAGATATAAACATATTGCGATGAAGATAGTTTCCATGAGAATTTTCATAAACTGAAATATAATTAAGATGATCACATTAATCCGTACTGACCTTCTTTTGACGTAATGAACTTTATGAAAGACCTTTTGAATTGAAATATTCTCATATTACAATGTATCTTGTTGTTACAGATTTTTAAACGTCAGGTGTCGAATAAAAATTATGCAGCAGTAGTTTATTAATGATAAAGAAGATACACATAAGGTAAGGTAACATAAAAAAAACCGAGGAAATCGAGGAACAAAACCGGGTGCGTTGTCAAGGTAAGTGCTATCGATATTCATTTGTAAACCATAAAGTGAATCCCCACATTTTACGATAGCGAAAAGGACACAGTTTGAAATGTTTAAGATCAGGCGAACATAATGTTAGCTTAAGCTCTTAAGAACACAAAAGCATGTCGCGATTGCGTTTACAAAGACAGTTCGTGATGTTGATCGGAAACCGTATGATTTGTTGGTTTCAATTGTTTTTACTCTGAACACTGTTGCGTCACCACCATCCCGGCATCTTTTCCCCGAAAGTGACATTACCGAATAAGACTTATCATCGATTTGTGTATTACATGTGCACGATTTGACAATCCTTCCGGAGCACCTGAGATCACAACCAGTTTTGCATGGGGTTGTGACGTCTTTAGTTTTCTATGCTGTGTTTTGGAAATATGTAGTTTTTTGTCTTTTGATCGTTTTCCTTATTATGCCATGTCGGTGTCAATTTTTCTTCAGCTTGTGGGTTTGAATATCCCTTTTGTATCTTCAATCTTTCTTGTGAAAAGGATCAAATACTATAATGTGTACCTTGTTAAGTTTAGTTTTGACGAATCTTCAAACTTGCTGATCATGTATAATGCATCGTTGTTACCGATCAGTGTAGTATTTGTATATTCACAATACTTCTTCGCTTCTGTCCAAACCACTTTTTTGTCATAGAAAGTTATCTCCGACAAAGCTTCAATAAGGGAAAGCTAAGTAGTTAGGCTAAATGTTCTGTATTTCGCCAAATAAATAATTTTTTGTAGATTCTCATTTTTATGTAGAAAAAAGTGATAACAAGTATAAATTCTTGCATTCTTGAAATTTTATTACAAATTATTTTGTTGAATTGTAACATCACCAATGAATACCATGCATTTCTAAAATATAAATATTCTACGATACTGTTTGTATGGTTCACTTACTAAATTTCCTCTTATCATTTTGTATAAGGTTGCTGTTGTATTGAGGTTTGTCCCACACGCCCTTCTATTCACGAATAGGTTAGTTTTTTGATAAAATTTTACTGAACATACACAGCTAAATCAGAGCTTATTAGACGTATTTTGAACATATTTAGTAGTAAGCGTTATTTCTGTGATTGGTTGTAAAACACATTTTAGATTGAGACAAAAAAAAAAAAACAAAAAAAAACAAAAAAAAAAAAAAACAATAACAAGATACATTAGGGATTAACAATTATAAAATGTAGGCAATAAATATTTCACGTTTTGTTATGTTTATTAGAGTTTTGTTAGCTTTGATTTTATGTTGCATTGTTATACAAACAGGCATAGTGTCTACTGTTATTGTTAAAATTAATTAGGAATGATTTATATATAAAAAAAGAGATGTGCCAATGAGATAACTTTCCACTATATACCTAATGACGCGGTTGTAAGCAACTAGAAACACGGTACAGCCTTCGGTTTACTGACATTGATATTTAAGTTTGGCGTTAGGATACTGACGGATTTTAAAAACGCTACACTTGATTAATCGTTTTAATTCTCATTTTAGAATATGTAATATATAATTTTCGTTAAAATTAAAGAATAAACATATATAACATTCATAATGTTCATTACTTCATTGTCTAAAAAAATGCAGTTCAAAAGTTTAATGTTCAAATCATGTGGTATGCACTGGAACCTTGTTTTCTATCTTATCAATGGATGTGTTACCGTCAAAGGCAATGACTGCCTGTAACCAACGCGAAAATAATTGATAGAAAAGTCACCCCGATCTGTTCGGCACGTTTTCAATTTTGCTTTGTATCTTCTGATTTGGACTATGTCCCACCCATCACAGTGTTTTTTCTGGCAATCGTGCGGTTTAAACTTCAGAGCTTATATTGTTGTTTGTTTTGCAGTCGATTGTTTGGCATTTCAGTATATGGCGTGAATATATCAGCCATGGAAGTGGACGATTTAATTAGCGGTTGATGTTGCAGCTGTACACATGTATCGTAAATGATATTGCGTAATCAAATTTTATTGACGTGGTGTTGTCACAATTCATTGATCTGGTCATGAGTGTTCATCAACAACCCCCGTCTGCCTGAATCGCCGTTGTAAGGACAATAAGGGGAGTTTCTGGCGTTAAATTGTCTATTAGTGCGTTCACGTATTCCTGTCTGCAGTATTCTAATTGTCTGATTCAGATTTGCATGACTCGGTCTCGGTCTCGGCAATATGGGAATGGACTGATTTACTGATTTAAATGTGGGTATGGATTGACAAAAAAATGTTTCCCTGAGACAAAACCTAACAAAAATCATTTATGGGCTTCAAACATCGCTTCAAGAAGTTTGTGCGACTTAAAAAATATGGTATGTTCAATTACCACAGGTAAGTCAGATATTGATTTTTTTTTACACAAATGTGCTAGAGAGGATCAGGATCAACATATGGTACAATCATTAAGAAAGGATTTTAAAATAGATTAATATTACCTATATCCATGAGAACATTTACAAAGTCATAACACATTGCATGATGTATTACTGCTTCGTTTTTGCAATCGCCTGCTTCCCATCCGCTAAACTTTAATTCCTCGTAGACAAGGTAAACACATAATACGGATTCAAGATCATCCAGGTTGTATTCAATTGTATAAGGAACATTTTCATAAAATCTGGTACCTTTGAGAGTTTCGTTGTTTACTTTGTGTATCGTCCATACAGTCATTAAACTGGTGAATATATATAATAAACTTATGATAAGCAAAAATATGAAGTTCTAAACGTTATCAAATCAAAATGAACAAATTACAAAAGAGAATAATTCAACTGAAAATTACGCTTAAAGAATGTTAAAATAAATCAATAGTTTTAAACCGATGTTGTGCTTTGTATCTGGTTTATTTGGATAGTTTAACAAGAAAAAAACATGGAGTTCACGATAAAATCTGAGATCTATCTTAAAATCCTATAACGAGAACATATCAGAAAATCACAAATCTGTCCTTCTATCTTTCGGTATCGACATGAAAAAGGAAGACGTAGATCTCACTCCCTAAGGATGTAACATTAGTGACGGAACAAAATATGCTAAAAATATTGATGGGTTATGGAACTCCTTTTCGCGATATTTGATTAAAAACAATGGCGGGGAAAAGGCTGAATCGCACTTTTACCTTATATTAAGCATTGGCATTATTTGAGAGTCGAAACATCTGACAAAAATTTCTAAACCTGACAAGACTATATCCTTTATACTGGATACCAAAACTTAGAAAAATCATTCGTTTAGTACAAACAGACTATCACACGGACAAAAATAAAACAAAAATAACAACACACAGAACAGAAAACAAAAGATTATGTTAAACGAATCACACAAAAAACAGGGTAATGCTAGGTGTTCCAGAAGTTGAAGCAGTTCCTGCTGCATCAGTGGCAGATGTCGTGTAACTCATTGAAAGTAAAAACTCTGTGATACCTTATTATTCATTGTCAACATTCAAGAAAACAGAACGCAGTTTTGGTAAGGAAAAGTAGACTTAACATCTTTCTTAAGTTCTTAGAACAATTGCATCTACAGTTAAACAAAATCTTAACCATATAGTGAAGAGATATAATCAATCAGTGGTGTCAGTCAGATATGGATTCTTACGTTCAAATGATCTATTAGAAAATGTTCAAACAAATGAATTAAAATTTTGAAATAACATCAACACTTTTCATCTTTCTACGCTTTAAACTACTATTTATCATGCTTAGTGGAAGTAATTAGTAAATATTTTATCTAAACAGTCGTTTGTTTCAAAAATGGGAATCGTTTCGAAAACTTGTTTTAGGTCATTACAAATGTGAAGAACCACAAATTCTTAACTTTTACTCGATAACCCATATTTAAGGGAGTAAATTTCATTTTATATATATAATAGAACGCCAAATTTAGAAAACAGCCGAAAAAAAAAGCTTTGTTCATCTAGCTTTTTTTCTTGATATTGACACAGACTGACCATGCTGACGACTTCAAAAAGGATATGTGACAAAAGAAAACAAATCCAGCTTTCTGATCGTCAATTTTCCATTTCTTAGCAGTCACATAATCTCCAACAAATCGTTTAATTTTTTTCATTTTCAAAATTAATATATGATGCACGTGCATATTGACTTCATTCGGACGTAAACAGTGGTATGTATCAGAAACAAATTCCATCTGGAATATGAGTAATAACGATTGAAATCGACATTAAATAAATAAAAAGTCATTATCACAAACTGGTTGATCAATACGATGTGTCCCTGTATCAATTCACAAGCGATATATATTGACGGCAGGGTTTGTTAATTGTGCTGTGTGGATGTTATATTTTACAGTATTTTGCTTTGAGAGAGCTATCTATATCTTCTGTCATATTAATGCTTTGTTTCTTTATATTTATTACCGCGTTATTGTCCTTGCCCACCTTTTTTGTTTTACTAAGAATGCTCTTCTCTTGTTAATATATCATATATATATATATATATATATATATATATATATATGTTGTTTTCTGTTTAGTATTAAATAAATGATTAAGATCCATTTTG
This sequence comes from Mytilus californianus, assembly GCF_021869535.1. Lineage (NCBI taxonomy): Eukaryota > Metazoa > Mollusca > Bivalvia > Mytilida > Mytilidae > Mytilus > Mytilus californianus. The sequence continues at coordinate 25,471,752 of NW_026262668.1, forward strand.
TTACATCTGGTGATCCGTTTATTTGGCAATCGCCATTTCAGTCAGCAGGGTTTAAGAACATCCGTTGTTCCACCTGCTAGTCAAATGCGTTTTGTTAAAATATACGTTTCCACTTTTTTGGTCTTTTGGAAAATGTTGTTTGTGCTGTATTTAGACCCCTCTACCAAAAAATTTGTTTTGCATGCACACGTATAAAAATTACGGTTTTCATCCAACGCAATCATAGGTTTGAACGTTGTTTTCAATTTAGACTTGTTTATGTATATATATATATATATATGGTTTTCCTTATTCAATGTTAGGACTTTCGGCCTGATTTGATTTAATCAATACACTTTTTATTATCACGATATCTACGAAATGTAAAGAAACAAAATTCCTAATATATATTCAACCTCCGTCGATTGAAATTTCCTTACTGAGTCAAAGATGGCAATGTCACTGCAGCTAGATTATCGATAAAAAAATGTACGTGGATATCCACAAATATTCTCGTGCAATGCCAGAAAATGACAAACTTGCTCTTGAATAAATTAAGGTTAACGGGAGAGCTTTTTCGCTCTCCTTTTCCTGTGACATTATTTGAATTACTCCAAGCATCATTTATATGGTTTCACTAACCAAGACATCGTTTGAAGTATACAATATTTCGTAAACATACAAAAAACCAGTAGAAGATTAGTTTTCAATAATACGCCAGTAACATTAGACATCAGTTAAGAAAGTAAAGCGCCTTGATATTGTGAATCATTGAATTTTAGATATGATCCCTTTGATCATAGTATTATAGTGGGACCTCAGCATCATTCAAGACCAGGAGCATCAAGACTGTTTGAAGAAGTAACAACATATTGTCCTCCATCTAAAATAGATTGGAAACAGTGATTATGTCATCCTATAGTCAAAATAGGTGTAAACCGGAAAATTCTCCAAAAAAATCTCTTGTTTGTTATTTAAATATGAATATTGTGGTTATTCGAATATCTCATTTTAAAAATAATTAAAAAACAAATGAAAGTGAACATAATACGTGAATTTCTAGAATAAGAAACATACTTCAAGTATTCGCAAAGCAGGTTGTGTTCGTACCAGCCGACAAAGCAGCCAACAATAAGTTGGTGGTAACACGTAAGTACTACACGGAAGTTCTTCAAAATGAAAATATAATTTCTTCTACATTCAGGTTCATGCACCCGATCGGGAAAGTCATACAGTAAACATTTGAAGGTCTCTACTATGGATAAATAAAAAAACCCGTAAAGCATCGTGTAATCTCGGCCTCTAGTTCTTCTATTAAAGAACTGATGATTGATTATTTTTGTAAAGCATATGAAAATAGTGGACTTAACTATTTTAGTAGTGTAAAAAATGCTTTAGATGTTTAAGAGAGATAACGTGGTTTTGAGGGTCCTTTTAATTCGGTTGACACTAATGCCTTTTTAATTCTTCGCATTACATGTTCACTCAATCTTATCTAACAAAGGTTCGCCTATTTAACGTAATGTTCGTTGGATAAATTTAATTGCAAATATATTTGCTGCCAATCATAATGAGCCCATTTCTGTAGTAAGAAATTTAAAGGACAATATGCTAAATATACGATCCGGGTAAACTTATCAATCTTTTAAATACACTTTTTTTAAAAGGTTACCAAATCAAAGCAGTAATTAGATCTTTAAATATTGCTTTCATTGGTACAAATATTGATTTTTATCAGTAAATTAAAACCATACCATTATTGTTATATCTGTCGATACCTTTATTTTATCATTGCACAAGGTCATGTTTTTCATTGACTGCTAATGAAGTTTTGACACTTAGTCCAATTGATGTTGGATGTGTACTAATTGATGTTTTTTGTCCCAGATACTTGCTTTGTTTATAAGTTGTTATTTGATTTGAACTAGCTTTCAGTATACGTAACTGCGAATACTCTTAGATCTGTACTTTGTGTCATTGTTTTGTGAGGGATGTACAATTCCCTGCCACGTCCGGCCTGTCTTTTTGTTAGATTTGTTTCTACTTTGTATCGATCTGATGAGTTGCACCCTTTAAACTGATTTTTATAGGGTGTTCTTATTTTGTACTGTTACACCACTGTCCCAGGCTGGGGAAGGTTTGGCACCAGCAATCATGTAAAACCCGCCACATTCGTAATCTGCCTGTCCCAAGTCAGGAGTCTGTAGTTCGTTGGTTGTCGTTGGGTCATGTCTGGAATATTTATTTTTCATGAATTGTTTTGTATAAATTAGGCTGTTAGTTTTCTCAATTGAATTGTATCATATTTTTCATGGTGGGGCCTTTTATATCCAACTATACGGTATAGTTGTTTTTTATTTGCATAAATGAAGACCGTACGGTTGCCTATAATTGCTAACATCCACTTACTTAAAACTTTGTTGGATAAATATCTCATTGGCACTCATACCAATTATTTGTATATAGATATATTTACTGGAACTGTTGATTAAAGCTGTACATTTTCTCCTTGACAACATTTATGTGCGTTAAGGTATTTAGTATATTGACAGGTTCTATGTATTCCTATGAGCACAAATTGCGTCCCGTAAATAGAAGACTTGTTCCTGCACCATAATAAATCATAGTTTATTTCAAAACTCACTAAAGATCAGTATTAATTCCATTTACGTAATTGATTAATGCAACAACGTTTACCGATATTTTGATGATAAGAATTCTCTTAATATAGTCCTAAAATTTATTCCAAAGAACTTTTTTTTGAATAAATCAAAGATTCACAGCAATACCTGTCCTTTACCAGGCTTCGAGAAACTTCACACAATAAGTTACGACAAGAGGGACGATTTTCGTTCTTCAATTTTAATTTTCCTTTTTTCGACGCTGATGTTCTTTTGGCAGCCACTTTCGCTGTTAATATATTCCAACGCGTTTGTTATGTGTCTGTATTGACGTTTTGGATTTCAATGAACGTAATATAGGCATTACTTGTAAATTATTAAGGATTTCGTTACCACGTATTTCTTTTAATCTTTAATAAATTCTGTCATAAATATAAAACTTTGGTTTTAGAAGTTTGGCTGTTCCTGTAGAAAAACTATTACAAACGACAAAGCACATCCCAATTTCTACGGGGATGTTCTTAACCGAGCTCGTAAATTAAAAAAAAAAAAACGAACTTATTGATCCTTTAAATGAACTAATTTTGCGGCCCTACAATCTGTCGGTACCTTAATTTTGGCATTGCACAAAGTCAAGTTTTTTTTTTATCTCTTACTGTTGATGACCTCATAACACTAAATCTATTAGATAATGGATGAGTACGGGTTGATATTTTAGTCTTAGGTGCATTATTGTTTGATAGTTGTTATTGGTTTTGAACTACCATCCATTTACTGTGAGTACTATCAGATCTGTTCCTTGTGTCTTTTATGTTTTTGTTAGTTTTGATTCTAATAATTTGTTCTTATGTTGAACTGTTGTCCACTGTCCAGAGTTAGGAGGGTTTTGGCCCCAGTGTACATGTTTGCCTCCTCCACAAACTGTATGGGCCTGGTCTTAGTCCTTTTTGCGTTTATTGCTTTGTATATAAATCAGGCCGATTTTTTACTCGTTTGAATTGTTATGCATTTGTCCTTTCTGGGCTTTTTACCGCTTACTATGCGGTATGTGTTTTGCACATTGTTGTATGCTGTGTGGTGACTTTTAGTTGTTATCTTCAATGAAATTTGGTCTCTGGAGGATAGTTGTCTTACTGGCAATCAAACCACATTTTCTAATTTTTATATTGACACTTTTCAAAACGACTCTTAGTTATGGACTTTATAACATCCACCTCCCACGTGTCTACATAACATATTCTTCGAAAGATGATAACCGCTATATTTTGTTTTGACCGGTAAGAAAATTTCGAACTGTTAATTTCTCTGACATAAAATAAAGTAAAAAAAAAATCTACAAAACAATCGCAGCAAATTAAACTGTATAGGCAAATCATATTTTAAATAATGTCCGCGAAAATTAGTTGTTTAAGGTGACATACCACCGTATCGAAATTTTTATGCATTTAAAGACAGTTTAAAGTTTGGACAACTTTAAAAATATTTTACCTTAAGTTGAACGTAATTGTAACCATATGTATCCTGTATATTTATCACCTTTTAATATGCAAGTGATCAGTCAATAAGTGATAAATAAACTCCCGGAAGTCACTGTTGTTTTCTGAATTCCTTTGATGAGAATCTAATACATGTTATATAACACATTGAACAAAAACTTTTAATTGAAAACCATAGCCAAGTAAATCAGGGTTCAAAGTCGCCCAAACGTCTATTGTTTTTTTGGCAAATGTTTCATTTCATTTATTTTATTTGTAACACACAGTTTTAGTAAACAGCAACTTCAAAAATACTTCGTTTTGTCACAGTAAGCCAAAGTTATTTTTCGCAAACAGTTGTTGATGATGATTGATTTAACTAAAGAGCAATTTTCGTCTTTATACAACTAAAAGTGAAGCAATCTAGGAAGTCTAATAAAAAACAAGAATTGTTTCGAACTGCAAGAACTTTTTTCCGGATTTGATTTCATCAGGTACAAAATTACGCTCGACCCAAAAATATGAAATGAAAGATTAAATAAATACTTGAATACGTTAGGAACTTTAGGACTAAAAGAATATCACGTCCATCTGTGATCGACTTTAAGGGAGTTAGAACCTAAGTATCTTAATAATTTTTAAACGTATAAAAGGACACTTAAAGAAATGTTAGATATAGGATAGGGGTCAATGTGACTGCAACATGTCAATAATTTGATTTATGGTTTCTTAATTTTGGCAGGCATAAGGATCCTTACAATGCATGTTCCATGATAATAAGTGTGCCATGCACTCGAAAGGAGTCAAAGACACAAGAACTCCAAATATATAGTATAGTTTTTCTACGATCGTCTTTTATTTTGATTTGTATTTATTGCGTATGAAAGTGTTAAGTAAAACTTTTTAGCTCTAACATGCCATACTGAAATATTGTTAAATGTTTCAAACAAAACCAAGAAACAGATTTGTCTATGAAATTGTTTTTTATGATCTAAGTTGTACTCAGATTTCACCTTTTATGTTTTGCCTATTCATGCTCTTCAATTGAATGTCATGAAATTATTTATGCATATTGTTGTTGAAAAAGATGTTTAAAAGTAAACTCACCATAGGTACCATGAATGAAATTGTGAATACTAGACGTGCGTTTCGTCTACAACAGACTCATCAGTGACGCTCGAATAAAAAAAAAGTACGAAGTACGAAGTTGAAGAGCATACGTTATCTAACTATGACTGTGTACATGTTGCAGAAGTGTGTATTGAAGCAACATCTATGATTTTATCTACATAGGACGAACATCTGACTATGTGCCTTTGCAATAGGTTGCAGTTTTAGATTCTATTATTGTTTTTCTGTTATAAATACTAACCAGACCTTCGTCATGGACAGTCACCTAAACGTTTTTTTTTTGTTGATGTTGGGGTTGCTGTGGAGTGTATCTAACAATAGACGCAGGGAGTTGTCATTAATGCGTTAGTATGTTAGTATGAATATTTAAAACTGATATACAAAAGTGAGTAATTATTCTGTTTAGATATGCTCACTAAATAAATAAATTCGGAGACGAATTCAACAGTTATTGGAATAATTAAGGTGACAATTATACACTTTATGAGGGGAAATTTTTATTAGAATTGGAATGTTATACCAATTATTAACCTATATTCTAATATAATGGGTGGATGATTTTTGCTCATTGCCGATAACAAAATGACGTTAACTGGCAATTAAAAAAAGAACAAATGGCTATATAGAGCATATTCTGCAAGGTCCATTTGGCTGAATGAAAAAGAGATTTCAATCATTGTGAATGTTCTTATATTAAATGTAAAAGTAAATTATATTCATTAAGGAATAAAATCGTACCTAATGTTGTATGTTGCTAGTGCCCAAGGAAGATATGCAGATTCCATTTTATCATTCATTAAACGTGTTGAATACACCAGCCGTTGACCTACTGATACACAGAATTCATAAGCGGTTACCCATGGCATTTCAGCAAATGGAAAATAAATTACTTGTTGACCTATCAGAACAAACAAAAAAAAACAGAATAAGGATAGTTTTTTATATAACAGATATTTGAGGCTATGATAATGTGAAGATGTAATTTAAGATTATTTAATAACATTAATGGTACCGATTATACTGCACCAGATGCACACTTCGAAAATTAATGTCTGTTTACTTAAGTTCGAAGCCAATCTTATCGAAAATCAAAAACATAAAATAAACATTAAAGAATGGTTAATAGTTTTAGCATGAATACACGATGTGGAGTGCGCGTCAAGAGACAGTAGACCAGTAATATCAGTTAACCAACCATTACACAAATGAGGGCATTCCACTATGCACAAGCCTTCGAAAAGAGATTCAACGTAAATCATTAATATCATAGACAGCAGACGTTCACATGTAAATGAAGATAAAAAAGTAAATTCCCATATGGGAAGTAGATGGATTATGCTTGCTCTTAACAGTATTCTATATTTTCAAAAAATTTAAGTCTCTTGAACCGACAATATTGAAACAAGTATTTATGTCATGTAATACCTTCCCCCGTTTAAATCAAGCAACAGCTTATGCCATTTTTATGTCAAATCATACCAGTTCTCCTTGAACTGAAAACAAATTCCAAAAGTAAGCTAAAATATGTGCCAAGTGCCAATCGCAGGATTAAAGAGAGATGATTTTGTATGCGTCCTGAGGTAAGTTGTCCAAGATGTTTGGCTTTTAAAAGTGACATCATGTAAAACGTTGCTTACCCATACATGTGACACATTGATAACATTATTAGATGCTACAACATGGACTTGAACGTGTCCTTAGTCGGTTAACAAACTATACTTATACACCAATGTTACAAATCTGTCAGCAGTGCATATTTCCGTTGTTTGGGTTGTTTATATTAGAACATATGTAAACAATCAATTAATTGTGTATGTTAGGGGAGAAAAGAAGGAAACTTATCTAACTTCACTTGTAAAGCATGCAATATAAATACATCACATTTAACATGTGTAATCATATTTGTCGGGTCAATTTCGCAATTATTTAAGATTTATCATTTCCATTCTTTAAAATAGATTTAGGAGCAAAAACGTAGCTTTTATTCGTATTGAAATGCTTGAGTGAGGTAAACATATAATTGTGTGAAAAGTAAAATAACAAAAATACCAAATTAGAAGGGAAATTCATAACGGAAAGTCTATTATATAATGGCAAAATTAAAGGCTAAAACAAATCTAACGAATTGAAAACAACTGTCATATTCCTGACTATATACAGGCATTTCCTTGTGTAGAAAATGGTGGATTAAATGTTTTCAAATTCTTTTTTGCAATCCCTCAACCATCCAGATTTTTTTTCGAAACTGCTGAACGCCCGAAATTTTTAGAAATCTTAATTTACACAATTAAGGACAACCGTATTCTGACATAAATATGTGAGGAGTTTCATATTGCTTGGGAAAGTAAAGATTTCGAAAACAAAATAATAAAGAATAATTCATTACCTTTTACTAATCTTTGAAACAAGATCCATGAGAAAGTCCAATATACCTAAAACATAAACTGCAAACTATAGGAATAATGACATTACCATGAATATATTTTGATACCTTGTTTATATATTTTTTTCTAATTCTTGTTTCTTGGTGTATACTTAAGTCTAGCAATTTAACCTTCTCAGATTTCTCCATGTTACAATGACCACATCGAACTTATAACAAAACAAATTGCCTTGTGTTGTTAGGGGACGACCATTTGATATTCTGGGGGGGGCCAGGAGGATTTTGAAAATAAATAACTCAGCCTTGATAATCACAAAAATAAATGGTTTGTTCTGTGGTAGTTTGAAAATAAATTACCTGACTTGCAATGTATTGAAAATAAATAACTCAGCAGGTCTAATCGAAAGTATGAGATGGTACCAGATTCTTCATAAATTCATCTTTTTTCCAAAAAAAAAAATCGGGAAACACTTCCCATATCTTTTAATAATAAAAGTATAAATATTATTTAAATATACTTGAAATGTCAGAAAATTGGTTTCATTTAACTTGAGGTTAATTGTCTCAGGAACACTTACCTCACTTTTATTAAATCAGGGCCGTATATAACTACATTGAGACAAATGCCTCATGTAGGAAATTTCAAAACCAAACGCTTGCCTCCATATCAAATTGTGTTCACCGTGAGTGCCTTGCAAGAAGCAAGTTCTGTTCTCCTTCAGACGTAGCCCCTGATTTTTCGGGGTTCATTGTTTCTTATTTATTTGTCTTTTGTTCATTGATTGCCCTTCTGTATTCTGTTACTGTTGCATTCATTTTGTAATTTAGTAATTTTATAATTAACTTGATCATGAGTTTAAAAAAACTATGTAAATTACATTTTTGCTTTTAATATCATGCATATTTGTCTTTTGATGTTGTTCCTAGAAACTTAAGTCTTACACTGAATCTATAACGTGATTTTGTTTTGAGACCAAAATATTGTCATAAAATTATTAAAACAGAACTTGCATTTTCAGTTTAAGAAAGGGTCTGGGGAACACCCAGAAGGCATGATTTGCATCATTTGTTCTATAGCTTCTTGGGCCTTCAGCGGTTCAAAAACCCTTCAAAAAAAATTTTGCCTCGCTCCGCTCGGCGAAACCTGTTTGCCAATACTTTTAAAAGAGCCATAGTTACAACCAAACTTTAATACTGTGTATGTATGCAATACATGTATATGCATTGGGGAATATAGAAGATTCATTTCTGCAGAGGATAATAATTAATTCTGATTAAATGGTACATAATGACTTGACTATACATGAATTATTTATAATAAACAAATAATTTAAAAATTGTATGTTTTCGAATATTATAAATATAGTCATGATAGTTGTGAAAATGAATAATCAGTCCCTTGATTTAATGAAAATGAAAAATCTTGCTTCAATAGTGCAGAAAATAGATAATCTGTCCTCATAGTTTACAAAAATAAATAACCGATCCAAAACAAATCCTCCTGGCCCCCCCCAGAATATCAAATGGTCGTCCCCTTAGAGATAAAATAAGAGTACCGTCCGTACCGTCCGTTAAATACTGAAAAAAAATGAAAAAAAAATTGCTTCAGACATGAATCGTAAAAAAGCTTCTGCCAAAGTTTCATTAAGCTCTGTGAAGGTTTGATAAATAAAATGATGAATGCAAATATTTAACCTAAAACTGTATTTAAATGCTGTGTAACCATGGTAACTATAGGAGGAAAACGTCCATTCATCACTAAAAAACGGGGAAAAAAAGATTTATAAATTTTGCTCTAGATACTTTCGTTTGCTCATAAAAAAAACTTCTTCTTAAATGTCAACAAATTCCGTGAAGGTTTGTTATTGCAGTCTTGAAAGGTCATCACAGACTGAGCCTTAATATTGACATCGACGACGACTGAATATAGGGTCGCTATGTATCTGTCAATGACAGTAACGTCGCAGGTTCGACAAAAATTCAATTGTCAACAACAAATCAATAACTTCCTCTGTGTTATAATTTTACAAATAACGCAGCTAGAACATTGATGTAACAGTATAACATTAGAACAAACTATAAAAAACAGTTTTAAACGGTTTAACTCATCAGATCAGTACAAAGCAGAAAAAAAAACATCTAACAAAAACACAGACCGGACGTGGCAGGGAATTGCATAAACTAAGCATTAACTACCAAGTTATGTTGGTATCTTATAACCTCTTATTTTTATTCGATGCTAATAATTGATAATTAATCAACATACCAAAATATACATGACTTGATTGTTAATCCATCTCTTTTTTTATCTTGTAGTTATTCTTGACATCCAAAGATCTGCATCCGCTGAATGTATAAAACAATTAATTATGAAAATACACGTATGAATTTATAAATCAACTTTCTTCCTCTGTATTTCGACTCATGATTTTTTAATTGCCCCATTGGTACATTCTGTAAAAAGTTTTGTTGTCTTGAAGTTGATGTTAAGTTAATGTCTCATCTTTAATTAGCAAAAACGCTGGCAGTAAGTTGAAGTTTACAGCATTATCATCATTATGTAAAAATGTGTTCTTGTTTAGCTTTCGTTTGCAAAAATTTGACTGAAAAACTTCAAATCCACATTGTTTTGAATTTATATATTAGAAAAAAACTCCCCATTAACTCCTGTCTTGTAATGTGGTATGTCAGACGCGCGTTCCAACTGCATAAGACTCGTTAGTGGAGTTCAAAGAAAAAAAATAGTCGGAAGGTACTATGAAGTACGAAGTTGAAAAGCATTAAAATAACAAATTTGCAAAATATTGTAAAAAGTATCCAAGAAATTAATCAGTGGAAATCCCAAATTATTACCTGAACTATCTAACGCTAGCAATAGTTTGAACAAAAAGACTAGAGATTTGAAAGGTTATTTTCTACATATCAAAATACATGATTTACTTTGAAATATCGATATTGTCCTATCAGTAATAAATGCATTTCCTTTTATGCGATATTGAATTGTATCTATTAATATAGGATTTTATCAAATAAATTATAAACTTGAATCCAATTAGTATCAAATGTCATAGTTATATTAACAAGAGATCGTTGATCAGGCTCAACAAACTGAACGTTCAATTCTATTGTGAAATGCTAAATTTCACTTATAAATATTTAAAAAAAATGAAAATCGACCCCTTTGTATTGATACTTGTAAAACACAATTTGATAGAGCAGTTCGTAGACACGTTAGAGTCAGTACCAATTCCATAGAAACAAAAACAAACAAACAAGCAAACAACTATTCACAGAATTGCACATTAAAATATACCATTCCTTGAAATACTTTATTTGCCAATCACGGCGATCTAAATGAGGTGAAAAATTGCAATCACAATTTTAAAGTGAATAAAATAAGTAATTCTGAATTCGCAATAACAAAAATATAAGATGTGAAAGGGGTTGGTATTTTAATACTTAAAGTAATAAACGCTTTTGCCTGTCTAGCAACAGGGAAGCTATTAAAAATGAATACCTTTTCTCTTCAGTCTGCCCATTCTATGCCTTAATGAGAGATATCTATACTATAAATTAAACAAATATTTAAGTTGTACTGGATTGAATTTAGTGATATTATATCACTGAGACATATGTCCAAACGGGTGAGCAATGATTCGTCAGTCATAATAAACAGCACATTAATATATATTAATGATTGTCTTTCGTCAACATTGATTTAAAACAATCAGTCTAAATCTTTAGTACTGATTATTTCTTTATTATTATTATTCTTACAATTGCAGACGAATATAGGTTTCGCAAACAAAACCAAACTGGTATTATCAATTTTGATAGCATTATATTTGAATTCAACATTTTCAGAAATAGCAATCATTTATTTCACAATTTTGTCTATTGTTCAAAAATCGAAATAATAAGTACACACAAAAAGTTATGAATTTACAGTACGTTGACATGTATTTACATGGAAATTAATACACACATATGTGAAGTCATGTATTACTTTCTTTTTTCTCATTCTCATATGAAAACCCCTGTCACTCCTGTAATATTATTATTATACAATTATAGTCTGTGTTTAACTATTGAAATTTGATAATGTCATTACCAAATGTTTATTATATTGTGTTGGTGGATTTGTCGACTTAGATATTGTCTATGTCAGACATTGCATGTAGTTCCGATGAAAGAGATACAGAATCTGAACTTGACATTAAAGTAAAAATTCTTCATATATCCCGACTATCAACATATGCAAGATCACGTTGTGTCAGATCTAAAAGCACCAGCAGTTTACCAGCAGTTTACAAGACAAAAAGAACAAAATAACAGGACCGGGTCAGAGTGGAGATAAAGATAAATTTTAAAGATATTTTGTCCAGCAAAATCCAAAAACATGTTTACTAAGTCAACAATAACGGATAAAGAGTACGATAAAAATAGAGTGTTTGAAAGTGTAACCTCTGAGCGGTTTGAAGTTCTTAAAACCTTGCAGAACGCCTGAACGTTTTCATTTGCCATGGATAGCATAATAAGATGTGGTATGCTTGACAATGAGACAAATATCCACTAAAGTTGAAATGAAGTGGATGCAAGCAATTATTAAAAACCGTACTGCCTTCAACAATTACAAAAATCCATACCATATAGTCGGCTATGAATGGCCCCAACATGAAAAATACGAAACAATTTGATTGAGAAAAGAATCAGAAAACAAACTCAACGTATTGCGACAAATGTTTATGTCACTACTCAAAGTTCAAAGTTCAACGAAACATTATCAAACGGCGTAAAAAAGATATGAAGCCTAGCAAAAACTGGAGAGAAGAATATTATGGCGTTCATTTACTTTTGGGTATCCTTTGATAAACCGTTCTGGTCAAAACTATGTTTTAAACCATTTTTCGAAAAAATTACACACAGACAATTAAAAAACAAAAAAAACAAAAAACCAAACTGAGATTAAAAAACCTTAAAACACACACTGATATTTAAAAATCACACACTGAGAATTAAAAATTACACACTGAGATTTGTGTGCACTGTTTATGCGCACATATCTTATTAATCTGAATATGTTACAAGCTTAAAACAACTAGAGGACAGAACTCATTAGTCCTTCAATTTGGCACCAAATAATTTATAAATAAACATTAGAAATACAACGTATAGAAAAACTACGTTACCAAAGACCAATAGAACAAGAAAAGTACCTTCTTACTCTCATTACAAAATATAACCAAATGATGAAAAACTTAAATTATATGAAAACATTGGAACAATCTGCAAAAAACAATGTAGTGAAATATTTACCCAAGTGCCTTTTATAGCATATAAACGTAACAAAACTATAAAAGATTACCTTGCGAAATCAGGGTAACAGTTGAAAGACTTTTGGAAAGGGACCCATGGTTAAACAGTTTTAAGCAAAGAATCCTGATACACTGTTAGTAATAATCTGAATTAAAACCAACAAACTTATGAATATGAGTTAGCAAAAACGATGGTAACTCTTGAAACTATTACGAATGTTGGTTGAAGAAACCGCATTTCATTATAATACTAGTAACAAACCCTATACAAATCCTCATACTAAATTATGTAGTGATTAGCTTGGTACATATTTTGGATCACCATTTTTATCAGATCAATTGCATGTTTTATTTTATACGGTCTTGAGAGGATTGACTAGTGCCTTAGGTGGCTTCAATGTCTAAGTCCCCCTGGTACAATCTCGTGACTATTAGCTGATATGTCCCTAACTTGGTTAAAGAGTTCAAATTTTCATCTCCGTCATGGAATTAGATAAAGCAAAGTTTGGATTTTAATAATTTTAATTGTTTGGAGTCCCAACAGACACAATTTTATTCAAAAGTAAGAAAATTACCAATTCATTGATAAGGATGAGGCCTGGCCAAAAATTGTTTGTCAGGACACTCATGCCGTTTATGTATTCAATACAATGAAGGTAGATCCAGTTCTTCATCTTTGGTTGAAATACCAAAGGAACATAAAACAGACCTATGATCAGGATTTTCTCCTTGATAAGTGTCGTAGGGGTGTGTGTCGGGTTCCGAAGTTAATTGTCAATACCTAATTCATTTATCAAGCAGTTTATGTAATTTGATTTACACGCAAACACGATGTTGATTGGGGCTTTATTAGCGAAACGAACAACGTATTTGTCATGGAAGTAGGACAAGTGTTTTGCAACTTTTGGGTCTTTATAGATTGATGTAACATGGGTATTCAGTTTTGATTTGAATCAACGACCTCACAACCTTAATACATTCGAAAAGAGTATCTACGCCTTCATTTTCGGTTAAAACCCATTGCCTGGCACAATGCACAGAATGCATCAGTATTTTGAAGTAACTGTAGTGTTTCTAATTAATGAAAGGAAAGAAGGGTTATTGACAATGTTTAGGTCACCAGTAATAACGTGGCCAGTCGAATTATATAACCAATATGCCTGGGAAAACTATGACAGGTGGATCAGAAGGTATAATATACTTGGAGTTGTCAATATTTAGATCCTGCCACATGTGTTTGTAATATAAAAGATGTTAGCAAAATCTTTTTCATACCGTAAATTATGACATTATTTTCAGAGATTTCGATAGTTTTATTTTTGCAAACTTGTGTTATTTTGCCAAATGCTTTGATTTAATTCAATCTTGTTGATGCTTGGTATCTAAGATATACGGGAATTTACTATAAATATGGTAGTTGTCCTGTACTTTCTGTGTTTTCTTTTCAGATAATCGAAAACCTATGGACACTCTTTAAAGGTTGCACTTTGTAAATACAGCTGTTTCTCAAACCACGCCTCTTTTAGGGAGATATTTAATATTCATAGGTATGTTAATTTGTTAACGTTCTGGTTCCCATTGATGATCTCTGTGTTTCATCTCATAGAGACATCACTTGGGAATGTAACCAGTATTGAAAAACATGGTAGCGGCTAAATTTTAATTCTTAGGAGGTCCAAAAATGGAGGTAAGGGTAGTATAGAATTTTAGTATAAGTTTAAACTCTTAGAAGTTCAGGGCATATAAATGTTGAAAATATGCCGCACAGCCCTATATTTTGACCTTTGAATAAAATAGTAGTGCATATAAACTTTCCGTTCTGGGATATTATTTTTCACGAAACTTCATAGTAAAAGTGTCACAGTTTTAGCCGAAAAGGGAGTTCCTATGGGAAATTGCATTGTCAGTATTTACAGAATTGCAACCTTAAAACACGTGTTTACAAACACGAATTATGTAAAAATTATTATAATTTCACTTCAGTATTAAAATATAGTTCATTTCATTTGCCCGACAGGCTCTTTTTTATGATGTTTGTTATCAATTTGTAGAAGTTATGCACTTTTGAAAGTATCGTATGTAAATCGGTAAGGATTTGTATTGAAGTTTGGTGAGAGGCACAAAACATTCAATTGTAAAATATAGAACCATTCGAAATGTCCTGCATATTTCAAATGTTATCGACTGAAAACAAATTGATAACTTATCAATTATCGAAGAAAATGTTGTTTAAATGTATGCTTTAAATGTTTTATGACTTTTGTGGCAGTTTCTGATGTTTTATTATGTTAGTGTTTTCTGTCATTTCTACGTTTTATTCTGTTATTTACCCTTTATTGTGTATTTAGGCTGCTTAAAGTTATAGCTTATAGTTAAAATCTGATTTTCCAACTGTAAATAATTATGTGTTTGCTTCTTTGTTTCCAATATAAGTTTGTGCATGCCTCAAAACTGTTTTACCGTTAACACCGTTAACCTGTGTTCATCATGTTATCTGTCATATCTTTCCAAAACTTTAATACTGAAGTTTAGTATTTCTTTCTTTTTTTTTTCGCCCGATTTCGTGCAAATTGTCGGTCTTAGGCCATGTAAAAAAAATGTGGAAAGAAAAAAAGAAAAAAAATCATTAGAAAAACAAACATTAAAACAACAATAAGGTCTTTCCTCGCGTATGTAGAGGAAAGACCTTAAATATACGTTAGGAACGAAATAAAAGAAAATAAGAAATTAAAATCAGTTTTATAAGTCTAAAATTACCGTTACTACAGAAAATATAGTCTTAAATTTTAATACGACCACACCAGTTAGAGTACAATCATCTTAGTGTCTTTTTTCTCGGGTTACTTTAGTATGTGTCTGTGTATTCTTTTGAAATCTTTTCAAGTTGTATAGCTCTTTACGTATTTATCAAATTACAAGAAATGCACACCTGAGCTTATGAATCATTTATTATTGCCTGACAATTTACGATAATAAGGAATCTTTTAAATAGGTTAATATAAAAACTACAAATTTTATACAAATGGTACATCTCGGTTTAACTTACATTTATTTGTAATTTTAAAATTTTTTTTAAAATCCTTTCATGTTGTATAGCTCTTCACGTATAGAAGACGATAGGTTTATCTATTTTTAAATGTACCATTTACAAACAGGAAATGTACACCAGGGGGAATGAATCATTTATTATTGCCTAACAGTTTATGATTATATGAAATCTTTTAAATACGTCAGTACCAAATCAACAAATTAGAATTGAGAATGGAAACGGGGAATGTGTCAAATAGACAACAACCCGACCAAAGAGCAGAAAACAGTCCAAGGCAGCCATGTTGTATATTTACAGGTACAACATCATATCAGTAGCGTTTCTGACAGTCACTCAGTGGTAGTTTTATAAAGTAATGCTATCAACTTAATGCACACGACACAATCAAATTTGAAAATCAAAAACAGATCACAGAAGGTCAACCACCCGGTTAAGCTAAAACAAATATCCAACATCTATAAAGGCTTTGGTAATAACATAAAACAATTTGTGATAATTTTTTGCTCGAAATATATTTTTTAAGCCCTTATATAGTAATATATATATTATTTTTCTTTTCACCATATCTATATATGACCAATAAAATTAAGACTGATTGCTAAATACCTTATAATATAAAAAAATCATATGTTAAACAATAGCTATGATGAAGAAGAAAATAAAAAATCCTTGTACGTTTCAAGTGTAATGAATAAGGATGTTTTGTTTCTTAATTTAACTGTAGTAAAATAGCCGCAAACATGTAAAGGTTCAGTTCAACACAGGGATGTTGAAAATCAAATCTAAACTCCTGGAAAAACTACGTTTTTAAGAACGATTTTGTTTATTTTTTTTTTTACGTAGACATTTTAAATCAAAATATAGCTATATAATTATTCTGCTCTACTTGTTTTTTTAGTTTTTTTCTTTCGTAAAATCATAAATTAAAATGGTCATGAGTTTTGATTGAGCACATTCAAATTTCGAACGTTATCATACTCACGATGAAAAACTAAGCTCACAGTAAAACAATTCAACTGAAGACAAAAATAGGTTAAACTTTGCAAAGTTATAAAAAATCTTCCATGCAACATACACACAAAGACATATGTGCATACATTTTATTTAAACTTGAAATATAAATTCACAACAAGAGCATTTTATTGTGATAAATAATAAACGAATGCCCGGTAAAACATTTTGTTGCATTGTCTCATTAACGTTCATCCGATGGTAGAACTTCCTTTATAATGATTAAAGGACTCACTTTCATCAAGTGATCGTCAGACACCAGGCTTAAACACCATCCAAACAGAGGCATAGATTCATAAAATAATCCCAATAGTTTAAAGGATATTTATATGAAAGAGAAGAGAGGCAAAAGATACCAAAGAAACCTTCAATTTCTTAAGTCGAAAATGAACTGACAACGCAATGCCATAAAAAAAAAAAAAAACACCTAAGGACAAACAACAGTATGCATATCACGACATGAAAGTATTGGAAAGAATGCATTGTAAATGAATATGGGGGTTTGCGTTTTCGAGTTTTATATTTTAGAAGTTGACAACGTTTGTTTACAAGAGTTCGTTAACCTGCAAATAGTAATGAATTATTCGTCCACAAAGTATCGTATTTAAAGTCCGTATTTCAACTGAATGTAGCTGCGTATTTGTACATTCAGCACACCAAAAAGCGGACAAACTTCTGAGACAGGATTACTATGTCTGCAAAACACCATTATTAGTTCTAACAATGCCGACGATATCATAAATTACGGTGACCATAAAGATTGACGCGAAGGGTGACCCGCTCAGATTTGAAGATTTCATATTCAAATAAGATACGTTAAATCACGACAATGTTTTAAGCTAGAACTTCTAAAAATATACGCAATTGTCATGTATAACGGACAGCAAGTTTTTTAAAAGTTTATACGATTACTAAAGGAACCCGAATCGTCTTAATTGAACAAAAAATGCTCAATATATGTCCGATCATAGTGCTCAAATGACCGCAATAGTTGTTTTAAGTAATTGGATCAAACTTTCCGATTGATGGTATACATATTTGTATAAAATTCTTATCATGATACTGAAAGATGGTGTAACCATCTTTTAAACGATTGCACGAGGGAGATGCAAGATGAAAAAAAATATATTTTCAAAATTCTGTAAACTGTACTGATATATGGTATACATATCCCTAGAATAATCTTATCACGGTGTAACTGAACGTTATAAAAAGGGGTGACAGATACCCTGGGGACAATCAAAGTGGAAAGAGTACACATAAAAAAACTTATCACATTTATTTGATGGTATAATATCTAATCAACAATCGCATCTTCATACTTCGAACAGAATCTTATCAGGAAGAATCAACACCACGTTCCGCTTAACAAAAGTCTACTATCATTCAATAATACAAAGTCTGGTGTTTAACTCATCTATCCTATCGAATTAGAAATAAGTATACTACAGAAACAGTTTAGCCTGCCTCATATCTTGAATAACATTTAAAATTTGGCAATGAGAAATTTTAGAACAAATGATTTAATTCTAGCTTCCCAATTGTGATTTTTCCATTTCTATAAAGCAACAGTCCAGCAGATTCTACATATGGAGTATGTATCTCCGATTTATGATATTCCGGAGCCTGCTTTTCCTGTCATTATTTTATTTATAGATGGTTTCTGCTTAAACGAAGCTATTTAACAAATGAGTCCAAGTGGTAACGTTTTAGTATTCTCTTTGAATTTTTTACTGACGCGTTCACCAGTGGGTTGAGCGCTATCACGAATATGTGCCACAGATCAACATTTGTTTCAATTGTCGTAACTTCAACCATGAACTCTTTTTCTCAAAATGAAATCTTTCACCAAATGTGTACTAACAAGTAACACTTTGTTTGTCGAATGTAAATCAGCATCTGCTTACCTTCTGAAGCAACTGGGATCTCCCTTGGTTTTGTTAGGGTTCGTGTTGCTCGATCGTTAGTTTTCTATTTTGTGTTTTGTTGATTGTTTTTAGTGTTTTGGTCAGTCTTTTTTTTCGGGGGGGGGGGGGGGGGGGGGGGTAAGTAAAATAAAGTTTTCCATTAAAAAATCGATTCTTACCCTCAAAATATCGAAAACAATGAATGAATAAAAAAAAAGAGATTGTGTTTCAAATGTCAAGTATTTATTCCTTATCTCGTTTTACTTTAGGTCCAGATTTGCGACAGTGTATGTGATAAGATAATGCATGATATACCTTAAACAAAATGGCGTCTGGTGACATAGCATTGTATGTATGTTTTCAAAACTAAGCTAATTGTTCAATACTGGATTATTTTATACGGCTTATAAACAAATCCAATGCCAAATATTATACATTGTATATCACTTGGCTAAAAGCTACAGAAGGGTGCAGTCTTTATTAACAAAGGTGTACATGTTTACTATTATGTTTTGATTAGCTGATTATGAAGATAATTTAGTTGTGTATAGATATAACGCACATGGACAGTAATTATACTAAGCATTGGAAAAATATGATTATCACGGGATATTAACATCAGATTTGAAATTGATTGCTCCTTTGCTCTTCTCGTCTTGAATTCGAAAAATATAATGTCGCTTTGTTGGATCATTGTTTGTTTTCACTGCATTGTTAATTATTTTTCATACAGAAAGGTCACTTAAAAGCTGTTTCGTACAAGTGTAGCTCATATATCAAATGGTACTTATACTAATACTATTATTAATCAATATCATATCAATATTTGTAATAAAGACCAAAAACATACAAGCAACGATGATAAGAAATTTAGTCTGATATGTTCGTACGGTAGACGCGTTTTGTCTACATAATAATCATAATTGCGATGAAATCACAATACACTGATGGCCTAAGAAAATACAAAGATGAAGAAAATTGCAAACCAAAAATCAAAAACATGTGCCAAATCTAGCTAAGGCTATGTGTGCCTAGGGGTAAAAAAAACCTTAATGTTTCGAATAATTTTATTATCTATAAACACTTAATTTAATAAAAATGACTGCATCAATGATATTCAATGTCACCAAAGGAGAGCTGACCGCTAGGCCGGTATATATAATACGTTCGATCGTAAACGAAGGATAAAATTAACGATTATAACGAACCAATTATAACGTAAATTTGAAAAAATAATACAAACATGTTGTTTAATAATTATATTTGGCAAAGGTGACTAGTGTATTTTTAGTCTTTATAACCCCTCTGGATGTAACAGTTTTACTAAACTTAGTTTTGATAAATGTACATTTATCTTTTAAGTCTAAAAGAAAATATTTCTCAAGACATATTTACCTTTCCTGAAAACAAAGACAGCTTTCAACTCATTTGAAGGTGTATAGTATGGAACGCAACATCTGTCTTAAGTGGTACTCTGATATTACGTTATGTTGTTTTATTATTACTTGATAATATTTGGTCTTTACATAATATAGTTTTGACATTACGTAATGATGTTATAATATAACTAAATATGGAATAGTCATTACTTAATGATATTTCAATATTACATGATATGGTTTCGTATTGACTTGATATAGTTTTGTCATTACTTAATATGGTTTTGTCATTACTCGATGTGGTTTCACAATTATTTAATTTGGTTGTGTCAATGTGGTTTTAACATTACTTGATGTGTATGTGGCTTAACGTAATATAGTTGTTTCATTACATGATTTGGTTTTGTTATTTCGTACTGATGATTTGCCAATTCTTTATATGGCTTTAACATTACATAATGATGTTTCAAAGTTTGACAATTTCTCACTACATGATGTGTTCTTTCCAGTAATTGATGTGGTTCTGTCATTCTTTGATGTGGTAATCACATTACTTGATGAGTTAAAACCACGTTACCATTTGGGAAAAACAAGTTCTATTTGTATACCGATTTCCATGTTTAATGTGCTTCGGATGAGTATCGCTTTCCATTGAGTTATAGTTCAAATTAAAGTTCGATTTGTTGTTCTGAGTTATTTGGTATGAAAAAGGGGAACGGCAGACAAAAATAAGAAAAAAAGTATTAAAAAATTAACAATATTTCGGACATAATGGGATATCCTCACACCACTTGGTCCGGCCGTTTTATTTTTTCTCCTTAGTTCTTAAATGGAAGCAGTGTTATAATTAATTCGTGAATGATTCCACGGAACCCTCTGTCTAGCTTGAGATTGCTGCTGTCAGTTTAAAAGTGTAATGTTGACTGTAACAAGTCCATTTACCTTAAAAAGTTTGTTTTTCTGTATATGCTTTATCTTGATCTTGAAGATTAACTCCAATATAATGTTTTATAATAATTCATGGAGGTTTACAAATTCATTTTGACAAAACAGTTTAATTCGGTAATATTGTCTGCAAAAATACTTATATTAAAATAAGAAGATGTGGTATGATTTCCACCACATACCAAATGACTTAGAAGTTAACAACTTTATGTCACTGTATGGTATTCAACAATACACAAAATTCATACTGCATAGTAAGCTATAAAAGGTCCCGAAATGACAAATGTAAAACAATTCAAACGAGAAATCTAGCGATCTAAATGATGAAGACGCCGACGCAACATTAATGTCGCAGGCTCGACATAAATCAAATGACTTGTACTTTATTGTCAACAAATAAGACAGTTTTAATCAACTCACACGTAGGTTAAAGGGAAACGGGGGAGCGGGCTAAGCGACAAAGCAACAATTCTATAAAATAAAAATTCTCCGATTTTTTTAGCGTGTATGATCATTTGAACATATACGAATATCAATATTTTATTTTTATAAATTGCATTCTCTGACATACCTCGCACTAATTGAATAAAAAAACTTTTTTGGAATATCTGTTTCACAGGTGAAGGCGGATATGTTCCAATTGTAGTAGTCACAATCCCGTCCTCTTTTTCACGAATGTGACCTACCGAATTAGACCAAATCACTCGGTTTGTATTTTCAAGAATAACGTTAACACTACGGGTGCCACACATTGAGCAGGATGTACTTACCCTTCCATAGCACCCGAGATTACCCCCGGATTTTGATGGATTTATATTGCCCAGTCATACCGATCTATCGAGTTAAGCCAATTGCAACTGATTTTTACAGTTTTTTCTTATATTGTGCTGTTACACTATTGTCCCAGGTTAGGGTTAGGGCTGAGCGCTGACAGACATGTTTAACTCCGCCACATTCTTTATGTGCCTGTCCTAAGTCAGGAGACTGTAGTTTAATAGTAGTCGTTGGTTCATGTTTGTCATATTTGTTTTTCGTAAATTGTTTTGTTATAAACTAGGCCGTTACATTTCTCGTTTGAATTGTTTCACATTTTCACATGTTAGCCTTTTATAGCCGACTATACGGTGTATACGGTTGCCTATACTTGCTAACATAAACTGCATTTAAACTCTGATGGATTGTTGTCTCATTGACAACCATACCACATCTTCTAACTTTATTTAGATTTCTATGTTGTGTTTTGTATACTGTAACATTGTTTATCTTTTGTACGCATACCCCTAATCCCTCTTTTTGGAAGCCCGAGTAAAAGCCCTCGATCATCGATAGAAAATTTAAATACGAACTAATATTTAGTTCGTATTTCAACTCGAAATCTTAATCTAAATGAGACTCAAATTCGATGTCTAACTCGAACTCCACCTCAAAAGGTGGCTCAAATTTAAAGTTGAAGTCGAATTGTAACTCGAACTCTGCCTTCAAATGCGACTCAAACTCGAATTTCAACACGAAACTCAATGCTAACTTGAACTTTAATTATAATTATGTCTTGAATTCTAACTCGAAATCGAAGACTAACTCGAAGTTTAGCTCGAATGGTATCCCTAACTTTAATTTTAACTCTGACTGGCTGGATGGCCACACTCATCCGAGGCACATTAAAAATTGAAATTAGTTTTTCCAACATGGTCACGTGGTTTTACCTCATCAAGTACTGTGATAACCACACCAAAGAATGACAGAACCACATCAAGTACTGGAACGAACACATCATGTAGCGTGAAATCGTCAAATTTTGAAACATCAATATGTAATGTTAAAGCCGTATAAAGAATTGGCAAATCATCAGTACGAAATAACAAAACCAAATCATGTAATGAAACAACTACATTACGTTAAGCCACATACACATTAAGTAATGTTAACACCACATTGCCTAATGACACAACCACATTAAAATATTGTGAAACCACATCGAGTAATGACAAAACCATATTAAGTAATGACAAAACTATATCAAGTCAATACGAAACCATATGTAATATCGAAACATCATTAAGTAATGACTATTCCATATTTAGTTATATCATAACATCATTACGTAATGTCAAAACCATATTATGTAAAGACAAAATATCATCAAGTAATAATAAAACAACATAACGTAATATCAGAGTACTACAATAGACAGCTGTGGCGTTCCATAGTATAGAAATGTATATATTCAATGTATGTAGTAATAGGTATACATTCATGCCTACATGGATTAAAAAATTTATTTCAAAAGGTTTATTCTTTTGGCGGCTATTTTAATGGTACACACATCTAGTGCTCTTAATAACCTTTGTCTATATTGTGACCACGTGGCTATCCCGCAAGATTGTAATCATGTTGTCAGATGTCCTAACCACAAGGTAATTAGCTTTAATAAATCCTAATTCCAAGTATAAAAAATTGTTTTATCGACCAGTTTCGTGAACTTTGACAACATAATGATAAAATAACATGATGTTTGTACGAAGTTGAAATTACTAATTGCTATAAAATCTATAATTATTACATAAAAGTTTTTTTCTCTCTAAAAACACAACACAAAAAACACTCCGGTAATATAATATATCTAAATTCATAAACAATGTCAATTTTTCAGGAACTGTTTAACTGCTTTTTTTAAGAACACTTGTCAGTTCAGTTTTTTCACATAACAGATAACTAAAAACTACTGGATTGACTGACAGATAAATGATTTACCACACGTAACATAGCTTAGCAATAACATTAACTTATAGTTAGACACAATTTCCATAATTAGACATTCAAAATGATGTTTAGATAAAGCAAATTTTGAAAATGAGATTTCTTGTGTTATGTAATTATAATGTCATGTTATAAAAGGCTTATAAAAAGGCAACAAACAGCTGTGAATATTGACATAGATCCTCAGGTATTTGAATTCAGACTTGCTATGATATTATGCAGATCGACTTATTATTCCGAACTTAACCTTTATTTCATTTAAAGGATTGTTACCTTGAAAAGTTCAAGACGATAGAGGGACGAATTTACTACTCGTTAGGATGCAAAGACGTTGATGTGAGTAAACAAACTAGTAATGGTAATAATGTAAACATCTTTTACCTCCCTCATCCTTTTTGCTATTGGTATTTGTTAACAACAACTGTTGTGATATTTGTTTTTATAGAAACTCTCTTTTAACTGTAGGACGATGTATCAAAATATCACAAGACACTCAAATTTCACACCGTTGCAAGTGTGTTGTTATATACTGCATTTTAGAATATAACTGTTAGTGATTATATATAAAGAGAAATATGCAATCCAAATAGAAAACATGGTTAACCAGTGATTTTTTGATTTGTTATTCGTTATGTTTAAGATTTGGATGTATTATTTTTGAGAGCAAGACATGCATGGTTGTATACATGGAAATATGGACTTTAGAAGAAAACACTAATGAGTCTAACATATGATAGTTCGTCTAAATAAAGTGTGTATACAATGAACAGCTTACTGAAAAGATGTCAGTAAAGTTTTTTTCAGGTAATAAGGTTTAAGTACTATGAAATCGCTACATTGATATCAACTAAAATGTTCATAACAATTGTCATGGATTTTGTTCTACAAACAGTATTAATACGGCCAGATTGTTTTGCTGTTTGCAAAGCGGAAATGTTTTCTCATCTGACCTTTCTCTTTTTGACATGTCAGGCAGTAATCATCAAATATATATTCAGGATAATAAAATGTAAATGAGACTAGATCGAAGCGCGGATTGTTAACATGGTAGAACACAAGTGTAACCAGTCATTTGTTTAAACCTGAATATACACTTTATATTAAGACGGGCAACCAGTTATTTTTCTTACATCAACATGTCAGGTGTTAAGCAGAGAAGCCATAAAACATGTAAAAACATAAATTCAAATACTGACACATGACATCTTGCACGTGAGGCTTGCACGTTTACAAGATTCCACCGAAACTGTTATAACATTAATTCTTCTCCGGTTGAATGTTTCGTAATACCACTAGTATATGTGTACTGCAAGTGTTTCATTAAAACATTGCGATTCAACCAACTAGTTTGTAGAGTGAGCGTACGACCTCATCAAAGATATCAGTCTTATGATTAAGTACGCCATTACGTCCAGTGCGTACGGGGGAAACCATGTCAAGCAATAATACTCACGTCTTGCAATAATAGATTCTTTATGAACAGCACTGACAAGTACGTTGAATTTGATCATTTTTACTTTGTTTAAGACTTACGCACACATGCCTAGTACACAGACAGTCAGGACTGATGCAAATATATTTCACTGAATCCTTACAGGTGCCACATGATGAGCAGGATCTAATTACTCTTCCGGAAAACCTAATATCATCCCCCAGTTTTTCGTGGGGTGCGTGTTGCTCAGTCTTTAGTTTCTTATGTTGTTTTTTTGTGTACTGCTGTGTGTCTGTTTGTCTGTTGACCTTTTTCTTTTTAGCCATGGCGTTGTCAGTTTATTGCCGACTTGTGAGTTTGAATATCACAATATATATTGTGTTTCATATACTTCAGTCAATATAGATGCATTTCATATAGGCCATCAGATGAAACAATGAATTATTGTGTAATTCATACATGCATTTTTCACTGATTATCTAAGTAAAAAAAAAATCAATCGTTATGCAATTCTTACTTTGCAGCAATGCAGTGGTGTAGCTATTGGTAAACGGAAAACACCAAAAACTGATAAAAGAATGCACGTGGAACGTGGGAACTTAGCACATCATAATGAATGTGATCTTCGTGATACGTCATTATGCCATGCTTGTTGTAACGGACAAGACGTCTGCAACATAGACAATCTTTGCGGTGCACCAGGTGAGTGAAATATACAAAAACACTATACATGTAATAACATAAAAGTTATCTATAACGAAGATGTGTTACGGAAATTAAAAACTAGTACTTTCTTCATGGTTGTGTCTTTTAAAGGTAAAGACAAAATATTTCAAAGACTGAAGATATAAAATCTAGCAAGATTATGTTGTAGTGTTTGATGTTACTTTTTCAAGCATCATCATATTTCCCACTTGAAACTTACTGGATACCTGATACCTTAAAAAGTGGATGGTTCCCAAATTTCCATAGCAATATCAATATTTTGTAAAAGACGATTCACTGTACTTCCATAATCAACAATGACTTGTTGGTGATCGATGGGTATGAAAGACCTGAAAGCTATTTTATTAACGTTTTGTTATATAATTCGCGACAGAATCCATTAATTTCCTGCTATGTTTCCTGTTGTGTTTCTAGCTTTTCTATTTAAGCTAACAGTTTTTCTGCCCATTAACAAGCTCTATTACAAAAAAAATGTCTCCAATAGGATGGAAACTAGTTAAATCATGGTTGGTTTGATTTTACAACTGGAAAACTTATACAGAATAGAATCTCCAAATCTTTCAAGTTGTCAAAGTGGAGATCCTATAAGATGTGTATGGCGTCTCTTCCGTTTTTGTTTTATTTAGAGAAAATTGTATTGATAGACTTGTATATTGTTTAAATCTTAAACTGACAAATCCATGGTTGAAAAAAGACAAACAAACAAACAACAGTACTGATAAACGGCGTCTGAAATCGCAGATATGGAAATTCCTCAATCCTTTCAAAATAATGTCAGTTTATTAGATAACTTTTTACTAGATGTTTGACAGATTTAAATATAAATGAATAGGATTACATAATGTGGAGGTTTAATTGCTGACATTTCATTCATGATTCACTTTTATGTCTTAAACATATCACATTAGTTTAACTTCTCAACCATTTATTTCCCTTAACGTTCATTTCTTGGTACTACTGAAGGTATATTTAGAAAATTGCATCAGAACCAGATCAGCAATGAACATAAATATTTAGTATTTTTTCTTTATATTTACTTCGCTGTGTCTTAGTCATTGTTGTTTGACCGAGCCACAAAGTCCCCGCCGTCTCAATACTCATCTGCAATGATTCCATATTTGTCAACGTATGTCAAGTATATCATTCAAAATCATATCTTATGAATATTGTGCATTTAACAAAATCCAAGTTTGCAAGTTAGACAGCATAATGTAATTTGAATTGGGGTTTTGGTTATTTTTTAATATTAAATGCAAATCATTTTTGTCTAATATGTTGCAGCTCTCAATAAATATGGGGGAACGATCTGTTTTGCCTGCAGTCAGTCCGAACGACCAGACACTTGTCGACAGATACGT
The DNA here is from genome assembly GCF_021869535.1 of Mytilus californianus. Taxonomy (NCBI): domain Eukaryota; kingdom Metazoa; phylum Mollusca; class Bivalvia; order Mytilida; family Mytilidae; genus Mytilus; species Mytilus californianus. Next base: position 25,499,220 of record NW_026262668.1, read on the forward strand.
TTGTGTGCTTCTAGTCAGGTATTTGATCGAAAGATATATAACAGAATAGTATATTATCCAGTATTCAACAATATCTTCGTGTATTGCATTTAATGTGTGATTTGTTTACACTATGTGTCTCGCTTTTTTGTTGTTGATAAAATGTAATTTGACAATGAAAATCAATAAAGAAAGTAAGCACAGTGGGATTCATTGTTGTATCATTTAAGGACTTCCGGCATGCTTTCCATCTCTTATTGATGTAGAGCTTACGTAAAAAAAAGATAGATTCCATATTTATTCTAGAAATTGAAAATATTGTTTTCACCATCCGTAAGCCTTATTTTTTAAAACTTCATTGTGTCAGATATGTCAAAAAGGTAGTATGTTTTTAAATACTTTCACTACCTAAAAATTCCAAACATTCAAAACATTAAAACATAAAAACACAAATACTAAGAACTCCAATGATAATTCATAAAGGGGAAGTCCATAAACTGATAAAATCAAATGTTAGACTTTATCAATCAACGAAACGAATAGAAAATAAAACTTTGTGCATTTAAACAATGCGAAACAGCAAATAATATACCTGACAGTACAGGAATCTTTTTTAAAAGTCATCTTTTCAGTTGCACACACATGCAATTAGGCAATTCAACATCATATCAACTATAAAATAAAAAGATGTGGTATGATTGTAAATTAGACAACGTTCCACAAGAGACCAAATGACATATAACATGTCATGCAGATTTTAATTTGGACAAAATCGGAATCATGACATAAGAAACATCAGTAATGTAAAAGATCAATAGCAATTTAAGTGGACATGCTACTTGTCTTTTTTTTTTATTTCATAATTTTTTTTCTTCTTCATGGATTGACAGGCATTTTCATTTATTCATCTTTAGTGGCACACAATTACAGTAAGCGAGATAAATAAGCATAATCAAGCAAATGATAGGGAAAAAATAATAATAATAAGATACGATATAACAGAATAAAATATATAGACGAAGTATAACATTTTCATTATTATAATGATAATTGTAATAACAGTACAAGCACATTTATACATTTACAATTCATCATTAAAAGCTAATCAGTGACATGTTAATGGTTGAGACCTTAGTTCGGGAATGAATAACATAAAATATCTTAAAGCTAAAAAAACCAACAATAAAAAACCAAATATGACCCTTAACAAGTATACTCCTTCATGTCACCGGCCAATTCCAACTTCCAGGATCGATATGATAAGGTAACATTTTTGGCCCCTTGTATTTGATTTAAAACAATGAAATACTTATGATATCAAATATTTCCCTCAGAAGTTCGCATGGCTTTAATATGTCAATTTTGTTTAACATGTTTGCTTTACGGCTTCATTCGTCTATTTTAACTTACAAAAATGCAAACACTTCCAGAATAGTCTCATTTTAAGGTCTTGTTATAAAAGAGGGACGAAAGATACCAGAGGGATAGTCAAACTCATAGATCTAAAATAAACTGACAACGCCATGGCCAAAAATAAAAAGACAAACAGACAAATAATAGTACAGATGACACAACATAGAAAACTAAAGACTAACCAACACGAACCCCACCAAAAACTGGTGGTTATAAATATTTAAACAATGGCCTCGATCTTATTCAAAAGATATTTTGCTAGAAGAGTTATTGTACAAAGATATTGTTGTCGGTAAATAAAATCAAACTTATTTTTGCTAAAATACTAAAGAAAAATTTAAACTGAGAAGTCGACTCATTGATTTGATAATTAATCTTAATAAAGACTTTTGATTTTCCTGTTAAGTTTATATAACAATTCAATTACTTGCATATACCACAAGTTTATTTATGTGATTACACTAAGGTAACAATAGTTAACCGATATTAAATTCTCGTAACTTGAGACAAAATGATAACACAACTAAACTGAGGAAATTGCATGATCTCCAAAAGGAAAAACCGTTAACGTTGACGGTATACGCGTCTCCTGTTATGCACGTATCATCCGTCATGCGAATCCACACTCAGTCAAAATTTAACAATCGGGAATAGGACGAAATCGGTAAAATTACAGATCAAACGACCCCGAAAAGATGTCGCTAATGAGTTGAGACACAGTCACAACCTTTCGGTAAACTAATTGATGATCACTATAAAACTTATGTATTGTCGATTTCCGTCGATCTTCCTCATAACTCTGTTTGCACAGTGTTTGCGTTATGAAAATGGTATAGTGGGAACAAACAAGAACGTAGTTATAAATTGAGATATGCTAAAGCCATATCAAGTGGCCGAGGGTATATTATTGCTGAGAAATGGGAAGTTGACAATTATAAATACTATATCATCACGTTTGTAATACATTCTAGTGTAAATACGTCTATCTTTTTTTAATATCGCGGAAAAGATTAAGATATGAAGTAGACCTTCTATAATTGGTAGTATCCATTATCTCAAGTTCACTTGGATATATATGACAAATGCACACATGAAATGTTGGTTATTGAAGATATTTGCAAAATGCTTTTTTCCTTTTGTCGTTGTAAATGTATGAATTCTGATTCATATGAGTACACAAACAGGTTAGTTAAGAGGGTGGTTCAGATCCAGTACCCATTGGAATACCCACTGTCTGTTTAAATAGCAATCAACAAAACTCAACAAATATGTTTTCGATCAAAAAGTCCAGCATTTCGATTATTTCCTCTTTGGTGTTTTTGTCGTATAGGACGGTTCTCTTTATATAAAGAGGCATAGCTTGGAAGAGCTGCATTTACTATACATAAAGCTTCTCTATATAACAAATAAAATCTGTTTATAACGTTAATAAATGGGGGTGCATTGATTGCAAATAGCAAAATAACTGAAGTCGACTCTGACATTCAGTTGACGATGCTTTGATATTTACTCATTTGTTTTCTTTCAGGGATGTGTAACTCGACAATTCATAAACCAGTTATCTAGAAGAACGTTATATCAGACAGGTTGTGGAAGCAGAGATGTGAGCTAATTTGTCATGTATTTCTTTCATTCACAGCGCCATTTAAAACATTTTGAAACGTTCTTGATATTGAATTATTATATGAAAGTTTTATATTCTTGAATATTTAAAATCGACATGTTCTATCGCTAGTACAAAGACCACAAAGAATATTTAGTTTTTAGGAATGTCCTTCACATAAATATTTTGAATATTTGCTAATGATATATAGACCTCTATCGAATATGCAGTGTTTAACTATATTTACACACTGCAGTTGCAACTTGATCATATCGTTAGAAATATGCCATAATGCCAAACGTCAAGGGACACACATTGAGGTTTTATGACGTGAATGCTAGTAAAGATTAAACAACCGGTTTGAAAACAAAACCTAAGTTAGAATAAAATAAGGCTAACCTAATAATTCTTATTTCCTTTTTAATACATATAAATTATTTGAAATATGAAAACAACAGGTTATTAATTGTATGCGTCCACAGCGCTTTTTTAGATAAACGTGTTCAAACTAATGTCATACACACAACATTTATCATTTATTTGGTGTTTTTTTTCAAAATAAGCTTGCCTTTTATGTATAGTTATAAGATAAATAAGTCAATCCAATTTAATTAAAAAGGTACCAAACGGACACAATAAACAAATTTTAAAGAAATAAATAGAAAGGCTCGTCATTAAATTCAGTTACTCCTCTAACCGACTTCTTCAGTTCTTCAAAGTGAGCAGGTCAAACGCAAATAATATTCTTCACGCAATACGCACGCCAAATGTTCTATATTGAAACAAAAAAAACTAACTTAAAGATACAACGCATCTTTATCGCTGCAAATCAAGTATCAGTTTTGTAATGCATATTAATAAGTAACCCGGGCGCCGCGGTTATGAAGGAAACTTCAAATTGTAATAACATTAACGGTACCAAAGTCTTCTGCACCAACTGTGCATTTTGACAATTAATGTAATTTCAGTGCTGCCCGAGACACAAATATTTAAAAGACCAAAATCTAATACAAACGATTAGGAGCTGATACATCATGAAAAGATCACAAGTGATATTAAACCCGGACAAGGAAGCAAACCTAAAAACAATATGTGCAGAATATTCAACAGTTATGAAATAGTATATAATTTTATAGTCATTAAGCAAATATTTTTGTATCTATTAACAAGCAACTGCTAACTTTTAAATTCGATTTTCCAAAGCTTTTTTGTGACGAATTAGCTGTCCTGATTGATTTTAAAACGCTTTGTATATGACTACTTCCATAGAGATGTTTAGATTCATTCCAAATTCCGAACCCAAATTTTGTCAAACTGCACATAATCATGTCAAAATCAAAGTATTCTTTGATATGGCAAAGTTGATACCTGTAAATAACGACTGCTCTGAAGTTAGACGAAATGCTTTTAGATATTTTGAATTTATGATTTGGTAAGCTGATAATAAATGCAAACTTCAATATTTCAGCAATGTTTAGCGGCAGACGACCGAACACAATGTTGTACAAGAGATTTGTGTAACAATATGATTTGTACGTATCATTTTATAGTGTTTGATTTGTGTAAACCATATATGCCACACATCATCCCTCTGTTTCCCGTTGCAGTATATTTTACACAAAATGCACCTCTCCATACGACATTGCACCATTCAAAATTACAGCTTGTAAAACTTAATTAAACAAAAATTGTGGGATTACAAATCAAAACCCACAAATTAGCATTATTTTAAAAAAAGAGTAACTTTTAACTAAAATGTAAAACAATCTACACAGTTACCAATTGCACTATACACTATCCCCAAATAAACTATTCGCAGTTCAAGAGCCGTATTTGACTTAATTTTGACATGATCAGCTATTCAATATCTATAGTTTAAAATATCGTTCTAAACAAGTTTATCCTAAACCAAAATATACTGTTTATTTGATTGGTAAGTAGTATAACGTGTATATGCTAAACATCGAAGATTTTAAAACACAATTAAAGAGCCATTAAAATATGGATTATACGATTTAAAGGGTTATATGTATAGAAGATATATATATATAAAAGAGCTAAAACAGGGGGATTGTGTAACGAACTGGATTTTTACGAAATATAATGAACTCTCCAAAACGGTTTGACATCTTACTATCAACTTCAACATTTTTTTTGTTGACGTCTATGTTGAATTTATTTGTATGTTTGTTTGAATTTTTAAGTCAGTTGTGTTGTATGTATGTGATGTATGTTAACACAGTTTTGGCTACTGGATCCGTATTATTGTCACATTAACCTATGTCTGTTTGAATTTCTTACCCAATTTGTCAATATAAGTGAATTATAAACAATTGTCATACAAGTTAGAGGTTTAGCTAACTTAAAAAACCAGGTTTAACCAACCATTTCCTTCGGAAAAACGCCTGTACCAAATCAGGAATAATTTATTGCAGTTCAGTGTTTCAGTTGTTTTCCTCTTATAGTTGATGTGTTTCCCTCGGTTTTGGTTTGTGCCCCGGATTTGCTTTCGCTTAATCGATGTATGACTATTGAACAGCGGTATACTACTATTAAACAGCGGTATACTACTATTGAACTGCGGTATACTACTGGTGCCTTTATGTTTGACAATTGTTTTTCACTCGTTCCGTTGGTTGATAACCTTTAATTTTTCCGTTTTTTTTTTTGTTCCTCTTTTTAAATTTCGTTTTGTTATGTTATACCTGTTTCCCATCTGTGAGACATATTGTCTCGTTTTTGTAAGTATGTCATTTTACAAAATGCTATTATTTTATTAACGTTTCAACGTCAATTTAGACAAAAAGAAATTGTGAAACTCTTTAAATTTGGGATAAGACGTACCCCTAAATTATAGGTTATCCATTTTGATATCAAATTATAATCATTAGTTAATTGCGCACAAATGATTTATTTTTCAGCTTGTAATGTTAAATTGAATGCAAGTCTTGGGGTACCTTATGTTGACAGCAACGGAAATGTAAAATTTAATTGTTCGATCCTCTCTTCCACATTAAGAACGGATGTTCAGTACAACGTGACTTGGACAATTGATGGCTTTCCATTGAAAAGCAAGAATGGTATTTCTTTAGGTAGCATCTTGAGTTCTTATGAGCGTGTTGCAATATTGGATACAATTCATCTTCAAGGAAATCTCAATAAAATGGTTTGTACATATCATTTTCTAGTTCTGTATGCATTTAAAATGGTTCTGACTAGTTTTGTTAAACCGTTGATACAGTTTGTCTAGTGCTAACTCCCGCCATATCCATTTGAGATTTTTCCTGTGTTATTACCCGCCATATCCATTCACATTTGTCCTGTTCTATTTTTTGCCATCTCCATTTAAATAATTCTACTTTTATCCAATGCCATATCAATTCGATTCTTTCTACTAATTTTTACATTTTAACTATCTCGATTGGACAAAAATCGTTATAAACGAGATGCTGTTGTAAAATATGTATCATTGCGCATATAATATATCATACAATTAGTTATTTTAAATAAAAAAAAGTGAACAGAACTTTCAATGAACTGTACGCCCTGGGGGTATCTCTAGTCAGGTAGCTGATACTTATGCATTGCCATTATACATGTTATATAAGTTATTAGATATAAGAAGATGAGGTATGTGTGCCAATGAGACAACTCTCCATCAAAGTCACAATTTTTAAAAGTAAACCATTAAAGGTCAAAGTACGGCCTTCAACACGGAGCCTTGCTCACACCGAATGAATGAATTGTCAACTTCTTAATTTCAAAACAGATAATAAATTATTCAGGTATCATACCCCACCCTTAAAATTAGGGCTATATTGCAATCACCTTTGTCGTCCTGTCGCCTTTAGTCCAACAAATTATTAGTCACATTTTCTCAGAAATTACTAAACAGAATGTCTTTATATTTCATAAGTGGTTTGACAGTAACGAGTTTTAATTATATAACGAGGAATTAAGCTGTCAGATACCTTATTCCTGTTTACAGATACTTTGGATTTTTCAATTTGTTAAATTAATCAAATAACAAATCGTCATATGTTTCTCAAATACTCATACACAGGATGATTTTATAATTAGTAAGAAGCTCAATGGAGATGAGCTGTAACGTGTGTGCGCTTGTCCGATCCTTAAGACATCTACTTCCTGTACGTTTTCCCATACTTTGAATTACGAATAGGGTTATGCTTAGCACGATACCACGTTCATTAGAAAAACATTTACTTGCTCAGATAATTTTCATTTTCATTTCAGCTTCGGTGCAAAGTTGAAGTGACATGTAGCAACGATTCAAAAGTTGAAACTGTCAACAGCAATGGTTACTGGGTAGGGATGAAGGTACATACATGACATAATTTCTTCTTCATTTTTTTAAAGCGTAAAAAGGACCAATATTATGGACATACTATACCAAATCAATAAAATGTCCTACTTTTGACATGAAAAATATATAGTATGTATAACTTAACATATTAAGATGTCTGCTAAATTGGAAACCTTGGTCACAAGAATAGAAAATGAAGACGATACTACGGTTTACATAGATTATCAGTTGAAAATTAATGTTTGTCAATTGTTCTAGATACCGAATCTGGACGTTAAGGAGGATCAAATGCAATAACATAAATTAATGTTAAAAAGGCAAGATTCATCCAAAAAAAGTAAAAAAACTAAACATACCGAACTCCGAGGACAATTCAAAACGGAAAGTCCCTACTCAAATGGAAAAAACAAAAGCTCAAACACATCAAACGAATGGATAACACTTGTCATATTCCTGACTTGGTACAAGCATTTTTTTGGTAGAAAATGGTGGATTTAACCTGGTTTTATAGCTAGCTTAACCTCTCACTTGTATGACAGTCGCATAAAATTCCATTATATTGACAACAATGTGTGAACAAAACAAATAGACATAATAGTTTAAAATGTCAAAATAGGGGTATAGCAGTCAACATTGTGTTATAATCTCAATCACTATTAAAAGACATACATATATGTCAACAAAGAAAAACAAAATGGCATATAGACAAAGCACATATACAAAAATGAAACACAAGAATACAAATAAATGACGACAGCACAACACCACAATGGCGGGATGTACAAGTACCTAGTCACGCCTAAATGATATTAACAAAAATGGACCAAACAGTAAACGTTAATAATTTACAAAGACAAATAAAGAACACTATAACTCGTTATTAAGATTATAAACAACGTTAGTACCTAGAATCTATACTTCAAGACTATCGTGTATTGTTAGGGAAGTTGATACGGAATATTTATCAACAAGGTCTTGGTTTCTTCCGATGAACTTTTAGAAAAAGGACGAGACGTTCTTTGACATAACCCTGGTTCATCAACTTTCTGCTCAGAATAAATTTAATGTAATAGAAATTAACATAACAAAAGAACGGAGTGAAGTGCTATAAAATTGAAACTGCCTAATAAATACAGGTAGCTCTTTTGAGAAAAAAAAAACCCCGATAGAATGAATACTTTATTCAAACGATTATATTTGGTGTGATATTAAAAATATATAGACAGATTATACTACATGTTATTTGTACAAAGATAGATGATATTTATAAAGATAGATGTTAATTATTAATAATGTGAGTTTTTTTCTCATTTTCTCTTTCCCCCCGACAAATGAGCCTGTAAAAATCGGGGCCCCCATTGTTGCTTCCCTGGGCAACTTAGAGTTGATATAACAGGTGATTATTAATATAATATGTTTAAAATTTATAAAAAAAAAAAAAAAAAAAAAAAAAAAAAAAAAAAAATTGTGACAATAAATGAATAAGTAGGAAATTTAAACGTTAAAACTTAATGATTATTTGAACTGGAACTTTTCAAAAAATATAATAGAAATAACGTAGGCATATCTATTTTTTCAATGTTGAGTTATTTTTCTGCGTCTATTTTTCTTAAGAATTGATTTTTGATGTCTTAAAAATCGAATACGTTTGAAAAGGAAACCAGTTTCCACGACTCTTCTATAGTTAAAAACGATGCATTGAATGTTCTCCATGTATCAATATGAGGCGACAACAAATGAAGGATTTTTAAATTTGAACGATCAAAAATGTGAATGAATTGAATAAACGTTTTTTTTTTGTACTGTAAATAATATTTGCTTATGTATATGAACTTCTTTGGAAAATATGTTATATTAACTTGTATCTAATAAATGTCATGTAAAAAAAAAAAAAAAAAAAAAACTTTCTGCTCAGACACTGATGATGTAGTACAAAGTATGAGTAGCGTGATAAATGTTGAATAGAAAGTTATAAAATTTATCATTTGTTTCCGTGTTTTGACAAATGGAAATTTATCGGGTATCAATATCAAAATACTATCAAATCACTAATGAAATATTGTATCAGTGAGAGACATTCCCTTCAAATGTTTACTCAACTACATGCATGGTTTTCAAGTCGATGTCGATAGGGTGAATATCGGCAATAATTGATGGAAAAATCTAACGGTCTATCGTGCTAAATCGCTTTTTGATTTTTTTTACTGTTATGTTAAATGTGCCTAACAAACTATTCAACACGTTATATTTCAATTATAATTGCATACATATGTACATTCATATTCATATGCAGGTATCACCTCAGAGAATAAGTCATACAGTACATCAGAATGTTACAGTAGAATCAACGCTTCCATTTTTCAGTGATCATTTACATAAACTTTCTGTTGGCATACAGATAGAAAGTACAGGTATAAACAATAATGCTTAAGTAATATTTTCACGATAATGTTGCATATAGGGCTCGTTTAGTAAGATACAATCCATATATATGTATTGGTCCTTTTAAAAAAAACAAAGTTTTAAATGTTATCAATTTTGCACTTTTTGCAACTTATGTAAAACATAAAAAAAAACATGTTTTGCGATCCTGGTAACAAAACGCATGGTCCTACACTTTGTTTATACATATATTTTGCCATAGAGTAATTATTTTCTCAGAATGCTCATTGTGTCATTACACTTAATTCATTGGATGTTTTCTGATTGATATTTATGTCTGGGCAAATGCAAACAAGTTGGTTTGTATTAGTTGGATTTGGACTTGGAATTATCATTCATTAACTATGAGCACTCTAAGATCTATACTGTGTGTCTTTTGTCATTTTCGTGTTTCGTTTTTGTACAGATCCGATAAGTCAAGCCTCATCCTAGTAATTTTAAAGTTTGTCTTTTGTTGTGTCGATCCAGGTGTTTATAATTCAAAGATGGTCGCTAGCTGCTCTTTGCCATAGTTGTTTCCGTTAATTGCTGTAACATACATATGGCTGTTGGTTTACTCGTTTGGTTTCTTTTGTAAATTATCATACCGGGACCCATTGGCAATCGAACCACATCTCCGTTTTTATAATAATACATGTCATCTTATCATGCTTATTAAGACAATTATGCATTTGCAAAGGTGTTTGAAATAATCAATTGATTGATAAGCTGCAAAACTTTCATTGTTTATAATGCGAATAACTTTCTTATTCACCAAAATTAAATCATCCTGCAGAGCACCCTTTTATGATTCAATTTGATAAGTTCTAAAATGTTATAACAGTTACTACTACTAGGGGGTGTTAATCGACCGTGACTACCCATGAGGGTCTCACACGGTCGGTACATGTTTTAATGTGCTACTTAAGAATAGTGTAATATTTTCCACTAACTATGGTTCGACTTACTTGATGTAGGCAAATATAACAAAAATGATTTTCCAGATCGGAATTTCATTATTGAGTGCATACAAGCACTATAGTAAATTATCGTTTATTATCATTCTAGGTCGTAATGTTACAAAGTGCGCCTACAGTTTTGAATTAGATTCCTTGACAGGAAAGTATACATCTAAAATACCTGTTCATGTGCAACCACACTCCTTTTACAAAAACTCTGACATATTAATATTTCGTCGATTGAATAATCTTCGTTATCCGATGTTTTATGACTACAGTCTACCGATCGTCCATATTGGTGTAAGTTTACTATGAAAAGCATGTAAAATTTATACCTTTGACTTCTATTAAAAGATAATGTCATCACAAATGTGTAGAACACAACCACATGACTACTTGCTTTTCAAAGCTAATAACTTCGTTATTGGTTGCTATTAATTTAGTTATTATTTAGATAATATAAACACTTATAAAAGAAAGTTATATTACGACGAATTACAATGTCAAAAATAATTTGAATACATCTACCATATATTGCTTACATTTTTAATTTACAAGTCATTTTAAGATACAATCCTTTTAACTTTCAATATAGGTAAATTGTTTTTAAAAATTTCTGCACTTTTTAATCATGTCAATTAATGCTCAAGTCACGTAAAGTACGCTGCTCTCATTTTGTTAAACAATCTATTCGTTATTTCCTATTATTGAATTATTCTTGAAAAATGATAACATATGTGTTAAGTGTTCAGAAATTTTTCACTTACATTGCTTCCGTTTATGTGAAACATTGCAACCTTTTGTCTATAAATATACCAGTATATAATTTTGAAAAAAAAAGAGGAAATACAACATGCGGCTCTCTTAATAAAAGCTTGGTAATTACGAGTTTTTGTGTAACTTTCCACTTGTACGGCTCATATATAATTGTTGTGTTTAAATGTAACAACTCGGAAGGACTAATATCAAATGCCAGTGAATAAATTTTACTGCAAAACCATTGTATCATCGAAACCTTTTTATCAGTTAGAGGTCCAAGAAAGTGCTGTACATTCACCATCTCTGGGTCAAATCAAAATGTATGCCTCATGAAAGATCGACTTGACAAGATTCTCTAGTGCCAGTTGAAATAAATCCTATCAAAATTAAAATACTTCACAAATACACGTCCAGACCTATCTTGTTGTTGAAAGGAATATAAATAATGCAAAAATTTTATCTCAACCTTTAAATTACGTTCCTTTTACATAAAAATCAAAGATGAAGGTAGTAACGGTACCATCACACTTGTTTAATTGATGCAATGGCTTCTTCGTCATTTCGTTTTTTCTATTTATAGCATTACAGTATTTCACATGATGTTTTGCATTCCTGTAAGTTAGAGGGGGACAGTATTCGATTATTTGATGACTCGTGAGTACATATTTAAATCATATATACTATACTATTAGACTTTTTCAATAACTCTCGACAACGACTTATGACACCTACAGTTTACACTCCCTTTTCACGAATGTGACCTACCGAATTAGACTATTTATCGGGTTTGTACTAACATGAGCAATACGACGGGTGCCACATGTGGAGCAGGATCTGCTTATCCTACCGGAGCATCTGAGATCACCCCCAGTTTTTGGTGGGGTTCGTGTTGCTTAGTCTTTAGTTTTCTATGTTGTGTTTTGTGTACTATTGTTTGTCTGTTTGTTGTTTTCTTTTCAGTTATTTTCGATTTATGAGTTTGAATGTCCCTTTGGTATCTTTCACTCCTCTTTTACAGATGAAATGGAGGGGTCGTACCAAAGATAAAAATCATTCAGAAATAATATAACATACTTATTCGAAATTATAGAATTAGACCTCCTTAAAAAATGGCAATTCGCAAATTTGTCACATGTACGTTGAATTGTATAAATCTTTGAGTAAAAACATACTGATTCACATCCGAATACTTTTCTATCTTCAATTATATAATTATGAATATTAAGATGTGCTAGTCTTCAATAGAAAACTCTGTCAACTGTAAATAGCGATTAACTTGTTTTAGAATGCCTTGTTTGTGTCTACAGCTAATTATTCCTTAGCAACAACGTTGTAAAGAGGCCATGATATTCCAATGTGTCTGCCTGTCCGTTAGTAACACATGGTGAAGACACGGCATTGCTTGTTTATTAATCGATCTTCGACAACAACCCATATCAATCCGTAGTCGAAAATGTTTGAGGAAAGTGTCAAAAATTTAAAAGTGTTGTCACTGAATATAGAATTATTTTTAAAATCAAATTGGTGAATTTAACTATGGAGAAAAAAGAAAATATAGAAGGTATCCAAGACCAACATTAAATGACATATTCCAGCCTTGTAAAAAGACTTACACATTTGTTTGATCATCTTTTCGGTTCTGAAATACACATAGCTTAATTTTCGTCTGCCAAATTTCAACACGAAACCTTGAACATGGATGAAGATCGTCGATTTGAAATACAATATGAAGATCCTCCCGGGCTTCTCTTCATACTCAATTAAAAAATAAAATTGACATTTGATTAGCAATTGATTTACTATGTTAACCCAAACAAGCAAAATATCATTGTGGTAAATATAACAGACATAAAGGATAACTTTTTTTTCAAGCCAGTATACATTTACGTTAAATACTATTTTTGAGACGAAACCTTACATTTTACACTCTTCTACCTGTCGGTGTCCTTATTAACTGAAGGTTCAAACAGTTGTTGAAAAGGTCTATTACTGTTATCCGGACCCAAACATATATAGGATAGAATGAACATAACTAAAATTCATGAATTCGACAATATAAAAAAATTATCTAGACTGTTATCAATAAGATACCTTGTGTTTTTTGCAAATTATGTTTGCCATAGAATATATGAAAAAGCTATTTTCATAAAAAATTGAAAACATGTACTTTGATGTATGAACATATTGACGAAATGTATGATAATGTTTTTTTTTGTGTAACTTTTGTATAAAGTTATATAACCTTGTAAAATATAAAAACTTCTACAATTTACATGTCATCGAAACAAATGCTTTATTACAGAACACTTACTATCAACCAGGGAGAGTACCTATATTTGATTCTTTATCGAACAAATGCCGTGCCTTCCATGGAGGTACGTTTTAAGTATAAACTTTAATACATATAGTTTTAGTTTCTGACAAATATGTGAGTCTTCCAAAGAGAGTAAACGTCGCCTGTCGTTCCAAAAATAATTTCAACAGAAATAGAGGAGTCCATGTTTTGGTATTGGAAACGAATTTTTGGTTTGGTTCTGGTAAAATCTGTTAAGCTGTTTTCATGGATTTATAACTGATATAAGCAAAACTTATAGGTCCATGTTTGGATATGGGAAACCTTAAAGCGATTAATTCTTACCCAAAAGGAAATTGTGCTTCAATATGCTTCATATAAAATGATATGGTGGGTAAACTATCTTTTGGGGTATGACGTTGTTTATCATTTGGATTCTGATTGACGATACTTGATATTCGTAATTTATAAATTTAACAAAAGTTAAATTACATACTCTCAGCAATGTTTTCAAAAGCTTTAGATATTGTATAAACACATTGATTTAGTGTGGAACAATTGTTGACATGTTAATGTCCTATTGGATGCGCCGTGCGGTTGTTGTCTCGTTAACCCATACAATGTGTAACGCAGTCATCGACGACAGAAGTGATCTTTGTGCGTCGCTTTTGCTTCGCTGTCAGGTATATAAGCTCTAAAAAGAATCAGGAAAGGATAACAAATATCAGTCTACAAAAGGAAAAGGGAAGATGAGTAGTCCAAATTGGAACTCAACTAAAATATATTTCAAATTATCTGAAATTTGCAGAATTGAATGTTGAATATATTTATTTCAATAAAACCACCCTATTTTGTTTAAAATTAAACATTTTTAATGAGTTATACAGTCATGAATGACAGTAAATTCTGAAAGATGGCTAAATTAGGCAAATTTTGGACTATTTGATCTGTAAATAACTAGTAATGTCATAGAATGATATTTAATAGATACATGTAAGAAAGGATATTGGGCATTCATCCATGACACAAAATCAATACAGATAATGTTACATAAAAAGTAGAATAACAAAAATACCCAACTCCAATGAAAATTCAAAACAGAAATTAACTTATCAAATGGAAAAATCAAAAACCTCAAACACATTAAACGAATGGAAAACAGCTGTCATATTGTTGGTACAGGCATTTCCTTATGTAGAAAATGGTGGATTAAACCTGGTTTTATAGCTAGCTAAACCTCTCATATGTATGACAGTCGTATAGAACTACTTTATATTGACAACAATGTGTGAGCAAAACAAACAGGCATAATAGGTAAAAATGTAAAACAAAAGTTGGGACACAGCAGTCAACATTGTGTTTTAATCTTAATCACTATAAAAACAAACAACTATGCCAGTATTTTGATCAGTCATACAAATCTCTAATTACATTTGTTCGAACCAATTTTGGGATGCAATAGATGTGATTTATTATCATAAAGGTACAATTATGCAATACAGCTCAAAACCCAGTGTCCTATCGGATATCACTCATTTTATCCAAGTACGGCCATAAGCTCTTTTTTCAAATCTGTTCTGTTAAAAGTTACCAGGAGCAAACGCTAGCATTTGTGTTATCTCTGCGAATCTATTTTTTTTTTCTTTCGTAATATATAAAATCTAACCAATAGGCTGAAATTAAACGTCAGATGAACGGCAGGAAAATGGTAACATGTGGTGTATTTGTTAAAGAAGGCAATGATGCTGTACAGATAGATGTTTGTGAAAAAACGACACAATTTGTTCCTAAAGTAAAGTATCTATCCAAGTCAGCTGAAAGAACAATAGGTGTTCAGCAATCAGACGACGGGTTGCGTTTCGTTGTGAGTTTTTTCTTCTTTATACAATAAGAAAAGGCATGACATCTAAAGACGAGTACAAAATTTGAATACATTTTGCAAGATTTTAAGCTAGAAAATATTCAGTATGGTCATAGAATTGCACTCTTCAATTGGTCTTCACTATTAAAACCCTACGTTGTCATTAATGTTTAATTCATAATGAACATAAGTACACCATTTCAAGTTATTGTGGCCACAACTTTATCATAAACTACCTTCAACCAAAACTATAACCAGAGACAGAATGTACAGACCGTTTTTATATGTATTTTGTTAATTGGAATACCTGTACGAAAGCGTTTCATAATCCAAAACATGTGTTTCTTTTAATTTACCATAGATAACAGTTTTAACTGGTTCAAATATAACAGTGGACATCAAGAGATCATCTGTGGACATGTATGTTACATTGTCAATAATTGATCAAGATCTAAATCCTCCTGGTGGAATTTGTGGAATGTCCACGAAAGGACAAAATGAGGCGGCGTTTTTTCGAACATGGACGTAGGTGATTTGTAAAATCAATGATGTAAACGAAAAAAGATTATATTTAACTAAAATATACAAACTTTCAAATTATACAAAAAAGCCAAACGAAAAACGAAGAAAAGACAAACAAAACAATTGTGCCCACCTTGTAAACTAATTAGACAGTAAACAATATTTAATCTTTAAATAAATTGCAAAATATAACGTATTATTGAATTAAGAATTTGATATATAGAAGCAATTATAAATCGAATGTGTTTGCATTTGTGTTTAAACAAACATTAAATAAACAACTGAGTTAAAATGTATGAGAATCCGTAATTTGTCAGTTTATTGGGATCATAAAAAGCGTTAGATAAAGTAGGACAGCGGCAAGGCATGATAGAAGATTGTTGTGATCTATTTTTACAATGAAGATATGCATTTAACATTCAATCTGTCTAAATAAAGATCATATATCCACGCTAAGCTGTCAATGCTCTGTTTTACTTTCTGTTCTGAAGATCTTTCCGGGAGCATCGAGATTTGTTGTAATGAAACACAGCTTCAAAAAATATTTTGAGACAGAGCTTTCATTGGTCAACGCATATATTTCAGAACAGAAAATAGAAGTCCTTGTAGACGAAGGGTGGACTCATGGTCAGTATTTAAATTTGATGGACTTGGGATAATTAGGGTTGATACACTACATACTTTTTTGAAAATAAAGTCTATGTCTACCTTTTTAATAAGACATAATAAAACTTATTGATTATCGAGCTTGTGTATTGTAAATAGTTTCCGGGAGAAGGGTATGTTTGTATTTATAGATTACTTGAATCCGTATGAAATTCCTGGCACATTTCTTTTCATTACAGTGTAACCAAGAGTACAAGCTTATTCGATTCTGCCATTCCTTTTGACTCATGGAACATCAAAAGTGATATAGGATACTGTAGCTGTGAAGATTTCAGAAATTTCGGAAATCAGATTTCCTGCGGGACAATGATATAAAATAAAGTTAACTGACTCTTACTGCACGAAAAAAATGTTTTATATTTCATGTGTATCAGTAAATACATTTAAGTTTTAAAAAGTAGAATAACAAAAATATCGAACTCCAAGGAAAATTCAAAACGGAAAGTCCCTTATCAAATGGCAAAATCAAAATCTCAAACACATTAAAAAACTGTCATATTCCTGACTTGGTACAGGCATTTCCTTGTGAAGAAAATGGTAGATTAAACCTGATTTTATAGCTAGCTAACCCTCTTACTTGTATGACAGTCGCATAAAAACGACCATTGTGATTTTAACAACATCTGAAAAGTCTGAACCATAAAAAAAAAACAAAAGTCTTGTAAAGTGTTGCAGTTATTGTTTCATCTATTTTTGATTTTCTGACATTTGGCTTGTAGTCAATCCAGTACTGTTCAGATACTTTATAGACAATTCAATATGTTGTTGTTATGTATAGGAAAATAAACTACTGAGCAGTCTAAACACAGACGGAATAGATCTTTATTGACTGCAAGAAATTTTCTAAAAAGTACTGAAGTTAGAGCAGTGGATTCGTTTGAAGATTTATTTAAAGACTGAACATCACTTAATATTAATTATTTACTTTTTTAAGCGCTGTGCAGATCAAAATGACCGTTGCAGGTCAAAATTTGTTCACTAGTGTAAAAGGGTAAATGTACGTCTAGTTCTTTGAATTCCTTTCACGATGTAAACCCATTGATTTTTTTTAAACTGTGCTTTCAAGGTTTATTTGGGATGATAATTAACATGATTAAGGTATCACAGGACAAACCAAGTCTATTGATGTTATTTGAACACAATCGCATGAGCTATACAATACTCGTCAAAGTGTTTTTTGCATTTACAACAAAACAAAATGTACCCTTAATTATCGTGAAAATCGGAATTGTTAGAGTTACATTTTAACACAATTGCATTAACCATAAAATACTTGAACATGTCGATTTGAATAGTTTTTGCATTCATTGAGTCATGGTCCTAATTGAGTTGACAAACATATGTTCTTTCACTGATGATAACCAAAGTTCGTCTTGACTGAATCTTTATAAATTTTAACATGATCATGGATCATGAACAATATAATACGTGACGTGTGATTTTGACGAATTTCTCATTTGCTGCTTAAGAGTTATGAGCAGATTTTATATTAAATAGAACATGTAAATATTCTGCCCGTTAGAATTTCTTTTTAAGGCACAATGTCATAGACTAAGATATAAGTTGGTAGTTGATTGTCCCGTCGACGCACCCAATCTTGCTTCTTTATGAATTCATGAGAGTCCGTAAGTTTATTGTTTTTACCTTTATGTGTCTTCTTAATCGATTTATGAGATTTGAATGTAGGTAAAGTGCTGTTGCCATTAGATATAGGTTAACTTCGTATTTGACATTGGACATTTACCGTTTTCTTCACCGGATTACCTAATTCTAGTTTAATATGATTAAGAAATATGTTAGTATACGTCAATTAGACAGGTAACACATGTCTTTTCATTTATTTTATTGTGTCTTTAAATTGCCGTTTTAATCATCAAATACCTAAAACTTTCTAAACAACATGTAATCTACGCATTTTCATCTAATTTTGTTTATTCTAAATTAATGAAAAATTTTAAAATCACCATAACATCAGAAAATATCTTAGTTTTCTATTTCTAAATAATGTCCTGGTTCAACACTTAGTGTTTCTGACCCAGACATAGATGACCTTAGTCATATTTGGCAAAATTTGTATGATTTTTTTGTTTCTAATGCTCATAAACTTCGAATTTGATTTGCAGTTTCAACTGTTCTGATTCAAGCACCACACATAAGTCGTATGTATATTTTTCGTCAGCACAGGTTAAAATTCTTCCAAAAAATATCTATGTATGTATGGTGATTTCTTCATATAAAATATGTACGGTTATGAACGGAACCAACAGGAAATACTCAATACGACGATACACGGAACGTCTATTACTGCTTTAAAGGCATTAACATTCCAAGGTCTAAGATATTTATATGAGAATTCACAAAATGATCCAAAGAAAACTTCAACAAATTATAACGAATTATATGAATCTCATTATTCTTCTTAACCATTTGCACAATTCCTATTTTTTTATGTTGTTACCATTTAAATTATTCAACATCCTGAATACATTCTATGTATCAGTTAAGGATGTTCCCTCCTCTGTTTCAAAACAACAAGCATTTTAAATAACTGGCATACATTAATTGCATATAAAACACGGAATTTAATAAAAAATAAAAATGAAACGTCCTTGTCCTTGTTTATGAGATATTATCAATTGAAAAGTTTGCGGGAAACGATTCTCATTTGATTTTTATACCTTTTTTTTAAACTATGAAGAAATAACAATGATTTTATAAGATTTTAAAAAATGGCCTTTTAAACTATATGTGATAAAATTATGAAAACAATGTTATTGGCACTTCATTGATAAAACAAGAGGATTCCGATTATCGAAAAAAAGTCAAAAATAAGAGTAGCGAACGTTCATAACAAAATAGTCAAAGATTGTAAGTCTTTTCAGTGTTATCGTGTTGTTAATATTGCGGAACTACTGAACTAAAACAGTTCAAAGATAGTAGACATTTTTCTTTTTTTGATAATTTTCAAACTGTGGCGTTTCTTGTAATGGTATGTCAAATGATTGTCAATTATGAACTAGCAAGGCATAATTTTTGATAATATGATCTCAATATCTGATGTCAATCAGACTTGAAATAAATTGTATCAGATGGAATACAGGGTATCAAATAGAAAAAAGGACACATGATGATATTTTGTTTTAAGGATGTTCGCTACTCTGTTTCAAAATAACAAGCTTTTTAAAAGACTGTTAAAAATTGATAGTATATAAATAGAGAAACTAAAAAAAACAGAAAAAAATTCAGGGTCCGTGTGCTTGTTTTCAAGATATAAGCCATTGAAAATTTGGCGGGAAGAAATTCTCTCTAGATTTTTCATAAAATTAACATCGGTACCTTTTTTCTTTTAAAAGCTATGAAAAAAAACAAGGATTTTATAAGATTTTCAAATACAGCTTTTTAAACAATATGTAATAAAATTATGAAAAGAAAAGTAGGGGTTAGCGGGAAAAATATTTAAATGGAACTGCATGGATAAAACCAAAGGATTCCGAATATCTAGCAAAAATTCAAAAACAAGAGGAGCGAACATCCTTAAATCATACTCGATATTTCATCATTGTTCATATGTAAAATAAATACAATTTTTAGTTTGAATGGAAATATATAATATACTGTTTTAAAAAAAGAAAACTAAATTTCACATTGAAAATATTAAATTCGGCGAACATTGTCATCAAACAGTATAGCAATAAAAACAAGGAACGAAATCTTATATCGTAAAACACCAACCAACCATGTTCATGATGTAATCCTAGAAAACGCATTTAGTGGCTATCTAGGATCTTTAAATGGTGTCCAGTACTTTTGATCAATTAATGACACGCTAGCAAAAATCTTCCGCGGGAATTATGAAACGATCCTTATTTATGTTATGATATAGTTTTGATATCCGCGAAATTGAATACTCTACAAATCATTGTCAATATTTTTTTGCGTACAAATCAGTCCAAAAGCGAAAAAAAATATAGTATTTTTGTTTATATTGTAATTATCTATTATACCGGTATTATTAATTTTGTCATCTTTTCTGTACTGATTTTTTTTTTATTTAATTATCTTTTATGAACGTTTTTGCTATGCTGTTGATCGAGTTTTACCACTCACAGATACAATGTATGTAATATACTTTGTGCCAAGTGAGGAATATCGTCTTTGGTTGTTTTGTGGAAATCGTAATGTTTCTGGCTTTAGGAGTTTTTGTGGTGTGGGCAAACATTTTACAGTTTCTGTTTAATTTCTACACAGCTTTCTTAGTAGATGGCAATTGTTCAATACGCTCCCATTACTTTTAAAGTTCCTTTGGTATTTTGATTTCGCCTCTTTTTTTACTGAATGAAAAAAATAATATATTACTGTAACAGTTTGTTCCGTTGTAGTGCCATATGGAACTCTTTCTATCTTTTGGTTTTGAGCCTTTGTGTTGCCTTCTCATTAGAGTATACCGCATAGTTTTTTTTATTTATCTGAATGTCAATTTGACATAAGACAATCTAAAATATAGATTCTAACTGATAAGGAATTATCCTTGTCGGTTATTCTCAATCACGTTTTAAAGGGGTGCTTGTTAATTTCACTTAGTCTTAGTTCCGTATTTCTTGCTAATTCATTTTATTTTTTCAATGTCTGTACTTTTTCTAACAGTCTAGTCTATCCTTTCTCCTTAAGAAAACCTTGTTTACATTTCATACCTTCACATTCGATCAAGTGTTATGGTTGGAGAATATGCATGTACCGTTATACGATGAATATGGTAATGAAGCCCGGTTTCACAAAAGGCAATTAACGTCACAGTACCCAAATTGCACCGAGTACCCAAATTGCACTTATTCAACAAAAATAGCTGTGGATGAATCTTACAAGTTTTCTTTGAGACTAAACAATTTGTATTTTTATGATTTGACATTATACACGTCTTTCAACATAGGTAAATATATTCCAATAAACACAAAACGTTCACGGTATATATCAACAGATGAAGCATTCACTGGAAAAAGTCAAATCTACGGAAACGTCACTATGCGACGTTCACAAAAAATCATATCTTAAAAATTATTAAATAAAATATGTTACAAGCATCCATTTCTTAAAAAATGAATATTAAGCATGGACTAATGTCTAATTGTTCTAAATATTTGAAGAAATTAAACAAAACATCTGTAATTCGATTTATAAGGATGTGAATTTAAGCATGGGTGCAATTTGGGTACTCATCATTACAGAATCCTGGATCGTTTGGAGGTCGGTTCAAACCCATTTTTCTATGATTCAATATAGATTCAAAATTAAATTTGTGGAACTATATAGTAAATACGGATACATCTACAAAATAAACCAAGAATGGAAACTTTTGTCTGAATCATTAATAAACGTAGGTGAAAAAACTGTCAAAAAATGTGCAATTTGGGTACCCTCACGTTACCAATCTGCCATTGTATGATGCCGTATCACCTGATATGACTCATCAACATTTTTTCACGAGAGTAACATGACGTGTGTCCCTGATGCAGCAGGAACTGATGCCCATTCCTGAATGTAGTGTTTTGTGGATTTTGTTTTTTCGTAATTTTCTTTTTGGCCTCGGTATCGTTTGTTTTTCGCGACTGTTTTACCTCTTGTTATATTCTCCACGGCCCTTTTTCGGATAGTTCTTGTGTATTTAATCAACGATAAAAAGGAGTTATGAAATGAAATAACATTTAATGATATGAAAAAAGGTTACATACATGTAATCTATGAATCAAGAAAGCCTTACTCTCAAAGATAAGGATATTTTTCTTTTAATTTTGTCGGTAATTAGTCATAGTAAAACTAAATTTAATGATACAAATAAAAGTAACGAGGTAATGCAATATTTTGTTTCGTTTTATTTCAAATTTGAAAACTTTCCGCCTCTTCAATATCATTTTTACTTATAACAAACTATGTTCCAGGCAAACTACAATTTTTCTCGGTCAAATTCTTCAAGACTAATAATTCCATCTTTATCTTCGTCCATGATTGACCAGTGATGAAACACGGTCGCGTTGTCCGTTATTTGCCTCTGTTCCAATGCTGTAGTGAACTCAAACTGTTCCATCATTCCATTCCTACAGAATAAAAGTAAAATTACTTTATAGCTATCTATAAAACCAGGTTTAGCTAGCTATAAAACCTGGTTTAACTAGCTATAAAACCAGGTTTAGCTATCTGTAAAACCATGCTAAACCAAGAAATGCCCGTATCAAGGCATGATTATGACAGTTGGTTTCTATTCGTTCCGTTGGGTGATAATTCCCAATGTTTGGTTTTGTAAGATTTTATGGAATTCCCCTTTTTGAATTTACCTCGAAGTTCGGTATTTTTGTTAATACTTTTTAAAAGGTATAAGAAGAAGATCAAGAATTCATGCTTTTGCTTTGTAACGTATGTTTTTTTAATGTGTATCGAATTATGTTTGATTTGTTTACATGTAAAATATTCGGCTTATTTTCACGGTAATAAAGGTTTCTTGGAAAGTGCTTCTATAATGTAACATGCAAATATGGATATTTTTTTTATTGAAATTTGCGCAATAAAATTTTGAAAAATCATTTTGAATAAAGTAATTTGTTTAACCTCTGCTTTCTTGTCCGAGTTTGATCTTACTTTTGGTCCTCTTAGATTGTATTAGCTCGTCAACATTTGTATTAAATTTTGGATTTTCAAATATGTTTAGCTCGAGCATCACCGAAGAGACGTTGATTAATATTCATGAACTCTCAAATCTAAACATTTGAAAGCCATGGACGTATAAATACGTACAAATGTTCAGAGCTATATGATCAAACGGGACTAAAGAGAAGAGCAACCGTTTCATATGATTTTTTTACCTATTTCTTTGAAATGTAAATGAGAGCATACGTCAGTAAGACAGCAACCTAACAACACAAAATCCAAAAGTATCATCTTATATCTTTAGGAGTATTTGTCTAGTGCACAAATTGTGTAATACAAATGAAAAGTGTCAGCCAGGGACACTCACGTCCGCGTGAAAAAAAGTCAGGCATAATAGCTGCTGTCAAAAACAGACAACGACGTTCCTAAATAATATTGAAAAGACCAAAACGAATAAAAAGAATGAAACTTTAACTTTAAATTTGCAAATCAAGCCCCGCCATTTCTTCAAGATAATTATATAAAGTGTCATGTAAATTAAAAAAAAAATGTGCCGAATAACATAGAATTTATTAAAACCATTTGTATTACCTCCAGCTATATTATGTAGACTATATATCATATCGGGTCATTTTAAAGCCGACTATACGGTATTAATTTTTCTCTTTGTTGAAGGCCGTGCGGTTGCCTATAATTGCTTACATGTCCTTCATTTCAACTTTCGTGAATAGTTGTCTCATTGGTAATCATACCACATCTCCTTATTTTTTTATTAAAGATATTTTTTTTTTAAACTTGATTTTTGTAGTCCCATAGGATTGCTAAGCAAAAATGTATCGCCATGTATATAAATATAATAGGACTGGAATCTAACTCTACAGAACCTATAACAACAATGCATTATAATGGACAAATTGTAAATATATATATAAAATAATATTTTTATCAGATTGGTTGCGAATACAAACAGTTGAGCCAAACACTTTTGGTCGATAGGAAAACTATCTACTTAAGCTGTTAATCATGCCCCCTTCTTGTGTCCTACGACATCATCCAGTGTCTTATTGGGTTCTGAATTATGTCATACTACACCACACAGTGTCTTATCGAGTTTTTAGAGGAAACAACACCTTTTTTTAAAAAAACTTCATTCATATTCAAAAAAGAAATTATGGCATAAACGTCAATGAAACAGCAACACAACTACAGATAACAATATTATAGATGTTAATCATAATGTACATATGTAAAATGTGTTTTTTATTCTATTTTTTTTCTTTTTGTTTTGTATGTAAAAACACATCAAAGATACGCGTTTCGTCTACTTAAAACGAATCAAGGTCCGTCTACTTAAAACAAATCAAGGTCCGTCTACTTAAAACGAATCAAGGTCCGTCTACTTAAAACAAATCAAGGAGTTGAAAGGACAAATCAAATCTTAAATTGTCAATAAAGAAATTTATACTTACTTGTTGATGTCTAGACCCATAAACGTCACATAAGCAGACATGTCGGTAGTAGCAAATGGTGCGCTACGTTTTCCTTTTGCCTTGTAACACTTACATGCACCATCACGTACAAAACAATCTTTACCGCTCGGTTCTGTACGACACCTACATCCACAACAGAATATGTTACATTTATCATATCCACAACAAGGAGTACCTTTAGTGCAGTCTTTGCAGTACTTTTCTTTAAATTTACGACAACATCCTGCGCTAGTTGTATCCATGAAAACAAAGCAAATTAAGAATACAAGCGTCAACCGTACCAGTTTTCCTTCAACAAAAGACATCTACAATAAAAAAATAATTGATATACATCAACAAATTCGTGTAAGTTCATTTATTCTATTTGGAAATATATCGATAGATCAGAGTTCACAGTGACTGATCGGTAATCCATGTGCCCTTTTTAATCGTATTCGCAAATTGATATATTACAGTTTTGTGATGTCAAATGTGATTGACCTGGCTTATATAAGTTTGAATCGATCTTATCAAAGGCGTAATATGGGTTAAACCGATGTTGATCATATTTAGTCAATTCTTCTTCTTGTCAGCTTCTAAAACAAAAGAAAACTATTGTATCGATCGTAAAAGCCACACAAGTACAATCCGATAAATGCAGGCTCCCCTAGCATGGAACTCTTAAAATATTAGCTAATCGGCACCAAATGAAGTTTTTGCTGTACATTATATACCTCTGTCGCCAAAGAAAGCTACACAGGGTTCCTGCAGCTGATATTTTTACAACATCAATATTTAGAAAACCTGATAATCGGTTATATTGTTCATGTTATTCATAAGCAATGGTTGATGGACTTTTAGTATACAAACGTCATAGAGTTTGATAAAACATTATGTGATACTAATGTGTGTGTACGTGATGCGTATATAAGGTACAACCGTCATCAGAGATGCTAGATACTTAAAATTTGAAAAGAAAAATGCATAAAAGATAATAGACATTACAACGTGACCTAAACAGAAAAGCCAAAATGGTCTAAGACCAACTTTTCCAGCTGGAAGGAAGTGCAAAAGAGAAGAGACGAAAGATACCAAAGGGATATTCATACATCAAAAACAAACTGACAACGCCATGGCAAAAAATGAATAACGATCAAAAAACAAACAACAGTATATAAAACAAAACATAGAAAACTAAAGACTAAACAACACGAACCCCACCAAACTTAGGTTTATTATGATTAAATAAGTTGTCAACTAAAGATTTATAATCAAAATGTAGACTTTCAAGCATATCAGAACCAAAGCATTGTTTATTGGAATCAACATTAAGTTTTTTTTATGTACAATTTTTATTTGATAAATTTTAAAGCCAGACTGATATCGTTTAAAAAAAGAATTAATAACATTTTTACCTTGTAATACATTTAATATATTAAAACTTATGACGGGGCAGTATAAATAGGGCAGGATAAAGGATCTTTTTTTTAATTATATTTTTGTTTTCAAAATCTCCTATACGTTTGTTGGTACAAATATATTTATGATACAAAATAGTATAGGGTACGGAATGGTATATGGTTTTGATCATTGGTACGAAATAACAAAATATGTTAGGTACGAAATGGTTAAGGTACAAAAAGAATAGCTACCTAGGTTATCATGTTTTATCTTAATTTATATTGACTGTATTAATCTAACATTTGTGAATTCCAGCAACTCAAAATGACGGCGCAATACATTTTCAATGTGGATTTAACGGTAAATTTTAGCCAATGGAAAATATTGTTACATGAAGATTGAATTAGAATTAAGGAATAACAGTACGGTAGTTGAAGAGTTTTCTTTGCAGTGTTTTTGTATTGTTGTCTGTCTGTTGGTCATTTACTTTTTTAGTCATTGCGTTATCAGCTTATTTTCGACGTATGAGTTTGAATGACCCATTTGAATCTTTCACCTCTCATTTACAGTTGTCAATTTGCGATTTGATGGTCACAAATGCAGTTTTACTGGCGATGCGTAGATTTCGCAATTACGACATATAATGTGGATTAAACGGTAAATTTAAGCCAATGAAAAAAACAATGTTACATAATCGCCAATTGACCACTGCAGCTCTTAAACTACAGTACTGTTATACCTTAAACATCACTCGGGTAGCGTGATATGGTAAATTATCTCAAAGGAGATCAAAAGAAAATTGTAAGTTAGATAGATAAGAAATAGAAAAAAGACTGTTACCTTAGAATGCTTAGTAACGATATACTCACTGTAGTAAATCAAGTAATTCTCCACCGTTTAGAATAACATCGCATCAGCTTTACTTATATAGTAGTGTTTATTAATTGTGAGTTCACAAGGTTAACATGCAATTATTATTCAAAAGAAAACGGCAAAACATGATTTAAGCATAAACATTCCTCCTCGGCTTTGAAATTCTAAATAAAAATGACAGTTTCCTGTTAAAACAATTACGCGTTAAGAACTAAATCAACCACAGTTGCGTTTCGACAGGGGGTATCGTTCATGGTTTTGTGGAGTCACATTTATCAGTGACACAAATATTTGTTGATTGCAATTATTCTTTCGCGGAAACCTAAATGATATAATAAAAAGCACGTGTACATTCACATGTAGGAGACAAAAATAGTAAGACTCTTTATATGATGCATTGTGTTTGTAAATTTCTAGTTCATCAAATTGTGTAACTGTCCAAAAATTAAGGTTAATTGTTTAGCTGTCATATGTACATCCTCATTGTTTTTCATAAATCTAATGGTTATATAAGAAACACGTATTGCGCATGTATTAAATCAACGGAATTCCACGACACTCCACGGAAATCATATTTTTTTTTTTACATTTTTGTTTATTTGGTTTGTATCTTTTTGTAAGAAAGAATCATAAGATACACCATAAAATGTAAATCAAAGCTGTCTAAGAAAGTTTTTAAAAGGATAGTATTAAATAATACATATAATTAAAATCCCATGGTTGAGTGAAAAAAAAAACAAAAATGTGTTTGACTCTATTAAACTCTAAAATTCAGTACTGTAACATTGGCCCCAAATTATCGGTAAGGGCTTCTCTAAACCAGCCTTACTGGCCAGGGGGTTTCATCAATTCATATCGATGTCAGTAAGAAAATATTACTAAAGTATTAAACCCCTTTTCGAACCTTGGAATACAGTAAAATCTTTTTACGGCCACATTAAAAAGATTATTAAGGGGAAAGGGTTTCCTGATCTAACATTATTCCGGCTGGTCTAGGGGAGCATCTGCTTAATGAACTAATGTGATTAACACCCTTTTGAGCCTCTCGTGTCTCTATAATGCAATAACGAATCCGTTCTTAAACCCGTTTTAAAATTTTTAAGAAGAGCATGTATATACTTACTCAAATTCATACTATACCACATCTTCTTATATCTATATAGGGATTATTCTTCAATTCATATAAAACATTAAAAAAAAACTTATGTTTGTATAATAATCATCAGCTTTCTTTTGAACCCTTACATTACCAATTCATCATCACATAATAACACAGCTAGTGTCAAGCTACCCAAGACCTCATCAACACCGAATGTACACAGCTACATTTGTAGTATAACACGGAAGTCAATAGCTACCCGTGACTTCAAAAGATCATCGTCCCCTAATTTACACATATAGCGTGTCACAGAAAACAAAAGCTACCCATGATTTCATCTTCGTCTAATTATATAATGCAGACAGACAGTATTACCCAGATGTTCTTAGCTACCCACGACTTCATCATCACCTAATTTACACAGCTTGTGTTACACAGAAGTCCATAGCTACCCTTGACTTCATCATCGCATAAAGTACACAGCTAGTATCACAGCTATCCATAACTTCATCATCACCTAATGTACACAGCTAGTGTAACACGGGAGTCAATAGCTACCAACGACTTCATAAGATCATCGTCACCTTATTTACACAGCTAGTGTGTCACAGAAAACCATAGCTACCAATGCCTTCATCTTGGCCTAATGAACACAGTCAGTGTTACACAGATGTTCATATATAGTTACCAATGACTTCATCCTCAGCCTTTGAAACACACATGTTTCTAGCTATAGCGACTTGTGACTTCAACATCACCTAATGTACACAGCTATTGTTACACAGAAGTCCATAGCTACCCGTTACTTCATCATCTACCAATGTGCACAGCTAGTGTTACACAGAAGTTACCCATAACTTATAATGTATACAGCTAGCGTAACAGAACCCAAATTGCACCGAGTACCCAATTTGCACCTATTCCGATAAAAAAGTGACAGATATATTATAGGTTTTCACAAAATGTACGTAGCTAGAGTTACACAGAATTCCAAAGCTTTGGGTGTGGATGGGAATTCTTTATTTCATTATTTTTTTAGTTTGTGTGCAATTTTTCTTCTATTTATTTTTGGCCCATTATTCTATATTCTTTATATTTTAGCACCCCTATTTTTTCTATTCTTTTTTGGGGATCTGTTTTTTCTCTATTTTCTATTTTTTCGGCCATTATTGTCTACTAGTATTCTGTAAACCATCCACACCCTCATATCCATCCAGACCCTCGTACCTACCCTTGACGTCATCACCACCTCATGAACATATCTAGTGTAACGCAGAGGTCCATAATTACCCACGACTTCATCGTCCACTAATGTACACATTCAGTTTAACACAGAAGTTCTTAGATACCCAGGATTACATCATCACCTAATATACATGTACATAGCTAGTGTTACAGATAAGTACGTAGCTACCGACGACATCCTCATTACCCAATGTACATAGGAAATGTTACATCGAAAACTAAAGCTTTCAACGACTTCATCATCTTTTGTGACCTAATAGTCTCGTTTGTTTTGATCTCTCTTTTCTTTACACCCCATGCAGACCCTTAATAGTCTTTTGTTTCATAACCAAATGATAAACGATGAAATCTGTACGTTGATTAACAAATTATTTATAACAAGTAAACATGTTTATTATGTATCCGTCAGCAGTCCTCGTAAAGTTGTCTGTTCAGTTTAAAGAGCCATTTACATATCATATCGAACGGTAGTATTCTCTGGACTATGGATGATATAGTTTCATGTTTTATAGTGTATGTTATTTTAAGTTTTTTTATTTCCCTTTTTCCTTTTTTCTCAGAATGTATGGGGTGGAAATGAAAGAAGATAGATGAAATAGATTTTTGTTTTTGTTTTATTTCTACTTTCAGTATTTGTAAACTGTATGACTTCAATATATCTGCTCTTTTCTATAAATTTGGGGAATGTGAATAGACTATTTTCATATTACCGACTTTTGACTCCGGATTATATAATTTGTCGACTGGTTACCTTGGACATCATGGTACCAAGTCAGGTAAGAGCAAGCTAAAGAAGTAAAACCAAGCTTTCAATCGGTACAATTTTGAGGGAAAATTACCTGCTTAACAATTTTTTCACTACAAAATCATCGGAAAACAGTAAACTTTCCCCTCAAATTACACCGATTATATGTTTGATTTTACTTATTTTGGTAGCTCTTACCTGACCCAGTACCATGATGTCCAAGGTAACCAGTCGACAAATTATATAATCCGGAGTCAAAAGTCGGTAATATGAAAATAGTCTATTAAGCAATTCGTGTATAATGCAAATAGGGTAGTGTGTAATGATATATACAATGTTCGTGCAGTGAAGGAAAATATAAAAAAAAAAATTTGAGGAGCCTTAGAAGCAGAGAAAATCGAGGCTTTCCTGTTTCGTAGCGAGTACATGACTGCCGTTGCTAAAAATATAGCAAGGGGTAAAAGTGCAGTTTCTTGCTTTTATTTGAACCTAATTTTGTGGGACTGTTCCTTGGGGTATTTAGTTTATAAATCATATCCAAAGTTCTGATTTATTAGGCAGCATGGCTGTAATTGCTAAAAATATAATATAGGTTCAAACTGCATTTCTTTGGATTTTCTTTTTCTAGTACTTGCTCAACGCCGCTTCTGGTGATATTGCAGGTACCAGAAGGAATCATCAGCTTAGTGGTCAGTGCTTCAGTAATAACATTATTTATAACATGCCTTTCTTAAATTTTCCGTTGGTACATTTAGAAATCATTTAAATATTCCAACTACTTCAGGCAAACTTGACCTCAAATGAAATTGGCTATTAATTTATGCCCATTTCGTTTAAACAGATCCTGAAGTGTTCAAGTATTTATCTGTGATGAGTAAATTTTCATCTTTAGCTTTTTAATTTATGGGTTGAATAATTTTTTTACAGAGTCACTGTACTTAAATGCATTTTTATGATTTTCACTTGTTTTTGCTTATGTCGTGAATATAAAAAATATAAAGCAAAACTATAAGTTGAAAAAAATCAGCACTGTCTTAATAACCATCTATAAAAGTTGCGATTATGTTGACACTGTCTGACGACTTTTTAATTTGCAGCTTTACTGTTTTTGACTTGTATATCAAAAACTAAAGAGCTATATTATAGAAAAAACTGTGACAATCAAAAATGATCAATGCTTCAAGATCTACCAAATTTATGGACCTAAATTGCCCGATTACTTACTCCGTATTGCCCTTGAAACACATTTTAAAAATGTGTTATGTACAATGAAGAGGAATGAAGAAAAATTAAACAATGATTAATATTTTACTATAATTGTATTATTGCTTCTGAAATGACCTGATCTCTCTAGGTATTTGATGTGGTACCAGGTGAGCAATTTGGCCTCTTGGGAGCCCTTAGTTGATTTAGATGTAGATGATGGATATATGGATGGATGGCTGTTTAGTCAGTCTGCATAGACTCAAACAAATGAAGATGAAGATGAATATGAATGACATCACAATGTCAGCGATTATGATAAATAGAAATAAGAAGATGTGGTATGGTTGCCAATGAGACAACTCTCCATCCAAGTCACAATGTGTAAAGGTAAACAATTATAGGTCAAAGTACGGCCTTCAACACGGAGCCTTGGCTCACACCGAACAAGCAAGCAATAAAGGGCCCCAAAATGACTAGTGTAAAAACAATTCAAACAGGAAAACCAACGGTCTAATCTATATAAAAACAAGAAACGAGACACACTTATGAACCACATCAACAAACTACAACCACTGAACAACAGGTTCTGACTTAATACAGGTGCAAACAAATGCGGCGCGTTTAAACGTTTTAACAAGTGCCAACCTTCACCCTAACCTGCAACAGTAGTGTAACATTAGAACATAGAAAGATACACTATAAAATATCAACAGACTGTTCTTAGTAAACGAAAACAGTTCGAAGAAAGAAGTTTAATAATAAATACATATAATGGAGTGTGTGTCCGAGCGAGAACTTCTCTATTTGGTCGGGTTGTTGTCTCTTTGACACATTTTATTTTATACGAATACCTTAAGGTATTTGTTCAAAATTATTATATTTTATATATATATATAATTTTATTAAAATATACTTTTTCACTCATTTGGTCTTTTGGAAAATGTTGTTTGTGCTGTATTTAGACCCCTCTACCAAGAAATTTGTTTTGCATGCACACGTAAAAAAATTACGGTTTTTATCGAACGCAATCATATTAGGTTTGAACGTTGTTTTCAATTTAGACTTGTTTATAATTTTATGTTATATATACTACTATGAAAATCAGTCATATGTTAACATGGTAAAGGTTGATGAACTTTTTAAAGTAAGTATTGGTTAGGTTTTACTGCACCTTACATGCACTTATAACAACTGCTCGAAATAAAATGACGAACATTTATTATTGTTTTTCTCTTCATTACATACACTCGTGAGAATGGTTGTTGTGCATTCTTTTGACCGTTTCACCTAATTCTTTAATCTGAATTATCATAATTCGTTTTACTAAAATATTCTGTGTTATTTTTAACTCGTTAATAGTTCTAACATTTTTTTCTCAGAAAAATGGATTTCCGTAGGGATTACTTTCCTTCTTGGTTTAAGTTATTATTATTTTTTATATTAATTAAAGAAACTTCAAAAACAATATCTCAAGATGTTCAACAGTAGAGAATAGAATGGTCTGGCGGGAGGGGGATGCATATGCCAAATAAGACTAATTATGTAATTACCACCCTTTAGAGCCACTCGTGCCACTAATATCGAATCAATTCTTAAACTGCATTTTAAAATGTTTAAAAAGGGTGTATAATACTTATTCAAATTTACACGATCTAACCAAATATAAGGTTGTTATTTTAGTGTGTCCAATCAAATATATACTTTAAAGTTGAAACAAAAAAAGTAAAATCAAGAAGTTTACAAAATATACTAATTTTGTCATCGTTTGCCATTATAGTAACTAATTAAATGTGAATTTTGGATTTTTTCTTAACTGCTTTTACCTTAGTTATGCTTAGGCAACTTTCAGACCATGTATGGTAAAAACAATTTGCATTTAAATTGTTTGATGTTGCCTACCTACCTACCTAAAAGCAGCCTAACCGAAACATTTTATGACATAAATCGTTTCAAATTTTGTTTTCGTGCTCTAACGTCGTTTTCTTGTGTTAAGCTTGTAACTTATGTCGTTGGCCCAAAACAAAAATAAAACCCTATCTACCTACCCAACCCTATAAGCATAGGTAGGCAACATTAAACAAAAAAATTGTTAAGGATGGCCTCATCCAACATTCGTCATACAATAGCTTGAATAGCTGTGTTATTTATGAAGGTCTGGATAGGGGGTTCTTCATTTCTGTATTCTTTAATTGGTTAGGCCATTTTTCTCTATTCTTTATATTTTTGCCCATTATTCTCTATTCTTTATATCTTAGCACCTCATTATTCTCTATTCTTTATTTGTTTGGTCCATTTTTCTCTATTCTTTATATTTTTTTACCAGTATTCTCTATTCTGTAAACCCCCATCCACATCCTCATATATACACGGCCATAGACCCCAGTAAGTCATCCTCGAATGATTGGATACAAACGCGTTAGTGTGACTTCCTTGTCTGCTAATGAGGTACTTAACCTTGACACTTGGCAAAGTAAGTCATCCTTTAACATTATTATTTTTGCATTTGTCAACAATGTATGTAACTTAAAACAAAGTCATAAATAACTAGTTTTCTTTCACGTGTTTTCACCAGTTGATGCAGATCCTTGCTGACATATATCTAATTGTTCTCGTTAAACGGTCGATCACTGCACATTTCATGATTTTTGTGAAAATAAGTTGTAAGATATGATTAATTCTGATAGATTAGGGTACGACATTTGATTTAAAGAATAAGCATGCATAGAATTAAATAAAAAAGGAATTTTCGATCCGCAAAAAAAAAATATACTAGAACATTATATACAAGATCATAGAAGTTAAATTTAGTATTTGTGATAAAAAGATATTATTAACCCTACATGTTTAGTTTAGCCTTACAATGCGTTATTCCAAAATATAGATTAAGGCCATTTTTATACACATACCAATGCAAATGTCAACAAAATGCATACATTTAAATCTATACATACTTAGATATACAGACACTTTACAAAAGTTCTTGTTTTTGCATTGAAAAGGACATTTTGGATAGTAAATTCATTTTTACATGTCCGTGTTTTTTCGAGTGTGTCCTTGTTTTATCGAGTGAAATAAACAAAAATCCTATGGCTTAAAATGTAATATGTCAGTGCATTTACGTTTAAAAAACAATGAAAAGGTTCAAATAAAGTTCTTTTCAAAACACGAAACAATGCATCAAACCAGTTTGATAATACTGTATTAACACGTACATTTCATAAAAGGTATCGTTCATTAGTATTCAGAAATCTTCATGTTAGTGTTCCGAAATGGATTTCATACAATAAATATTTCGTGATATAAACAATCTTTATGTGATCTCAGACATTTTGGATTGAGACGTTCGTACAAATTGCGCGTAAAGCGGGTAAATGCGTGTTTTTTTAACAGAAAATACAACCTAAATGTTTCATTTACTAATTGTCTTGATGGTAATACGTTTTATCGTTCTAGAAATGGATATCGAGAACAATGTGTAAATGCTCCTACTGTGAAGAGTAGGTCACACAGAAGTAAAGCACCATCATAGCTTCATTTCCATCAGAAATATTAAAGGAATGAAAATTGACAATGTATATCTGTGAGGTGTAAGCATATTATATACAAATTTCGATGTTTTTATTATTTCAAAAGGATCGTATTAAAACTTACATATTATTTATTTCGTTGTTTATTAAATACATTGGATAAGTCACCAGAGTGTATCATCATCTCAGAAGTCAGTACTTCGATACTGACATGATTTATAACAAACCTTTCTAAAATTGATTACCTACAAGGGGGACTGGGGAATAGAAAAATGGTCACTTAGGTCATCTTCAGCCCAGCTTTAAAACCCTTGCAAAAGCACGGCCTCCGTTTGGCTGTGCGGGATGTTCAAGTACACAGCCACGTTCGCGGTCAGAATGGGGCGTGTAAAGGAGTTTCACGCTCACTGCACGTTAAGGCATCCGTAGGTGGCCTATTGCAAGGCAAAATTTCTGTCCATATCCAATATACCCTCATTTTCAGTGACGGTCTAAATTTCCCAACCTTCATCCCGAACGTCTCCTGTTACAGGACCTACCTATTGGACTTAATGTAAATTTGTTCTCGTCCTGAGCATGCATGAAATATTTTCCACTGGACGTTGAGTAACCAACAATCAATCATTCCAAAAATTGTCCGTTTATGAATTAAAAAATCATAATAAACTAAGGTTTCAACTCCATCAGACAAAGTTGACTCTAGATGGAGTTGGCTATCTTTTAGGTCCTTTTGGTCATATAGTTCTTTAAATGGTTCGGTTCTTCTACATCATTGGCTTTCAAATATTCTAAATGAAGGTAAATCAAGAAAAGTGCTTCGAACGCATGAAATTTATTAAGACTGAGCTGCGTCTGATAGAAATCGACCTTATGCAAGTGCACAGTCATATATAAGTACATGTTTAAGACTTTGGTTGATTTTGGAACATTCAAATACAAATTAAAGATGAATCTTGGTCTGTTTTGAATAGATCTTATAACAACTCAATTTTCAAACAGTTACAGGCTAGTGTTGTTTTTAAATTTATTTTTATTACATATTCCATTCATTTCAAATGTTATTGTAATTATTTTATTTTTTTTGGGGGGGGGGGGCTCTTTTAGTACAATAGTTGGGTTTATATTGAATTTTTCAGAATTTTTACTGCTTTCCTCCTATGTTTTTTCGTCACTGTAATATTTATCAACCATAAAATAGTATTGACTGCAAAAACAAAGATATGAAATGAAATTGAAAAGATTACGAGTCCCTGAACTCGGTTCTAAAGACCGTTTTAAAAGAGACACAGTGATTTCTTATATATCGTGATATTGAAAGGTTATGGTAAAAGATTTCAGAACAGAAAGTTATCATTAGACACGGGTGTTTTTCGGTTTATCGAGAGAAATGATCGTGAAAGAATAACTAACGATGGTCAAGCATTTGCGACCAGATCGTGAAAGATCTGGTATAGGATCGTGAATGAAATATTATCGTAATATTATATAGTAGTAGGTAATTCATGTGTAAGAATTTTCAATTCAATATAGAAAATGACATGTTTTATCATATTTATGGTTGTATTTTACAAAAAACAGAATACTTTTGTTTGATTCAATTTTTTCCAACTTTGCCACATAAGGGGAGGCAACTCAAATGTAAGGGCAGATAATTCAGATAAAGTTACTTTTACAATAGAATGTGTTTACATATTTTATTATGTAGCAAGAAAACGGGTCCCGTGACCCCATTTTTTTCTTATCTGAAAGCATAATATTAGAGCTATCTTCTCATATTTTATCTCAAAATTCTATGGTGTAGTTTTCGTTTTATGGCAGAAAATTGGGTTTTCCATGCATAATCAATACAAAATCTGTCAATTTTGCACAACCTGTAGCGTGAAAATAAGCCCCGTGACCCATTCTTTTTATAATTTTTTTTAAAAAAGCATGATATAAACTACATTTTTGCAAATTATTAAAAAATTCTATGGATTATAATTTAGACACCCCATCTAACTTAATTGGTTTACGTGGTCATATCCAGCAGCGTAACGTTCAATAGATATCAGAAGATGTGGTATGAGTGCCAATGAGACAACTCTCCATCTAATTCACAATTTGTAAAAGTAAACCATTATAGGTCAAAGTACGGCCTTCACCATGGAGCCTTGGCTCATTCCCCGAGGGTATCACCAGCCCAGTAGTCAGCACTTCTGTGTTGACTTGAGTTATCATTGATATGTTCATAATTATAAATAAACTGTTAACAAAACTTTGAATTTTTGAAATACTAAGGCTTTTCTACCTCAGGAATAGATTACCTTAGCTGTATTTGGCAAAACTTTTAGGAATTTTTGGTCCTCAATGCTCTTCAACTTCGTACTTTATTTGGCCTTTTGAACATTTTTTGATTCGATCGTCACTGATGAGTCTTTTGTAGACGAAACGCGTGTCTGGCGTAAATATAAAATTTCAATCCTGGTATCTATGATGAGTTTATTTACAACCGCTGCGTCGATGCCACTGCTGGTGGAGTTTTTATTCCCCGAGGGTATCACCAGCCCAGTAGTCAGTACTTCTGTGTTGACTTGAGTTATCATTGATATGTTCATAATTATGAATTAACTGTTAACAAAACTTTGAATTTTTGACATACTAAGGCTTTTCTACCTCAGGAATAGATTACCTTAGCTGTATTTGGCAAAAATTTTAGGAATTTTTGGTCCTGAATGCTCTTCAACTTCGTACTTTATTTGGCCTTTTTAACATTTTTTGATTCGAGCGTCACTGATGAGTCTTTTGTAGACGAAACGCGCGTCTGGCGTAAATATAAAATTTCAATCCTGGTATCTATGATGAGTTTATTCACACCGAACAAACACACTTACAATCGAATCAAACAAATACGCCAGCCAAAAAAAGATTATGGAGTTGATTATACAGCCAGTGTAGTAAAGCATAATTAAGGAGCCCCTTAAGTGTCATGTAAATATAAATATGTTCGTTTGCCGGATATTTAATCTTGCACGCACCAGTTTGAAAACTCGTGAGCACGACTTTCCAAATTGTGTGCATGACTTTCAAACTGGCGCGCATGACTTTCAAACACGTGCTCACGATTTTCAAAAATAGTGTTCACGACCTTCAAGATCTGGTGCACATGACTTTGAAACTGGAGCGCATGACTTTTAAACTGTTGCGTATGACTATCAAAATGTTGCGCACGACTTTCAAACTGGCGCGCACGACTTTCAAAGATGGTGTGCAAGACTTTCAAGAACTGGCGCACACGACTTTCAAACTTGTTTGCATGACTTTCAAACTTGTGTGCATGAATTTCAAACTGGTTCGCATGACTTTCAAATTGCGCGCACGACTTTCAAACTCGTGTGCACCAGTTTAAAAGTCGAGCGCACCAAATTTTGAAAGTTATGCACACCAGTTTTTAGATGTCGTGCGCATGACTTTTCAAACTAGTGTACATCAGCTTAAATGTCCGGCAAACGAAAATATTTCTATTTACTTGGCTCCGTAAGGGGCTCCGTAAGAGGCTCCTCTCATAATGACATATACACTAACCCGATAAAATTCATAGAAATTAAAATATAAGTACAAGGGTATACAAAATGAAACTACGCTATAAAATCCTTAGGTGTCCTTATTGCATCTCTGGACAACCCACATAAAGAACGCTAAAAGTAAAAAATCTGAAAGCTGGATGCACATATACCGAACCACGACAAGAGGCATACGATCAAATGGAACATAATACTATAGTAGTAAAAAGACAAATAAAGATAAAACTGTAAATTAGATAAAATGCTACACAGAGTCAACACCTTAAACCCTGGTTCATTAATTGTTTACGCAGGCACTGATAACGTTTTACAAACTAGATCTGAGTATTAGCTGCAATCTCTTGAAAATCGTATGAGTTCAGAAATGTATACTTCATAGGCGGATGAAGTTGGTAAATCGCTGCTAAGGTGAGGAAATTTTATAATTTCAAAACTGAAATCATCTCGTTTGTCATAGACTCTGGTATTAAAAGATGACCGCTGTAGTCAAATTCGGGGTATATGTCTAAAAATGATGCCGAGGAAGCTGTATATGTGGTGTCTATAATATCTAGTTCAAGACTATTAATGGGACCAAATGAGAAAAGTTCGTATTGTTAATGGAGAGAACATCTTCAATACACCTGTGTGTACAATTAGAGTTTATTTGATCTAATATGATATTAAGAAGATGTGGTATGATTGCCAGTAAGACAACTCTGCACAAGAGACCAAATGACACAGAATTTAACAACTATAGATCATCGTACGGCCTTCAACAATGAGTAAAACCCATACAGCTATAAAAGGCCACGAAATGATATATGTAAAACATTCCAAACGAGAAAACTAACGGCCCGACTTTATATTCAATGAACGAAAAACAAATAGGATATAAACCAACAAACGACAACCACTGAATTACAGCTAGACTCCTAAATTGGGAAGGCACCTACATAATGTGGCGAGGTTAAACTAGTTAGCGACCCTCTTTCTAACCTGGGACAGTGGTGTAACAGAACAACAATTGAACAAACTATAAAGATCAGTTGAAAAGGGCTTAACTCATCAGATCGATACAAAGCAAAAACAAGTAACAAAAACACAAGAGTGGACTTATCCATCTCAATTACCCTTTCGAAAATAAAAACGCACACATTAAGATATTTCCGGGGGAAAACCACCAGACCCCCTCTCGCTTCCCTCGTTTGTGGATGCATTACGCATTATGTATACACAATATTGACCTTTCGATCATTTACGCTGCTGTAGGTCTTATTATCTTGGATGCCTAGTTACGCGTAGCATTGCCTCATAAATGAAAACAGGTCTAAATATGGGTAAAAATATATATATCACCAACAAAATTTAAAGCAATGATTTACGTTCTAAGAAAGTAATTACACACTTCAACCAATTACAAGTACATCAATTGATAACACAAATGCTGTTTTCTGATCATTACGTCTGGTCACGCCTTGTCTTTCACGATCCAAATAATGCGTTGAATGATCTTTAACGATCAATTTTGATAAAAAATCAACAAAAATAGAATTTTTCAAAAATAATATGAACTTTTTCAAGTAATAACATGAATATATTTTACTGGACTATCTGACATATAAAGATTAAGTTTTAGATATATCATGATATATTGGAATGTGACTATTATAGTTACAAAACGTGATTTTTTTCTTAATGATTTTCATAGGATTGTGTGTCGCCTTTTGTGTTTTCTTAAAAAGTACTGCATTTTTTTTTATTTTTTAAGTGCACAGTTTTATTAAGGAAGCTGAATCATTTTGACAGACATGACTTTTTTTTCTAATTTGTTCCA
Organism: Mytilus californianus; assembly: GCF_021869535.1. Lineage (NCBI taxonomy): Eukaryota > Metazoa > Mollusca > Bivalvia > Mytilida > Mytilidae > Mytilus > Mytilus californianus. The sequence goes on from NW_026262668.1 coordinate 25,539,597, forward strand.
CCTTTTGAAACTACAGCAGATTGTTTCATAGATTTTGAAGTAGAATTACACTTAATTGCATTCACGATCCGATACCAGATCTTTCACGATCTGATCGCAATGCTTGACCACCGTTAGTTATTCTTTCACGATCAATTCTCTCGATAAACCGAATGACACCCGTGTTAAAGTGAAAAGGGTTAAATTTGATCAACAAAGTAATATGTTTTTGGGACTTATTAAGAATATATAATATTGTTCTATGTATAATATATATATAATTACAGTTACAAACTAGAAAAATTCAGTTTAAAGCCCACGAATGTCCTTTCTTAATCACATTTTTTTTTCAAAAAAACCCGGACCATTTGTTGAAAAACCCGGACGTTTTAAACGTTGCTCTCGAAAAAACACGGACAATATAAAACACTGAATTGTAAGTGAAATTCTGCGTCGTTCGTGCTCAAAACATGTATAGCATTCAGAATAGGATGAATAGTCAAAAATAAAACTACTGTATCATACTCGCGAAATAGCAGTAAATCGATCTGATCGCATGTAATATCACTCGAAAAAACCTGATCTACACTCTAAAAAAGTGGACCTATTCACTAAAAAAAACACGATCTCAGCCGGACACTATACCTACCGTGGAAGTGTTCAATATTAAGTACTTCCTTATCATACAAGAAAGTCGTACTAACACGTTTGTTTTCGTATTACTTGAGTATAAAATCAGGTTATAATAAAAATCTATATTATTAATGACGGGATGCGGTTTTTTTTGTTGTTGCTAGAAAGCATAATAGCCATACAGAAATCAAAATAGAATTATTTTTGACTCGGTGGTGTTTTATAAAGTGATGAGCTGAAATGAATTTCGACGAATATTAAACATATTGAACCGTGGTTGCCTTAATGATTGTATTGTTTTTGCAGTCTTTAGTGTGATTGTCGGGCTACATTATGACTGTAAAAGTTTGATTTCTTTGCCGGATTATTGATATTACTCCATGGTTTTTTATTCTTCAATTCACAGGTGTGGCGTGATCGTCAGTATGCAAAGAATTACGCTCAAACCGGTGATAGGGACCGTCTAAAACTTGCAATGAGGTGAGAATTTTTGCTCCATGTTGAAGTCCTCACTTTGACTTTGAGATGAAGAACAGCTATAAAAGCGCTGTTCCTTTGCTTTTTGTGTTTTTTACTGTGCATGTACTGATTTTGTGTCATGGATGGATACCCCATATTCTTTCTTTTTTTATTAAGCAAACACTGCAAATAAAAGACATATATGTATTTGGCACACACAAAGTTTAAAAACGCCTTAAATCGTGTGTCTTAGCCAGATTAAGCTTGTTACCAAACAGCAAGAATCGTTGATTTGAAGGTCTAAAAGAGAAACAGATATTTAGCCTGAACGTGACTTTGGCAAAAAATAGCCAACTATTTGCAAGCATGGAAATAACCAAGAATATCAAAGATGTATCAATACAAATAGTATAAGACATCGAACGTTCATCTCTTGTAGGGGGACGGTTTTTTTTTCAATAAGTTGTCTTAAAAAAAATTGTTTTAGAAGGGTGTGAAAAAAAATAGATTGATTTTATTTAAAAACTGGAAAAAATGAAAAAGTAGAAATTTGAAAACAATGTAGTGCCTGTATGTTATTGAAAAAAACAAACTATCTGGCACGGTATAGCCAATTGTGCTGAAAGTGGCGTTAAACACCAAAAATCAACCAATCGATCTAGGTTTTTCCCCAGCAGTGTTGAATCATTTTTCAACTGCTGTTAATATGACCAAATTGACATACTGATTAGTAAAAATTGATAGATATTTATATTTACAAAATGGAGTTTCCAATTGCAATAAAAGCCATACCAATACACGGTTTTATATATGATTTCCAATTTTATAAATCTATATTTCCAGAAATTTATTTCCGTTAGTTTAATAATGTTATGGCCATAAAATTAGATAAAAAGTATAAATTATCAAATAATTTTGAAGCCATCACTACAAAAACAAAGCTAACATGATTAAGAGTAATGGAAACATCAATACTATATGCATTTGCTGAGACTTCGATAAAACCTGGGAGCTACTAAAACAACCTGGACTAGTACTATTCTCCAAAAAAATCCGGACTTATTAAAGTTAAGGTTTCCCAAAATGTCCTTTTTCATTCAATAACAAGTATTTCAGAAAGGTGTCTGAAAAAGTTAGGAAGTATTATAGATTCTGGAAATTCTTTTCCATTAATGTTTGCTTTCATATTATGCATATGAAGGGCTGTATTTTAAATCAGGCCTTTGGTTTTCTAGTTTGAATAGTTTCACTTTTTGGTAATGTCAGGGTCATTTAAAGCTGACTATACAGTATGGGGTTTGCTCATTGTTGACAGGTCGACCTGTATTAATTTTGCTTACATGCACGTCATTTGGACTCTGGTGTATAGTTGTGTCATTAGCACTCATACCACATCTTTTTATTTCTATTTTTATTATGTTTATTAAAAACACATTTTGCAAAAGATCATGTCAAGTATAACAACAAAAACGCTACTGTAATTTGAACCGCAACGCCTTTTCACTTTAGTCTAAATGTAAAACAGAATTTTGATTAATTAAAAAAATTGAAATTAGAAACAAATGAAATGAAATACATACATACATACTTCCCAAAGCGCCCCAAAGTTTACAGTGGTGCGTGATAGTAACCGTCGGCTTTTAAAAAAAATGTTTGGTTGTACGGAGTGATATAAAATACAAAATGTATATGTTTTTGGCCAAACAAAAGGAAAAGAAAAGAATATATAAAGAGCAACAAAGAACAAGATCGTAACCCCACACCCACCCTAGACAGTGTGGATGCATAACCTTATTCTGTTATTACGTATATACATGCAAACAATATGAATATCTTGGATGGAGTTGCATTAACAATCTGAAATTTTAGAAGTGTTGCAGAATTGTCGGCTTTCGTAGTTCTTAAATGTATTCTGAACTTGGAAGTCATTCAAATTATGTGTTTTTGTCTTATGGTGATACTGTTAACAGGGATACACATAATTGGGAATTGTTAGAAATTGTTTGGTTAAGAGATAGCAGAAAGAATCAACGTCCGATTAGTTCGAGTTATCAGAGATCCCCAATCGGTGGCAACAAGTACAGTTACATGATGTACAGTAAATAGCATTTCTTGAAAGTATTTCCCGCTATGTATAGCATTTTTGGAAAGTTTGTTTTTAAGCGACCACTTCAGTTGATCTCATATAAAAATATAACTAGCGCAGTTGAAATTATATTCGGTATTACATTTAACTGTTTTATTTGAATGTAAAACATTTCTAAGGTAAGACTTATATTGTACACTAGCAAAAAGGGGGATGTTTGATAAAGGATTACTTTTCAATGCATACTTTTATTCAATATGCAATTTGGAGGAAAATGATGCAGGTCTTTTAATGAAAACTGTTTAATAAATAATTAATAACGTACATGTAATACTACAATTAAAAAAACGTACTGTTTTCACGATCATGATGATCATGCAGGATCGCCTCTATTTGTCGTTTGTTTTTTTGCCTTTTTTCATTGGTTTTGTGTTGTTGGGTTTCTGTGTCATTGTCGTATACTTCAAATCTCCTTTTATTCTCGTTTATGATGCATAAATATACGTATAAACTTTATCACACAAAGAATACACCCTAAAAATCCAGCAAATTTACGGCAGGATCGACGTACTATTTTTCAAATTCAGTGCAATTTAGTTCTTTCGAAAGAGATGACAGTCTTGTAAAATTTTCATCTTTCGTTTACTAGAAACGAATTTAGGAGGGTCCGAAGCACCATTTTCATTAAATTAACGACTTATTGAACCATTATTTTCAAATACACCATGAATTCTTTACATCTTCAAGTAGGCTTTCTTCGTATTGACCTTCATATCAATAGTAAGTATACATACTATTTAAGGGCATACGATACAGTTACAACTTACAGGATAGGTCATAACGTTGCTACCGTAAAATGAGTGCATAGACCTCTCTTTTTGAAATTGACATTTGGCTTGATTATGTATGAAGATTATTTTTACCAATTTTTATAAACAAATCAACGATGATTTGTTGTTAAATTAGATAAATATACAGCAAGAAAAGTACCACATGAAGATATATTTTTTTATTAATTATCTAAATTGACTATGTGAAAAATAGCTTCTGTTCGCCAAAAATTCATGGTGGGAATGAAACTGTATCGCATGCGCTTAAACTCAACTTACAATAAATAGGCTATATCACCGATTTTCTTAAAATTTTGGCTCGTTGAACTTTAACTGAAAATCAAAAACATAATGCATTTATCTTTTTTTTCTCAGAAATATTATGATTGAATTCTTTCAAAATAAGTGCACATTTGTATAGAAAGCACAAAAAACGGCGAAAGACGTTCTTAAATTTGTCTTCCAATTTTTATTCCATATATTTTTCTTAAAAAACAATATGTTGTTGGTACAGAAATTTCCGTTTTAATGATATAGAAATAATTTGGTCACCGACTTCGTTTTACCGGTATACATCATTCAAAGTGGTGTACTAGGTGAAAAAAATTCCACAAAACGTCGAAATAATCGTAGCTTCATCGCGTTGTAGGCCGTAAAACGTCGATTTTCGGATGGTTTTTGTCTAAAATGTTTTGTATACATAAAAAAAAAAAAACAATTGCGGCCCCTTATTAGCGATAAATTTCCAAAATTGTCAACCCTAAAAACCCTAGGTGCTCACCTTTTCAACGGAACATCAGTGTATATTACTATATTGATTCGAAGTTGGTGTAATATCAAATCAGGAAACTACAGAAAAAGGGTGGGGGCGAGCAGTTTTATTATTATTTTGTACATGCATTCAAGGTAAAAAAAATTATAATGATACCATATTATGATAAATAAAAGAGTAGGACATCTTTAACCAGTACCTCTGGCTACTTTCATGTAATAGCGAGCAAACTTTAACTCTGCTTTCCAAACTATACTAGTCAACAAAAGAAACGATACAAGGCAATGTATTTTCCATATATAATAAAATTGGATACACTGTACCAAGGTAAATAATTGCCCAATTGGTCTAATATTTACAGAGTGTTTTTTTCTTATCAAAACCATTGATTTAAGGCAAAAATGCGATTTTTTGTTGTTGCAATTTTTGTTATTTCAAAAATCGTATTTTCACCCAAAAATTCAAAAATCGATATAAGAACTTAAAACTCTAAACTTAAACATGGTCTGCTTAAAATTTTGAATGCCTTTGCAGATATTTGTATACTTAATTCATATCTTCGAAATTAAGTACCGACTTTTGTCATCATTTTCCGCTAAATAAATTTGACCCCTGTGTTCAATAACATGGTATTTTCTCACTTTCAAATTTGGTCAGATTCTTTTAATCATATGCATTTGCTTTGCAAATGAATGTTTTTTCTTAGGTAATATAACAGTTTTTCCTATTTATTATATTTTATGATAAATTGGAGTTCAAACTTGTGTATCGTTACTTTTGTTGACTAGTATATATGCCGTCGTATTCTTTGTTCGACATATGATGTAGATAGGCAAATAATGAGGTTTGTGTGCAGGTAAACAGGTTCTACCGCACCACGTTGTGTGCAGGCAAACAGGTTCTACCGCACCACGTTGTGTGCTCGTACAAATTTGGCCTAGTATCTGGACCACGAAAAAAGGTTGGTTGTTGTTAGTTTTTGGGAATTTTTTTTCGGAGTAGTCGGACGTCTGTAGTTAGTATTTTTTGTGTTTCCTGTTCTCTTTTTTATGCATTATTTTATTTTTTTGCTGTAAATATACGGATGCCGACTAGGGCAACATTGAAAAACAAACATTTATCGTAATTACGGCATACCGTATAGACAAAAAAGACGAACTGGAAATTTGTTATGGGCATACATGTAACAGTTATATATTTCAAAAACTGAACTGTTAACTTTTCTGGTAAATCAAAAATTCATATAAAGATATTTACAATTATTCTAAATGTGCGTTTAGGCTTTTTATACGCGTTTTACGTGTATTATCTTCAAAAGATGTCATTAAGTGACACGAACCTGTTACCTCAGATACTGTAGAAAGCACACAACATTTAATGTTAGATAGAAGTGATGGGGATTTTGTTTTCTGTTGTGATCTGTAGCGAAGTGTTGAAGGAAAAGAAAATGGATTGACTTTAAAAGTGCAAAAAGTAAATAATCTTACTATGACACTCTCACTGATAAGTACAAAATTTAATGTACAACGACGACGAGTTGGAGATGGGATATCGCGGGACACAAAAAGAGGTTGTTGAAACTTTTATATCACATTAAGGAGTTTACAATATCATCACTGTTTCCCTGCTTAAGGATCACTATCTTACATGTTTTTTTAGGGGGGGGGGAGGGGAGTGTCGGAAGAAAAAGGACATACCCCTTATGGTTATATGGTTGACCTCTTATAAAATAATTTATTCTTCTATTGCAGCAACTGTTTTCGAATAACCCGCCTTAAGCTGAAGGTGATATGCGGAAGACTGAGAAGAGTTTTAAGACCCACTTGTGCAGGTTGTACAGATATTTGTGAAAGAAAAGCCCGAGGACGTTGCCAGTGTCGAGTCTGTATGAGGAACAGAAACAGGAACAGATACAGAGGGCGCTAACTATTCATATGATTTAATTGTTTATACAGTTTAACAGTTCTTTTGTCTTTTTAAAAAAACTTTTCACTAAATTGAATTACTAATAACTTATAGAATACCAGGAAATGTGGAGTATACGTCAATTACTCAACATCAGTGGTTAATAAAGAAGACAGTTAAAAGTCGCCGTAGGTATACGTACGGCCTGTTCAATAAACCAAATCCAAGTGTGGATGGTAAGCTTTTCAATCGCCCCTAAGTATAGGTGTGTTGTTAATATGATCAAAACAGACAACCAAATAACCGACTTCCACATCAGATTCTCAATTGACATAAATATGGAGAATGACAACTATTGACGATATCCTTGACTTCTTTTCAGACAAATTAACATCAGCCGGGGTACTCAATCTCCCCTCGTGAGTATCTTAAGCATCATTACTATGTTCCTCTTTCGTAAGTATTTTAGTGGTAGCAATTAAGAATCAGTTAACGTTATATGTACAGTTAATAAAGAAAAAAAAAAACAGAAAATATAAAATGTATATTATATAACAGAAAAAAAAACCAAAAACAGTAAAGATCCGAATTATTTTCTTTTACTTTAAAAAGATTATATACTCTGGAATCTAAACACTTTTTTTTCGTCTCTGTATCTGTCAAGTTTCTTTGTTGTGACTTGGCAGTAAATTGTGTTGTTGTAGTTACTTTTGAAGTACAAAAAAAAAAGCAACAGTAGTTTACCGATGTTCAAATCTCGTGAAATATCGAGGGAAACACGTGCCCCAACAGGGTAAGCGTTTCCTGATATGTATGCATCAGCCACTATGCGAATCCACACTCAATAGAAATGCTCAGTTCGAATCATTTGCGTTGCGTTTTATTGAAATCTGGATACCAAGACGATTTAATGGTTTTAGTAGAAATCAATAGAATTCACATTTATCTAAATCTACTTTATAATGAAATAAATGAATATTGACCATCTTGGATGACGCAGTTTTACTTTCGTACTGTACAATTCATTGTCGAGCTGAAAAGCTGACTGTGACAGAGTCAATTTTATAAACTTGTACTGTTATGGCTTTAAACGTGTGAATACTTGACACCCATTAATTTTGTATCAATGATCATCGGGTTGTGTAAGCTTAGGTCCTTATAATGGCATGGTCATTTCACTTTTTTTTGCGCATTTGCAGATTGAAATAGTCCCTAAAGCTCCAAAAACCATGTCTTTCTTTCGTTATCATTATAAATGCCATACATTTATCGCTTGGCGTGCAGTTGAGATTAAAAGCAAACCAATAGCTCTCTATAATCAGAGTATACATGTACATTGTTTCGATGGGTTTATTAACCATTTCTAAGAGACGTCCGTTTTATGGACCGTTCATAGGCATATTACTGTTGAAATCTTTAATGAAAAGTACTGAACAATGCTGAATTTATTTTTCAGTACAAATATTTTTAAAACGATTTTGTATGATTAAATCTACTATCAATATTTAGAAAATGATAATTAACAAGATTCTTTAATTCTTTAAAGAAACATTTTTTCTTCAATGATGTAAGCAATTTAATTTTTCAATTAATATTTCAGTTTTTATTTAGTCTGAATGATAGATCTTACACAAAGGATTGATCCCATTCGTCAATATTATTTGGGAGGCTTTCTTATTCTTTTCCTATTTTAATGATTGTTTCAATTTGTCCTGAATGTTCAATTAATTTGCCAATAACTATTTTTTCTTCGCCAGAATTTGTTTGTTATATGACATTCATTCAGTGGTAAGTCTTTAGGCATAATCAGAACGAGTATATTCGACGTCATTTTACCAAATTCAATGGAAACGAAAGTATATGGTATATTAATACACGAAAATTGTCTACCCATAGTTATTGATCTGCTTCATCTCAAAGTCACGGTGAGATAAAACGCATGTTATATATCAAATTAAAAAATAAAACTGTGTTACAACGTTCACCGATGTTGATGGTAAATTATTTGAATCGTTTTGCAATGTTCAAGGTAATTTTGTTCTTAGAATTAATTTTCTGCATTATTCACGTTTCTTGCAATTGCCTTCAAACTGCTGTTCAGACGCCAAATGTCAATTTTGAGTTTATACAAATGAATTATGTTATATATACATTGTCGCTATCATAGAATTAAAACCGTGACAGTATGGACAACAGCAACACGTATTTTGTTAATAATACTGAATTATTTACCTTTAACTTCTTTGTCATCGGCTATCGATAACAATGATTTTACGCTCACACAGTCTGTCAGAGGCCTTCCAGTGGGGATTTAGATAATCACTTGCTACATATTTCGAAACTTTCTTTTTACAAAACTTTAAAGGAATTTGTTTAAACTATTCTTAATATCAGCACACCGAACAGTTTCACTTTAAAGAATGATAAATATTCAGAGCTAATATCATTAAAAAATACATTTACACATTTCGATTTTCATTGTGAAAACTTTACGTTGATGAGGTTATTTTACAAAATATCTTACGAATGATGTAAATGTTGTAATATGCCTAAAAGGTGTATTGCTTTTGGAAATAAAGTATTATTATTATTATTATGTTAAACATCTATGAATATGAAATCTAATATTATACAAATTTAAACATATGGATCTTTACCAATTCAACTGTGTAGAAACATTTGCACTCTTTATATCTCAGAAGAGTTCTGTCAACACTGCAATGATCTCTTTTTTTTCCATGATTAATATGGAAAGGTCGTTACAAAAAAAAAAATAAAAAAATAAGAGAGTTATTCTTTTTTCTAACATCGTCCTATATATATTAAGTTATAACAAAGTCAGCATTCATTAAGTTATACGATATCTTTTACATTTATTTTTCAAGCTGACACATTTACCAGTTACCAGGTGGTTTGAAAACGTTCTTATAGCTGATTGGAGGACTTGTGTTATATGCGCACTGATAGCTAAACCATGTAACCCTGAAAAGACAAATCTTGATCTCATATAGACAATTGATTTTAAACGTGAAGTATTACTGCTTATGCGACAGTTATCTGTCCCCCAAAATTCACTTGTGCGTAAATTTAAAGCCATTTAGGTAATTTGATTCAGTTCACTTTCAGTGTTTTGAAAAGATCCTACAAATCATCCTTTCTGATGAAGGTAAATCCAGAAAAGCTCTTTGGACGGATGAAATTATCTAACGTGTTGTTTTCATTTTTTACAGCACTGGGTCGATACCTCTGCTGGTGGACTACCAGTCCCCGAGAGTATCACCAGCTTAGTAGTCAGTACTTCGGTACTGACATGATTTATAACAAACCTTTTTAAAATTGCCCGTTTATAAATTTTGAAATTATAAAGAAACTAAGGTTTCAACCCCCTCAGGCAAAGTTGACCGTTGATAGATTTGACTATTTTTTTTAAGGTATTTGTTTGTCATATAGCTCTACAACTATTTCGGTTCATATACATCCTAGGCTTTCAAATATTCGGCTTTGAGCGTTCCTGATGAAGGTAAATCCAGAAAGAGCTTCGGACGCATGAAATTATTTAACGTGTTGTTTTCATTTATTATTGTATTCTTATTCTACGATTTCGGACGTACGTTTATCGGCTCTATCTTTTTTGTGTTCATTTTGAAACGATAGGTAACATTAATGAAGCCTCTATACTATTTTCTTTTTTTTATGTAATGAACTTTCAGTAACAATGGCTTATATATCTTCAGTAGTCGATTAATATTTACTTCTGCAAGTTGGATTCTAGATCTTTTTAATCATTTACAAGGAGAATGCCAAAATAGACGGGCGAGAACCAACCATCGGACTCCTGGTTCAATTTGCGTTTAGGATTAGAGCTAGTGAAAGTTTTAGGTATGTGTATGGTTAAGGTTAAGGTTAAGAATAAACTCATCATAGATGCCAGGATTCGTCCACAAAAGACTCACCAGTGACGTTCAAATAAAAAAAAATGTTAAAAAGGCCAAATAAAGTACGAAGTTGAAGAGCATTGAGGACCCGAAAAGTTATTGCCAAATACAGCTAAGGTAATCCTTTCCTTTGTTAGGGTCAGCTTAGTATAGCTGTGTATGGGTTGCCACCCCTGAAGTAAAATAATGTCAAATTATATTCCAGGTTTAAACTTGAGCTACATAATGTGGTTATATTTTACTACTCTCCTTACGCTTAGAACATACCGTTTATACATGTAATATATATTTAGAGAACATAAGGAACTGATGAAAGCCTTGAATTATTTATTATATATACACATAGTTTTGTAAAACTAGAGTTATCATTCTTGTCCCTAACAGATATATAGGATATTTTAAAGGCCCGAACGATTGTGACTACGTTAATACAAACCCGCCATCAGGAGACCAAGATGTGGTCATGAACTTCCCTTTATCTACTCTAAAAATCCGTCCTTGTGGAAGTTTGTCATTATAAGCAAGTCTGCAATCTTTTAGGGAGTACTGTATTCCTAAAGATATTTTAGTAAAAGTTCAATTTAATTAAAGAACTAAAATGTTTAAACATAAACATCGATACGATACTTGACTTTCACTACATGATTACATGGTACATGTAACTTTAGCTGTTTTCATTCCTTTTGGTAATGCTACCTTTATACACATTTGGTTCTTTAAACTCTTGGAACTCAGCTTTAACGTTCCTTGGGATTGATTAATCATAAAAGTGCTTCCAATACACACAGCAAAATGAAAAAATAAAACATTTTGACTTATTCTGCAGTTTGTAATATATGTTCGGAATCTTTTGTTCATTCCAATGAAACAAAAAAAGTTTTGACTGTTTGTTTGATATTAGAAATTGACCTCGAGACTGCATTATAGCCTGCTGGTAAATGGTTGTGTCGTACAAAATCTTGTCAAATAAAATAATTAACATTTAGACCATGTGATTTTCTTATTTTGTGTATTCAGTCTATTGACGTCAGTCCAATTGGTTGCAGTTTTATATCAAGCATTCGACTTTCTTTCCTTGACGTGTGAAACACAACTTCTATGATATTTCATGAAAATTTATAGCCGACCGTACGAGACCCTCATTGGTAGTCGATGTCGTTAACACCCCCTAGTAGTATGACAATACAATTTTGCAAAAACACATGTAATGTAAATTTCAAGCACGGAAGAAAAACCTTAACCACTCGCGTAATACATGTGCCTAAATGCTTGATAGCATTTCATCCCGTTCCCGTCTATACAAAATACAATACCAATTCATGCTTTCGTCATCCTGACTGAATTATTAAATATTTTTGTATAATTGGTAGCTTCATGATTATCTTTGTGTTTCCTTCCAGTTGTTAGACTATGAATGAAAATATAACTCTTCAAATAACACAGGAAAAAGGTTCGGGCATCTTTAATTTATATATAGATATACAAATATGTAAATGGTTTTGGAGGCTTGACATGTTCGCCTTTATAATGTGGTTCCAAGATCATTTAATTTATACGCAATATAATGCTTGCAAACCCGTAAATCGCGTTTCAGATCTTATTTGATTAAGTTTGAAGTACTTGGAAATTAATGGTAGACATATCCTGATAATTTTAAAGACCAAATATTCAAAATATCACCAGATTTCTAGAACCAGTTTTCAACATTTGGTGTCATATAGTGCTATAAAAATCATTAGTTTGTTGAACACTAGTGTCTTGTCAACGATGGTAGCTTGAATGTTCTCAGTATATGTGTAGCGAGTGTAGAAAATATTATTTTACAAAACAATGAACATGTACGATAACATTGCAACAACATATCCATCTGCAAATAATCTTGTTTTACTGAACATTAAGTAAATAGAATCATTGCCATGTCATTAGAATACGTGAAGGAATGAAATAAATTAATTTGATTTATGCATGTTTGTTAAGGATGTACTTAGGTCAGGTTAAGGAGTTTTTGTCAGATGTTCGAACTCCTTGGTTTTTTTCCTACTATACAGGGTAAAATATTTTGCCCCATAATACCCATTTTTCTTTTCATATAAAACTTCAATAGCTCATAAAAGGTCATTTACCAAAATTTAAGCAGATTCTAGATTTCTTTTCTTTCGATTTGAGACCCAAATAATACCAATGCAAATATAAGGTAAAAGTCTGAGTCAGCCTTTTCCCGCCATTTAAAAAAAATTAAATATCTCGAAAATATATTTTTAGCTTATTTTGTTCCTTAACTAATGCTCTTTTGACTTATAGTATCAATTTTAAATTTTAGATTTTTTTAATTTCAACTAAGTACATCCTTATTAAGAATATTATATATTTACCTGGCTCTCTACAACATTTTATCATTCGTTTCAAACCTAGGTGGAACCAGCCACTATAGTAACCATCTTTAGGACACTGAAAAAAATTGCTCACCGTGGAATCTACCAAAATAAAACGTCAAATATAACACATATCTTTTTGAGCCGCAAAAATAAAAAAAATGTTAAAAATCAGGAATCTATATATTGACCTAAAATTAAAACCAAATATTTTTTCATTATATACAGGTAACGTTTGAACAATTTGTGTGTTTCAGGATTAATCGCTGATTCTTAAATATTAAAAAAATATTTATTATATAATCTTAAAATTTAGAAACCAGGAAGTCTTATGTATTAATCATCACTATCATTACTTTGAAAAAATAAGGATATGGAGTTAATAGACTGGTGAACAAAGTGTTTTCTTTCATTTACTCTTTATTTCAATAATAGTTTGATTATACATTTGCAGATTTTTTTTTACAATTTATTCTACATTTAAGTTTCAAAGTTGAAATCGTTAATGCATAATGAAGTATTCGTCTAAATCAAATACTTACGGAAGATTTTGCACTTAACATTTTTGCCAGGCCCAGGTCCAGGTTTACATGCGATTCGATCTTGATCTGGAAAAACTTGATCTGGAACATTGCCATCTTGACACATTTGTATCCTCTTATAAGGTCTCGTCAGGACTCTAGTTCCATTTGCACTTTCGGCAAAAAGTATTGCCAAAAGCGCAAATATTAAACCTTTATCGGTAAAAGAAAATATCAGTTCTCAAGAACAGTAAATCTTGAAAAAATTACAAACTCAGACAATATTGGCAGATTTTGCTGAAGAGACGTCAAGCAGCTGGGGAAAGCACATGCTGGAGTATTCCAACTGTCCAACGTTAGAAATTCTAACATATCAAACGTTTTAAGCAATAACCATGATAACAAATTTTACATTTTTTATGAATTTAGTTTCAACCGATATGAGAATCTTCAAGTTTATGTTTTTTTACGTTATACATACATCATCTTCATTGATATAACAAACATCAAAGTATATAAGGTCAAATAGCGATAGTACCAAAATATACACAACATGAGATGTTCTTACTAGTACAGTTGTCTGCAACTGAATAATATGCTTTTGTTTTGTTTTGACCATACCTAGTGGTATGTGTCATAGACACGGAAGTAAGTTTACTAATTTTTGCATGAACCCTATTGATAGTTTTTGTAGTCTTTCGAAATACCGGAAGTGATTACTGTTTTTTTTTCGGAATACATCTGTTCTTTTCTATGGCCACCTGCGTAATAGGTAATTAATTTATCTAATGAATATGTATTGGCGTTCTACAGTTGCTATAGAGATAAGTGTTAATCGAGGCTGATTGATATCCTACAAAAGTAGTTAACTAAATTAGAGTCGCGGCGTACGTTCAGTTTTCTGAAATAAATGTGTGTTCACATTGGCGATTAAGTGACCGTTAATGGATAGGGCGTTTTTAAGATTTTTAAACTAAGCCATTTTAGCGTGATTGAAAAAGAGCAGTCCATTAAGCAGCAATTAAAATTCTACGTCCAGGAAAGATACAAACCAACAAGGAGTTTCTTAAATTGTTCCTATATTGATTGAAATAGCAAAAGTGGAATAATTATTAGAAGTCCATTACTTGAACTAGTAAAATGTTGGATATCCTTTATCTTTATCAAAATACAAATTAAAATAAATAGGAAAAAAAATATAGAAAAGCAAACTGAACCTTAGAATCGTTGAGATGTTTAAAATACAGATATAAGATGCAACAACGAAACATTATATTTTTAAAGTTATAAACATATTTTTAGAGGTATGATGACGATTCTGAAAGAATAATAAAATGTTTGGGCGTGAAGTCTGTGATGTCAGATATTATGCATATGTAATAGCAGTGATGAAATTCTAATACATGGTCAGAGATAAAATAACGAATGTCTAGTTTTATAGAGACTGAGTGATGATAGATACAGTCAGAGTTAAGATACTAGTAATGAATTTCTACTTATAGTAATTAAGGTTTTACTTTTTTATCAAAATAAAGACAAGGAAACGAAAGCAATAATAAGACAACTCAATGGCATCAGGCAGTTAGTTTTCTCGTATGATTTGTTTTACATTTGTCATTTCGAAGCCTTTTATAGCTTACTTTGCGGATTTTGCTAATTTTTGAAGGCCGTACGGTGACATGTATTGAGTTGTAAACTTCTACGTCATTTAGTCCCTGGTGGAGAGTTGTCTCTTTGGCTTCATGCAACATCTCCCTTTTTAAATAAAGAAAGCATACTAAATCTTATTTAAAAATGCAAGTTAACACTGGAAATTACGATGAAATTTAAAGGCGCCTTTTAGGTGCGTTAAAAGCAGAAATTATTTGTCATATTGAAACAGTTCATAAATAAATATGCGTTTGAGTCCTTAAAATAATACTATAGACATGAAACAATTTACAGACACACTGAGTGATATTCTTTGTGATAGGTGACCCCCTCCACAACACACACACAATCAGACTTAAAGTTGAAATAGCGGGTGGACAACGTCATGTCCCACATAAAGAAGAATCAGTGCAAGATTCTTCTGGGAATTCCGTCAATGTGTTTTCAAGGAGTTGAGGCAATCTCTATTCATAAGCGAATTTAAAGGGTCTAGTTGACAGAGGCCTGGAACGTTTTTGGTAACACAATAGGACGATTTCTTAAAGTTTGTATTCATACGCAAAAAATAGCACAACTAAGAAACAAATGTTTTTTTTCTCAAAATCAATTTCCGTATTCAACGGAATTGCGATCGCAAAAACCGGATTTTTAAATAGCGTACTGGACATGAGCTATATTAAATTGGCACAGTTATTCCTGCTTCCTTCTGTCTGTCACACAATCGTATAACAACAAGAGATAAACATCTTCATTATATTTTGGCTAATTCAGAAAAGGCCAAGTTATGAAATGAAAAAGTGAGATTTGTTTGAACAAACTGATTTAAGTATAAAGCTGAGGTTTCAAACTATTTCTACTGTAAAAACCTGATTGGAGTGTGTTGCCTTGTGTATAAATAAATTGAGATCAAGCATATCTTGAATATGATAGCCAATGACCAAACCATATAAACCAGTGTAATTGGTTTTCCAAAACGGTTTTAGTTAGGAATTAACAAATAAGAATATAGCTTAGGGTTTTGAACTATTTTCAAACTAGCTACAAAAACAAATAATCATGATTCATTTGTTTTCTTCACAAAAAGACTGTTTTCACATTTACATGTCGACTTTATCCAGGAAGCTACCTCATATTCCCAAATCAGCACCTCAAAATGGAACATACAGTGGTTGTCTCCTATTTGGCACGTTTTAATCTTATCTATTGTAAAAGAGAGGAATGGGAGAGAGAGGAATAATTTCTTTGAGAAAATTATACCCATTATTGAACAGCAGTGTGTCTACATCTTATATAAAAAATGAAGTAAAATCATACATCTTTATTTAACAATTATCTCATCTTATATACCAAACCGGCATGTAGGTTCACGATTGCATTTCTTTTTTAAAGAAAACAACTTGTTATAAATTTTAGTTTTATCCTACTCACTAGGTTGAATCCGCTGCTCTCCGTGATGTTCATTCTAGCAACGTTAGTAGCCACGATCCTCTAGTGGCATGACAAAAGGGTGTATTTCTGCATTTTCAACACTGAGGTTGTGAGTGCGAACCCTGCACGTGGCAGGTGCAATCGACTCCAATCTTAATTGACTAGGATTGTCAGTTTTCCTACAGAAGGTCGGTCGTTCTCTACGGTCACTACGGCTTCCTCTACCCATAAAAAATGACCACCACGAAATAGGTAATGGGGCTTAAAGTGGCGTTAAACACCAATCACTCAATTATTCAAGGTATGTAATTGCACTAAAACTACAGCTCAATTAGTCAACGGTGACTTGGAGGATTTTTTTCTTATCAATTAACATTTATATATAAGCTCTTTTGGTTTAATGCTTTTAAGTCTCCAATGTGACTAATATAAATGGTTTGAGTAACACGTTTCGATGACAGTAAGATGCGTATGTGCTTATTTTATCGTGTTTTTTTCTAAAGTTAGCACCGCTACTTGAATAATGTCGTTCTCCGAGTGTCCAATCCACCCTGTAGCCGGTGCGTCGGTACTGGAATGATTTAAAATTTATATATCTTGTTAGTAAATTTATCTTTCATAAATTAGATAAATCTACCAACCAAGAATTAAATTTTCAGCGTTAATCATAAGGCAAAGCTCAGTTTTGTTTAATGTTTTGTTTAACCCGCCCTTTTAATTGTGTGCTAGCAAACGATATATCTGTCCTGTCTCTGATCCTGATTGTACACGATTACGGATTTCAATGTGTTATGATTAACAGTTTGCCAGTTATTGTATTTATATTTCATAAGGTTTAATTATGGAATAATTCTTAACTTTATCATTAAAGGGACATTAGCTACGAGATATGAAAAAAAAAAAATAAGATTTGATTTTTTTTTGGTTCAATCATTAATGAAAGTGAAATATTGAAATAATAATTCGCTTTTTGCAGCCAGTTTGGTTCAATTTTGTCAAAATAAGCTAAGAAATATCGCTGATGAATTTTTCACTTGCAAGTTAATAATTCGACCTCATAGAATCCGTATTCATGTGACCTTTTATTCAACTCCTTAGCTAGAGATAGGTTACGCATGTTCAGCTTTTAAAAGGATAAGAATGTCAACATTGAAAATGAAACAAGGATAAATCATTTGATTGACTGATTCGATCCACAAAAACTCATTCTTATACAGGTAAAAACGATGATTAACATATTTGTTTAATCTATAACATGAAATCAAACAGGCCTAGAAAAATCCAACTGTACGTGTTCGCTATTTATTTATATCTATATTTATGTTTATATCGGGTTATATGACCGTTGACAGTCTTCGGAGGTCACCTCGTTGGTTAATAAGATGGCGTCTAGACTTTTTGTAAGTTGGATATACGTTTTAGTAGGTTATAAATCACATATGAGATTTTGAATGAAATCGGTGAACTTGAATTTGACAGCTAATGCCCCTTTCAAATCGATTTTATGTAAATTCATTACAGTTTTATTCACCGTTTTTGTTTACGACTATGGAATTCAGAAATTTAGTTCTTTCAACAGTTTGTTCTTTTTTGAATATGATTAAGTAGCAGTCTGGCTAAGAAACATGCAAAATGATGAGATAATAATACACAGTGTATCACAGAAATTTACTATACTTTTTGTATTGAAAGGTCTTGTGAAATTAGTACTGACTTTGTAATATTAAACCATTCAACACAGTATATTTGTCTTGGTACTATATTGAATGTTTTGAAAATATGAACTTTCCCCACTTATTCTAGTATAGAAATTTCACTATTTTCTACAAAGGCCGGATGTTTTAAGGAAAATTGTTAAATCCAAACTAAAGAGAATAATTTTCTTTAACACATATGAGAAAATGAAATATGTAGCCTTATACTGGTTTCGAGTAAATTTGGTTTTATTTTAGAGTAAACATGATCTAAGAAAGATAACTCTTTCTATGAAAGATAACTCTTTCTATGAAAGATAACTCTTTCTATGAAAGATAACTCTTTCTATGAAAGATAACTCTTTCTATGAAATATAACTCCCTCACACATAAAAACAGTTGCCATGTGACTAAAATATATTCAAGGTCATTATCTAAATGGAATTAAAGCATTTTTGAACCATTTTAGTCCTTTTTATGACAATACAGACTAGTGGTTCATATTCAACAAAAAGGAATAAATAGTATACAAACTATATTACACTTCATTTACCCCTGAACTGCAATGTTTACATTTACTCACTTTTTGTTTGAAAAGAGTTTTAGGCTGGTGTGTTTCATTTGATATTACACATTTTTGTGTCGTTTTACCGTAACGGGCGTTCATAATCCTTATGAGAAGATACTGTTCATGATCAGGCATGGGGTAATGCAAATTTGTAATTGTAATGCATGGTAATGCATTACATTTTTCAAAGTAATTGCATGTAATGTGTAATTCAGCAATTTTAGCATTACATGTAATTGTAATTTAATGCATTACTTTAGCAAAAAGTTGTGTAATTTCATGCATTACATTGCATTACATGGCATTACATTTTTCTGATACTATATATATATATCTTTTAACAGATTATTTAACAAAAACAGAATATAAGATTTCTTGATTAACTAAAAAATTATCATTTGAATATTCATTTTCTATTTATTCTCCACACTTTACCCACTTGTACTTAATCATAAAAAATGGGATTATCATTCTCTTACTTAGTTTTTTATTTCATATATTTTCCTGCATACAAAGATTGATATTTGAAAAGCATTACTGTAAAAGTGTCCCATTGTTGTCAAAAGATCAGAGAGTACCTTGTCATAATTAAATAACAGATAATTGAACATTGTCATAAAACACTAATTGGTTTGTTTTACAATCAACAACATTTGGTCATAAATTAAGTTCTGTGTATATTTTATAATTAGGAAAGAATTTCTCAGTAAATATTTTGATTGAAATTAAAAAAACAAAAAACAAATGTATATTTAAATTTATGTATGTATAAAAGAAAAGTCAAGATTAAGTTAAAATGAAGCTTAAAATTCATCTCTGTCACTTCTTTTAAGAGAAACACAGAGATGCATAATATATTGAAACTTTAAAATCAAAGATAGAAGAGCAACCAACTTTGATAAGTTTTGTGAAACAGTCAGGTAGTCCGAAATATCATTGGGATGATCCTAAGCAAAAGGAGGCTACAGATGCATTAATTCAGTATATTGCTGGTGATTTACTTCTGTTTGCTACAATTGATAGCCAAAACTTAAAGAACGTTGTTAAAAACTTGACCCAAAATTTAACATTCCAAGCAGAAAACATATCTCGTCTAAACTTATTCATACTAAAGCCAAGGATATGCTAGAATCTTTTATTATTTCATGTTGTTTTTCAAAATTCTTGATTTTTCTTTTCACTTGATAATAAAATTTTAATACAAATGTAATGTGTAATTCAATGCATTACTTTGCAAAAGTAATTGTAATTTAATGCATTACTTTGATAAATGCATGTAATTGTAATTGTAATTTAATGCATGGTTTTGTCAAAGTAATTGTAATGTAATGCATTACATTGCAATGTAATTCGCCCCATGCCTGTTCATGATGTGAAGATATTTTTGAATTGATTTAGACAAAGGCAAGTCTTTTCATAACTTTTCCAGTGACATGTTGATTTCTCAAGGAGAAATCTATTCGTTGTACTAGTAGTTTTCAATTTATCAGGACTTTATCAGCGATATCCCCAGAAGACCAGCCAGTCAGACAATAAGACTGCAACACATACACATTGTAAATCATTTACGAAAACTGAATTAGAAATGTCTATAGTACCAACATGACAAAGGGAAATTTAACAATGAGCAAGCATGGCATAACTTGTGAGGACGTTTTTGTATGTCGTCGTTAGGCCATGTGTGGCTTTTTTCACTACTAAACGTTCTTTTGGCTGTGTGCCCTTTCCATCAGAAAAACAGGGAAAACAGTGTATTCACCCTCTACCTAGTTGAATAGGGAGAGCGATTAGAGAAGTTACCAGTCAGCAAAACAGGAAGATCAAGATGGACCATGGAGTAATGGTACATGTACATGTAAGTAATGGTAATACTTAATTTAATATACATGTTTTAATTGAATGTAAATTCATTATTCTCCTGTGAAGGATAGATTTATATTGAGAAAATGTAATCAAATGATATAAACACCCATCAGGAGTCCATTGTAATAATATAACAGTGTACGTATTACTTTTACACCACCACTCCCTCCCCCCTATTTTCTATGATTTATCTTTAAAAATCCAAGAGACTATGTTTTTGTAAATGAAGTCGATTCGATGCTCACTGTTATTGCCAATACATGTTTACAAAACAAGTACCTCTTTAAAAGTTGGGGGAGTAGACAATCACGCACAACGAAAGATGAATTTACAAAATGTGACTAAAATGACTAAAGACCCGTCTAAATTGCATTTAATTGATAAATTCAACTTGCACTTACTGTTATCTTGATGACATTTTCTCGCTAAATAATCAAGAATTTTCTAAATATACTGCCAAATATACCCAAAGGGACTTACTTTAAAAAAATCAATTATAAACGGTTATAACTGTCCTTTCCTATATTTATTCATTTCAGTTTTACAGGCGAACTCTACACTAAAATTTACGACAAAGGGACATTTTTTCGTTCCCTTTTGTTAATTTTCTTTTCTTGGACGGTGAAGTCCCTTTGGCACCATCAAATAAAAAAATCAGTAAACATAAATTTGAACATGTACATTATTCACTGATCAATTCTGTTTTGTATTTCACTTGTTAAACACATTTTAAAATCATTTTTTCATAAAGTTAGTACCTTACACATATCTGTTTTACCCCTTCTGACACCCACATGTATAGCAACAAATGTACTCCCTCCAGAAAAAAACCCCAAATAAAATAACTACAAATGTACCTCAACCGCCCTTTTTCCCCATTTAAAAATATTTTCAATAAAGTGATTTGTTTATTCTGTTAAAGGCCCGATATTCTGAATAATGTACATGAACATGCAATTGCCTATATCAGAAATTTATAACCTATACTGCTACACACCCACTGAGGCAACAACATTGAAGCAATCTTTAATGGGTGTAAAAATAGAAATTTTCTGGCTAATTTAAAAAGTTTTTATACCCCTTCCGAATATTATTTACATAAAGTGATGGTGTATTGTCATGATAATGTCTCTGACAGTTTGGGAATGATATAGAACTGCTTTACAAAATTTTATTAGATTTTCTATGACCATTTACATGATTTACATGACTAAAAACAGAGAACCACCTTCCTAAATGTGATAAAATTTTATCAATTTGTATGTACATGTAATAACAACCTATTGTTTTTACTGATTAAAGATCAAGAATAATCCTGATCTTTTAACAAAAATGAATATTTTATCTTAACTGATATGTAATAATGTTCTTTACTTTCATGTACATTATATTCAACATTGTACATGTTGTATGTCTTATTTTAAAGGTATTTGTAACCAATTGCGTAGATGGTGTATGCCCCATTGATTGGAAACGATATAATTTTTTAGCACAAAATATAAAAAGAAGATGTGTTAGCATTCACTTAGCTTGGCGGTATATATTCCATTTTCTGTAATTGCGTACCCCCCCCACCTTTTTAAGAAAATGTAGGATCTGCCCCTGATTTCTGACTTGGTACAGACATTATTCAATGGTAAGTTAAACCTGGTTATTTAGCTAGCTTAACCTCCCACTTGTATGAATTATTTATCGTTCCCTTTTATAATGCAAAAAGGGTGCTCTCTGACACGTCGGCGTACTGATGAATTAAAATATAGGCAATCGTTTCTTACGTGGTAAACACATGCTCGTTTTTCGAACCACCTTTTAAAAAATGTACACTGTTGAATAGATTTGCACAATTAAGTAACATTCTACTTAATCATGTGTCTTCATAAATCTCAAGATGGATTGTTTTTTAAACAAGCTGATCAAAAACGGATCAAATTTACCTTAAAATCTTCATTTTCATAAAAACTATCTATGCCTTTGCTTCAAATTTCAATAGACTATCTTTGAAAATTGTAAAAAAGCATTATTCACATTAGACTAGTACTAAAAAGTGAATAAGGTTGTGTACAGGAAGCTTATTTATATTATTATTGAGAAAAGAGTGCATAAATATTGTAAAAGACGTTAAGACATGATCAACATTTAAAAAGAAAATTTACCAGGCTACATATTTTTATTTTTGATATGTTTTACACAAGAGTCAACTGCAATAGTATGATTAAACAAAATAATTCTAATACCCTGTTCTAGGGAGATAATCAAGTTTGAAAACGTCAAATATTTTATTTTTTTCCAACATGAAAATATTTGATAATTTGCTTGCCATGGTAACCAAGTTGCCTTGCTTTCATCCGTCTTTTCAAATGTTTCCTATTTAAGTTGAACATTGTAGATTGTAACAATTAGTATATTTTTCTAAACAGTTTATCATTACTGTATTAATTTTATTTGAAAAACAATACAAATTTAAAGTTTTTAAGACCATTTAACACCTTGTTGCTAGGTAGAGCTGTTTCCATAGCAACATCTTGAATTTTTGTGTGCTGATTGTCATTCATATAAATTCTGCCTCAAGTTGAATCAATTTAAGTATAGCAGATACATATCCTACACTGTAGATGTATCACTCCTTGCATGATTCTTAGCTGGACAGCTTCTTTATTAAAATTCAATGTTTCAAAGGACAGTTTTTCTGTTATAAAATTATGTTTTTATACACAATATCACATAATAAAACCAAATAGGACGAAACATGTGAAAACATTCTAATGATCTGTTTTCGGTGTTCATAAATCATGTAAATAAACAGTTTTTACAACAATTACATGTCAGTAAATAACCAGTGAACTTCATTTTAAGACGGATGAACACACTTAAAATGTTTTCATGCTTGTATTGACAAAAAAACAACTCACATTGCGTAATACACAATTCGGACGCATGAAATTTATAACGTGTTGTTTTTATTTTTCTACAATTACTTGTTGGTAACATCAAAGATTTGTCATAAAAACTACAAAATAAAACTTCAAACGAGTACTAGTTAAAATTAGTATTCTAAAAAATTTCTAAGACATTAATCAAGTCTAACACTATGCTATATCGTAGTATACAAAATATAGACGAAACACATTTCTGAATGTGTAAAGGTGTTTATGCGTATAGACTTGATATTTAAACTATTTATTTTGTTTTACTAATTTCCTGGTAAAGAAGCAAAAGTCACTAAAGTCAAAGAGAAAACAATAAAAAAAAAGGAAAAATGAAAAACGCCGTAAATACAAACAAAAGAACCGACAATTCTTTATAGACAGTTAATGTCTTAGCAACCCTACCAAAACCCTGTGTGATTTAGGGTGTAGTCAGATCCTGCTCCCCATGTGGAAACCGTTGCACTGGTAATGCAAAAGTAGACATATTAACACAGGTATAGGGGTTGACAAAACATACATGATACATGAAAAAAGTAATAAAGATAAAACAGTTAGTACGAATGGTTCGCTTCGACAAACGTCGGAAAGCTTATTTACGAAAAAGAAATCAGTCAAATAATGTCAGTGGTAAAATCGATTAAAAGCTATAAAGCGTCTGAGTTTGCTTAACGTCCAAAGGCAAATATTTCATTCATATTATCACAAAAAAATCTTCCACTACGGAGCATAGGTATTAACGTCCAAATTCCGACCAAGCGCGTAAATGTACACTCCATTTTGAAGATGTGTTTTCCCGTAGACAATCTTCATTGTTAAGGGAAAGCTCAACTTTGTTTAATGTTCTGTTTAACCCGCCATTTAAACTCTGTGCTAGCAAACGATATATCTGTCTTTTTCAAACTATAATCTTAAAAATACATGATTAAGGAATTCATTGTTTTATGATTAACAGTTTACCAGTATTAGTTATTAGATTTCGTAACGTTTGATTTTGGAATAATTCTTAACTTCATCACTATATCGATTTTATATCATATCAATATAGTTGTATACACCGTTTTTGTTTACGATATATATAGAATTCTTTCAACAGTTTGTTCCGTTTTGAATATGATCAATTAAAATTCAATGCTTCGAAGTTGATATATTAACACAGGTGAAGGCGTTGACAAAATATATATGATACATGGAAATAGCGTCCTAATTCCGACCGAGCGCGTATATTTACATTCAATTTTGGAGATGTATTTCCCCGTAGACAATCATTAGTCCTAAGGGAACCAACTGTGTCCCTTTTACGTGGCGACCTGAGGTACATTCCATACAAGAGCTTTGCAAGAATAAAAAGGAGCCATTATTAACCTTTTATTCTTATTTTATAGTTAAATTCTTTAAATTTAGGTTCTACTATATAATGTCATCAGTAAATCATTCCTGGTTTTAAGACTATGCTGATGGCACCTATCATATTGAATTTGAAATAAAAGATACTGAATGCAGTAAAGCCTGCATCATATCTTGACTTACATCTAGAAAATGACAATGAAGTTGGCTGAGAATTAAACTTTTTGACAAACGTTAAACGATACGATTTTACCTTTCCCATTATGATATTCGATTAAGAGTTGCGACTGTTCCCCTGGTAGTCTTTCTTTCTTTGCCAACCAGCGATTGACATTTCGAAACTATTAAGGACGCCGTTTTTTGTTAAACATATTACCCAAAACATTTTTTCTGATTGTTTTTTTATTCTCTTCTAATTTAAAGCTTTTGGACTGCAGTTGTAAGAGTTGTAAGTTGATATCAGGATTTGACACATTAAATTCCGTTGGTAAATCGACAAACCTTACATATTTTCTTCTAAATTATACTTAATTTTGAAATAACTAGCTTTGGCCCTTGAAAATCTTTCTAAAACGTCAGTTCCCAGTCTGCGATTTACTTTAAATTTGCGAAATAAAAATGGACGATTTTCTTTTCAAAAACAAAAAATCAGAAACATTAATTTCTATTTCTTTAGATTTTTTTCTTTAAAACCATAAAGTTTTCGAACTGCAGTTAATATTAGATGAAAAGAATTCACACATTAAATTCCGTTGGTAACTGAAGGCGACGTTTAAATCTCGAAATTCGGTTAACACATTTGATGTCCTACTAAATTATACTTAATTTGGAAATAACTAATTTTCGCCTTTCAAAATTATACAAAAATTGACTATCTTACCTTTCATTGTGTAGAAGATTATTTTATTTGAAATATTTGTTTGATACACAGATACTTTTATTGTATCACAAGTGACTGATATATTTCATGTTATTTTTTTACAAAAGAGACGTAAACATGGTAAAGAGATAACTTGTAGTAACAAAACCAATAAAATATAATGTAAAATGAACATAGATTGATCAGTCTAATATCCATCACTTAGTATATTGTTCTTATAGTGTAGATGGTCGTATATTTCAAATTAATCAAAACTCATTGTTTTGAGTAATTAATGTGGTAACTATAACTTATATTGTATACGGTTTAACCTTTTTCGTGCATTAATGTTTATTCAGTGATGCTGGAAGTCGCAATACTTGAAAATTCATCCAAAACCTAATACATATTACATTTAAAACGCTCTTTATGGCAATACCACTTAATAAATCAAATTGAAATGTTTCGCAGTATTTTAAGAAATGATTTCACTATTTATCGGTCGTACCACTGTCTGTACCAGTCTGCTTTACTCTTAATAAAATTGCTTATCGGCCGTCCCGCTGTCTGTATCACTCTGCTCAGCTGTTAATAAAATTGCATATCACGGCTTTGTGACGTCAAATACGTTAACCCGGCCCTGATAACTTTCACCCAGACATATCACTGACGTCATAATTAATGAACCGACGTTGACAAGTCAATAAAGAAAACACTTGTTTCTATCATGCAAAATACACAAACACAACCTGATAATTGGTATGTATCTGTGTATTATGTATTATTAATAAACTCCTCACAGGTACGAGGACCAAACCCTGGAATCCAGACGCGCACTCCGTTCACAACAAAAGCACGAAGTCGAAGAGCACAGAGGACCCAAAATTCCGAAAGGTCTTGCTAAACACAGCCATGGTAATCTTTTCTTGAAAGGGTAGAAAGTCCTAAATATTTCGAAAAAATTTAAGTTTTGTAAGCAGTTGATTTACAATAATAACCATATCAACTTGTATCTCAATTGTTTGTAAAACAATTGAAAGGTCTTTCCAGTTAAAGTCTGATATTTGTAATGCACTCTTTACGACCTTTCATTTAAAATGCGACAAGCATAGCTTCTGAAACTTTTCACTTTTTGCACTTAATGACCCTATCCACTTAATTTTCTAGATCGTAAGTATTTGTTATGTAGACTTGATGACCTTTCATTTGCTATGCGACAACACCATCTTCTAGAAAGTTTGATTTTTGCACTTAATAACCCCATCTAGCTCATTTTTGGAGGAGAAGAATTTTGTTTTTGAAATGTACACATTTTGACCTTTCATTTAATATAAAACAACCTTACCTTATGAGACATTTTTTTTTGCACTCAATGACCCCACCCAACCCATTATTGGGAGACATCAATTTGATTTTTGAAATGTACGCTTTATAGACTTTCATTTGATATGCGACAACCTAACCATCTGGGAAGTTTGAATTTTTAGCACAAAATGACCCCCACCCTTCCCACTGGGATGAAAAAGGGGTTTAAAATTTTCATTTTTGAGTAGAGCACATTTAGACGTTCAATTTGGTATTCATAATGACCGCATTTGGCAAAGTGCCAAAAATGATGCAATATCAATTATATAAATAGAACTTACGAAACTTACAAAGTCAATGTAAAAGATGAAAATTTCAAATTGATTTTTTTTTTGCGTTTTTCATTGAAAGTTTTTGGTAATTAGTCAAACATATAACCATGTTAAACTCTTCAAGTTCTGAAAATTTCAGTTGGAAACTGTTGTTGATTCAGAAATACATGCTCCGCTCGCAAAATTTCAAACTGCATTATCTCTATAACAACAATAGATATCTCAAATCTGTTAAATGATAAATAATCTGCAGTTGAAAGACAACATTGTACAAAAAAAATTGGACAATTCCAAAGTTCAAGAAGGTCACAATGAATCATCAAATATATGATGTAATACCAAACTTGAGAACCGGAAGTCGTAGAGACATGGGACTACCACCATTCAACTCAGGACCACTTGACCTTTCAAATATCACAAGGTCAAGGTCATTATACACTTTGAAGGTCAAGGTAAAAATTCATCATGACCTGACATTGACCTCAAATTGAAGGTCTTAAAATACGGATCACTTTTGCAATTTATAGTAGGTTGATATCTGTTACCTTTAAAAAGATATACACACAATATTGTACTTTTAAGAATCATCTCGTCGAAACTTTTGAACAGACGGTCGGACAGTTTTGAGTTTAATGTATTAAATGTAAAGCTCGTCTAGAGGAACATTTTATACACAGTATGTATGCAGCAAACTCTTATCGTTTTCTTAATATGTTAGCTTGAAATTGCAGCGTAATTTTTTTTTGCACTCAGTGACCTTTGACCTTGGGTGCAACTTAAAGGTCACATGAATTAAGATTATTGATAGAGGTCCCAAGTCTCTACGACTTCCGGTTCTCGAAATATAATTTTTCAAAAAATGTGTATAATTTTTAAAGGGAAATAACTCCTTATAAGGGATGATAACAAACTTATTGTTTATGTTTATTAACATTGCCATCTGTTCTTGTAGATGCTGCAATTTTTAATGTGATTCTATCTATAATACTTTTTAAGAAAAATGCAAATACAAGAAATTGCTTCAAGCGGATATAACTCTCAAAGGGGATGATGAAATCCTACGCAGCCTCATGTGGTAATACATAATAATGAGATCTACCTATTGTTTAAATAAGGTCATGATATCTTTAAAAACAACGAGGGGGCCATGTCGAAACAAACCAATAAAAGGGAGATAACTTCTAAAGGGGATGATGAAATCCTACACAGCCTCATATGGTAATACTTCATGATGAGGTCTATCGATGGTCCATATTTGGTCTTGATAACTCCAATAGAAACAGGGGGAGGCCATGTCAAAAAAATGCTGGAAGAAAAAAAAACAAACTAGTATCTCAATTGTTTGTAAAACAATTGAAAGGTCTTTCCTGTAAAAGTGATGTTTTTGTGATGTACTCTTTAAGACCTTTCATTTGATATACGACAAGCATACCTTCTGAAAATTTTCACTTTTTACACTCAATGACCCCATCCGCCTAAATTTTTGATATCGGAAGTGTGAAATATGTAATGTAGACTTGATGATCTTTCATATGATATGCGACAACGCCATGTTCTAGAAAGTTTGATTTTTGCACTTAATAACTCCATCCACCTCATTTTTGGAGGACAGGAATTTGATATTTGAAATGTACACATTCTGACCTTTCATTTGATATACAACAACCTTACCTTAGAAGACAATTTATTTTCTGCACTCAATGACCCCACCCAACCCATTTTTTGGGGACGTCAATTTGATATTTGAAATGTATGTTTTATAGACTTTCATTTGATATGCGATAACCTAACCATCCGAGAAGTTTGAATTTTTTGCACTAAATGACCCCACCCTTCCCACTGGGATGAAAAAGGGGTTTAGACTTTTCATTTTTGAGTAGAGCTCATTAAGACCTTCAATTTGAAAGTACCAAAGATGATGCAATATCAATTGTATAAATAGAACTTTTAGCCTTTCTACCTGCCGTTAGGTTTTAAAGGACGATAACTCTATATTTTACAGGAAGCTGAAATGCGCAATGCAATCACAACCTATTATCACGAGTCACATACAGTTATCCTAAACGGACCGTAAACCTTTGCTTATTTCCACCATTAATTCTGTTATTAGCATTTATTTGTTATAATAGGTACAGTCATTGTATTGAAAAAAATCATTCCTCTTTGTCGCATAATTTATATATAATGCATAGTGATGCACGTTGACAGAATATGAAAGTGCATATGTAGTTGTCTCCCTTAGTAGTATAATCAGTTTCAGAATGTGCATATCTGGCTTCATGATAAAAAGTATTTAATAAATTAATCCAAGCATTACACAACAATAGGCATTTACTAAAAATTAAAAAAAAAATGGCTTGAAATAATATTGCCTTAACCTCCTCCCCTTAAAGAAACCAAAATTGTATTTGGCAAACAGGATTATTATGTCATTGTTATTTCCCTTGTTTAAAACTATAAATTTCATATTTCTTTATTTAATGACTTACATGATGCTTATTCAATTCATATTTGTGAAATTGAATAGATATTGGTATTTTGAATTCATTGGTTAAAGATATTTTTTTAAATTCTAAAGTTTAGTATTTGCATCGTCGCAAATCATTTATAACCTTATTTGATAGACTTAGGCCTATACATTTTATATAACTGGTTTGTAATCATTATATTAAATTGTCTGAAATCCAGTCCAATAAAGGAAAGCTGTGAATTTCCAAAACTTCCATTAATGGATAGTGCATCTGTCATGTGCCTTCTTACAACGGGTAATTATTGAAGTCATGGAATGCTCCATTCCTTTACTTTGGACTACATGATAAAAGTACTTAGTGACTAAATTATATATTGTTTTCACTGTTTTTGGTTTTCATTTACTTAGATAATTAGATAGCGCTTTTACATTTGGCATCCATCGTCTC
The DNA here is from genome assembly GCF_021869535.1 of Mytilus californianus. NCBI lineage: Eukaryota > Metazoa > Mollusca > Bivalvia > Mytilida > Mytilidae > Mytilus > Mytilus californianus. The sequence goes on from NW_026262668.1 coordinate 25,569,977, forward strand.
CGTATAAATCAGTTCACAAACTTGAACAAGCATTTAATAAGCCACTGGGTGTTAAACAATGATTGATGCATCAGTTCAACTCAATCTGTAGTGTTCTATGCTTTATTTCGCCTTGATTTACATATATAAGTGCTATTGTGCAATACTGTGCCGTTGCACAATACTTAGTTAACCTGTTATATATTTATAGGCTTCATAACGTGTGAGAATGGGATATCGCTTGATATCAACTCGAGTTATTCAATTTCAATAATAATAAACGAGCCTTGTCCCATGGACAAAATGTACATCGCCATAACCTTTGAAAGTCATCAATGATATAACGAATAGCCAACGGAAAAAAACCACAATATATTATGAGAAAAAATGGAGTCAATTTAGTACTGTTCAGGAGCTGTTTTGACAATTCAGTATGATGTTAATGTTAACAGGTAAATAATATAATCTATATTTTTTATTTTTATAAAGTTTAGTACATATTACACTACCGTGAGATAATGGTAGGGATTCCGTCTCCTTCTTTAACTTGTAATTTCCGTTTACAGTTGAGAGACCCACGCATTACAAAATATCCAGCCGTGTATTGAGCATCAGACTTAATTTTTTAATTAAGTTAGATTTAATCATAAGGTTACCACAATTAATTCTGTATATAACAAAGGTATTCCAAGTCTAATCAAATCAGTTCAGAAAACGTATCTGTGTCACAATCTCGTCCTCATGTTCTGTCATAAAGCAATGTATTTTCTAACTATTCTTTAAATGATATAACTGAATAGGAAAAGTTTATACCTTACCATTCATACACGTGTTCATCATGGTAGTTCATTGAGTCATCTGCAAATATTTAACGAAATCATTTGCTAAGTTACCACATAAACATGAAGTTGTATGTTTGATTGTTGTAAAGCTTTGTTTAAAAAAAATATCCAGCGTTTACGATCTAGTAAATAGTCATGAAGAAAACATTTGTGTTTCACCCAGCAAAATGACAAGACAATAATAGACGAAATACCGTTATTTGAAAAAAAAAAATATATTTGCTTTACGAAATCGAACACTTAACAATTTTGAAAGCCCTCTTTACTCACATTAAACCGATGTAAATGTAACTTTATGTACTATTTTGTCAGATATTTGATTTTCTTCAACCATATGTTAAAATCGGTGAATTGATTTAGAATTGTATTATTCGGTTACGACACATCATGTATTAGTTTCTAAGATTGCTTCTTAATGACGCAAAATAACGTGGAAATTTATATACATTAATCTAACAATTATATTCGATTGTATTTACGGTGCATTTATTAGACTTGAAAACCGCTTTGCAATGTTTCTTTAAACATCCGTCTTCTAACATGGCTAGAAATAAGCTAGATTTAACATATACTGTATGTACTTAAAAATTCAAAAAAGAAAAAAATATAATATTGTTAATATCAAATAAGAATTGCCAATAAGAAAGAGAAGGCCGTAAATAACTACAAGTCGCCATACGGTATTCAACAATAAATAAAACCCTTATCGTATAGAAAGTCCAAACAATGAATTATTAAGTCATGTTCAGTCTTTCACTAAATTTTCAAATACTGCGGTTAATTCAGTACTGTTCAGTACTTTTTCATATAATTCAGTAACTATATAGTTGATCTTTACAGGTAAAATATAACTACTAAACATTTTGAACATAGACTGAACTGATCTTATTTGACTACAATCGAATTTTCTGAAAAGTGATGAATTAACAGCAGTAGATGAATTCTGAAAAAAGATTGAAAAACTAAAAATAGCTTTTAAAATTTATTGTTCAGTCCCTTATGAGTTGTGCAGATCAAATGACCGTTTCAAACTAAAAGTCGTTTACAAAAAATAAAAACAACCCGTTTTAAATTACATGCGTCCAAAGCGCTCTTCTGAATTACCTTCATCAGGAACGCTTAAAGCTGAATATTTGAAAACCAAGCAAGTGGGTATTTATACTTTAAATTACCTTGAAATTATCAAAGAAAATAATTGACCAATATAATTATGACCTTTATCAATAAGTTTCTTCAGATAATATGCCATGGTATAGCAACAATTTATAAACTTATCTGCTTGTGGATACTATATCTAGAAGGATAGTTGTGTTGCTCAATTTGTTTTTGTAGTGTAGTGTGTCATGAAATGATCCTTGTATCATTCATTTATTCTTTTGACAATAACGCCGCTTATTTTTCTCCTACTTGTGCATTTAGGTTACATGCATAGTACGTCATCTACTATTTGTTTAAATGGTGTTTATTGTGTCTTTATGAAGTTAAGACAGGAAAAAGACGAAAGATACCAAAAAGGAAGAATCAAAACTCATTTACGTAAGTCGAAGAGAGACCGAAAATAGATGTTATTGATAACAGTTTAGAAAAAGAGGCTCAATTAGTGCCAATTATCCATATATGTAAGCGAATAATAAACTAAAGACACATAAAAGCCTAGTTCAATCAAACCCGCCAAAGGAATCAGAGTGATGCATAATGAAAAGTTATACCTAACATCCCTATTTTTCACCCGATAAAGGGTACAAATCCAAATTCGTAAATAGTCAAGTAGTCAAGAACTAAGACAAAGAGCGTCTAAAAGTACAGAAACCGTTCAGGTGCAAAACGATTATTTTGATACCATTATAGGTGTTACCTCTCTACCGTTAACTTAATATGCTTATTCTTCAAAAATCAAATAGCTTCTTGAAACGTGTGACATATGTCTTACATAATATGTTTTAATAAATAATTGATGCCTAGTTAATGTTGTATATATTCCTTTGCGACAGAGGGGGAGCAAGACGTGCATGGTATGCACATTATATCTCTTTGAGTTTGTTAAAAAGGAAAAATGAAATCCAGTCACATCATTTGCTTTTTTTTCTCGCCGTTATGTGTGGAACATGTAAGTCAAGTCTATAACTACTTCTATGTGATATCATTTTTATTGTAACGAGGACATACATTATACCCACTGACGGTTGATATGAGATAAATAAACATTCTCAAAAATGTTTTCAGAATTGGACAATATTTGATTGCACAGATAACCGCATAATTTTCCGATAAGAAGACAGTGCTCCGGTACTAGCATGATAAGCATAGCAGTTTTTTTCCGTAATTAAAGATTATCGATGGTTTTTCAAACGAGACGGTGTTTCTCATCTACAATTTTATCGGAAGGCGACAGCCCTGAGATGAGATGTGGCCGAGAAACATCCTAGAGTTTGAAAGACCATTGGTAATATGTTTATAGCTATTTTGCCTATGACGTCGTTGATGTTTACATTGACAACGTCACGTGCGCCCTTGGTTTCTGACGATAATTTTCTATCTCAAGTAAAAAAAGACCAAAGGAAGAATACGCAAAATTGCGATAGTTATAAAATATCTTACTGTACTACACATTTTAAACCAACGAAGGCGAAGGAATGTTTTTATTACCGAGACACTTTATTCGTTATGCACTCAATAGTTTTTACTTTTAGAAAAGATCTTTAATCTCTTGTCCATGGTTCAAATTTGAATTTAATAGTTTTTTAAAAGGCTTCACATAGACATGACGAAGGTCAGTTTTTATGATTAATATTGAGATATTTCTCAGCATCAATCTCATCGAAGGGCAATAGTCTTGAGATGAGGTGTGGCCGAGAAACATCCTCGAGTTTGAAAGACTATTGATAATTTGTTTATCGCTATATTATGCCTATGATGTAGTTGTTGTTTACATTGACAACGCAACCTGCGCCCTTAGTTTCTGACGATGATTTGCTATCTCAAGCGAGTAGCATGATATGAAAATTATCACAAAATAGACCAAAGGAAAAATACACAAAATAGCGATGATATTGTTTTATTGGTACCTACATCGATTTTTTAATCAATAAAATAAAGCATAAAGATAAGTTATTGCTATACGACTGTGAATATTAACGGTCCTACATTCTGTCGAAACATATTTCTTGGCATTGCACAATATCAAGTTTTCTCTGACTGTGTATGACGTCTTTATACTAATTCTATTGGATGTGTACTGATTGATATTTAAGTACATGATTTGTTCATTAGTTGTTATTGGCTTTGAACTATCTTTCAGCAACTCTCGGTCATAGAAATACACTCAGAACTCAGAGTATATAATTTGTGCTCGAAACACCAAAAAATAGTAGTTTGATTGGTTGAATTTCTGAGTCTGAGTACGATAATCGTACTTGAAATTTTTATGACCGAAAGGCCCGTACTTTGTTTCTTAAGTCCTGTGTGTTTTGTTTGGATCTCATGAGTCAAGCCTTTTTAATAGTGAGTTTTTATGTTGTGCTGTTACATCACTGTTCCCGGTTCGAGGGGGAAGGGGGTTGTTGGGCGCCCGCAAACATGTTTAATCGCGACACACTCTCTGTGTGTGTCTGTCCATAGTCAGAAGCCTGTAATTCAGTGGTTGCCATTTGTTGCTGTATATCATAGTTGTGTTTCGTCTTGTTTTGTACATAAATCAGGTCGTTAGTTTTGTTGGGGACTTTTATACATGTAGCTTGCTATCTGGTTCAGGTTTTGCTCATTGTTAAAGGCCATATGATAACATGTCGTTGCTTACCTCTACGTTAATTGGCCTCTGGTGGAAAGTTCTCATTGGCATTCATATAACATCTTATTATTTTTATATGTAACCGCTTTTCATGTTTCTATGGTCAATTTTATGTTTTCGCGCGCATATTGGTTTCTCAGTTGGATATAGTAAAAGATTAACAACCTTTGAGTTCTTTAATTTTTATAGTGTTAGGTGCAGTCTGCTGATTGGGTTACATTTACTTTATTACCATTGCTCATATATCAGTCTGTCAATAGCCATCTGACTATGATCTCTTATAGTTGTAAAACATGATAACTTTCTGTTAAATCATATTATTAGTGAATATGAGCACTAAGACATAGAATTGAGAATGGAAACGAGGAATGTAACGGAGACTTTAGACATAACATTTTGAATCCTTTGTAGATATTATTTTGATATTTTAGTGTTGTTGTTTTAAATCATAAACAAAAATCAATGTTAGTACCGATAGAGATTCAAAGATCTGATAACATAGTCACACTGATACTGTCTTGAATATTTCAAATTAATAAGTTAACATGGATCATATCTAAGTTTACAGGTTCTATAAACAACTCTACCGTTAAAATCAGGATGTATCATATTTGTAAAAAGATTTCTACAGTTACCATTTTAGCTACCGAACTTTCAAACTAAACGTATGTATCTATGAAAGAATTTGAAAAATTTGTCAAGTAATTTGTAGTTAAGAAATCCCTGACTTAATAATTTACCAGTTATATAAAGATTGATATTAGCGAAATTTGAAATTTCATTACAGACTAAGGCATAGCGAATGTGTTTAGAACTATACAGATCGCAAGAAGGGACCAACTAAATATTAGTATCCAACCAAAAAAAAAAAAAGGATAATAAGCAAGAGGGAACGAAAAATCGCCTCTTTTGTAGAATAAAAATGTGTTTATATTTGTCTGTGTGAAAATGAAATGACCAAACCTAGAAAAGGTAACATTATTACTGTTATATTAGGTGCATATTTAACAGAGTTTAAAGCCGTTTGCATGATGTCAATATCTGCATTATGTTTAGAAACTTCTTGATTATTCTAAGCAAAAAATTATCAACAAGGCAAGTGTTATAAAATTTTTCAATCGAATTGATTTTAACGGATCTCAACTAAATTTGGCTACAAGTTAGCTGTAATTCACAACAATACAGGAACACATCTGCTCTTAAAGGGTCTCAATTGGTGCTCGTATGATAACCTTCAACCAGCTCATATTGTCACAATTTTTAGGAAGTAAATGTAGCATGTTTTGATTTTTCCTTACAAAAAAGCTTTATATTAGTCACATCAAAATCATGTCTAATCACATCAAAATCATGTCTAATCACATTCTTCATAGGACTTTTAATTGAATAGTAAAACTACACTTTGTCAATGATGAGATTGTATAGACATGTAATATAGAGAGTCATAACTATAAACTGAGTTGAAAAGAACATCAAAAACACGGAATGTATGTAAATCATTCAAATGATGTTTAACACTCCAAAAAATCAGTTCCATTTTTTTTTCCGCAAAACTATGGATTTATAATTTCCCTCTGAAAACCTCCTTTCACATACTTTCCATATATATTTTTTAAACTTTAGTTTGTTCTATCGTGTATTATATATTTTGAAATAAAATGTGTTTACATCTTGTTTACCCGATCAGATACACTTTCTAAACTGAATGAATTCTTAAAGTAATTAACTAAATTTGTAAGCCTTACATGTTACAGGTTATGCAGGATTTGCGTGTAGGAGGAGTTGAGGAATTTGTACGAAAGGGTTATTTTGAGGACCATTTGCCATACGAAGACTGTTATTATACTGAAAGATGTTATCTTCCCTTTTGGCATCATAAGCCATCCAATTTTCCAAGTACTTACTTTTATTTAAATCAATTAGGTTTATTAGGATCTCACGTACATTAATTGCCAAATTATGTGCTGTTCATTTCTTCAACAACTATCATAATGAATTTCATATAGATATGAACATATTGATGGCAACGCGCTAAAAAAATCGAATAAGTCATTGATCAGTAATCATTATCACTAGTATCAGACCTGAAACCTGGACATATGAATATCAATCATAGTATGCACAACTGGGTTTCTTGAATAATCATCTTCAAATCCGATCGCCACCAAAAGTGTGGAAAGCGGAACACATTTAAACTTTCAGAGAATTATCAACAGAACAACATACATGTACTTATTCTACATGTAGCATGAGATACGAGGATAATTAATCGCCAATAAGACAGCACCCGAACGACGAAAAAAAAACCCACAGCAACATCTACAATCTTAAACAATAGACGGGGTTTTTTGCGATATTTCAAGGTCTAAACCGTGCCCAGTCTATACAAGTTGTGAATAAATTTGACTGGCACAATTTTCAATCTTTGTTTTTGTTAGTTGTCATATAAATCGACACTAATAAGTTAATTTGAGAGCCACTTAGCTGTACAAATCATTATGGAATAGTATCTAAAGTAACTTACAAATTTCAAACAACATTTATCAATAATTCAAATATCAATATTTTTTGTTTTTTAGCCGATAGTAATTACTCTTCTCCTTATCTTGCCCGATATCTTGTGACGCTTAATTGCAGCATATGACAAAATATCGTTTTTATACTGGTAAAGTAAGACTTTGGTTTCACATTAGTTTAATACATTATTAAAGGAACGGCTGCTGTATGAATATCATTTTCGCTTTAAAAAGAGTGTTTTGCCGTTTCAAATGTTTCAAAAATTCATCAAAGCTTATATTTCAATTAAAATGATTCTTTGAAATTAAAATGACAATACTCATCTCTTTCATTTAAACCACGAGCAAATGTTTCATCTCATGATTGTGAATATCTTATGTGATTATGTGATTATAGTTATGTTTTCTTGAGTAAAGATTACCTGTATTTGTATAGGTCTTAATGTAACGTTGGGTAACAATTTTTTTAGGTTACTAAGACTCGCTCAGCGTGAAATGACAACGTCCAAACTACGGTATTAATAATTAAATAAAAAATATATATGACATAACACTATTTACTTCATCTGACATTCAATACAGTTAACATCATTGGACGAAACGATCCAAATAGACATTTCCCTGCCTTGTTGTATTTGTGCCACCAAATAAATAATTAATTATGAAAATAATTAAAGTCACATGAAACGACTTGTAATTATAATGTTATCGAAATTATTGAACCAATGCACGCATATATACTTAGTAGCCTATTAGGGTGCCCAGTCAATGGATTTGAATGATATGGGTTATTAGAATAACACACGGCTGTACGTTATATCAGTAGAAAAAGGATAACAAGCCTCATTGAAATATTGGTGTCGTCGTTGTCTACAGTAGTGACGATTGTCTTAACTTTGTGTCAATGGTCAAAGCTAAAATTTCAGAGAAAACGCAGATCCACCTTTAAACAGCGTGCCGACCGTTTAGAGCGAAATAAATTCGAAGAATTTAAAACGATTATTACTTTAGTTTCTATATTTTGTTGATTTGATATTTAGGTTGCAAAATATGATTCGAGATTGACATTTGTACTTTTCATTCAACTGATAAATAACAGTGACATCAATCGATTAAAATCTCCAAATTTTTAATTTTCACATAAGATTCGATACAAGTGATCATTAGATATGTCATTTACATATTAACATTTATAAGTTGCCCTTCAAAAATGTTATTTTTTCCGTCTTTTGATAGAAGGTGTTCGTAATGATTTTCTGGGTAAATATCTAACTTTCTTTTGCTAAGTGTGGAAGCACATACAATTGTACTTTGTTCCAAAACAGGTGTAATAATAACGCAGAATATATTGAATTAGCAGGTCTGAGTATATCTTTGCTCTATAGAAACGAGAAATACTGCAAACGGTGAAAAAGGGTGAGGGGTCTGTCAAAGTTTAATCACTCCATCTTACACACTAATATGACTTATTGAGCATCATCTGGCTATACTATTGACATGAAGTTAAAGATTATCTACAAAATGAGTGCTATGTACAGCATAGAAGTATTCTACTTACACCATTTTGTAACACATATAAACAAAATAGAAATATTGTCAAAGCAAGTAGTAGCTTTTACGTTTCATTGTCTACTGTTAGTTTGAAAGTCTAGGTCTAAGTCAGAGAGCTAATTTCAGGTGTTTTTATTTTTAACTCGTATTCGACGCAAGAATGCGAGGCATAGATAATACAATCTGATGGTGGTGGCAGCGGGATCTGCGTAAACTATTTGTATAGTTTTATGTTTCAGAATGTCTCACTTATCAAGAGTTCTGGGATAACTAGATCTGGTTACTAGTATATGGTACCCATGCAAGGTCTACATGTCCATCAGACATGGTTCACCTGACCTTGACCTCAGTTCATTGATAAGTGAACAAGGTTACGTTTCCGTGGTATAGTCCATATCTCAGATACTATAAGTTGTGGGTCAAATATACTTGTATGGAATGATAGCAATGTATACATTTCTTTGTGGAAGAGTTCAACTGACCTTTCCTCATTTACGCGTGGATCATTGACAATGTTTATTTTATGTAATACTTGGTCTCTTAAACTATCGACATAGTTCAGGTATGTTTAATCAAGCATGCTGTACCTTATTCCTTATCTTATAGAAAAACCTGATATAAAATCCTAGCTTTTACAGTAATGATCTTTATGGTCTTACTTTTCACGTACACTTGTTTTTAAAGTAAATCGTAGCCATTCAAGTACATAAAACATGTTCTTTTTTTTTTAATTTGAAGTTAATATTATTTTTCGACGTCCAAATACCTTATTAGTGAGATATAAATTAAACAGAATAAAAGAGATGGGATTCGAATTAATTTTCAACGGATTCAAGTAAGATTTGTCGCCAGGGAACCATCAGCTACTATGCAAGACTAATATTAAAATAGTTAAAATTTTAGCAATTAGACAGGTTGAGACATTACAAAAATTCAACCAGTTGAACAAGATTTTTTTTTAAAGAAATCAAATAAGTAAGTACTACCCAGCAAACACACAACATTTTAAAAACATTTTTTAAATGTCATATGGACGTCTCTCACAAAATATTTCGATAAGATATCATTTAAACATAAAAAAAATTACAACATTAACAAAATATTATTTGCTAATATCTTTTATTCATGTTCTCAAACATTGTTCTTAAATATCCCGTAGATATTTTATAATATAAAAAAAATAATATTTTCTTCAATTGGTATTTTATATTTTAACAACATTTAAAGTAAATATTTTCCAAATATCCAAAAAACATTCTGCAAATAAATGTTTTACAGAAAATATAGTTTTGCTATTTGCATAAAATGTTTTATAACGTAAAATTAAAATGTTTTACATAAAACATCTGAAAAATATCAGCTAAATGTTTTCTATAAAATATTCTGACATACACATTACTTAATAGTCTTACTGATATTTTATTCAACATTTTACGGATATAAAAATAACATTTTATTTAAACTTTATTCAAAACCCCACAAACAACGTTTTGTGGAATTAGCTCTTTTTTTCAGGATAAGATATAGTACTACATTTCATCAATATCATGACAAGCAAGATAGAAATCCTTAATTGATATCTTGAAGATCCTTGAAGTCAGATTTTATTCCTTCTTATATTAAAATTCAAAAGAGTCAACATTAAATTAAGCAATAATGTATTAATAAACAATCACTTTCTTTAATGTTTATTCATTTCGTTCGTGTATATTTTAGAAATTAAGAAATGAAAACTGTAACTGTACTAAGTTCAATTTTCGTATGGTTTATGTGCCTTACGGAAAACCGACCTTTTCCGGAATCGACTTTTGTTTTATCACCGGAAATGATTTTGAAATTTGAATTTCGAAACGAAGACAGATATCAACAAAGAGAGCCAAGAAAATTGTTTGTTACGCGATATATACTCACTTGGTAAGAATGATTAATCTGTTAAGATGAAACTTGTGCATTCATTGTGTGTGTTCAATCATAATCGGAACCAAATTACATCTGATCTCTTTCTGGAGGTGCGGATCAAGGTTTTGAAAAAAGGGGGGCCCCTGCCCAAGGCAAGCAAACGTTTTTAGTGATACTTGTAAATAGTCAATACATTTATCTTATAAGTAGCTCCATAAGGGGGTCGGGCCCCCTAAATCCGCCACTGTTCAAGCATCTACGTTGATATAAAAAATTTATAAGGATATGTGGGGGAGCGTCTTTTTACCACAGAACACCACAGAATACCACAGAACACCAAAAATATACCACAGAACACCAAAAATATAAATACTTCAGACATTATATTATTGTTATTGTTAATTCTTTTTATAATTTGACATTAATTTTATTATTCAAATAAATTTAATTTTTCTATTTAGGGTCGACTCACTATCGCTACGCCCCAAACTGAATTGGCCTATTACTGGGTCTATACCAAAAACACCTACCAGTATTAAAACAATTGTAATTCTGGGGTATATTACGGAAGCGTATTAGCGCCACACAACTTTTTTTTTTAATATTTCTTCCTATGTTTGCGCCAGGAAAATTCATCATGTCAACTTTTTTTTTTATAGAAAAAAGCATTTTTTTTTATAGAAAAACATTTATTTATAGAAAATCATTTTTTTTTATAGATTTTATAGATACATTGTTTTTAAAAGATTTTTATGAAATATAGTTTAGTATCTCAAAGGTCTCCAAATATAAAAAAAAGTTATGATCATTAAAGAAATTTATATCTCATCGGGTTAATCGTCCTGTCATTAGTGTAGCCCGAATTATAAAAATAATATAATTCTGAATTATTAGTTTTGCATTTTGTAAAGTAATTCACTGTTCTGTGGTATAGTTTAGTAGTTTTATTGTATTTTGTGTAGTTCTGTGGTATATTTTGGGTGTTCTGTGGTATTCTGTGGTAAAAAGACGTTCCGGATATGTGGCTTGTGTGTTTGATTGCCAATACACCTTATCGCTATTTGTCCGCCATTACTGGCCATGGACATCACAGAAGTTCCCGTAAAATGTTGACGTCATATTAGAAAATATTTGACACCACAATTGAAAGTAATACACCTTATTGCTATTTGTCCGCCCATAGATAAAGTACTGGACCCACATCAAAAGCAGATGATATTTGCCGAAATTTTATCACCCTCTTATTATATACATGTCACGCTTGGTGTTAATTAGCCTTCGTTAGCAATTGCCGTCGATCGATATCTAATAAATTGTGAATCAGGAGACTTTTAAACACACGAATGTGCTACGTAATGACTTTTAACCATATTAAAAAACGACTTTTTTTTTTAACTCTGCCAGGTCCAAAGCTCGGACAAAATAGGAGGGAAGTCATGAGAAGTAAATATTGTAAAAGCGCAAATGTCCTTTTATCAAAAGCGCAAATGTCCTATGGATTGAAGCGCAAATGTCCATTTAAAAAAGCACAAACGTCCTATGTAAAAGTGCAAACGTCCCGCGCCAGAAGGGATATATACATGTAGCTGTATTTATAGTACAAATCAGACCTCTAAGTAAGAAGGAAGGGAAAAAAACATGAATGACAGAGGACAAAACTCCTATATTTTCATTTTATCATAGCCATTATAACGCTTAATCTATATATTGTTTACTTCAAAAATGAAATCGACAATCAGATTATACCACCATCTATTTAATAGCAAAACAAGCACAAAAATGGTAAGCGGAAAGGTATATAGAAGAAACAAATTCAGAGACATAATTTTGCTATTTCCATATTATTTAATGTATTCAGTGTGTCCACTACATACGTTTAACGGTTTTCTTCACCAAACGGCGTTTAATTAGTTTATAATGTATTCCTTTTTTCTCTTTAGTTTCTAAAACTTCGTGTTACGACAGAAAGTTTCAACACTTGTAAAAATCTTTTTTCTTTTCTAAAAAAATAATAATTTCTTCTTTCTGGCATAAAATATGATTACATTATTTTGAATCTCGATAAATAAGAAATTTCTTTAACTCGCCATAGAAAAATTCGACCAGGTTCGACCTCTTAACCACGTATACCATCAGTAAACGATATGTCTCCTCTTGTCAATCATACAGGTCTTATTTCCCGAGTGCAACCGATGCAAGTGCTATGACAATTTAATTGTACATGCCTGTTAAGTCCATTTTCCATGATTTCTCTATTTTATTATTTCAACAACAGCATAACCTTTTCATTTGTTGACAGATTTTCTCCAAATAAATTACAATCCGATACAACTTTTACAACCAGACGCTTTTTATTGCTTCCGCGTCACGGCATATTATTACTAAAGGTAAGGCATATTAATTATCGGTTGATAAGACGAGTGCCCGATAATTTAAATATAATTATGATAAGTAATTAGTCTTTTGAGAGGATGTCGGCAAATATCATCTTCATCATAGGCCACTACGCGTAGTGCCGTGCTTTTGATATTTCAAAGGAAACTACATGGGGCTCAGTGTGACAAATTCTGAGTACTTTATCTATGGCTATTATATCTATGGTCCGCCATTACTGGACACCACACAACTGTCACAAGTTCCCTTAAAATTTTGAAGTCATCATAAAAAATATCTGTTTGACGTCAAAAGTTCAAGCAGGATAGATTCTCGGGTCAAGCGGGAATAGCGATAAGGTGTATTATTGTATGACGTATGCTGACGTAAAAAGCGGGACAGATTTCCAAATACTGAAATAGCGATAAGGTGTATGAGACAGCTATCAACCAGAATTTAAATGACTTGGATAAAAGAAATTATAGGTCACTGTACGGCTTTCAAAACTGAGAAAACCAATGCCATATAGTCCACTTTGAAGCCTTGACAAACAAATGTTAAATTTTTCTCAACACAATTGAAACAAAACAACTAACTGCCTACATTAAATACACATTATGAAAAAGAAATTTGACAGACTTAAACCAACAACTATTGCAATAAGCATGACTCAATACCTTGTTTCCGAGGCACACAAACAAGTTACAATAACACTAATATAAGCACCATTTGAATATGGAGATTTTTTTTCTAGTAAAATCAGTGTATGTATGTATTTGCAAAACAGTAAATTAAATTTCCCTTAACAGCTTAATGAACATTACAAAGACTATGTAAGACTTCAGTACAAGCAAGATAATATAAACTGTTGCTTAAAATTATATTTATTGCTTCATACACACAATGTACATGCAATTTATCTTTTATTTTTTAACAGGAGCTAAAAGAAAAGCCACAAAGGACAAGTTCAATATGCAGGTTTACAATTTGGAAGTGGCGCAGGTTCTTTGGAACGTCTACAACCTTTCAGGAGAATTTTTTTTTGAAGTAAGATTTTCATACAGAATTACTGTTATTCCATATTTAATTCAAATATTTAGCATAAACAATGCATTACATTCAAGATTAAGGGCATACAATACAGAAAAGATATCTGGATATTTGAATAAATTATTTTTTTTGTGACAAAATAGAAACAAGTTGTTTATTTAAATCAATCTTTTAGTCCAACAGTGTGCTTTCATAAACAACACATTTGCTTTCCTTTGAAGTATTTCAAATACATATAAACAACTCATTTAATGACATCTGTGTGTTTCTCGGAAGTTAAGTTATAATATTATCATCATTGCGAAAACAATGCGTAACACTTCGATAAGTTATTATGTGCCTATAGTATACTTCTAGGACTGTATCATATGCCTTTAGATACAAATGACAAGTTATAAACTATGTCACTCTACAGAGTTTAACACTTAAAAAGGGCAATAAGATGTTTAATGACATTATGTAGCAGGGCTTTTTAAAGGCCCCTACATGATACAATGCATTTAATGAAAACTAAAAAAAAACAAGAAAAGCAACAGCCTGATTTATACAAAACAATAAAAGACAAAAAATATGATGGACAACAATCAACGAGTATAATAAAATAAGACTATTGACTGGACACATATCATGCATATCTAGTCTAAATTTGTTTATGTGTTTTTTTTTAATAACTAAATGAAGTTCAGCGTGGTATATTGCTCTCTCTTAACACGGTCAGCCATTTATCGTTCCCTTCCGACAGACTATCATCGTTATTTGTTTCAAAACTTTAAAGGGAAGGGGATGTATATCCTTCAGGCAACGTGAATCGTTCTATAATAAAGGAATGTGCAAGAAGTTTATATATGAATGTAAGATTAATTTTTTTTTCAGAAGCATGGCACAGCAAGAAAAAGTTATAAGACACTACAAGACATTCCAAGTGATTTTGAATAAGACAATTGATTGACTTTTTCAATGTATTCTTAGATAAATCAAATAGTTGATGTAAAATGGTGTTTTGTTCTCATCTCTTCAGCCAATTATCAATGATTATTGACTTAAGATGTAACCCTATTAGAAGAGTATTGTTTTAGTTTAGAAAGAGAAGTTGTATTGAAAAATCTGAATTTGGGACACAAGTTTTAGTCAATGTAACTTGAACTTAAAAATGTGTATAATGTTTGCATAATGTCCAATGGCATATATGTCATGCATGTTCAGGTTGACATATGCATGATGTGTATAAGATAGGTAATAAAAGTTGAGAGTGAAAAACTGAACATTATACCATTGTGGTTGGAATGTGGGCTTTCTTGCACTGTCTGTCGTCTGTCCACCTATATTTGTCGGATTTTGTCCAACAAATATTTTCATCACTGTTTTTCCCAAAACTGCTGATAAAGATGAGTTCATATTTAATGAGCTGCTTGATAGTGATGAACTGTGATGTGTGAACATTTTTGTATCTGGCACCTGTTTCCTGTTTGCTTATACATTGTATTTCAAAATGTTGAATGTTCTCAAATTTTTCATTACTTTAATTACTAATGCTGATGAACAGAACAACTTCATATTTGGTAATTTGCTTGACCATGATGAGTTGTGTCTGCCATTTTGGATGTGTCAAAATTTGTAGATACTTCTTGTTTTTAGAGACTTTGAATTGTGAATTTCATATGCTTAGCAAAACAACTGATTTATTCTTGTTTGTATATAGAATTAATCACTGTGTATAAAATAATTTAACTAATGATTTGTTATTTTAAAAAGCAGGAAACTCAATCAAAAGTACAGAAATTTTTATATTGATATGATCTAGATACCAACCAAAAACATCTTCTTAAAACATTTTGAAAACATTTTTAAGGCACATTCTCACTTGCAAGAAAACATCCAAAAAACATTTTTATAACATTATTTGATGTTCATGATGTTTTTCAAACGTTCAGAAAATATTTCTAGAAAATATTTTTTAAAAGCTTATCAAAATGTTTTATACGCCATTGTTTTTCACATTATCTTGATATTTCTTTACAACATTTTAATTATATTATGCAAATATTTTAGAAAATATATTAGAAAACGTTTTAGCGATATATATTCTACCATACATTTAATGTTTTTCTCACGTTTTTTTGTGATATTTTCATGACATTAGACACAACATTTTAAAAACATTTTAAAGATGTTTTTGTGTTTGCTGGGTATATATACAAAGAACGCAAATTACTTGAGGAGCAATAAATAGGCAACACAAATCCTTTAAAACTTTGAGGTTAGGTCTGATTTGTGATAATATATTATTTTACCATGCTATATATATTAAAATGGTTACTGAATAATATCGATTAATCCTGCGTCATATGCTGTTAAGGTAACAAAGGTGTGTGGTTGTTTCAAAAGTCGAAGCAACAAAGACAGCTTTTTTGTTTATTTTGAAATCTGTATTTTTACTAACTCAGACTCTAACCATAACCTAACTAACAGGCTTGCTATTTTCCCCAAACGAAAACAGATGAGTTAGATTTAATTATAAGGTTACCACAAATAATTCTGTATATAGCAAAGGTCTCTTAATTCTAATCATATCAGTTCAGAAAACTAAAATGTATCTGTGTCACAATCTCGTCCTCTTTTCTTTGATCATGACATAAGGTGTCACATGTGGAACAGTATCCTGCTAACCATTCTGGAGCACATAAGATCGTGTTGTTCAATCTTTAGTTTTTTATGAAGTGCTTTGGAGACTGTCGTTAGTTGTTTGTTTGGTTTTCCTTTTTTGCAAGTTTTTTTGTTAGTTTTTCTGTGATTTATGGAGTTCGATTGTTCCTTTGGATACCGTACTCTTGTTAACAAGTCCTGAAGCGTGTGAAATTGATTTTCTTACTTTACATCTGTAAGGTCAAGTATTCACTTATTTGAAGCTGTGCATGATTAAAACTATCGCATTGATCTGAGTTTGATTCTATTACACCCTGACAAGTACATGTAGTGATAGCTTATATATAATCTACGCTGACTGTGGCTATTGTTTTAAGTCCCTATATTTAACATAGCTCCACAAGTATGTATACATAACTGACTTTGCAAGTTCGAATCTAGCCGTTTTGGATGAAGGTGATATCAATTGGAAGCACGAAATTTGTACAGTATCATTTTTGATTTAACATAAATACAACGAAAAAATAAAGACGATTGCGATGTTTGTTTATTTATAAAAAAAAAAGACTTCTGGTAAAAGCTATGTAGATGAATCATGTACAGAGTTCACTAATTATATAATTTATGCATGTCTTCGTTCAAAATGATTTGATAGGACTTGATTCATCAAGTTTATGTTCTGTCATAAAGCAATGTATTTTCTAACTATACTTTAAATGATATAACTGAATAGGAAAAATATGTACCCTTACCATTCATACACATGTTCATCATGGTAGTTCATTGAGTCATCTGCAAATATTTAACGAAATCATTCGCTAACTTACCACACAAACACGAAGTTGTATGTTTGATTTTTGTAAAGCTTTGATAAAAAAAAAAAAAAAAAAACAATCCAGCGTTTACGATCTAGTAAATAGTTATGACGAAAACATTTGAGTATCACCCAGCAAAATTACAAGACAATTATAGACGAAATACCGTTATTTAAAACAAACATATATTTGGTATACGGAATCGAACACTTAACAAAATTGAAAGTCCCTCTTTACTCACATTGAACCGATGTAAATGTAGCTTCATGTACTATTTTGTCAGATATTTGATTTTCTTCAACCATATGTTAAAATCGGTGAATTGATTTAGAATTTTATTAATCGGTTACGAAACATCATGTATTAGTTTCTAAGATTGCTTATTAATGACGCAAAATAACTTGGAAATTTATATACATTAATCTAGCAATTATATTCGATAGTCTTTACGGTGCATTCGTAAATAGTCAAGTAGTCAAGAACTAAGACAAAAAGCGTTTAAAAGTACAGAAACCGTTCAGGTGCAAAACGATTATTTTAATACCATTATAGGTTATACCTCTCTACCGTTAACTTAATATGCTTATTCTTCAAAAATCAAATAGCTTCTTGAAACGTGTGACATATGTTATACATAATATGTTTTAATAAATAATTGATGCGTAGTTAATGTTGTATGTATTCCTTTCCGACAGAGGGGGAGCAAGACGTGCATGGTATACACATTATATCTGTTTGAGTTTGTGAAAAAGGAAAAATGAAATCCAGTCACATCATTTGTATTGCTTTTTTTCTCGCCGTTATGTGCCGAACATGTAAGTCAAGTCTATAACTACTTCTATGTGATATAATTTTTATTTTAACGAGAACATACATTATACCCACTGACGGTTGATATGAGATAAATAAACATTCTCAAAAATGTTTTCAGAATTGGACAATATTTGATTGCACAGATAACCGCATAATTTTCCGATAAGAAGACAGTGCTCCGGTACTGGCATGATAAGCATAGCAGTTTTTCCGTAATTATAGATTATCGATGGTTTTTCAAACGAGACGGTGCTTCTCATCTACAATTTTATCGGAAGGCGACAGCCCTGAGCTGAGATGTGGCCGAGAAACATCCTAGAGTTGCACTCAATAGTTTTTACTTATGGAAAAGATCTTTAATCTCTTGTCCATGGTTCAAATTTGAATTTGATATTTTTAAAAAGGCTTCACATAGACATGAGAAAGGTCAGTTTTTATGATTAATATTACTACTATATTAATCATGAAAACACACTATTTTACATATATTTTGATTTCATTGCTAAGTGTAAATAACTGTAATAAGATCTTTGAATTATACATAATCGATGGTTTTTCAAACGAGAGGGTATTTCTTAGCATTAATATCATCGAAGGGCGATAGTCTTGAGATGAGGTGTGGCCGAGAAACATCCTCGAGTTTGAAAGACCATTGATAATTTGTTTATCGTTATTTTGCCTATGATGTAGTTGATGTTTACATTGACAACGCCACGTGCGCCCTTAGTTTCTGACGATGATTTTCTATCCCAAGCGAGTAGCATGATATGAAAATTATTACAAAATAGACCAAAGGAAAAATACACAAAATGGCGATGATATTGTTTTATCGTTTCCTACATCGATTTGTTAATCAATAAAATAAAGCATAAATATAAGTTATTGCTATACGACTGTAAATATTAAGGGTCCTACATTCTGTCGAAACATATTTCATGGCATAGCACAATATCAAGTTTTCTCTGACTGTGTATGACGTCTTTATACTAAATTTATTGGATGTGTACTGATTGATATTTAAGTACATGATTTTTTCATTAGTTGTTATTGTCTCTGAACTATCTTTCAGTAACTCTCGGTCATAGAAATACACTCAGAAAGCGGAGTATATAATTTGTGCTCGAAACTCCAAAAACAGTAGTTTGATTGGTTGAATTTTTGAGCCTGAGTACGATAATCGTACTCGAATTTTTTATGACCATAAGGCCCGTACTTTGTTTCTTAAGTCTTAGGTAATTTGTTTGGATCTCATGAGTCAAGCCTTTTTCAACTGATTTTCATAGTGAATTTTTATGTTGTGCTGTTACATCAATGTTCCAGGTTCGAGGGGGAAGGGGGTTGTTGGGCGCCCGCAAACATGTTTAATAGCGACACATTCTGGGTGTGTCTGTCCATAGTCAGAAGCCTGTAATTCAGTGGTTGCCTTTTGTTGCTGTATATCATAGTTGTGTTTCGTTTATTGTTTGTTACATAAATCAGGTCGTTAGTTTTGTCGGGCCCTTTTATACATGTAGCTTGCTATCTGGTTCAGGTTTTGCTCATTGTTAAAGGCCATACGATAACATGTCGTTGCTTACCTCTACGTTAGTTGGCCTCTGGTGGTAAAAGATCAACAACCTTTGAGTTCTTTAATGTTTATAGTGTTGGGTGCAGTCTGCAGATTGGGTTACATTTACTTTATTACCATTGCTCATATATCAGTCTGTCAATAGCCATCTGACTATAATCTCTTATAGTTGTAAAACATGATAACTTTCTGTTAAATGATATTATAAGTGAATATGAGCAATAAGACATAGAATTGAGAATGGAAACGGGGAATGTAACAGAGACTTTAGACATAAGACATCTATGTTTTATCATTTTGAATCCTTTGTAGATATTATTTTAATATTTTAAATTTTTAGTGTTATTTTAAATCATTAACAAAAATCAATGTTAGTACCGATAGAGATTCAAAGATCTGATAACATAGTTACATTGATACTGTCTTGAATATTTTGAATTAATAAGTTAACATGGATCATATCTAAGTTTACAGGTTCTATAAACAACTCTACCGTTAAAATCAGGATGTATCCTATTTGTAAAAAGGTTTCTACAGTTACCATATTAACT
Organism: Mytilus californianus; assembly: GCF_021869535.1. Classification (NCBI taxonomy): domain Eukaryota; kingdom Metazoa; phylum Mollusca; class Bivalvia; order Mytilida; family Mytilidae; genus Mytilus; species Mytilus californianus. The sequence continues at coordinate 25,590,363 of NW_026262668.1, forward strand.
ACCGAACTTTCAAACTAAACGTATGTATCTATGAAAGAATTTGAAAAATTTGTCAAGTAATTTGTAGTTAAGAAATCCCTGACTTAATAATTTACCAGTTATATATAGATTGTTTTTAGCAAAATTTGAAATTTCATTACAGACTAAGGCATAGCGAATGTGTTTGGAAATATACACATCGTAAGAAGGGACTAACTAAATATAAGCACCGAAAAAAAAAAGGATAATCAGCAAGAGGGACTGAAAAATCGCCTCTTTTGTAGAAAAAAAAATGTGTTTATATTTGTCTGTGTGAAAATGAAATGACCAAACCTAGAAAAGGTAACATTATAACTGTTATATTAGGTGCATATTTAACATGTTTGAAGCCGTTTGCATGATGTCAATATGTGTATTATGTTTAGAAACTTCTTGATTATTCTAAGCAAAAAATTATCACCAAGGCAAGTGTTATAAAATTTTTCAATCGAATTGATTTTAACGGATCTCAACTAAATTGTGCCACAAGCTAGCTGTGATTCACAACAGTACAGGAACACATCTGCTCTTAAAGGGTCTCAATTGGTGTTCGTATGATAACCTTCAACCAGTTCATATTATCACAATTTTAGGAAGTAAATGTAGCATATTTACAATTTTCATTACAAAAAGGCTTTATATTAGTCACATCAAAATCATGTCTAATCACATTCTTCAAAGTACTTTTAATAAAATAGTAAAACAACTCTTTGTCAATGATGAGATTCTATAGACATGTAATATAGAGAGTCATAACTATAAACTGAGTTGAAACGAACATCAAAAACACGGAATGTATGTAAACCATTCGAATGATGTTTTACACTCCAAAAAATCAGTTCCATTTCTTTTATATTACACAAGTAATAATAAAAGTTTTAATTGGAGAAGGGGAACTTGTTACAAGGACACACAGATAAGTTGTAAAACATTTACTAAAATGAAAGATGAAACGGTATTTGACGAGTTATTGTTTTGTTTGTTTTTTTTCGCAAAACTATGGATTGATAATTTCCCACTGAAAGCCTCCTTTCACATACTTTCCATATATATTTTTTAAACTTAAGTTTGTTCTATCGTGTATTATATATTTTGAAATATAATGTGTTTACATCTTGTTTTCCCGATCAGATACACTTTATAAACTGAATGAATTGTTAAAGTAATTAACTAAATGTGGAAGCCTTACATTTTACTGGTTATTCAGCATTAAGGTGTAGGAGGAGTGGAGGAGTTTGTACGAAAAGCTATTGTCCAAAGGGGTATTTTGAGGACCATTTGCCACACGAAGACTGTTGTTCTACTGAAAGATGTTGTCTTCTCTTGTGGCATCAAAAGCCATCCAAATTTCCAAATACTTTCTTTGATTTAAATCAATTAGGTTTATTTGGTTTATTAGGAACTCATGTACATTAATTGTCTAATTATGTGCTGTTCATTTCTTCAACAACTATTATATCAGTATGAATTTCATATAGATATGAACATATTGATAACAACGCGCTATGAATCGAATAAGTCATTGATCAGTAATCATTATCACTATTATCAGACCTGAAACCTGGACATATGAATATCAATCATAGTATGCACAACTGGGTTTCTTGAATATTTATCTTTAAATCCGATCGCCACCAAAAGTTTGGAAAGCGGAACGCATTTTAATTTTCAGAGAATTATCAACAACATGCCCTTAACAGAACAACATAATGTACTTAATCTACATGTAGCATGAGTTACGAGGATAATTAATAGACAATAAGACAGCACCCGAACGACGAAAAAAACAAACAGACATCTCCACAGCAACATATACAATCTTAAACAATAGTCGGGGGTTTTAGGAATATTTCAAGGTCTATATCTAACCCAGTCTATACAAATTGTGAATAAATTTGAATGACACAATTTTCAATCTCTGTTTTTTGTTAGTTGTCATATTAATCGACACTAACAAGTTAATTTGAGAGCCACTTAGTTGTAAAAATCATTATGGAATAGTATCTAAAGTAACTTACAAATTTCAAACAAAATTTATCAATAATTCATATGTCAATACCTTTTGTTTTTAGCCGATAACAATTACTGTTTTCCTTATCTTGTCCGATCTCTTGTGACCCTAATTGAAGCATATGACAATATATTGTTTTTATACTGGTAATGTACGACTTTGTTTCACATCAGTATAATACATTGTTAAAAGAACGGCTGCTGTATGAATACGATGTTCGCTTTAAAAAGAGTGTTTTGCCGTTTCAAATATTTCAAAAATCCATCAAAGCTTATATTTCAATTAAAATGATTCTCTGATATTAGAATGACAGAAAAAAACAAAAAAATAAATATTACTTGTACATATCTTCAAGTTTTTAGCAATACTCATCTTTTTCATTTAAACCACGAGCAAATGCTTCATCTCATGATTGTGAATATCTTATGTGATTATGTGATTATGGTTATGTTTTCTTGAGTAAAGAATACCTGTATTTGTATAGGTCTTAATAGAGATTTCCATTAAAATGACATACGTACCTAACTCGACGTACGCACGTAAGGGGACCGGTTATTAATAACCTATTAATTTTATTAAATGCATCACTCAAGTTTTAACTAAGTATTCCTTAACTATTAAACCTATTCAGGATAAATTTTATCAATATCAAGTATTTCTAAGATGATGAAAAACGAAAGAAACCATGATTTTGATATATCGCGTGATTATTGAGATTCCCGCCTAAACTTCACTGTCATAAGACCACGTATAGATACGTATCGTTACCTATCATACGATTGATTTGAGTTGACTTTCATGGTTTTGACCATGACTTTGTTTTTCGATATACTTTGCAAATGAACCTTTTATTATTTAATATTTTACATGCTTTTATTTGTCGTTATCAGATTGGTGTTCCTTCTTCCTTTCGTTTTTTAATGTTTTATGATATTTAATTTCCGTGGGTGGTTATCATTAGACAGAGATTTTTCTAGCAATTTCAGAAATATTGAATTCAAAGTGTTAGTCAGAATTTGTCTCTGTTAAAGTTGATAACTGGGATTGCATCATACTTTTTTAAGCATCATTTCAAACATTCTCTTCTTCTGCAGTTAATCTTGTTTTTTAACAATTTCCGATTTTTTTTCCTCGGGAAAACGGACATATTTTAAAAAAAAAAATAACACAGGTCTTGTACTTGACATACATTTTTCTTTCAAATGACAGTCAACTAACATTAAAATAAAAAGAATTTTGTAATCAATTATAATATATGTAAATAAATGTGTACACCAATTCGTTATATAGATTGTAATTTGGAAGGTGTACTTGATTAGCAATTGATGACTAATAATCTGCATATAAACATTGACCGCTGTGGATAGTAAACTATCAATTCATAGTACATAGTAATTGGCTAAAACAAGTCCTGTCTAAAGTATCTCTGATTAAAAGTGGATTAGAATGCCAATTTACATACTTTTTACCTTTTTAAGACATCTATAATGTCACTTCAGTCTTTACAGGAATTTTCGTTTTTAAAATGAACTTTTAATGAGAAAGGCGTGATATTGTCATAGTTGTTTTTGGATTAAGAAAACTTAGAAGTGGATTCTAAAACTATCACATATTGATTGAGTAAGCGAAAATTTTGAGTTTCAATTTTTCTCTCGCTTTGGAGGTATATATATATATATATATATATATATATATATATATATATATATATATATAAACAAGTCTAAATTGAAAACAACGTTCAAACCTATGATTGCGTTGGATAAAAACCGCAATTTTTATACGTGTGCATGCAAAGCAAATTTCTAGGTAGAGGGTATATATATATATATATATAAGTACGTCTGAACCAGTGACAACTCTACAACAGATTTATCCATCGATTCACCAGCAGTGATGGTAATACATGGTTGTGTTCATTCTGTATGTACAACTCGTCTAAACATCAGCCCAACAATATTAGATCTGTAAATTTGCTTTCGCAATTTTTTTGTTCTTCCCTCGCCGGGTTTCTAACTCATGCTACTGAGAAGATCAAAAAATTTGCGAAAGCAAATTTACAGATCTAACATTGTTGGGCTGATGTTTAGACGAGTTGTATATACAGAATGTACACAGCCATGTATCACCATCACTGCTGGTGATCCGATGGATAAATCTGTTGTAGAGTTGTCACTGGCTCAGATGTACTTATAAATATAATTATTTCTGTGACTGTATCTTGCATTAATTTGTAGGATCCTTTACAATAGATATTTCAGCTGATCTGTAACAATTCCATCTTCATTCCTTATATATCATGTACTGTATTACGATGCTAGATTAAAACTGTCCCAGGCATAGGGGGAGGGAGCACTCACAAACATGTTTCACCCGGACACATTCTTTATGTGGCTGTCCCATGTCAGGAGCCTGTGGTTCACTTGTTGTCGTTGGTTCATATCTGTTATATTTGTTTTTCGTAAATTGTTTTGTTTTAAATCAGGCCGGTAGTTTTCTCAATTGAATTGTTTCATGTTGGCCCCTTTTATAGTCGACTATACGGTATGGATTTTTCTCACTTATGAAGGCGTACGGCTGACTATCATTGCTTTCATCGACTTCATTTCTCATTGGCAATCATACCACATCTCCTTATTTTTTTATTTTCTTTTTAACTAAATACGCTTAATATTCTCAGGTATTTTAACATGTAAGAATCAGCTTTCAGTACCTGGGGGTACTTTAAGATCGGTATTCGCTGTCTTTCATCATTCAAATTTGATTAGTCGAGTTATTTCCAACTGAATTTTACAGTTTTTTTTTCTTATATTGTGCTGTTACACCAGAGTGTTGAGCACTGATAAATGTGTTTAATCAAGCCGAATTCTATATTGGCTTTCCCAAGTCAGGAGCTTTCAATTCAGTGGTTGTCGTTGGTTACTTTCTGTCATATTTGGGTTATTTAAACTTATTTTTACTCTTGTAAAAAATTTGTTTTTCGTTTGAACTGTTTACATTTTTCCAAGTCAAATGAATGCCTTATATACTAGTATCTGATAATACGGTATGAGTATTTGTTTATTGCTGACGACAGTACGAGCCAATGTAGTCGTTATTCACGCCAGTTGGACTCTGTTTGACAGTTTGACGCTCCACATCACCTTATTTGATATAATTAACTATAGTTGATGAATTCAATCTCTATATCAGAAATTATACATGATAGTGAATAATTATGCAAGTTATATTTCAAACAGATCAATATATATTTCTTACAAAAAGAAGATAATACAAATTCCGAAGATTTTTTATTCATCTATCTGTATTTAAAATATCTGTTCGTCTTTTGGAAAGACCGGCGCACAGTTCTACCTAACATGACATGTGCCATCGGGAATGACGATAAATTGATTAACGATCTTATTGCCCGAAATGTTTGTATCTCTTTTATAACATGTTCGATGTATACACGTCTCTTCCTATGTAGTGCATTCAACTTACGTCGCCGACGTCTCTCTGGTCTTTGTTGATTTCTGATATCAGTAGATTTGTACGGAGTTATCAATGGATAATTGTTTGGATATATGCTATCCGCTAATATATAACAATTTAATGGGAAGTTTAACGGCAGATTTGGTCCAATCGGCCTTATTTGATGGTACGAGTTCGCATCGTTGTCATGCCCAAGAAAACCTGAATGTACAAAGCAAATATTCTTGTCGTTGTCAGCAATAACCTACAATCAAATAAGCAATAGTATAGAATCTTTGTATTTTACAAATACAAGTGTGGATACAGATCAGTGTGGATAGTATTTTTGGAAGTCTGTACAAATACAATAACAAATTAAATAAATAAGAAAAATGTTACACTGTAACAAATGTAACAGCATGCGAGACAATCAGTTGATAATTTAAGGATTGGATAACTTTGTATTAGATTTGCCTATATTTAATAATGGTGTCTATGCGCTGAGAGTCTAAACATATAGCTAGGTTATATTCTTTGTGATACATAAATGACATCGCTACACTCATGTATTTATTATAAACGGCTATTTATCTTAATCTTAGAAACAATGCCTTGTTTCAAAGCAGGCGAATTCATCAGTGTTTGGACACATGAATTTTGGTGAAGGTTGGACATATTAATCAAAACATAACATTAGGGAACAAGATTTTAACCACTATCAGTCCATCAATGGCTGCTGTAACCCTGAACTAGTGACCTCAAAATCAATAGAGATCTTGTCTATTTTATGGGGCTCAATCAAATCAAGTAAGTTAAATTGGTTATGAGTTTCAAAAGATAACATCTGTTAACCCAAATTTACCAAAGTTTTGCACTTGATACTTGCTGCTGTTACCTTGATATTTGACCATATAATCAATAAGAATGTTATCATTCCAGATGTCACAATCGAAAACGACATATCGTGAAAGTTTGAAGTTACATCTATAAACCTTATTTTTTTGTAAATGTGGCCATGATCCGTCTAGTAAATAACCAAACTTCAGTTCATTACATCCAAGTAAGATATGCTGGATGTCACTGTGACTCCGAGATGAAAAACAGCAATAAAAGCGTTGTTCCTTTGTTTTTGTGGTTTCGCTTTGCTTTTACTGACAAGGTTTTATGGATGGATACCCCATATCCTTTTTTTTTCTATTGTTACATACTAACTATTTAATGATCAATAATTGCCTGAGTATGTATATGATATTTACGATGACCGCTGTAAAAGTCTTGTTGGGGTTCATTCATTGGAACTTATATTTCATGCGACGTCCCATCTATCATTCCAACGACATTAGGCATTTCATGCCATTTTCCCCTTTTGTCGAGACACTCTTCCGGCGTCGGCCATACTACTATAGAAGAAAAAACCTCCCACAATTTTATCCATGTATGCCTTATGATGTGACTGATGGTTGATACGCTAAGTCCGAAATTTAGCGAAAGTATTGCATAGATAGGATATTGACGAAGCCAAATTAATGTCATTAAGATTCTATTGTTAACTGACAGGATCTTGTTACCATGCCCTGTCATGTTGCCTGCTACTAATCCAACTAAATTATGGAATGAGTTTGGATTTTCTCCGGTCAGCATCCAGAAATCATATGGTCTTCTGATAATCAATGAATAAACATCATTTATAACATAGTTTTCGTGTTCCCAATTTTCTATAATTTTGTTTCGAATAGTCATGTTGTAAAATGGTAGCGGTCTTTTTCTTTGTTTTGAATATTGGTAAAATAAATTAAGTAAAATAACAAATCCAAAATCATCAGTATCACGAAAAAAGCAAGGTGGTGGTGGTTTAAGCAGCATCTTATATCTCACAAACATCATAAGAATAATAGCAAACATTTTTTTTCTTCTTTCATTCATGATGTGACGTCGAATTTTAATCTTCAGGCGTCTGATAATCAACTTATTGTTAAGCGGTCAATTCGATTTGTATACATTAGGCTAACTCTATTATTTTTTGTGCGAGGTCGGTTTGGTTTTTCAGGTCAACTCGGTCAACAAAAAGCTTCTAACAAACTGACCGAATAGAAAAAAATGGCAACCGAAAAAACGCACGTAGAGGTAACACCAACAGAGGTTGATTTAATTTTGGATAGCTATTCCAAAAATAGCAGCAATTGGGTGGCTATTCAGGCCGACGTTAGACATCAAGTACATCTTCTTCCACCATCTGCCAGGAATCTATAGGAGAACGGGAAATTTGACAAGGTGAAAAGACGCATGTCCGACCAGATCAAAAAGGCCATGAAGGAAGGTTTTGTCAGCTCTAGTGAAGATATGAAAAAAATAGTGGAGGACATTAAAGCAAAAAACAAAAGATACCAAACAAAGGAGCACCCTAGGGGGAAATCTAAGAAACAAAAGAGGTATTTGAAAATATTGGCACATCTTTATAATTTTACTAAAATCCCTTTCGAAAAAAAAACAAATAGGTTGCCTAATTTTGGTACATTTATATCAATATATTTTTCTTATCTATAGCTAATCTTTTAATGTTTATCTTTAGGAAATGACAAATATGGTCAGATTTGAACCACACATTTTACTCTGAGTACACACAAACCTGTGCAAATTCAAGAGTGTTAAGGCAAGGCTGGACCTAAACTAATACAATTAAAATGGTTTTTGTTTTTGTTTTGTTTTTTTTTTGGGAAGGGGAGGGGGCGCTCAGTGACCCAGTGGTCTAAGTAGTTGAACTACAGTATCAATACCTTGTCAAACTAAGATTAAGATTATGAGTTCAAATCCTACACGAGACAGGTGCGCTGGACTCAAATCTTCATTTACTAGAATTGTCAGTTTTCCTACCGAAGGTCGGTAGCTCTCCCCGTGCACTATGGCTTCCTCCGCCAATAAAAAACTGAACGCTACGAAACAGAGCAATAGTGCTGAAAGTGGTGTTAAACACCAGTCAATCAATCAATCAATTAATCAATCAATCTTTTTTTTTATAATTATCATTGTTTTATCATGATTTATTATACTATTTGAATGTGTTGATTATTTTATGAGCCCTTTGTTAATCCTTCTTATCCACCTATGGTATTTACCCCACGAAATAAATTAAGTGCTTTTTCTTCGGGATAAAATATGATAAATAAAACGTAATTCTTGTACTCTTTGTAGGTTGCACCACAAAAGCAAGAAACCGACATTCGTCAGGCTGTCATCAATCCGGACGCCGATGTGGATGTGCCAGATTTGGAAGATGAGGTGGTTGAGGAGGATAAGGAGGATGCAGAGAAAGAGGATTCGAGCGATGAAGAAGTTGTGAGACCCAAAGAACCTGACAATCAGGAAAATGCAAAAAATAAAGAAAAGAAAAGAAAATCAACAACGGAAATGGCAAGGGAAGCCTATGAACGCTACCTTGATGATTCGGATCGTGGACGGCCATTAGAGGCAAAGATGATGAGGTGCATGGACAAATTTTTAGACATGTGATCTGCAGTAACTTGTTTGTTTTAATTCCATATTGCTAAGTAAATCTGTTTGGTTGGAATAAAATAATTTAATTTATAAGTTATGCACAAAATATTTTTTTTTTTTATTTAATTCAGATGAAGCTTCAAAATATGACAGTAGGCAGCCTATGAATAAAATACATTGGTTTATAACATTTACGTGTTATTTTGTATATGGTTGTGGCTACTTCTCTCCAAATTCTAGTCGACCCTTGCAAGAAATATATCTCATTTTGTTGAGAGTTTTATTTAACTTTAGAGAATTCGTTCAGACAGTAATTTCAAGGAGTATAAAGGAATGAAAATACATTAAAAAAAAACAGAAACGAGAAACACCTTTGAACCACACCTACAAACGACAACCACTGAACAACAGGCTTAGGACAGTTGCTTGTTTAGCGACAGTCTTACCAAAAAAATAAGGTAGGGTGTTTCATTCGTTTGTGGGTCAGGATATAAGTTTACTCTATATTTAGATCCATGTTGGAGTGTAAGGAATAAATCGAAAAAAGAATGCATGATAGCATACTAAAGCTTTGAAGAGAAAATTGAAAATATGTGTTGGACAGACTGGCGGACGGATGCGGGTACAATATTATGTCAGTGTATGTATCTTAGATGCTAGTGGTAAGGAAGTCTAGATCAAAAATGGGGTAATCTTTACTTGTTAAAATATTTTATACTATTTAAAATAATAATTGCATGCCTAATTAATATTAATAATAGCAAGTCACAAGGAGAATGGAAGCTATGAAGCACCATTTTACAATAAAAACTGAGTTTTTTTATACAAAGAAACAAGCAGAAAAATCAAATAAATTATGCAACAAAAAGTGTTATCAAAACAAAACAAGTGTTGCTAGAATAATAATATATGCACATAAAGCATAACATATAGAAACAGGTTTTTATTAAATATGGAATTGACTGGTAGCAGGCTAGCCTCGATTACGGGTTCAACTATTTTGTTGGACCCCCTGATCGAATGACTGGAAGACTGGATTTTTCGGCTTCTCCACCAAGCATGATGCATTCACGAGTAAGAACAGGTATTGGTTTACTCGAAGAAAGACAAGTGTGTCTTTGTAGCGGAAACGCTATCTTGTTACCTAGCATATAAAAATGCTACTGTAAGTGTTGGTCATGTACAAAAAGGTATATTCATTTATCATTATCATTTCATCATCCTTAATATATATGTAATATTTGTCGCTGGATATAAGACATACATCATCATCATCATCATCATCATCATCATCATCATCATCATCATCATCATCATCATCATCATCATCATCATCATCATCATCATCATCATCATCATCATCATCATAAGTATTATAGCTTGAGGCTTCTTCGTCGTAAGTATTATAGTTTGAGGCTAAATTCTTATCTGATATTTAAGCTAATTTATTTCGAGAACTTATTTAAAGTACGCATCACTATGCTATGCTACATATTTTTTATAAATGTCCAAGTTAAAGCCAATAGAGATCATAGAAGTATGTTTATCAAATGATCATGTCTACTCACAATTAAAACAGTAAGAAAAGGATTGACTCGTCCGACTGAAACGAAGCACAATAACAGCAATTACTAGTATTTCCAAATAAACTCCATGTACCGATCTAAGAGTATTCACAGCTACTGAACACTATCTTAAAAGACAACTACAACTAAAAAATAAAGAATAATTATCAAGTCTAGAATATTAATCAATGATGTTATACTGTTACACCACTGTCCCAGGTAAGGAGGCCCGCGAACATGATTAACCCCGCCACATTATGTATGGATGTGCCTGTCCACAGTCGGGAGCCTGTAATTCAGTGGTTATCGTTTGTTGCTGTGTTTTCGTTAATTTTTTTGTACATTAATTAGGCCGTTAGTTTTCTCGTTTGAATTGTTTTACATTTGTCATTTTGTTGTGGCCTCTTATAGCTGACTATGCGGAATGGACTTTGCTCATTGTTGAAGGCCGTACGGTGGCCTATAGTAGTTAGTCTCTGTGTCATTTGGTCGCTTGTGAAGAGTTGTCTCATTAACAATCATACTACATCTTCTTTTTTGTACATATCACAAATTAAGTATAAAAAATTCATAAACAGTATAGAAAAGCAATTAGACCTTTTGTCATGTCAATAGCACAGAGTGTCTGTAGGACTATTAGTGTTCATAACTGTATAGCAGATTATATGAAGTTTCTATAAAATGTAATGATAATTTATCGGCAAAAGATACATGATGAATTGTTAGTGGAATTATATATAACTATATAAAGAAATAAATAATATAAGTGTCTATAAATAGCAACACATGACATACAAATCTATGGGAGTGTGGATTAATAAGTACAGAGATTAATACAATTACACAAATAAAATTATAGATTGCCTAACAATGTAATTTACACACTATTTAGTATGTAAATATTAGAATGTTTAAAATATTAAAATTAAATAAATAATATATATATATATCTATATTAAAAGAAACATCAGAAACAAGAATATGTGTCCATTAGATTACACGTCAGTATCACATTTCCGTGTTAATAGAGCTACTAAATTCAGGGAAAAATCCAATTCAGTATGTAGTCTTAAACTTTTAAATCTCATGCGAGATGTCCAATGTTCAAATATTGTTGTTTTTAAAACATATTTATCAAAGTCAAACGACAATCATTTATTTGTTTTGTGCAATACAATTTGTGATTATGGCCTTATCCAAGATATTTGAAAGAGGTCGTAGTTCCCGATAATTGAATTTATACTGCCGAGCAGGGCGATGCGAAAAAAATTGGACGATTGGATACTAAAAATTTGTATATATAACGTAGAAAACATGAGATTTTCAAAATTATTTGGCGATCGAAAGGGGGAAAGGAGTAAGCCCTCTACCCCTGTATCCGCGAATGCACGTTTAGGTATACATGGACAAAAACCTCGTCCCATGCATTATTATAGTTAAAGACGAAATGTACTATTTGATAAATGTACCAATGATATTAATTTCTGCCCACGTCAAATTATTCTGAATTAAATTATAAAAAAAATAATTTAAAAAAAAAGTTAGTCGCGTACACCTTTTACATTCGGGTTGGAATCTATTTCTTAAACGTTAAAACTTTGAAAAACAAAAAAAAAGATAACCTTCTCGCTTCGGATTTCATTATTTTTATATTTTCATGCTAAATTTTGACTTGGTAGTTTTAAAAATTCATATTTTGAAAAGAACTGAAATATGGGTCAAGTGAAATGACAAGAAATGATGGGTGTATTTGATTACAAGTTACTAGTTTACTTATTCCGTTAAAATATTTTTGTCAATGAATTATTCAAAATTTAATAACAAAATATTTAAAGATTAAAAAAAGCAGTTGGATTGATTTTTACTTTAAGTCTATTCCAGCAAAAAATACGTGTTCAAAGAGCAAAAAATGCATGCAGTGTATACTCCCCTCCGTCATGCTTCAATGCAATAGGACGAAATACGTTGAGTTAGGTCGGTTATGTCGAGTAAAGTCATTTTATTGGAAATCTCTATTGTAACGTTGGGTAACATTTTTTTCAGGTTACTAGGACTCGCTCAGCGTGAAATGACAACGTCAAAACTGCGGTATTAATAATTGAATAAAAATATATATGATATAACACTCTGCTTGATCTGACATTCAATATAATTAACATCATTGGACGAAACGATTCAAAAAGATATTTCCCTGCCTTGTTGTATTTGCACTTGAATTTAAAAAAAAAACAACTCCGAAGCCACCAAATAAATAATTAATTATGAAAATAATTAAAATCACATGAAACGAGTTTCTTGTAATTATAATGTTATCGAAATTATTGAACCAATGCACGCATATATACTAAGTAGCCTATTAGGGTGCCCAGTCAATGGATTTGAATGATTTGGGTTATTGGAGTAACACACGGCTGTACGTTATATCATTAGAAAGAGGATAACAAGCCTCATCGAACTATTGATGTCGTCGTTGTCTACAGTGGTCACGATTGTCTTAACTGTGTGTCAATGGTCAAAGCTAAAATTTCAGAGAAAACGCAGAGCCACCTTTAAACAGCGTGCCGACCCTACATATATCCGTTTAGAGCGAAATAAATTTGAATAATTTAAAACGATTATTACTTTAGTTTCTATATTTATGATTGATTTGATAGTTATGTTGATATAGCATCGATGTATTCTACTAACACCATTTTGTAACACATATAAACAAAATAGAAATATTGTCAAAGCAAGTAGTAGCTTTTACGTTTCATTGTCTACTGTTAGTTTGAAAGTCTAGGTCTAAGTCAGAGAGCTTATTTCCGTTGTTCTTATTTTTAACTCGTATTCGACGCAAGAATGCGAGGCATATATAATACAATCTGATGGTGGAGGCGGCGGCAACTGCGTAAACTATTTGTATAGTTTTATGTTTCAGAATGTCTCACTTATCATGAGTTTTGGGATAACTATATCTGGTTACCAGTATATTGTATCCATGCAAAATCTACATGTCTATCAGACATGGTTCACCTGACCTGGATCTCAGTTCATTGATAAGTGAACAAGGTTATGTTTCCATGGTATAGTCCATATCTCAGATACTATAAGTTGTGGGTCAAATATACTTGTATGGAATGATAGCAATGTATACATGTCTTTGTGGAAGAGTTCAACTGACATTACCTCATTTACGCATAGATCATTGATAATGTTTATTTTATGTAATACTTGTTCTCTAAAACTTTCGACATAGTTCAGGTATGTTTAATCAAGCATGCTGTACTTTATTCCTTATCTTATAGAAAAACCTGATATAACATCCTAGTTTTTACGGTAATGAGAGATGGGATTCGAATTAATTTCCAACAGATCCAATTAAGATTCGTCACCAGGGAACCATCAGCTACAATGCAAGACTAATATTAAAATAGTTAAAATTTTAGCAATTAGACAGGATAAGACATTACAAAAATTCAACCAGTTGAACAAGATTTTTTTTTAAAGAAATCAAATCAAGGAAGTACTATATATATACAAAGAACGCAAATTACTTGAGGAGCAATAAATGGGCAACACAAATCCTTTAAAACTTTGAGGTTAGGTCTGATTTGTAATAATATAACATTTTACCATGATTTATTTATTAAAATGGTTACTGAATAATAATCGATTAATCCTGCGTCATATGCTGTTAAGGTAACAAAGGTGTGTGGTTGTTTCAAAAGTCGAAGCAACAAAGACAGCTTTTTTTGTTTATTTCGAAATCTGTATTTTTACTAACCCAGACCCTAACCATAACCTAACTAACAGGCTTGCTATTTTCCCCAAACGAAAACATACGTCCATCTTTAACACAATTATAGTAATAATATAACTCATATTTCAATCAATATCTTTTTCACAGTTATTGTTAAATTGCGTTTTGTTCTAGAGATTGAGCATCGTTTGTGTCATTTTAAAAAATGGCAGTAACGTTTTCGACAAGTTATAACGAGTACATCAAACAAACAAACAAGTCATAATATATAATGTTGTTAAAAACAAATATTCATTTTTATTGTATGAAGGATTCCAGCATGACAGCAAAAGGGGGACTTGTAAAGATAATGTGAGAAGCGCACGAAATATGTGTACCTTACTCCAAATCTGTATGGTCATTTGTTCAATTATTATAATTGGTTAGAACTGATGCTGATTCTGATTATACTATATCCCAGGTTGAAGTAAGCTACGTTTGCAACGTCCATTGGTCAATATTACAGAGATATATTAAGGATAATGCCACATAATAAACTTTTTATTTTCTGTACATTGTTTCGTCTTTTTAATTTAGACCATCAGGCTCTAAAGTATGAAGCTGGTGGATTCAAAAGTTTTTTTTCCTCTCCTTTTAGCCGTTGTGTCCCATTCAATATAAATAAGAAGATGTGGTATGAGTGCCAATTTTTACATTTATAATTTGAAAAGTAACATTAGCAAAAAGGAAGTTTCTTTCAGCGAAGATATATTGTGAAGTGCCAGTTTTTGTTGATATTGCATCATGATCGATAGATTTTTAGCCGAATGTTAAAGTTGTCCATTGTTTCTTCCACGTATTGAATCCACAAGTTAGTACATCAATTGAGTTCTTTGTTTTACAGTTTATATTTACGTAGATGGTATGACTTTGTTTTATAAAGGATCTGATAAAAGAACTGCAAGTATTGGCAGCTTTCCAACAAAAACAATTCCTTTTGCCACATTGTATGTAGCTTCCATGAGTTGGAGTAGATTGCTTTGTTTATACAACTGTTACTAATGTGTCACGAATAATCTAAAGTGGCGTATCTTGACCCTTATTTCTAATTAGGCATTTGAGGTTTTAGTTAAGACTTCACCGAGGCCGTGATGCAGATTTCGAGGGATTGGGTGGTTCAATGGCGAAACCGACGTCGCAAAAGAGTTTTCAGCAGTTTTGCTCAACCCCTATTGACAAATATTTTATGCGTTCTTTTAGACTAGACAACGTTTATATCAATTCAATTGGATGAGTCGATTAAGATGAGAGCACAAAACTCGACTAAATGCATGCAAGACATGAACAGAAAATTTACCCTGCAACAGGTCCCTTACGGACTAGGCATCGGATTTAACGAGCCGATTCAGACCTGATGTGGCTGTGAAGTTTTACATTCCACACTGCCAAATAGATAGCAATCTTAAGCATTGAATTCACTGCTGAATGTGAGAAATCCAAACATGACCATATTTCTATACCCCAGTAAACCTTTGTGGTTTATTCAGAACGATAACTAATCAAGAAATCCACTAAGTTTTGCAAAAGAGGTCGATCGGAATATTTGGACTACCATTTTGAAAAGAGGGAATATTAGGATAGGGTATGGGTATAGAATACGTACATCCCGCACAGCCAAACAAACTTGTAATGTTACTATGCTGGTTAAAATTTTGATAAGCGATATTCAAATTTAGATAGGGTCTAACCTTATCAAAAATAGCTGTCATCGTCATCACTAAAAATATTAACTATGTTTTATAACTTTAGACGTTTAGGGATTTTGTCAAGGTGCATGGATGTATTATAACTGAATGAATTATGAAGTCTGTCTCGTATTATTGAAGGAAAATGGCGATGGGAAGAGGAGCACAGTTGGTTTCTATAGTTAATCGGAATCTCTGTTTAAAAACACGAACTTAACGTATAAAAATGTTAGAAATAAAAATTTCATGTCAGTTTCAAAGTTCTCTCCTCATGTTTGAATCCGTTTTCTTTTTTTCAAAGTATATTTTTTCCGTTCCTACAACAAGGCATTTGTATAAACATTGGTCATTTTTATGAAATAAAGTAGATCAGCTCGCAAACAAGTTTAACCCAGCCACATTATGTATGTGTCTATCACAAGCCGAGAGCCTGTAAATCAGCTGCTGTGGTCTTGCATGCCCAGTTAGTTTTTCTTGTTTTAATTTGTTTTACATTTTGTCAAGTTGTGTCCTTTTATAGCTTACTATGCGGTATGGGTTTTGCTCATTGTTGAAGGTCGTACGGTGACCGACAGTTTCTAACATCAACATCAATTACTCTCTGGTGGATAGTTGTCGCATTGGCAATCCTACCAAATCTTCTCAATTTTAGACTGGACTAAATGTTTAAAGTCAATAATGAGGAATGCGCGTGGAAGCCAAATGTTTGAGCAATCGTTATTCTATGCTTAGGAAAGCATTTTATCTGGCTTCTTAGTGGGATTTTTTCATCGTTAAAATTTTGTGGGGCAATTGCTTCAATGCCTGAATGAAAGATTTTGATTACAGAAGATCAGGGGCAATTAACATAATGGCATTTTGTAAATTGACCCGAGATGGTAAATTATTCTTTAAAGGTACAATTTAATCATTTAGCTTCGGAAGTACAAATAATAAGACATCCTTGGCTTTTATTTTAGGTTTGTTTAACGAATTCAGCCAGAATTTTTTTTTACATGCACCATATATATTTTAATAATATAGAGCAAATTGAAATAGAGAATAGAAACGGGGAATGTGTCAAAGAGACAACAACCCGACCAAGGAGTAGAAAACAGCACAAGGCATATAATGGGTATTTAACGCATTGAGAACATCACGTACCCGGAGACCGGCTTCAGCTGGCCCCTAAATAATAATGTATACTAGTTCAGCGAAATGAACTCCACACTTAACTCTGAAACATACTATTTTACCAAATTAATAAAGAACTGCGCCATGAGCGCATAATACGTCCGTTGACCTTTAAACTCGTCTTGTGCTTTAAATGAATTCATATGATCAACTAGAAATACTGTGATCACTGCTCAAATAGACTCCCCACTCCAAAAAAAAAAGAAAAAAAAAAACTAAACAAAACAAAACAAAACAAAAGCACATGCACACGCAGTGGTACCCATTGACACAAAACATGAAAGATTTTGGCACTATTTTTGAACGAATAAAATTCTATAACTATCCAAATGGTGAAAAATGAAGAGTTGTCAACGATTTTTCATCGAATAAAGTTTCATTACTCCGCAATGTCATAACAGAAATTAAAAAAAAAAAAATATGGGAGCTCATTTCAATAGATATAAACAAGTCACCAAAGTTTTATGAACACTGCTCAAAGCAATTTTGAGTTATTGTCCGAAAATTTGAAAAGCCCCCCTTTTTAATTAATAAAGTCCGAATACTACCAGACATAAAATCAAAATATTTTAGAAATTCGAAAGGGAGCTTACGTTTATATATATAAACAACTTACCAAAGTTTCAGAAAAAATGATGAAAGCGGTTTTAAGTTATTGTCCGACGTGTTGACGACGGACGGAAGGACGGACCGACAACGGTTTACCACATAACGTTCCGTCTTAGGATGGTTGTATAAAAACTGTATTGAAAATCCAAAACATGCGGTGGTTTTCAATGCAATGACATGAATTTCCCCCAGCGTTACAACAACTATCGACAACTACGAAACTGTCGTCCATTGTCGAAGTCACGTTATATTTCTGATTTGCATCAACATACTGCGGTACAAGATGAGTCACTATCTTCAAGAAAGAATAATAGGAATGAATAAGTTTCTAACAGACACAGTGTAAAAAGGGAAAAATAAAAACTATGTTCCCAAATGTTTAACTTAAATTGTCTAACGAAAACAAAATAATATCACAAATTCCTTGAAAGACGATCATTTGAAAAAAGTTTGAAAAGATACAAATTCAGTTAATGATCTGGATTTATAGAAAGAGGTATATTTCATTAATTTTATCAATTTAATTTTTCAGTTTATTTCAGTGCTAAACGTGGATGTTCTGCCACTGGACTGTTCTGAACAAAATATTAAATCGTTACGGAATACTAGCAAACTATGTTTGTCTTGCCTGCGATTGCTGCTGTCAGTGTAAAAGTGTAATGTTGACTACCAAAATACTAGGACCATTTATCGGTAAAATAAAAAAAAAAATAAGAATAAACTGCTTTCTTCATATGTTATTTCAGGGCCTGTTAGAAGTTTCTATCTAAATTTTATAAAGTTCCATAAAGGATAAACAAAGTTATTTATATCTTTAGAAAAATAATCCTAGTTTACGTAAATGTTAACTCTAAAAATACTTAAAGCATCTATCAGTAAAATATAGGAAATAGTTCATAGACTAGATTAGCCGGGTTACGCAGATTGTGTCTTAATCAATGGAGAATGCTCTATACTAAACAATCAAATATTTGAACAATGACTAAGTTCCCAAGACTGAAAAAAACGAGAAATAAAAATCCTCAGACAATTCCATAAAGAAAGCTGCGCAACTTCAACATATGTGAAATCTTCCTGTAAAGTTTCAGGGATCCTAGAGGAAAACTGTAGGAGTTGATTACACAAAAGAGTGGCAAAAGATACCAAAGGAACATTTAAACTCATAAGACGAAACTAAACTGACAACGCCATAGCTAAAAAAAAAGGAAAAAGACAAACAGACAAACAATAGTACACAAAACACAACATAGAAAACTGGGGTCGATCTCAGGTGCTTCGGAGTGGTAAGAAGATTTTACTCAACATGTGGCCACCTCTTTCTTAAATTTTGCTGAAAAATGACTAAGTTCCCAAATAACGAAAAATGAGAATAATTCATCAAACAATTCAAAAATAACAGGTGCAAAACTTCAACATATGTTCAATCGTCCAGTGAAGTTTCAGGGATCTGGGTTGAAAACTGTAGTTCTATGTGGAGTTGATTACACAAACTAAGTACTACACAATTTCCCGCGCCTGCCCACCCGCTTGACATTGATATACTATTAGACGATTTGGGACTACG
The DNA here is from genome assembly GCF_021869535.1 of Mytilus californianus. NCBI lineage: Eukaryota > Metazoa > Mollusca > Bivalvia > Mytilida > Mytilidae > Mytilus > Mytilus californianus. The sequence goes on from NW_026262668.1 coordinate 25,609,714, forward strand.
TCAAACCCGGAAAAAAACCTTAATTGCTCAACAAAAAAGGTAGCCACGTTTGAAAACAGTTGGGATCTCAACTTGAATACTTAAAAGATGATGTATTTAATTGTAAAATACTAAATATTTAAGCACAAATGAGTTCTCTTCCATTTTTGCTCAGATTTGTATAATGTTTTGTGGATAATGGTTAATTTTGTCTCTTTTCTAAAGGTGTTTTAAAGCTATTCAGTTGTCTGTCCTTTTTGTACTTTATATTTTTGTATGTTCCTACTATTTTCGATGTAACCTTTTAATATTAAATCTTCGGAGGCAGTTAGTACTTCAAACAATCTTTGACATAAACTTTATTCGACTCAAATGAGAATTGAATGTGCTGATATGCTAACATGTTAGTTTTTCATTTTAGATTGTACTAATTGCTAAAAGTATTCAAATCATGCTGACTTTCCAGCTCATCTAAGATATTGCATAAATCCAGAACAGGTGTTACAGCATTTAAGCTGTTGATTTTCAACTATATTAATTACATTTCAGAGGGGTATAACTTCAAAAAAATATTGGATCTGCACTTTTTTGCTGTTGTTAACCTTTGACACAACCCCTTACGTTAGGGGTTTAGTATCATACCGTCATAAAATATACGAGAATAACATAGCCCGTATCATGCCAGCAACTGGCTTTAAAATAAATGTGTTTATATCTGATGCAAAGACCCTATGAGCGAATCAATATTAATTTGAAATAATGCCATCTTCAATGACCTGACAACAGTATCGTAACTATAACCCATCTGAATAAGTCTGTTTAAAGATTTGATTAGCTTTTGAGGTGAATGACGACATTTTTATGCTTTGTATAGAATATAACCATAAAAGATTGGATCTGAAATGTCTGAACGTATACGATGTCTGCATGTTGATTTATATTTACGAAACACGTCCTTGTACCGATGATAACATTTATAAATGTTTTAACAGGTTTGTGATAGTGAAAACCCTGGTGTAATAATTTTTCAATTATACAGAGATTTCGTTCGTTAAAACCAAATACGTTGGTACATGCATCTATAATTAGAAACAGCTACTTTTGTATACACTACTCAATGTATAAACTACGTATACAAAAACAAATTATTTCATAATAAAGGGTAATTTATTGAATACTATTGATGCAACAGATGTCCAAACAAACAAGTGGTTGTCGTTTGATGGTTTGGTTCATACGTGTTTCTCGTTTCTCGTTTTATATATATATATATTAGACCGTTGGTTTTCCTAGTTGAATTGTTTTACACTGGTAATTTTTTAGCCTTTTATAGCTTGTTGCTCGGTGTGAGCCAAGGCTCCGTGTTGAAGGCCGTACTTTGACCTATAATTGTTAACTTTTTATACATTGTGACTTGGATGGAGAGTGGTCTCATTGACACTCATACCGCATCTTCTTATTTATAAACACATCATAAAAAAAAGAATGTGAATACATCTAATCGTGTTATACGGATTAAAGCAAAGGAAATGCTTGATAGTAAATATATCAATTTTATCTATCAGCGCTTATCCAACAATATGTGATTGTATAGAAACAAATTATCGATAGTGTCTCCAATACCCGAACTTTCAGACCGTTCGATTGTAAAATACTCTCCCCTTCCTGAATTGGTCCCAATTTTATAAGTCTTTCTAGCCAATAGCAATAAAATCCCAGAATATGAAGTTTCCATTTCAGCTCACAGTCAGCTTTTATTTACGGACGTTGTTTTAGAGAAGAAAAAAAGAAACTGGCTCTAGTAGGCTAGATGCTTCCACTTTTCTCTAAAACAAACTACATTGATGCGTTGATATGTCTATAGAAAACCTTATGCTTTGACGTTGCTGCAATCATTACATTCACATGTAATCTTAAGCATCTTATAAAGAAATGTTAACCCATGTAAATTAATAAGTACTTATATGGATTATATGATTTTGATATGAACATTCTCAAAGTTAATTGCTCGTATTTCAAAGAACATATTAACTAAAATAACACTCAACATATATATTAATGCAACAGGTTTTAATAAGATTGATTATTTCTTAATTCAAGCTAAATAATGGAATGTGTTTGGTGTCCAACCGAGTGCACAAGGAAGTAAATATTTTACGTGGTTTCACGTGATGTGTAATAAACAAATACAAAAAAAGTTTAGAAATAACAAAAACCAAAACAATAGTATACAATTGTGGAAATAAAAAAATTCTTTAAAATACAATTCGAAAATCAAAACAATGAAGTGTCAACTGAGCAACAACATTTCATTACATGACCGACTTGTGACCGGATTTTTCCTAGGCATGCGCAACACAACTTATGTGTTATCATAACCACCTTAGTATCTTCCCTTTCTTTTCAAACATTTCCAGTACCGCAGTTTTTAATATTCATTGGCAAAGTTTGATTTGCCTTTCAATGTTGTTTACATTATGGAATCCAAGAATATCACCAAGTAATTCATTATTGATCCAAATATGTGTCGGCTAAAGTGCTGTTGCAATAAAAGACTCGCATATATTCATTAGGATAAATCATTGCAAAACGCTAATAAACATTGCACCTTTTATTTTTCCCATTGCACATCAAATGATTTCATGAAAAAAGTAAAATAATGATCTATTTGAAACAATGCGCAGTAAACTATATATGATAAGAATGATCAAATTTATTTATTGCTATCGATGTCCTTTGATTTTTAATGGATAGTTGTCTGATTGACAATTATACCACAATTTCTATTTTTTATTACATGCGTTAGTGAATGAATTTTAAACTTAACGGGTCATTTTGATCTTACCGTGATCTGAAACATCATAACAATAAATTATTCAGTCATGTTCAATCATTCAGTTAAATTACAGACTTCTCCATTGCAGTCAATTCAGTACTGTTCAGACAATTCCCTAGGAGTCAATTCATTACTGTTCAGTAGCTGTTTTGACAATTTAGTATGATTTTGATATTAACAGGTAAATAAATGTAATCTATATTTTTTATTTTTAGAAAGTTAAGTACATATTACACTACCGTACGATAGTGGTCGTTCAGGCCGAGATTCCGTCTCCTTCGTTAACCTGTAACTTCCGTTAACAGTTGAAAGACCCACGCATTACAAAATATTTAACCGTGTATTGAGCGTCAGATGAGTTAGATTTAATTATAAGGTTACCACAAATAATTCCGTATATAGCAAAGGTCTCTCAATTCTAATCAAATCAGTTCAGAAAACTAAAACGTATCTGTGTCACAATCTCGTCCTCTTTTCTTTGATCATGACATAAGGTGTCACATGTGGAACAGTATCCTGCTAACCATTCTGGAGCACATAAGATCGTGTTGTTCAATCTTTAGTTTTTTATGAAGTGCTTTGGAGACTGTCGTTTGTTGATTGTTTGTTTTTCCTTTTTTCGCAAGTTTTTGTTAGTTTTTCTGTGATTTATGGAGTTTGATTGTTCCTTTGGATACCGTACTCTTGTTAAACTGTCGTGAAGCGTGTGAAATTGATTTCCTACTTTACATCTGTAAGGTTAAGTATTCACTTATTTGAAGCTGTGCATGATTAAAACTATCGCATTGATCTGAGTCTGATTCTATTACACCCTGACTAGTGCATGTAGTGATAGCTCATATATAAACTACGCTGGCTGTGGCTATTGTTTTAAGTCCCTATGTTTAACATAGCTCAACAAGTATGTATACATAATTGACTTTGTCAGTTCGAATCTGGCCGTTTTGGATGAAGGTGATATCAATTGGAAGCATTTGTACAGTATCATTTTTAATTTAACATATATACAACGAAAAAATCAAGACGATTGCGATGTTTGTTTATTTATAGAAAATAGACTTGTGGTAAAAGCTATGTAGATGAATCATGTACAGAGCTCACTATTTAAATAACTTATACAAATAAGAAGATGTAGTATGAGTGCCAATGATACATCTATTTATCCAAGTCACAATGTGTAAAAAGTAAACAGTTAAAGGTCAAAATACGGTCTTCAACACGGAGCCTTGGCTCACACCGAAAAGCAAGCTATAAAAGGCTCCAAAAAGACTAGTGTAAAACAATTCAAACAGGAAAACCAACTGTCTAATCTATATAAAAAACGAGAAATGAGAAACACTTATGAACCACACCAGCAAACGACAACCACTGAACAACAGGCTCCTGACTTAGGATGCATGTCTTCGTTCAAAATGATTTGATGGGACTTGATTCATCATGTATTTTCTAACTATTCTTTAAATCATATAACTGAATAGGAAAACTATGTATCTTACCATTCATACAAATGTTCAGCATGGTAGTTCATTGAGTCATCTGAAAATATTTAATGAAATCATTCGCAAACATACCCCACAAACATGAAGTTGTATGTTTGATTGTTGTAAAACTTCAAAAAAAAAAAAAAGAAAGCAATCCAGCGTTTAGGGTATACGCTTACATACTAGTAAATAGTTATGAAGAAAACATTTGAGTATCACCCTGAAAAATGACAAGATAAAAATAGACGAAATACCGTGATTGCATTTTTTTTTTTGGATACGGAATCGAACACTTTACAATTTCGAAAGCCCCTCTTTACTCACATTGAACCGATGTAAATATAACTTCATGTACTATTTTGTACGATATTGGTTTTTCTTCAACGATATGTTAAAATCGGTGAATTCATTTGGAATTTTATTATTCGGTTACGAAACATCCTGTATTGGAATCAAAGATTGTTTATTAATGAAGCAAAATAACGTGGACATTTACATACATTTATCTGGCAATTATTTTCGATTGTACATATGTCTTTACGGTGCATTTACTGGAATTGATAAACGCTGTGTAAGGGTTTTTTAAATCATCCGTTTCCTTACATGTCTAGACATAAGATAGATTTAACATGTAATAGGTAATGTATGTACTTAAAAATTCAAAATCGAAAAAAATATAATATTGTTTATATTAAATAAGAATTGCCAATAAGAAAGACAAGGCCGTAAATAACTACAGGTTGCCATACGGTATTCAACAACAAATAAAACCCATATCGAAAGTCTGAACAAATAACAAGAAAATATAGGCAATAGTAGTATACCGCTGTTCAATAATCATAAATCGACTTAACTGAAACAAATCCGGGTCACAAACCAATACTGAGGGAAACATATCAAGAGATATAAGGGGAAACAAAACGGAACAACAGAAACACTGAACTGCTACAAAAACAAACGCAAACATACGTAGAAACGGACTATGTGATAACAACTGCCATATTCCTGGCTTGGTAAAGGACATTTTAAGAAAAAATGGTGGGTTGAACCTGGTTTTATGGCTAGCCAATCCTCCCGCTTATATGACAATGTTAAACATACCGCTAAAATGACAACATAACGTGACAGGAATACAGTACAAATAAATGCAAGAACATTCAGGACAGAGAAATACATAATAAAATAATAAAATAACAAAAATACCGAACACCAGGGGAAATTCAAATTGGAAAATCCCTTATCAAATGACAAAATCAAAAGCTCAAACACATCAAACGAATGGAAAACAACTGTCATATTCCTGACGTGGTACAGGCATTCCCTTATGTAGAAAAATGGTGGATTAAACCTGGTTTTATAGTTCAATTCTATGACAGTCGCATAAAATTCCATTATATTGACAATAATTATTAAGTCATGATTAGTTTTTCAGCCGATTTTCAGATTTATCTGCGGTTAATACAGTACTGTTCAGTAGTTTTTCATATAAATCAGTAACTATATAGTTGATCTTTACAGGTAAGTTATAACAACTGAACATTTTGAACATAGACTGAACTGATCTTATTTGACTTCAATCGAATTGTATTAACAGAGACTGAAAAAAGACTGAAAAACTAAAAATATCTTTTAAAATTTATTGTTCAGTCCTTTATGAGCTGTGCAGGTCAAAATGACCGTTTCAGATTAAAGTCGTTTACAAAACATGAAAACAACACGTCATTAATTTCATGAGTCCAAAGCGCTTGTCTGGATTTACCTTCATCAGGAACGACATCCGAATATTTAAAAGCCAAGCAAGTGGATATTTATACTTTAAATTACCTTGATATTATCAAAGAAAATAATTGACCAATATAATTATGACCTTTATCAGTAAGTTTCTTCAGATAATATGCCATGGTATAGCAACAATTTATAAACTTATCTGCTTGTGAATACTATATCTAGAAGGATGGTTGTGTTGCTCAATTTGTTTTTGTAGTGTAGTGTGTCATGAAATGATCCTTGTATCATTCTTTTACTCTTATGACAATAACGTCGCTTGTTTTTCTCCTACTTGTGCATTTTGGTTAAATGGTTAGTATGTCATCCACTATTAGTTGAAATGGTGTTTGTTGTGTCTTTATGAAGTTAAGAAAGAAAAGAGACGAAAGATAGCACTTCGTGTATATATACATCCGGCCTTTAAAATTTCCAGGTTTAACGTTCCCATTGATGGGAAATCCAGAAAGCGCCAAATTTGCTAATGTTGCTTTTATTAACTTATGTTACTAGCACTTGGTCTGTACAACTACTATTAGTCCCGAGAGTGTTACTAGCCAGATTGTCAGTCATTCCCTACTGATATGATATATGAGGTATATATTAGAAAGTAAGCATAAAATCTACGCCGGCTGTGGCTATTCCTTTTAAGTCCTAATGTTTAATATAGCTCCAAAAGTATGTTAACATAATTGACTTTGAAATTTCGAATCTAGACGTTAAAGGTGATATCAATTAGAAGTACGAAATTTATGAAGTATTATTTTTCATTTGACATAAATACACGAAAGACGGTTGTGATGTTTGTTCATTTATAGAAAACAAGCATTCTGAGAGTATTGCATGGCAATACATAGACTACTACCGGTTAAGAATTCATTGTACTGGAACAAAATGCTAACTTGATCTATAACTTTTCATGATGTAAACTTTATTACAAATATCAAGTCAATATTTTCATGCATGACGAAAAAAAGTGTGGAAAACTGATTATTTGAGTGATTTTTCTATGTCCAAGGACCATAACTCTGTACAAAATCATCAGACCGGAACAAAATTCGAAAGTAATCTGTAACTTGTCATGATAAAACTATATATCAATTATTAAATCAATATCTTTATTCATGACAAAAAAAGTGCGGAAAACTGATTATTTGAATGAATATTCTAAGTCAAAGGACCATAATTCTCCACAAAATCATCAGACCGGAACATAATTTGAACTTGATCTGTAACTTGTCATGATAACTCTATATACCAAATTTCAAATCAATATCTTCAAGCACGAAGTAAAAAGGGTGGAAAACTGATTTGCCGGACTGACGGATGGCAGGCAGACAGACAGACAGACAGGCAGAGAGACAGAAAGACAGACAGAGTGCAAACATAAAGTCCCCTTCGACTTCGTCGGTAGTGGACTAAAAACATACCTGGGGTAAACGACATGCAGACAAATCCTATACAGAGCTCACGAATTTCATAATATATGGGTTTCGTCGTTCAAAAGGATTTGATAGGACTTAATTCATGAACTTTATGTTCTGTCATAAGGCGGTGTTTTCGGAACAAATACTTAAAGGATATAGTTGAATAGGAAAAACTAAGTAACTATGTACTTTACAATTTCTACACATGTTCATCATGGTAGTTCAATGAGTCATCTGCAAATATGTAACAAAATCTTTCTCTAGCCGACCACACAAAAATAAAGTTGTATGTTTGAATGTTGTAAAGGTTTGGTTAAAAACTATCCAACGTTTATGATATACGTTTAGAAATTAGTGCATAGTTATGATGAAAACGTTTGAGTATATAACAGGACAAAAATAGAAAATATGCCGTTATTTAAAAAAATAAAATACGTATACGGAATCGAACAAATCACAATGTTTAGTCTCTTTTAATTCCCATTGATGATAAATGAAACTTCTTGTAATATTAAGTAGGATAATTAATTTCCTAAACCATATTAAAATCGGTGTATTGATTAAGAATTTTTATTAATCCTAATCAGTTGCAAAACATCATTTATTGGTATCAAAGGTTGCTTATTAATGAGGCTTACTAACGTTGAAATTTAGATACATTAATGCGGTTATTATTTTCTTTATAGTTTATTTGCTTTTACGGTGCAGTTTTCATATATAAAACGTATTGCGGTGTTTCATTTAAATAATCCGTCTTCTTACATGGCTAAAAGTAAGCTAGATTTAACATGTAAGACACATTGCATCTACTTAAACAAATGAAAAAAAGGTAAATTGTATAATTTTATCAATATTAAATAAGGTGGCAATTAAATGGGACAAGGCTGTAAATATCCATAGGTCGTCGTAGGATATTCAACAATAAATAAAACCCTTATCGTCTTTTAGTCAATTTTCAGATTAATCTGCGGTTAATTCAGTACTGTTTCAGTAACTATATAGTTGATCTTTTACAGGTAAATCATAACTACTTAACATTTTGAACATAGGCTGAACTGATCTTTTTTTCCATAATCGAATTGTATGAACAGTACAGAGTTAACAGCAGTGGATGAGTCTGAAAAAAAGACTTAAAAACTGAAAGTATCTTTTCAAATTTATTGTTCAATCCTTTAAGAGATGTGTAGATCAAAATGATCGTTACAGACTAAAAGTCGTTTACAAAAAATGAAAACATCCTGATTTAAATTTCTTAAGTCCAAATCGATTTTCTGAATTTAGCTTCATCAAAGACCAATATAATTATAATATTTTATCAATAAGTTTCCTCAGAAAAATATGACAGGTTAGAACAACAATTTATAAACTTATCTGCTTCTGAATACCATATGTCGAAGGATGGTTGTGTTGTTCAATTTGTTTTTGTAGTGTAGTGTGTCATGAAATGTTCCTTGTATCATTCTTTTTTTCTCTTTATCTCCTGCTTTCTCCACCAATAAAAGCCATGACCGCCATGAAATAGCACAATAGTGCTAAAAGTGGCGTTTAGCACCAATCAATTAATCAATCAATTATTCTTTTTATTATAATGTCGCCTGTTTTTCTCCTACCTGTACACTTTGACTACACGCTTATTATGTCATCTCCTATTTACTCAATAGGTGTTTGTTGTGACGTTATGAAGTTAAGAGGCGAAAGATACACAGAGGAATAATCAAAACTCATACTTGTATATCGAAGAGAGACCGACAAAAATCATGTTATTGATAATAGTTCAGAATTGAATAGGCCCAGTAAGTGTCCATCATCCTAATATTTAAGCAAATAACAAATTAAAAACAAATAAAAGGGTCAAACCCGCCAAAGGATTTTGAGTAATGCATGATGAAAATAATATCTAATCTCCTTATATCTTAATCGATTAAGAGTGCGAATCAAAATGAGTAAATAGTCATATTAAGAACTAAAACAAAAACCGTACAGTACAGAAACCGTGCAAAAGGATTATTTTAACTTTCTTTTGTCTTAAAATCATCAGACCTCCAATTTCAAGTCTATAGATGTTTTTTTAAAAACTATATGATGTTGATACATAAATTTCTGTTTTAATGCTGTAAAATAATAATATGGTTTTCGACTTGGTTTTTATGGTATAAAAGTGTTGTTCTAAGTGACAAAATAAAAAAAAACGTCGAAATAAGCGTAACGTCATTGCGTTGTAGGCCGTAAAACGTCATTACCAACTAGGTAAAACGATTGGTTAATAAACTAAAAACGTAGTCTGTGACCATACGATTATTTTATATCATTAAAACGGAAATTTATGTATCAACAACATATAACTTTTTAAGAAAGATCTATTGATTTAAAATTGGAGATTTGAAGAATTTAAGTCAAATTTCAGAATGTTTTTCGCCGATGTTAACTGCTCTTTGTACACATGTTCACTTATTTTGACAGAAATCAATCAGTAATAATTCCGAAATTAAAGGAGATCAATTCATTATTTTATGTATTTTCAGTTATAATTCAAGACGCCAAAGCCGTATGCAAAATGTTACCATAATATGTGACATAGCCCAAAAACTGTATTCAGAATTGGCATAAATAACTGCGCAATTTTCAGCTCAGTGCTCCGGTAATGGCATTATCATAACAGTAGATTTGTCCGTAATTATACAATATCTTACTATTCTAAACACTTTTGAACCTCCAAAGGCTAAGTCACGTTTTTTCTGCAAAGGCAATTTTGCCGATATGCAAACAACAGTTTTTTTTTTTTATTTTGGCAAATATCTTTAATCTCTTGTTCATGGTAAAACATTGAATTTTATATGCAAACCTTTCACACAAACATGACTCCTTTTTCTGCATGAATCTGTTTTATGACTAAAATGACTACTATTTTTATACTATTGTTAAGTATACATTACTGTAATAAGATCTTTGAATATCATTTATCGTACAAAGATTGATTTTGTTATCAAAGAAATATAGCACAACTAAATGCTTTTGCTATACGACTGTGGACATTAACATTTGGTTGATTGTTATAAAACATCTGTTTCACAGATGACGACGAATATGTTCCAACTGTCGTAACCACAATCCCGTCCTGTTTCCTCGAATGTGACCTACCGAAATAGTCTTATCACTGGATATGTATTTGCATGAGCAACATGACGGGTGCCACATGTGGAGCAGGATATGTTTACCCTTCCGGAGGACCTGAGATCACCCCAGTATTCGGTTGGGTTCGTGTTGCCCAGTCTGCAGTTTTCGATGTTGTGTTTTGAATACTGTTGTTTGTGATTTGGTCTTTTTTTTGCCATGGCGTTGTCAGTTTATTTTCGAATGATGAGTTTGAATGTCACTTTGGTATTTTTTGTCTCTCTTTTCAGTAAAAAAGACTTCTGCAAGCAGTTTAATCTTTCATTTGTGATTAATTATGGTTATGTTGATGATGATAAGCTTTAATGTAGTATGGACATTAAAAACATTTGACAGGTTTTTCCCATACTTTGCCTAAATGAAGTTTAATTTGGGCTGTTTTCAAAAATACTATAAAAGGTATCAGTTACTCAGAGATTGTTATCAAGCCACAGGTTGTGCAAAAAAGACATATTTTGTATGGATTAAACTGGAAAAAAACCTATTATGTGAATAGAAAACTAACTGATAGAATTTTGAAATAAATTTTAAAAATATGTGAAGAAAGCTACAATAAAATGTTTCATAACATAATTTTTTTTTTGCTATAAAACAATGAAGACATTTTTTATGTATCCAACTCTTATAAAATTGAACAATCTGAGTGATCTCCCCTTAAACAAAAGTTTGAAAAGTTCTGAATTGAATCAAAATATTATAAAATTCTGTATTTATGAAAAAGTGTTGTGGTATGACATTTATGATAAAATCAAATAATTTTTATCGTTTAAATGTAAAGTCTTGCATATATAAATTTTATTCGTGGGGTTCAAAATACCATATGGCATCGTCGTTCTTGTGTTTATTTGTACTGTATTCCTGTCACGTAATGTTGTCATTTTAGCGGTATTTTTAACATTGCCATATAAGCGGGAGGTTTGGCTAGCCATAAAACCAGGTTCAACCCACCATTTTTTCTTAAAATGTTCTGTACCAAGTCAGGAATATGGCAGTTGTTATCAAATAGTCTCAGCATATCCTATCTTTAATTCAAAGTATCCACTAATAGGAAGAATTTTGCATTTTGTGTGGCAGGTTGTTCATTTTCATCCTGTCTTGTGCGAAGGGATATTTTTCAGTTCTTGTTTATTTTCACAATCCTCCTACCTCACCATCCTTCCGAAATTTAAACGGTCGTCGCCTTCGTCAATTTCTTTTTTTTTCACATAGCATAGTATAAGACGATCTTTTGCGCACGGAAATTTATTTTCCATTTTGCATACATTTGTTTCCTGCATTTTGTGTGGCAGATTATTCATTTTCACCCTGTCTTGAGAAAAGTGATTTTTTTCAGTTCTTATTTATATACAAAATCCTCCTGCATCGCCATCCCTCCAAAAATTAAACGGTCGTCACCTTAGTTTGTTTTTGCTGTTTTGTTTTTTTTTCGAATTGCATAGTATGATACGATCTGAAATAGCATGCATTGTCAATAATATGGCAGTTGTTTTCCATTCGTTACGTTGGGTGATAAAGTCTTACGTTTGATTTCATCAGTTTGTCCTTTTGGACCTTTCCTTTTTGAATTTACATTTGAGTTCGGTATTTTTGAAAATACTTTAAAATACCACTTTGCTAGATTTTTCATTGTTTGAAAAATATTGTTTTTGTTATAAAATCATTTACTCACTTGCTAAGTTGCTTGTATTCGGATATATAATTTTTTCAGAAAAAAACACTCGTTCGTTTCTGCGAAAAATATCAAGTGCGGTTTATGTGAACGAAAGTTTATCACGACCAGTTCAGTGATACTGACATCAGCGTAGCAGCGATTTTACATAAAAGGAAAACTGTACAACTGACCGTAAATAATTACATATCGGTTAATATTATTAATTCGTATATTTTATCAAATTTGATTCGTTTAGGGATAGTCACATGTTAAACTATATTTTCTAAGGTAGAGAGAAAACGGCGGATAGCAAAAAGCATATTGCACGGTTATTTTTAGAATATCTAAAAACCGATATACTTTGTGACGTCATGTAATGAATTTCAGGATATTGTTCAACGTTTTGAAACAAATGACATCTGTGATTGATTATTTGACAATTTTTTTTTCAAATACATAAGATGTCAAACAAACAAAAAAAAGTAAATGAAATAACAACTAATATGTTGTTATTGTCAAGGAGACAATATAATATCTATAAAATTCCAACAAAATCAAATGTCGATTTTGATACAAATATGGTCGAAAATTAATAATATAACAAATATAGCCTTTGTATGAGGTCAATACAGGATATATCGACCCAAAGAAGTATATCGACCTCGGACTTCGTCCTCAGTCAATATACTTCTTTCAGGTCAATATATCCTTGTATCGACCTCATACAAAGGCTATATTTGTATAGTATCTAGCCAGCGAAAAGAGCTATAAATGTAATGGCTGATGATCTGATATTAATTTAAGAAGCTGTCTTGGTCTACACGAAGCAAACTATGAAATATGGTCCAGAAACAGTATCAAAGAAATTTTATGTTCCAAGAATCTACACATCAAGAGGATCTAAGATATACATTTTTTTCCTTTATCGTTTAAACTGGAAACGGGGAATGTGTCAATGAGACAACAACCCAACCACAGAACAGAAAACAGCTCAAGGCCACCAATGGGTCTAAACACAGCGAGAAAATCTCGCACCCGGAGGCGGGTTTCAGCTGGCTCCTTAACAATAATGTATACTAGCTCAGTAAAAATGGACGTCACACTAAACTCCGAACCATATAAATGAGCAAAAAATAAAAAAAAATACAAAACTAACAAAGGACAGAGGTTCCTGACTTGGGACAGGCGGAAAAATGCGGCGGGGTTAAACATGTTTTATGCGACCTTAACCCTCTCCCTATACCACTAGCCAATGTGGAATAAACAAACACATAGCAATACGCACAGTAAAACTCAGTTTGAAAGAAGTCCGAGTTTGAATTAAGAATAGGTAACAAAAGAACCTAAGCAATATGACAATGATCAACATGAATAAACAAAGGACTACCATCAGTTAATGACATGCCAGCTCCAGACCTCAATAAAACTGATTGAAAGATTATGTGTTCATTATATGAAAATCAAGTACAATCCTTTCAGTTAGGGGTTAAGTATCATACCATTATAAAATATACGAGATTAACATAACCTGTATCATGCCAAAAACTTGTTTTAGAATAAATGTGTTTATTTCCGATGCCAAGACCCGATGAGTGAATCAATATTAATTCTAAAAAATGCCATCTCAAATGACACGACAACAGTATCGTAACTATATCCCTTCTTTATACGTCTGTTTAAAGGTTTGGTTAGCCTTTGAGGTGAATGACGACATTTTTTGTGCTTTGTATAGAATATTACCATAAAAGACGGGATCTGAAATACCGGAACGCATAAGACGTCTGCACGTTGATTTGTGTTTACGAATAACATCCTAGTACGGGTGACCAGACGTTTTGACAAGTTTGTGATATCGAAAACCCTGGTGTAATAATTTTTCAGTAATACAAAGATTTCGTTCGTTAAAATCAAATACGTTGTTACATGAATCTATTTTTATACGCTACACAATGTTAAAACTACAAAAACAAAATATGTCATTATAAAAGGTTTTTTAATGAATGCCATTGATGCAACAGATGTCCAAACACACACATCATCAATAGGAAAGAATGTGAATACAACTAATAGTGTTATACGGATTAAAGCAAAGGAAATGCTTGATAGTAAATATATCAGTTCCGACTATCAGCGCTTATCCAATAATATTTGATTTGGTTGCAGCAAATTATCGATTGGATCTCGAATACTCGAACTGTCAGCCCATTTGATTGTGAAATACTCCCACCTTCCTAAATTGGTCCAAATTTTATAAGTCTTGCCAGCCAATAGCATATTAGCGCATAATTAAGCAATCAATCAGAATTTACTGATGGTTAGTAAGAATTTAAAGATGGCGTGTATATCGAATGAAACAAAGCCTCGCACCATGATGCTAAGCAAATATCCCAGATATATGAAGTTTTCATTTTAGGTCACAGTCAGCTTTTTTTTTACGGACGTTGTTTTAGAGAAGAAAAAAAAGAAACTGGCTCTAGTTGGCTAGCCACTTTTCTCTAAAACATACTACATTGATGCGTTGATATGTCTATAGAAAACCTTATATGCTTTGACGTTGCTGCAATCATTACATGCACATGTAATCTTAAGCATCTTATGAATAAAAAATGTTAACATATCACGTTAACTTTCTAAACTGATGCAGTTTGTTAACTAATGTAAATTAATACGTACTTATATGGATTATATGATTTTGATATGAACATTCTCAAAGGTAATTGCTCGTATTTCAAAGAACAAAAATAACTAAAATAGTACGCAACATGTATTAATGCAACAGGTTTTAATAAGGTTGATTATTTCTTAATTCAAGCTAAATTATGGAATGTTTTTGGTGAATTTTGAGTGCATAAGGAAGTAAATGTATTACGTGGTTACACGTGATGTGTAATAATCAAATACAAAAAAAAAGTTTAGAAATAATAAAAACAAAAACAATAGTATAAAATTGTGGAAGTAAAAAAAATTCTTTTAAATACAATTCGGAAATTAAGAAAATGAAGTGTCAACTGAGCAGTAACATTTCATTACATGACCGACTTGTGACCGGATTTTCCCTAGGCATGCGCAACACAACGTATATGTTATTATAACCACCTTAGTATCTTCCCTTTCTTTTCAAACATTTCCAGTACCCCAGTTTTTAATATTCCTCGGCAAAGTTTATACTTAAAGCCGCAAATAAATACTTTCCTCATGATCTTTCATTTGGTAATCACATGATTACACATACGAACGAGCAGTAAACCAACAAAACACACAAAAATGAAACAAAGGAGTAAGCCACACAACGCACTTTCCTGCAAAAATAAGTAAATCAAATGTTTAGTTTTAATATATATAATATAATATAATAATTTGTTTTAATTAACCTGATTAAAATGATAAATGTCTGATTAAAAAATAAAAATATATATTTTTTGTGTTTTTTTATTAATGACATTAACGATGTTGATAGTTCAGCACGATTCTTAAAAAATGCCATCAACGTTTTTGCTTGTGTTAAAGTTGACTGTCAATTTAAAACGTAGCTGTTTGTGTTTGTAAGGCTATGATCAAGAACATCACCCATTAATTCATTATTGATCTAAATATTTGTCGACTGAAGTGCTGTTGCAATAAAAGATTCACATATATTAATTATGATAAATCATTGCAAAACACTAATAAACATTGCCCCTTTTATTTTTCCCATTGCACACAAAATGATTTCATAAAAAATGAAATAGTTGATATATTTGCAACAATGCGCAGTAAACTATATATGGTAAGAATGGTCAAATTCATTTATTGCTATCGATGTCCTTTGATTTGTAATGGATAGTTGTCTGATTGACCATTATACCACAGTTTCCATTTTTTACTACATGCGTTAGTCTTATGAAACTTACAAAGTCAATGCAAAACATGAAAATTTCAAATTGATTTTTTGGGTTATTTTTTTCATTGAATGTTTTTGATATTTGGTCAAACATATTAAACTCTTCAATTTCTGATAATTTCAGGTGATTACCTGTTGTTGATTTAGAAATACATGCCGCTGCTTGCAAAATTTCATAGTGCATTATCTCCAAAACGACAACAGATATCTCAAATCTGTTAAAAGTAAAATGATCTACAGTGAAAGAACAACATTGCAGAAAAAATAGGGGATAATTCCGAAGTTCATCAAGGTCACACTGAATCATCAAATATATAATGCAATACCAAACTTGAAAACCGGAAGTCGTATAGACATGTGACTACCACCATTCAACTCAGGACAATATTGACCTTTCAAATATTACAAGGTTAAGGTCATAGTACACTTTGAAGGTCAAGGTAAAATTTCATCATGAACTGACATTGACCTCAAATTAAAGGTCTTAAATTACTGATCATTTTTGCAATCTATAGTAGGTTGATATCTGTTACCTTTAAAAAGATATACACATAGTACTATACTTTTAAGAATTATCTCGTTACAACTTTTGAACAGACGGTCGGACAGTTTGAGCTTAATGTATAAAATGAAGAGCTCGTCGAGAGGAACATTTTATACACAGTATGTATGCAGCAAACGCTTATGGTTTTCTAAATATGTTAGCTTGAAATTGCAGCGTAAATTATTTTTGCACTCAGTGACCTTTGACCTTAGTGCAAATTAAAGGTCACATGAATTAAAGATTATTGGTGGAGGTCCCAAGTCTCTACGACTTCCGGTTCTCGAAATATAATTTTTCAAAAATTTTGTATAATTTTTCAAGGGAAATAACTCCTTATAAGGGTTGATATCAAAATAATTGTTTATGTTTATTAACATTGCCATGCTGACGTTTTCAAATCGATTCTATCGCTAATACTTTTTAAGAAAAATGCAAATAAAAGAAATTGCTTTAAGGGGACATAACTTTCAAAGGGGATGACGAAATCCTACGTAGCCTCATATGGTGATACATGATGATGAGATCTACCTATTGTCCAAATGAAGTCATGATATCTTTATAAACAACGAGGAGGGCCCATGTCGAAAAAAACAATAAAAGGGAGATAGCTTCTAAAGGGGATGATGAAATCCTACACAGCCTCATCTGGTAATATTTCATGAGGGGGGGGGGGGGGCGTTGCTTTTTTGTCATGGCGTTGCTAGTTTGACTTTGACTTGTGAGTTTGTATATCATTTTGGTATT
Organism: Mytilus californianus; assembly: GCF_021869535.1. Lineage (NCBI taxonomy): Eukaryota > Metazoa > Mollusca > Bivalvia > Mytilida > Mytilidae > Mytilus > Mytilus californianus. Next base: position 25,627,191 of record NW_026262668.1, read on the forward strand.
GGGTCGATACCTCTGCTGGTGGACTATCAGTCCCCGAGGGTATCATCAGCTCAGTAGTCAGTACTTCGGTACTGACATGATTTATAACAAACTTTTCTAAAATTGTCCGTTTATAAATTTTGAAATTATAAAGAAACTAAGGTTTCAACTCCCTCAGGCAAAGTTGACCTTAGATGAATTTGGGCTATTTGTTTTAGGTATTTTTGTTATAAAGCTCTTCAACTGTTTCGGTACTTATACATCCCTCAGATTTCAAATGTTTGGCATTGAGCGTTCCTGATGAAGGTAAATCCCGAAAAGCGCTTCGGACGCATGAACTTATTAAACGTGTTGTTTTCAATTTTTTACATCATTGGGTCGATACCTCTGCTGGTGGACTATCAGTCCCCGAGGGTATCATCAGCTCAGTAGTCAGTACTTCGGTACTGACATGATTTATAACAAACTTTTCTAAAATTGTCCGTTTATAAATTTTGAAATTATAAAGAAACTAAGGTTTCAACTCCCTCAGGCAAAGTTGATCTTAGATGAATTTGGCTATTTGTTTTAGGTATTTTTGTTATATAGCTCTTCAACTATTTCGGAACTTATACATCCCTTGGATTTCAAATGTTTGGCATTGAGCGTTCCTGATGAAGGTACATCCAGAAAAGCGCTTCGGACGCATGAAATTACTAAACGTGTTGTTTTCAATTTTTTACATCATTTAGTCGATACCTCTGCTGGTGGACTATCAGTCCCCGAGGGTATCATCAGCTCAGTTTTCAGTACTTCGGTACTGACATGATTTATAACAAACTTTTCTAAATTTGTCCGTTTATAAATTTTGAAATTATAAAGAAACTAAGGTTTCAACTCCCTCAGGCAAAGTTGACCTTAGATGAATTTGGCTATTTGTTTTAGGTATTTTTGTTATAAAGCTCTTCAACTGTTTCGGTACTTATACATCCCTCGAATTTCAAATGTTTGGCATTGAGCGTTCCTGATGAAGGTAAATCCCGAAAAGCGCTTCGGACGCATGAAATTATTAAACGTGTTGTTTTCAATTTTTTACATCATTGGGTCGATACCTCTGCTGGTGGACTATCAGTCCCCGAGGGTATCATCAGCTCAGTAGTCAGTACTTCGGTACTAACATGATTTATAACAAACTTTTCTAAAATTGTCCGTTTATAAATTTTGAAATTATAAAGAAACTAAGGTTTCAACTCCCTCAGGCAAAGTTGACCTTAGATGAATTTAGCTATTTGTTTTAGGTATTTTTGTTATACAGCTCTTCAACTGTTTCGGTACTTATACATCCCTTGGATTTCAAATGTTTGGCATTGAGCATTCCTGATGAAGGTTAATCCAAAAAAGCGCTACGGACGCATGAAATTATTAAACGTGTTGTTTTCAATTTTTTGGTATCTTCCATCTCTATTTCTTCTGATGACCATAAGCGTTCACTAGTTAACATACCTATGTGCGATCAAACATCTTTCTAGCCTGGAACAGCGGCATAGCCGCACATCGTTAGAACATAATGTCAAAACAACTTAAACAATAAGTTTAACAATAAGTTTATTTGTACGTTGTAAATTGATGTATGACATTTAACAACGAACAGTCTCCGGGACAAGTTTGCAATTCCGCTGAGTGCAAAAGTTGTCATATTAATTTTTGGAGTGAGGTCAAAATGAAGTTGATAACTTGGTTGGTATTGGTTCCTTAATATTTGTCCTTAAAAAAATTTGGCTCTAGCACCACTGTTAAAAATGTTATGCCCCTTTTTTACAAGTGTCCTCAAGGGAAATCTAATTTCCCTAATGAAAAAAGATTTTTCATCAAGGGAAATTTTTTCTTCCTCAAAGGAAAAAGATTTCCATTTGGAAATTTGCTGCATAAATTTTCCTTTGAGGAAATTCTATTTCCTATGAGGAAATTTGCTGCATTAAATTTTCCTTTGAGGAAATTCTTTTTCCTGTGAGGAAATTTTGTCAACTACCATTTCCTTTGAGGAAAATTTTTACAAACATTTTTCCTTGAGGGAAAATTCAAGACAGCAAATTTCTTCTTAGGAAAATATTGTTCTCCAAATTTCTGTATATCAAATTTCCCCTATTTTTCCTCTATGGAAATTTCTTAACAATACAAACAGTATGAAGATAATTTTTACTAGACTGAATAAATGATACAAATGATTATTAAAACTTTAATAAATTTTTGACTGATGAGTAACATGACATACAAAAACAATACAGTCTGGCTGTTTGGGTCCAGGTATCATGGGTATTGTACATACTTTATATGACTTAAATTTTGATTCATAAAATACTTTTTGTAGCAAACTTTTTTGTTATTTGTTTTCTTTGTTATTGTTTCATTGCAATACAATAATAAGCAAACCGATATGAATCTCATACCATTTGTATTGTTCTTAATATTGTGCTCATATTTGCAGATTAAATTAAATAAACACTTTTCATGTTAATTTGAATTTTCTTCTGTTTCAGCTGCTGTGTACAATTATTCAATTCACTATATAAGAGTTCAGTGCATAAATTATTCCATCCACTAGACATTTTCCTTCAATTGGTAGAGTAAACATTTTTGAAATTTGTTCTACAAATTTCCTCTGTATATTTGATATGAGGGAGCGATGTAAATGAGTGGATAAAGCAGGTGTTAATTTCAACAACACAATTGTGTTCCTGTACATCTATGATAGTATTCCATTTTGTTTAAAGCCATTTTGTTGAAATTTCCTATTTCTTTTTGCAGGAAAGCACACATTCCATTTCACATTAATCCAATTAGCACACAATGTAGAAAAATATCAACTTTAAGTTTCCTCTTCAGTATTGACCTAATGATGATCATGAACACCTAAATGTCTGACCTATAAAAAAAATGAAAAACAAAAATGTTATAAATGGAGAAAAAAAAACAGCAATATAGATTAAGGTTATTTTATCATGTTTATGAACATTTTGAGAAACTTCCATTTGATATTTTTACTTGTGAGTTCTCTTATTTCAGTGCTTTGTGTCCACGGTTTAATATTAGTCGTTTTAGTGCCTTGCAGTGATATTTTTAGTTGAGCCACCTGCAACAGTTTTTACAGTTTGTTCTTATGTTGTGCTATTAAAACCACTGTCCCAGGTAAGGGTAAGGTTGAGTGCTCACAGACATGATTTTTTTTTATTAATTGTAATTGGCTTTGAACTAGCTGTCAGTAACTGTGAGTACTAACAGATCTGTACTTTGTGTCTTTTCTGTTATAGGGCATGTATAAATTTCCTGCCACGTCCAGTCAGCAAACATGTTAAACCCCACCACATTTTGTATGTGTCTATTTTTCAGTAGTTGTCCTTTTATGCTGTATATCATATTTATTTTTCGTTTATTGTTTTGTACATAAATCAGGCTGTTAGCTTTAACCTTTGAATTGTTTTACATTTGTCATGTCATGGCCTTTTGATACCATACAGTTAGCTATTATAGTGGCCTTACCATTTAGGCCTTTTTGTCTTCTGTTAATCTTGTTTTGCCGATCATTTCTACTGTTTATATTTTTCATTATCTTCTATAGTTCTTGCCCTAAACATAAAAAGGGTAAACATTATCATTTAATGACAATAACTACTATGAGTAGTCAACTGACAATTTTGGCAATGTTGACTCGTTTGTAGAACTAGTCTTGCTTATCATTTTTGCTGTTTAATTCCTTTTTTTTTACCTATTACAGTTTTTGACAAAGAAATAGGTAACAGGCCCGAGAACACAGTTTTTATGTTGTGCATTTCTTATAGACAAAAAAATCCAAATTTAAAAAATTGCACTGGCTCTATCCCAAAAAGAATTGTACAGTGTAGTGTACTACTTTTGGGACAGATCATATCAAAATTATAGAAAAGTCTATTAGCTATAACTCTAAATATGGAAATTTTATGTTTAGGGGGTCTATAATTCAATTTGACAACTTCAGACATACTAATTTTTTACCTTTTCAAACTATACCAAATCACTACTTTACCTATAAAAATGGCCGCAATTTTTTTCCAATGTAATTTCATCCCCCTTACTTACTATTTTATCCATAAAATATAAAGAAATAAATTTGGAAGGAGTATGAAAATTATTTGCAAGTTCTACACTTTCCACACTAGGGACCTAAGAGAGTAGAAATACTTGACTAATTTTAATCAAACTTGGTATGAACTAAGATTAGGGAATTATAAGAGAGTTTACCTAGTTTCATGGCAATAGCATATACATTAAAGACTATATGGTCATTCTTATGTTTGAACTTTCGGTGTTTATGTTTTTACGTGTAAATCGAAAAACTTATCAAGATTTGGGCCTTCATAATTTAAATATTGCAAAAAATTGCTTTTTAAATGCCTTAATATATAATTTTGCATGTATTTAAAGCAGCTGAACACTCATTTGCTGTCTCAGATTTATTACAATTCTTCAAAAGTCAAATTTATATGAGCCTGTGCCTGAAAATAGAGATTTTCTATTGAAGGGGGGAGGAGGCTAATATAGAATTGTAATTTTATCAAACAAATTTTAATTTGTGAAGTAATTTTTCTATAAATAATTCTTCCATATATATTTAATGTATTTTAAATGGAACGAAAAGTTACAAATAGCATACCACATGAGTTAAACAAGGTCCTAGGCCATGCAAGACTGAAAATTATTTAGGGTCAATTTAGACCGTAACACATATTTACATATAAAACATGAAAAATGCATACAGAAGCTAGAAGAAATAAAAAAAATGTTTCTTTTCTGTAACTTCTAGGCTAAGGTGACATGATACAAGAAGTCTGAGTCATACCCAAATTTTTTTTAAATGTAATTTCATCCCCCTACTTACTATTTTATGCATAAAATATATGAAGAAATAAACTGTCCACACTAGGGACTCTATTTGTAGAGAACGAAAATCAAAGGATGATAACTGTGTCCCCGGACAAACAAGATTTCACATGCTGAAATGTCTCGCCTGCTTTAGTTTTGTTCAGAATTTTTGATTCCATGCATCAAATATAGTTTACCTATTGCTTATAGTATCTGATAAATGACAAACCAACAAAACTTATCATTGACCAATGAACCATGAAAATGAGGTCAAGGTCATCTAAAGCCTGTCAGAGAGACATGTACACCTTACACTCATTCCATGCACCAAATATAGTGGCCCTATTGCTTATACATGTAGTATCTGAGAAATAGATCAAACCACAAAAACTAAACATTGTCCAATGAACCATAAAAAAAGGTCAAGATCAAGGTCAGATGAAACCTGTCAGTCTGACATGAACTCCTTACAATGATTCCATACACCCCATACAGTTAACCTATTGCTTATAGTATCTGAGATACGGACTTGAACACGTAACTGTAGCCTTGATCACTGATCCATGAAATGAGGTTGAGGTCAGGTGAACCCCTACCTGACTCACATGTAGACTTTGCATATACCAAATAATATTTTTTTGTCACCTTTCACAATATCTTCCTTAAATTATATTTTTTTTTTGGTAAAAACATTAAATCTAAAACAAATTGAATGCAAATACATATCAGAATATTACTTTTTTATTATTTGTCTACCTTAGAACAATAAAAAAATATATATAATATTTTGAAAATTATTATGTTCATCTCTGCTTCCTTTAAATGCTTAATTTGATTGGCTTATCCATGAGACGATATTACGACATTTCCATTGGCTATTCGTTAGGTCATAGATAACTTTCAAAGGTTTAGACGATGTACATTTCATCCATGGCAACGGACATATGTGCATGATGTGATTTCTCCAAAAATACAAAAAATTTTTAAATGTCTGGTGTTAAAGTTGGACGCTGGAAAAGGAAATATGACGTCATACTGTCATGTGAAGGAGACTACTTCAACGATTCGCGGAAGTTTTATTTTAACAATAAGAGTGTTGACTATAAGAGCAATAGGTTTAACAACTGTAGAGAATTGGATATCGCCTGATATCAACTCTCGTTATTTAATTTATATAGTAATAATAAACTCACCAAAGGCTCACTTATTAGCGGTACATGTATATTAAAATTAAATAACTCTAGTTGATATCAAGCGATATCCAATTCTCAGTCGTTATGAAACATACAAGTCTCACATTCTGCAACTTTCGTTGCAGGCAATACAAAAAAACTTAATTGAAGGGCAATAACTACTATAAGGAGTAGACCCAAGATTTAAAGTTTCTCAGTTTTTGCAAAATATGCAAATAATGGGTAAACATCATCATTGAAGGGAACTCCAATAAGATTTAACTGTTTCTATTTATATATTAGTTTTCAAGATAAAATGGCAAATATGAAGAAATAAAATTGGTAAAAATCTTCATTTTAGGGCAACTAGTCCCATTAGTATGGTTGATCACATAGGTGCTTGAGGACAGGATCCTGTTATGAGCTCCCATAGTCCCCCCCCCCCCCCCTTATTATCATAAATCTTATATTTTTCAATATATATCACTTATTTGTACCATATATATACTAATATACCATATTTTTACTCTTAATATGCATGTTTACTATTAACGTTAATCTCGACTATACAGCGAAGCGAAAGGTTGCCAACTTCGTTTCAGGGAATTGGGGCTATGGTCGGAAAAAATTGTTTTAAAATGTAATGAAATGTAACCTACCGGTCTAATCAACGAGTACTTGCTGTTCCCAGATAATTATCCTTATTGAATATCAATATCCAGACATAATATATTACCGTTTAAACACTTTTAATTATTTTTTTCGCTGGCGGTGTTGCTGTTTTTTTTTCCCATTCGACTTCGATCAACAGAAGTTACAAAACAACGACATCTGTGTGGTCTTCAGCTCAAGAAGGATAACTCCACCTGAAAACGCGGGAAATTAGATGACTTCCGAGAAACAATGTACAGAACGAAAAGGTAAGAGAGTTTCGAATTGATTATTTGGCTGAAATTTTAAACAGTGAAAAAAAATCTTAAACTGTGGAAAACAATAGTAGATAGTGATGGCAACTAACAAAACACCCATTTTCACTTGGGTTGTATAAAATTTACAACCGTGCAATGAATCTGAATTTGTTGATCTCATTGAAATTAAGAAAAAATGTGAATTTGAAGTGACAAGTTCTGCTGTGGGTAATGTCATTACAAAAATTCCAACAATGTTAAAATAAAATCAGGTCGCTGAAAAGAAAACTAGTGTAAATCTACCCAAAGATACTATGGTTTGTCTTGGAAACAGGACACAATTAGTCAGCCTGGTATATCATTTATTGACATTCAAACTCTTCTCCCTGAAGACTATTTTGTAATATCGAAAACTCAAACATCAATGAAAATAGGACATTTTACGGGAGAAATTATAAATGGTAGTAAAATAATGATTGAAATTCAATTAGAAGCAGATGGGGGCATTTCTCTCCTAGTGATAGGAAAGAAAATTGGACTTGAAAAGATAGGACTTTCGGAAATGTTTTCAATGACAGTAAATTCAGTTGAATCTCTTTTTAAAGTTATAAAACAACTTAGGTACTGTAGTGGCGTTAATAGTGTCGAGCAAGATTTACCTCATTTTGAAGAGCAAGTGTGTCTTGTATGTGACGAGAACTCCGAACAAATACGGTTTCGTGCCAAGACGTGTAGTAAGATGTTAGATTGGATGGCAAATGAAGCAACAATGAAAAGTATACCCCCTGAGGGATATCAATCTGGATTTATTATAGATGAGATGTCTATACAACAAGATTTGCAATTTCGCAAGCAAAAACACAATATAGAGCTGATTGGCTTCACTGAATGTTCACCGGAGTCAATTATATTTGAGCAAATAAAGAGTAATAAAAAAGAAAAAAACTCTTGCTACGCATGTTCTTCAATAAGTTTTCTTAGGATTTACATGATTTACAGGTAACCGTTTTCCATTTGCACATTTTCCTTCTCATACTGCATCAGGACATGAACTTTACTTACTTGTATGGAAATCTGTTAATATGTTATCAGCATTTGGATTTACAATTCAATATATCAGTACTGATGGGGCACAAAGCAATAGAGACCTTTTCAAAATGTTGTTGCCAGACTTTAACACTATAAATGCAATCACATGCTCTTTTCAAAACATTTTGTCTCCAAAGGAGAGTCAAAAATTATTTTTTATCATAGACATTTGCCATACTGTTAAGAAAATAAGAAATAACATTTCTAAAAGTGGAGATGGTGCTTTTTGTAAACGGAGGTTAAAGTTTAAGAACAATTTCATAGAATGGACTCACTTTAAACAGGCTTATCTATGGGACATTTCAACAAACCCATTTCCAGTTCATCATAAACTGATACAAGAACATATTTTCTTAACATCAGAAAATAAAATGAGGAATCATTTAGCAGAGGAAGTTTTAAATAGTGACATGTTACATTTAATGAAACTTTACAAGTCAAGCTTATGTGATGCAGGAACTAAGGTTGATGCAACCATAGAATTGCTACAACATACAAGTGTGCTCATTCAAAACTTTAAAGACTCACGGCCTATAACAGATTCAAGCGATGAGAGGATTAAACAAAACCATGATGTTTTACAGTGGTTTATTCAGTGGTTAAAAAATTATTAAAGACAATAGTGAAATAACAAACAAGGAAAAACATCTTATATCCCATCAGACTAGGGAAGATATAATTTCTTCTATCATGGGATTTGAAGAAATGTTTATATATAAACTTAAGTGTTCAAATGCATCAATAATTCCAAGTCGTGTAAATAGTGATGTCATAGAGAACATATTTTGTCAACAGAGAACACTTCATAATGGGGCTAAAACTAACACAACATATCTAGGTTACTGTCACTCAGTAAATTCAGTTATTCTTGGACAGACATCAATATCTCGCAAATCTAATGCAGGAGGTGGAGAGGGAGCACAATAGAACCAAGCAGTAAGGGCAAATAAAGAGATACAAAGGTTTATTGTTGAAGAATGTACATTGCCATGTAGATGGCTTTTCATATTTTGTTGTTGTTAGGTTGCTGTCATTTGCATATACCCCACAACTCAATTTTAAACCAAATAGGTTGTTATATAATAATATAACTCTGAAACTGAAAACTGACGGTGTATGTTTAAATGCGATAAAAATAACCTTTCAGAAAAAAAATTATGCAGAGCAGAGGTGACAAGTAGTCTCATTAGCAATCATACATCATATTCTTATTTAATATATTTAAAGATAAAACAAAATTGAGTAACCTTAATGGCCAAAATTCCTAGAGGGTAGCATAAATTCACCCCTCCCTTTTGTTTTTTTTTTTTTGGGGGGGGGGGGGGATTATATAAATCTACACAAAAGAACAAATTATCTGTGAATATACTCTATTGGCACAGTGGACAGGTGATGAAAGAAACTGCTTCACTAAGACTAGCCCAAGTTTAATCATCTTGTAAATTTGCACAATCCCTGTGGTACCATAAAGTATAATATATAATTTTTACCTGAAAGGGTTATGGAGTGAATAATACTGTAAATATTGTCTGGGGATGTATACTGGATGTTGTAATTACAAGTTAGTGTTTGAACCCATAAATCAAATAAATATTTGTCATTCAATAATTCATCTGTGACATAGCTAAATAAATTTTTTCCATGCTCAACAAGATTTATGTGAGATAGTTTTTGTCTACACAAAGTTTTAAGTTTACTAAAGAATTCAAAAGTTACATCAGTAATGTTGGTTAAACTTTCACGCTAATTCTGTTTTCTTTTAGTCTCTTCTAAACTTTCTGGATCAATGCTTGAATTCATTAAGACATCATAGGAGGTACAAAGAGAAGATAATATTTTCATTTGATCTTGAAGCTTTGATATTTTTTATTCTGATCCTACAGCAAACAAAGAATTTCTTATTTTAATAGACAAATTATGTTTTAATTTAGCTAGGACATAGCCACTAATATATCTAATTTTTCCTCTTGCAGGGGAAGACAACTCATCAGATGTGGGAATGTTTTTAAATGATTCGTGCTCCTGTAAATTTAAATGAAAAGGTAAATCTTCAAATATCTTCTTTCCAAGTAATATAAAACAGCTGTCATAAACTGATGATATATTCCAGATGCACATTCTTCTTTGGAATACATACATAGTAAAGACTACACTTTTAACATACTCCTCTGAATTCAAATATTTATGAAATTTTATTCAGAAATCATGTTGTCGTTTAGCTGAATAGTTTTTTTCTCCTTCTGGAAGACTTATTAGTCCAATGTCTTCAATTGCCGATAATTGTGATTGATACCACTCATCAAAAATACAAAAATTTCTAAAATTTTCATTTCTAAAGATTTCATGTCATTTTCTAACTGTGACCCAACATATTCATTAAAAACAGAATCAATAGCAGCCTTAGCTTGTGATGATGATTGATCTTTTGTCAAAACATTTTTTTCAATGAAACAATCAAGAAGTTCTAGTTTTTCAATTTCACTGTCAGAAAAATCAGAATCAGAGTTAAAATCATCATCAATTTTGGCATATGTACATGTATTATCAGTATTATCATTACTATCATCATCGTCATCATTATCATTTTCATCATCAGAATCAGAGTCATCATGTTTTTCCCCCTTATTTCCTATACCATGTCTACAACATGAAAGATCATCCTTCAAAATTCCTAATGTAAAATTGTTGTAAAAATCTAAAACATGGGAAGGATGCTTTCGACACATTGATTTTTTGAAGTTGCGAACTCGCATACCATCAACTTGTTCTGCCCTGCCTACAGCCACACCTATTTGTCCTGGTTGGAAACAGTATTCGCAATTGACAACAACAGTTGTTAAACTCATACCTTGTGCCTTATGAACTGTAATAGCATAAGATAATTTGAGAGGTTTTTGAATTCTTTTTGCAAGAAAGACATTATCTGCAGGATCATATGTTGTAAACACAACAGGTTTCAGCGTTACTGTGGACAACTTATTGTTGATTATTAATTTGACATCAACTGAATCTGAGTTCAGTTGATTTACCGTACCACACAATCCATTTACTAATGTATCACTTAAATTTCTCAAAAGCATCACACAACAAATAACCTTTAGACCCAAATTCTTTGGTTCCAAAAACTTTCGCATGTAGAAGTCAGATCCTACATCATTAGCTTTATATGTTTTAAGTTCGCCTTGCAACTGTTGTATTTTATTATAGTTAAAAATATCAACATCATAGTTTCTAGCATAAACATGAACAGCTGTGTCCTCATCTGGCAATGGACGATCTAAAGAGTTTAGAAAAGCAACATTTTCTTTTGATAGTTCTCCCTTTTCGAGTGCATTTATGCACTGATTCAATGCAGTTTCACTTTGCCTATGAATTATATTCAATTGTACCTTGTGTGGAAAGCAATCATTAAACCATGGCAGTTTAAAACAGTGGCTACCAGAATCTCCAATAATTTTATTTGGAACAGGGGGTAATTAATAAAAGTCACCCGACAGAATTACTTGTATCCCTTCAAAGTATTTAGCATTATCATTAATTTTTCTTCATAGTACCTCAACTTTGTTGAATATTTTAGCGCTTACCATTGAAACTTCGTCAATTATGAGGAGATCTGTCGTTTCAATATTATGTTTTACAGACATAAAACGTTCTTCTGATTGAACCAGGTGTACAATCTCCTCATTAAGATGCTTTCCATCCTCTATCCCGGCCCATTTGTGTAAAGTTTTTGCCCCCCAAATCATCGTAGAGGGTGGATGCTATACCCGTCGAACAAACTATGGATACATTTCTATGTTTTTCACGTTGGTCCTTACCGATATATTTGATAAGAAAGGATTTACCTGTTCCTGCCTGACCACTGATAATGAGATTATGCCCATTTGATAAATAAAAGCTATCTTCTGATATTCGTCTAACATTTAAGATTTGTTTTGAAGTGTTTATGTATATATTTTATGTCGTTTGTTTACTTATTCGAAACTCTCTTACCTTTTCGTTCTGTACATTGTTTCTCGGAACTCATCTAATTTCCCGCGTTTTCAGGTGGAGTTATCCTTCTTGAGCTGAAGACCACACAGATGTCGTTGTTTTGTAACTTCTGTTGATCGAAGTCGAATGGAGAAAAAAAATGCAACACCGCCTGCGAAAAATAATAATTAAAAGTGTTTAAACGGTTATATATTATGTCTGGATATTGATATTCAATAAGGATAATTATCTGGGAACAGCAAGTACTCGTTGATTAGACCGGTAAGTGACATTTTATTACATTTTAAAACAATTTTTCCCGACCATAGCCCCAATTCCTTGGCAACCTTTCGCTTCGCTGTATAGTCGAGATTCACGTTGATAGTAAACATGCATATTAAGAGTAAAAATATGGTATATTAGTATATATATGGTACAAATAAGTGATATATATTGAAAAATCTAAGATTTATGATAATAAGGGGGAGGGACTATGTGGGGCTAATAACAGGATCCTGTCCTCAAGCACCAATGTGATCAACAGTATACCTTTTAGATTGTCACCGTTCACTGCAAATGGATCACTGGTGATAGGTGAATGGAACTAATAAATTGATCGGATCAGATACGAAGTTCCCAGTAACGGAGAACTTCCATCTTTGAGTTAATATAAATAGTGTCGGTGGTCTCACAAATGAATCTGAAGGTGAATTGCAGGTAAATTAATTAGCAGAAGTGAGACAATTATCAAACTTGCACATTATTCATTATTTCGCAGTTATTTACGGTTTATTAGCTGTATATTTCACAAAACAGGTGCTTCTGAAGGTATACATGTATGTAAACAATCAATATACTTTTGTGTATTTTACTGCTACAAGATATTTTATTTGCTTATCACGATGCCCGTTGCTGGGCAGGGTAACATAATTACAAGACAGGCAAATATATGACTGTGAACCCGTGTACTGTGACTTTTATATATTACATATATATCAAGTCCTGACACAGTTAGCACAACGTGTGTGCTAAGTTGATCACAAAGAGGGTGGTAAAAGGACAAGGAATTATAAATTTACAATTCTAGAAAAGGGGGAGTGTGCACGGACGAACGGGAATTAAAATAGCCACTTCACGATGATCGAAAAAAATACCTTGCACGTTATTTTCACCATCTTGTCTGACACACGGTGAATAATGAGCTTCAAGCACGAAAACAATAAGTCATGTGAGTTACTAATGACAAACACGTTGTACGGAAATAACCCTTAAACCCCTCAATAAAGTCTCATGTTAAGTCAAATGAAAAACAATTATAGCGAGGAAAGATAAATCTAAATTTGTTAAGATTGCCGGATGTATACAGTGCCTATGCAGTTCGGACATTTTGCAGGTACATTTCGCCAACATAACAAGCTCGAATGATCTACACCTAAGACTAAGGATAGAGTCATTGTCAACATGGTAAAATCCTACATGTCACCTTGCGACCTGACCTATAAGAATGTTCAAAACCGAGAATGGTATAATTTGATAAGAAATAAAACCTGCCAGTCAAATTTGCTTTACGAGACTGTGTGACCTCAGTGCAGTTTTAAAATGTGACCGTGTGTCTCTACTTGAGCCCCAAAATTCATCTTGGGCGTGTGTGTGGCTAAAAAGGGGGGACATTGATTTTTTTCATTTGGGACAAAGAATTTGTTTCCATCTTGATTCAAAAACTTATTATTTTTTAAGACCAACCAGAAACTTTTTTTCAAAATTCAATGTTGTATTTCATAATTTAATATCAAAACTAAATATTTGTTATACTTCCCTCCTGATTTTTTCTCAAGAAATCATAGAATCAATAAATGTATAGATCTTAATAATGCATGTCTGTGTGAGATCCATTTCATGAGACCAATGGTTTCTATAGAAATCCTTGATGGGACCCTTTATAAATACAGTTTTCTATTATTCCCGGAATAGATAATAATTTTCTTTTAATCTTTGGGAAATAATCCGATATGTTTTCATGTTAAATTATTTCACTTCATAATTATGATAAAGTAAATCCTTTTTAGTTCTACAATTTTTAATTAAACTGAATATTTTCAATTTGACAAACTTTTTAAATTTTAGTGGCATAGTCAGTCAACTGATTAGTTGCATGGCTGATTACAGGTAAAGCAGTAATTTTCCATATGACAGTAGCGTGTACCATGGGGTGTGTATAACTTATTTGGAATACCTTAAATTTCTGGGGAACATCCTGTCCACGTGTAATACTTAATATATATTGCAACTGATGACATTACACAAATTTTCTTCTGTTAAATGTAGTATCTGTGTCGATTTCATATTCTTCCACTCAAAATTTTCACAAAAAAGATAATTTAATAAAATCACTAAAAAAAAGATTGAAAAAACACTAGCAAATAAACTTCTGTAACTACGCATTGAGTAAACGCAGATTTGTGTTTTAAGGGCTAATTTCCAGTGGACTTATTTCATACTAGATAACTAGACCTGAGATAACTGTAACTCTTTATATATGACAATTAAAAAAAAACTTCCGATCTGATACATATACCTATAAGGTACAAATTTTGAACAGCTTCAAATATATGGCTTAATATTTTAGATGTACCATTTGTATCACGTCTTGTTGAACGTCTAACCAAATTAAAAGGCAGAAAGAAGGCTCAAAACCGCATTTTTTAAAGATATTTTTTTTCAATCCCAAAATAGAGAATGGATATACAGATTAAAGTCAAGATGAGAAGAACTTTCTTTTCTACCGAAGTAAATATATTAACAAGGATTTGTATAATAGGATTATAATAGGATTATACAAATCCTTGATATTAATAAATTGTTAAATTCATTAATTTTTTAAATTTGAACATGTGAGCGAAACAAATAAAGGGGAAATTGGCCATACCTTTTTGGTAAGTGGACAAAAAGTAAAGAATAATTTATTTATAATTCTTCAAATATATAAGAAAAAGTTCTTAAAAAGATTTCTATTTATTCCATTTTTTTCAGTTTAGGAAATTGTTTATTAGCCATGAAGCCATTAATGTACCAAGCCATTTTGACTAATTGTTTTCTTAACAATTATTGATTATTATTGACTTTTTATGATAAATTTTTAAATAAATTACTTTATATATAATAGTTCAAGAAAAATATATATATTTTTTAGATAACTGTTTTCTTTATATTCAATGAAACAAGAAATGAATTCGTTTGAGAACTAGAGTAACGTCCTTAATGGCGTGAAACATTATTTTTTACAATAGGGCAAAAAAAATAATGACAACAAAACACCCTCACGGATGACTTGGGAATAGAAATAAGGGCGTTACAGGTCTTCTTATGACCGCAATAAAACCCTAGCAGAAATGGGACGTCCATTGGGCTGTGTGGGATGTATGTAGACGTACTCAGCCACGTCCGGTCAGAATGGGGGACGTTGAATCCGATGCCACGTGGAGCGTGAGTGCAATGCTTTTCCACATGAAGAACCCTTGCAACAACTCTTTGAGGGGACCGTAGGTGGCCTCTTGTTAGGCCAAATTTCTGTCCCTCATTTTTCAGTGGCAGACCTACCTATCGTATTTATTGTTAGCTTTGTTAATTTGTTCTCGTCCTGAACATAAATCAAATATTTGCCACTGGACGTTAAGCAACCAACAGTCAATATTTTACAATAGGGAATGAATATCTCCCACATTCACTTGTCTCTTGAAGGATCAATATATAATTTCTTCAATTTTTCCCCAAAAAAAATTAATAAAATATGTAATAAAAAGAAAATATTTCAAGATCTTTCCCTTATATATTCGAACAATTGTCAACAAATTATTTGTGACTTTTTGTCCTATCAAAGTTGTGACTTTATGTCCTGTGACTTTCTGTCCGTTTACCTAAAATTACATTGTGACGTGTGTTTTTTTTTAATTTTACGAAAGACCAACAAATCGATTTTTATCACCAAATTTGTTTTTGCTGGGATTAACACTAAAAACGTACAACAAAAAGTAACGATTAAAAATTCACAGTTCAGTTTTGGGATATTTTTTTCTTTGGATACCAAAAGACTTATTTTCAAAAACGTTGAAGTATTTTTTTTTTTAACCATCATTTATAAAACGAATTTGTAAACAAAGTTTATTCTTAAATATTAATAATGATCAATGATTGTTAAGAAAACAATCCGCCAAAATGGTTTGTTAATTAACTGGCTCCATGGTGTAAAAATATCACCTTTCTTTTACAAATTATTGATAGAAAAAATATGAAAGCGAAGCCTTTACTGTAAAATAGATTTATCTAATAAAAATAAATTCATCAAGATTTTTCTCTCATAACCTTTAAACTGAGACTTCTATAACAGTTATAGTAGTCTCAGCCTTTAAACAATTATTGTAAACTAATTTATTTGAACTTTTGTCCTGTGACTTGCTGTACGTTTACCAATACTTATACTTTGTGAAGTGTTTTCATATCCATGTCTAGGTTAGTCTATGGAAAGGTATATACTATGAAATTTAGAGCGAGGGGCTTGCCCCGAGCTCTTAATTTCATAGTATATACCTTTCCATAGACTATCCACTTTAGCACATATTTACAACTCGAGTAATCTTTTAATTGGTCTATTGATAGTCTATTTTGGCTGATTACTTGCATCACATGTGTTTGTAAAACGGAGCCCATTAACGAATTTTGTAAATCTACTCACTAGTATCATTGTAAAATATGTGATTTCAAAAGGCCCTTCACTCCAGAATGAAAAGATAGTAGCTGCTGGTGTAAGTATGTATACTGATATAAAGCGTTTTTTTTACTATACATGTTCTTCTTACAAGGTAAGATGACATAATTAATTGACCGAAAGCAGGCAATAAATAAATTGCAGTGGAAGCTTTACATGTTTTGAAACATTTTTTTATTTCACAGTAAAACTAAAGCTATAATAAATTTGAAACATATAGATAGTTTGTCCCCAAAGATATAGTCTAGCAGATAGGCATTAAAAAGCAACTACAAATAGATCAGAGATTATAGGTTTTGTGTTGTTTTTATTTTTATTAGTTCAAAGTAAAAACTAAAAGATTTATCAGAATATGTTTATATATATATATATATATATATATATAGGTGGCACATTATCTTCAGACATAATCACAGTTTTTCAATTCATGACATCGTCCTGAACATGCATGAAATGTTTGCCACTGGACATTAAGCAACCAATAATCAATAAATCAATCAATTCATGAAGAAATAGATCACTTTCCTTAAGAAAGTTTAAAAAATTATCACCAAATTGCTTTAATTTTCCTGCACAAGGTTTCAAAGTACACACTTTTCTGTGTACAAAGTAATTGCATGGAAGATACATTATCATAATTTTAAGATATCGTTGTACTCTAATCAAGGTATAAAGAACCATATGTATTACCCTTTATTTAAATGATAAAATTTGCAATTGTCAAAAACATTTTTAGATCCAAAGATTTTAATAGCAGGATATTTAAAAATCAATGTGAAAACTAATTACAAACTATTTAATTTAATTTGGAACACAGCGTTTTATTTCAAAATAGCCAGTGGCAATTTTTGTTTTAAATATCTTGATTACGATACAATGAAATCTTACCCTTATGGTCATTCATGCGTAGTTACTTAGTACACAGGAAAAGTATTTACTATGAAAATTAGAAGGCAAATATACGCAATTTGATTGGACGAGAAGTTGTAAGTATGTGATAATGCTCATTAGCACATACTTACAATGCTCATTAGCACATACTTACAACTTCTCGTCCAATCAAATTGCTTATATTTGCCTTCTAATTTGTACATACTTTTCCTGTGTACTAAGTAACTACGCATGAATGACCACAAGGGTAAGATTTCATTGTATCGTAATCAAGATATCTAAAACAAAAATTGCCACTGGGTATTTTGAAATTAAATGCTGTGTTACATTTTAAATTTAGAATATAGCAAAGTACTCTCGACCAATGAAATTGTAGGATTGGATGCCTCTTAATTGTGAAGAATGAATGTAAATCATGTTCTTAGTAAGGGATTATCCTATTATTTGGGTCTATTTACAGTTCAAAACAAAGAGTTTATATAAATGAGTTACAACTGCCCCGAAGCACATTAATCAGATTGAAAGGATTTATCACACAGTGATTGAAACTGACTAAAAGTTGAATTGTGAAACAAACAAAAATCTCAAAATAAGTTGAAGTTTACTGGTGCAGTAAAATTGGTACCGTGAATTTTATTATGAAAATATTAATAACTTCAAATTACTATAAAATTAAACAATACCAAAGTAATGCAAAAAAAAAAAAGAAAACAAATCTTTCAGATAAAAAATAACCTAAATCTTTGTCTTTCCAAAACTTTGATTACTTGATCAGCGGTTGGGGAGAATAGTTATTTCCAATACATGTATTCCGATAAAAAAAAAACAAATTTAATTTTGAACATATTAAAAACTTTTAAGGGTATTATTTTTGAACATTTCCCTGACATAATGAAACAGTATTTGATGTAAAAATCCGGACCAAATTATTGGCTGTGAAATAAAATTTAGTTGTAACTCAAATGTATTAATTGATTTAAACTGTAAATAAAAAAAGGATAATTCCTCACTGAAATATTACATGATTTACATTCATACTCACAATCAGGAAACATACAATTCCTACCTTTTCTTTCTACTGTTGTGTCATCTAATATCTATAACGCATTTTTTTTAAAAATATTTCTCAAATGATAAGAAAGTCCTCACATCACTAAAACTAATCCATAAATGACATACCGAAAAAGGAAGTCATGCATCAATTATAAACATTGCACTGACAATGAAACTAATTCTTGAATAGATCATTTGAGCCTTGAGCACTTTACAATATTCTAAGTTTGTAAGAGAATGATAATCCCTTACTTCATGATAAGTACTTGCTAACGCTCGTACTTATTCATAGTTAGTAATTAGTTTTCACATTGATTTTTAAATATCCTGCTATTAAAATCTTTGGATCTAAAAATTGTTTTTGACAATTGCAAATTTTATCATTTAAATAAAGGGTAATACATATGGTTCTTTATACCTTGATTAGAGTACAACGATATCTTAAAATTATGATAATGTATCATCCATGCAATTACAATGTACACAGAAAAGTGTGTACTATGAAACCTTGTGCAGGAAAATTAAAGCAACTTGGTGATAATTTTTTAAACTTTCTTAAGGAAGGTGATCTATTTCGTCATGAATTGATTGATTTATTGATTATTGGTTGCTTAATGTCCAGTGGTAAACATTTCATGCATGTTTAGGACGATGTCATGAATTGAAAAACTGTGATTATGTCTGAAGATAATGTGCCACCTATATATATATATAAACATATTCTGATAAATCTTTTAGTTTTTACTTTGAAATAATGAAAAGAAAAAAAAAACACAAAACACAAAACCTATAATCTCTGATCTATTGGTAGTTGCTTTTTAATGCCAATCTGCTAGACTATATCTTTGGGGACAAACTATCTCTATGTTTCAAATTTATTATAGCTTTAGTTTTACTGTGAAATAAAAAAAATGCTTTCAAAACATGTAAAGCTTCCACTGCAATTTAATTATTGTACATGTATAGTAAAACACCGCTTTATATCAGTATACATACTTACACCAGCAGCTACCATCTTTTCATTCTGGAGTGAAGGGCCTTTTGAAATCACATATTTTACAATAATACTAGTGAGTAGATTTACAAAACGTTGTTAATGACCTCCTTTTTACAAACACCTGTGATACAAGTAGTCAGCCAAAATAAACTATCAATAGACCAATTAAAAGATTACTCGAGTTGTAAATATGTGCTGAATTGGATAGTCTATGAAAAGGTATATACTATGAAATTAAGAGCTCGGGGCAAGCTCCTCGCTCTAAATTTCATAGTATATACCTTTCCATAGACTAACCTAGACTTAACTTCATGTTTTTCGAATACTTATAATGGGGTAATTATTATAGTCAGCAATAGCTCACAATTTATCTAAAAGAAACGAGATGTTATATTCAAATTCTGAAATATGAATCTAGTACTTAAAATTCTCAACAACAAAATTCTACACCTCCATTTATTTACCTAAGTCTATTTGTCTCCGCTTTGAAGCCGCCATCCCGTACCAAACATAGCCAACACCTCGCACATACATGGCATATTCACGATGTTGGGGTTTGGCAATATACAATCAAACACCTTTAAGTTAGCAATATACAGCATGTAGTAGATATGAATTTGTAAATTGGTATATTGGATTTTACCTGATTAGAACGTGTCTCGTTAATTTTTCTAATAAACTTGCACACACATAATTTGACTTTTAATCGTAAGGTTGGAGTATCGGTCGTTTTGTATTAAAGAAACTGGGTTTGCATGAAAATAGACTAACTAAAATCAATATGCTATAGTTGTGTTTTATAGATTATTTGTCATTTGGTCGTTCTTATTTTAGTTTTTGGTATGGCGTTGTCAGTTTGTCTTCGACTCGAGTTTGATATATTCTGCATCTTTTGTGCTGTATTTTAACATTTATTTACAAGCATGCTGCATGTTTACACATTCATCAATATACCGAATCTAAATAAAGCTTTCTTATAAAAAAAAATGAAGAGATGTTGTATGATTGGTAATGAGACAACTATCAACCAGAATTCAAAATACCTGATATAAGCAACTGTGACTTACTTACTTTCTTTAGTCAGAGTGATCGTAAATTAATCGGATAAGCTGGAGAGAGAGGGGGGGGGGGGCTTCATATTAAAACAAAAATTAACCGAGTAGTTTTTTTTGTGATAGATAATTAATTCACAGTTACAGACATTGATACGATAAAATAAGCTCTTGAAAGCTCAAGTCCACTTCAAGTTTAACTGGTATTTAACGCTGCACCGGGTCTATGAACCAGGGGCTCATTTGACAAATTATCTTTCCATTAAAATTGATCGTAAGTTATAACAATGAATTGAATATTTAAATATACAATTCCTTGGGTTATAAATACTAAAAATGTTCATGGTCTTCATGACTTTATACGAGTATTTTCACTCGTACGATTTTTTGTGAAACGAGGCGCAGAGACATATATAAATGTATATCGGGATACTAACTGCATAGTAAAATATTTATGTACTATTAGTTATATTTAAAACAGTGTATGTATGTATTGTTCTCGAGCACTATCGGTAACCTCCTCGACACGGCTCATTTCGGTCTTAAAAGTAAACATATATATGCTATGTTTCCTTCCCCTGCATTCCTCGATCGCTCTTGTAAAAAATAAACAGCACAGTAGAATAATGTAACAGCAACAGCACTCGACGTCAGTATTGAGTACCAACAAATGGAAAATTATTCAAAAAGAAGGCACAGAAAATTCAAATACTGGTATGCACACACACTAACATGTCACAGTAGTCAACCACAAACATGATCTGTTTGTTAATGTGCCAAATTCGTTTCTTCCACAGGACAACGATGGTGAGGGAAAACCCACCAAATTGGAATAGTTCCCCAAATGAGTAACTATCCCGCACTTTTCTAGTGTAAGGTTTTTTTTAATACATATTTTATATTGGAATGGCACATATTCATGAAAAATCAACAAATGGTCCGAAAGTCGGAAAGATGAATCGGGTTAGGACTCCAGTAGGTAACCCCTTAAGGTCGAGAGGTTATATTTATAAATTGCCTCAGTTCACCAGGACGTCACTAGTCAAAATGAAATAACATGTAACAGACAATTAACATCTTTAAATCCAACATAATTTTGGTTTTGGTTATCATGGTTATGAATATTTATCTTTAAATTTTTGGACAGATATTCATAATTCGTCAAGTTTTGACAAACTTCCAGTTTTGGCCATCTACAGTAGGCCTATCCACACCAGAGACCAAATGATGTACAAATTAGCTATAGATAACCGTACAATCATCAACAATGAGCCAAATCCATACCATATAGAAAACTATAAACATGATAAAAGGCCTCGAAATGACAAATGTAAAACAAATCAACAAGAAGCCTAACATTTATAATTTTAGAATTTAAAAGCCTGAATACTGTAAATTTCAGAAATTATTGCATGCATTATTATTGCCAATTTTAAAAAATGCACGAAGATGCGAGATTATTTTTTGAATTCAGGAAAACCTGCATACAGATATATGTATCAGATATAAGAATGCGATACAACTAACAGTCGCATCATTCACACAAAAAAAAACTCGCAATAATGGCTGAATTTACAGTTTTGTAAGATTCTCAAAATGTACACATTGAGCTGTGAATCTAACATTACTCATATCAACTAACATACCTTTTCAAATAACCCTATTGCATTGTATAGTGCAATGAATTCAGAGATATGGCAATACCTCTTTAATTTCAAGGTCAAATCAATCTTACGCATGTACAAACACATATGCTCACACAATAGACATATGGTCCTCAAAAATAAGAGGTGTCCATGCTATATATGACAAGATTTTAATCAAGTATCAAAAAAAAAAAATGTAACGTTTAGTTCTCTATGATGTTTAGGTTTTAAAGCATAAATATAGTTGAGCAGGATCTGCTAACTCTCACTGAGCACATGAATTCAACCCCAGTTTTTTGGTGGTGTTGGTGTTGCTTAGTCTTAAGTTTTTTAATTAAGTGTTCTGCTTTTCTTTTCTGCATCTTGTTTTTTGCCTTGGCATTATCAGTTTCTCTTTGTCTTATCTTTGTAATTTTAATTAATTAGAGAGAATAGACAAAAAAATATGGAAAATTTAAATTGGCTTAGTTCAGTGGATATTAATGACATAGCTAACAAAAAAAAAGCTGAAAAACATTGAAAAAGAAAAGTAAAAACAAAATTCCTTTTCTATAGTCTATTGTCTAATAGTCTAGGAGATAGTCAGTTTTGCTCCGACGCCCCTGCATTTTAGCAGGCACTTAATACAATTTTTTTAATTGAAGCAAACCATATCGGCGGAGGACATTTTAGCGCATTGACAGGACATTTTAGCGAGAAAAATCGGACGTTTTAGCACCATAGCATAACCCATTTTAGCTCAAGATTTTAAATCCATTTTAGCATAAAGTTAAATAATTAATGCCCATTTTAGCACAAGATTTTCAACCTCCTTTCAGCGAAAAGTGAAATTATCAATGCCCATTTTAGCGACAGAAATTATGAATAATAAATTTCAATCAATAAAGCACAATATAAAAAAAATATTATGTCAATTACAATACAACACTAAAAGTCTTAAAAGGTTATTTATAACTCAAATGTTACAAGTCCGTTCTAGTCTGAAATTTATATCATAGAGAACGTTGTAACAAAAAATTTGTTCCGGCGTGACATTTGTTCCGCCGGAACAAATTTCATAGGAAATATGTTCCACCGGAATTTATATCACAGAAAATATGTTCCAGCACTGTAAAATTTGTTCCGGAACTAATTTTTTGGCCAAATGTGAAATAAGTTCCAGAACAAAAAACTTAGCTCCATGAATTTTGTTTCAATTAATATTAAAAAGTTTTAAATAAGTTCCTGCGACATTAGTTTTAAACGAACATATAAATATTTCATAGAAACTAATGAATAAGTTCCGCTCAATCATTATTGCACACCGAAACATTTTCTTGTTACACTTAAATTATAATGCAAGCTAAATGCTGTACTGAGTGTACTTGCATGGGATACATTTGCAATTGAAGGCATGACTGTAACTATAGGATGAAGATAAGAAATAAAAGCGATGGTAATGTATCATAATTTGTATTTATGTTTTATGCGGTATTCCTCCTTGGTTCCTGTTAACTGTCATGGCCCCGTGTTCTAGTCATACATGTTCTTAGGACATGGCACAGTTTCAAAAGAGTGTGTCTTTTTTTTCTTCATGTCTTTTCATATTTATAAATGATCAAGTCACTTTGTCCTATTCAAATAAGTACATATGTTCCTCTTAAACTATACTTTTTTTCTGAATGATTTTTCTTAATCTAATCTTTTCTGGTTCATAAGTGTAATTTAGATATTTTTTACAGAGTATATAATAAAACATTTGCTATACTCCATAGGATCCAAACTGGATGATTTACACTTTTTATCTATTATATTATTAATATAATACTTATTTTTATAATGCTCTTGAATGATAACTTTAAACTCACTGATGACAAATGCTCAGTATATACATGCATTGATATAAGATAACTTGTTTAACAAGTGGAACATATTTCACAGACAAGAAACTTATTTCACCAGGTGAGGAACAAATCTCACAAACTCAGAACTTATTTCACCAAGTAAGGAACAAATCTCATAAACCCAGAACTTATTTCACTTGGTAAGGAACAAATTTCACCAGCCCGGTACTTATTTCACCAGGTAAAGTGTGGAACTTATTTTATAGAGATGGAACAAATTATATAGAAATTACCTGTGAAAAAAGTTCTCCCAGAACATATTTCCTGTGATATAAGTTCCACTGGAACTTTTTTCACAGGAACAAATTTTGGCTCACAACGTACGTAAAGGGCTCTTGATATACCCCCTGTGTAATTCTGTTCATAAAATTGGAGTAGGCACTGTTCCTTTTCTTTATTTTGTCTAGATTGAGGTGCACATTCATCTACACTTCTTTTGTTGATAAATGTTGTTGTTTTCAATTTGATGATAGTATCCAGAAAAACGTATAATGTTTTATACATGATTAACCAAACTGTAAACTGCAGGCTCCAAACTTGGGACAGACACATTAAGAATATGAGGGGGTTATATAAAAATAAGAAGATGTGGCATGATTTAAACACGTTTGCTGGTGCCGATTTCCTGCAAAAAAACACAGACCGGACAAGGCAGGACATTTATACATCCCCCATAACAGAAAAGACACAAAGTACAGATCTGCTAGTACTCACAGTTACTGACAGCTAGTTCAAAACCAATAACAACTAATAATAAAAAAAACCAAGTTTGTGAGCCCTCAACCCTACCCTAACTTGGGATAGTGGTTTAACAGCTCAACATAAGAACAAACTGTAAAAAAAACCGTTGCAATTGCCTCAACTCAAAAGATCGCTAACATGCACAAAATCATCTAATATAAAAACCATAGACAAAAAGCACGGAAATAAGAGATCTCACAAGTAAGAAATGAAAGTTTCTTAAAATGTTCATAAACCTCACAAGATAAGCTTTTTTATTGCTATTTCTATCTCCATTTATAACATTTTATTTGTTTATTTTGTGTATTTATAGGTCAGACATCTTGGTTTTCATGATCATCAAATGCATCAATAGGTCAATACTGAAGAGGAAACTTAGAGTTGATATTTTTCTACATTGTGCGCTAATTGGATTAATGTGAAATGGAATGTGTGCTTTCCTGCAAAAAGAAATAGGAAATTTCAGCATAATCACATGATAATGGCTATAAACAAAATGGAGTTTTATCATAGATGCACAAAAACACAATTGTGTAAATGCAACAACATATTGAATATTCCTTGAAAGAAGGGAGAAATGATGAAAAAAATAGTATTTTGTTGTTAAAAGGAACACCTGCTTTATCCACTCATTTACATCGCTCCCTCATATCAAATATACAGAGGACGATCTTTGAAGAACAAATTGCAAAAATGTTTTCTCTAAGAATTGAAAGAAAATGTTTAGTGGATGGAATAATCTATGCACTGAACTCTTAATATTTGATTGAATAACTGTACACAGCAGCTGGAACAGAAGAAAATTAAAATTAACATGAAAAGTGGTTTTTTGTTTAATCTGCAAATATGAACACACTATTACAATGTAAGAACACCACAAATGGTATGACATTCAAATTGGTTGCTTATTAATGTATTGCAATGAAACAATAGCAAAGAAAGCATAAAACTAAAAACTTTGCTACAAAAAATATTTTCTGAATCAAAATTTGTCATATAAAATATGTACAATACCTAGACCTAAACAGTCACACTGTATTGTTTTTGTATACATGTCATGATACTTATCAGTCAAAAATTTATTAAAGTTTTAAATATCATTTGTATCATTTATTCAGTCTAGCAAAAATTATATTCATACTGTTTGTATTGTTAAGAAATTTCCATAGAGGAAAAGTAGGGGAAAACATTTCCTATGGGGAAGTTTGATGTACAGACATTTCCATAGAGGAAATTTGGAGAACAATTTTTTCCTTAGAGGAAATTTACTGTCGTGAATTTTCCCTCAAGGAAAAATGTTTGTCAAAAATTCCTCAAAGGAAATGGAAGTTGACAAAATTTCAGCACAGGAAAAAGAATTTCCTCAAAGGAAAATTTGATGCAGCAAATTTCCTCACAGGAAATAGAATTTCCTCAAAGGAAATAGAATTTCCTCAAAGGAAATATGTATGCAGCAAATTTCCTAAGGAAAATCTTTTTCCTTTGAGGAAGAAAACATTTCCCTTGATGAAAAATCTTTTTCCATTAGGGAAATTTGATTTCCCTTGAGGAAAACAACTTTTCCTCTGAGGAAGTTTGTAAAAAAAGGGGATAACTTTTTCAACAGTGGTGCTAGAGCCAATTTTTTTAGGACAAATATCAGGGAACCAATACCAATTAAGTTATCATTTTTATTTTCACCTACCTCCAAAAATTAAGATGACAACTTTTGCACTCAGCGGAATTGCAAACTTGTCCCGGAGACTGTTCACGGTACTCTCTATTTTATTCAAAAGGTCAGTAATATTGTTCCGCAATGCGAACTCTTTAAATAATATAAATAATGGGATGTGATATTCCGTTTGGAATAAGTTTTTTACAATGACAACCAAACTTTCGTTCCAAATGTATGTACTTATGGATGAATTTAGTAACGGTTTTATGTAAATTGTGTTAACTTAATCCCGTATTTCAATAGTAATACATTAATCACGTTCATTGAAAAAGTAAACGTCACTGCGGATATTGGCATAGCGAACAACTTTTGAAATATATACATCTTTAGAAGGGATCAAAGGAACATGTCTGTCAATTTTGGTTTTTGTTGGTCATAAAGAAATGTTTTTAAAATTAAAACATTGGTGTGACGTCATTCTATTGTTGTACCGTTCTTTATTTCAGTGATTAGACTATCATTTACCTGTAAGAAACCATTACCTTTAACTGTCCAATATTTTTTAAAATAACCCTCCTCTTTCTTAAAAATATTGGACAGCTGAAGGTAGCATAATTGAATCGTACAGGTATATGATAGTTCAAGGACTAAAAAAATCAACCAATTTTTTGTGCTTTTAGACATTTCCTTTTGCAAAAGATTTATCTTCTTCTTCTTTGGATATAAAAATCGCCCTCTTCTCTTTTTCTTCCGAATATCATTTTCAGCAACAAGGGAAATAAAAAGAATAAATAATGCTTCTAACGCTTGACACATCATGTCGCAATACAAGGACCACAAGTAAAATAATTATATTATCATAATGATGAGAAAATCGTTCATCTGAAGTAAATGTTTTACCAAGTGTTGATGTGCAAGCCACATATTGTTCCTTGGACAAAATAGCTAATCAAGAATTTGATTAACAACATTAACATCACCCTGTGTACCAAGTGCAAATCGAGAACTTGCTTTATGAACTAGGGATCTTATATAATTTTCAGGTGTCGGCGTTGATTTGAAAGTTGTTTTTTTTATTTAAAAAAATTGATATTATTGTCTGTTACGGAATATAATGTAAAACTTCGCTTATCAACGACGATGAATATGGTAACAGAAAAAAGGAACACGTTACCCCAGGTTAAAGAAATAAATCATGTGTCCGATTCGCACTTTGTTCGGAGTGAATGATTTGTTAGAAACCGATGTACTATCTTGAAATTAAATAAACGTAGGTGCTAATTTAATCATATGTGTGTTTAATATAACGTAGGTGCTAATTTAATCATGTGTTTGTTTAATATACGTTTTAGACAGTTTTTAATTGTGATATATAAATTTGAACATAAAAACCTTTCTTGCATGGAATTGATTGAAAAGGGGAGGGGGTGGAGTTATTAATAAAAGTATTTTGACTATACATAACATCAAATGACGAATTACATTTGTTTTATTCCAATGTATTTATGAACAGTTTCAAACATTTCACTTTAGTTTAGATCGCAAAGGTAGAACCTGATGTTTAGTGGTTGTCGTTTGTTGATGTGGTTCATAAGTGTTTCTCGTTTCTCGTTTTTTATATAGATTAGACCGTTGGTTTTCCTGTTTGAATGGTTTTACACTAGAAATTTTGGGGGCCCTTTATAGCTTGTTGTTCGGTGTGAGCCAAGTCTCCGTGTTGAAGGCCGTACTTTGACCTATAATGGTTTACTTTCACAAATTGTATCTTGGATGGAGAGTTGTCTCATTGGCACTCATACCACATCTTCTTATATCTATATACATTGTATAAACTTGCCATTATTAGCTGCTATAACTATATCCTCCTCGTTGTCCGCACTGAAATCGGAAATATCTAATTACACATTTGATTAAATCCAGTGTTTAAAACAACACAATCACTATATATACGACATCAATTTCTTCTTTTTTTGCATTAAGAATATACTTTCATCTTCTTTATCCATTTTGAGACACCAAACGCATGTGAAAGAGGGACGAAAGATACCAGAGGGACAGTCAAACTCATAGATCGAAAACAAACTGACAACGTCATGGCCAAAAATAAAAAGACAAACAGACAAATAATAGTACAGATGACACAACATAGAAAACTAAAGACTAAGCAACACGAACCCCACCAAAAACTGGGGGTGATCTCAGGTGCTCCGGAAGGGTAAGCAGATCCTGCTCCACATGTGGCACCCGTCGAGTTGCTTATGTTATTACAAATCCGGTAAATGAAGGTATTCACGGAAAATATAGTCCTAGACACGCACACAGCATGATACACATGACCTGTGTCTTCATGTACGTGTAGCTATACATGTTGTTTACCTTCAGCTGTAGTTTATTTTTGTCTATTGTTTAAGTTGAGCTACTGTTTAGAAGGGGCCAACATGTAAGATAATATTAATAAAGTTTATCCATAAAACAATTTACACACTTGATGAAAATAAATCCTAACAAAAGTTTTTATTTGATTTCTTTTTCACCTAGTTTACATGTTAAACTATGTTTTAAGTAATATATAAGCCTGTGGCCTCAGACCTGTCCAATATTTTACAGAATGGACTGTTATCGACTTATATCCTTTACATATGGATATTTGAGCAAGAAGTTCCGAATACGAATATTTTTATTCTCATAAACATAATGTTACAGAGAAATTAGTATACAATTATAATACTAAAAATCTAAATAGCTTCTCCATAACCAAACTTACAACTTGTGAATGAATTATGATTTTAATAACTTCTATATATTTATTCTAAAACTGTCTTAAATGTGTAACAACTTAAATTATCGATTTTGACCTAAACCACATGCTACACGTGATATGCTTCTCACTCGAAAGTTTACTATGATAAAAACTTGTTTTAAACATATAATATTACTTCATAATAATCATAATTCAACTTACAATATTTGAATGTTCACAATTCTGTTTCCAATTACACACGTCACATTGTGTTCCCAAAAACTTGTCAGTGAGTGACAAAAATAAATGTCAACCTCTTTTAACTACCCACGCTATTATCTGCGCAATCGCAGTCAACTTTAACCTACGAGAGTATCAAAAATCTCTTTTTACAATAAAATTAAAATCTATTTATTTTTATCTTTATCTTCTTTTTATATATTCTTTGAATATCTTAATCACTAAATAGTAATTATTTTAGAATAAAAATAATTTCCAACTAAATTTCAATAACTATACAAAGGGAAACAATTCAATCTAAAAAATTATCAAAATCTCAATCTCTCATGCTACAAATCTTCCTTGTTTCCAAATTGTTGCTAGTTGAATACCATAAACATTGTCATTTAATTTGTCGACAACTTTATAAGGTGTTGGCTTCCAATTGTCTTGAATTTTACATCGTCCTTTCTCATGTTTCTTGAGAAGGACTAAAGTACCTAAACTAATGGTCTTATCATTTATAGTCTTCTCACGTATCAATTGTCTCTCTTCAATTTATGTTTAATAGATGGTAGATGTGTATATTAGTTCAATCGATCAATATGTTGATATTTTATCAGAATAAATAGACGAATCAATGTTTTCCTTTTCTGCTGATCAGATACAGTACACGCATGTTTTGTAATCATGGTTGACTAAAATTATTATTTAGAGTGATATTTGCTGAAAACATGACAATTGAAACATAAAATAATATCAAAAATAAACATGGAAGTTTCCATAACATATCACAGAACATAAGACTTATCAGAAATCTAAACAGCTTCTCCATAACTAAACTTACAACTTGTGAATGAACTATGACTTTAATAACTTCTATATCTTTTTTCTAAAACTGTCTTAAACGTGTAACAACTTAAATTATCGTTTTTCACCTAAACCACATGCTACACGTGATATGCTTCTCACTCGAAAGTTTACTATGATAAAAACTTGTTTTAAACATATAATATTACTTCATAATAATCATAATTCAACTTACAATATTTGAATGTTCACAATTCTGTTTCCAATTACACACGTCACATTGTGTTCCCAAAAACTTGTCAGTGAGTGACAAAAATAAATGTCAACCTCTTTTAACTACCCACGCTATTATCTGCGCAATCGCAGTCAACTTTAACCTACGAGAGTATCAAAAATCTCTTTTTACAATAAAATTAAAATCTATTTATTTTTATCTTTACCTTCTTTTTATATATTCTTTGAATATCTTAATCACTAAATAGTAATTATTTTAGAATAAAAATAATTTCCAACTAAATTTCAATAACTATACAAAGGGAAACAATTCAATCAAAAAAATTATCAAAATCTCAATCTCTCATGCTACAAATCTTCCTTGTTTCCAAATTGTTGCCTTCAACAATAAAATAAAAAATTATCAAAATATTTTTTTTACATTTTTCTTTATATTATTTTTTCCTTGTATTTTTTCCGATATATAAAAAAAACATCATATGAATACAATTTGAAAATAAAATCTAAAATGTAAATGTACAAAACAGTGTTCAAATCATAATTGTTAAAGTGATTGTTTTTCAGCCAAACTTCTTTCAGATTCTGTCCCAGTGATTTCCCTAGACTTTCTCCTAGTGCAGCCATTGCTTGTCCTAACTCCTCGAAATTCACTAAATTGCTTACTTGTTGGTCACATTTTTCAGATTTCACCAACACATTTTGATATTCAGACTTATTTTCACAAAACACAGAATTTTCTTGAGTATGAACTTTATTATGGTTCAACACAGATTTCGGTAATTTATACAGGTTTGAATGCTTTCCTGCTGATGAACGAGTTGTCTTCCTACGAACTGGTTGATCTTGAATCTCAGTTGAAGAATCACTTAAATCATCAGATAACACTGAATCTGTATACTTCCTTGTTTTGTCAAATAACACGGTATCAGAATTCTTCCTTGTTTTGTCGGTTAACACGGTATCATAATTCTTCTTTGTTTTATCAGCTGTTACGGTATTAGAATCTTCTTTTGTTTCATTTTCTGCAGTCTTGTCTAATAGAGTTCCTGTCTCTGGAATATGAGATATTTCTAAATATCCATCCCACTCCTCAGAAAATGAATCGCTGTCTTCAGCGTTTTCTTTTTCAACAGTTTGAGTACCTGTATCCAGAATTTCAGTTCTGGTGACGTTTCTGATTGGACCAGATCCATCTGCTAGTTGAATACCATAAACATTGTTATTTAATTTGTCGACAACTTTATAAGGTGTTGGCTTCCAATTGTCATAAATTTTACATCGTCCTTTCTCATGTTTCTTGAGAAGGACTAAAGTACCTAAACTAATGGTCTTATCATTTGTAGTCTTATCACGTATCAATTGTCTCTCTTCAACTTATATTTAATAGATGGTAGATGTGTATATTAGTTCGATCGATCAATGTGTTGATATTTTATGTGAATAAATAGACGAGTCAATGTTTTCTTTTTCTGTCTGATCAGATACAGTACACGCATGTTTTGTAATCATGGTTGACTAAAATTATTAATTAGAGTGATATTTGCTGAAAAGCTGACAATTGAAACGCGGTGAATTGTATTGATGATTAAATTGGAATTCCTGTGGGACCAACTTCAGTCAATTTTTTTTTTAATGAAATTAGATACCAATGCATGTTCAACCTATGCTTCTGATAATCGTCCATAGGATGAGGCGCAAATTTCAACGATTATCAAATATACATTAAATTATTTCAAATATAACTCTGTCAAACATCGCTTTAAAACTTAAATCTTTTTTTTTTCAAAAGTCAACAACATGGCGCCAGCGCCCTCACCTATATCAGTTCAAAATTAAAGTACGATAATACTGACATGCAGCCGAATGATGGCATGTTGCAAGTTTATCTTTAGTAAGCATAACTTGAGTAATTCGAATTCTAGTTCTCCTGTCAGATAGGCAGGTGTGTTTGATTGTCAGTATGAAATGCACTACAAAATAACTGTGTTCTCGGGCCTAAGAGATGAATTCAGGAAATGTAGTTTCTGTACTTTGGCAACGTCCCTAAATTGTTTGCTGGTTTCAATTTGTCAAACTCAATAAAAGTAAAGGATTTACATCTTTATTTGAAAGAAATTCTGTTAAAATGTCCCATTTTGACATTATACGACTGAAATAAGCATTTTAAAGCAGTTTTCATTTTTAAGCCTAAGAGGCATGCTGACTTTCTATCTTACAGCTTTTTATGCTTTGATATTTGTGTTTCTATGATTAATTCAAATTCTATTAACCATTTGTGAACTCTGAATATAGAGAAAAGTAGATTATCACAGAAAAAATATGTTGTATTTAGGCCCTGGTCGAACGGCCTGTTTAATGTATGTGAAATGTGAAGAGCTTTGAACATAGAATGTGTAGTCTATCATAAAAATTTCACTAAATCTGTAAAAAAAAACACTTGACAATGATCTGTGCACCTTATCCTTTTCATATACTACCTTTATATTCTTCTGTAGGATAGTATGTGGTTCAAATATATGCCAGTTGAGACTAAAACTACATTCAAGTTTAACATTGAAAAGTGAAAAAAACTGTGCATCAGACCATACTGTCTGCAAAAAATGTTGAATGCAAGAGTTCTTTTGCAATTAGACTTCTTGTATCATGACATCTTAGCATAGAACTGAGCACAAAGTAACAAATTTCCATTTCTTATAGCTTCTGTATGCATTTTTATATGTAAATATGTGCTAATTGACACTAAATAATTTTCAGTCTTACATAGCCTAAGACCATTTTATACTCATTTGGTATGCTTTTTGTAACTTTTCTTTCCATTTAAAGTACATTTAATACATATGAAAGAATAAGTTATAGTAAAAAACTTCAAAAACTTCAAATTGGTTGAAAGAAATGCATGTTTCTGAAAGGCTCCCCTTAATTCGAAAATCTCTATTTTCAGGCACAGGCTCATATAAATTTGACTTTTGAATAATTGTAATAAATCTGATAAACCAAAGGAGTGTTCAGTTGCTTTTAATACTTGATATATTATATTTAAGGTAGATTCATGGTATACCGCCATCTTGGATTGTACAATCTCAGTACAAAATTGGTCTAGTTATTTGCCCAAATCTGCAAATTTGGAGACAGATTTGCAATTTAATGGTGAGATTGTTTATTTATAAAGAAAACTTGGTGATTTATTGTATTATTCAAAATATTTAAACAAATATCAAATTTTGTGTTTTTAGAATCATTTTTTTTCAAATAAGCCATTTAAGGGGAGATAACTCTTTTAGTAAAAAATATATATTGGACTGATAGGGAAATTTTTTATTTTTACTTGTAGCAAGAAAACAAGTTCGGTGACACCATTTTTTCTTTTTATTTTTTTAAAACATATTATAAAACCTATCTTCTTACAATTTATTTCAAAATTCTATCTGATAGAATTTTTTTTATGCGCACAAATGTGTTTTTTCATTAACAATCTAACCAAATTTAGGCAATTTTCAACGACTCATAGCTTGGAAAATAGCACGGTGACCCATACTTTTTATTATATTTTTGAAAAAAGCATAGTAAAATCTTCCTTTTGGCAAATTATAAGAAAATTCTATCTCAAAAAGTATATACTTATGATCTACCTTAAGAGCATTTAAAAAGCAAATTTGGGTGCTGAATCTTTATGTTAAGTAGTGATTTGGTCCAGTTAAAAAAGGTCAAAAACTAGAATGTCTGAAACTGTCAAACTGAATTTTAGACCCCCTTAACATAGAATTGTCAATATTTTGAGTTAGAGCTGGTAGACTTTTCTATAATTTTGATATTATTTGTCCCAATAGTAGTACACTACACTGTAAAAATCTTTTTGAGATAGAGCAGGTGCGATTATTTTTTATTTGACTTTATTGTCTAAAAGAAATGCACTACGAAATAACTGTGTTCTCGGGCCAACTGCTCGAAATAAAATGACGAAAATTTATTATTGTTTTTCCCGTCATTACATACACTCATGAGATTGGTTGATATAAGTTCTTTTGACCGTTGCACCTCTCGTGCCACTAACATCGAATCCATTCTTAAACCGCATTTAAAATGTTTAAGAAGGTTGTATACTTATTCAAATTTAAATTATCTTACCAAATATAAGGTTGTTATTTTAGTGTGCCCAATCAAATATATACTTTAAAGTTGAAAAACAAAACAAGTAAAATCAAGAAGTTTACAAAATATACTAATTTTGTCATCGTTTGCCATAGTAACTAATCAAATGTGAATTAAGGATTTTTTTCTTAACTGCGTTTACCTTAGTTATGTTAGGACAAAGTTAAGACCATGTATGGTAAAAAAAGATTGCACTACATTTTGGACTAGAGGCCTATATTATATTCCATCATCCAACATTCGTCAGGCAATAGTTTGAATAGGTGTGTTATATATACACGGCCATCGACCCCATTATGTCATACTCGAATGATTGGATACAAACGCGTTAGTGTGACTTCCTTGTATTCTAATGAGGTACTTAATCTTTGACACTTGGCAAAGTAAGTAATCCTTTATCGTTATTATTTTTGCATTTATCAACAACGTAACTGAAAACGAGACATTTTTTTTCTTTTTTTCTTTTACATGTTTTCTTTCATGGGTTTTCACCAGTTGATGCAAATCTCTATGAGATCCTAGCGGACATATTATTCTTTTCGTTAAACGGACAAGTGTTGATCGAAAACTGCCAATTTCATAATTTTTGTGAAAAGATGTAAGATATAATTAAAAGACGACCATTTGATTTTTTGCGAAGCCGAGAAAAAAAATTAAGCATGCATAGAAACAGATGAAAATGTAAAAAATCCCCCTGCCACCTAGAATATCAAATTAAAAAGAAGAACCAAGAAATATAAATCAAGTGCTTGCATTGGTGATAACATGGGAAGGAAACTATTTCAAGGATTGAATGACATTCGTGATTCGTGTTAATTGACATTTTTGGAATATGCAAAATTTATAACGAAAACAGAATTACTTACTTTGCGAAATGTTCAATATTAAGTACTTCCTTATCATACCAGGAAGTCGTACTAACACGTCTGTTTTCGTATTACTTAAGTATAAATCAGGATTATAATAAAAATCTTGATTATTATTGACGGGATGCGTTTTTTTTTGTTGTTTTTTTTTTTTTTTTATGAAAACCTCTAGCAAAATGAAAGCATAATAGATATACATAAATCAAATTTGACTCGGTGGTATTTTATAAACATGATAAAGTGATGAGCTGAAATGAATTTCGACGAATATTAAACATATTAAACCGTGGTTGTCTTAATGTTTGTATTGTTTTTGCAGTCTTTAGTGTGATTGTCGGTCTACATTATGACAGTAAAAGTTTGATTTCTTTGCCGGATAATTGATATTACTCCATGGTTTTTTTAATTCTTCAATTCACAGGTGTGGCGTGATCGTCAGTTGTCAAAGAATTACTCTCAAACCGGTGATAGGGACCGTCTAAAACTTGCAATGAGGTGAGAGTTTTTGCTCCGTGTTGAAGTCCTCACTTTGACTTTGAAATGAAGAACAGCTATAAAGGCGCTGTTCGTTTGCTTTTTGTGTTTTTTACTGTGCATGTACTGATTTTGTGTCGGGGATAGATAACCCATATCCTTTTTTTTTATTAAGCATGCACTGACAATTAAAGACATATATGTATTTGGCACACACAAAGTTTAAAAAACGCCCTTAATCGTGTGTCTTGGCCAGATTAAGCTTGTTACCAAACAGCAGGAATCGTTGATTTGAAGGTCTAAAAGAGAAACAGATATTTAGCCTGAACGTGACTTTGGCAAAAAATAGCCAACTATCTACAAGCATGAAAATAACCAAGAATATCAAAGATGTATAAATACAAATAGTATAAGACATCGAACGTTTATCTTTTGTAGGGGGACGTTTTTTTTTCAATCTGGTGTCTTAAAAAAAAATGTTTTAATAGGGAGTGTGAAAAAAAATAGATTGATTCTTTTTAAAAACTAGAAAAAATGAAAAAGTTGTAATTTGAAAACAATGTAGTGACTGTATGTTATTGAAAAAACAAACTAGCCGGCACGGTAAAGCCAATGGTACTGAAAATGGCGTTAAACACCAAAAATCAACCAATCAATCTGGAGTTTCCAATTGCAATAAAGGCAATGTCAGTTTTGACATACCAATACACGGTTTTATACATGATTTTCAATTTTATATATCTATATTTCCAGAAATTTGTCTCCGTTAGTTTATTAATGTAATGGCCATAAAAAAAGTAAAAAGTATAAATAATCAAATAATTTTGAAGCCATCATTACAAATACAAAGTTAACATGATTAAGAGTAATGGAAACATTAATACTATAAGCATTTGCTGAGACTTCGATAAAACCTTGGAGCTACTAAAACAACCTTGACTAGTACTATTCTCAAAAAAAAAAACGGACTTATTAAAGTTAAAGTTTCCCAAAATATTCTTTTCATTCAATTACAAGTATTTCAGAAAGGTGTCTGCAAAAGTTAAGAGGGAAAGATTCTGGAAATTCTTTTCCATTAATGTTTGATTTCATATACGCATATGAAGGGCTGTATTTTAAATCAGGCCTTTGGTTTTCTAGTTTGAATAGTTTCACTTTTTGGTAATGTCAGGGCCATTTAAAGCTGAATATACAGTATGGGGTTTGCTCATTGTTGACGGCCTGTATTAATTTTGCTTACATGCATGTCATTTGGACTCTGGTGGATAGTTGTGTCATTAGCACTCATACCACATCTTTTTATTTCTATTTTCATTAGGTTTATTAAAAACACATTTTGCAAAAGATCATGTCAAGTATAACAACAAAAACGTTACTGTAATTTGAACCGCAACGCCTTTTCACTTTAGTCTAAATGTAAAACATAATTTTGAATGGTTTTACATTAATCATTTTTTGGGGCCCTTCATAGCTTGCATTTCGGTCTGAGCCAAGGCTCCGTGTTGAAGGCCGTACTTTGACCTATAATGGTTTACTTTTACAAATTGTGACTTGGATGGAGAGTTGTCTCATTGGCACTCATACCACATCTTCTTTTATTATACTTCACGTTACAATGCCATATTTTGATAGGCTAATACGAGGGTGTTAATTTACTTTATTACCCTTCATGGAGACGCTTGATCAAGTGTGCGCTTTATTAAATACGACTCTATCCTATGGCAAATACTCTATTACCCTTCACGGAGACGCTTGATCAAGTGTGCACTTTATTAAATACGACTCTATCCTATGGCAAATGATCTATTACCCTTCACGGAGATGCTTGATCAAGTGTGCGCTTTATTAAATACGGATGGTTGCTATGTACAAGACGTCATAGTTTATTACTTTGAATTTGAAATTTAATCGACAGTAAAAACAGAACATTCAGTATAATAAATTGAATAACACATATCTGAGAGGATGATAGAGCAGATTGTTACCCTTCGAAAACAAATTGTCAACCTTGGCTTCGCCTCAGTTGACAATGTTTTCTCGGGGTAACAATCTGCTCTATCACCCTCTCAGCTATGTGTTATTTATATAATATCTATATACATACTTCCCGAAGCGCCCCAAAGTTTACAGTGGTGCGTGATAGTAACCGTCGGGTCTTAAAAAAGATGTTTGGTTGTACTACGGAGTGATATAAAATACAAAATGTATATGTTTTGGCCAAAAAACAGGAAAAGAAGAAACTGTATTGAAGAGCTATAGAGAACAAGATCGTAACCCCACAATCACCCTAGACAGTGGATGCATAACCTTTTTCTGTTATTACGTATACACATGCAAACAATATGAATATCTTGGATGGAGTTTCATTAACAATCTGAAATTTTAGAAGTGTTGCAGAATTGTCGGCTTTCGTAGTTCTTAAATGTATTCTTATCTTGGAAGCCCTTCAAATTATGTGTTTTTGTCTTATGGAGATACTGTTAACAGGGATACACATAATGGCGAATTGTTAGAAATTGTTTGGTTAAGAGATGGCAGCAAGAATCAACGTCCGATTAGTTAGTTATCAGAGATCCCCAATCGGTGGCAACAAGTACAGTTACATGATGTACAGTAAAAAGCATTTCTTGAAAGTATTTCCCGCTATGTATAGCATTTTTGGAAAGTTTGTTTTTAAGTGACCACTTCAGTTGATCTCATATAAAAATGTAAATAGCGCAGTTGAAATTATATTCAGTATTACATTTAACTGTTTTATTTGAATGTAAAACATTTCTAAGGTAAGACTTATATTGTACACTAGCAAAAAGGGGGATGTTTGATAAAGGATTACTTCTCAATGCATACTTTTACATGTTTTATTCAATATGCAATTTGGAGGAAAATGATGCAGGTCTTTTAATGAAAACTGTTTAATAAATAATTTATAACGTACATGTAATACTACAATTAAAAAAACGTACTATTTTCACGATCATGATGATCATACAGGATCGCCTCTATTTGTCGTTTGTTTTTTTGCTTTTTTTCATTGGTTTTGTGTTGTTGGGTTTCTGTGTCATTGTCGTATACTTCAAATCTCCTTTTATTCTCGTTTATGATGCATAATTATACGTACAAACTTTATCACACAAAGAATACACCCTAAAAATCAAGCAAATTTACGACAGGATCGACATACTATTTTTCAAATTCAGTGCAATTTAGTTCTTTCGAAAGAGATGACAGTCTTGTAAAATGTTCATCTTTCGTTTACTAGAAACGAATTAAGGAGGGTCCGAAGCACCAAATTCATTAAGTTAACGACTTATTGAACCATAATTTTCAAATACACCATGGATTCTTTACATCTCAAGTTGGCTTTCTTCGTATTGACCTTCATATCAATAGTAAGTATACATACTATTTAAGGGCATACGATACAGTTACAAATTACAGGAGAGGTCATAACGTTGCTACCGTAAACTGTTATTTTTCGCGACGTCAATATGTGACATATCGGATAAAGATGCATTTTCGACTGATTTTAACCACTAGCTTGAAAACGAGTGCATAGACCTCTCTTTTTGAAATTGACATTTGGCTTGATTATGTATGAAGATTATTTTTACCAATTTTTATGAACAAATCAACGATGATTTGTTGTTAAATTAGATAAATATACAGCAATAAATGCCGGCTTTTTTTCTAAAATTATGAAAATATAATAAAAAGGAACTATTTCCACGATATTGTTTACGCATATTTAGAGCACTACTTATGTAAAGAAAATATTCCAAATTCTTTTACAAAAATCCGCTTGTGTTTGTCTTTGAAACAAAAAATTAAGATATGTCTGTCCATAGGATAGAAATATCAAAGAAATCTAAATTTTAGTAAATGTCTACAATTTCGACCCCATTCATCTCTAAAAGTACTACATGAAGATATATTTTTTTATTAATTATCTAAATTGACTATGTGAAAAATAGCTTCTGTTCGCCAAAAATTCATGGTGGGAATAAAACTGTATCGCATGCGTTTAAACTCAAGTTACAATAAATAGGCTATATCACCGATTTTCTTAAAATTTTGGCTCGTTGAACTTTAACTGAAAATCAAAAACATAATGCATTTAT
This sequence comes from Mytilus californianus, assembly GCF_021869535.1. Lineage (NCBI taxonomy): Eukaryota > Metazoa > Mollusca > Bivalvia > Mytilida > Mytilidae > Mytilus > Mytilus californianus. Next base: position 25,667,475 of record NW_026262668.1, read on the forward strand.
CTTTTTTTTCTCAGAAATATTATGATTGAATTCTTTCAAAATAAGTGTACATTTGTATAGAAAGCACAAAAAACGGTGAAAAACGTTCTTAAATTTGTCTTAAAATCATCAAATTTCCAATTTTTATTCCATATATTTTTCTTAAAAAACAATATGTTGTTGGTACAGAAATTTCCGTTTTAATGATATAGAAATAATTTGGTCACCGACTTCGTTTTAACGGTATACATCATTCAAAGTGGTGTACTAGGTGAAAATAATTCCACAAAACGTCGAAATAATCGTAGCTTCATCGTGTTGTAGGTCGTGAAACGTCGATTTTCAGATGGTTTTTGTCTAAAATGTTTTGTATATATATAAAAAAAAACAATTGCGGCCCCTTATTAGCGATAAATTTCCAAAATTGTCAACCCTAAAAACCCTAGGTGTTCACCTTTTCAACGGACCATCAGTGTATATTACTATATTGATTCGAAGTTGGTGTAATATCAAATCAGGAAACTACAGAAAAAGGTTGGGGGCGAGCAGTTTTATTATTATTTTGTACATGCATTCAAGGTAAAAAAAATTATAATGATACCATATTATGATAAATAAAAGAGTAGGACATCTTTAACCAGTACCTCTGGCTACTTTCATGTAATAGCGAGCAAACTTTAACTCTGCTTTCCAAACTATACTAGTCAACAAAAGAAACGATACAAGGCAATGTATTTTCCATATATAATAAAATTGGATACACTGTACCAAGGTAAATAATTGCCCAATTGGTCTTATATTTACAGAGTGTTTTTTTCTTATCAAAACCATTGATTTAAGGCAAATATGCGATTTTTTGTTGTTGCAATTTTTGTTATTTCAAAAATCGTATTTTCACCCAAAAATTCAAAAATCGATATAAGAACTTAAAACTCTAAACTTAAACATGGTCTGCTTAAAATTTTGAATGCCTTTGCAGATATTTGTATACTTAATTCATATCTTCGAAATTAAGTACCGACTTTTGTCATCATTTTCCGCTAAATAAATTTGACCCCTGTGTTCAATAACACGGTATTTTCTCACTTTCAAATTTGGTCAGATTCTTTTAATCATATGCATTTGCTTTGCAAATGAATGTTTTTTCTTAGGTAATTTAACAGTTTTTCCTATTTATTATATTTTATGATAAATTGGAGTTCAAACTTGTGTATCGTTACTTTTGTTGACTAGTATATATGCCGTCGTATTCTTTGTTCGACATATGATGTAGATAGGCAAATAATGAGGTTTGTGTGCAGGTAAACAGGTTCTACCGCACCACGTTGTGTGCAGGCAAACAGGTTCTACCGCACCACGTTGTGTGCTCGTACAAATTTGGCCTAGTATCTGGACCACGAAAAAATGTTGGTTGTTGTTAGTTTTTGGGAATTTTTTTTCGGAGTAGTCGGGCGTCTGTAGTTAGTATTTTTTGTGTTTCCTGTTCTCTTTTTTATGCATTATTTTATTCTTTTGCTGTAAATATACGGATGCCGACTAGGGCAACATTGAAAAACAAACATTTATCGTAATTACGGCATACCGTATAGACAAAAAGACGAACTGGAAATTTGTTATGGGCATACATGTAACAGTTATATATTTCAAAAACTGAACTGTTAACTTTTCTGGTAAATCAACAATTCATATGAAGATATTTACAATTATTCTAAATGTGCGTTTAGGCTTTTTATACGCGTTTTACGTGTTTTATCTTCAAAAGATGTCATTAAGTGACACGAACCTGTTACCTCAGATACTGTAGAAAGCACACAACATTTAATGTTAGATAGAAGTGATGGGGATTTTGTTTTCTGTTGTGATCTGTAGCGAAGTGTTGAAGGAAAAGAAAATGGATTGACTTTAAAAGTGCAAAAAGTAAATAATCTTACTATGACACTCTCACTGATAAGTACAAAATTTAATGTACAACGACGACGAGTTGGAGATGGGATATCGCGGGACACAAAAAGAGGTTGTTGAAACTTTTATATCACATTAAGGAGTTTACAATATCATCACTGTTTCCCTGCTTAAGGATCACTATCTTACATGTTTTTTTAGGGGGGGGGGGGGGGGGGGGGGGGAGTGTCGGAAGAAAAAGGACATACCCCTTATGGTTATATGGTTGACCTCTTATAAAATAATTTATTCTTCTATTGCAGCAACTGTTTTCGAAAAACCCGCCTTAAGCTGAAGGTGATATGCGGAAGACTGAGAAGAGTTTTAAGACGCACTTGTGCAGGTTGTACAGGAATTTGTGAAAGAAAAGCCCGAGGACGTTGCCAGTGTCGAGTCTGTATGAGGAACAGAAACAGGAACAGATACAGAGGGCGCTAACTATTCATATGATTTAATTGTTTATACAGTTTAACAGTTCTTTTGTCTTTTTAAAAAAACGTTTCACTAAATTGAATTACTAATAACTTATAGAATACCAGGAAATGTGGAGTATACGTCAATTACTCAACATCAGTGGTTAATAAAGAAGACAGTTAAAAGTCGCCGTAGGTATACGTACGGCCTGTTCAATAAACCAAATCTAAGTGTGGATGGTAAGCTTTTCAATCGCCCCTAAGTATAGGTGTGTTGTTAATATGATCAAAACAGACAACCAAATAACCGACTTCCACATCAAATTCTCAATCGACATAAATATGGAGAATGACAACTATTGACGATATCCTTGACTTCTTTTCAGACAAATTTACATCAGCCGGGGTACTCAATCCCCCCTCTTGTGTATCTTAAGCATTATTACTATGTTCCTCTTTCGAAAGCATTTTAGTGGTAGCAATTAAGAAACAGTTAACGTAATATGTACAGTTAATAAAGAAAAAAAAACAGAAAATATAAAATGTATATTATATAACAAAAAAAAAAAAACAAAAACAGTAAAGATCCGAATTATTTTCTTTTACTTTAAAAAGATTATATACTCTGGAATCTAAACACTTTTTTTTCGTCTCTGAAAAGTTACTTTGTTGTGACTTGGCAGTAAATTGTGTTGTTGTAGTTACTTTTGAAGTACAAAAAAAAAAGCAACAATAGTTTACCGATGTTCAAATCTCGTGAAATATCGAGGGACACACGTGCCCCAACAGGGTAAGCGTTTCCTGATATGTATGCATCAGCCACTATGCGAATCCACACTCAATAGAAATGCTCAGTTCGAATCATTTACGTTGCGTTTTATTGAAATCTGGATACCAAGACGATTTAATGGTTTTAGTAGAAATCAATAGAATTCACATTTATCTAAATCTACTTTATAATGAAATAAATGAATATTGACCATCTTGGATGACGCAATTTTACTTTCGTACTGTACAATTCATTGTCGAGCTGAAAAGCTGACTGTGACACAGTCAATTTTATAAACTTGTACTGTTATGGCTTTAAACGTGTGAATACTTGACACCCATTAATTTTGTATCAATGATCATCGGGTTGTGTAAGCTTAGGTCCTTATAATGGCATGGTCATTTCACTTTTTTTTGCGCCTTTTGCAGATTGAAATAGTCCCTAAAGCTCCAAAAACCATGTCTTTCTTTCGTTATCATTATAAATGCCATACATTTATCGCTTGGCGTGCAGTTGAGATTAAAAGCAAACCAATAGCTCTTTATAATCAGAGTATACATGTACATTGTTTCGATGGGTTTATAAACCATTTCTAAGAGACGTCCGTTTTATGGACCGTTCATAGGCATATTACTGTTGAAATCTTTAATAAAAAGTACTGACAATGCTGAATTTATTTTTCAGTACAAATATTTTTAAAACGATTTTGTATGATTAAATCTACTATCAATATTTAGAAAATGATAATTAACAAGATTCTTTAATTCTATAAAGAAACATTTTTTCTTCAATGATGAAAGCAATTTAATTTTTCCATTAATATTTCAATTTTTATTTAGTCTGAATGATAGATCTTACACAAAGGATTGATCCCTTTCGTCAATATTATTTTAGAGGCTTTCTTATTCTTTTCCTATTTTAATGATTGTTTCAATTTGTCCTGAATGTTCAATTAATTTGCCAATAACTATTTTTTCTTCGCCAGAATTTGTTTGTTATATGACATTCATTCAGTGATTAGTCTTTAGGCATAATCAAAACGAATATATTCGACGTCATTTTACCAAATTTAATGGAAACGAAAGTATATGGTATATTAATACACGAAAATTGTCTACCCATAGTTATTGATCTGCTTCATCTCAAAGTCACGGTGAGATAAAACGCATGTTATATATCAAATTAAAAAATAAAACTGTGCTACAACGTTCACCGATGTTGATGGTAAATTATTTGAATCGTTTTGCAATGTTCAAGGTAATTTTGTTCTTGGAATTAATTTTCTGCATTATTCACGTTTCTTGCAATTGCCTTCAAACTGCTGCTCAGACGCCAAATGTCAATTTTGAGTTTATACAAATGAATTATGTTATATATACATTGTCGCTATCATAGAATTAAAACCGTGACAGTATGGACAACAGCAACACGTATTTTGTTAATAATACTGAATTATTCACCTTTAACTTCTTTGTCATCGGCTATCGATAACAATGATTTTATGCTCACACAGTCTGTCAGAGGCCTTCCAGTGGGGATTTAGATAATCGCTTGTTACAGATTTCGAAACTTTCTTTTTACAAAACTTTAAAGGAATTTGTTTAAACTATTCTTAATATCAGCGCACCGAACAGCTTCACTTTAAAGAATGATAAATATTCAGAGCTAATATCATTAAAAAATACATTTACAGATTTCGATTTTCATTGTGGAAACTTTACGTTGATGAGATTATTTTACAAAATATCTTACGAATGATGTAAATGTTGTAATATGCCTAAAAGGTGTATTGCTTTGGGAAATAAAGTATTATTATTATTATGTTAAACATCTATGAATATGAAATCTAATATTATACAAATTTAAACATATGGATCTTTACCAATTCAACTGTGTAGAAACATTTGCACTCTTTATATCTCAGAAGAGTTCTGTCAACACTGCAATGATCTTTTTTTTTCCCATGATTTATATGGAAAGGTCGTTACAAAAAAAAAAATAAAAAAAATAAGAGAGTTATTCTTTTTTCTAACCTCGTCCTATATATATTAAGTTACAACAAAGTCAGCATTATTAAGTTATACGATAACTTTTACATTTATTTTTCAAGCTGACACATTTACCAGTTACCAGGTGGTTTGAAAAAGTTCTTATAGCTGATTGGAGGACTTGTGTTATATGCGCACTGATAGCTAAACCATGTAACCCTGAAAAGACAAATCTTGATCTCATATAGACAATTGATTTTAAACGTGAATATTACTGCTTATGCGACAGTTATCTGTCCCCCAAAATTCACTTGTGCGTAAATTTAAAGCCATTTAGGTAATTTGATTCAGTTCACTTTCAGTGTTTTGAAAAGATCCTACAAATCATCCTTTCTGATGAAGGTAAATCCAGAAAAGCTCTTTGGACGGATGAAATTCTCTAACGTGTTGTTTTCATTTTTTACAGCACTGGGTCGATACCTCTGCTGGTGGACTGCCAGTCCCGAGAGTATCATCAGCTTAGTAGTCAGTACTTGGGTACTACATGATTTATAACAAACCTTTCTAAAATTGCCCGTTTATAAATTTTGAAATTATAAAGAAACTAGGGTTTCAACTCCCTCAGGCAAAGTTGACCGTTGATAGATTTGACTATTTTTTAAGGTATTTGTTTGTCATATAGCTCTACAACTATTTCGGGTCATATACATCCTAGGCTTTCAAATATTCGGCTTTGAGCGTTCCTGATGAAGGTAAATCCAGAAAGAGCTTCGGACGCATGAAATTATTTAACGTGTTGTTTTCATTTATTATTGTATTCTTATTCTACGATTTCGGACGTACGTTTATCGGCTCTATCTTTTTTGTGTTCATTTTGAAACGATAGATAACATTAATGAAGCCTCTATACTATTTTTTTTTTTTATGTAATGAACTTTCAGTAACAATGGCTGATATATCTTCAGTAGTCGACTAATTTTTACTTCTGCAAGTTTGATTCTAGATCTTTTTAATCATTTACAAGGAGAATGCCAAAATAGACGGGCGAGAACCAACCATCGGACCCCTGGTTCAATTTGCGTTTAGGATTAGAGCTAGTGAAAGTTTTAGGTATGTGTATGGTTAAGGTTAAGGTTAAGAATAAACTCATCATAGATGCCAGGATTCGTCCACAAAAGACTCACCAGTGACGTTCAAATAAAAAAAAAGTTAAAAAGGCCAAATAAAGTACGAAGTTGAAGAGCATTGAGGACCCGAAAAGTTATTGCCAAACACAGCTAAGGTAATCCTTTCCTGTGCTATGTGTTAGGATCAGCTTTGTATAGCTTTGTATGGGTTGCAACCCCTGAAGTCAAAGAATGTCAAATTATATTCCAGGTTTAAACTTGAGCTACATAATGTGGTTATATTTTACTACTCTCCTTACGCTTAGAACATACCGTTTATACATGTAATATATATTTAGAGAACATAAGGAACTGATGAAAGCCTTGAATTATTTATTATATATTCACATAGTTTTGTAAAACTAGAGTTATCATTCTTTTCCCTAACAGATATATAGGATATTTTAAAGGCCCGAACGATTGTGACTACGTTAATACAAACCCGCCATCAGGAGACCAAGATGTGGTCATGAACTTCCCTTTATCTACTCTAAAAATCCGTCCTTGTGGAAGTTTGTCATTATAAACAAGTCTGCAATCTTTTAGGGAGTACTGTATTCCTAAAGATATTTTAGTAAAAGTTCAATTTTATTAAAGAACTAAAATGTTTAAACATAAACATCGATACGATACTTGACTTTCACTACATGATTACATGGTTCATGTAACTTTAGCTGTTTTTATTCCTTTTGGTAATGCTACCTTTATACACATTTGGTTCTTTAAACTCTTGGAACTCAGCTTTAACGTTCCTTGGAATTGATTAATCATAAAAGTGCTTCCAATACACACAGCAAAATGAAAAAATAAAACATTTTGACTTATTCTGCAGTGTGTAATATATGTTCGGAATCTTTTGTTCATTCCAATTAAACGAAAAAAGTTTTGACTGTTTGCTTGATATTAGAAATTGACCTCGAGACTGCATTATAGCCTGCTGGTAAATAGTTGTGCCGTACAAAATCTTGTCAAATAAAATAATTAACATTTAGACCATGTGATTTTCTTATTTTGTGTATTCAGTCTATTGACGTCAGTCCAATTGGTTGCAGTTTTATATCAAGCATTCGACTTTCTTTCCTTGACGTGTGAAACACAACTTCTATGATATTTCATGAAAATTTATAGCCGACCGTACGAGACCCTCATGGGTAGTCAATGTCGTTAACACCCCCTAGTAGTATGACAATACAATTTTGCAAAAACACATGTAATGTAAATTTCAAGTACGGAAAAAAAACCTTAACCACTCGCGTAATACATGTGCCTAAATGTTTGATAGCATTTCATCCCGTTCCCGTCTATACAAAATACAATACCAATTCATGCTTTCGTCATCCTGACTGAATTATTAAATATTTTTGTATAATTGGTAGCTTCATGATTATCTTTGTGTTTCCTTCCAGTTGTTAGACTATAAATGAAAATATAACTCTTCAAATAACACAGGAAAAAGGTTCGGGCATCTTTAATTTATATATAGATATACAAATATGTAAATGGTTTTGGAGGCTTGACATGTTCGCCTTTATAATGTGGTTCCAAGATCATTTAATTTATACGCAATAAAATGCTTGCAGACCCGTAAATCGCGTTTCAGATCTTATTTGATTAAGTTTGACGTACTTGGAAATTAATGGTAGACATATCCTGATAATTTTAAAGACCAAATATTCAAAATATCACCAGATTTCTAGAACCAGTTTTCAACATTTGGTGTCATATAGTGCTATAAAAATCATTAGTTTGTTGAACACTAGCGTCTTGTCAACGATTGTAGCTTGAATGTTCTCAGTATATGTGTAGCGAGTGTAGAAAATATTATTTTACAAAACAATGTACATGTACGATAACATTGCAACAACATATCCATCTGCAAATAATCTTGTTTTACTGAACATTAAGTAAAAAGAATCGTTGCCATGTCATTAGAATACGTGAAGGAATGAAATACATTGATTTGATTTATGCATGTTTGTTAAGGATGTACTTAGGTCAGGTTAAGGAGTTTTTGTCAGATGATCGAACTCCTTGGTTTTTTTCCTACTATACAGGGTAAAATATTTTGCCCCATAGCACCCATTTTTTTTTCATATAAAACTTCAATAGCTCATAAAAGGTCATTTACCAAAATTTAAGCAGATTCTAGATTTCTTTTCTTTCGATTTGAGACCCAAAAAATACCAATGCAAATATAAGATAAAAGTCTGAGTCAGCCTTTTCCCGCCATTAAAAAAAAATTAAATATCCCGAAAATATATTTTTAGCTTATTTTGTTCCTTAACTAATGCTCTTTTGACTTATAGTATCAATTTCAAATTTTAGATTTTTTTAATTTCAACTAAGTACATCCTTATTAAGAATATTATATATTTACCTGGCTCTCTACAACATTTTAGCATTCGTTTCAAACCTAGGTGGAACCAGCCACTATAGTAACCATATTTAGGACACTGAAAAAAATTGCTCACCGTGGAATCTACCAAAATAAAACGTCAAATATAACACATATCTTTATGAGCCGCAAAAATAAAAAAAAATGTTAAAAATCAGGAATCTATATATTGACCTAAAATTAAAACCAAATATTTTTTCATTGTATACAAGTAACATTTGAACAATTTGTGTGTTTCAGGATTAATCGCTGATTCTTGAATATTAAAAAAATATTTATTATATAATATTAAAATTTAGAAACCAGGAAATCTTATGTATTAATCATCACTATCATTACTTTGAAAAAATAAGGATATGGAGTTAAAAGACTGGTGAACAAAGTGTTTTCTTTCATTTACTCTTTATTTCAATAATAGTTTGATTATACATTTGCAGATTTTTTTTTTACAATTTATTCTACATTTAAGTTTCAAAGTTGAAATCGTTAATGCATAATGAAGTATTCGTCTAAATCAAATACTTACGGAAGATTTTGCACTTAACATTTTTGCCAGGCCCAGGTCCAGGTTTACATGCGATTCGATCTTGATCTGGAAAAACTTGATCTGGAACATTGCCATCTGGACACATTTGTATCCTCTTATAAGGTCTCATCAGGACTCTAGTTCCATTTGCACTTTCGGCAAAAAGTATTGCCAAAAGCGCAAATATTAAACCTTTATCGGTAAAAGAAAAAATATCAGTTCTCAAGAACAGTAAATTTTGAAAAAATTACAAACTCAGACAATATTGGCAGATTTTGCTGAAGAGACGTCAAGCAGCTGGGGAAAGCACATGCTGGAGTATTCCAACTGTCCAATTTTAGAAATTCTAACGTATCAAACGTTTTAAGCAATAACCATGATAACAAATTTTACATTTTTTATGAATTTAGTTTCAACCGATATGAGAATCTTCAAGTTTATGTTTTTTTACGTTATACATACATCATCTTCATTGATATACCAAAAATCAAAGTATATAAGGTCAAATAGCGATAGTACCAAAATATACACAACATGAGATGTTCTTACTAGTACAGTTGTCTGCAACTGAATAATATGCTTTTGTTTTGTTTTGGCCATACCTAGTAGTATGTGTCATAGACACGGAAGTAAGTATACTAATTTTTGCATGAACCTTATTGATAGTTTTTGTAGTCTTTCGGAATACCGGAAGTGCCTACTGTTTTTTTTCGGAATACATCTGTTCTTTTCTATGCCAACCTACGTAATAGGTAATTAATTCATCTAATGAATATGTATTGGTGTTCTACAGTTGCTATAGAGATAAGTGTTAATCGAGGCTGATTGATATCCTACAAAAGTAGTTAACTAGAAAAAAAATATAGAAAAGCAAACTGAACCTCAGAATCGTTGAGATGTTTAAAATACAGATATAAGATGCAACAACGAAACATTATATTTTTAAAGTTATAAACATATTTTTAGAGGTATGATGACGATTCTGAAAGAATAATAAAATGTTTGGGCGTGAAGTCTGTGATGTCAGATATTATGCATATGTAATAGCAGTGATGAAATTCTAATACAGGGTCAGAGATAAAATAACGAATGTCTAGTTTTATAGAGACTGAGTGATGATAGATACAGTCAGAGTTAAGATACTAGTAATGAATTTCTACTTATAGTAATTAAGGTTTTACTTTTTTATCAAAATAAAAATAAGGAAACGAAAGCAATAATAAGACAACTCAATGGCATCAGGCAGTTAGTTTTCTCGTATGAATTGTTTTACATTTGTCATTTCAAAGCCTTTTATAGCTTACTTTGCGGATTTTGCTAATTTTTGAAGGCCGTACGGTGACATGTACTGAGTTGTAAACTTCTACGTCATTTAGTCCCTAGTGGAGAGTTGTCTCTTTGGCATTCATGCAACATCTCCCTTTTTAAATAAAGAAACCATACTAAATCTTATTTAGAAATGCAAGTTAACCCTGGAAATTACGATGAAATTTAAAGGCGCCTCTTAGGTGCGTTAAAAGCAAAAATTATTTGTCATATTGAAACAGTTCATAAATAAATATGCGTTTGAGTCCTTAAAATAATACTATAGACATGAAACGATTTACAGACACACTGAGTGATATTCTTTGTGATAGGTGACCCCCTCCCCAACACACACACAATCAGACTTAAAGTTGAAGTAGCTGGTGGACAACGTCATGTCCCACCTAAAGAAGAATCAGTGCAAGATTCTTCTGGGAATTCCGTCAATGTGTTTTCAAGGAGTTGAGGCAATCTCTATTCATAAGCGAATTTAAAGGGTCTAGTTGACAGAGGCTTGGAACGTTTTTGGTAACACAATAGGACGATTTCTTAACGTTTGTATTCATACGCAAAAAATAGCACAACTAAGAAACAAATGTTTTTTATTTACTCAAAATCAATTTCCGTATTCAACGGAGATGCGATCGCAAAAACCGGATTTTTAAATAGCGTACTGGACATGAGCTATACTAAATTGGCACAGTTATTCCTGCTTCCTTCTGTCTGTCACACAATCGTATAACAAGAAGATCTAGAGATAAACAACTTCATTATATTTTGGCTAATTTGGAAAAGGCCAAGTTATGAAATGAAAAAGTGAGATTTGTTTGAACAAACTGATTTAAGTATAAAGCTGAGGTTTCAAACTATTTCTACTGTAAAAACCTGATTGGAGTGTGTTGCCTTGTGTATAAATAAATTGAGATCGAGCATATCTTGAATATGATAGCCAATGACCAAACCATATAAACCAGTGTTATTGGTTTTCCAAAACGGTTTTAGTTCGGAATTAACAAATAAGAATATAGCTTAGGGTTTTGAACTATTTTCAAACTGGCTACAAAAACAAATAATCATGATTCATTTGTTTTCTTCACAGAAAGACTGTTTTCATATTTAAATGTCGACTATATCCAGGAAGCTACCTCATATTCCCAAATCAGCACCTCAAAATGAAACATACAGTGGTTGTCTCCTATTTGGCACGTTTTAATGTTATCTATTGTAAAAGAGAGGAATGGGAGAGAGAGGAATAATTTCTTTGAGAAAATTATACCCATTATTGAACAGCAGTGTGTCTACATCTTATATAAAAAATGAAGTAAAATTATACATCTTTATTTAACAATTATCTGATCTTATATACATGTACCAAACCGGCATGTAGGTTCACGATTGCATTTCTTTTTTGAAGAAAACAACTTGTTATGAATTTTAGTTTTATCCTACTCACTCGGTTGAATCCGCTGCTCTCCGTGATGTTCATTCTAGCAACGTAAGTAGCCACGATCCTCTAGTGGCATGACAAAAGGGTGTATTTCTGCATTTTCAACACTGAGGTTGTGAGTGCGAACCCTGCACGTGGCAGGTGAAATCGACTCCAATCTTAATTGACTAGGATTGTCAGTTTTCCTACAGAAGGTCGGTGGTTCTCTCCGGTCACTACGACTTCCTCTACCCATAAAAAATGACCACCACGAAATAGGTAATGGGGCTGAAAGTGGCGTTAAACACCAATCACTCAATTAATCAAGGTATGTAATTGCACTAAAACTACAGCTCAATTAGTCAACGGTGACTTGGAGGATTGTTTTCTTATCAATTAACATTTATATATAAGCTCTTTTGGTTTAATGCTTTTAATTCTCCAATGTGACTAATATAAGTGGTTTGAGTAACACGTTTTGTTTACAGTAAGATGCGTATGTGCTTATTTTATCGTTGTTTTTTCTAAAGTTAGCACCGCTACTTGAATACTTTCGTTCTCCGAGTGTCCAATCCATCCTGTAGCCGGTGCGTCGGTACTGGAATGATTTAAAATTTATATGTCTTGTTAGTAAATTTACCTCTCATAAATTAGGTAAATCTACCAACCAAGAATTAAATTTTCAGCGTTAATCCATAAGGCAAAGCTCAGTTTTGTTTAATGTTCTGTTGAACCCGCCCTTTTAATTGTGTGCTAGCAAACGATATATCTGTCCTGTATCTGATCCCGTTTGTACACGATTACGGATTTCATTGTGTTATGATTAACAGTTTGCCAGTTATTGTATTTATATTTCATAACGTTTTATTATGGAATAATTAATAACTTTATCATTAAAGGGGCATTAGCTACGAGATATAAAAAAAAATAAGATTTGTTTTTTGTTTGTTCAATCATTAATGAAAGTGAAATATTGAAATAATAATTCGCTTTTAGCAGCCAGTTTGGTTCAATTTTGTCAAAATAAGCTAAGAAATATCGCTGATGAATTATTCACTTGCAAGTTAATAATTCGACCTCATTGAATCCGTTTTCAAGTGACCTTTTATTCAACTCCTTAGCTAGAGATAGGTTACCTATGTTCAGCTATTAAAAGGATAAGAATGTCAACATTGAAAATGTAACAAGGATAAATCATTTGAATGACTGATTCGATCCACAAAATATTCATTCTTATACAGGTAAAAACGAAGATTAACATATTTGTTTAATCTATAACATGAAATCAAACAGACCTAGAAAAATCCAACTGCACGTGTTCGCTATTTATTTATATCTATATTTATGTTTATATCGGGTTATATGACCGTTGGCAGTCCTCGGGGGTCACCTCGTTGGTTAATAAGATGGCGTCTAGACTTTTTGTAAGTTGAATATACGTTTTAGTAGGTTATAAATCAAATATGAGATTTTGAATCAAATCGATGAACTTGAATTTGACAGCTAATGCCCCTTTAAAATCGATTTTATGTAAATTCATTACAGTTTTATTCACCGTTTTTGTTTACGACTATGGAATTTAGAAGTTTAGTTCTTTCAACAGTTTGTTCTTTTTTGAATATGATTAAGTAGCAGTCTGGCTAAGAAACATGCAAAATGATGAGATAGTAATACACAGTGTATCACAGAAATTTACTATACTTTTTGTATTGCAAGGTCTTGTAAAATTAGTACTGACTTTGTAATATTAGACCATTCAACACAGTATATTTGTCTTGGTACTATATTGAATGTTTTGAAAATATGAACTTTCCCCACTTATTCTAGTCTAGAAATTTCACTATTTTCTACAAAGGCCGGATGATTTAAGGAAAATTGTTAAATCCAAACTAAAGAGAATAATTTTCTTTAACAAATATGATAAAATGAAATATGTAGCCTTATACTGGTTTTGAGTAAATTTGGTTTTATTTTAGAGTAAACATGATCTAAGAAAGATAACTCTTTCTATGAAATATAAGTCCCTCACACATAAAAACAGTTGCCATGTGACTAAAACATATTCAAGGTCATTTTCTAAATGGAATTAAAACATTTTTGAACCATTTTTGATTAGTTCTTTTTATGACAATACAGACTAGTGGTTCATATTCAACAAAAAGGAATAAATAGTATACAAACTATATTACTCTTCATTTACCCTGAACTGCAATCTTTACATTTACTCACTTTTTAGGCTGGTATGTTTCATTTGATATTACACATTTTTGTGTCGTTTTACCGTAACGGGCGTTCATATCCCTTATGAGAAGATACTGTGCATGATGTGGAGATATTTTTTAATTGTTTAGACAAAGACAAGTCTTTTCATAACTTTTCCAGTGACATGTTGATTTCTCAAGGAGAATTCCATTGGTTGTACTAGTAGTTTTCAATTTATCAGGACTTTATCAGCGATCTCCCCAGAAGACCAGCCAGTCAGACAATAAGACTGCAACACATACACATTGTAAATCATTTACGAAAACTGAATTAGAAATGTCTATACATTGTAGTACCAACATGACAAAGGGAAATTTTACAATGAGCAAGCATGGCATAACTTGTGAGGACGTTTTTGTATGTCGTCGCTACGCCATGTGTGGCTTTTTTTCAATACTAATCTTTCTTTTGGCTGTGTGCCCTTTCCATCAGAAAAAAAGGGAAAACAGTGTATTCACCCTCTACCCAGTTGAATAGGGAGAGCGATTAGAGAAGTAACCAGTCAGCAAAACAGGAAGACCAAGATGGACCATGGAGTAATGGTACATGTACATGTAAGTAATTGTAATACTTATACATGTTTTAATTGAATGTAAATTCATTATTCTCCTGTGAAGGATAGATTTATATTGAGAAAATGTAATCAAATGATATAAACACCCATCAGGGGTCCATTGTAATAATATAACAGTGTACGTATTACTTTTACATCACCACTCCCTCCCCCCTATTTTCTATGATTTATCTTTAAAAATCCAAGAGACTATGTTTTTGTAAATGAAGTCGAATCGATGCTCACTGTTATTGCCAATACATGTTTACAAAACAAGTACCTCTTTAAAACATGGGGGAGTAGACAAAAATATGACTAAAATGACTAAGGACCCGTCTAAATTGCATTTTATTGATAAATTCAACCTGCACTTACTGTTATCTTGATGACATTTTCTCGCTAAATAATCAAGAATTTTCTCAATATACTGCCAAAATATACCCAAAGGAACTTACTTTAAAAAAATCAATTATAAACGGTTATAACTGTCCTTTCCTATATTTATTGATTTCAGTTTTACACGCGAACTCTACACTAAAATTTACGACAAAGGGACATTTTTTCGTTCGCTTTTGTTAATTTTCTTTTCTTGGACGATGAAGTCCCTTTGGCACCATCAAATGAAAAAATCAGTAAACATAAATTTGAACATGTACATTATTCACTGATCAATTCTGTTTTGTATTTCACTTGTTAAAACACATTTTAAAATCATTTTTCATAAAGTTAGTATCTTACACATATCTGTTTTACCCCTTCTGACACCCACATGTATAGCAACAAATGTACTCCCTCCAGAAAAAAAAACCAAATAATAACTACAAATGTACCTCAACCGCCCTTTTTCCCCATTTAAAAATATTTTCAATAAAGTGATTTGTTTATTCTGTTAAAGGCCCGATATTCTGAATAATGTACATGAACATGCAATTGCCTATATTTGAAATTTATTACCTATACTGCTACACACCCACTAAGGCAACAACATTGAAGCAATCTTTAATGGTTGTAAAAATAGAAATGTTCTGGCTAATTTAAAAAGTTTTTATACCCCTTCCGAATATTATTTACATAAAGTGAGGGTGTATTGTCATGATAATGTCTCTGACAGTTTGGGAATGATATAGAACTGCTTTACAAAATTGATTGAAATTGTATTAGATTTTCTATGACCATGTACATGATTTACATGACTAAATACAGAGAACCACCTTTCTAAATGTGATAAAATTTTATCAATTTGTATGTACATGTAATAACAACCTATTGTTTTTACTGATTAAAGATCAAGAATAATCCTGATCTTTTAACAAAAATGAATATTTTATCTTAAATGATATGTAATAATGTTTTTTACTTTCATGTACATTATATTCAACATTGTACATGTTGTATGTCTTATTTTATAGGTATTTGTAACCAGTTGCGTAGATGGTGTATGCCCCTTTGATTGAGAACTATATAATGTTTAGGCACAAAATATAAAAAAAAGAAGTGTTAGCATTCACTTAGCTTGACGGTATATATTTCGTTTTCTGTAATTTCGTACCCCCCCCCCCCCCCCCCCCCCCCCCCCCCCCCGCTTTTTTTAAGAAAATTTAGGATCTGCCTCTGATTTCTGACTTGGTACAGACATTATTCAATGGTAGGTTAAACCTGGTTCTTTAGCTAGCTTAACCTCCCACTTGTATGAATTATTTATCGTTCCCTTTTATAATGCAAAAAGGTGCTCTCTGACACGTCGGCGTACTGATGAATTAAAATATAGGCAATCGTTTCTTACGTGGTAAACACATGCTCGTTTTCCGAACCACCTTTTAAAAAATTCACACTGTTGAATAGATTAGCAAAATTAAGTAACATTCTACTTAATTATGTGTCTTCATAAATCTCAAGATGGATTGTTTTTTAAACAAGCTGATCAAAAACGGATCAAATTTACCTTAAAATCTCCATTTTCATAAAAATTATCTATGCCTATGCTTCAAAGGAGTAGGTCCGGTAAGGGCCGATTTTGGCCTCAAAATTCAGGTTCATCTGATGAAAGATTTTGGACACTTTTTAAACACTTGAGTGTCTACTTCAGTCGATTCAATTAGTTTATGTGAAAGATTTGAACTGATTTAGTCATTTAAGACGCTCAAATTCAAGGTCATATATGAAAAATCTATCAAATATGCCATAATATGTCACTTTTCATATGGTTTTTTGTCAAAAATGAAAGTGGCCGCATCCGTGTTCATTCTCAATCTTTATATATGTTATGTATTATCATCAAATACAACTTCCATTTAAATATTTAGAATGAACACAAATGCGGCCACTTCCATTTAAGACGAAAACCGTCTAAAATTTAACTCAAATGCTAAAATTGTGAAGATTTCAGTAATTTAGCATGACTTAATAATGCTAGTACCCGATATATGTGCATTGTATTGTCAAAAACAGCCCATGTTTATGTAGCAGAAGTATTCTACTTTCCAATAAATAGCTTAATGTTTACATTTTAACAATTTTGTAAAACTGCTATATTTTGGGGCCAAAAATAGGTCTTTGAAAATTGTATAAAAGCATTATTCACATTAAACTAGTACTAAAAATTGAATAATGTTGTGTACAGGAAGCTTATTTATATTATTATTTAGAAAAGAGTGCATAAATATTGTAAAAGACGTTAAGACATGATCAACATTTAAAAAAAAATTTACCAGGCTACATATTTTCATTTTTGATATGTTTTACACAAGAGTCAACTGCAATAGTATGATCAAACAA
The DNA here is from genome assembly GCF_021869535.1 of Mytilus californianus. Lineage (NCBI taxonomy): Eukaryota > Metazoa > Mollusca > Bivalvia > Mytilida > Mytilidae > Mytilus > Mytilus californianus. The sequence continues at coordinate 25,684,973 of NW_026262668.1, forward strand.
AATAATTCTAATACCCTGTTCTAGGGAGATAATCAAGTTTGAAAACGTCAAATATTTTATTTTTTTCCAACATGAAATATTTGATGATTTGCTTGCCATGGTAACCAAGTTGCCTTGCTTTCATCCGTCTTTTCAAATGTTTCCTATTTTAATTGAACATTGTAGATTGTAACATTTAGTATATTTTTCTAAACAGTTTATCATTACTGTATTATTTTGATTTGAAAAAAACAATACAAATTTAAAGTTTTTAAGACCATTTAACACCTTGTTGCTAGGTAGAGCTGTTTCCATAGCAACATCTTGGATTTTTGTGTGCTGATTGTCATTTATATAAATTCTGCCTCAAGTCGAATCAATTTAAGTATAGCAGATACATATCCTACACTGTAGATGTATCACCCCTTGCATGATTCTTAGCTGAACAGCTTCTTTATTAGAATTCAATGTTTCAAAGGACAGTTTTTTTGTTATAAAATTATGTTTTTATACACAATATTACATAATAAAACCAAATAGGACGAAACATGTGAAAACATTCTAATGATCTGTTTTCGGTGTTCATAAATCATGTAAATAAACAGCTTTTACAACAATTACATGTCAGTAAATAACCAGTGAACATCATTTTAAGACGGATCAATACACTTAAAATGTTTTCATGCTTGTATTGACAAAATAAAACTCACATTGCGTAATACACATTTCGGACGCATGAAATTTACAACGTGTTGTTTTTATTTTTCTACAATTACTTGTTGGTAACATCAAAGATATGTCATAAAAACTACAAAATAAAACTTCAAACGAGTACTAGTTAAAATTAGTATTCTAAAATATTTCTAAGACATTAATCAAGTCTAACACTATGCTATATCGTAGTATACAAAATATAGACGAAACACATTTCTGAATGTGTAAAGGTGGTTAATGCGTATAGACTTGATATTTAAACTATTTATTTTGTTTTACTAATTTCCTGGTAAAGAAGCAAAAGTCACTAAAGTCAAAGAGAAAACAATAAAAAAAAAAGGAAAAATGAAAGACGCCGTAAATACAAACAAAAGAACCGACAATTCTTTATAGAAAATTAATGTCTTAGCAACCCTACCAAAACCCTGTGTGATTTAGGGTATTACGGAAGCGTAGTCAGATCCTGCCCCCCATGTTGAAACCGTTGCACTGGGAATGCAAAAGTAGACATATTAACACAGGTAAAGGTGTTGACAAAACATACATGATACATGAAAAAAGTAATAAAGACAAAACAGATAGTACGAATGGTTCGCTTCGACAAACGTCGGAAAGCTTATTAACGAAAAAGAAATCAGTCAGATAATGTCAGTGGTAAAATCGATTAAAAGCTATAAAGCGTCTGAGTTTGCTTAACGTCCAAAGGCAAATATTTCATTCATATTATCACAAAAAAATCTTCCACTACGGAGCATAGGTATTAACGTCCAAATTCCGACCAAGCGCGTAAATGTACACTCCATTTTGAAGATGTGTTTTCCCGTAGACAATCTTCATTGTTAAGGGAAAGCTCAACTTTGTTTAATGTTCTGTTTAACCCGCCATTTAAACTCTGTGCTAGCAAACGATATATCTGTCTTTTTCAAACTATAATCTTAAAAATACATGATTAAGGAATTCATTGTTTTATGATTAACAGTTTACGAGTATTAGTTATTAGATTTCGTAACGTTTGATTTTGGAATAATTCTTAACTTCATCACTATATCGATTTAATGTCATATCAATACAGTTGTATACACCGTTTTTCTTTACGATATGTATGGAATTCTTTCAACAGTTTATTCCGTTTTGAATATGATCAATTAAAATTCAATGCTTCGAAGTAGATATATTAACACAGGTGAAGGTGTTGACAAAATATATATGATACATGGAAATAGCGTCCTAATTCCAACCGAGCGCGTATATTTACATTAAATTTTGGAGATGTATTTCCCCGTAGACAATCATTAGTCCTAAGGGAACCAACTGTGTCCCTTTTACGTGGCGACCTGAAGTACATTCCATACAAGAGCTTTGCAAGAATAAAAAGGAGCCATTATTAACCTTTTATTCTTATTTTATAGTTAAATTCTTTAAATTTAGGTTCTACTATATAATGTCATCAGTAAATCATTCCTGGTTTTAAGACTATGCTGATGGCACCTATCATATCGAATTTGAAATAAAAGATACTAAATGCAGTAAAGCCTGCATCATATCTTGACTTACATCTAGAAATTGACAATGAAGTTGGCTGAGAATTAAACTTTTTGACAAACGTTAAACGATACGATTTTACCTTTCCCATTATGATATTTGATTAAGAATTGCGACTGTTCCCCTGGTAGTCTTTCTTTCTTTGCCAATCAGCGATTGACATTTCGAAACTATCAAGGACGCCGTTTTTGTTTAACATATTACCCAAAACATTTTTTTCTGATTGTTTTTTATTCTCTTCTAGTTTAAAGCTTTTGGACTGCAGTTGTAAGAGTTGTAAGTTGATATCAGGATTTGACACATTAAATTCCGTTGGTAAATCGATCAACCTTACATATTTTCTTCTAAATTATACTTAATTTTGAAATTACTAGCTTTGGCCCTTGAAAATCTTTCTAAAACGTCAATTCCGAGTCTGCGATTTACTTTAAATTTGCGAAATAAAAAATGGACGATTTTCTTTTCAAAAACAAAAAATCAGAAACATTTATTTCTATTTCTTTAGATTTTTTTCTTTAGAACCATAAAGTTTTCGAACTGCAGTTAATATCAGATGAAAAGAATTCACACATTAAATTCCGTTGGTAAATGAAGGCGACTTTAAATCTCGGAATTCGATTAGAAAGAGACAAATAAAGCGTTAACAAACAGAAACTGCGGGAATTGCATGAACTCAAAAAAGAGTAAAACCAGGTTCAGTAAGTCGACGAGTTAACACATTTGATGTCCTACTAAATTATACTTAATTTGAAAATAACTAATTTTGGCCCTTCAAAATTATACAAAAATTGACTATCTTACCTTTCATTGTGTAGAAGATTATTTCATTTGAAATATTTGTTTGATACACAGATACTTTTAGTGTATCACAAATGACTAATATATATTTCATGTTATTATTTTTACAAAAAAGTCGTAAACATGGTAAAGGGATAATTTGTAGTAACAAAACCAAAAAAATATAATGTAATATGAACATAGATTGATCAGTCCAATATCCATCACGTAGTACATTGTTCTTACAGTGCAGATGGTCGTATATTTCAAATAAATCAAAACTCATTGTTTTACGTCATAAATTTGGTACCTATAAAGGTATACGGTTTAACCTGTTTCGTGCATTAATGTTTATTCAGTGATGCTTGACGTCACAATACTTGAAAATCAATCTTAAACCTAATACAAATTACTTTTAAAACGCACTTTATGGCAATACCACTTAATTAATCAAAATGAAATGTTTCGCAGTATTTTAAGAAATGATTGCACTATTTATCGGTCGTACCACTGTCTGTACCAGTCTGCTTTACTCTAAATAAAATTGCTTATCGGCCGTCCCGCTGTCTGTATCACTCTGCTCAGCTGTTAATAAAATTGCATATCACGGCTTTGTGACGTCAAATACGTTAACCCGGCCCTGATAACTTTCACCCGGACATATCACTGACGTCATAATTAATAAACCGACGTTGACAAGTATGACCCGAACTGAACAAGTCATCCTCAGTTTGCTGGTGAAACAAAGAAAACACTTGTTTCTATCATGCAAAATACACAAATACAACCTGATAATTGGTACGTGTCTGTGTATTATGTATTATTAATAAACTCCTCACAGGTACGAGGACTAAACCCTGGAATCCAGACGCGCACTCCGTTCACAACAAAAGCACGAAGTTAAAGAGCACAGAGGACCAAAAATTCCGAAAGGTATTGCTAAACACAGCCATGGTAATCTTTTCTTGAAAGGGTAGAAAATCCTAAATATTTCGAAAAAATTAAAGTTTTGTAAGCAGTTGATTTACAATAATATCCATATCAACTAGTATCTCAATTGTTTGTAAAACAATTGAAATGTCTTTCCAGTTAAAGTCTGATATTTGTAATGCACTCTTTACGACCTTTCATTTGAAATGCGACAAGCATAGCTTCTGAAACTTTTCACTTTTTGCACTTAATGACCCTATCCACTTAATTTTCTAGATCGTAAGTACGATATTTGTAATGTAGACTTGATGACCTTTCATTTGCTATGCGACAACACCATCTTCTAGAAAGTTTGATTTTTGCACTTACTAACCCCATCTAACTCATTTTTGGAGGAGAGGAATTTTGTTTTTGAAATGTACACATTATGACCTTTCATTAAATATAAAACAACCTTACCTTATGAGACATTTTATTTTTTGCACTCAATGACCCCACCCAACCCATTTTTGGGAGACATCAATTTGATATTTGAAATGTACACATTATGACCTTTCATTTAATATAAAACAACCTTACCTTATGAGACATTTAATTTTTTGCACTTAATGACCCCACCCAATCCATTTTTGGGAGACATCAATTTGATATTTGAAATGTACTCTTTATAGACTTTCATTTGATATGCGACAACCTAACCGTCTGGGAAGTTTGAAATCTTTGCACTAAATGACCCCACCCATCCCACTGGGATGAAAAAGGGGTTTAAAATTTTCATTTTTGAGTAGAGCACATTTAGGCGTTCAATTTGATATACATAATGACCGCATTTGGCAAGTGTCAAAAATGATGCAATATCAATTATATAAATAGAACTTATGAAACTTACAAAGTCAATGTAAAAGATGAAAATTTCAAATTGTTTTTTTTTTTCGTTTTTCATTGAAAGTTTTTGGTAATAAGTCAAACATATAACCATGTTAAACTCTTCAATTTCTGACATTTCAGGTGGAAACTGTTGTTGATTCAGAAATACATGCTCCGCTCGCAAAATTTCAAACTGCATTATCTCTATAACAACAATAGATATCTCAAATCTGTTAAATGATAAATAATCTGCAGTTAAAAGACAACATTGTAGAAAAAAAATGGGACAATTCCAAAGTTCATCAAGGTCACAATGAATCATCAAATATATGATGCAATACCAAACTTGAGAACCGGAAGTCGTAGAGACATGGGACTACCACCATTCAACTCAGGACCACTTGACCTTTCAAATATCACAAGATCAAGGTCATTATACACTTTGAAGGTCAAGGTAAAATTTCATCATGACCTGACATTGACCTCAAATTGAAGGTCTTAAAATACTGATCACTTTTGCAATTTATAGTAGTTGATATCTGTTACCTTTAAAAAGATATACACACAATATTATACTTTTAAGAATCATCTCGTCGTAACTTTTGAACAGACGGTCGGACAGTTTTGAATTTAATGTATTATATGTAAAGCTCGTCTAGAGGAACATTCTTAAAAGTATAGTATTGTGTGTATATCTTTTTAAAGGTAACATATATCAACCTACTATAAAGTGCAAAAATTATCAGTAATTTAAGACCTTCAATTTGAGGTCAATGTCAGGTCATGATGAAATTTTACCTTGACCTTCAAAGTGTACTATGACCTTAACCTTGTAATATTTGAAAGGTCAATATGGTCCTGAGTTGAATGGTGATAGTCTTATGTCTCTACAACTTCCGGTTTTCAAGTTTGGTAGTGCATCATATATTTGATGATTCATTGTGACCTTGATGAACTTCGGAATTGTCCCATTTTTTTTCTACAATGTTGTCCTTTTACTGTAGATCATTTTACTTTTAACAGATTTGAGATATCTGTTGTCGTTTTAGAGATAATCGATTTGAAATTTTGCAAGCAGCGGCAAGTATTTCTGAATCAACAACAGTTCCCACTTGAAATGATCAGAAATTGAAGAATTTAACATGGTTATATGTTTGACCAAATACCAAAAACATTCAATGAAAAAAAAAACCCAAAAAATCAATTTGAAATTTTCATGTTTTGCATTGACCTTGTAAGTTTCATAAGTTCTATTTATACAAATGATATTGCATCATCTTTGGCACTTTGCCAAATGAGGTCATTTGATATATCAAATTGAAGATCTTAATGAGCTCTACTCAAAAATGAAAATTCTAAACCCCTTTTTCATCCCAGTGGGAAGGGTGGGGTAATTTAGTGCAAAAAATTCAAACTTCTCAGATGGTTAGGTTGTCGCATATCAAATGAAAGTCAATAAAACGTACATTTCAAATATCAAATTGACGTCCCCAAAAAATGGGTTGGGTGGGGTCATTGAGTGCAGAAAATAAATTGTCTTCTAAGGTAAGGTTGTTGTATATCAAATGAAAGGTCATAATGTGTAAATTTCAAATATCAAATTCCTGTCCTCCAAAAATGAGGTAGATGGGGTTATTAAGTGCAAAAATCAAACTTTCAAGAACATGGCGTTGTCGCATATCATATGAAAGATCCTCAAGTCTACATTACATATATTACACTTCCGATATCAAATATTTAGGCGGATGGGGTCATTTAGTGTAAAAAGTGAAAATTTTCAGAAGGTATGCTTGTCGTTTATCAAATGAAAGGTCTTAAAGAGTATATTACAAAAACATCACTTTTACAGGAAAGACCTTTCAATTGTTTTACAAACAATTGAGATACTAGTTTTTTTTTTTTCTTCCAGCATTTTTTTGACATGGCTTTCCCTTGTTTCTATTGGAGTTATCAGAACCAAATATGGACCATCGATAGACCTCATCATGAAGTATTACCAGATGAGGCTGTGTAAGGATTTCATCATCCCCTTTAGAAGTTATCTCCCTTTTATTGTTTTTTTTCGACATGGCCACCCTCGTTGTTTTTAAAGATATCATGACCTTATTGAAACAATAAGTAGATCTCATCATTATGTATTACCATATGAGGCTGCGTAGGATTTCATCATCCCCTTTGCGAGTTATATCCGCTTAAAGCAATTTCTTTAATTTGCATTTTTCTTAAAAAGTATTAGAGATAAAATCGAATTGAAAATTGGAGCATCAACAAGAACAGATGGCAATGTTAATAAACATAAACAATGAATTTGTTATCATCCCTTATAAGGAGTTATTTCCCTTTAAAAATTATACACATTTTTTGAAAAATTCTATTTCGAGAACCGGAAGTCGTAGAGACTTGGGGCCTTCACCAATAATCTCAATTCATGTTACCTTTAAGTTGCACCCAAGGTCAAAGGTCACTGAGTGCAAAACAAATTTACGCTGCAATTTCAAGCTTACATATTAAGAAAACGATAAGAGTTTGCTGCATGCATACTGTGTATAAAATGTATCTCGTTGCAACTTTTGAACAGACGGTCGGACAGTTTTGAGCTCATCGAGAGGAACATTTTATACACAGTATGTGCGCAGCAAACGCTTATGGTTTTCTAAATATGTAAGCTTGAAATTGCAGCGTAAATTTTTATGCACTCAGTGACCTTTGACCTTGGTGCAAATTAAAGGTCACATGAATTAAAGATTATTGGTGAAGGCCCCAAGTCTCTGCAACTTCCGGTTCTCAAAATAGAATTTAAAAAAAATTGTGTATAATTTTTGAAGGGAAATAACTCCTTATAAGGGTTGATATCAAAATAATTGTTTATGTTTATTAACATTGCCATCTGTTCCTGTACATGCTGCCGTTTTCAATTCGATTCTATCTCTAATACGTTTTAAAAAAAATGCAAATAAAAGAAATTGCTATAAGGGGACATAACTTTCAAAGGGGATGACGAAATCCTACGCAGCCTCATATGGTAAAACATGATGATGAGATCTACCTATTGTCCAAATAAAGTCATGATATCTTTAAAAACAACGAGGGGGGGGGGGGGGGGCATGTCGAAAAAAACCAATAAAAGGGAGATAACTTCTAAAGGGGATAATGAAATCCTACACAGCCTCATCTGGTAATATTTCATTGGGGGGGGGGGGGGGGGGGGGCGTTGCTTTTTTGTCATGGCGTTGCTAGTTTGATTTTGACTTGTGAGTTTGTATATCACTTGGGTATCTTTAATCTCTCTTTCTTCTGATGACCATAAGCGTCTCACTAGTTAACATACCTATGTGCGATCAAACATCTTTCTAGCCTGGAACAGCGGCATAGCCGCACATCGTTAGAACATAATGTCAAAACAACTTAAACATTTAGTTTAACAATAAGTTTATGTGTACGTTTTAAATTGATGTATGACATTTAACAACGAACAGTCTCTGGGACAAGTTTGCAATTCCTCTGAGTGCAAAAGTTGTCACCTTAATTTTTGGAGTAAGGTCAAAATGAAGTTGATAACTTGGTTGGTATTGGTTCCTTGATATTTGTCCTAAAAACTAAAAAAAATTTGGCTCTAGCACCACTGTTAAAAAAGTTATGCCCCTTTTTTTACAAATTTCCTCAGAGGAAAAGTTGTTTTCCTCAAGGGAAATCAAATTTCCCTAATGGAAAAGATTTCCCTTAGGAAATTTGCTGCATAAATGTTTCCTGTGAGGAAATTCTATTTCCTATGAGGAAATTTGCTGCATTCAATTTTCCTTTGAGGAAATTTGCTGCATTCAACTTTCCTTTGAGGAAATTCTTTTTCCTGTGAGGAAATTTTGTCAACTACCATTTCCTTTGAGGAAAATTTTTACAAACATTTTTCCTTGAGGGAAAATTCAAGACAGCAAATTTCTTCTAAGGAAAATATTGTTCTCCAAATTTCTGTATATCAAATTTCCCCTATTTTTCCTCTATGGAAATTTCTTAACAATACAAACAGTATGAAGATATTTTTTGCTAGACTGAATAAATGATACAAATGATATTTTAAACTTTAATAAATTTTTGACTGATGAGTAACATGACATACAAAAACAATACAGTCTGGCTGTTTGGGTCCAGGTATCATGGGTATTGTACATACTTTATATGACTTAAATTTTGATTCATAAAATACTTTTTGTAGCAAACTTTTTTGTTATTTGTTTTCTTTGTTATTGTTTCATTGCAATACAATAATAAGCAAACCGATATGAATATCATACCACTTGTGATGTTCTTAATATTGTGCTCATATTTGCAGATTAAATTAAATAAACACTTTTCATGTTAATTTGAATTTTCTTCTGTTTGTGCTGCTGTGTATTATTATTCAATCCACTATTTAAGAGTTCAGTGCATAAATTATTCCATCCACTAGACATTTTCCTTCAATTGGTAGAGAAAACATTTTTTAAATTTGTTCTTCAAAGATCTTCCTCTGTATATTTGATATGAGGGAGCGATGTAAATGAGTGGATAAAGCAGGTGTTCATTTCAACAACAAAATACTATTTTTTTCTACATTTCTCCCTTCTTTCAATGAATATTTATGTTGTTGCATTTACACAATTGTGTTCTTGTACATCTATGATAGTATTCCATTTTGTTTAAAGCCATTTTGTTGAAATTTCCTATTTCTTTTTGCAGGAAAGCACACATTCCATTTCACATTAATCCAATTAGCACACAATGTAGAAAAATATCAACTTTAAGTTTCCTCTTCAGTATTGACCTGTTGATGATCATGAACACCAAAATGTCTGACCTATAAAAAAAATGAAAAAAAAAATGTTATAAATGGAGAAAAAAACAGCAATATAAAATAAGCTTATTTTATCATGTTTATGAACATTTTGAGAAACTTCCATTTGATATTTTTACTTGTAAGTTCTCTTATTTCAGTGCTTTGTGTCCTAGGTTTAATATAAGTCGTTTTAGTGCCTTACAGTGATATTTTTGGTTGAACCACCTGCAACAGTTTTTACAGTTTGTTCTGATGTTGTGCTATTAAAACCACTGTCCCAGGTTAGGGTAAGGTTGAGTGCTCACAGACATGATTTTTTTTTATTAATTGTAATTGGCTTTGAATTAGCTGTCAGTAACTGTGAGTACTAACAGATCTGTACTCTGTGTCTTTTCTGTTATAGGGCATGTATAAATTTCCTGCCACGTCCGGTCAGCAAACATGTTAAACCCCACCACATTTTGTATGTGCCTGTAATTCAGTAGTTGTCCTTTTTTGCTGTATATCATATTTATTTTTCGTTTCTTGTTTTGTACATAAATCAGGCTGTTAGCTTTAACCTTTGAATTGTTTTACATTTGTCATGTCATGGCCTTTTGATACCATACAGTTAACTATTATAGCTAACTGTATGGTATCAGATTTGCTCATTATTGAAGGCTGTACGGAGAACCATAGTTGTTGTTTCTTTGTTATTTGGTCTCTGGTGAGTAGTTGTCTCATTGGCAATCATGCCATATATTTTTATTGTTATATTAACACTGATTAACCACGCCATATTCTTAATGTGCCTGTCTATAGTAAGGAGCCTGAAGTTCAGAGGTTGTTGTTGGTTCATGTCTGTCATATTTGTTTTTTGTAAATTGTTTTGTTATATAAATTAGGCACTTAGAGTTTTATAGTTTGGATTGTTTAAATTTTTTCATGTTGGGGCCTTTATTGGCTGACTTATAAGGTATGGGTTTTCTAATTATTGAAGGCCGTCTTTGGCCTATAATTGCTTACATCCACTTCATTGAACTCTGGTGGATAGTTTTCTCATTTACCATACCGCATCTTCTTATTTTTAAAATAGTAATCATTCAAGGGCAATAACTTTTATAGATATGGCCTTACCATTTAGGCCTTTTTGTGTTCGGTTTATCTTGTTTTGCCGATCATTTCTACTGTTTATATTTTTCTTTATCTTCTATAGTTCTTGCCCTTAACATAAAAAGGGTAAAAATTATCATTTAATGCCAATAACTACTATGAGAAGTCAACTGACAATTTTGGCAATGTTGACTCATTTGTAGATCTAGTCTTGCTTATAATTTTTGCTGTTTAATTCCTTTTTTTTTTACCTATTACAGTTTTTGCCAAAGAAATAGGTAACAGGCCCGAGAACACAGTTTTTTTGTTGTGCATTTCTTATAGACACAAAAAAGGCAAATTTAAAAAATTGCACTGGCTCTATCCCAAAAAGAATTTTACAGTGTAGTGTACTACTTTTGGGACAGATCATATCACAATTATAGAAAAGTCTATTAGCTATAACTCAAAATATGGACAATTTTATGTTTAGGGGGTCTATAATTCAGTTTTACAACTTCAGACATACTAATTTTTTACCTTTTCAAACTATACCAAATCACTACTTTACCTATAAAAATGGCCGCAATTTTTTTCCAATGTAATTTCATCCTCTTACTTACTATTTTATCCATAAAATATAAAGAAATAAATTTGGAAGGAGTATGGAAATTATTTGCAAGTTCTACACTTTCCACACTACGGACCTAAGAGAGTAGAAATACTTGACAATTTTAATCAAACTTGCCATGAACTAAGATTAGGGAATTATAAGACAGTTTACCTAGTTTCATGGCAATAGCATATACATTAAAGACTATATGGTCATTCTTATGTTTGAACTTTGGGTGTTTATGTTTTTACGTGTAAATCGAAAAACTTCAACTATCAAGATTTGGGCCTACATAATTTAAATATTGCAAAATATTGCTTTTTAAATGCCTTAATATATAATTTTGCATGTATTTAAAGCAGCTGAACACTCATTTGCTGTCTCAGATTTATTACAATTCTTCAAAAGTCAAATTTATATGAGCCTGTGCCTGAAAATAGAGATTTTCTATTGAAGGGGGGAGGAGGCTAATATAGAAATGTAATTTTATCAAACAAATTTTAATTTGTGAAGTAATTTTTCTATAAATAATTCTTCCATATATATTTAATGTATTTTAAATGGAACGAAAAGTTACAAATAGCATACCACATGAGTTAAACAAGGTCCTAGGCCATGCAAGACTGAAAATTATTTAGGGTCAATTTAGACCGTAACACATATTTACATATACAACATGAAAAATGCATACAGAAGCTAGAAGAAATAAAAAAAAATGTTTCTTTTCGGTAACTTCTAGGCTAAGATGACATGATACAAGAAGTCTGAGTCATGCTTAAATTTTTTTTAAATGTAATTTCATCCCCCTACTTACTATTTTATGCATAAAATATATGAAGAAATAAACTGTCCACACTAGGGACTCTATTTGTAGAGAACGAAAATCAAAGGATGATAACTGTGTCCCCGGACAAACAAGATTTCACATGCTGAAATGTCTCGCCTGCTTTAGTTTTGTTCAGAAATTTTGATTCCATGCATCAAATATAGTTTACCTATTGCTTATAGTATCTGATAAATGACAAACCAACAAAACTTATCATTGACCAATGAACCATGAAAATGAGGTCAAGGTAATCTAAAGCCTTGCAGACATACATGTACACCTTACACTCATTCCATGCGCCAAATATAGTGGCCCTATTGCTTATACATGTAGTATCTGAGAAATAGATCAAACCACAAAAACTAAACATTGTCCAATGAACCATAAAAAAGGTCAAGATCAAGGTCAGATGAAACCTGCCAGTCTGACATGAACACCTTACAATGATTCCATACACCCCATACAGTTAACCTATTGCTTATAGTATCTGAGATACGGACTTGAACACGTAACTGTAGCCTTGATCACTGATCCATGAAATGAGGTTGAGGTCAGGTGAACCCCTATCTGACTGACATGTAGACTTTGCATATACCAAATAATATTTTTTTGTCACCTTTCACAATATCTTCCTTAAATTATATTATTTTTTGGGTAAAAACATTAAATCTAAAACAAATTGAATGCAAATACATATCAGAATATTACTTTTTTATTATTTGTCTACCTTAGAACAATAAAAAAAATTAATATTTTGAAAGTTATTATGTTTATCTCTTCTTCCTTTAAATGCTTAATTTGATTGGCTTATCCAGCACCATGAGACGATATTACGACATTTCCATTGACTATTCGTTAGGTCATAGATAACTTTCAAAGGTTTAGACGATGTACATTTCATCCATGGCAACGGACATATGTGCATGATGTGATTTCTCCAAAAATATACAAAACACTCACACAAAACACTCACACTTTTCACCTGGAAATGGTTTTTTTTTGTCAAATTTCATTAGATTCTGAAGCATACAAAAAATTTTAAAATGTCTGGTGTTAAAGTTGGACGCTGGAAAAGGAAATATGACGTCATGCTGTTATGTGCAGGAGACTACTTCAACGATTCGCGGAAGTTTTTTTTTAACAATAAGAGTGTTGACCATAAGAGCAATAGGTTTAACAACTCTTGAGACTGGGATATCGCCTGATATCAACTCTCGTTATTCAATTTAAATATTAATAATAAACTCACCGAAGGCTCTCTTATTATTATATTGAAATTAAATAACTCTAATTGATATCAAGCGATATCCAATTCTCACTCGTTATGAAACATACAAGTCTCACATTCTGCAACTTTCGTTGCAGGCAATACAAAAAACTTAATTGAAGGGCAATAACTACTATAAGGAGTAGACCCAAGATTTAAAGTAGTTCAGTTTTTGCAAAATATGCAAATAATGGGTAAACATCATCATTGAAGGGAACTCCAATAAGATTTAACTGTTTCTATTTATATATTAGTTTTCAAGATAAAATGGCAAATATGAAGAAATAAAATTGGTAAAAATCTTCATTTTAGGGCAACTAGTCCCATTAGTATGGTTGATCACATAGGTGCTTGAGGACAGGATCCTGTTATGAGCCCCACATAGTCCCTCCCCCTTATTATCATAAATCTTATATTTTTCAATATATATCACTTGTTTGTACCATATATATACTAATATACCATATTTTTACTCTTAATATGCATGTTAACTATCAACGTGAATCTCGACTATACAGCGAAGCGAAAGGTTGCCAACTTCGTTTCAGGGAATTTGGGCTATGTTCGGGAAAAATTGTTTTAAAATGTAATAAAATGTCACCTACCGGTCTAATCAACGAGTACTTGCTGTTCCCAAGTAATTATCCTTATTGAATATCAATATCGGTGTTGCTGTTTTTTTTTTTCTCCATTCGACTTCGATCAACGGAAGTTACAAAACAACGACATCTGTGTGGTCTTCAGCTCAAGAAGGATAACTCCACCTGAAAACGCGGGAAATTAGATGATTTCCGAGAAACAATGTACAGAACGAAAAGATAAGAGAGTTTCGAATTGATTATTTGGCTGAAATTTTAAACTGTGAAAAAAAATCTTAATCTGTGGAAAACAATAGTAGATAGTGATGGCAACTACCAAAACACCCATTTTCACTTGGGTTGTATAAAATTTACAACCATGCAATGAATCTGAATTTGTTGATCTCATTGAAACTAAGAAAAAATGTTAATTTGAAGTGACAAGTTCTGCTGTGGGTAATGTCATTACAAAACTTTCAACAATGTTAAAATAAAATCAGGTCGCTGAAAAGAAAACTAGCGTAAATCTTCCCAAAGATACTATGGTTTATCATGGAAACAGGACACAATTAGTCAGCCTGGTATATCATTTATTGACATTCAAACTCTTCTCCCTGAAGACTATTTTGTAATATCGAAAACTCAAACATCAACGAAAAAAGGACATTGTACGGGATAAATTATAAATGGTAGTAAAATAATGATTGAAATTCAATTAGAAGCAGATGGGGGCATTTCTCTCCTAGTGATGGGAAAGAAAATTGGACTTGAAAAGATAGAACTTCAGGAAATGTTTCCAATGACAGTAAATTTAGTTGAATCTCTTTTAAAAGTTATAAAACAACTTAGGTACTGTATTGGCGTTAATAGTGTCGAGCAAGATTTACCTCATTTTGAAGAGCAAGTGTGTCTTGTAGGTGACGAGAACTCCGAACAAATACGGTTTCGTGCCAAGACGCGTTGTAAGGTTTTGCCATTCAAAACTTCTAATGCTGCCTCCTTGTGTTGTGGTAACTGTAAAAAATTAAAAACAAAAGTTCAAACAAAACAACAAAAGTGTGACACAGATGAGAAAAATAATAATGATATAAACTTAAATGACAACAATACACATGATAATGAAGTTATCCTAGGTGAGACTGATCATAATGATTTGAGTGACATTTTGACAAAAAATTTTCCTGATTGTTCTATGAAAATGCGGACATTTTTGATTAGTCAAAAATGGCCTTAGAAAGGAACCAAAATGGCCGGAGGTGGAACAAGGAAATTATACGGTTGTGTTTAACTTAATTTTTACTGCAGAAGTCCAAGGGGCTATAGTGAATTAAGAAATAGCAATTTCATAATATTACCATCCCAAAACTTGCTTCGACGTTATAAAAACTCTGTTTATCAAGAGGCAGCCATTAATAGTGATATGTTAGATTGGATGGCAAATAAAGCAACAATGAAAAGTATACCCCTGAGGGATATCAAGGTGGACTTTTTATAGATGAGATGTCTATACAACAAGATTTGCAATTTCGCAAGCGAAAACACAATATAGAGCTGATTGGCTTCACTGAATGTTCACTGGAGTCAATTATATTTGAGCAAATAAAGAGTAATAAAAAAGAAAGAACTCTTGCTACGCATGTTCTTCAATTAGTTTTCTTAGGATTTACAGGTAACCGTTTTCCATTTGCACGTTTTCCTTCTCATACTGCATCAGGACATGAACTTTACTTACTTGTATGGAAATCTGTTAATATGTTATCAGCATTTGGATTTACAATTCAATATATCAGTACTGATGGGGCACAAAGCAACAGAGACCTTTTCAAAATTTTGTTGCCAGACTTTAACACTATAAATGCAATCACATGCTCTTTTCAAAACATTTTTCTCCAAAGGAGAGTCAAAATTTTTGTTTATCATGGACATTTGCCATACTGTTAAGAAAATAAGAAATAACATTTCTAAAAGTGGAGATGGTGCTTTTTGTAACTGGAGGTTAAAGTTTAAGAACAATTTCATAGAATGGACTCACTTTAAACAGGCTTATCTATGGAACATTTCAACAAACCCATTTCCAGTTCATCATAAACTAATACAAGAACATATTTTCTTAACATAAGAAAATAAAATGAGGAATCATTTAGCAGAGGAAGTTTTAAATAGTGACATGTTACATTTAATGAAACTTTACAAGTCAAGCTTATGGGATGCAGGAACTAAGGTTGATGCAACCATGGAATTGCTACAACATACAAGTGTGCTCATTCAAAACTTTAAAGACTCACGGCCTATAACAGATTCAAGCGATGAGAGGATTAAACAAAATCATGATGTTTTACAGTGGTTTTTCAGTGGTTAAAAAATTATTAAAAACAATAGTGAAATAACAAACAAGGAAAAACATCTTATATCCCATCAGACTAGGGAAGATATAATTTCTTCTATCATGGGATTTGAAGAAATGTGTATATATAAACTTAAGTGTTCAAATGCATCAATAATTCCAAGTCGTGTAAATAGTGATGTCATAGAGAACATATTTTGTCAACAGAGAACACTTCATAATGGGGCTAATACTAACACAACATATCTAGGTTACTGTCACTCAGTAAATTCAGTTATTCTTGGACAGACATCAATATCTCGCAAATCTAATGCAGGAGGTGGAGAGGGAGCACAATTGAACCAAGCAGTAAGGGCAAATAAAAAGGGACAAAGGTTTATTGTTGAAGAATGTACATTGCCATGTAGATGGCTTTTCATATTATTTTGTTGTTAGGTTGCTGTCATTTGCATGTACCCCACAACTCAATTTTAAACCAAATAAGCTGTTATATAATAATATAACTCTGAAACTGAAAACTGACAGTGTATGTTTTAATGCGATAAAAGAAATCTTTCAGAAAAAAAATTATGCAGAGCAGAGGTGAAAAGTAGTCTCTTAGCAATCATACATCATATTCTTATTTAATATTTTTAAAGATGAAAGAAAATTGAGTAACCTTAATGGCCAAAATTCCTAGAGGGTAGCATAAATTCCCCCCTTTTTTTTGGGGGGGGGGGATTGAATAAATCTACACAAAAGAACAAATTACCTGTGAATATACGCTATTGGCACAGTGGGCAGGTGATGAAAGCAACTGCTTCACTAAGACTAGCCCAAGTTTCATCATCTTGTAAATTTGCACAATCCCTATGGTACCATAAAGTACAAGCATCACAACATATCCAATCCTCATCTCCAATATCCGGCTTATTACACACCACACATTTTTCATCAGATTCATCAGATATTAGAATATTTTTCTTTCTACTCTTCCCTTTCCCCTTTCCTTTACCTCTCCTTAAAGTTTTTCTTTTATTTGATTGTATTTTTTCTTTATTTTGAATTGTAGGTTGGAGTTCTGAAGCCAAAGAATCAGGTGATGTAGAGGCTACATTACTAGGGCCTGGAACTTCTGAGACCATTGATTGAGGAGCTGCTGAAACTATAATTTTAGAAGTTGGCTTAGCACCTATTCCAGAAACATCACTTTTATCCGGATATGGTACGCAATCACTTTTTAATATTGCTTTACCCAATTCAGAACTTATTCCTTCCTTTCGCTTTTGAGTTGAAATATTTACATTGTACATAAGACACAACATAAGCAAATCTTTTTTAGTGAAAGAATTTTCTGAAAGAAACTTTTCATTCTGCATAAGTTCTGATCTCAGTCTCAAATGTGAACCTTCTTTGTCCTTTGACTTGTCTTGAATCAAAAATTGCATATTAAAAGATTTCACCACTTTTTTTGATTTCTCTGATACTTTTTTACGAAGTGCCTTTCCTTTCTCTTTTTGGAGAAAAGTTAAATAATCCCTTCTGAATTGACTGAAAGACACCTTCAAAAACAGATGCACAGCTAAATTGTAAATGTCTATATAATTTTCACTTGAAAGGGTTATGGAGTGAATAATACTGTAAATATTGTCTGAGGATGTATACTGGATGTTGTAATTACAAGTTAGTGTTTGAACCCATAAATCAAACATATATTTGTCATTTAATAATTCATCTGTGACATAGATATATAAATTTTTTCCATGCTCAACAAGATTTATGTGAGATAGTTTTTGTCTACACAAAGTTTCAAGTTTACTAAAGAATTCAAAAGTTACATCAGTAATGTTGGTTAAACTTTCACGCTAATTCTGTTTTCTTTTAGTCTCTTCTAAGCTTTCTGGATCAATGCTTGAATTCATTAAGACATCATAGGAGGTACAAAGAGAAGATAATATGTTCATTCGATCTTGAAGCTTCAATATTTTTTATTCTGATCCTACAGCAAACAAAGAATTTCTTATTTTAATAGACAAATTATGTTTTAATTTAGCTAGAACATAGCCACTTATATATCTAATTTTTCCTTTTGCAGGGGAAGACAACTCATCAGATGTGGGAATGTTTTAAATGATTCTGGCTTCTGTAAATTTAAATGAGAAGGTAAATCTTCAAAAAATCTTCTTTCCAAGTAATATAAAACAGCTGTCATAAACTGATAATATATTCCAGATGCACATTCATCTTTGGAATACATACTTAGTAAAGACTGTACACTTTTAACATACTCCTCTGAATTCAAATATTTATGAAACTTTATACAAAAAATCATGATGTCGTTTAGCTGGATAGTTTTTTTCTCCTTCTGGAAGACTTATTAGTCCAATGTCTTCAATTGACGATAATTGTGATTGATACCACTCATCAAAAATACAAAAATTTTCTAAAATTTTCATTTTTAAAGATTTCATGTCATTTTCTAACTGTGACCCAACATATTCATTAAAAACAGAATCAATGACAGCCTTAGCTTGTGATGATGATTGATCGTTTGTCAAAACATTTTTTTCAATGAAACAATCAAGAAGTTCTAGTTTTTCAATTTCACTGTCAGAAAATCAGAATCAGAGTTAAAATTATCATCAATTTTAGCATATGTACATGTATTATCAGTATTATCATTACTGTCATCATCGTCATCATTATCATCTTCATCATCAGAATCAGAGTCATCATTTTTTGTCTCCCTTATTTCCTATACCATGTCTACAACATGAAAGATCATCCTTCAAAATTCCTAATGTAAAATTGTTGTAAAAATCTAAAACATGGGAAGGATGCTTTCGACACATTGATTTTTTGAAGTTGCGAACTCGCAGACCATCAACTTGTTCTGCCCTGCCTACAGCCACACCTATTTGTCCTGGTTGGAAACAGTATTCGCAATTGACAACACTTTTTAAACTCATACCTTGTGCCTTATGAACTGTAATAGCATAAGCTAATTTGAGAGGTTTTTGAGTTCTGTTTGCAAGAAAGACATTATCTGCAGGATCATATGTTGTAAACACAACAGGTTTCAGTGTTACTGTTGACAACTTATTGTTGATTATAAATTTGACATCAACTGAATCTGAGTTCAGTTGATTTACCGTACCACACTATCCATTTACTAATGTATCGCTTAAATTTCTCACAAGCATCACACGACAACCAACTTTTAGACCCAAATTCTTTGGTGCCAAAAACTTTCGCAAGTAGAATTCAGATCCTACATCATTAGCTTTATATGTTTTAAGTTCGCCTTGCAACTGTTGTATTTTATTATAGTTAAAAATATCAACATCATAGTTTCTAGCATAAAGATGAACAGCTGTGTCCTCATTTGGCAATGGACGATCTTAAGAGTTTAGAAAAGCAACATTTTCATTTGATAGTTCTCCCTTTTCGAGTGCATTTATGCACTGAATCAATGCAGTTTCACTTTGCCTAGGAATTATATTCAATTGTACCTTGTGTGGAAAGCAATCATTAAACCATGGCAGTTTAAAACAGTGGCTACTAGAATCTCCAATAATTTTATTTGGAACAAGGGGTAATTAATAAAAGTCACCCGACAGAATTACTTGTATCCCTTCAAAGTATTTAGCATTATCATTAATTTTTCTTCATAGTACCTCAACTTTGTTGAATGTTTTAGCGCTTACCATTTAAACTTCGTCAATTATGAGGAGATCTGTCGTTTCAATATTATGTTTTACAGACATAAAAGGTTCTTCTGATTGAACCAGGTGTACAATCTCTTCTTTAAGATGCCTTCCATTCTCTATCCCGGCCCATTTGTGTAAAGTTTTGGTCCCACATCATCGTAGAGGGTGGATGCTATACCCGTCGAACAAACTATGGATACATTTCTATGTTTTTCACGTTGGTCCTTCGCGATATATTTGATAAGAAAGGATTTACCTGTTCCTGCCTGACCACTGATAATGAGATTATGCCCATTTGTTAAATAAAAGCCATCTTCTGATCTTCGTCTAACATTTTAGATTTGTTTTGAAATGTTTATGTATATACTTTATGTCGTTTGTTTACTTATTTGAAACTCTCTTACCTTTTCGTTCTGTACATTGTTTCTCGGAACTCATCTAATTTCCCGCGTTTTCAGGTGGAGTTATCCTTCTTGAGCTGAAGACCACACAGATGTTGTTTTGTAACTTCAGTTGATCGAAGTCGAATGGAGAAAAAAAACAGTAACACTGCCAGCGAAAATAATAATTAAAAGTGTTTAAACGGTAATATTTTATGTCTGGATATTGATATTCAATAAGGATAATTATCTTGGAACAGCAAGTACTCGTTCATTAGACCGGTAAGTGACATTTTATTACATTTTAAAACAATTTTTCCAGACCATAGCCCCAATTCCTTGAAACGAAGTTGGCAACCTTTCGCTTAGCTGTATAGTCGAGATTCACGTTGATAGTAAACATGCATATTAAGAGTAAAAATATGGTAGTTTAGTAAATATATGGTACAAATAAGTGATAAATATTGAAAAATCTAAGATTTATGATAATAAGGGGGAGGGACTATGTGGGGCTCATAACAGGATCCTGTCCTCAAGCACCTATGTGATCAACAGTATATCTTTTAGATTGTCACCGTTCACTGCAAATGGATCACTTGAGATAGGGGAATGGAACTAATAAATTGATCGGATCAGATATGAAGTTCCCAGTAACGGAGAACCTCTATCTTTGAGTTAATATAAATAGTGTCGGTGGTCTCACAAATGAATCTGAAGGTGAATTGCAGGTAAATTAATTAGCAGAAGTGAGACAATTATCAAACTTGCACATTATTCATTATTTCGCAGTTATTTACGGTTTATTAGCTGTATATTTCACAAAACAGGTGCTTCTGAAGGTATACATGTATGTAATCAATCAATATACTTTTGTGTATTTTACTGCTACAAGATATTTTATTTGCTTATCACGATGCCCGTTGCTGGGCAGGGTAACATAATTACAAGACAGGCAAATATATGACTGTGAACCCAAGTACTTTGACTTTTATATATTACATGTATATCAAGTCCTGACACAGTTAGCACAACGTGTGTGTTAAGTTGATCACAAAGAGGGTGGTAAAAGGACAAGGAATTATAAATTTACAATTCTTGAAAAGGGGGAGAGTACGCGGACGAACGGGACTTAAAATAGCCACTTCACGATGATCGAAAAAAATACCTTGCACGTTATTTTCACCATCTTGTCTGAAACACGGTGAATAATGAGCTTCAAGCACGAAAACAATAAGTCATGTGAGTTACTAATGACAAAAACACGTTGTACGGAAATAACCCTTAAACCCTTCAATAAAGTCTCATGTTAAGTCAAATGAAAAACAATTATAGCGAGGAAAGATAGATCTAAATTTGTTAAGATTGCCGGATGTAAACAGTGCCTATGCAGTTCGGACATTTTGCAGATACATTTTGCCAACATAACAAGCTCGAATGATCTAAACCTAAGAATAAGGATAGAGTCATTGTCAACATGGTAAAATCCGACCTGTCACCTTGCGACCTGACCTGTAAGAATGTTCAAAACCGAGAATGGTATAATTTGATAAGAAATAAAACCTGCCAGTCAAATTTGCTTTACGAGACTGTGTGACCTCAGGCAGTTTTAAAATGTGACCGTGTGTCTCTACTTGAGCCCCACAATTCATCGTGTGCGTGTGTGTGGTTAAAAAGCGGGGACATTGATTTTTTTCATTTGGGACAAAAAATTTGTGTCCATCTTGATTCAAAAACTTATTATTTTTTAAGACCAACCAGAAACTTTTTTCAAAATTCAATGTTGTATTTCATAATTTAATATCAAAACTAAATATTTGTTATACTTCCCTGCTGATTTTTTCTCAAGAAATCATAGAATCAATAAATGTATACATGTAGATCTTAATTATGCATGTCTGTGTGAGATCCATTTCATGAGACCAATGATTTCTATAGAAATCCTTAATGGGACCCTTTATAAATACAGTTTTCTATTATTCCCGGAATAGATAATAATTTTCTTTTAATCTTTGGGAAATAATCCGATATGTTTTCATGTTAAATTATTTCACTTCATAATTATGATAAAGTAAATCCTTTTTTTTTATTTAAACTGAATATTTTCAATTTGAAAAACGTTTTAAATTTTAGTGGCATAGTCAGTCAACTGATTAGTTGCATGGCTGATTACAGGTAAAGCAGTAATTTTCCATATGACAGTAGCGTGTACCATGGGGTGTGTATAACTTATTTGGAATACCTTAAATTTCTGGGGAACATCCTGTCCACGTGTAATACTTAATATATATTGCAACTGATGACATTACACAAATTTTCTTCTGTTAAATGTATTATCTGTGTCGATTTGATATTCTTCCAATCAAAATTTTCACAAAAAAAGATAATTTAATAAAATCATTAAAAAAACCACTAGCAAATAAACTTCTGTAACTACGCATTGAGTAAACGCAGATTTGTGTTTTAAGGGCTAATTTCCAGTGGACTTATTTCATACTAGATAACTAGACCTGAGATAACTGTACCTCTTTATATATGACAATTAAAAAAAAAACTTCCGATCTTATACATGTACCTATAAGTAACAAAATTTTGAACAGCTTCAAATATATGGCTTAATATTTGAGATGTACCATTTGTATCACGTCTTGCTGAACGTGTAACCAAATTAAAAGGCAGAAAGAAGGCTCAAAACCGCATTTTTTAAAGATATTGTTTTTCAATCCCAAAATAGAGAATGGATATACAGATTAAAGTCCAGATGAGATGAACTTTCTTTTCTGCCGAAGTAAATATATTAACAAGGATTTGTATAGTAGGATTATACAAGTCCTTGATATTAATAAATTGTTAAATTCATTAATTTTCTAAATTTGAACATGTGAGCGAAACAAATAAAGGGGAAATTGGCCATACCTTTTTGGTAAGTGGACAAAAAGAAAAGAATAATTTATTTATTATTCTTCAAATATATAAGAAAAAGTTCTTAAAAAGATTTCTATTTATTCCATTTTTTTCAGTTTAGGAAATTGTTTATTAGCCATGAAGCCATTTATGTACCAAGCCATTTTGACTATTTGTTTTCTTAACAATTAATTGATCATTATTGACTTTTTAAGAATGAATTTTTAAATAAATTACTTTATATATAGTAGTTCAAGAAAAATATATATATTGTTTAGATAACTGTTTTCTTTATATTCAATGGAACAAGAAGTGAATTCGTTAGAGAACTAGAGTAACGTCCTTTATGGCGTGAAACATTATTTTTTACAATAAGGCAAAAAAAATAATGACAACAAAACACCCTCACGGGTGACTTGGGAATAGAAATATGGTCGTTACAGGTCTTTTTCTGACCGCAATAAAACCCTAGCAGAAGTGGGACGTCCATTGGGCTGTGCGGGATGTATGTAGACGTACTCAGCCACGTCCAGTCAGAATGGGGGACGTTGAATCCGATGCCTCGTGAAGCGAGAGTGCAATGCTTTTCCACATGAAGAACCCTTGCAACAACTCTTTGAGGGGACCGTAGGTGGCCTGTTGTTAGGCCAAATTTCTGTCCCTCATTTTTCAGTGGCATTCGAAATTTTCCCGACCTTATCCCGGACGGCCTCAATTACAAGACCTACCTATCGTATTTATTGTTAGTTTTGTTAATTTGTTCTCGTCCTGAACATACATCAAATATTTGCCACTGGATGTTAAGCAACCAACAGTCAATATTTTACAATAGGGAATGAATATCTCCCACATTCACTTGTCTCTTGAAGGATCAATATATAATTTCTTCCATTTTTCCCCCTATAAAATTAATAAAATATGTAATAAAAAGAAAATATTTCAAGATCTTTCCCTTATATATATTCGAACAATTGTCACCAAATTATTTGTGACTTTTTGTCCGTTTACCTAAAATTACATAGTGACGTGTGTTTTTTTTTTTATTTTGCGAAAGACCAACAAATCGATTTTTATCACCAAATTTGTCTTTGCTGGGATTAACACTAAACACGTACAACAAAAAGTATCAATTAAAAATTCACAGTTCAGTTTTGGGATATTTTTTTCTTTGGATACCAAAAGACTTATTGTCAAAAACGTTGAAGTACTTTTTTTTTAACCATCATTTATAAAACGAATTTGTAAACAAAATTTATTCTTAAATATTAATAATGATCAATGATTGTTAAGAAAACAATCCGCCAAAATGGTTTGTTAATTAACTGGCTCCATGGTGTAAAAATATCACCTTTCTTTAACAAATAATTGATAGAAAAAATATGAAAGCGAAGCCTTTACTGTAAAATAAATTTATCTAATAAAAATAAATTCATCAAGATTTTTCTCTCATAACCTTTAAACTGAGACTTCTATAACAGTTATAGTAGTCTCAGCCTTTAAACAATTATTGTAAACTAATTTATTTGAACTTTTGTCCTGTGACTTGCTGTACGTTTACCAATACTTATACTTTGTGAAGTGTTTTCATATCCATTGCTCATTAACTTCATGTTTTTCGAATACTTATAATGGGGTAATTATTATAGTCAGCAATAGCTCACAATTTATCTAAAAGAAACGAGATGTTATATTCAAATTCTGAAATATGAATCTAGTACTTAAAATTCACAACAACAAAATTCTACACCTCCATTTATTTACCTAAGTCTTTTTGTCTCCGCTTTGAAGCCGCCATCCCGTACCAAACATAGCCAACACCTCGCACATACATGGCATATTCACGATGTTGGGGTTTGGCAATATACAATCAAACACCTTTAAGTTAGCAATATACAGCAGGTAGTAGATATGAATTTGTAAATTGGTATATTGGATTTTACCTGATTAGAACGTGTCTCGTTAATTTTCCTAATAAACTTGCACACACATAATTTGACTTTTAATCGTAAGGTTGGAGTATCGGTCGTTTTGTATTCAAGAAACTGGGTTTGCATCAAAATAGACTAACTAAAAGCAATATGCTATAGTTGTGTTTTATAGATTATTTGTCATTTGGTCGTTCTTATTTTAGTTTTTGATATGGCGTTGTCAGTTTGTCTTCGACTCGAGTTTGATATATTCTGCATCTTTTGTGCTGTATTTTAACAATTATTTACAAGCATGCTGCATGTTTACACATTCATCAATATATCGAATCTAAATAAAGCTTTCTTATAACAAAAAATAAAGAGATGTTAAATGATTGGTAATGAGACAACTATCAACCAGAATTCAAAATACCTGATATAAGCAACTGTGACTTACTTACTTTCTTTAGTCAGAGTGATCGTAAATTAATCGGATAAGCTGGAGAAAGGGGGGGAGGCTTCATATTAAAAACAAAATTAGCCGAGTAGTTTTTTTTTGTGATAAATAATTAATTCACAGTTACAGACATTGATACGATAAAATAAGCTCTTGAAAGCTCAAGTCCACTTCAAGTTTAACTGGTTTTTAACGCTGCACCGGGTCTATGAACCAGGGGCTCATTTGACAAATTATCTTTCCATTAAAATTGATCGTAAGATATAACAATGAATTGAATATTTAAATATACAATTCCTTGGGTTATAAATACTAAAAAAAATGTTCATGGTCTTCATGACTTTATACGAGTATTTTCACTCGTACGATTTTTTGTGAAATGAGGCGTAGAGACATATATAAATGTATATCGGGATACTAACTGCATAGTAAACTATTTATGTACTATTAGTTATATTTAAAAGTGTATGTATGTATTGTTCTCGAGCACTATCGGTAACCTCCTCGACACGGCTCATTTCGGTCTTAAAAGTAAACATATATATACTATGTTTCCTTCCCCTGCATTCCTCGATCGCTCTTGTAAAAAATAAACAGCACAGTAGAATAATGTAACAACAACAGCAATCGACGTCAGTATTGAGTACCAACAAATGGAAAATTATTCAAAAAGAAGGCACAGAAAATTCAAATACTGGTATGCACACAAACTAACATGTCACTGTAGTCAACCTCAAACATGATCTGTTTGTTAATGTGCCAAGTTCGTTTCTTTCACACGACAACGATGGTGGGGGAAAACCCACCAAATTGGAATAGTTCCCCAAATGAGAAACTATCCCGCACTTTTCTAGTGTAAAGTTTTTTTAATACATATTTTATATTGGAATGGCACATATTCATGAAAAATCAACAAATGGTCCGAAAGTCGGAAAGATGAATTGGGTTAGGACTCCAGTAGGTAACCCTTTAAGGTCGAGAGGTTATATTTATAAATTGCCTCAGTTCACCAGGACGTCACTAATCAAAATGAAATAACATGTAACAGACAATTAACTTCTTTAAATCCAACATAATTTTGGTTTTGGTTATCATGGTTATGAATATCTATCTTTAAATTTTTGGATAAATATTCATAATTCGTCAAATTCTGACAAATTTCCAGTTTTGGCCATCTGCAGTAGGCCTATCCCCACCAGACCAAATGATGTACAAATTAGCTATAAATAACCGTACAATCACCAACAATGATCAAAATCCATACCATATAGAAAACTATAAACATGATAAAAGGCCTCGAAATGACAAATGCAAAACAAATCAACAAGAAGCCTAACATTTATAATTTGGGCAACTGTTTAGAATTTAAAAGCCTGAATACTGTAAATTTCAGAAATTATTGCATGCATTATTTTTGCCAATTTTAAAAAATGCACAAAGATGCGAGATAATTTATAAATTCAGGAAAATCTGCATACAGATATATGTATCAGATAAGAATGCGATACAACTAACAGTCGCATTATTCACATAAAAAAAACAACTCGCAATAATGGCTGAATTTACAGTTTTGTAAGATTCTCAAAATGTACACATTGAGCTGTGAATCTAACATTACTCATATCAACTAACATACCTTTTCAAATGGCCCTATTGCATTGTATAGTGCAATGAATTCAGAGATATGGCAATACCTCTTTAATTTTAAAGTCAAATCAATCTTAATCATGTACAAACACATATGCTCACACAATAGACATATGGTCCTCAAAAATAAGAGGTGTCCATGCTATATATGACAAGATTTAATCAAGTATCAAAAAAAAAAAATATGTAAAGTTTAGTTCTCTATGATGTTTAGGTCTTAAAGCATAAATATAGTTGAGCAGGATCTGCTAACTCTCACTGAGCACATGAATTCAACCCCAGTTTTTTGGTGGTGTTGGTGTTGCTTAGTCTTAAGTTTTTTAATTAAGTGTTCTGCTTTTCTTTTCTGCATCTTGTTTTTTGCCTTGGCATTATCAGTTTCTCTTTGTCTTATCTTTGTAATGTTAATTAATTAGAGAGAATAGACAAAAAAATATGGAAAATTTAAATTGGCTTAGTTCAGTGGATATTAATGAAATAGCTAACAAAAAAAAAGCTGAAAAACATTGAAAAAGAAAAGCAAAAACTAAATTCCTTTTCTATAGTCTATTGTCTAATAGTCAGGGAGATAGTCAGTTTTGCTCCGACGCCCTGAATTTTAGCAGGCACTTAATTCCAATTTTTTTAATTGAAGCAAACCTTATCGGCGGAGGACATTTTAGCGCATTGACAGGACATTTTAGCGAGAAAAATCGTACGTATTAGCACCATAGTAAAACCCATTTTAGCTCAATATTATAAATCCATTTTAGCGTAAAGTTAAATAATCAATGCCCATTTTTGCACAAGATTTTAAACCTCCTTATAGCGAAAAGTGAAATTATCAATGCCCATTTTAGCGACAGAAATTATGAATAATAAATTTCAATCAATAAAGCACAATATAAAAATATATTATGTCAATTACAATACAACACTAAAAGTCTAAAAGGTTATTTATAACTCAAATGTTACAAGTCCGTTCTAGTCTGAAATTTATATCATAGAGAACGTACGTAAAGGGCTCTTGATATACCCCCTGTGCAATTCTGTTCATAAAATTGGAGTAGGCACTGTTCCTTTTCTTTATTTTGTCTAGATTGAGGTGCACATTCATCTACACTTCTTTTTTTGATAAATGTTGTTGTTTTCAATTTGATGATAGTATCCAGAAAAACGTATAATGTTTTATACATGATTAACCAAACTGTAAATGCAAACAACTTAAACATTAAGCCAGCATAAATTACAGTTCGTGGTTTTAGTATGATGAGTATCAACCAGGTAAGTTTGCGCTAAAATGGGCTATCGAAAAAACAGGTGAATGGATTAATCCTGCGCTAAAATGGGCTATAATTTCTGCGCTAAAATGTCCCCTGGTAGTTCAAAATGTTCGATAAAATGTCTTGCGCCAAACCATATTGAGTCTTTGATAGTCTTTGAATTTTATCAATGTGATGAAAATACAATAATCATAAAATTTTTATAAAACTTTGGTGAATTGTTTTTATCTATTGACGTAAGCTCCCTTACGATTTTTATAGATTTTAGATTTTATAATTCCAAGGATTTTATTCATAAAAAAGGGGGGATTTTCCAGTTTTCTGACTAAAACTCAAAAATGCTTTGAGCAATTTTCATGAAACTTGGTGAATTGTTTAAATATATTAACATAATTTCTCTTTCAATTTTTTTCAATTTTTTGATTTTAGTTTTTTTAGTATTAGGACTTTCGACAGTAACTAAAAATTGCTTTCACCAATTTTCTATTTGAGCAGTGCTCACAGTTTTTCTAGTTGATCATTAAAATTCATTTAAAGCATAAAGACAAGCTAAAAGGGCAACATGCTAATCATGCACTTATGGCGCAGCCCTTTATTAAACACGCATTAATATGTATTAAACAGCAAAATAATAATTGATGCAAGATGTCATTAAATAATAATTTTTACCCTTTTTATGTGTAGGGCAAGAACTATAGAAGATAAAGAGAAATTATAAACAGCAGAAATGATAGGCGAAGCAAGATTTGCAGAGGTCAACAAAGCCTAAATTGTAAGGCCACTTCTATAAATGTTATTGCCCTTGAATGATGACTATTATAAAAATAACAAGATGTGTTATATATGATAAGAAAACTATCGATTATAGGTCTATGATAGCAATTATAGGCCAGTGACGGCCTTCAATAATGAGAAAACCCATACCCTATAGTCATAATAGTCAGCTATAAAAGGCCCTAGGATGAAAATATTTTAAACAATCCCTATAAAACTATAAAACTAAATGCCTAATTTATAACAAAACAATTGAAAAAAAAATTAAATATGACAGACATGAAACAACAACAACCACTAAAGTTTAGTGTCAGACTAAACTGCAGGCTCCAAACTTGGGACAGACACATTAAGAATATGAGGGGGTTATATAAAAATATAAGAAGATGTGGCATGATTTGAACACGTTTGCTGGTGCCGATTTCCTGCAAAAAAACACAGACCGGATTAGGCAGGACATTTATACATCCCCCATAACAGAAAAGACACAAAGTACAGATCTGTTAGTACTCACAGTTACTGACAGCTAGTTCAAAACCAATAACAACTTATAATAAAAAAAAACCCAAGTTTGTGAGCCCTCAACCCTACCCTAACTTGGGATAGTGGTTTAACAGCTCAACATAAGAACAAACTGTAAAAAACCGTTGCAATTGTCTCAACTCAAAAGATCGCTAACATGCACAAAATCATCTAATATAAAAACCATAGACAAAAAGCACGGAAATAAGAGAACTCACAAGTAAGAAATGAAAGTTTCTTAAAATGTTCATAAACCTCACAAGATAAGCTTTTTTATTGCTATTTCTCTCTCCATTTATAACATTTTATTTGTTTATTTTGTGTATTTATAGGTCAGACATCTTGGTTTTCATGATCATCACATGCATCAATAGGTCAATACTGAAGAGGAAACTTAAAGTTGATATTTTTCTACATTGTGCGCTAATTGGATTAATGTGAAATGGAATGTGTGCTTTCCTGCAAAAAGAAATATGAAATTTCAGCATAATCACATGATAATGGCTATAAACAAAATGGAGTTTTATCATAGATGCACAAAAACACAATTGTGAAAATGCAACAACATATTAAATATTCCTTGAAAGAAGGGAGAAATGATGAAAAAAATAGTATTTTGTTGTTGAAAGGAACACCTGCTTTATCCACTCATTTACATCGCTCCCTCATATCAAATATACAGAGGAAGATCTTTGAAGAACAAATTGCAAAAATGTTTTCTCTAAGAATTGAAGGAAAATGTTTAGTGGATGGAATAATTTATGCACTGAACTCTTAATATTTGATTGAATAACTGTACACAGCAGCTGGAACAGAAGAAAATTAAAATTAACATGAAAAGTGTTTTTTTTTTGTTTAATCTGCAAATATGAACACACTATTACAATGTAAGAACACCACAAATGATATGATATTCAAATTGTTTGCTTATTAATGTATTGCAATGAAACAATAGCAAAGAAAGCAAAAAAACTAAAAACTTTGCTACAAAAAAAAATTTCCGAATCAAAATTTGTCATATAAAGTATGTACAATACCTAGACCTAAACAGTCAGACTGTATTGTTTTTTTATACATGTCATGATACTTATCAGTCAAAAATTTATTAAAGTTTTAAATATCATTTGTATTATTTATTCAGTCTAGCAAAAATTATATTCATACTGTTTGTATTGTTCAGAAATTTCCATAGAGGAAAAATAGGGGAAAACATTTCCTATGGGGAAGTTTGATGTACAGAAATTTCCATAGAGGAAATTTGGAGAACAATATTTTCCTTAGAGGAAATTTACTGTCTTGAATTTTCCCTCAAGGAAAAATGTTTGTCAAAAATTCCTCAAAGGAAACGGAATTTGACAAAATTTCCGCACAGGAAAAAGAATTTCCTCAAAGGAAATATTTATGCAGCAAATTTCCTAAGGGAAATCTTTTTCCTTTGAGGAAGAAAAAATTTCCCTTGGTGAAAAATCTTTTTCCATTAGGGAAATTTGATTTCCCTTGAGGAAAACAACTTTTCCTCTGAGGAAGTTTGTAAAAAAAAGGGGCATAACTTTTTCAACAGTGGTGCTAGAGCCAATTTTTGTTAGGACAAATATCAGGGAACCAATACCAACTAAGTTATCAACTTTATTTTGACCTACCTCCAAAAATTAAGATGACAACTTTTGTACTCAGCGGAATTGCAAACTTGTCCCGGAGACTGTTCACGGTACTCTCTATTTTGTTCAAAAGGTCAGTAATATTGTTCCGCTTTGCGAACTCTTATAAATAAATAATGGGATGTGATATTCCGTTTGGAATAAGTTTTGTACAATGACAACCAAACTTTCGAACCAAATGTATGTATTTATGGATGAATTTAGTAACGGTTTTATGTAAATTGTGTTAACTTAATCCCGTATTTCAACAGTAATACATTAATCACGTTCATCGAAATAGGAAACGTCACTGCGGATATTGGCATAGCGAACAATTTTTGAAATATATAAATCGTTAGAATGGATCAAAGGAACATGTCTGTCAATTTTGGTTTTTGTTGGTCATAAAGAAATGTTTTTAAAATTAAAACATTGGTGTGACGTCATTCTATTGTTGTACCGTTCTTTATTTCAGTGATTAAACTATCATTTACCTGTAAGAAACCATTACCTTTAACTGTCAAATATTTTTTTTAAATAACCCTCTTCTTTCTTAAAAATATTGGACAGCTGAAGGTAGCATAATTGAATCGTACAGGTATATGATAGTTCAAGGACTAAAAAAATCAACCAATTTTTTGTGCTTTTAGGCATTTCCTTTTGCAAAAGATTTATCTTCGTCTTCTTTGGATATAAAAATCGCCCTCTTCTCTTTTTCTTGCGAATATCATTTTCAGCAACAAATGAAATAAAAAGAATAAATAATGCTTCTAACGCTTGACACATCATGTCGCAATACAAGGGCCACAAGTAAAATAATTATATTATCATAATGAGGAGAAAATCGTTCATCTGAAGTAGATGTTTTACATAGTGTTGATGTACAAGCCACATATTGTTCCTTTGACATAATAGCTAATCAAGAATTTGATTAACAACCTAAACATCACCCTGTGTACCAAGTGCAAATATAGCTATACATGTTGTTTTCCTTCAGCTGTAGTTTATTTTTGTCTATTGTTTAAGTTGAGCTACTGTTTAGAAGGGGCCAACATGTAAGGTAATATTAATAGAGTTTATCCATAAAACAATTTACACACTTGATGAAAATAAATCCTAACAAAAGTTTTTATTTGTTTTCTTTTTCACCTAGTTTACATTTCAAACCAATTTTTAAGTAATATATAAGCCTCTAACAGTCTGCGGCCTCAGACCTGTCCAGTATTTTACAGAATGGACTGTTATCGACTTATATCCTTTACATATGGATATTTGAGCAAGAAGTTCTGAATACGAATATTTTTATTCTCATAAACATAATGTTACAGAGAAATTAGTATACAATTATAATACTAAAAATCTAAATAGCTTCTCCATAACTAAATTTACAACTTGTGAATGAATTATGACTTTAATAACTTCTATATCTTTATTTTAAAACTGTCTTAAACGTGTAACAACTTAAATTATCGTTTTTCACCTAAACCACATGCTACACGTGATATGCTTCTCACTTGAAAGTTTACTATGATAAAAACTTGTTTTAAACATATAATATTACTTCATAATAATCATAATTCAACTTACAATATTTGAATGTTCACAATTCTGTTTCCAATTACACACGTCACATTGTGTTCCCAAAAAATTGTCAGTGAGTGACAAAAATGAATGTCAACCTCTTTTAACTACCCACGCTATTATCTGCGCAATTAACCTACGAGGGTATCAAAAATCTCTCTTTACAATAAAATTAAAATCTATTTATTTCTATCTTTATCTTCTTTTTATATATTCTTTGAATATCTTAATCACTAAATAGTAATTATTTTAGAGTAAAAATAATTTCCAAACTAAATTTCAATAACTATACAAAGGGAAACAATTCAATCTAAAAAATTATCAAAATCTCATTCTCTCATGCTACAAATCTTCCTTGTTTCCAAATTGTTGCCCTCAACAATAAAATAAAAAAATATCAAAATATTTTCTTACATGTTTCTTTATATTATTTTTTCCTTGTATTTTTTCCGATATATAAAAAAAACATCATATGAATACAATTTGAAAATAAAATCTAAAATGTAAATGTACAAAACAGTGTTCAAATCTTAATTGTTAAAGTGATTGTTTTTCAGCCAAACTTCTTTAAGATTCTGTCCCAGTGATTTCCCTAGACTTTCTCCTAGTGCAGCCATTGCTTGTCCTAACTCCTCGAAATTCACTAAACTGCTTACTTGTTGGTCACATTTTTCAGATTTCACCAACACATTTTGATATTCAGACTTATTTTCACAAAACACAATATTTTCTTGAGTATGAACTTTATTATGGTTCAACACAAATTTCGGTAATTTATACAGGTTTGAATGCTTTCCTGCTGATGAACGAGTTGTCTTCCTACGAACTGGTTGATCTTGAATATCAGTTGAAGAATCACTTAAATCATCAGATAACACTGAATCTGTATACTTCCTTGTTTTGTCGATTAACACGGTATCAGAATTCTTCCTTGTTTTGTCGGTTAACACGGTATCATAATTCTTCTTTGTTTTATCAGCTGGTACGGTATTAGAATCTTCTTTTGTTTCACTTTCTGCAGTCTTGTCTAATAAAGTTCCTGTCTCTGGAGTATGAGATATTTCTAAATATCCATCCCACTCCTCAGAAAATGAATCGCTGTCTTCAGCGTTTTTTTTTTCAACAGTTTGAGTACATGTATCCAGAATTTCAGTTCTGGTGACGTTTCTGATTGGACCGGATCCATCTGCTAGTTGAATACCATAAACATTGTCATTTAATTTGTCGACAACCTTATAAGGTGTTGGCTTCCAATTGTCTTGAATTTTACATCGTCCTTTCTCATGTTTCTTGAGAAGGACTAAAGTACCTAAACTAATGGTCTTTTGTAGTCTTCTCACGTATCAATTGTCTCTCTTCGACTTATATTTAATAGATGGTAGATGTGTATATTAGTTCGATCGATCAATGTGTTTATATTTTATGTGAAT
Source organism: Mytilus californianus (assembly GCF_021869535.1). Lineage (NCBI taxonomy): Eukaryota > Metazoa > Mollusca > Bivalvia > Mytilida > Mytilidae > Mytilus > Mytilus californianus. Next base: position 25,719,478 of record NW_026262668.1, read on the forward strand.
AAATAGACGAGTCAATGTTTTCCTTTTCTGTCTGATCAGATACAGTACACGCATGTTTTGTAATCATGGTTGACTAAAATTATTAATTAGAGTGATATTTGCTGAAAACATGACAATTGAAACGCGGTGAATTGTATTGCTGATTAAATTGGAATTCCTGTGGGAACAACTTCAGTCAATATTTTTTTTAATGAAATTAGATACCAATGCATGTTCAACCTATGCTTCTGATAATCGTCCATAGGATGATGCGCAAATTTCAACGATTATCAAACATACATTAAATTATTTCAAATATAACACTGTCAAACATCGCTTTAAAACTTCAATCTTCTTTTTTTCAAAAGTCAACAACATGGCGCCAGCGCCCTCACCTATATCAGTTCAAAATTAAAGTACGATAATACTGACATGCAGCCGAATGATGGCATGTTGCAAGTTTATCTTTAGTAAGCATAACTTGAGTAATTCGAATTCTAGTTCTCCTGTCAGATAGGCAGGTGTGTTTGATTGTCAGTATGAAATGCACTACAAAATAACTGTGTTCTCGGGCCTAAGAGATGAAATCAGGAAATGTAGATTCTGTACTTTGGCAACTGTACTTTGGCAACGTCCCTGAATTGTTTGCTGGTTTCAATTTGTCAAACTCAATAAAAGTAAAGGATTTACATCTTTATTTGAAAGAAATTCTGTTAAAATGTCCCATTTTGACATTATACGGCTGAAATAAGCATTTTAAAGCAGTTTCCATTTTTAAGCCTAAGAGGCATGCTGACTTTCTATCTGACAGCTTTTTATGCTTTGATATTTGTGTTTTTATGATTAATTCAAATTCTATTAACCATTTGTGAACTCTGAATATAGAGAAAAGTAGATTATCACAGAAAAAAAGTGCAAACTATGTTGTATTTAGGCCCTGGTCGAACGGCCTGTTTAATGTATGTGAAATGTGAAGAGCTTTGTACATAGAATGTGTAGTCTATCATAAAAAATTCACTAAATCTGTAAAAAAAGCACTTGACAATGATCTGTGCACCTTATCCTTTTCATATACTACCTTTATATTCTTCTGTAGGATAGTATGTGGTTCAAATATATGCCAGTTGAGACTAAAACTACATGCAAGTTTTCCATTGAAAAGTGAAAAAACTGTGCATCAGACCATACTGTCTGCAAAAAATGTTGAATGCAAGAGTCCTTTTGCAATTAGACTTCTTGTATCATGACATCTTAGCATAGAACTGAGCACAAAGTAACAAATTTCCATTTCTTATAGCTTCTGTATGCATTTTTATATGTAAATATGTGCTAATTGACACTAAATAATTTTCAGTCTTGCATAGCCTAAGACCATTTTATACTCATTTGGTATGCTTTTTGTAATTTTTCTTTCCATTTAAAGTACATTTAATACATATGAAAGAATAAGTTATGGTAAAAAACTTCAAAAACTTCAAATTGGTTGAAAAAAATGCATGTTTCTGAAAGGCTCCCCTTAATTCGAAAATCTCTATTTTCAGGCACACGCTCATATAAATTTGACTTTTGAATAATTGTAATAAATCTGATAAATCAAATGAGTGTTCAGTTGCTTTTAATACTTAATATATTATATTTAAGAGCATTTAAAAAGCAAATTTTTGCAATATTTAAATTTTTTAAGCCCAAATCTTGATAGTTGAAAATATTTGATTTAAACGTCAAAATTAAACAATCAAATTTCAATATTAAAATTGCCATAGTTTCTATAATATATATACTATGGCCATAAAACTTGGCCAACTGTCTTATAATTCCTTAAGCTTAGGTTATGCAAAGTTTTATTAGAATTGGTCAAGTCGTTCTATACTATTAGGTCCGTCCGAGGACACATTTATCGTCCTTAGATTTTCGTTGTCTACAAATATAGTGCCTAGTGTGGAAAGTGTATAACTTGCAATTTTTTTTCATACACTTTCCAAATTTATTTCTTGATATTTTATGCAGGAAATATTAAGTAAGGGGATGAAATTACATGTTAAAAAAATTTGGGTGCTGAATCTTTATGTTAAGTAGTGATTTGGTCCAGTTAAAAAAGGTCAAAAACTAGAATGTCTGAAGCTGTCAAACTGAATTTTAAACCCCCTTTACATAGAATTGTCAATATTTTGAGTTAGAGCTGGTAGACTTTTCTATAATTTTGATATTATTTGTCCCAATAGTAGTACACTACACTGTAAAAATCTTTTTGAGATAGAGCAGGTGCGATGTTTTTAATTTGACTTTATTGTCTAAAAGAAATGCACTACGAAATAACTGTGTTCTCGGGCCAACTGCTCGAAATAAAATGACGAAAATTTATTATTGTTTTTCCCGTCATTACATACACTCATGAGATTGGTTGATATAAGTTCTTTTGACCGTTGCACCTCTCGTGCCACTAATATCGAATCCATTCTTAAACCGCATTTAAAATGTCTAAGAAAGGGTGTATACTTATTCAAATTTAAATAATCTAACCAAATATAAGGTTGTTATTTTAGGGTGCCCAATCAAAAATATACTTTAAAGTTGAAAAACAAAACAAGTAAAATCAAGAAGTTTACAAAATATACTAATTTTGTCATCGTTTTCCATAGTAACTAATCAAATGTGAATTTAGGATTTTTTTCTTAACTGCTTTTACCTTAGTTATGTTAGGACAAAGTTAAGACCGTGTATGGTAAAAAAAGTTTGCACTACATTTTGGACTAGAGGCACATATTATATTCCATCATCCAGCATTCGTCAGGCAATAGTTTGAATAGGTGTGTTATATATATACGGCCATCGACCCCATTATGTCATACTCGAATGATTGGATACAAACACGTTAGTGTGACTTCCTTGTATTCAAATGAGGTACTTAATCTTTGACACTTGGCAAAGTAAGTAATCCTTTATCGTTATCATTTTTGCATTTATCAACAACGTAACTGAAAGCGAGACATTTTTTTTTTCTTTTACATGTTTTTTTTCACGGTTTTTCACCAGTTGATGCAAATCTCTATGAGATCCTAGCGGACATCTTATTCTTTTCGTTAAACGGACAAGTGTTGATCGAATACTGCCAATTTCATGATTTTTGTGAAAACATGTAAGATATAATAAAAAGACGACCATTTGATTTTTTGCGAAGCCGAGAAAAAAAAATAAGCAGCATAGAAACAGATTAAAATGAATATTCGCTCCACCGAAAAATCCTCCTGCCTCCTGGAATATCAAGTTAAAAAGAAGAACAAAGAAATATAAATCAAGTGCTTGCAATGGTGATAACATGGGAAGGAAACTATTTCAAGGGTTGAATGACATTCGTGATTCGTGTTAATTGACATTTTTGGAATATGCACAATTTATAACGAAAACAGAATTACTTACTTTGCGAAGTGTTCAATATTAAGTACTTCCTTTTCATACCAGGAAGTCGAACTAACACGTCTGTTTTCGTATTACTTGAGTATAAATCAGGTTATAATAAAAATCTAGATTATTATTGACGGGATGCATTTTTTTTTTGTTTTTTGTTTTTTTTTTGTTTTTTGTTTTTTATGAAAACCTCTGGCAAAATGAAAGCATAATAGATATACATAAATCAAATTTGACTCGGTGGTATTTTATAAACATGATAAAGTGATGAGCTGAAATGAATTTCAAGGAATATTAAACATATTAAAACGTGGTTGTCTTAATGTTTGTATTGTTTTTGCAGTCTTTAGTGTGATTGTCGGGCTACATTATGACAGTAAAAGTTTGATTTCTTTGCCGGAAAATTGATATTACTCCATGGTTTTTTTATTCTTCAATTCACAGGTGTAGCGTGATCGTCAGTTTACAAAGAATTACTCTCAAACCGATGATAGGGGCCGTCTAAAACTTGCAATGAGGTGAGAGTGTTTGCTCCGTGTTGAAGTCTTCACTTTGACTTTGAGATGAAGAACAGCTATAAAGGCGCTGTTCCTTTGCTTTTTGTGTTTTTTACTGTGCATGTACTGATTTTGTGACGGGGATAGATAACCCATATCCTTTTTTTTTATTTAGCATACACTGCCAATTAAAGACATATATGTATTTGGCACACACAAAGTTTAAAAAATGCCCTAAATCGTGTGTCTTGGCCAGATTAAGCTTGTTACCAAACAGCAAGACTCGTTGATTTGAAGGTCTAAAAGAGAAACAGATATTTAGCCTGAACGTGACTTTGGCAAAAAATAGCCAACTATCTGCAAGCATGGAAATAACCAAGAATATCAAAGATGTATCAATACAAATAGTATAAGACATCGAACGTTTATCTTTTGTAGGAGGACGGTTTTTTTCAATCAGGTGTCTTAAAAAAATGTTTTAGAAGGGAGTGTGAAAAAAAAATATATTGATTCTTTTTAAAAACTAGAAAAAATGAAAAAGTTGTAATTTGAAAACAATGTAGTGACTGTATGTTATTGAAAACACAAACTAGCCGGCACGGTATAGCCAATGGTACTGAAAATGGCGTTAAACACCAAAAATCAACCAATCAATCTGGAGTTTCCAATTGCAATAAAGGCAATGTCAGTTTTGACATACCAATACACGGTTTTATATATGATTTTCAATTTTATATATCTATATTTCCAGAAATTTGTCTCCGTTAGTTTATTAATGTAATGGCCATAAAATAAAGTAAAAAGTATAAATAATCAAATAATTTCGAAGCCATCATTACAAATACAAAGCTAACATGATTAAGAGTAATGGAAACATTAATACTATAAGCATTTGCTGAGACTTCGATAAAACCTGGGAGCTACTAAAACAACCTTGACTAGTACTATTCTCGAGAAAAAAAAACCGGACTTATTAAAGTTGAGGTTTCCCAAAATATCCTTTTTCATTCAATAACAAGTATTTCAGAAAGGTGTCTGAAAAAGTTAAGAGGGAAAGATTCTGGAAATTCTTTTCCATTAATGTTTGATTTCATATACGCATATGAAGGGCTGTATTTTAAATCAGGCCTTTGGTTTTCTAGTTTGAATAGTTTCACTTTTTGGTAATGTCAGGGCCATTTAAAGCTGAATATACAGTTTGGGGTTTGCTCATTGTTGACGGCCTGTATTAATTTTGCTTACATGCATGTCATTTGGACTCTGGTGGATAGTTGTGTCATTAGCACTCATATCACATCTTTTTATTTCTATTTTCATTATGTTTATTAAAAACACATTTTGCAAAAGATCATGTCAAGTATAACAACAAAAACGTTACTGTAATTTGAACCGCAACGCCTTTTCACTTTATTCTAAATGTAAAACAGAATTTTGAATTGTTTTACATTAATCATTTTTGGGGCCCTCCATAGCTTGCTGTTCGGTGTGAGCCAAAGCTCCGTGTTGAAGGCCGTACTTTGACCTATAATGGTTTACTTTTACAAATTGTGACTTGGATGGAGAGTTGTCTCATTGGCACTCATACCACATCTTCTTTTATTATACTTCACGTTAAAATGCCATATTTTGAAAGGCTAATACGAGGGTGTTAACTTACTATATTACCCTTCATGGAGACGCTTGATCAAGTGTGCGCTTTATTAAATACGACTCTATCCTATGGCAAATACTCTTTTGCCCTTTACGGAGACGCTTGATCAAGTGTGCGCTTTATTAAATACGACTCTATCCTATGGCAAATACTCAATTACCCTTCACGGAGACGCTTGATCAAGTGTGCGCTTTATTAAATACGGATGGTTGTTATGTACAAGACGTCGTCATAGTTTATTACTTTGAATTTGAAATTTAATCGACAGTAATAACAGAACATTCAGTATAATAAATTAAATAACACATATCTGAGAGGGTAATAGAGCAGATTGTTACCCCTCGAAAACACATTGTCAACCTTGGTTTCTCCTCAGTTGACAATGTTTTCTCGGGGTAACGCTCTGCTCTATTACCCTCTCAGCTATTTATTATTTATATAATATCCAAATACATACTTCCCGAAGCGCCCCAAAGTTTACAGTGGTGCGTGATAGTAACCGTCGGGTCTTACAAAACATGTTTGGTTGTACGGAGTGATATAAAATACAAAATGTATATGTTTTGGACATACAACAGGAAAAGAAGAAAATGTATTAAAGAGCTATAGAGAACAAGATCGTAACCCCACAATCACCCTAGACAGTGTGGATGCATAACCTTTTTCTGTTATCACATATACACATGCAAACAATTGATCTTGGATGGAGTTTCATTAACAATCTGAAATTTAAGAAGTGTTGCAGAATTGTCGGCTTTCGTAGTTCTTAAATGTATTCTGAACTTGGAAGTCAATCAAATTATGTGTTTTTGGTCTTATGGTGATACTGTTAACACGGATACACATAATGGGGAATTGTTAGAAATTGTTTGGTTAAGAGATGGCAGCAAGAATCAACGTCTGATTAGCCAGTTATCAGAGACCCCACATCGGTGGCAACAAGTACAGTTACATGATGTACAGTAAACATCATTTCTTGAAAGTATTTCCTGTTATAAATAGCATTTTTGGAAAGTTTGTTTTTAAGTGACCACTTCAGTTGATCTCATATATAAATGTAACTAGCGCAGTTGAAATTATATTCGGTATTACATTTAACTGTTTTATTTGAATGTAAAACATTTCTAAGGTAAGACTTATATTGTACACTAGCGAAAAGGGGGATGTTTGATAAAGATTACTTTTCAATGCATACTTTTATTCAATATGCAATTTGGGGGAAAATGATATGTCGTTTGTTTTGTTTTTTTTTTTTTGTTTTATTGTTTTTTTTTTCATTGGTTTTGTGTTGTTGGGTTTCTGTGTTATTGACGTATACTTCAAATCTTCTTTTATTCTCGTTTATGATGCTTAATTATACGTATAAACTTTATCACACAAAGAATACACACTAAAAAATCAAGCAAATTTACGGCAGAATCGACGTACTATTTTTCAAATTCAGTGTAATTTGGTTCTTTTGAAAGAGATGACATACTGCACTAAGTCTTTTAATTTCTAAATTTACATCTTTCATTCACTAGAAACGAATTTAGGAGGGTCCGAAGCACCAATTTCATTATATGAACGACTTATTGAACCAGTATTTTCATATTGCAGAAATACACCATGAATTCTTTACATCTCAAGTTGGCTTTCTTCGTATTGACCTTCATATCAATAGTAAGTATACATACTATTTAAGGGCATACGATACAGTTACAACTTACATGAGAGGTCATAACGTTGCTACTGTAAAATGTTATTTTTCGCGACGTCAATCTGTGACATATCGGATATAGATGATTTCTCGACTGATTTTCACCACTAGCTTGAAAACGAGTGCATGGACCCCTCTTTTTGAAAATGACATTTGGCTTGATTATGTATGAAGATTAATTTTACCAATTTTTATGAACAAATCAACGATGATTTGTTGTTAAATTAGATAAATATACAGCAAGAGATGCCTTTTTTTCTAAAATTATGAAAATTTAATAAAAATGAACTATTTCCATGATATTGTTTACACATATTTAAAGCACTACTTATGTAAAGAAGATATTTCAAATTCTTTTACAAAAAACGCTTGTGTTTTTCTTTTGAAACAAAAAAAAAAAAGGTATGTCTGTCCACAGGAAATATCAAATAAATGAAAATTTAAGTAAATGTCTAAAATGTCGACCCCATTCATCTCTTAAAGTAGCACGTGAAGGTATATTTTTTATTTATTATTTAAATTGACTAGGTGAAAAACAGCTTCTGTTCGCCAAAAATTCATGGTGGGAATAAAAACTGTATCGTATGCGCTTAAAGTCAAGTTACAGTAAATAGGCTTTATTACCAATTTTCTTAAAATTTTGGCTCGTTGAACTCTAACTGAAAATCAAAAACATAATGCATTTATCTTTCTTTTTCTCTGAAATATTACTAATTGAATTTTTTCAAAATAGGTGAAGATTTGTATAGAAAGCACAAAAAAACTTCGGAAAACGTTCTTAAATTAGTCTTAAAATCATAAAACTTCTAATTTTTAATCCATAGATTGTTCTTAAAAACTATATGCTGCTGGTACAGAATTTTTTTTTTTCATGATGTAAAAATAATTTAGTCTCCGACTTCGTTTTAACGGTATGCATCATTCAAAGTGGCGTGCTAGGTGAAAAAATGCCACAAAACGTCAAAATAATTTTAACTTCATCGCGTCAGATTTTTGTCTAAAATTTTTTTATAAAAAAGAAAAATAATTGCGGCCCCTTAGAAGCGATAAATTTCCAAAATTGTCATCCCAAAAAACCCTAGTTGTTCACCTTTTCAACGAACCATCATTGTATATTACTATATTGATTCAAAGTTGGTGTAATATCAGATCAGAAAACAACAGAAAAAAGGTGGGGGCGTGCAGTTTTATTCCTATTTTGTACATGTATTCCAGGGAAAAAAGTTTATAATGATACCGTATTATGATAATTAAAAGAGTAGGACATATTTAACCAATACCTCTGGCTACTTTCATGTAATAGCGAGCAAATTTTAACTCTGCTTTCCAAACTATATGCCGTCGTATTTTTTGTTCGTCATATGATGTAGATAGGCAAATAATGAGGTTTGTGTGCAGGTAAACAGGTTCTACCGCACCACGTTGTGTGCAGGTAAACTGGTTCATCCGCACCACGTTGTGTGCTCGTACAAATTTGGCCTAGTATCTGGACCACGAAAAAATGTTCGTTGTTGTTAATTTTGGGAATTTTTGTTTTCGGATTAGTCGGGCGTCTGTAGTTAGTATTTTTTGTGTTTCCTGTTCTCTTTTTTAAGCATTATTTTAATTTTTTGCTGTAGATATACGGATGCCGACTAAGGCAACATTGAAAAACAAACATTTATCGTAATTACGGCATACCGTATAGACAAAAAAGACGAACTGGAACTTTTTTATGGGCATACATGTAACAATTTTATATTTCAAAAACTGAACTGTTAACTTTTCTGGTAAATCAAAAACCTATATAAAGATATTTACAATTTTAAATATGAGTTGAGGCTTTTTATACGCGTTTTACATGTATTATCTTCAAAGATCTTCTTAAATGACACGAACCTGTTACCACAGATTCTGCAGAAAGCACACAGCATTTAATGTTAGATAAAAGTGATGGGAATTTTGTTTTCTGTTGTTGTGATCTGTAGCAAAGTGCTGAAGGAAAAGAAAATGGGTTGACTTTAAAAGTGCAAAAAGTAAATAATCTTACTATGACACTCTCACTGATAAGTACAACGGCGACGAGTTTTTTTTATATATAACTTTAAGGAGTTTACAAAATTATCCCTGTTCCCTGCTTTAGGATCACTATCTGACATGTTTTTTTTGTTGCTTCTTTTTGTTTTTTTGTTTTTTTGTTTGTTTGTTTTTTTTTTTTTTTTTGGGGGGGGGGGGGGGTCGGAAGAAAAAGGACATACCCCTTAAAGTTATATGGTTGACCTCTTATTAAATAATCTTTTCTTCTATTGCAGCAACTGTGTTCGAATAACCCGCCTTTAGCTGAAGGTAATGTGTGGAAGACTCTGAGACGAGTTTTAAGACCCACGTGTGCAGGTTGTGCAGGAATTTGTGAAAGAAAAGTCCCAGGACGTTGCCAGTGTAGAGTCGATCGCGTTTGTATGAGGAACCGAAACAGGAACAGATACAGAGGGCGCTAACTATTAATATGATTTAATTGTTTATACAGCTTTACAATTCTTTTGTTTTTTTAATTAAACTTTTCTCTTTACTGAATTTCCAAATTACTAATAATTTATAGAATACCAGGAAATGTGGGGTAACGTCAAGTACTCAACATCAGTGACAGTTAAAATTCGCCTGTTCAATAAACTAGCGACAAGTGTGTATAGTAAGCTTTTCAATCGCCCTAAGTATAGGTGTACTGTGTTGTGAATATGATCAAAACAGACAACCAAATAACCATGATAACTGACTTCCACATCAAATTTTCAATCGAAAACATGGAGAATGACAGCATGATTTTGTGCAGACAAACTAACATGAGTCGAGGCACTCAATCTTCCCTATTGTATTTCTCAAGGTCTCATAATTAGGTTCCTCTTTCGTTAGCATTTTAGTGGTAGTAATAAATAAACAGTTACATGTACAGTTGATATTAAACCAGAAAATGTAAAATTATATACGCATTACAGAAAAACAACACACAAAAACAGTAAAGATCCGAAAATAATTATAATTTTCCTTTACTTTAAACAGATTATATACCTGGATTCGAAACACTTTTTTTCGTCCTTGTATCTGTCAAGTCTCTTTTTTGTGTCATGGCAGTACTTTGTTGTTGTAGTTACTTTTGAAGTACAAATAGAAGCAACAGCAATTTATCGATGTTTAAATCTCGTGAAATACCGAGGGAAACACGTGAAATCTAAACAAAGCAAGACCAGGTGCCCCAACAGGGTAAGCGTTTCCTGATATCAACCACTCAATAAAATTGTTCAGTTCGAATCAATTACGTTGCGTTTTATTGAAATCTGGATACCAAGACGATTTAATGGTTTTAGTAGAAATCAATAGAATTCACTTTTATCTAAATCTACTTTATAATGAAATAAATGAATATTGACCATCATGGATTACGGAATGTTAGGGAGCTGCCATTTGATTTTTATGGGGGGAGCTAGGATGAAAATTTTGTCCTGCATTTTTTTTAGTTGTAATCTCTGTCCTGCCTTTTTATTTTTCACTCTATTTGGTCCTGCCTTTTTTATTATAAATTTTTCCTGACTTTTTTTTTTTTTACATAAATTGTATTCCTGCCTATTTTTTGCCAAGTTACTAGTCCTGCCCTTTTTTTTTACTCAAAACTCGTGTCCTGCCTTTTTTTCAAATTTCATCCTAGCCCCCGCTATTTTGTATCAATGGTCATCGGGTTGTATAAGCTTATGTCCTTATAATGGCACAATCATTTCACTTTTTTGCGCATTTTGAAGATTGAAATAGCCCCTAAAGCTCCAAAACCATGTCTTTCTTTCCTTATCATATAAATGCCGTAAAGTTATCGCTTGGCGTGCAGTTGAGATAAAAAGCAAATCAATAGCTCTCTATAATCAGTGTATACATTGTTTCTATGGGTTATAAAGGGGCACTAGCTGTCAAATTCATGTTCACCGATTTGACTCAAATTCTCATATTTGATTTATAACCATGTAAAACATTTATCCAAATTATAAAAAGTCTAAAATAAACTATTTACAGGGCATTGGCTCGATAATATGTAGCTCTGCTTCGTGTGTATTTTAGTTTTGACGCCAGTCTTGCAAGTGAATAATTCATCATCATTGTTTCTTAGCTATTTTGACAAAATTGAACCAAACTGGATGCTAAAAGCGAATTATTATTTCACTATTTCACTATCATTAATGATTGAACAAAAAAAATCATACTTTAGATTTTTTATATATCTCGTAGCTAGTGCCCCTTTAACCATTTTCTAAGAGAAGTCTGTATTATGGACCGTTCATAGGCATATTACTGTTGAAATCTTTTATGAAAAGTACTGAACAATGCTGAATTTGTTTTTCAGTACCAATATTATTAAAATGATTTTGTATAATTAAAGCTACTTTCAATATTTAAAAAATGATAATTAACAAGATTCTTTAATTCTATAAAGAAACATTTTTTCTTCAATGATGTAAGCAATTTAATTTTTCCCTTAATATTTCAGTTTTTATTTAGTCTGAATGATAGATTTTTACACATAGGATTAATCCATTTCGGCAATATTATTTGGGAGGCTTTCTTATTCTTTTCCTATTTAAATGATTGTTTCAATTTGTCCTGAATATACAATTAATTTACCAATAATTATTTTTTCTTCGTATGAATTGCCATAATTTGTTTGTTACATGACATTCATTCAGTGGTAGGTGTTTAGGCATAATCAGAACGAATATATTCGACGTCATTTTACCAAATTTAGTGGAAACGAAAGTGTATGGTATTTTAATACACGACTTTGCTCTTCTTCATCAGAAAGTCAAGGTGAGATAAAACGCATGTTAGATATCAAATTAAAGAATAAAACTGTGTTAAACAGTTCACCGATGTTGATGGTAAATTATTTAAACCTTTTTGCATATGTTCAAGGTAATTTTCTTCTTGGAATTAATTTTCTGCAGTATTCACGTTTCTTGCATTTGCCTTTATACTATTGTTCAGACTTGTCAAATGTCAATTTTGAGTTTATACAAATATGTTATATACATTGTCGCGATCATAAAGGTAAAACCGTGACAGTATGGACAACAGCAATTCGTATCTTGTTAATAATACTGAATCATTTACCTTTAACTTCTTTGTCATCGGCTATCGATAACAATGATTTTAAGCTCACACAGTCTGTCAGAGGCCTTCCAGTGGGGATTTAGATAATCACTTGTTACACATTTCGAAAGTTTTTTTTTCACATACTTTAAATGAATTATTCTTTATATCAGCACACCGAACAGTTTCAATTTAAAGAATGATAAATGTTCAGAGCTAATATATTTTAAAAATACATTTACACATGAGGTTATTTTACCAACTATTGTACGAATGATGTAAATGTTGTAATATGCCTTAAAGGTGTATTGCTTTTGGAAATAAAGTATTATTATTATAATGTTAAACATCCATGAATATAAAATCTAATTTTATACAAATTTAAACATATGGATCTTTACCAATTCAAATGTGTAGAAACATTTGCACTCTTTATATCACAGAAGAGCTCTGTCAACACTGCAATAGATCTAAGTTTTTTTTCCCATGATAAGCATGGAAAGGTCGTTACAAAATAAAAAGAAAAAAGAAAAAGAAAAGAGAGTTATTCTTTTTTTCTAACCTTGTCATATATATATATATATATTAAGTTATAACAAAGTCAACATTCATTAAATTATACTATAACTTTTACATTTATTTTTCAAGCTGACACATTTACCAGTTACCAGGTGGTTTGAAAAAGTTCTTATATGTGATTGAAGGACTTGTGTTGTATGCGCACTGATAGGTAAACCATGTAACCCTGAAAAGAGAAATCTTGATCTGATATAGAAAATTGATTTTAAATGTGAAATATTACTGCTAAAGCGACAGTTATATTTCCCCCAAAATTCAGTCGTGCGTAAATTTAAAGCCATTTAGGTAATTTGATTCAGTTCACTTTCAGTGTTTTGAAAAGATCCTACAAATCATTCTTTCTGATGAAGGTAAATCCAGAAAAGCTCTTTGAACGCACGAAATTATCTAACGTGTTGTTTTCATTTTTTACAACACTGGGTCGATACCTCTGCTGGTGGACCACCAGTCCCCGAGAGTATCATCTGCATAGTAGTCAGTACGTCGGTGCTGACATGATTTATAACGAACCTTTCTAAGGGAGCTACCATTTGATTTTTATTTTTTTTTTAAAGTTTATCCTGACTTTTTTTTAACTAAATTGTCATCCTCACTTTTTTTTTGCAAGTGTCTCATCCTGCCTTTTTTTTTACTCAAAACTCCTGTCCTGACTATTTTTTTCAAATTTCATCCTAGCCCCCTCCCCATAAAAATCAAATGGTAGCTCCCTAAAATTGCCCGTTTATAAATTTTGGAATTATAGATGGATTTGGGTATTTTTTAGGTATTTGTTTGTCATATAGCTCTACAACTGTTTCGGTTCATATACATCCTAGGCTCTCAAATTTTCGGCTTTGAGCGTTCCTAATTAAGGTAAATTCAGAAAGGGCTTCATACGCATGAAATTATTTAACGTGTTGTTTTCATTTATTATTGTATTCTTATTCTACGATTTCGGACGTACGTTTATCGGCTCTATCTTTTTTGTGGTCATTTTGAAACGATAGGTAACATTAATGAAGCCTCTATACTATTTTCTTTTTTTTATGTAATGAACTTTCAGTAACAATGGCTTATATATCTTCAGTAGTCGATTAATTTTTACTTCTGCAAGTTGGATTCTAGATCTTTTTAATCATTTACAAGGAGAATGTCAAAATAGACGGGCGAGAACCAACCATCGGACCCTTGGTTCAATTTGCGTTTAGGATTAGAGCTAGTGAAAGTAATAGGTATGTGTATGGTTAAGGTTAAGGTTAAGAATAAACTCATCATAGATGCCAGGATTCGTCCACAAAAGACTCACCAGTGACGTTCAAATAAAAAAAAAGTTAAAAAGGCCAAATAAAGTACGAAGTTGAAGAGCATTGAGGACCCGAAAAGTTATTGCCAAATACAGCTAAGGTAATCCTTTCCTGTGCTATGTGTTAGGATCAGCTTTGTATAGCTTTGTATGGGTTGCAACCCCTGAAGTAAAAGAATGTCAAATTATATTCCAGGTTTAAACTTGAGCTACATAATGTGGTTATATTTTACTACTCTCCTTACGATTAGAACATACCGTTTATACATGTAATATATATTTAGAGAATATAAGGAACTGATGAAAGCCTTGAATTATTTATTATATATACACATAGTTTTGTAAAACTAGAGTTATCATTCTTTTCCCTAACAGATATATAGGATATTTTAAAGGCCCGAACGATTGTGACTACGTTAATACAAACCCGCCATCAGGAGACCAAGATGTGGTCATGAACTTCCCTTTATCTACTCTAAAAATCCGTCCTTGTGGAAGTTTGCCTCCATAGCTTGCTGTTCGGTGTGAGCCAAAGCTCCGTGTTGAAGGCCGTACTTTGACCTATAATGGTTTACTTTTACAAATTGTGACTTGGATGGAGAGTTGTCTCATTGGCACTCATACCACATCTTCTTTTATTATACTTCACGTTAAAATGCCATATTTTGAAAGGCTAATACGAGGGTGTTAACTTACTATATTACCCTTCATGGAGACGCTTGATCAAGTGTGCGCTTTATTAAATACGACTCTATCCTATGGCAAATACTCTTTTGCCCTTTACGGAGACGCTTGATCAAGTGTGCGCTTTATTAAATACGACTCTATCCTATGGCAAATACTCAATTACCCTTCACGGAGACGCTTGATCAAGTGTGCGCTTTATTAAATACGGATGGTTGTTATGTACAAGACGTCGTCATAGTTTATTACTTTGAATTTGAAATTTAATCGACAGTAATAACAGAACATTCAGTATAATAAATTAAATAACACATATCTGAGAGGGTAATAGAGCAGATTGTTACCCCTCGAAAACACATTGTCAACCTTGGTTTCTCCTCAGTTGACAATGTTTTCTCGGGGTAACGCTCTGCTCTATTACCCTCTCAGCTATTTATTATTTATATAATATCCAAATACATACTTCCCGAAGCGCCCCAAAGTTTACAGTGGTGCGTGATAGTAACCGTCGGGTCTTACAAAACATGTTTGGTTGTACGGAGTGATATAAAATACAAAATGTATATGTTTTGGACATACAACAGGAAAAGAAGAAAATGTATTAAAGAGCTATAGAGAACAAGATCGTAACCCCACAATCACCCTAGACAGTGTGGATGCATAACCTTTTTCTGTTATCACATATACACATGCAAACAATTGATCTTGGATGGAGTTTCATTAACAATCTGAAATTTAAGAAGTGTTGCAGAATTGTCGGCTTTCGTAGTTCTTAAATGTATTCTGAACTTGGAAGTCAATCAAATTATGTGTTTTTGGTCTTATGGTGATACTGTTAACACGGATACACATAATGGGGAATTGTTAGAAATTGTTTGGTTAAGAGATGGCAGCAAGAATCAACGTCTGATTAGCCAGTTATCAGAGACCCCACATCGGTGGCAACAAGTACAGTTACATGATGTACAGTAAACATCATTTCTTGAAAGTATTTCCTGTTATAAATAGCATTTTTGGAAAGTTTGTTTTTAAGTGACCACTTCAGTTGATCTCATATATAAATGTAACTAGCGCAGTTGAAATTATATTCGGTATTACATTTAACTGTTTTATTTGAATGTAAAACATTTCTAAGGTAAGACTTATATTGTACACTAGCGAAAAGGGGGATGTTTGATAAAGATTACTTTTCAATGCATACTTTTATTCAATATGCAATTTGGGGGAAAATGATATGTCGTTTGTTTTGTTTTTTTTTTTTTGTTTTATTGTTTTTTTTTTCATTGGTTTTGTGTTGTTGGGTTTCTGTGTTATTGACGTATACTTCAAATCTTCTTTTATTCTCGTTTATGATGCTTAATTATACGTATAAACTTTATCACACAAAGAATACACACTAAAAAATCAAGCAAATTTACGGCAGAATCGACGTACTATTTTTCAAATTCAGTGTAATTTGGTTCTTTTGAAAGAGATGACATACTGCACTAAGTCTTTTAATTTCTAAATTTACATCTTTCATTCACTAGAAACGAATTTAGGAGGGTCCGAAGCACCAATTTCATTATATGAACGACTTATTGAACCAGTATTTTCATATTGCAGAAATACACCATGAATTCTTTACATCTCAAGTTGGCTTTCTTCGTATTGACCTTCATATCAATAGTAAGTATACATACTATTTAAGGGCATACGATACAGTTACAACTTACATGAGAGGTCATAACGTTGCTACTGTAAAATGTTATTTTTCGCGACGTCAATCTGTGACATATCGGATATAGATGATTTCTCGACTGATTTTCACCACTAGCTTGAAAACGAGTGCATGGACCCCTCTTTTTGAAAATGACATTTGGCTTGATTATGTATGAAGATTAATTTTACCAATTTTTATGAACAAATCAACGATGATTTGTTGTTAAATTAGATAAATATACAGCAAGAGATGCCTTTTTTTCTAAAATTATGAAAATTTAATAAAAATGAACTATTTCCATGATATTGTTTACACATATTTAAAGCACTACTTATGTAAAGAAGATATTTCAAATTCTTTTACAAAAAACGCTTGTGTTTTTCTTTTGAAACAAAAAAAAAAAAGGTATGTCTGTCCACAGGAAATATCAAATAAATGAAAATTTAAGTAAATGTCTAAAATGTCGACCCCATTCATCTCTTAAAGTAGCACGTGAAGGTATATTTTTTATTTATTATTTAAATTGACTAGGTGAAAAACAGCTTCTGTTCGCCAAAAATTCATGGTGGGAATAAAAACTGTATCGTATGCGCTTAAAGTCAAGTTACAGTAAATAGGCTTTATTACCAATTTTCTTAAAATTTTGGCTCGTTGAACTCTAACTGAAAATCAAAAACATAATGCATTTATCTTTCTTTTTCTCTGAAATATTACTAATTGAATTTTTTCAAAATAGGTGAAGATTTGTATAGAAAGCACAAAAAAACTTCGGAAAACGTTCTTAAATTAGTCTTAAAATCATAAAACTTCTAATTTTTAATCCATAGATTGTTCTTAAAAACTATATGCTGCTGGTACAGAATTTTTTTTTTTCATGATGTAAAAATAATTTAGTCTCCGACTTCGTTTTAACGGTATGCATCATTCAAAGTGGCGTGCTAGGTGAAAAAATGCCACAAAACGTCAAAATAATTTTAACTTCATCGCGTCAGATTTTTGTCTAAAATTTTTTTATAAAAAAGAAAAATAATTGCGGCCCCTTAGAAGCGATAAATTTCCAAAATTGTCATCCCAAAAAACCCTAGTTGTTCACCTTTTCAACGAACCATCATTGTATATTACTATATTGATTCAAAGTTGGTGTAATATCAGATCAGAAAACAACAGAAAAAAGGTGGGGGCGTGCAGTTTTATTCCTATTTTGTACATGTATTCCAGGGAAAAAAGTTTATAATGATACCGTATTATGATAATTAAAAGAGTAGGACATATTTAACCAATACCTCTGGCTACTTTCATGTAATAGCGAGCAAATTTTAACTCTGCTTTCCAAACTATATGCCGTCGTATTTTTTGTTCGTCATATGATGTAGATAGGCAAATAATGAGGTTTGTGTGCAGGTAAACAGGTTCTACCGCACCACGTTGTGTGCAGGTAAACTGGTTCATCCGCACCACGTTGTGTGCTCGTACAAATTTGGCCTAGTATCTGGACCACGAAAAAATGTTCGTTGTTGTTAATTTTGGGAATTTTTGTTTTCGGATTAGTCGGGCGTCTGTAGTTAGTATTTTTTGTGTTTCCTGTTCTCTTTTTTAAGCATTATTTTAATTTTTTGCTGTAGATATACGGATGCCGACTAAGGCAACATTGAAAAACAAACATTTATCGTAATTACGGCATACCGTATAGACAAAAAAGACGAACTGGAACTTTTTTATGGGCATACATGTAACAATTTTATATTTCAAAAACTGAACTGTTAACTTTTCTGGTAAATCAAAAACCTATATAAAGATATTTACAATTTTAAATATGAGTTGAGGCTTTTTATACGCGTTTTACATGTATTATCTTCAAAGATCTTCTTAAATGACACGAACCTGTTACCACAGATTCTGCAGAAAGCACACAGCATTTAATGTTAGATAAAAGTGATGGGAATTTTGTTTTCTGTTGTTGTGATCTGTAGCAAAGTGCTGAAGGAAAAGAAAATGGGTTGACTTTAAAAGTGCAAAAAGTAAATAATCTTACTATGACACTCTCACTGATAAGTACAACGGCGACGAGTTTTTTTTATATATAACTTTAAGGAGTTTACAAAATTATCCCTGTTCCCTGCTTTAGGATCACTATCTGACATGTTTTTTTTGTTGCTTCTTTTTGTTTTTTTGTTTTTTTGTTTGTTTGTTTTTTTTTTTTTTTTGGGGGGGGGGGGGTCGGAAGAAAAAGGACATACCCCTTAAAGTTATATGGTTGACCTCTTATTAAATAATCTTTTCTTCTATTGCAGCAACTGTGTTCGAATAACCCGCCTTTAGCTGAAGGTAATGTGTGGAAGACTCTGAGACGAGTTTTAAGACCCACGTGTGCAGGTTGTGCAGGAATTTGTGAAAGAAAAGTCCCAGGACGTTGCCAGTGTAGAGTCGATCGCGTTTGTATGAGGAACCGAAACAGGAACAGATACAGAGGGCGCTAACTATTAATATGATTTAATTGTTTATACAGCTTTACAATTCTTTTGTTTTTTTAATTAAACTTTTCTCTTTACTGAATTTCCAAATTACTAATAATTTATAGAATACCAGGAAATGTGGGGTAACGTCAAGTACTCAACATCAGTGACAGTTAAAATTCGCCTGTTCAATAAACTAGCGACAAGTGTGTATAGTAAGCTTTTCAATCGCCCTAAGTATAGGTGTACTGTGTTGTGAATATGATCAAAACAGACAACCAAATAACCATGATAACTGACTTCCACATCAAATTTTCAATCGAAAACATGGAGAATGACAGCATGATTTTGTGCAGACAAACTAACATGAGTCGAGGCACTCAATCTTCCCTATTGTATTTCTCAAGGTCTCATAATTAGGTTCCTCTTTCGTTAGCATTTTAGTGGTAGTAATAAATAAACAGTTACATGTACAGTTGATATTAAACCAGAAAATGTAAAATTATATACGCATTACAGAAAAACAACACACAAAAACAGTAAAGATCCGAAAATAATTATAATTTTCCTTTACTTTAAACAGATTATATACCTGGATTCGAAACACTTTTTTTCGTCCTTGTATCTGTCAAGTCTCTTTTTTGTGTCATGGCAGTACTTTGTTGTTGTAGTTACTTTTGAAGTACAAATAGAAGCAACAGCAATTTATCGATGTTTAAATCTCGTGAAATACCGAGGGAAACACGTGAAATCTAAACAAAGCAAGACCAGGTGCCCCAACAGGGTAAGCGTTTCCTGATATCAACCACTCAATAAAATTGTTCAGTTCGAATCAATTACGTTGCGTTTTATTGAAATCTGGATACCAAGACGATTTAATGGTTTTAGTAGAAATCAATAGAATTCACTTTTATCTAAATCTACTTTATAATGAAATAAATGAATATTGACCATCATGGATTACGGAATGTTAGGGAGCTGCCATTTGATTTTTATGGGGGGAGCTAGGATGAAAATTTTGTCCTGCATTTTTTTTAGTTGTAATCTCTGTCCTGCCTTTTTATTTTTCACTCTATTTGGTCCTGCCTTTTTTATTATAAATTTTTCCTGACTTTTTTTTTTTTACATAAATTGTATTCCTGCCTATTTTTTGCCAAGTTACTAGTCCTGCCCTTTTTTTTTACTCAAAACTCGTGTCCTGCCTTTTTTTCAAATTTCATCCTAGCCCCCGCTATTTTGTATCAATGGTCATCGGGTTGTATAAGCTTATGTCCTTATAATGGCACAATCATTTCACTTTTTTGCGCATTTTGAAGATTGAAATAGCCCCTAAAGCTCCAAAACCATGTCTTTCTTTCCTTATCATATAAATGCCGTAAAGTTATCGCTTGGCGTGCAGTTGAGATAAAAAGCAAATCAATAGCTCTCTATAATCAGTGTATACATTGTTTCTATGGGTTATAAAGGGGCACTAGCTGTCAAATTCATGTTCACCGATTTGACTCAAATTCTCATATTTGATTTATAACCATGTAAAACATTTATCCAAATTATAAAAAGTCTAAAATAAACTATTTACAGGGCATTGGCTCGATAATATGTAGCTCTGCTTCGTGTGTATTTTAGTTTTGACGCCAGTCTTGCAAGTGAATAATTCATCATCATTGTTTCTTAGCTATTTTGACAAAATTGAACCAAACTGGATGCTAAAAGCGAATTATTATTTCACTATTTCACTATCATTAATGATTGAACAAAAAAAATCATACTTTAGATTTTTTATATATCTCGTAGCTAGTGCCCCTTTAACCATTTTCTAAGAGAAGTCTGTATTATGGACCGTTCATAGGCATATTACTGTTGAAATCTTTTATGAAAAGTACTGAACAATGCTGAATTTGTTTTTCAGTACCAATATTATTAAAATGATTTTGTATAATTAAAGCTACTTTCAATATTTAAAAAATGATAATTAACAAGATTCTTTAATTCTATAAAGAAACATTTTTTCTTCAATGATGTAAGCAATTTAATTTTTCCCTTAATATTTCAGTTTTTATTTAGTCTGAATGATAGATTTTTACACATAGGATTAATCCATTTCGGCAATATTATTTGGGAGGCTTTCTTATTCTTTTCCTATTTAAATGATTGTTTCAATTTGTCCTGAATATACAATTAATTTACCAATAATTATTTTTTCTTCGTATGAATTGCCATAATTTGTTTGTTACATGACATTCATTCAGTGGTAGGTGTTTAGGCATAATCAGAACGAATATATTCGACGTCATTTTACCAAATTTAGTGGAAACGAAAGTGTATGGTATTTTAATACACGACTTTGCTCTTCTTCATCAGAAAGTCAAGGTGAGATAAAACGCATGTTAGATATCAAATTAAAGAATAAAACTGTGTTAAACAGTTCACCGATGTTGATGGTAAATTATTTAAACCTTTTTGCATATGTTCAAGGTAATTTTCTTCTTGGAATTAATTTTCTGCAGTATTCACGTTTCTTGCATTTGCCTTTATACTATTGTTCAGACTTGTCAAATGTCAATTTTGAGTTTATACAAATATGTTATATACATTGTCGCGATCATAAAGGTAAAACCGTGACAGTATGGACAACAGCAATTCGTATCTTGTTAATAATACTGAATCATTTACCTTTAACTTCTTTGTCATCGGCTATCGATAACAATGATTTTAAGCTCACACAGTCTGTCAGAGGCCTTCCAGTGGGGATTTAGATAATCACTTGTTACACATTTCGAAAGTTTTTTTTTCACATACTTTAAATGAATTATTCTTTATATCAGCACACCGAACAGTTTCAATTTAAAGAATGATAAATGTTCAGAGCTAATATATTTTAAAAATACATTTACACATGAGGTTATTTTACCAACTATTGTACGAATGATGTAAATGTTGTAATATGCCTTAAAGGTGTATTGCTTTTGGAAATAAAGTATTATTATTATAATGTTAAACATCCATGAATATAAAATCTAATTTTATACAAATTTAAACATATGGATCTTTACCAATTCAAATGTGTAGAAACATTTGCACTCTTTATATCACAGAAGAGCTCTGTCAACACTGCAATAGATCTAAGTTTTTTTTCCCATGATAAGCATGGAAAGGTCGTTACAAAATAAAAAGAAAAAAGAAAAAGAAAAGAGAGTTATTCTTTTTTTCTAACCTTGTCATATATATATATATATATTAAGTTATAACAAAGTCAACATTCATTAAATTATACTATAACTTTTACATTTATTTTTCAAGCTGACACATTTACCAGTTACCAGGTGGTTTGAAAAAGTTCTTATATGTGATTGAAGGACTTGTGTTGTATGCGCACTGATAGGTAAACCATGTAACCCTGAAAAGAGAAATCTTGATCTGATATAGAAAATTGATTTTAAACGTGAAATATTACTGCTAAAGCGACAGTTATATTTCCCCCAAAATTCAGTCGTGCGTAAATTTAAAGCCATTTAGGTAATTTGATTCAGTTCACTTTCAGTGTTTTGAAAAGATCCTACAAATCATTCTTTCTGATGAAGGTAAATCCAGAAAAGCTCTTTGAACGCACGAAATTATCTAACGTGTTGTTTTCATTTTTTACAACACTGGGTCGATACCTCTGCTGGTGGACCACCAGTCCCCGAGAGTATCATCTGCATAGTAGTCAGTACGTCGGTGCTGACATGATTTATAACGAACCTTTCTAAGGGAGCTACCATTTGATTTTTATTTTTTTTTTAAAGTTTATCCTGACTTTTTTTTAACTAAATTGTCATCCTCACTTTTTTTTTGCAAGTGTCTCATCCTGCCTTTTTTTTTACTCAAAACTCCTGTCCTGACTATTTTTTTCAAATTTCATCCTAGCCCCCTCCCCATAAAAATCAAATGGTAGCTCCCTAAAATTGCCCGTTTATAAATTTTGGAATTATAGATGGATTTGGGTATTTTTTAGGTATTTGTTTGTCATATAGCTCTACAACTGTTTCGGTTCATATACATCCTAGGCTCTCAAATTTTCGGCTTTGAGCGTTCCTAATTAAGGTAAATTCAGAAAGGGCTTCATACGCATGAAATTATTTAACGTGTTGTTTTCATTTATTATTGTATTCTTATTCTACGATTTCGGACGTACGTTTATCGGCTCTATCTTTTTTGTGGTCATTTTGAAACGATAGGTAACATTAATGAAGCCTCTATACTATTTTCTTTTTTTTTATGTAATGAACTTTCAGTAACAATGGCTTATATATCTTCAGTAGTCGATTAATTTTTACTTCTGCAAGTTGGATTCTAGATCTTTTTAATCATTTACAAGGAGAATGTCAAAATAGACGGGCGAGAACCAACCATCGGACCCTTGGTTCAATTTGCGTTTAGGATTAGAGCTAGTGAAAGTAATAGGTATGTGTATGGTTAAGGTTAAGGTTAAGAATAAACTCATCATAGATGCCAGGATTCGTCCACAAAAGACTCACCAGTGACGTTCAAATAAAAAAAAAGTTAAAAAGGCCAAATAAAGTACGAAGTTGAAGAGCATTGAGGACCCGAAAAGTTATTGCCAAATACAGCTAAGGTAATCCTTTCCTGTGCTATGTGTTAGGATCAGCTTTGTATAGCTTTGTATGGGTTGCAACCCCTGAAGTAAAAGAATGTCAAATTATATTCCAGGTTTAAACTTGAGCTACATAATGTGGTTATATTTTACTACTCTCCTTACGATTAGAACATACCGTTTATACATGTAATATATATTTAGAGAATATAAGGAACTGATGAAAGCCTTGAATTATTTATTATATATACACATAGTTTTGTAAAACTAGAGTTATCATTCTTTTCCCTAACAGATATATAGGATATTTTAAAGGCCCGAACGATTGTGACTACGTTAATACAAACCCGCCATCAGGAGACCAAGATGTGGTCATGAACTTCCCTTTATCTACTCTAAAAATCCGTCCTTGTGGAAGTTTGTCATTATAAGCAAGTCTGCAATCTTTTAGGGAGTACTGTATTCCTAAAGATATTTTAGTAAAAGTTCAATTAAATTAAAGAACTAAAATGTTTAAACATAAACATCGATACGATACTTGACTTTCACTACATGATTACATGGTACATGTAACTTTAGCTGATTTCATTCCTGTTGGTAATGCTACCTTTATACACATTTGGTTCTTTAAACTCTTGGAACTCAGCTTTAACGTTCCTTGGGA
The DNA here is from genome assembly GCF_021869535.1 of Mytilus californianus. Taxonomy (NCBI): domain Eukaryota; kingdom Metazoa; phylum Mollusca; class Bivalvia; order Mytilida; family Mytilidae; genus Mytilus; species Mytilus californianus. Next base: position 25,743,773 of record NW_026262668.1, read on the forward strand.
TTGATTAATCATAAAAGTGCTTCCAATACACACAGCAAAATGAAAAAATAAAACATTTTGACTTATTCTGCAGTGTGTAATATATGTTCGGAATCTTTTGTTCATTCCAATAAAACGAAAAAAGTTTTGACTGTTTGCTTGATATCAGAAATTGACCTCGAGACTGCATTATAGCCTGCTGGTAAATAGTTGTGCCGTACAAAATCTTGTCAAATAAAATAATTAACATTTAGACCATGTGATTTTCTTATTTTGTGTATTCAGTCTATTGACGTCAGTCCAATTGGTTGCAGTTTTATATCAAGCATTCGACTTTCTTTCCTTGACGTGTGAAACACAACTTCTATGATATTTCATGAAAATTTATAGCCGACCGTACGAGACCCTCATGGGTAGTCAATGTCGTTAACACCCCCTAGTAGTATGACAATACAATTTTGCAAAAACACATGTAATGTAAATTTCAAGTACGGAAAAAAAACCTTAACCACTCGCGTAATATATGTGCCTAAATGTTTGATAGCATTTCATCCCGTTCCCATCTATACAAAATACAATACCAATTCATGCTTTCGTCATCCTGACTGAATTATTAAATATTTTTGTATAATTGGTAGCTTCATGATTATCTTTGTGTTTCCTTCCAGTTGTTAGACTATGAATGAAAATATAACTCTTCAAATAACACAGGAAAAAGGTTCGGGCATCTTTAATTTATATATAGATATACAAATATGTAAATGGTTTTGGAGGCTTGACATGTTCGCCTTTATAATGTGGTTCCAAGATCATTTAGTTTATACGCAATATAATGCTTGCAGACCCGTAAATCGCGTTTCAGATCTTATTTGATTAAGTTTGACGTACTTGGAAATTAATGGTAGACATATCCTGATAATTTTAAAACCAAATATTCAAAATATCACCAGATTTCTAGAACCAGTTTTCAACATTTGGTGTCATATAGTGCTATAAAAATCATTAGTTTGTTGAACACTAGCGTCTTGTCAACGATTGTAGCTTGAATGTTCTCAGTATATGTGTAGCGAGTGTAGAAAATATTATTTTACAAAACAATGTACATGTACGATAACATTGCAACAACATATCCATCTGCAAATAATCTTGTTTTACTGAACATTAAGTAAATAGAATCGTTGCCATGTCATTAGAATACGTGAAGGAATGAAATAAATTGATTTGATTTATGCATGTTTGTTAAGGATGTACTTAGGTCAGGTTAAGGAGTTTTTGTCAGATGATCGAACTCCTTGGTTTTTTTCCTACTATACAGGGTAAAATATTTTGCCCCATAACACCCATTTTTTTTTCATATAAAACTTCAATAGCTCATAAAAGGTCATTTACCAAAATTTAAGCAGATTCTAGATTTCTTTTCTTTTGATTTGAGACCCAAAAAAATACCAATGCAAATATAAGGTAAAAGTCTGAGTCAGCCTTTTCCCGCCATTTAAAAAAAATTAAATATCTCGAAAATATATTTTTAGCTTATTTTGTTCCTTAACTAATGCTCTTTTGACTTATAGTATCAATTTTAAATTTTAGATTTTTTTAATTTCAACTAAGTACATCCTTATTAAGAATATTATATATTTACCTGGCTCTCTACAACATTTTAGCATTCGTTTCAAACCTAGGTGGAACCAGCCACTATAGTAACCATATTTAGGACACTGAAAAAAATTGCTCACCGTGGAATCTACCAAAATAAAACGTCAAATATAACACATATCTTTATGAGCCGCAAAAATAAAAAAAAATGTTAAAAATCAGGAATCTATATATTGAACTAAAATTAAAACCACATATTTTTTCATTGTATACAAGTAACATTTGAACAATTTGTGTGTTTCAGGATTAATCGCTGATTCTTAAATATTAAAAAAATATTTATTATATAATATTAAAATTTAGAAACCAGGAAATCTTATGTATTAATCATCACTATCATTACTTTGAAAAAATAAGGATACGGAGTTAATAGACTGGTGAACAAAGTGTTTTCTTTCATTTACTCTTTATTTCAATAATAGTTTGATTATACATTTGCAGATTTTTTTTTTACAATTTATTCTACATTTAAGTTTCAAAGTTAAAATCGTTAATGCATAATGAAGTATTCGTCTAAATCAAATACTTACGGAAAATTTTACACTTAACATTTTTGCCAGGCCCAGGTCCAGGTTTACATGCGATTCGATCTTGATCTGGAAAAACTTGATCTGGAACATTGCCATCTGGACACATTTGTATCCTCTTATAAGGTCTCATCAGGACTCTAGTTCCATTTGCACTTTCGGCAAAAAGTATTGCCAAAAGCGCAAATATTAAACCTTTATCGGTAAAAGAAAATATCAGTTCTCAAGAACAGTAAATCTTGAAAAAATTACAAACTCAGACAATATTGGCAGATTTTGCTGAAGAGACATCAAGCAGCTGGGGAAAGCACATGCTGGAGTATTCCAACTGTCCAATTTTAGAAATTCTAACATATCAAACGTTTTAAGCAATAACCATGATAACAAATTTTACATTTTTTATAAATTTAGTTTCAACCGATATGAGAATCTTCAAGTTTATGTTTTTTTACGTTATACATACATCATCTTCGTTGATATAACAAACATCAAAGTATATAAGGTCAAATAGCGATAGTACCAAAATATACACAACATGAGATGTTCTTACTAGTACAGTTGTCTGCAACTGAATAATATGCTTTTGTTTTGTTTTGACCATACCTAGTGGTATGTGTCATAGACACGGAAGTAAGTATACTAATTTTTGCATGAACCCTATTGATAGTTTTTGTAGTCTTTCGAAATACCGGAAGTGCCTACTGGTTTTTTTTCGGAATACATCTGTTCTTTTCTATGGCCACCTGCGTAATAGGTAATTAATTTATCTAATGAATATGTATTGGCGTTCTACAGTTGCTATAGAGATAAGTGTTAATCGAGGCTGGTTGATATCCTACAAAAGTAGTTAACTAAATTAGAGTCGCGGCGTACGTTCAGTTTTCTGAAATAAATGTGTGTTCACATTGGCGATTAAGTGACCGTTAATGGATAGGGCGTTTTTAAGATTTTTAAACCAAGCCATTTTAGCGTGATTGAAAAAGAGCAGTCCATTAAGCAGCAATTAAAATTCTACGTCCAGGAAAGATACAAACCAACAAGGAGTTTCTTAAATTGTTCCTATTTTGATTGAAATAGCAAAAATGGAATAATTATTAGAAGTCCATTACTTGAATTGGTAAAATGTTGGATATCCTTTATCTTTATCGAAATACAAATTAAAATAAATAGGAAAAAAAATATAGAAAATCAAACTGAACCTTAGAATCGTTGAGATGTTTAAAATACAGATATAAGATGCAATAACGAAACATTATAATTTTAAAGTTATAAACATATTTTTAGAGGTATGATGACGATTCTGAAAGAATAATAAATGTTTGGGCGTGAAGTCTGTGATGTCAGATATTATGCATATGTAATAGCAGTGATGAAATTCTAATACAGGGTCAGAGATAAAATAACGAATGTCTAGTTTTATACAGACTGAGTGATGTAGATACAGTCAGAGTTAAGATACTAGTAATGAATTTCTACTTATAGTAATTAAGGTTTTACTTTTTTATCAAAATAAAGATAAGGAAACGAAAGCAATAATAAGACAACTCAATGGCATCAGGCAGTTAGTTTTCTCGTATGAATTGTTTTACATTTGTCATTTCGAAGCCTTTTATAGCTTACTTTGCGGATTTTGCTAATTTTTGAAGGCCGTACGGTGACATGTATTGAGTTGTAAACTTCTACGTCATTTAGTCCCTGGTGGAGAGTTGTCTCTTTGGCATTCATGCAACATCTCCCTTTTTAAATAAAGAAACCATACTAAATCTTATTTAAAAATGCAAGTTAACACTGGAAATTACGATGAAATTTAAAGGCGCCTTTTAGGTGCGTTAAAAGCAGAAATTATTTGTCATATTGAAACAGTTCATAAATAAATATGCGTTTGAGTCCTTAAAATAATACTATAGACATGAAACGATTTACAGACACACTGAGTGATATTCTTTGTGATAGGTGACCCCCTCCCCAACACACACACAATCAGACTTAAAGTTGAAATAGCGGGTGGACAACGTCATGTCCCACATAAAGAAGAATCAGTGCAAGATTCTTCTGGGAATTCCGTCAATGTGTTTTCAAGGAGTTGAGGCAATCTCTATTCATAAGCGAATTTAAAGGGTCTAGTTGACAGAGGCCTGGAACCTTTTTGGTAACACAATAGGACGATTTCTTAAAGTTTGTATTCATACGCAAAAAATAGCACAACTAAGAAACAAATGTTTTTTTTCTCAAAATCAATTTCCGTATTCAACGGAAATGCGATCGCAAAAACCGGATTTTTAAATAGCGTACTGGACATGAGCTATATTAAATTGGCACAGTTATTACTGCTTCCTTCTGTCTGTCACACAATCGTATAACAACAAGAGATAAACATCTTCATTATATTTTGGCTAATTCAGAAAAGGCCAAGTTATGAAATGAAAAAGTGAGATTTGTTTGAACAAACTGATTTAAGTATAAAGCTGAGGTTTCAAACTATTTCTACTGTAAAAACCTGATTGGAGTGTGTTGCCTTGTGTATAAATAAATTGAGATCAAGCATATCTTGAATATGATAGCCAATGACCAAACCATATAAACCAGTGTAATTGGTTTTCCAAAACGGTTTTAGTTAGGAATTAACAAGTAAGAATATAGCTTAGGGTTTTGAACTATTTTCAAACTAGCTACAAAAACAAATAATCATGATTCATTTGTTTTCTTCACAAAAAGACTGTTTTCACATTTACATGTCGACTTTATCCAGGAAGCTATCTCATATTCCCAAATCAGCACCTCAAAATGGAACATACAGTGGTTGTCTCCTATTTGGCACGTTTTAATCTTATCTATTGTAAAAGAGAGGAATGGGAGAGAGAGGAATATTTTCTTTGAGAAAATTATACCCATTATTGAACAGCAGTGTGTCTACATCTTATATAAAAAATGAAGTAAAATCAAACATCTTTATTTAACAATTATTTGATCTTATATACCAAACCGGCATGTAGGTTCACGATTGCATTTCTTTTTTAAAGAAAACAACTTATAATCTTTTATATTTATAATTTTAGTTTTATCCTACTCACTAGGTTGAATCCGCTGCTCTCCGTGATGTTCATTCTAGCAACGTTAGTAGCCACGATCCTCTAGTGGCATGACAAAAGGGTGTATTTCTGCATTTTCAACACTGAGGTTGTGAGTGCGAACCCTGTACGTGGCAGGTGCAATCGACTCCAATCTTAATTGACTAGGATTGTCAGTTTTCCTACAGAAGGTCGGTCGTTCTCTCCGGTCACTACGGCTTCCTCTACTCATAAAAAATGACCACCACGAAATAGGTAATGGGGCTTAAAGTGGCGTTAAACACCAATCACTTAATTATTCAAGGTATGTAATTGCACTAAAACTACAGCTCAATTAGTCAACGGTGACTTGGAGGATTTTTTTCTTATCAATTAACATTTATATATAAGCTCTTTTGGTTTAATGCTTTTAAGTCTCCAATGTGACTAATATAAATGGTTTGAGTAACACGTTTCGATGACAGTAAGATGCGTATGTGCTTATTTTATCGTGTTTTTTTCTAAAGTTAGCACCGCTACTTGAATAATGTCGTTCTCCGAGTGTCCAATCCACCCTGTAGCCGGTGCGTCGGTACTGGAATGATTTAAAATTTATATATCTTGTTAGTAAATTTATCTTTCATAAATTAGATAAATCTACCAACCAAGAATTAAATTTTCAGCGTTAATCATAAGGCAAAGCTCAGTTTTGTTTAATGTTTTGTTTAACCCGCCCTTTTAATTGTGTGCTAGCAAACGATATATCTGTCCTGTCTCTGATCCTGATTGTACACGATTACGGATTTCAATGTGTTATGGTTAACAGTTTGCCAGTTATTGTATTTATATTTCATAAGGTTTAATTATGGAATAATTCTTAACTTTATCATTAAAGGGACATTAGCTACGAGATATGAAAAAAAAAAAATAAGATTTGATTTTTTTTTGGTTCAATCATTAATGAAAGTGAAATATTGAAATAATAATTCGCTTTTTGCAGCCAGTTTGGTTCAATTTTGTCAAAATAAGCTAAGAAATATCGCTGATGAATTTTTCACTTGAAAGTTAATAATTCGACCTCATAGAATCCGTATTCATGTGACCTTTTATTCAACTCCTTAGCTAGAGATAGGTTACGCATGTTCAGCTTTTAAAAGGATAAGAATGTCAACATTGAAAATGAAACAAGGATAAATCATTTGATTGACTGATTCGATCCACAAAAACTCATTCTTATACAGGTAAAAACGATGATTAACATATTTGTTTAATCTATAACATGAAATCAAACAGGCCTAGAAAAATCCAACTGTACGTGTTCGCTATTTATTTATATCTATATTTATGTTTATATCGGGTTATATGACCGTTGACAGTCTTCGGAGGTCATCTCGTTGGTTAATAAGATGGCGTCTAGACTTTTTGTAAGTTGGATATACGTTTTAGTAGGTTATAAATCACATATGAGATTTTGAATGAAATCGGTGAACTTGAATTTGACAGCTAATGCCCCTTTAAAATCGATTTTATGTAAATTCATTACAGTTTTATTCACCGTTTTTGTTTACGACTATGGAATTCAGAAATTTAGTTCTTTCAACAGTTTGTTCTTTTTTGAATATGATTAAGTAGCAGTCTGGCTAAGAAACATGCAAAATGATGAGATAATAATACACAGTGTATCACAGAAATTTACTATACTTTTTGTATTGAAAGGTCTTGTGAAATTAGTACTGACTTTGTAATATTAAACCATTCAACACAGTATATTTGTCTTGGTACTATATTGAATGTTTTGAAAATATGAACTTTCCCCACTTATTCTAGTATAGAAATTTCACTATTTTCTACAAAGGCCGGATGTTTTAAGGAAAATTGTTAAATCCAAACTAAAGAGAATATTTTTCTTTAACACATATGAGAAAATGAAATATGTAGCCTTATACTGGTTTTGAGTAAATTTGGTTTTATTTTAGAGTAAACATGATCTAAGAAAGATAACTCTTTCTATGAAAGATAACTCTTTCTATGAAAGATAACTCTTTCTATGAAAGATAACTCTTTCTATGAAATATAACTCCCTCACACATAAAAACAGTTGCCATGTGACTAAAACATATTCAAGGTCATTATCTAAATGGAATTAAAGCATTTTTGAACCATTTTAGTCCTTTTTATGACAATACAGACTAGTGGTTCATATTCAACAAAAAGGAATAAATAGTATACAAACTATATTACACTTCATTTACCCCTGAACTGCAATGTTTACATTTACTCACTTTTTGTTTGAAAAGAGTTTTAGGCTGGTGTGTTTCATTTGATATTACACATTTTTGTGTCGTTTTACCGTAACGGGCGTTCATAATCCTTATGAGAAGATACTGTTCATGATCAGGCATGGGGTAATGCAAATTTGTAATTGTAATGCATGGTAATGCATTACATTTTTCAAAGTAATTGCATGTAATGTGTAATTCAGCAATTTTAGCATTACATGTAATTGTAATTTAATGCATTACTTTAGCAAAAAGTTGTGTAATTTCATGCATTACATTGCATTACATGGCATTACATTTTTCTGATACTATATATATATATCTTTTAACAGATTATTTAACAAAAACAGAATATAAGATTTCTTGATTAACTAAAAAATTATCATTTGAATATTCATTTTCTATTTATTCTCCACACTTTACCCACTTGTACTTAATCATAAAGAATGGGATTATCATTCTCTTACTTAGTTTTTTATTTCATATATTTTCCTGCATACAAAGATTGATATTTGAAAAGCATTACTGTAAAAGTGTCCCATTGTTGTCAAAAGATCAGAGAGTACCTTGTCATAATTAAATAACAGATAATTGAACATTGTCATAAAACACTAATTGGTTTGTTTTACAATCAACAACATTTGGTCATAAATTAAGTTCTGTGTATATTTTATAATTAGGAAAGAATTTCTCAGTAAATATTTTGATTGAAATTAAAAAAAACAAAAAACAAATGTATATTTAAATTTATGTATGTATAAAAGAAAAGTCAAGATTAAGTTAAAATGAAGCTTAAAATTCATCTCTGTCACTTCTTTTAAGAGAAACACAGAGATGCATAATATATTGAAACTTTAAAATCAAAGATAGAAGAGCAACCAACTTTGATAAGTTTTGTGAAACAGTCAGGTAGTCCGAAATATCATTGGGATGATCCTAAGCAAAAGGAGGCTACAGATGCATTAATTCAGTATATTGCTGGTGATTTACTTCTGTTTGCTACAATTGATAGCCAAAACTTAAAGAACGTTGTTAAAAACTTGACCCAAAATTTAACATTCCAAGCAGAAAACATATCTCGTCTAAACTTATTCATACTAAAGCCAAGGATATGCTAGAATCTTTTATTATTTCATGTTGTTTTTCAAAATTCTTGATTTTTATTTTCACTTGATAATAAAATTTTAATACAAATGTAATGTGTAATTCAATGCATTACTTTGCAAAAGTAATTGTAATTTAATGCATTACTTTGATAAATGCATGTAATTGTAATTGTAATTTAATGCATGGTTTTGTCAAAGTAATTGTAATGTAATGCATTACATTGCAATGTAATTCGCCCCATGCCTGTTCATGATGTGGAGATATTTTTGAATTGATTTAGACAAAGGCAAGTCTTTTCATAACTTTTCCAGTGACATGTTGATTTCTCAAGGAGAAATCTATTCGTTGTACTAGTAGTTTTCAATTTATCAGGACTTTATCAGCGATATCCCCAGAAGACCAGCCAGTCAGACAATAAGACTGCAACACATACACATTGTAAATCATTTACGAAAACTGAATTAGAAATGTCTATAGTACCAACATGACAAAGGGAAATTTAACAATGAGCAAGCATGGCATAACTTGTGAGGACGTTTTTGTATGTCGTCGTTAGGCCATGTGTGGCTTTTTTCACTACTAAACGTTCTTTTGGCTGTGTGCCCTTTCCATCAGAAAAACAGGGAAAACAGTGTATTCACCCTCTACCTAGTTGAATAGGGAGAGCGATTAGAGAAGTTACCAGTCAGCAAAACAGGAAGATCAAGATGGACCATGGAGTAATGGTACATGTACATGTAAGTAATGGTAATACTTAATTTAATATACATGTTTTAATTGAATGTAAATTCATTATTCTCCTGTGAAGGATAGATTTATATTGAGAAAATGTAATCAAATGATATAAACACCCATCAGGAGTCCATTGTAATAATATAACAGTGTACGTATTACTTTTACACCACCACTCCCTCCCCCCTATTTTCTATGATTTATCTTTAAAAATCCAAGAGACTATGTTTTTGTAAATGAAGTCGATTCGATGCTCACTGTTATTGCCAATACATGTTTACAAAACAAGTACCTCTTTAAAAGTTGGGGGAGTAGACAATCACGCACAACGAAAGATGAATTTACAAAATGTGACTAAAATGACTAAAGACCCGTCTAAATTGCATTTAATTGATAAATTCAACTTGCACTTACTGTTATCTTGATGACATTTTCTCGCTAAATAATCAAGAATTTTCTAAATATACTGCCAAATATACCCAAAGGGACTTACTTTAAAAAAAATCAATTATAAACGGTTATAACTGTCCTTTCCTATATTTATTCATTTCAGTTTTACAGGCGAACTCTACACTAAAATTTACGACAAAGGGACATTTTTTCGTTCCCTTTTGTTAATTTTCTTTTCTTGGACGGTGAAGTCCCTTTGGCACCATCAAATAAAAAAATCAGTAAACATAAATTTGAACATGTACATTATTCACTGATCAATTCTGTTTTGTATTTCACTTGTTAAACACATTTTAAAATCATTTTTTCATAAAGTTAGTACCTTACACATATCTGTTTTACCCCTTCTGACACCCACATGTATAGCAACAAATGTACTCCCTCCAGAAAAAAACCCCAAATAAAATAACTACAAATGTACCTCAACCGCCCTTTTTCCCCATTTAAAAATATTTTCAATAAAGTGATTTGTTTATTCTGTTAAAGGCCCGATATTCTGAATAATGTACATGAACATGCAATTGCCTATATCAGAAATTTATAACCTATACTGCTACACACCCACTGAGGCAACAACATTGAAGCAATCTTTAATGGTTGTAAAAATAGAAATTTTCTGGCTAATTTAAAAAGTTTTTATACCCCTTCCGAATATTATTTACATAAAGTGATGGTGTATTGTCATGATAATGTCTCTGACAGTTTGGGAATGATATAGAACTGCTTTACAAAATTTTATTAGATTTTCTATGACCATTTACATGATTTACATGACTAAAAACAGAGAACCACCTTCCTAAATGTGATAAAATTTTATCAATTTGTATGTACATGTAATAACAACCTATTGTTTTTACTGATTAAAGATCAAGAATAATCCTGATCTTTTAACAAAAATGAATATTTTATCTTAAATGATATGTAATAATGTTCTTTACTTTCATGTACATTATATTCAACATTGTACATGTTGTATGTCTTATTTTAAAGGTATTTGTAACCAATTGCGTAGATGGTGTATGCCCCATTGATTGGAAACGATATAATTTTTTAGCACAAAATATAAAAAGAAGATGTGTTAGCATTCACTTAGCTTGGCGGTATATATTCCGTTTTCTGTAATTGCGTACCCCCCCCCCCCCCCCCCCTTTTTAAGAAAATGTAGGATCTGCCCCTGATTTCTGACTTGGTACAGACATTATTCAATGGTAGGTTAACCCTGGTTATTTAGCTAGCTTAACCTCCCACTTGTATGAATTATTTATCGTTCCCTTTTATAATGCAAAAAGGGTGCTCTCTGACACGTCGGCGTACTGATGAATTAAAATATAGGCAATCGTTTCTTACGTGGTAAACACATGCTCGTTTTTCGAACCACCTTTTAAAAAATGTACACTGTTGAATAGATTTGCACAATTAAGTAACATTCTACTTAATCATGTGTCTTCATAAATCTCAAGATGGATTGTTTTTTAAACAAGCTGATCAAAAACGGATCAAATTTACCTTAAAATCTTCATTTTCATAAAAACTATCTATGCCTTTGCTTCAAATTTCAATAGACTATCTTTGAAAATTGTAAAAAGCATTATTCACATTAGACTAGTACTAAAAAGTGAATAAGGTTGTGTACAGGAAGCTTATTTATATTATTATTGAGAAAAGAGTGCATAAATATTGTAAAAGACGTTAAGACATGATCAACATTTAAAAAAAAAATTTACCAGGCTACATATTTTTATTTTTGATATGTTTTACACAAGAGTCAACTGCAATAGTATGATTAAACAAAATAATTCTAATACCCTGTTCTAGGGAGATAATCAAGTTTGAAAACGTCAAATATTTTATTTTTTTCCAACATGAAAATATTTGATAATTTGCTTGCCATGGTAACCAAGTTGCCTTGCTTTCATCCGTCTTTTCAAATGTTTCCTATTTAAGTTGAACATTGTAGATTGTAACAATTAGTATATTTTTCTAAACAGTTTATCATTACTGTATTAATTTTATTTGAAAAACAATACAAATTTAAAGTTTTTTAGACCATTTAACACCTTGTTGCTAGGTAGAGCTGTTTCCATAGCAACATCTTGAATTTTTGTGTGCTGATTGTCATTCATATAAATTCTGCCTCAAGTTGAATCAATTTAAGTATAGCAGATACATATCCTACACTGTAGATGTATCACTCCTTGCATGATTCTTAGCTGGACAGCTTCTTTATTAAAATTCAATGTTTCAAAGGACAGTTTTTCTGTTATAAAATTATGTTTTTATACACAATATCACATAATAAAACCAAATAGGACGAAACATGTGAAAACATTCTAATGATCTGTTTTCGGTGTTCATAAATCATGTAAATAAACAGTTTTTACAACAATTACATGTCAGTAAATAACCAGTGAACTTCATTTTAAGACGGATGAACACACTTAAAATGTTTTCATGCTTGTATTGACAAAAAAACAACTCACATTGCGTAATACACAATTCGGACGCATGAAATTTATAACGTGTTGTTTTTATTTTTCTACAATTACTTGTTGGTAACATCAAAGATTTGTCATAAAAACTACAAAATAAAACTTCAAACGAGTACTAGTTAAAATTAGTATTCTAAAAAATTTCTAAGACATTAATCAAGTCTAACACTATGCTATATCGTAGTATACAAAATATAGACGAAACATATTTCTGAATGTGTAAAGGTGTTTATGCGTATAGACTTGATATTTAAACTATTTATTTTGTTTTACTAATTTCCTGGTAAAGAAGCAAAAGTCACTAAAGTCAAAGAGAAAACAATAAAAAAAAAGGAAAAATGAAAAACGCCGTAAATACAAACAAAAGAACCGACAATTCTTTATAGACAATTAATGTCTTAGCAACCCTACCAAAACCCTGTGTGATTTAGGGTGTAGTCAGATCCTGCTCCCCATGTGGAAACCGTTGCACTGGTAATGCAAAAGTAGACATATTAACACAGGTATAGGGGTTGACAAAACATACATGATACATGAAAAAAGTAATAAAGATAAAACAGTTAGTACGAATGGTTCGCTTCGACAAACGTCGGAAAGCTTATTTACGAAAAAGAAATCAGTCAAATAATGTCAGTGGTAAAATCGATTAAAAGCTATAAAGCGTCTGAGTTTGCTTAACGTCCAAAGGCAAATATTTCATTCATATTATCACAAAAAAATCTTCCACTACGGAGCATAGGTATTAACGTCCAAATTCCGACCAAGCGCGTAAATGTACACTCCATTTTGAAGATGTGTTTCCCCGTAGACAATCTTCATTGTTAAGGGAAAGCTCAACTTTGTTTAATGTTCTGTTTAACCCGCCATTTAAACTCTGTGCTAGCAAACGATATATCTGTCTTTTTCAAACTATAATCTTAAAAATACATGATTAAGGAATTCATTGTTTTATGATTAACAGTTTACCAGTATTAGTTATTAGATTTCGTAACGTTTGATTTTTGAATAATTCTTAACTTCATCACTATATCGATTTTATATCATATCAATATAGTTGTATACACCGTTTTTGTTTACGATATATATAGAATTCTTTCAACAGTTTGTTCCGTTTTGAATATGATCAATTAAAATTCAATGCTTCGAAGTTGATATATTAACACAGGTGAAGGCGTTGACAAAATATATATGATACATGATAATAGCGTCCTAATTCCGACCGAGCGCGTATATTTACATTCAATTTTGGAGATGTATTACCCCGTAGACAATCATTAGTCCTAAGGGAACCAACTGTGTCCCTTTTACGTGGCGACCTGAGGTACATTCCATACAAGAGCTTTGCAAGAATAAAAAGGAGCCATTATTAACCTTTTATTCTTATTTTATAGTTAAATTCTTTAAATTTAGGTTCTACTATATAATGTCACCAGTAAATCATTCCTGGTTTTAAGACTATGCTGATGGCACCTATCATATTGAATTTGAAATAAAAGATACTGAATGCAGTAAAGCCTGCATCATATCTTGACTTACATCTAGAAAATGACAATGAAGTTGGCTGAGAATTAAACTTTTTGACAAACGTTAAACGATACGATTTTACCTTTTCCATTATGATATTCGATTAAGAGTTGCGACTGTTCCCCTGGTAGTCTTTCTTTCTTTGCCAACCAGCGATTGACATTTCGAAACTATCAAGGACGCCGTTTTTTGTTAAACATATTACCCAAAACATTTTTTCTGATTGTTTTTTTATTCTCTTCTAATTTAAAGCTTTTGGACTGCAGTTGTAAGAGTTGTAAGTTGATATCAGGATTTGACACATTAAATTCCGTTGGTAAATCGACAAACCTTACATATTTTCTTCTAAATTATACTTAATTTTGAAATTACTAGCTTTGGCCCTTGAAAATCTTTCTAAAACGTCAGTTCCCAGTCTGCGATTTACTTTAAATTTGCGAAATAAAAATGAACGATTTTCTTTTCAAAAACAAAAAATCAGAAACATTAATTTCTATTTCTTTAGATTTTTTTCTTTAAAACCATAAAGTTTTCGAACTGCAGTTAATATTAGATGAAAAGAATTTACACATTAAATTCCGTTGGTAACTGAAGGCGACGTTTAAATCTCGAAATTCGGTTAACACATTTGATGTCCTACTAAATTATACTTAATTTGGAAATAACTAATTTTCGCCTTTCAAAATTATACAAAAATTGACTATCTTACCTTTCATTGTGTAGAAGATTATTTTATTTGAAATATTTGTTTGATACACAGATACTTTTATTGTATCACAAGTGACTGATATATTTCATGTTATTTTTTTTACAAAAGAGACGTAAACATGGTAAAGAGATAACTTGTAGTAACAAAACCAATAAAATATAATGTAAAATGAACATAGATTGATCAGTCTAATATCCATCACTTAGTATATTGTTCTTATAGTGTAGATGGTCGTATATTTCAAATTAATCAAAACTCATTGTTTTGAGTAATTAATGTGGTAACTATAACTTATATTGTATACGGTTTAACCTTTTTCGTGCATTAATGTTTATTCAGTGATGCTGGAAGTCGCAATACTTGAAAATTCATCCAAAACCTAATACATATTACATTTAAAACGCTCTTTATGGCAATACCACTTAATAAATCAAATTGAAATGTTTCGCAGTATTTTAAGAAATGATTTCACTATTTATCGGTCGTACCACTGTCTGTACCAGTCTGCTTTACTCTTAATAAAATTGCTTATCGGCCGTCCCGCTGTCTGTATCACTCTGCTCAGCTGTTAATAAAATTGCATATCACGGCTTTGTGACGTCAAATACGTTAACCCGGCCCTGATAACTTTCACCCAGACATATCACTGACGTCATAATTAATGAACCGACGTTGACAAGTCAATAAAGAAAACACTTGTTTCTATCATGCAAAATACACAAATACAACCTGATAATTGGTATGTATCTGTGTATTATGTATTATTAATAAACTCCTCACAGGTACGAGGACCAAACCCTGGAATCCAGACGCGCACTCCGTTCACAACAAAAGCACGAAGTCGAAGAGCACAGAGGACCCAAAATTCCGAAAGGTCTTGCTAAACACAGCCATGGTAATCTTTTCTTGAAAGGGTAGAAAGTCCTAAATATTTCGAAAAAATTTAAGTTTTGTAAGCAGTTGATTTACAATAATAACCATATCAACTTGTATCTCAATTGTTTGTAAAACAATTGAAAGGTCTTTCCAGTTAAAGTCTGATATTTGTAATGCACTCTTTACGACCTTTCATTTAAAATGCGACAAGCATAGCTTCTGAAACTTTTCACTTTTTGCACTTAATGACCCTATCCACTTAATTTTCTAGATCGTAAGTATTTGTAATGTAGACTTGATGACCTTTCATTTGCTATGCGACAACACCATCTTCTAGAAAGTTTGATTTTTGCACTTAATAACCCCATCTAGCTCATTTTTGGAGGAGAAGAATTTTGTTTTTGAAATGTACACATTTTGACCTTTCATTTAATATAAAACAACCTTACCTTATGAGACATTTTTTTTTGCACTCAATGACCCCACCCAACCCATTATTGGGAGACATCAATTTGATTTTTGAAATGTACGCTTTATAGACTTTCATTTGATATGCGACAACCTAACCATCTGGGAAGTTTGAATTTTTAGCACAAAATGACCCCCACCCTTCCCACTGGGATGAAAAAGGGGTTTAAAATTTTAATTTTTGAGTAGAGCACATTTAGACGTTCAATTTGGTATTCATAATGACCGCATTTGGCAAAGTGCCAAAAATGATGCAATATCAATTATATAAATAGAACTTACGAAACTTACAAAGTCAATGTAAAAGATGAAAATTTCAAATTGATTTTTTTTTTGCGTTTTTCATTGAAAGTTTTTGGTAATTAGTCAAACATATAACCATGTTAAACTCTTCAAGTTCTGAAAATTTCAGTTGGAAACTGTTGTTGATTCAGAAATACATGCTCCGCTCGCAAAATTTCAAACTGCATTATCTCTATAACAACAATAGATATCTCAAATCTGTTAAATGATAAATAATCTGCAGTTGAAAGACAACATTGTACAAAAAAAAATTGGACAATTCCAAAGTTCAACAAGGTCACAATGAATCATCAAATATATGATGTAATACCAAACTTGAGAACCGGAAGTCGTAGAGACATGGGACTACCACCATTCAACTCAGGACCACTTGACCTTTCAAATATCACAAGGTCAAGGTCATTATACACTTTGAAGGTCAAGGTAAAAATTCATCATGACCTGACATTGACCTCAAATTGAAGGTCTTAAAATACGGATCACTTTTGCAATTTATAGTTGGTTGATATCTGTTACCTTTAAAAAGATATACACACAATATTGTACTTTTAAGAATCATCTCGTCGAAACTTTTGAACAGACGGTCGGACAGTTTTGAGTTTAATGTATTAAATGTAAAGCTCGTCTAGAGGAACATTTTATACACAGTATGTATGCAGCAAACTCTTATCGTTTTCTTAATATGTTAGCTTGAAATTGCAGCGTAAATTTTTTTTGCACTCAGTGACCTTTGACCTTGGGTGCAACTTAAAGGTCACATGAATTAAGATTATTGATAGAGGTCCCAAGTCTCTACGACTTCCGGTTCTCGAAATATAATTTTTCAAAAAATGTGTATAATTTTTAAAGGGAAATAACTCCTTATAAGGGATGATAACAAACTTATTGTTTATGTTTATTAACATTGCCATCTGTTCTTGTATATGCTGCAATTTTTAATTTGATTCTATCTATAATACTTTTTAAGAAAAATGCAAATACAAGAAATTGCTTCAAGCGGATATAACTCTCAAAGGGGATGATGAAATCCTACGCAGCCTCATGTGGTAATACATAATAATGAGATCTACCTATTGTTTAAATAAGGTCATGATATCTTTAAAAACAACGAGGGGGCCATGTCGAAACAAACCAATAAAAGGGAGATAACTTCTAAAGGGGATGATGAAATCCTACACAGCCTCATATGGTAATACTTCATGATGAGGTCTATCGATGGTCCATATTTGGTCTTGATAACTCCAATAGAAACAGGGGGAGGCCATGTCAAAAAAATGCTGGAAGAAAAAAAAAAAAACTAGTATCTCAATTGTTTGTAAAACAATTGAAAGGTCTTTCCTGTAAAAGTGATGTTTTTGTGATGTACTCTTTAAGACCTTTCATTTGATATACGACAAGCATACCTTCTGAAAATTTTCACTTTTTACACTCAATGACCCCATCCGCCTAAATTTTTGATATCGGAAGTGTGAAATATGTAATGTAGACTTGATGATCTTTCATATGATATGCGACAACGCCATGTTCTAGAAAGTTTGATTTTTGCACTTAATAACTCCATCCACCTCATTTTTGGAGGACAGGAATTTGATATTTGAAATGTACACATTCTGACCTTTCATTTGATATACAACAACCTTACCTTAGAAGACAATTTATTTTCTGCACTCAATGACCCCACCCAACCCATTTTTTGGGGACGTCAATTTGATATTTGAAATGTATGTTTTATAGACTTTAATTTGATATGCGATAACCTAACCATCCGAGAAGTTTGAATTTTTTGCACTAAATGACCCCACCCTTCCCACTGGGATGAAAAAGGGGTTTAGACTTTTCATTTTTGAGTAGAGCTCATTAAGACCTTCAATTTGATTTATCAAATGACCCCATTTGGCAAAGTACCAAAGATGATGCAATATCAATTGTATAAATAGAACTTTTAGCCTTTCTACCTGCCGTTAGGTTTTAAAGGACGATAACTCTATATTTTACAGGAAGCTGAAATGCGCAATGCAATCACAACCTATTTTCACGAGTCACATACAGTTATCCTAAACGGACCGTAAACCTTTGCTTATTTCCACCATTAATTCTGTTATTAGCATTTTTTTGTTATAATAGGTATAGTCATTGTATTGAAAAAAATCATTCCTCTTTGTCGCATAATTTATATATAATGCATAGTGATGCACGTTGACAGAATATGAAAGTGCATATGTAGTTGTCTCCCTTAGTAGTATAATCAGTTTCAGAATGTGCATATCTGGCTTCATGATAAAAAGTATTTAATAAATTAATCCAAGCATTACACAACAATAGGCATTTACTAAAAATTAAAAAAAAAATGGCTTGAAATAATATTGCCTTAACCTCCTCCCCTTAAAGAAACCAAAATTGTATTTGGCAAACAGGATTATTATGTCATTGTTATTTCCCTTGTTTAAAACTATAAATTTCATATTTCTTTATTTAATGACTTACATGATGCTTATTCAATTCATATTTGTGAAATTGAATAGATATTGGTATTTTGAATTCATTGGTTAAAGATATTTTTTTAAATTCTAAAGTTTAGTATTTGCATCGTCGCAAATCATTTATAACCTTATTTGATAGACTTAGGCCTATACATTTTATATAACTGGTTTGTAATCATTATATTAAATTGTCTGAAATCCAGTCCAATAAAGGAAAGCTGTGAATTTCCAAAACTTCCATTAATGGATAGTGCATCTGTCATGTGCCTTCTTACAACGGGTAATTATTGAAGTCATGGAATGCTCCATTCCTTTACTTTGGACTACATGATAAAAGTACTTAGTGACTAAATTATATATTGTTTTCACTGTTTTTGGTTTTCATTTACTTAGATATTTAGATAGCGCTTTTACATTTGGCATCCATCGTCTCCGTATAAATCAGTTCACAAACTTGAACAAGCATTTAATAAGCCACTGGGTGTTAAACAATGATTGATGCATCAGTTCAACTCAATCTGTAGTGTTCTATGCTTTATTTCGCCTTGATTTACATATATAAGTGCTATTGTGCAATACTGTGCCGTTGCACAATACTTAGTTAACCTGTTATATATTTATAGGCTTCATAACGTGTGAGAATGGGATATCGCTTGATATCAACTCGAGTTATTCAATTTCAATAATAATAAACGAGCCTTGTCCCATGGACAAAATGTACATCGCCATAACCTTTGAAAGTCATCAATGATATAACGAATAGCCAACGGAAAAAAACCACAATATATTATGAGAAAAAAAATCCCCCGCCCACCCCCCCCCCCCCCCCCCCCAAAAAAAAATGAAAAAAATTTCAAATTTTGATAAATTTGTTGAAAATAGTATGACCCCACCCCCCCTTAAAAAAAAAATCCCCCACCCTCCAAATTTTTCTTTTTTTTTTAATTTGAAATTTCAAAAAATATGAATCCACCAAAAAAAATTGACATGATAGAACTTTTCGGTCGTATAAAAACATTACAGAGAAAATGATTTCGTTCTTTGCTAGATAATTGATGAAACAGACTATACAAAATAAAAGTAGTGAGCGAACATTGGGTTATTCCTCTTTGTATGTAAGAATGTCAAAGAAAAATTTTGGTTGTTCCCCTTGCATTCATTAGTTGTTTATAAACCAAAAAAATATATTACTTTTTTCTCAGGCGTGCATGAATATACAGTCAAATGTTTTGTTATATTTTGCTCTAATTGTAGATGACTGTTTAAAAAAACAAATTTCATTGGTTTATTTTGATATTTACAAAGTTAGGTAGAAAGGCTACGTTAGTGAATGAATTTTAGTCTTAAAGGGTCATTTTGATCTTAACATGATCTGCAGAATTTTAACCTAACAATATTCAGTCATGTTCAGTCATTCAGCTAATTTACAGACTTGGCCATTGCGGTCAATTCAATACTGTTCAGACAATTCGCTTGGAGTCAATTTAGTACTGTTCAGGAGCTGTTTTGACAATTCAGTATGATGTTAATGTTAACAGGTAAATAATATAATCTATATTTTTTATTTTTATAAAGTTTAGTACATATTACACTACCGTGAGATAATGGTAGGGATTCCGTCTCCTTCTTTAACTTGTAATTTCCGTTTACAGTTGAGAGACCCACGCATTACAAAATATCCAGCCGTGTATTGAGCATCAGACTTAATTTTTTAATTAAGTTAGATTTAATCATAAGGTTACCACAAATAATTCTGTATATAACAAAGGTATTCCAAGTCTAATCAGATCAGTTCAGAAAACGTATCTGTGTCACAATCTCGTCCTCATGTTCTGTCATAAAGCAATGTATTTTCTAACTATTCTTTAAATGATATAACTGAATAGGAAAAGTATATACCTTACCATTCATACACGTGTTCATCATGGTAGTTCATTGAGTCATCTGCAAATATTTAACGAAATCATTTGCTAAGTTACCACATAAACATGAAGTTGTATGTTTGATTGTTGTAAAGCTTTGTTTAAAAAAAAATATCCAGCGTTTACGATCTAGTAAATAGTCATGAAGAAAACATTTGTGTTTCACCCAGCAAAATGACAAGACAATAATAGACGAAATACCGTTATTTGAAAAAAAAAATATATTTGCTTTACGAAATCGAACACTTAACAATTTTGAAAGCCCTCTTTACTCACATTAAACCGATGTAAATGTAACTTTATGTACTATTTTGTCAGATATTTGATTTTCTTCAACCATATGTTAAAATCGGTGAATTGATTTAGAATTGTATTATTCGGTTACGACACATCATGTATTAGTTTCTAAGATTGCTTCTTAATGACGCAAAATAACGTGGAAATTTATATACATTAATCTAACAATTATATTCGATTGTATTTACGGTGCATTTATTAGAATTGAAAACCGCTTTGCAATGTTTCTTTAAACATCCGTCTTCTAACATGGCTAGAAATAAGCTAGATTTAACATATACTGTATGTACTTAAAAATTCAAAAAAGAAAAAAATATAATATTGTTAATATCAAATAAGAATTGCCAATAAGAAAGAATAGGCCGTAAATAACTACAAGTCGCCATACGGTATTATACAATAAATAAAACCCTTATCGTATAGAAAGTCCAAACAATGAATTATTAAGTCATGTTCAGTCTTTCACTAAATTTTCAAATACTGCGGTTAATTCAGTACTGTTCAGTACTTTTTCATATAATTCAGTAACTATATAGTTGATCTTTACAGGTAAAATATAACTACTAAACATTTTGAACATAGACTGAACTGATCTTATTTGACTACAATCGAATTTTCTGAAAAGTGATGAATTAACAGCAGTAGATGAATTCTGAAAAAAGATTGAAAAACTAAAAATAGCTTTTAAAATTTATTGTTCAGTCCCTTATGAGTTGTGCAGATCAAATGACCGTTTCAAACTAAAAGTCGTTTACAAAAAATAAAAACAACCCGTTTTAAATTACATGCGTCCAAAGCGCTCTTCTGAATTACCTTCATCAGGAACGCTTAAAGCTGAATATTTGAAAACCAAGCAAGTGGGTATTTATACTTTAAATTACCTTGAAATTATCAAAGAAAATAATTGACCAATATAATTATGACCTTTATCAATAAGTTTCTTCAGATAATATGCCATGGTATAGCAACAATTTATAAACTTATCTGCTTGTGGATACTATATCTAGAAGGATAGTTGTGTTGCTCAATTTGTTTTTGTAGTGTAGTGTGTCATGAAATGATCCTTGTATCATTCATTTATTCTTTTGACAATAACGCCGCTTATTTTTCTCCTACTTGTGCATTTAGGTCACATGCATAGTACGTCATCTACTATTTGTTTAAATGGTGTTTATTGTGTCTTTATGAAGTTAAGACAGGAAAAAGACGAAAGATACCAAAAAGGAAGAATCAAAACTCATTTACGTAAGTCGAAGAGAGACCGAAAATAGATGTTATTGATAACAGTTTAGAAAAAGAGGCTCAATTAGTGCCAATTATCCATATATGTAAGCGAATAATAAACTAAAGACACATAAAAGCCTAGTTCAATCAAACCCGCCAAAGGAATCAGAGTGATGCATAATGAAAAGTTATACCTAACATCCCTATTTTTCACCCGATAAAGGGTACAAATCCAAATTCGTAAATAGTCAAGTAGTCAAGAACTAAGACAAAGAGCGTCTAAAAGTACAGAAACCGTTCAGGTGCAAAACGATTATTTTGATACCATTATAGGTGTTACCTCTCTACCGTTAACTTAATATGCTTATTCTTCAAAAATCAAATAGCTTCTTGAAACGTGTGACATATGTCTTACATAATATGTTTTAATAAATAATTGATGCCTAGTTAATGTTGTATATATTCCTTTGCGACAGAGGGGGAGCAAGACGTGCATGGTATGCACATTATATCTCTTTGAGTTTGTTAAAAAGGAAAAATGAAATCCAGTCACATCATTTGTATTGCTTTTTTTTCTCGCCGTTATGTGTGGAACATGTAAGTCAAGTCTATAACTACTTCTATGTGATATCATTTTTATTGTAACGAGGACATACATTATACCCACTGACGGTTGATATGAGATAAATAAACATTATCAAAAATGTTTTCAGAATTGGACAATATTTGATTGCACAGATAACCGCATAATTTTCCGATAAGAAGACAGTGCTCCGGTACTAGCATGATAAGCATAGCAGTTTTTTTCCGTAATTAAAGATTATCGATGGTTTTTCAAACGAGACGGTGTTTCTCATCTACAATTTTATCGGAAGGCGACAGCCCTGAGATGAGATGTGGCCGAGAAACATCCTAGAGTTTGAAAGACCATTGGTAATATGTTTATAGCTATTTTGCCTATGACGTCGTTGATGTTTACATTGACAACGTCACGTGCGCCCTTGGTTTCTGACGATAATTTTCTATCTCAAGTAAAAAAAGACCAAAGGAAGAATACGCAAAATTGCGATAGTTATAAAATATCTTACTGTACTACACATTTTAAACCAACGAAGGCGAAGGAATGTTTTTATTACCGAGACACTTTATTCGTTATGCACTCAATAGTTTTTACTTATAGAAAAGATCTTTAATCTCTTGTCCATGGTTCAAATTTGAATTTAATAGTTTTTTAAAAGGCTTCACATAGACATGACGAAGGTCAGTTTTTATGATTAATATTGGGATATTTCTCAGCATCAATCTCATCGAAGGGCAATAGTCTTGAGATGAGGTGTGGCCGAGAAACATCCTCGAGTTTGAAAGACTATTGATAATTTGTTTATCGCTATATTATGCCTATGATGTAGTTGTTGTTTACATTGACAACGCAACCTGCGCCCTTAGTTTCTGACGATGATTTGCTATCTCAAGCGAGTAGCATGATATGAAAATTATCACAAAATAGACCAAAGGAAAAATACACAAAATAGCGATAATATTGTTTTATTGGTACCTACATCGATTTTTTAATCAATAAAATAAAGCATAAAGATAAGTTATTGCTATACGACTGTGAATATTAACGGTCCTACATTCTGTCGAAACATATTTCTTGGCATTGCACAATATCAAGTTTTCTCTGACTGTGTATGACGTCTTTATACTAATTCTATTGGATGTGTACTGATTGATATTTAAGTACATGATTTGTTCATTAGTTGTTATTGGCTTTGAACTATCTTTCAGCAACTCTCGGTCATAGAAATACACTCAGAACTCAGAGTATATAATTTGTGCTCGAAACACCAAAAAATAGTAGTTTGATTGGTTGAATTTCTGAGTCTGAGTACGATAATCGTACTTGAAATTTTTATGACCGAAAGGCCCGTACTTTGTTTCTTAAGTCCTGTGTGTTTTGTTTGGATCTCATGAGTCAAGCCTTTTTAATAGTGAGTTTTTATGTTGTGCTGTTACATCACTGTTCCCGGTTCGAGGGGGAAGGGGGTTGTTGGGCGCCCGCAAACATGTTTAATCGCGACACACTCTCTGTGTGTGTCTGTCCATAGTCAGAAGCCTGTAATTCAGTGGTTGCCATTTGTTGCTGTATATCATAGTTGTGTTTCGTCTTGTTTTGTACATAAATCAGGTCGTTAGTTTTGTTGGGGCCTTTTATACATGTAGCTTGCTATCTGGTTCAGGTTTTGCTCATTGTTAAAGGCCATATGATAACATGTCGTTACTTACCTCTACGTTAATTGGCCTCTGGTGGAAAGTTCTCATTGGCATTCATATAACATCTTATTATTTTTATATGTAACCGCTTTTCATGTTTCTATGGTCAATTTTATGTTTTCGCGCGCATATTGGTTTCTCAGTTGGATATAGTAAAAGATTAACAACCTTTGAGTTCTTTAATGTTTATAGTGTTAGGTGCAGTCTGCTGATTGGGTTACATTTACTTTATTACCATTGCTCATATATCAGTCTGTCAATAGCCATCTGACTATAATCTCTTATAGTTGTAAGACATGATAACTTTCTGTTAAATC
This sequence comes from Mytilus californianus, assembly GCF_021869535.1. Lineage (NCBI taxonomy): Eukaryota > Metazoa > Mollusca > Bivalvia > Mytilida > Mytilidae > Mytilus > Mytilus californianus. The sequence goes on from NW_026262668.1 coordinate 25,768,430, forward strand.
ATATTATTAGTGAATATGAGCAATAAGACATAGAATTGAGAATGGAAACGAGGAATGTAACGGAGACTTTAGACATAACATTTTGAATCCTTTGTAGATATTATTTTGATATTTTAGTATTGTTGTTTTAAATCATCAACAAAAATCAATGTTAGTACCGATAGAGATTCAAAGATCTGATAACATAGTCACACTGATACTGTCTTGAATATTTCAAATTAATAAGTTAACATGGATCATATCTAAGTTTACAGGTTCTATAAACAACTCTACCGTTAAAATCAGGATGTATCATATTTGTAAAAAGATTTCTACAGTTACCATTTTAACTACCGAACTTTCAAACTAAACGTATGTATCTATGAAAGAATTTGAAAAATTTGTCAAGTAATTTGTAGTTAAGAAATCCCTGACTGAATAATTTACCAGTTATATATAGATTGATATTAGCGAAATTTGAAATTTCATTACAGACTAAGGCATAGCGAATGTGTTTAGAACTATACACATCGCAAGAAGGGACCAACTAAATATAAGTATCCAAAAAAAAAAAAAGGATAATCAGCAAGAGGGAACGAAAAATCGCCTCTTTTGTAGAAATGTGTGAAAATGAAATGACCAAACCTAGAAAAGGTAACATTATTACTGTTATATTAGGTGCATATTTAACAGAGTTTAAAGCCGTTTGCATGATGTCAATATCTGCATTATGTTTAGAAACTTCTTGATTATTCTAAGCAAATAATTATCACCAAGGCAAGTGTTATAAAATTTTTCAATCGAATTGATTTTAACGGATCTCAACTAAATTTGGCTACAAGTTAGCTGTAATTCACAACAATACAGGATCACATCTGCTCTTAAAGGGTTTCAATTGGTGCTCGTATGATAACCTTCAACCAGCTCATATTGTCACAATTTTTAGGAAGTAAATGTAGCATGTTTTGATTTTTCCTTACAAAAAAGCTTTATATTAGTCACATCAAAATCATGTCTAATCACATCAAAATCATGTCTAATCACATTCTTCATAGGACTTTTAATTGAATAGTAAAACTACACTTTGTCAATGATGAGATTGTATAGACATGAAATATAGAGAGTCATAACTATAAACTGAGTTGAAAAGAACATCAAAAACACGGAATGTATTAAATCATTCAAATGATGTTTAACACTCCAAAAAATCAGTTCCATTTTTTTTCCCGCAAAACTATGGATTTATAATTTACCTCTGAAAACCTCCTTTCACATACTTTCCATATATATTTTTTAAACTTTAGTTTTTTCTATCGTGTATTATATATTTTGAAATAAAATGTGTTTACATCTTGTTTTCCCGATCAGATACACTTTCTAAACTGAATGAATTGTTAAAGTAATTAACTAAATGTGTAAGCCTTACATGTTACAGGTTATGCAGGATTTGCGTGTAGGAGGAGTGGAGGAATTTGTACGAAAAGCTATTGTCCAAAGGGTTATTTTGAGGACTATTTGCCATACGAAGACTGTTATTATACTGAAAGATGTTGTCTTCCCTTTTGGCATCATAAGCCATCCAATTTTCCAAGTACTTACTTTGATTTAAATCAATTAGGTGTATTAGGATCTCACGTACATTAATTGCCAAATTATGTGCTGTTCATTTCTTCAACAACTATCATATTAGTATGAATTTCATATAGATATGAACATATTGATGGCAACGCGCTAAAAAAATCGAATAAGTCATTGATCAGTAATCATTATCACTAGTATCAGACCTGAAACCTGGACATATGAATATCAATCATAGTATGCACAACTGGGTTTCTTGAATAATTATCTTCAAATCCGATCGCCACCAAAAGTGTGGAAAGCGGAACACATTTAAACTTTCAGAGAATTATCAACAGAACAACATACATGTACTTATTCTACATGTAGCATGAGATACGAGGATAATTAATCGCCAATAAGACAGCACCCGAACGACGAAAAAAACTCAAATAGACATCTCCACAGCAACATCTACAATCTTAAACAATAGACGGGGTTTTTTGCGATATTTCAAGGTCTAAACCGTGCCCAGTCTATACAAGTTGTGAATAAATTTGACTGACACAATTTTCAATCTTTGTTTTTTGTCAGTTGTCATATTACATGTATCTCCCTATTCACTGTTTATCAAGTGTGTGCATCTCCTTCGTAACAAAAAAGATATCAACAAAATTCTTTTTCTAAATTGTTCGTTACATCCTCAGGAATTTTTGGCTTATTTGGATCGAAGCGATTCGATGAAATTTTATAGGAGTTATCTACCTTTATGAAATAAAATTGTCGTTATGTTTTTGTTACTCATAAACGGTAAGCCGTATAATCCTATAGTCTTTTTATTTGAGGTCCTTGGATCCTTACTTCAAAAATGAGGTCAAGGTCAAAGGTCAAGGTCATGTTCTGAATTTTTTCTTTTGCCTGTTTTTGCATTTTCTCCGATATTTTTAATGTTATATATTAAAGAACAAGTGCAAAATGTTTGTTATATTGTGATGAAGATATGATACATTTTTTCTGAGACAATCCAGCGACATCTTATTGGAGTTATTGCCCCTAAAATGTTTTATTTTAAGGTAAATTGATTATTATTTCATATTGGTACATGATAAAGCCATAAGATCTTTTGCAAAATGTTAAGTGACATATGACCTTGAAAAATGTCAACCGGAAGTGACCTTGAGTGAACCGGAAGTAGTCATTTTTGCACTTATTTCATGTAAAAGTACATAGAAACCATATATTTTTTGAATGGTCATACATTAATCTATCATTTGAGACCGGAAGTGATAACATTTATAAACCGGAAATAGCATATTATCTCCCTTATTACAGGCATAAGTATATATAAACCATATATTTTTGGAATCAGTGTAAATAAAGCTATCATATGAGACCGAAAGTGACATTTTCTAAACCGGAAGTAGCCAATTATCTCCCTTTTTACAGGCAAAAGTATATATAAACCATATATTTTGGAATCAGTGTTAATAAATCTATCATATGAGACCAAAAGTGACATTTTCTAAACCGGAAGTAGCCAATTATCTCCCTTTTTACAGGCAAAAGTATATATAAACCATATATTTTTGGAATCAGTGTAAATAAAGCTATAATATGAGACCGGATGTGACATTTTCTAAACCGGAAGTAGCCAATTATCTCCCTTTTTACAGGCAAAAGTATATATAAACCATATATTTTTGGAATCAGTGTAAATAAATCTATCATATGAGACCGAAAGTGACATTTTCTAAACCGGAAGTTGACAATTATCTCCCTTATTTCAGGCAAAAGTCTATAGAAACCATATGTTTATTGAATCAGTATGAAGAAACCTATGATTGGACGCCAATAGTAGCTTTGAGTAAACCAGTATTAGCTTCTCATCAATTATTTAGAAAATTAATGTGGAAAGACCTTCAATTGTTCTTTGAACAATTGGTTTTTAATTTTTTTTTTTCTTCCGCCTAATTTTGTTCTTGCGATAAATATTTGTTTCGCAATATGTAGCTTAGATATTTGGTATATGATATCGAACAGTTTATGCGCCTTAGAAATTTACCCTGCGAAACCAAATAATTTTCTTTGTAGGAGTTATCTCCCCAAACACTGTTTTCCTTGTGCAAACATCTCCTCCGTAACCGTAAAAGAAAGCGACAAATTTATTTTACCAAATTGCTCGTTATATCCTCAGGATGTTTTGTCCAATTTTGACCGAAGCGATACGTAAACTCCATATGAGAGTTATTTCCCCTTCTGTATTTGACATAAGGGATATATAAATGTATAGCATGAATGGTAAGTGATAGAGACCTAAGGTATATTGATTTGAGTTCCTTGGTTCATTTAAATGAAATTGAGGCCAAGGTCAAAGGTCAAGGTCATATTCTAAATTTTGACTTTTCCTTGTTATTTGATCTCCTCTGTCACTTTTGAAATTACAAATTAAAGAACTAGTGCAAAATGTTTGCTTAATTGTGATTAAGATATGATACATTTGGTCTGAAATAATCCAATGATATCTTATATGAGTTATTGTCCCTGAAATGATTCAATTTAAGATTAATTGATTATTACTCCAACTTGGTACATGATAAAGCCATAAGATCTTTTGCAAAATGTTGGGTGACATATGACCTTGAAAAATATCAACCGGAAGTGACCTTGAGTGAACCGGAAGTAGTCATTTTTGCACTTATTTCATGTAGAAGTACATAGAAACCATATATTTTTTGAATGGTCATACATTAATCTATCATTTGAGACTGGAAGAGATATTTTATAAACCGGAAGTAGCATATTATCTCCCTTATTACAGGCATAAGTATATATAAACCATATATTTTTGGAATCAGTGTAAATAAAGCTATCATATGAGACCGAAAGTGACATTTTCTAAACCGGAAGTAGCCAATTATCTCCCTTTTTACAGGCAAAAGTATATATAAACCATATATTTTTGGAATCAGTGTGAATAAATCTATCATATGAGACCAGAAGTGACATTTTCTAAACCGGAAGTAGCCAATTATCTCCCTTTTTACAGGCAAAAGTATATATAAGCCATATATTTTTAAAATCAATGTAAATAAAGCTATCATATGAGACCGGAAGTGACATTGTCTAAACCGGAAGTTGACAATCATCTCCCTTATTTCAGGTAAAAGTCTATAGAAACCATATGTTTATTGAATCAGTATGAAGAAACCTATGATTGGACTCCAATAGTAGCTTTGAGTAAACCAGAATTAGCTTCTCATCAATTATTTAGAAAATTGATGTGATAATACCTTCAATTGTTCTTTGAACAATTTGTTTTTAATTTTTTTTGTTCTTCCGCCAAATTTTGTATTGCGATAAATTTTTGTTTGGCAAGATGTCGCTTAGATGTTTCGTATATGATATCGAACAGTTTATGCGCCTTTGAAATTGACCCTGCTTAACCGAATACTTTTCTTTGTAGGAGTTATCTCCCCGAACACTGTTTTCCTTGTGTGTGCATCTCCTCCGTAACCGTAAAAGAAAGCGACAAATTTATTTTACCAAATTGCTCGTTATATCCTCAGGATGTTTTGTCCAATTTTGACCGAAGCAATATGTAAACTCCATATGAGAGTTATTTCCCCTTCTGTTTTTGACATAAGGGATATATAAATGTATAGCATGAATGGTAAGTGATAGAGACCTAAGGTTTATTGATTTGAGTTCCTTGGTTCATTTAAATGAAATTGAGGCCTAGGTCATATTCTAAATTTTGACTTTTCCTTGTTATTTAATCTCCTCTGTCACTTTTAAAATTACAAATTAAAGAACTAGTGCAAATGTTTGCTTAATTGTGATTAAGATATGATACATTTGGTCTGAAAGAATCCAATGATATCTTATAGGAGTTATTGTCCCTGAAATGATTCAATTTAAGGTTAATTGATTATTACTCCAACTTGGTACATGATAAAGCCATAGGGTCTTTTGCAAACTGTTGGTTGACATATGACCTTGAAAAAAGTAAACCGGAAGTGACCTTGAGTGAACCGGAAGTAGTATTTTTTGCACTTATTTCATGGAAAAGTACCTAGAAACCATATATTTTTTGAATGATCATAGGTTAACCTATCATTTGAGACCGGAAGTGACATTTTATAAACCGGAAGTAGCATATTATCTTCCTTATTACAGGCATAAGTATATACAAACTATATATTTTTGGAATCAGTGTGAATAAAGCTATCATATTAGACCGGAAGTGACATTTTCTAAACCGGAAGTTGGAAATTATCTCCCTTATTTCAGACAAAAGTATATAGAAACCATTTATTTATTGAATCAGTATGAAGAAATCTATACTTTGACGTTATTAATAACTTTGAGTAAACCAGAAGTAGCTTCCTATCAATTATTTAGGAAATTGATGTGGAAAGACCTTCAATTGTTCTTTGAACAATTGGTTTTTAATTCTAATTTTAGGTCCGCGCGCGCGAGGGTGTTTTGAAGTCACGTGATGTTCAAATATATATGTCTGGGGAGACCGTTGAACAGGGCACATGTATATTGATCGGAGAAACACGATCACTATTGATTTTATGATTTACAGGTCATTGATGACGGATCATACATGCATCTTACATACACATGTTTACGGGAGCACAGAATTGTATTTTAATGCATTTTTACAAATTTGAATGTAGGAATTCAGCAATATTTACGAAATTAGGAGCAATTTCTACGTCATTGAATTTTATTTCTCAATCAAGCGCACCGCACCTAACGGGAACTTTTTTTCTTGATTCATTTTTTATATTTTACAGGTTAACTATTGTCGTTCAATGCATTCACACAAACATACTGCTGTTATTTTAGTATTTTAATAAATCGTTCATCGATTAATTTTAGAAAACACATGAATTTGAGCAGATTTTTGCAGGGATGAATTTCTATTTCAGACATTTGTTTATAAAAAGGATTGCATTTTAAAATTAAAATGTATAGGACTGAACCTCAAGGCGAAATGGGATTCCTTCAAAAAGAAAGAAACAAAGAAAAAGGGGGGGGGTGGAGGATGATGGACCTTGGTTGATAAATGACAATAAGATGCATGTATACATCATGATAGCTGCAAAGTTTGAGGCTATAATTAGTTCATTTTGTTCATTTTCCCGTTTCAGTGGCATGGAACCCCTTAAACAAGGACGCGTACCATTTTGACAGAAACTTTCCACTAATATCATGTCGCGACTAACATTTTGGTCAAATTTTTTTTATACGGCATACGGTTCATGTGTTTCAAAAACATAACGACAAATTTATTAAATAAAGGCAGATAACTCCTATAAAATTTCAGCGAATCACTTCGAACCAAATAAGCCAAAAATTCCTGAGGATGTAACGAACAACTAAGAAAAAGAATTTTGTCGATATCTTTTTTTGTTACGAAGAAGATGCACACATATGATAAACAGTGAATAGGGAGATAACTCTTACAAAGAAAGTTGTTCGGCTAAGCAGGGTGAAATTTAAAAGGGAATAAACTGTATGATACTATATAAGAAATATCTAAGCGATATATTGCAAAACAAAAATTATCGCAAGAACAAAATTTGGCGGAAAAAAAAAAAATAACAATTAAAAACCAATTGTTCAAAGAACAATTGAAGGTCTGTCCACATCAAGTTTCTAAATAATTGATAGGAAGCTACTTCTGGTTTACTCAAAGTTATTAATAGCGTCAAAGTATAGATTTCTTCATACTGATTCAATAAATAAATGGTTTCTATATACTTTTGCCTGAAATAAGGGAGATAATTGCCAACTTCCGGTTTAGAAAATGTCACTTCCGGTCTCATATGATAGTTTTATTCACATTGATTCCAAAAATATATAGTTTGTATATACTTATGACTGTAATAAGGAAGATAATATGCTACTTCCGGTATATGAAATGTCACTTCCGGTCTCAAATGATAGGTTAACCTATGATCATTCAAAAAATATATGGTTTTTAGGTACTTTTCCATGAAATAAGTGCAAAAAATACTACTTCCGGTTCACTCAAGGTCACTTCCGGTTTACTTTTTTCAAGTTCATATGTCAACCAACAGTTTGCAAAAGACCCTATGGCTTTATCATGTACCAAGTTGGAGTAATAATCAATTAACCCTAAATTGTATCATTTCAGGGACAATAATTCCTATAAGATATCACTGGATTGTTTCAGACCAAATGTATCTTATCTTAATCACAATTAAGGAAACATTTTGCACTAGTTCAAAAAACAAGGAAAAGTCAAAATTTAGAATATGACCTTGACCTTTGACCTTGGCCTCAATTTCATTTAAATGAACCAAGGAACTCAAATCAATATACCTTAGGTCTCTATCACTTACCATTCATGCTCAACATTTATATATCCCTTATGTCAAATACAGAAGGGGAAATAACTCTCATATGGAGTTTACGTATCGCTTCGGTCAAAATTGGACAAAACATCCTGAGGATATAACGAGCAATTTGGTAAAATGAAGTTGTCGCTTTCTTTTACGGTTACGGAGGAGATGCACGCACAAGGAAAACAGTGTTCGGAGAGATAACTCCTACAAAGAAAAGTATTCGGTTAAGCAGGGTCAATTTCAAAGGCGCATAAACTGTATAAACGATATCATATACGAAACATCTAAGCGACATCTTGCGAAACAAAAATTTATCGCAAGAACAAAATTTGGCGGAAGAAAAAAAAAAATAATCAGAAGAAAACCAATAGGTCTTTCCACAGAAAAGTGGAAAGACCTAATAATAATAATCAGAAAAAATACAATAGGTCTTTTCACAGAAAAGTGGAAAGACCTAATAATCAGAAGAAAACCAATAGGTCTTTACACAGAAAAGTGGAAAGACCTAATTATCAAATTACATTTAAACATACAATCTTTCTAATTATAATGTACCTGAAATTGACTTACAGTTAATTTTCGACTCTTTCATTTTGATATCAAACCTGCCAAAAACAATGTGAATGGAGAATTTAAAATTTGTTCTAGAACATACACAGTTTTTAGGTCTGACGTAGTTATCAAGTGTTCAATTGTTTTTGTGTTGCATTGACAAACAATGAATTCACTTATATAGTTGTACATACTAAACGAATACATCTGCCCAACAATGATTAAAGGAAGATATATAGAACTGGAAGATATAATCACTTAAGATGAACAAAACAAACTGACGACGCTTTAATGAGTCTATTGTTTGTAATTTGAAATTTATGGTTTCTGACTTATCATCGATAGCTATCAAAAATGCATTCCATGAAAAAGTTCTTTTTAGACTTCAGGAAGAAAAAAAAACCTTCCTGTTTGATAAAATGTATCCGAGAATAAACAAAATTCGTCTTACAGAGACTGAATATATGTTTCCGTGACAATTTATATTTTTATTACTTTAGTTGAACCATTTTGTATTGCTTAGTGGATTCCATGCTTAGCCTATTTGTATTTGTTTTGAATAAAATGCAATTGGGAATGTGATTTATTAAATTTTATTTTTAAATAACCATGGGTATAATAACTGTACGAATGAATCGCTTAACATATTGATCGATTCAGATTCAAATACATGAACTAAACATGCAATACGCCTTCGTTACTGTAACAAATGATGTTTTTACGAGTAAACAGATCTTTTATTCATATCTGCGGCGTTCTAATTCGAACAGGATTAGTAAGTCAGTAACCTGATGTTCAGTGGTTGTCGTTTGTTGATGTGGTTCATAATTGTTTCTCGTTTCTTGTTTTTTATATAGATTAGACCGTTGGTTTTCCTGTTAGAATGGTTTTACACTAGTCATTTTTGGGGCCCTTTATAGCTTGTTGTTCGGTGTGAGCCAAGGCTCCGTGTTGAAGGCCGTACTTTGACCTATAATGGTTTACTTTTACAAATTGTGATTTGGATGGAGAGTTGTCTCATTAGAACTCATACCACATCTAATTATATCTATATACAATAACTTCATTTTTCCAATATATATATACCAGTGCAACCCTACCCATTCACCAAATCCCACAAATTGACAATACATTCAGGTGGTATTGCTACTCCTCCTCGTTGCCAAAACAACGTTGAAAGAAATACAAACAAAAACCAACCCAACACAACACAAAAAACAAATAAACGAACAGAAAGCAAATTATAATAGTAATGATGATAATACTAAAACTAATCAAACATGCGAATAATCGTAATAATCATAATAATAACTAATCAAACATGCGATTAATAATATTGATATGGGGACGAAGTCCCCAATTGCAGTAGAAAAATAAATAAAAAAAATAAAAAAAATAAATAATAATTAAATTTAATCTACTAATGAACTCAAAATCATTAACTTTTTTTTCTAACTTTTTTCATTTTCCCGCATCTGCGCAGAAATCTTTTCCGGTATCGTTTATCTCGGGATTTGAGTAAAATATTATGGGAAAGTGCCTTATAACATTTGGGATGTATTCTTCCGACGTTTCAGTCTCGTTGAAATCTCGTTCTGGAATTATTTCCAAAACATGTGATACATGTGGAAAATATCAATGAATTTAAAAAATGTTATAATCAAACTTAACTCTGTGAAAAAATTGTGTAGTTACAATGAGTAGTTTTTGAGTATTAATTTATTCAAATTTTATTACCAATCAAGTCAGTCTTTTTAGCCAAAATTTTGAGAAAATGGGTGAGGATTACAAGAAATGATTTTACCAGAAACATGTACATCCCATATCACTTTTTTCTTTTCAAATTTCTTAGATATGTATTTTTTCAATCATTTATACATTGTAACAAAGAAGTAGAAATAATATGCATTTTGTTCTTAGAATAGAGAAAAATCACAAATTTTAAAAATTGACACGAAAAAGCATCAAAATATGATAAAACTTTCTTATATTAACACCTACCTATAGTTTTTTTAAGTTAAATTTATTCAGATTGGTCCACTTCATCTTTATTGAAAGTATGAAAAAAAGTTTAATTGTGGAGATGTGATTTTTTTCACGATAATAGCCCAAAATTGGATAAAAATTGATGAAAAAAGGGAAAATCATCAAAATTGGGTACTTTCAAAGGGCCGTAGCAAAAAAAGAAGTGCACCAGCATATGATGTTTTCTTCACCAATTATTCTTTTACAGTCATATAAATCCAAAAATCAGGTTAAGAAAAAAAGTTTAATTCTAGAAATTTTTGGCTCCTCAGCGCTGTGCATCCTTAAGCATTTCAATAAAACTATAGGTCAATATAAAAATCGACATACTAATGAAATCATAGCGTTTCTTTGTTTACATTGAAAATGACGTCACAACTAAAATCCCTAACAACAGGACCAACATCGGAAACAATTCCGTATTTCCGTTTCTTAATAACAAATTCTGAAGTTAAAATATGCTTGAATAATTTAAAAGATAATGTATACAGACTTCGTCCCTTTTCACAGGTAACGCCTGCCTCATATTAATAATAATAATAATAATAATAGTAACTATTCAAACATGCGAACGCTGTCATTAAAAAACATGAATATTATTATACCTTACATATTTTATAAACAATTCTATTGGGTAAAACGTTATCACGTGACATGGGATAATTCAGTTAATTTTCATTTAAATGCCAAAAAAGGACGAATAACCCTAAAATTTCACACCCAGTGGTGTATTATTCACTGTTGAATAACCTTTTGAGCTTCTTGATTTGTAATCGAGTTATCTCCCATGAAAATGACGTCACAGACGTAAGTAAACAAAAGTGCAACGTTCACATTACAGAAAACCCATCGAGGGACGATGAAACAAGGCTTGGAAATGTATCTAGTGCCGAGGATATCCCCTATAAACGGTCCTTTACAGGGCCATCAATATTTTACAAAAAGATCCTACCTTTGTTTTGCATATGAGAAATTTTAATACACAAATTTATTTCGAACGTTAACTTGTATTTGTTATTACAATAACAGTGAATAAGGTAAGTAAGTGCTTTTTCAATGTTTCAAAAGTCCCTTCCACTATTAGTTTGGTATAATAAAACAATTGTGGCCCCTTAGAAGCGATGAATATCCAAAATTGTCAACCATAAATTTTTTAATCCTGGAATATGAATGGAATAATGAGTTTATTTCTATCCCTATGCATAGATTGTCCTAAACGAGATTGCAACAACTTTTTGTCCTTTCTTACTCTACACAAATGTCGACTTATGGTTCTATGTATATTATGTTAATTATTATATGAATTTCATATAGACAATTACTTGAATGTGATTGGTCCTTTAGAAAATATTGCCTCCCTTGGTTCATACATCCATTGCCCATGTTGCCGAAACTGCGTTCGTAACCTTTTTAGATTACTACATCGATTTCATTTTGATATATCCATGTACGATACACTTGAATGAAATAGAAAGTTGAAATTGAACGAAAAACATAAAAAACGTTTAGGTGGATTTTTATAAGGATTAAACATATTTTTCTAGTAGTAATAGATGTGTGTGAACCTGGCGTAAGATTCACAAACTTTACATAAATGTCCTTCAAACTTTAAGTCAGCCTGTAAGATAATCGGTAAGTAAACACATGCGAAAACTCTAGACAACATGCGTTATAGGAACTCCATATGCACATACAATGACATAGTTAACATTCTATTTGAAGAAAAAATGAATGCATCGTTGTATGAACAAAACGAAAATATCTGCCCCCAAAAAATTTAAGAAAGAAATATCGGATTTGACAATAAGATTATCACGTAAGATGTATAAAACAGCCGAAGACGCTGCTAAAAGTCTAGTTGTAGATTGACATTCATGGTTTTAGCTTATTGTTTTTATTTATCAGCAAATACAAATACGTTCCATGAAAATACTTGTTTTTAGTCTTCAGGAAAAAACGGCTGAACCTTCCTGTTTGATAACTATATCAATATAGAAAAAGTTCGTCTTAAAGAGACTGAATATTTGTTTTCGTGACATATGATATTGTTATACGTTATCTTTTCTCCTTCTTGCCGACTTGTTTCTTTATTATTATGAGGCTGACTTCATATAGGAACTTCTTAGGAAGAAAGATAAGACGTTAGCAATATCCTGTAACTTTACGTTCCGGTATATAGGTGGTGTTCTCTCAGTAAAAAGTACAAAATTTAGTTACTATGTTGTACGAATCTATCCCATCGAACTAGAGATAAAGGATACTACAGATACAGTTAAGTCTGCCTCATATCTTGACTTACATCTAGAAATTGACAATGAGGGTCGGTTAAAAACAAAACTTTACGACAAATATGTGGAGCAGGATCTGCTTACCCTTCCGGAGGACCTGAGATCACCCCCAGTATTTGGTGGGGTTCGTGTTGCTAAGTTTTTAGTTTTCTATGTTGTGTCATCTGTACTATTATTTGTCTGTTTGTCTTTTTATTTTTGGCCATGGCGTTGTCAGTTAGTTTTCGATCTATGAGTTTGACCCTCTGGTATCTTTCGTCCCTCTTTTATAATTTATGTTAAATCATTTTTGTATACCTTTCTTGATTCTACATTATTTGTCATTGTTCTGAATGGAATGCAGCGGGGAATGGAATTTCTTATTTGTTCTTTTTTTCGAACACCATAGGAAATAAATGCACGAATGAATCACTAAAAACACTAACAGAAATTAAATAAACATTCGTTACTGCGACAAATGATATTAGTTTATGGAATAAACATTCTTTTTCCCATGCAAAAGGAGAAAAAGAGTTTGTTCTGGAAAATACATTTTAAGATACTATATTTTATTAAGACGTAGTCCTCAATATCAGTAAGAAAACCAAAGAAGAGGTCAAGCAATATAAGTTAATATACCAGTGAATCCAGAATCTTTCATTTAAACTTTGGACTTTCGAATTTGCGCAGGAATCCGTTCCGGTTTTTCTTTTTTCTCCGTATATTAATATGACAAAGTTTGTAAAAATAGAATTCGTACCACTTCCCTTTAAAAGTATTCGATCCTGTACAGACATTTGATTTTGAAAGGAATATTGTGTTATATTTATAGGACGACCATTTGATAATATCGGGGGGGGGGGGGGATTTTTACTTTTGAGCACACTTATATTCTGCATTCCGTTTGGTAAAATATTTGTTTTGGGCAAGGTTATTAACTTTCAGTTCTTACCAGTCCTGATCTCAAGGTTTTCCTACCCCATTCCCAGGATGGATTTTTTTCTATTCTATTTCTGTCCATACTTCAGAGATGTATGCATCTCGCATCGCTGGTATGTGCAGACTTTTCGGGGTTGCTTTAGTCTGAGCTTGAAGGTTTACAGTGTACGGATGATTTATTTAAAAAGTTTTAAATTTCATTAGTTTGTTCAAATAATGAGGCTTTAAAACCCTATTCTGCATAGTTGACAATATATCTGTGAAAAAGAACCTGACAAATAAGGGATATTTTTGCAAATAAAGACTTTAATACACGCCGATGTGTCCATCTTTTCCGATTTCATTTAGAAATAATCAGAATTTAATTTAGATAATACTTTATAAAATAAAAACGTAGCATGCAAAAAAAAAAAACCCAGTGAAACACGCATTTATGTGTTTACATAAATAGAGACGTCAGAAATTTTAAATGTCTTACAATATGACCAACGCCAGGGACTATTCTGTATTTCTGCTTACTTTCCAGAAGACATTATGCAGGAAAATCGATGAACCAGATTGTTTTATTGTTTAGGCTTCCATCTCATCTTGAAGATACTGACGTTTGGTATTTCCATGATAATTGTACCTAATTTAGTAAATGGCTTTACACAAAGGTAAAAATGGTTTCCTTGTTAATAAGAATCAACACTATCTTAATACTTTAGTATAAAAAAACGAATATTTATTTACGCAGCTAGCTGACACACTTCATCCTCTTTCACAGGTAACACCTACCTCATATCATATCAACCTCGTGTGCACATATTTTTGTTGTTGTATTGAAATACAACTACATAACTTTGGACAAATTTATAAGTTTATAGTGTTTCCCGCTTTTTGCTAGGTAGTTAGCGCTTCAGTAGTGATATGATTTATAAAACACGTAGTGAAGTACATTCCTGGCTTTCAAGTATTTTGGTTTTAGCGTTCCTGATTAAGGTAAATACAGAAAATCGCGTCGGACTATTTTCATTCACCGTATACAGTTTTACGAGAAAAAAGGTAAGATATTCGCCTATTTAATCTCATAAACTGCAATTGACTGTAACCCAAACGGAAGATTAAGCAGGTGATGTAAATTTGAATCAATTCTTTTTTAGAATAAAGACAACCAATTACTAGGTTTTTGATTTGGGGACAGAAACATATGCGTACTGATAGGTTCAGCTTATTCTTAGCACTCAGTCTTCCCTTTGACTTAATGAATAAACAAGGTACATAGAAAAACTTACTATATCAATCAGGTAGAGCTTTTACCCTACAACATTTATAAAAGCTTACAAAAGCACAGATACATTTAAAACAATAGCTAATATCATTTCAAAAACTGATCACATTGATAGTCAGCTTAAAAGTATTGAAGATGGTGATATGATAACATACTGCAATTGCGACTATATGATAACAGCTCAGAAAATTGTTTTTAGCAAAACATCATTAACAGTGCAAGAAGGTACTATAAATGAACAATGCCGGAGGTAATGGAGTATATTCACGAAGGGCTTTAAATGACCCTTAGATTTTAACGTTTTTTGAATAAGCCAAATTACTGCAAATTTCACATTGCAATAGTTTTGATATAATTATTAATAAAAAAAAACATTTTTGTTTTTAGTCGAATTTTTTCGAAATTATAACAGTTTTTTGACATAATTTACTTGGTGAAGCCCCTGATCCAGAATTTTTTGTGTCTAGGGAATCAATATATTCATTGGTTCTTTTTGGCTACATAACATTTTGGATCGTATGTTGTGGCCATTTTTTTTAAAGCTTTTAAGTCTTAAAATGCATAAAATCATATCCAAAATGTGCTGACTTTGCAGCTTATGATGTACTCTTGATAAGATATTTTTTACCTAGCATTAATAAGGCCTTTAAAAAAGGTCCATTTTCGGACCAACGGTCCATTTAAGAACCAAGTTATGTCCTTTTTTATATATAAAATGAGGAAGTCAAAATTCAAGACTTTATATAGGCAAGAGTGAACCTTATCCTTTGTAAAACAAAAAAAGATGAATGCAGAAAAAAAAATTTGATCTACACAATTTAGTTTCAAACTATCCTAAACTCGACAGAAAATTATACAGACACATGTAATCTTGGTGGCTTTATGGCTTTATGAATTAAAATCAGGGTGTGAAATTTTTATTGGATTTCTGCAGTTAGAATCATATTTACATAATACAACCGTTCATGTGATATACATTTTAGTAGAATTTTTGTCCATGTTATGATATCTTTATCCCTTTTGAAAAGAAACATTTTTTTTTTGGTAATACTATTCATGGATTTCTTTCGTTCGCTTTCAATTGAAGATATATTGTTTTCCTTTTACCGAACATATTGAAAGGTGACATTTTTTTCTGAGTTATAATAAAGAATGTACATAGAACGCGACAAAACTAAAAAAAAAATCATAGATTACAAATCAAGCAATTACATTATACACAGGAAGATTCTGAAAATCGTATGAATACGATATTTCAATTTGTACTTCAGCTTTGCTTTCATTGTCCACTTCAAATATTGGACAAACGATCTCGGGGGAACCAAATACTATAAGTTGGTCCAATATTTGCATAGTTTCTTTGTCAATTACGGAAAAATCTTTATGTTCCATATTAACAAAAAAGCCAAGTCTACCAGTAACAACAGTCCTTGGTGTATTATTGTAACTGATTGTTTTGATAACGTTTTTCTCACTGTGTAGTTCAAAATTTTCAGATGACATGCAAATGGACAATTTGCAGATATGAAAAGATATATACCATATAGCAATGGAGTCATCATCTAAAATATCATCATTAAAGGAATCATAGGATTCCCTTTCATGGACGAAACCTACTGATGCAAGTAGTTCTTCTGAGTCGAAAGGAATGTTAAAAAGATTAGCAAATGTGTACTTAATCTCGAAATATATTTTGTCTGTTGATTTGAAACATCTATCTCCTTGTATGCCGGTGTAGATGAGCACCCCATATTGGACCACGTGGTTCACTGAATCCGGTGTCTCTCTGGTATAAACATTACTTAATACTCTATTGTCTGTCGAAAGGAATACCAATGAAGATGTTGATTTTCGATCGAATTTCAAAGTAAAACTGTAAGGACTGTCTGAAAAAAGAACATTCAATACTTACGAATTTATAAAAAAAAAACAATACATATTTACGACTAGGGAGATGATTCAAATGTGAACTTTCCAAGAGTTACAAATGGTGAAGTTGAAATCATCGCTTCGAAAATTTTGAGGATGCCACCTCGAGTTGATTGACGGTTATGGAATATTTTTCTTACAGACGAGGACGGATATGTGCCAAATGTCGTAACTACAATCCCGTCCTCTTTTCCCCGAGTGTGACCTACCGTATTAGACTTATCACCGGGTTTTTACTTACATGAGCAACACGACGGATGCCACATGTGGAGCACGATTTTCTCACCCTTCCGGAGCATATGAGATCAGCCCCTGTTTGGTATGGACTATGATGCGCAGTTTTTAGTTTTCTATGTTGTGTTTCGTGTACTGTTGGTTGTACTTTGGTCTTTTGTTTTTTTGCATGGCGTTGTCAGTTTATTTTCGACGTGTGAGTTTTATTTTGGTATCTTTCTCCTCTCTTTGTTTTAACGCGTTTTACGTATATATTTAGGATACGCAATATTCGTCTATCATTAGTTTAGTTATGCTTTCCCGAATGTCTATTAAATATTTTTAAAATTATTGTGGGGATCATTTGTTTTCATCTCTGCACAGGATGATCTTTATTTCCGTTACTTTGTTTGCAGTTGGTACAGTATTGAAAAGGGAAATTATCTCTCTTGATATCCTTCAGCAAGAACAGTTTCTGCGAAAAACACGTTAACCATTGGCAAAAACACTTAACCGCTGTGTGATATCACATTTATGCACTTGATTAACATTGGTGTAACCAATGAGTGTTAAACTGTTTGCAAAATGAATCCGTATAATCCGTCATTAGTCAATACAGTTTCGTATACATACAACCATTGGATGATTTCAATCTATAAATAATGACTATTTAGATAAACGAAACATCGGGATTCAGGAAAATTCCAATTTATTTACTTACACAATATATAAACAAAATGATGATGGAGCTTGACACCAAAATTGATAAAATGTTTTTTTTTTTTTTTTTTTCATTTACTATAAATTGGTCGAAACCACGGCCGCTCCAGTCAGTAGTCAGTGCTTCGGTACTGATATGATTGAAGCAATCTTTTGATCAATTCGCTGTTGATTAATTAAGTGATTATTAAGAAATTGAAGTTCCAACTCCCTTAAGCAAAGTTGAATTTAGATTTTTTTGGCATTATGAGGTCCCCACTACATATATTTTGGTTGTATACACCCTTGACTTTTTTTTGTAGGTTTGAGCGTTACTGATGAAGGTAAATTCACAAAAGCGCGACGGAAACACGGAATAAAAATGTGTTATCTTTATTGACATTTGAAGAAACGAGTATTAAACTATGAATACATTTCTGTCCATATACACATCATTCAGTGTCAGTATTCATCATTCTGTGTCAATAAGTAAAACAGCATTCATTGTAGTACACTACAAACATAATGGACACACAATTGAAAATTTATAATTGTTTTGTAGACTGATTATTGTATATTTATGGTACGCACAATTAAAAGGGTACTATTTAAGACAGAGGCGACACATACCAAAGGGACATTCAAACTCATAAGTCGAAAATAAACTGATAACGCCTTGGCAAAAAAAGAAAAAGACCAAAAGACAAACATCAGTATACAAAACACAATTAACACAATACTGAGCAACACGAAACCTCGCCAAATATATATATATGTATATTTATAAAATTATGTGAAGCAATATGACCAGCAGGAAACTAAAAGGAATACCAAAATCGATTTAAATTTAAACTTTTCAGAGAGGGTTTCGTACTAATTTCTTAATTTACCAATGGAGCATTTTAAAAAGGTATTAAAAAGTTGATAGTTTCCTTTAATTTATTGTTTTTCCCCTCCGACACATATTCGACAATTATAATTGAAAAAAAAACATAATATGTTTCTTCGTCTGCCGCTAGGTGGCCGCCATCATTTCTGATTATTCTGTCAATAAATGTATAAGTTTGTCAATGAAAATTATATTTTATATATAGGAAAGTTTGCTTTTTTTTTTAAATATCGGACGTATGAAGTTATCGTGTTGTTTTCAATTTTTGACGTGGTTCACCTATACTTGCGAATTGTAATAGCCAACAAATAACATTAACTGCACGGAATATAGTTATTTGAATCAACTACCGAATTCACCGTAAACGAAAGTTCATAGTAAATATTATAGGAAGTAAACGAATAGTATTTTTTTAAAACATAATTAGACCAATTTATCGTTTTGAAAAAAACAACATTAAATTCATAAAGACAACATGGTCGGATTAATAATTTAAGATTAAAGATAAAAAATTTAGATATTTTTTGTTTTCTATATATGTTTTTAAATTTTAATTTAAGTGTGAAATGTTATATATATAAGTAACAAAGTATACCCTTTTCCGAAGACGAGGATTTTGATACCAGCAGAGGGACAACTATCCCTAGTGTCAGGATTACACCGCATATAAAAGCAAGTATGGGCCACTTGTGCTGCTTCAATCTATCTCTGGCAGTCACAGGCTCTGTGTTCTCTCTGACTGCACTTGACTTAAATGGCATTTGAACATTACTGCCCTGCTGACTTGCAATTACGTTTTCAACTTGAACATCTATGGTTCCTCTGACTAGGTCTTCATTCGTCTGAATTTGTACATTAGTGCCCTGACGATTTACATATTTAACTTTAGAGTTTGAACCCTGGATAGTTGTAACTTGTTCTTTTATGACTGAACAATTGTCGAAGTTATCGGATGACCTATAGATGTCAGAAGAATTTTCTTCGTCGTTGAAGTCACCTATAAAACGTGAAGCAATACATACTGAAATGAATGGAACTTTAAAATTCATTTGATGATTTATCGCTTTGTTGTTTACCTGTAAATCCGACATAGCTTACATTTCAAAAGAGAACAAAATAATGCAAATAATGCGCCATGGCAAAAGAGAAAAAGACCAAAAGACAAACAACGGTAGACAAAACACAACATAAAAAACTAAAGACTAATCAACACGAACCCCACATTAAACCGGGGGTGATCTCAAGTGCTCCGGAAGAGTGAGCTGATCCTGCTCCACATGTGGCACCCGTTGTGTTACCCATGTAATTACAAACCCGGTGATAAGTTTATTCGTAGATCATATTTTGGGAAAAGGAGGGCGGAATCGTTGCTACGACAAGTGGAATATATCCATCATCATCTGTGAAACAGATATTGCATAACTGTCAACCAGCTCATGATGGCGTCCGTTAAATTTTCGAAGTGATGATTTCAATTTTACTACTTTGAACTGTTGGTTTAATAGCTTCATTGTGAGCGGCAACCCTCTATCAACGAAATCATGATATAGGAAACGCCCGTCCTGGCGATGGACTATCGTATAAAATCTTGATTTGTTACAACAACAACGGACAGTTATTCTATAATAGAACATTGATAATTTTTACAAATACGAAAATAATTTCATTGATTTGCAGTATCTGAAGATTTAGATTTCCTCTGGCTCAAGGGGAAATTTTTCATCAGAGTTATTTTTGATTTGTACCTTTTTATTTCATATTTAGGTAAATGTTCACACGGTGATGTCCTCTGAAACATATCTTTATTTCCTAATATATACGTTCTTAAAATCAAAATCCACTGTACGCAATGTTATGGAATAAAGACGGAAGTTCGCATTAGAGTTTTAAAAAAAACAATGTAATGCAAGTCAATATCGATTTCTCTGCGTCAAAACATGGTTTGAAGTTTACAACATACCTTTATGTAGAGCTGATGCAAGATGTGTTTCATTTAAGGAAAGCCTAATATTTTTTTTAAATTTCTATTCAAAACAAATATTTTGGATTTAAAAGGAAATGAACGAGGATTATAGATAATTGCATGCCATTTCCAAGATAAAGACGTTTCGTTGGAAGATACACAAAAATTACATTCTGCAAATCTTTATTTATGTTTTAAACAAGGACCGAAATTCATAATTTCAAATGCTTTCCAATTTATTTTGTTTGTCAATAAAATATTTTGGTGACCAAAATGCTGTAGATCTTTATTCTCGCGCGTTTAGTATTGAATTAGAGTAAAATTTAGAGAGGCGAAAGAAACCAAACGAGTATTCAAACTTATAAGTCGTAAACAAACTGAGAATGGCATGGCAAAGAACGAAAAGCGACAAACAAGTACACAAAATACAACATAGAACACTAAAGACTGAGCAACACGGACTCCCCAAACAACCGGGGCTGATCTTATATGTTCCAAAAGGTTAAGCAGATCCTGCTTCAAATATAGCACCTCGGCATTGCATAAGAAACCAGAAAGACATTGACTTTGCTGTCAATCAGAAAGAAACAAAATAATCATATTTTGCCATTTATAATTCTTAAGTTATCAACAATCCCTGATTGAAATGTGTTAATTACGCGTTACTAATCTCCTCATTTATCTAATTGGTTTTTTAACAATTAATATAATTTGAGTTTATCCTGTATTGGATTTGTTAATATACATGCTGCGATATTTAACTTAATTCACACCACCTCACACTCATGGTAGTGGTTATGACATTTATTCTAATTTTGAACAGATTGTTTCTTTGGACATTTTGTGGTGAGAGTCAGTTTTTATTTTTTAACATATGATAAGATGTTTACGAACTTGCAAAATGCAGCGTTTCTTTTGTCCAAGAGTATATTGATATACGTTAATTTGTTTAAATACTTCAAGTATTGCTCTTTTATGAGTTTATCTAACATTTGTAACTACAAAAACAGTATCGAACAGCAGGACGTAGGCCACCACTTGAGCAGCAAATACTTCCTCATCCGGAGCATCAGAGTTTTTTCCACGGTGCGTATCTGAGGATTTCAGAATTTTGGTCTCAAGCGTATACATTCTTTATACCTTATGATGGGAATTTCAGACCACCTGTTGGTTGTGCTCACGGAAATCATATCACATGTTTTAAACAAACAAACACCAATCACTTATCAACATAAAAAAACACATATCTGCACACACATTGATTTTAGGGAAAATATCGGATTAGTCATAACAATATAATCACACAAGATAGATAAAACAACGAAAGATGCTTCATAGACTCTTCTGCTTGTAAATTGGCATGTTTGGTTTCTGATTGATCGTATTAAATTATGGAGAAACAAACGTTCAATGCAAAATTTATTCTTAAGCTCTAAGAAAATAAAAAAGGCGATGTTTGACATGTTTGATAAACTGTACTATATATATGTAGAAAAAGCTTGTCGTGCAGGGTTTGAATAATTATTTTCGTAAAGTATTTATTGCTATTACATGTGTCAATTTATTATTCCACACTATTTGTTATTGTTTCGATCGGATACAGAGAAGACTGTGATTTCTTAAGTTGTTTTTATTTGTTGATCACCTTGGGTAATAAATGCGCTAGAAATGTCATTTTTTATCTTTCCAATATTTTACCATTAAAAGAGGGGAAGATACAAAAGGGATATTTAAACTCGTTAATCAAAGAAAAACTAACAACAAATAACACGTTATTTTTCAAACTTAACTTTTTTGCAATCGTAAGAACCAAGTGTCAAAATCTAATTAGAAACCACAACAAAAAATAGCTTAAACCGACAAAAACAATAAAATAAACGCGCAAGACACCTGTCGAAATAATAATAATAAAAAATTTAAACATGCAAACTTGGCATAAATAATGTTACTAAACTGCACTATTTTGTTTTATTTTCAACTGTTTTATTTTGATTTACAACCTTGGAAAAACAAAATCAACAAAGTAAACAAATGAACGAACATGAAACCATTGGTAATACTAAAATTAACCAAACAAGCTTTATCAGAAATCATGTAACTGATGTTACTGTTGATATTCGGCTCTTCAATTTTGACTTATTTGTGGAAAAATCAATAAAAAAATTAACCAACAAGAATATACTACTACTACTACTTCTAATAATAATAATAATAATTATAATAATAATAATAATAATGATAATACCATTATTAAAAATAATAATAATAATAAAACATAATAATCAAATAATAATAAAACATACAAATGTTCTTCTCAATACTGTACTTTAAATGCACTTACAGTTTATATTCGAATCTCCCATATTATAACAAACCTGTAAAAACCGATACAATAAGAGGAATTTAAAATTTCTTTTTTGGAAAACACACAGCTTTAAGATTTAAATAGTTACCTCTTGTTCATATACCTTTTTGTTGTATCGAACAAACAATGAATCCACTAATTGTGTAACCACAACGAAAATATCTTCCCAAAACGATTTAAGGAAGAAATATCGGATTTTACAAAAAGATAAACCACACAAAATGTATACAACAGCTGACGATGCTTTAAAGAGTCTATTGTTTGACAATTGATATTTATGATTTATGTGAATATCTTACATTCTTTAACTGACAAAATAATTCCCTGAAAAGTTGGTTTATACTTCAAGGAAAAAAAGAAAAAATATAAAAAAAACCCGTGTTTGATAAACGCAGATGATGGGTATGAAATGTTCATGTTGCATGATAATGTAATAAGAGAATGTCTGTTAAAACCAACTGTTTGTTATCACTGGTTATATACGTGAGTTTATGTTGTTTTTTCATCATTCTAAATAGATAATATGCAATCGTTAAATACAGATTATATATCTGAAGTCTTACCATAAACACTGGAATGTAACAAATCCTGGCCACTTGTCATGTTTGGGGATATACAATACCCATGAAAATATTAATCACAAATATCAAGGTCCTCTCTATTAAAGGCTTCTTTATTCATTAAACAAATGATTTCTATGTATATGTATGTAGCAACAAATGCAACAAGGTTATACAAAATTAAGAAAAATATTAAATGAAAAGTATGCTCAGGGCTTTATTTACATAAACTGATAGAAAAAAGAGTATTTTTTTTATCAAGAGTGTAAATTCCTTTCGTTCGACTGTTAAAGAAAAATTTATTATGCTGGGTTCACTCTCATTTTTATTTGACCTTTGATCTGGCAGAGAACGCAAACCCTGTCATTTGTTTCCTGGTGTGTTATCTTATTTCAGAAATAGATGTTTATAAAAAAAACATTTTGTAGTTTCTGTTCAATCATTCAGAACTTGTCATGACTTGGGAGATATAAAGCTTGACATATGCCATGTATACCTATTATCCACCTATGAAGACTTTATACACCCTTTTTATTTCTGTATTCCACAAGAGATATTAAATGCTTTCAATGCTTTAATAGAAAATAAAAACTTATGATGTTATTATTAAATGAAAACATCAGTCCCTCAATTGTTGAAAGCTTTATAAAATGATACATTTTTTTTAACATTCAGACTCTAACAGAAATGCCATATTATTTTATAACACATGTATATGCAATAATAGTTATTCTGAATGCAATAAATATCAGGAATTATTCTGGGTGGGACGACTACCAAGTATCTGTCAACTTAAAACCCAACCCCCAATTATGCATATCATATAACTAAATGTTGCAAAACATGCAATAAAGTGTAATGCCAATAGACTGTCAAAAAACCTGTCTAATATGTAATTTTGATGTTAAGTGTGGGAATAAATATAATCAAATTTAATTTTTTTTCACAAATTAAAACAACGCCATGGGCTGTGCATACTGAAAACTAATCATAATGCATATACACAAAATTTCGGGTCAAAAATGTAACATCAAAGACATATAAAACCATCTCTGGTAAAAATGACCATGTTAACCTGTCATCAATATTTCATATTAAAGATAAACAAAAAAATGTAAACATAGAAAGGACTGTTTTATCATAAAAAGGAATTTATTTATAACTGGGTGTAGATTGAACAACTAATGAAGATTGTCTGGAGAAGATGAACTTGGAAGGAAACAAATATATATAGCGATGTGATATCATCTTCATTCTTTTGCACTTACACCTGTAAGCTATAAAATAAAGAACTGATTCTGTTCAAATGGGGTTTCCTGTCTTTTATTTATGATATGTCAGTTCTTTGAATGATTACACTGGAGTCAAGTCATCCAAGATATGTCTACTTACCTTCTACCAGATCACAATTACAATTGAACTTCATGGGGAGGTTTATATGCATATTTTTATATGGTTACCGTACTGAATATCTGTGGGTTGCATTTTGTAAACTTTAACCAGGACTGAAAAACAACATTGAGGCATTTAAAAGGGAAAATGAATCACAATAAATTAACAACGATTTAAGCATTTCAATAAAAAAATGATTTTCTTTTAATTTTGGGACAAGCTAAATATTGTAAGGATTCTGAGCTGTTTTGGTTAAGAGCAGAGAAAAAAAAATAATGGTAACGTCATGTAACTTTTCCATTTTTGTTTTTCAGGTCCAAGAGTACCAAAATAAACAAGTCACATTTATTTTTCCTAGTTAAACCGGACCTGTGTCAATTCGTTCAGTCATATTGTGGTTACAATCAGTTTTTAATTTTAAACCATATTAATGTTATACTTCATTTTTGAACGTCCAAAACTGAAACGATTTTTTTTCAAGACTGTATTTAGTTGTATGTGTACTGTGCGGATTGAATATTTTTCCATTTTTTTTATTGTCCCTTGGTATCTTTCCCCCTTTTGTCATATTTAATGTCAATCCAGAAAGAATTTTGAATGAAACATATTGTTTGCAATGTTAGGGTTCATCAAAATTCGGTACTGTACTAAATCTAAGGTAGAAACTGCCTTATACATGTACGAAACGTTGATCCACGGATTATATTTAACGGTTTTCCAAACTTTTGATCTTAAAAGTACTTTTTATACCTATTTATGGTAGTGTCAGAACACCTGTTTATTTTTTTTTTTTTTTTGTCCTCATGGAAATCATATCATACGGTTTAAAGAAGAAACAAAATAACTTCAGTCGTGGTGTTTTATAAACAGATAAAAAATATCCGGCAATATTGGATTTCACATATAAGATAACATCATGCACGATAGTTAAATACGCTTCAAACAGTCTTTTGTTTGTAAATTGACATTTTTGGTTTCCAAATAGTGGTGTTAAAATATATATATAAAAAAAATACATTCCGTGAAAAAAATCATGCTTAGGCTTCACGAAAATAATAAGCTTCCTGTTTGCTATAACTGTATCAGTGAATAATTCTTCTTACATATACAAACTTTTTCTAACCGTTTGTCTAAAATTCGCCGAACTGCACATTATTTGTGATTGAATGAATCGCAGTGGATATTGTGATTTCTTCTTTGTTTCGGGAAATA
The DNA here is from genome assembly GCF_021869535.1 of Mytilus californianus. Classification (NCBI taxonomy): domain Eukaryota; kingdom Metazoa; phylum Mollusca; class Bivalvia; order Mytilida; family Mytilidae; genus Mytilus; species Mytilus californianus. The sequence goes on from NW_026262668.1 coordinate 25,794,624, forward strand.
ATGTTATCATATGCATGTCTCTATCAATGTGTATAAATCAGATGAAAACGGTTCACAAAGTCTGCTGTTTGTAAATTGACATTAATGAATTCCTTAAAACGGATTGAAAAACTTCCTGTTTTATAAACTGTATCAGTAATGAAAAATTTACTCTATAATTTCGTGTACTCAAAAATAACTCTCATTGTTCTGTATGATATGCAGTGTGGAATGTAATCTATTACATTGATTTTTTTTCTAAGCAACTGAGTATTTTAAGCATAAATAAATTATTAATATAATATCACTGCTGTTAATAACATAGTTTACTGTGAATTGGAACGTTACCTAATGTATTTTGGAAGACACAGAAGAATGATTCAGTTTTGGTTCAAATTATTAAAAACTGATAACTGATAATTGACTGATAACAATTCATCTAAATGTATACCTTATAGATATATATATATATGACACAGATATGTTGCAATTTTATCTAGATAGACCTGTTAATCAGATATATAAACCTTATATATGTAAATATCGTATCTCTGCCCATAGTCTCAATACAGAGACAGGCAGATATTGCAATGTAGATAGAGAAAATAAATTATGTACTATGTGCAATAGAAATATTGTAGATGATGAATACCATTTAATTTAGAATGTAATATATATTGTAATTTAATAAAACAATATATTAAGAAATATTATTGGCACAAACCATCCTCTTTTAAACTTATACAGTTGTTATAAGTTCATAATGTGAAAGAGCTTAACAGTTTAGGTAAATTATTGTTCAATATCGAAAAAATCCGTTTATGTACACAACATGTAGTTGTTTTCCTTATTTTTCATATGAATTTATTGTCATTCTCCGCCATATGTGTATTTTGTACAATTATTGTTATCAATATTACTTTGATGCATGTAAATAACCTTTAAATAGCCCTGATACAAAAATGTGAATTAATTCAAACGGGAAAACTTTCGGCCTTATTTATACAACGAGAATAACGAAAAACAAATATACTGTTCCACATAAGAAACGCATAGCTCGGATGAATTTTTCCAAATGCAAAACATATATTTTACAAGGTGAAATGGAACGGTCAATTGCATCTTCGAATGTTTACAGGTAAGTTTTAAACTTTAAATGCCCGTTCTGCTGATTTGGCTCTCTGCCACATGATATTTGCGACTCGCTAAAAGTCCATAAGACCTTTTTCGCCGCGAAAATTTGCTAAGGTTTTTCATAAGAATTTTGTAGTCAACTCAACAGTTACACTTTTGCGCATATAAGGATCAATTTTGAAGATTTAATTCATCAAAACGTTAAAATGCTGTCATGCCAAGTTTGGATCCTGATATTCGATATATCATCATCGGCCGTCTCCAGGCCGAAGTCACTGTGTCTAAACTACCCCGGCAAAAAATGTTTGGACTCGATGGTATCTAATATCCGGCACGGTGACGGAACATCAATAGATAGAGAAAAGGTTTTCTGTTTATTAATTTGTTATTGTTATGATATCGAAGAATATTTATACATATACAACTATTTTCCATTGTTAGATTTAATATTTTCTACAACCGTTCTAGATTAACGGAGAAATAAGTAAAAATGCACGTCAAAATGACGAATTGAGTGAACCTTCATTTTGCCACGAATTTGTTTAATTTCTCCTTAAATTGTTCACATGGTACGGAAAGAAAGGTACGGAAAGAAAGATATTGACATGGAGATTGCAAAACTAGTCACTTTGAGCACCTCAATACTTGTATTTCTGCGTATGGATCGAAAGAAATGGGTCATGTCAAAATGGAAGCACCCGGTTTTGTCAATGTGTACAACCCGGTTTTGTCCTAGATTTCACAAGGCAGAAGCCGGTTTTGTCTAAGAAAAAAAGGCATAATCGCATAACATAATTGAATTTCAGCAATTAGGAGGAAAGAAGGAGTTTGGTGGCTGGTTGGAAAACGATTTCTTACAGAGGACAACTTATTATTTATTGTATCTGTAAACACTTGAATTCCTACTTTATTGGAACAAAAATAATTATAATTTTGCTTTGCATTTAAAAAATTACTCTAACTGCGAAATAGATAGAAATGAAAGTTAAACCGCAAATTGAGATTTAAGCTCTCTATACGTTTTTTTTCATATGAATTATCTAAATTTTAGTGTTTAATCTTAAAATTAGAGTTTATGGTCTTAAAAATTGAAGAACGCACATTTGATATGTGATTTTCTTGCACAACAGGATGGTTATCTTTATAAGTACCCCAATCTACCTAGGGGTGTAATATTTCCTATGATCGTTTAAAATAAATCTTCTTAGGGCTAAATGTTCAATATATGGCATGATAATCAGACAAATGTAAATATGCTTTCAGAATCGCCATAGAAAATGAATGTTTATGGTGAGAAAAGGATTACAATAATCATGCATTAAAAATCAAATCCATCTATCCCTAATTGTAACTATAATACTAAGTATAAATTAGTATAATAGTCTCAGGCCATCGAAAAATGCAATAATGATTATTTTATTGATAGTTGTATAAATAAACGGTTCTGTTATCTCTCCATTGTGGTATTATTATCGTACATTGACGTTGGTCAGTATATTATTGACAATATATAGGGACGGATTCAGGTTTTTTCAAAGTGGGCGTAATTCAAACAGCTTACATACCGCAGAGCGTAGCGAAGCGAACAATGTTTTGGACGAATTAAGCTAAAAAAAATCGAAAAAAAAAAGATTTAATATATTTTGGGCCATCAAAGGTGGGGATGGGGGCATGTGACCTATACGCCGCCTGGATTCGCCACTGATGTTATATAACTAAATCGTATACCAACTTAAAATTTTATAAGAAATAAGAAAGCAGGGACACCCGCGAAATTGGATGTATGTGAGTGGGATTATCATGTTTATTCTAAAAATTCACATTGATATTTTGGAATTGTCGGAATGCGAGACCAAGGGATGTAAGTTCGTGGCGGCTTGAACTATTTGTATGAAGCTTCATATATCAGAAGTTAGAGGGCCTGACTGCAACATAACTCGCACACAGATCTTTTATGTAACGATGTTTCTATCTGTCATATGTCCATTGCCCTTGACCTCATTTTCATGGTTCAGCGAATTCCCAACAAAATGAATAGCTGATAATGGTTGATATCTATGATCAAGGTTAACATTTCGTGTTCAGGTCCGTATCTCTAATACCATAAGTAATAGGTCAACTATATTTGCTAGTATGGCGCATATGACTATTTAAGTGACCTTGAACTTATTTTCTTGATTAATTGGTAAATGTTCAGTTCTTTTTTTTTGGTTGGTTTTAATGATTGTAATGTGTTCATGTCCGTCTGGCAGGTTTCATCAGATCTTGACTTTTTTTATGGTTCCATGAACAATGTTAATTTTATGAGATACTTTTATTAAATCATTTATCTTACAGACCTTCAAAATAAATTCGATATCGATCATTCCAGCAGTCGCGACATGTCAGTGCGTACAATCACTCTTGTATAAATAATACGTAGTATTTATTTTTTGTTACAAAACAAAAAAAAAACGCAATTGAAGTTGTTTTGCCATGTCTGATTAGTTTATCTCGTTCCTGTAAGCCTTAATTATGAATTGTTAGACTTGACGGTGCAATCTTGTTCAGAATTCTTGGTTGGTTTTAGCTCACCTGACCCCAAGGGAAAAGTGAGCTTTTTCATCAATTGGCCCCCTTCGTCCGTCGTATTCCGTTATTTTTTTTACATAATCTTCTCCTCTGAAATTACTGGGCTACAATACATTTAACAAACCTTATCCACAATCTTATGTCGGGTTAAAAGGTCTAACGAACTTATGTTTAATTGTTTTTCATCATCATTTGGGTATCTAGTTTAAAGGGTTTTTGATGACCCCGCTTGTCAACAAAGATGGCCGACATGGCTCAAAATAGAACATAGGGGGATGCAAGTTTTGTATATTATTTGAAAACAGCTATAGATAAAGAAAATTTAACAGGGGCAGATATGTTCATAATGTTGAGCTTTTGTCCATACACATCAAAACTCTCACACGAATTCTTATAGAAGTAAATGTCCTTGAATGACAAATTTCTCTTTTTTTTCCATTTTTGTCTATTATCTTGAAATATATAAAAGCCTTAGCAAAAATGATCAGCAAGACAATATATACGAATAAGTCGACTTGGTCGATATCCTTGTAACAATTAGTGACGTTTAATTACGATTTTTACCATTTCTTTGCGTTTTTTTCCAATTATCTTACAAACATCTTCTCCTCTTTAACAATTTAATCAAACTTGGCCACACGCTTAATTGACGTATCTGGTTTGAAAACCCACATGATCAGCCATTTGTAAATTTGTTTTTTGTTTCAGGGTACCAGTGTTAACGTTGCTTTTCATAAAATAAACAAAACCGGGTTCTATACATAGACAAAACCGGGTCATTGTGTAGTAAACAACATTGACAAAACCGGGTGCTTCCATTTTGACATGACCCATTTCTTTCGTTCCATACGCAGAAATACAAGTATTGAGGTGCTCAAAGTGACTTGTTTAGCAATCTCCATGTCAATATCTTTCTTTCCGTACCTTTCTTTTCGTACCATGTGAACAATTTAAGGAGAAATTAAACAAATTCGAGGCAAGGTTTACTCAATTCGTCATTTTGACGTGCATTTTTACTTATTTCTCCCTTAATCGAGAACGGTTGTAGAAAATATTACATCTCACAATAGAAAATAGTTATAAATGTATAAATATTCTTCGATATCATAACAATAACAAATAAATAAACAGAAAACTACCTTTTCTCTATCTATTGATGTTCCGTCACCGTGCCGGATATTAGATACCATCGAGTCTAAACATTTTTTGCCGGTGTAGTTTTGACACAGTGGAAGTGTACTGAAGTAAAGTAGCAAGAACTGAAAATTTTTACCAGAGCACAATTTCGCAAAGTTGAAACAGATACCAGTAGACTGGCTGTACTAAGGACGGCTCGAGGAGTGGACGACCTATCCAAACGACTCCTGGACAATATCGCTACATCCGGGTGTCTCATCTACGTAATCGAACCTTTGCAGCAAGAGCCACTGCAGTTGGGATACCAGGATTGAGAGGAATCAGCTCACAAACAGTCCGGAACCGACTGCGACAACATGGCATTAGACCCAGGAGACCGTATAATGGACCCGTTTTGAGGCAGTTACACAGTCGGATTAGAGTCCGATGGTGCAAAAGATTGAGGGGCTGGACATTCCGCAACTGGCGCAGAATCTGGTTCAGTGATGAGTCCCGTTTTATACTTAAGAAACGCGATGGAAGAACTCCTGTCAACCGGCGCAGGAATGAACGTTTTGCTTCTTCGTGTGTCCAAGAAGTGGACAGCTTCGGTTGAGGAAGTGTCATGATGTGGGCGGCTATCTTTAATGACAGTAAAACGGAATTGGTACATGTTCCGTGTAATTTAACGGCTAAAAAGTACAGAGACGAAATTCTCCACCTCACCTTTTGCATTTTATTGACCGACAGAGGGAGTTATTCCAGCAGGTCAATGCTAGGCCTTATACAGCGCGTTTAACAATGGACTACCTTAAGCAGAATAACACCAATGTGCTTCCTTTGCCCTCCGAATCACCGGACTTGAATCCTATTGAGCATCTATGGGACCAACTGGATAAACGTGTGCGCCAGCGTCATTCCCAACCTCAGACCCTTGATCAGCTCCGACAAATGTTGCAACAGGAATGACAAGCAATTCCACGCAACAGCATTAGATTATTGATAGCATCCATGCCGAAAAGATGCGTAGCAGTCTTAGCATCGAGATGTGGTCATACATGGTACTACGGTACTACCTTTAATGGCACCGGAAGTAACTATTTTTGTGATAAATTGACTTTTATTCATCAATCCCGAAGGAATTGACTGTCCTCTCCTCAATCAAACACGTTTTGAGTAAATATCATTTTTAGTAATTGTAAAATGTCCATTCAAAATACATGTATTAAAATTCTTAAAAATCCATTATGCGCTTCCTTTTTTGCAGAGTATATGACAGACCCGAATCAACGACAACCACTGAATTACAGGCTCCTGACTTGGGACAGGCATACAAATGATATATTTTTATTATGTACGATGCCTTCTTATTCCAACACAGCACCATATTCTTTCAAATATATACAAGAACACTCTAACCTTTCCACATTTTCTAAGAACCAATATATACAAAAATATTTGATCCTTTTACTGGATGTCAAATTCACTTAACAAAAAGCAACAAAAACTAAACAAACAGACCAGACAAGGATAAAATAAACGAACAAGACACATGTGATAATGATAAGGATACTACTACTACTTCTAATAAAATAAATCGAATTAATAGAAAAATATTTTATCATTAAAAACGTAATAACATAACGAAGTGCATAATGTTGATATTTGACTCTTTCATTTTGATTCAAAGTTAGGAAAACCAATACAACACAATAAGAGGCATTTTAATGTTTGTTCTTAAAAATACACAGTTTTGAGACATTCTATACTCTCAGATGTCTTATTTACACACACTTTGTTTTGTGAATTAAAATTTAATCACACTAGTATTTGTACCGGACCGATTTAAAAGGACTATTGTATTTGTTTCATAAAATTGTGTTATATTATTCATATCTCTATCAATATATAGAGAACAGATATATTCTTGTAAATTAAAATTGATAGTTTACGCATTCTGGTCTTTATTAATCTAAAATACAGTCCATGAAAAAGTTATTTTAGGCTAAAAAAAAGAAAACTAAAAAGTTTTGTTTCATAAACTGTAACAGTGTAGATAAAATTTGTCTTATAGGGTTCAAACAAATTTTCGTAACAGTTAATGTTATTATTACTTATGTTTAGCTAGTAATACAACATTTGATAGATTCCACACTTTTTGTCATTAATCTCAATAAAATGCAGTGGGAAATGTGATTACGTATATAGATCTTTTTCGAATTCTTTATTTCATTATCACACAGAGTAATATTTTATGAATGCAATAAGACTTCGTTACTGTGACAATTGATATATTCATAATAAGTACATATGACATTCTATATCCGATACATCCTGATTTGAATAAATTTACTTTCCAACATCTACCAGAACAACCCCTTTTGTCAAAAAATGACCATATAAAAAATTGGTATAGCTATTCATATTTGTTGACAATACAATATTGAAAAAATACAAACAAAAGAATACTACAAACATAAAATCGAACAAGAAAATCATCGTAATGATAATAATAAATAAATATGCAAAATGTGTCACTTACTTCTTTCATTTTGACCTAAAACTTGGAAAAACCCAAAATCAACAAACAAAACAAAATACAAGAAACCCATGCAAATAATAAAATTAATCAGACAAACTTTATCACAAATCGCATAACTAATATGTGCTTAATGTTAATATTCAACTTTATCATTTTGACTTATATGTCTGGAAATATAAAACAACAATGATAATAATAATAAAAGTTATGACAACAATAAAAATAAGAAACATTATGACAATAATAAGAATGATAACAAAACTAATAAGCAAACACAATCTTTGTCTTAAATAAGTGTTAGAGAATTTATAAGAAGTAGTGGATTCGTAAACGATAACTAACGAGCGACGTTAGTTGCAAGTTGATCATCCTATCCAGATCCACTACTTCTTATAAATTCTCTGGCTTAACCCATTTCTAGTAATACTACTGTCTGTTTTACGTTTTGACAATAAATCAACGGAACTTCATAAAGATAATTCGTATTTTGTCTTTTTTATTCTAAAATAGTTGGAAATGATTATATCCACACGGTTCTCATCTATACTTAGACATTCGACAAGTTAACATAAGTTTAATATAACTTAGATGGGGTGTTAGCTCCCCTTTTTAACTCCAAATCCTATATTGGTTAATAAATATTTCATTGAACGTTTAATCATTACAAATTATTAAAATTGAATAGATTTTCGTATGTACGATTTATTTAAAAAGACATATATAAATATACAGAATTTATTTATCTTGTTTTGAAAAGTTTAAACATTTTAATTACCAAAATTTAGAACCTTTGAAATTTTTATATATATATATATATAATATTTAGCAAAATTTAGCAAGATGTCGGAGGGCAGGTTACCAATTACCCGTACTAATCCAAATTTACAAGGTTAGCGCATCTGCCACAAACTTACCGTTTCATGTTTCTCCATTTCAAACTGTTTCCGTTTCAATATGCTTAGATTATTTTAGCGTTATAACATTTGGCATCCATCGTCAATCAGTCAATAAGCAAGTATTATCTGTATTACGCATTCCCGAATCCCCAGCATAATTGTTCCTGCTGCATATGTATGATTATGTTGATTTATATAATTTCAATCAAGCTGTTCATAGTTGTTATCAGTCTTTCCAGGCCATGATTGATAATTTTCCTTTCGGCAGCAGTTCGCCTTAATGAATCCGATACAATAATGTCCAAATTTACACAGATTTATTTTTAATATAAATTAGATTTTGAATTCATATTCTCCTATTTTTTGCATATTTATTCCTTTTGTTGCATCTCTTCCCGTTTCCGTTTCCTTTCTATATTTTGTCATTTCCTGATGCTTTCTTTGTCGCAAAATATTTAGGAAGTTAAACATTCGGGACTCATGTTTTAAATTTTCTCATTTCCGTATTTTTGTGGCATATCCCTTGTTTGTTATAATTGCCAGCAATGGCTTTTCTCTATTTTATTTTATTAACAAAAAAATATACATGTTACTTTTGACGATTTAAAACTTGCAGATAGACAATGTTCCTTATATAAAAAAATATGCTATAAAAAAAACCCCAAAGATCCCGATATTTTTTTTATATGGATCTCATTTGGTCAACATTTGAATTTAAACTTAAACTATTCCTTTCTCATACATTGGTTGTATTGTAATTTATACATGTATTTTTATTTCATTCGAATTAAACTGGAAACAAATAATTACGATATAAAATTAAAAACCAGAGCATGACATCAATTACGTTTTGCGAACATTGGGACAAAACGGCTATACTTTTTGAAACGATCTAAAAACCGTGTTGCCTAACGAAAAAATATTAAACACTATATTGTTTAAGAAGAAAAACAGAAAAACCTTTACCGCCAAGTTTTATTTTTTATGATCTAACTATGCTTATTTGATAAACAGCTGGTTAAAACCTCAATTTTAAAGAAAATACAGCGTTTTTTTCGTTGGGACAAAATGGCTATACTTTTTGAAGTCATTGCAATAGAAACTATACGCATGGTTTCCGGCAAAAAAATATCATGAACCAGGAGAAAAGTAAAAAAAATTTCAAAATAATATTGAATATTTTTTCTCTCAGCTTTTTCAATTTCACGTTATAAATGCGCAAACCCGAAATATACTTACTTTGCATACGGTTGGACATTTTTCAGACCGTTTACAAAAGTAACATTTTCCGGATTACGGTTTCAGCGATATTGATTTTGCTTTAACACGCGAATAATTATAACAATAGCAATACTATTGTGAAGTTTTACGATGATCAGAGAAAACATACCGTAGGAGAAAAACGGAACTCTGATCTTTTGCACACAAAATGAAACGTTGGACATTACGTTTTTGCGTAAAAATGGGATAATTAAGTGTTATAATTCCTGGTATTTTAAATTTCGGTTCCTTTTTGTCTTTAATTTTAAGTCTAATGGAATGAATTCAATCAGAAATCACTATATTTTTATCGAACTGACCAGTCTACGTATTTATTTTTATGCTAATCTATAGCAAAATGGAATTGGTACCAACATCGTGCGCAACGTCTTTGTGGTTTTTACTGCCAAAGAAGTAGTATTACGGTCGTGGCTTTTATATCACACTTTATTCAAATGAGAGTCCGTTCAATGTTGCCTTGATGTATATTTGGACAGTTTATATTCAAACACAGTAAAATTGATTGATAGCATGATAATATTATAAAACTAAAACCATAAGTAACCATTTGCTATGATGAAAACAAAAATTGAAAGTTCTTGTACGTACAAAGTGACCAGTGTAATGGCATATGGATGTTTATTTTATCAAGGAATTGTACGGATATAAACAATTCCTTGATTTTATAGTGGTTACAACTATTGTGTTATAGCCACAATCGTATAAAGGTTCAGTCCATTATAACGATGTTCTATTTCGACCTATGTTTAAACCTGACATCCGGAATAATCTACTTTTGTAAGAAAATGTTTTATTAATGTTTTCACTTGTCATTTTATAAATGTTATATTTTAATATAGCTATATAATTATACTCAAGAACGTTCAAATGTAGAACATAATCTTCCTTAAAAAATAACACCCAAAATAAAGCAAATAAAAAAAAATTTGAAAAGAACATGAAGAAACCACGAAATAATATATATGTCATATATTACAGAAGCTAATTATTAATGTGACAGAAATCCACACAGACATGTATTGACAATTAAGTGATTTAAGAGTATAATTTAAATATTGATTTATGTCAGCACTCGTGGTATAGTGGTATCATGCATAGACTGAAGACTGTAATGATTTACGATGAAAGAGGGACAAAAGATACCAGAGGGACAGTCAAACTCACAGATCGAAAACAAACTGACAACGCCATGGCCAAAAATAAAAAGACAAACAGACAAATAATAGTACAGATGACACAACATAGAAAACTAAAGACTAAGCAACAAGAACCCCACCAAAAACTGGGGGTGATCCGATCTCAGGTGCACCGGAAGGTTAAGCAGATCCTGCTCCACATGTGGCACCCGTCGTGTTGCTTATGTTATTACAAATCCGGTAAATAGTCGGTAGGTCACATTCGTGAAAAGGGAAGGATATTGTAGTTATGACATAAGGAACATATCCGATATCATCTGTGAAACGGTTATTTCATAACGGTCAACCAACTCGTGATGCCGTCCGTAAAATTTACGAAGGGATGATTTCAACTTCACCATTTGGAACTCTTGGTTTAAAAGCTTCCTTGTGAGCAGCAACCTCTATCAAGGAAATCATGATAGGAAATACAAGCCCGGGAATATCGTTTCAATTGGGAGATATATACTCCGTATGCAGGCGGAAAATACGCGCGAGTTCAAACACAGTGGTCAGTGGATTCTTAAAAAAAATCTACACTAAGAACAATAAACTGACGTCAGAGAAATTGGTTAATGTACTTTAAATGCTGATACAGTGTATACTCGATTCTTGAATTTTTATATAAATCCTGGAAAAACCGAAACAACACGAGGCATTTAAAGTTTTTCTTGAAGATACTCTATTTTGAGGTATAATATAGTAGCTTTATGTATATATTTTTGTTGTATTCAAATTTGATTTCATTTAGTTTTGTAAGGTCTTTTGTTTTTTGCTCAATTCAAGAATTAAATTATATTCATGTATCTAGCGATAACGAAATGACATGCAAGGAAAACCTATCCTGCTGGTATAACCACAACTACTTGACAGGAAGGAAAATAAAGAAAAAAAAAAAGAATTCAATAGCTATATACTAATAGAAATTGATATAGGAAACAAACCTAACAGTTAACAACCCTCAAGACCCCTTATATTTGATCACTAGTATCAAAGTCGTCGAAATTAAAGGCAACACAAGTTGACCGATGTTCATATCTATTAACCAAGAAGATACAAATCAAGGTAAATCAAAAACATATGGACCGATGATCTACAAATAAAGCGAAGCCGGGTGCGTCAGCAGGGTAAGCGTCTCCTGCTTACACGCATTATCTGCTATATGAATTCAAATTCATTCAAACTGTCACAATTAGGAATTGGACACAATCTGTACTTTATGGATCAGGTGAACACTCTTATATCTGAGATGTAAGACCGCGTTACCATGTCGTTACTTAGTAGAGACACAGACACTCCGTACCCGTATATCAATTGAGATGGTGACCGTCACATTTGTGAAGTGTCAGATTTAGAAGTTTTTCTTCATAAATCTGCTGAATCAGTCTGAAATCAGATCTTCTCCCCAAGTAATCTTTTGTTATCACCCCTCTCCCGAAGAAACGAAAAAAAAAAATCTAATAAAAAATAAGGTTTCTGTCAAAATCACTCAATATTGGGTTTTTTTAATTACTTTTTTTCAGAATTTTTGTTTGTTTTACTCTTTTTATCTTAAAGATTAGATAGTTCAGGATGTTCGCTACACTGTTTCAAAATAACAAGTCTTTTAAAAGTGTTCTCGTATCAAGTAAATTGATACTCTTGATCATCACCTAAAAGAGAGGCGAAAGATACCAAAGGGACATTCAAACTCACAAGTCGAAAATAAACTGACAACGCCATGGCTAAAAAAAAGAAAATGGACCAACAGTCAAACAATAGTACACAAAAAAAAAACAACATAGAAAAACTTAAGACTGATCAACACGAACCCCACCGCAAATGTGCAGTGTTGTACTTTTTTAAGTGCCGTTTTAGCGTACACAAGTTTAATCTATTATGATATAAAAATAAGAAGATGTGGTAAAATTGGCAATGAGACAACTCTCTACAAGAAACCAAATGACACAGAAATTAACAACTACAAACAATGTATAGGTCACCATACGGCCTTCAACAATGAGCAAAACCAATACCGCATAGTCAGCTATAAAAGGCCCCGAACTGAGAGAGAAAACTAACGGCCTAATCTATGTACATAATAATGAACGAAAAACAAATATGATACACAGAAACAAACGACAATCACTGAATTACAGGCTCCTGACTTGGGACAGGCACATACAGAATGTGGCGGGGTTAAACATGTTAGAGGGCAAACAGCCTGGGACAGTGGTGTAACAATGCAACATACGAACAAACTATAAATATCAGTTGAAAAAGGCTTAACTAATCAGATGGATACAAACAGAAATACATATAACAAAAACATAGAATGGAAGTGGCAGGGTACTTATACATCTCCACAATATAAAAACACTAAGTACAGATATGTGAGTACTCACAGTTACTGACAGTTCAAAACCAATGACTAATAAAAAATTCATGCATCTAAGACTAATCATAAATCAGTACACATCCAGCATCCAATGGATTTAGTGTAAAGACGTAATTAACAGTCAGTGAAAAGCATGACCTTGTGCAATGCCAAGATACAGGTATCGACAGATTGAAGAGCCATGAATGTGCATATGTATATAAAATAATATTTAGTTAGATTTTATTTTAGTAATAACAAAATAAATATTAATACAAATGAAAACAATATTCAAAGATCTAATTACAGTGTTGAATTGGTAACCTTTTAGAATAAGTTTATTTAAAGGATCGATAAGTTTACCCAGATCGTATCTTAATTTCCTAGCTCGGTTAACAACATCTCCGTAAAAATTAGGATGTGCTATCCCATTTGAAATAAGTTTTCTACAGGTACAACCAAACTTCAAAACCAAATCTTTATATGTATGGAAGCAATTAGTAAAGGTAATGTGTGGTAACGAAATCCCTGACTTAACAATTTAACAGTAATACATAAATTACGTTCATTAAGATCCAAAACATCACAACAGACACGGGCATAGCGAACGAGTTGTGATATATCAACACCGTAAGATAGTACTAAAGGAACATCATCGTTCCAAAAAAAAAATTAACAATAGGGAACGAAAAATAGTCCCTTTTGTCGTAAATTTTAGTGTAGAGTTTCCCGTGTAAAACTGAAATATCTAAATCTAGGAAAGGATTGTTATTACCGTTTATATTTGATTTAAAGTAAGCTCTTTTGGGTACATTTCGGCAGTATATTTAAAAATTCTTGACTATTTATCGAAAAAGTATCATTAAGTTAACGGTAAGTGTTGTTGAATTTATCAATTAAATGCAATTTAGACGGGTCTTTACTAAGTTTGGTCATAAACTGTGATTCATAACAATACAAGAACAAATCTGTTATTAAAGGGACGCAATTGGTGGCCATAGGAATACCTACAACCTGTCGATTAACTTTACTGACGAAACTTACATAAATATTATCAAGGAGACAATTAACAGCTTCAATCATCTCATCACACCTCCAGTAAGTATATCTAGCATATTTACCTTTCTCATTAGAGAAGAATGCTTTAAATGAGTTGCAGTAAATATATTTCCATTCAGATTTAGTAAACGATCATTTAATTAAGTAGGAAAACTTTTTTTTATAAGATTGTGTGAAAGTGTAGTGTAAAGAGTTGAAAAATCAAAACTGTCAACAGAATCAAAAGGACCATCAATAGCACGTAGTTTATCTAAAACATCCAAAGAATTTTTTACACTCCAAAAATAGTTAATTCCACTATTTTTATATTTTTTTTAACAAAAGTTATTGATAAGTTTTTTGATAGTAGTTAGTTTTCTCAATTGAATGGTTCCATATTTTTCATTTCGGGGCCTTTTATAGCCGACCATACGGTATTGGTTTTTCTCATTGTTAACGGCCGTACAGTTGCCTATAATTGCTTACATCAACTTCATTTGAACTTTGGTGGATAGTTGTCTCATTGGCAATCATACCACATCTCCTTATTTTTATAAGGAACTAGTTAAAAGCACTGACATATTAGTTGTAGAACACTTACAAGAGGCAGAGATGAAACGATATTTTACTGGTTTTTGTGTAGTTTAGGTAACCAATACATAGTACGGACCTTCAAATGTTCAAAAGAGGCCTTAAGCTGTGATGTGTTTAAGATATGATTGTTTACAATATGACTCTCTGTGGAGCGCACGGACTTGAATGTAGAAGAATTTTTAATAAAATTATTCTGAAGAACGTCCGTGTAGTATTTACGGCATACCACCACCACATTGTTGGCTGCTTTGTCGGCCAGTACAAACACAAACCGCTTTGAAAGTACTTGAAGTTTGTTTCTTCTACTAAAACTAGGCGTATTATGTAATCTTTTATTTATTTCTGAATTATTTTCAAAATGTGATATTCGAATATCCACAACATTCATGCATTTATTTAAATAAGAATCAAGATATTTTTTTATCAGATTTTTCCCGTTTACACCAATTTTTACAATACGATGAAAGAGTGTCTTTTGTGACCTGCCGACCCTGTTTCCAATCTAATTTAGATGGAGGACAATAATTTGGTCCTTTTTTCAAAAAGTTTTTAACCTCTTTTTTCGCCATGGCGTTGTCAGTTTATTTTCGACTTATGAGTTTGAATGTCGCTCTGGTATATTTCGCCTTTCTTTCACATATCGGTCAGAATCGAGTTAAAGCTTCAGTGACAAAATAGTTGAGTTTTCGAGATATAAGCAGAGGAAATAAATCATAATAAATTTATCAATGTTAACTATGAGCGCTTATCCAACAATATGACTGTGATCTTATAGCAAAATATTCGTCGATCAGGACAATCCGTATACAAAGTCTTCCCTCCTTCCTAATGTGTTTCCAATTTTATAACATATTCAATCCAATAAAATCTAAGCCATACCAATAAGCAACCAATCAGTATTAACTGTTGTTCAGTGAAAATTTCCAGATTGCCTGCATATCGACTGAAACTTAGAGCTCGCACCGTGATATTATACAATAATAGACTACAACAGATATCGTCAATTCCATCAAGGAAACAATAGATGTACAAACACATAAATACAACAACTAACATTTCGTCAAGATATCTTGACTTTGTACAGGCACAAAATGTGATGGATTAAACCATTTCAACGCACACAAAACCATTATCTTCTTCCTATCCAGAAAATATGTCGTAAAAGTTAAACAGACATAAAAAGGGTTTTTTGTAATTGGCATATATACCCATATATACCCTCGTGAACTGAAATGACTGTCATACAAACAGAAGGTTTTGAATGCTCTGTAAATTAGAGTCGACCTACCACTTTCATTCGAAAATTAAGTTACAGAGTGATGACTGATGTTCACTTGCGAGTGGTTTCTATGAGGATCGTTTGAAGGTATTTCCTCAAAATTCAGAATATACCTTGTAGTCTAATACAATGGTTAATCCCCTTTCCTAAATGAACGTGTAGATAAAACAATGTTGTGAATGATAGCAAAGACAACTACCAAAGATCCACCATCAACACTAAATTCCCAAAAGGATAAAATTTCTAGATTTGAATGAAGACAATCCAATGACAAAGTTCTGGTCATTGGACGACAGAAACATGATAATGCATCGGTGGTTTAGCCCACCGTCCACTCTCTAATTGTGGAATATAAATGGTACACATAAGAACGTACAAAACAGTTTAAAAACTCTTAATGGTATGATAACAGTATAAAAGAAGAATAAAATAACGAAAATAAAAAAAAAACACATTTACATGTAAAACAATAAGTGATATTATTTCAAACAGAGTTGAGAATGGAAATGGGGAATGTGTCAAAGAGGCAACAACCTAACCAAAGAGCAGAGAACAGCACAAGGTCACCAATGGGTCTTCAACGCAGCGACAATCAAAGAATCGAAAGATGTTACTAGAAGAAATGTAAAATTTTTAAACCGGCAATATAAATACATGCTCTCTTAGACCTGAACATTAGCCAACGAACTTGATTAGAAGATGATATTTCATTCAGTAAAACGCCATAATAACTATATGACATTATCAGCAATGAACAACATCCAAAGAAAATTTGTACAGACGTTCAATGCAGAAAAAAATAAAATAAACATTTAGTTTAGTTTCAAACCATACTTAATCTAAATACAAGATCTAAAAGACATTTTCTTGCAGTCGTTTGCAATGACAAAATATCAATACTCAAAGGTTTCTGCTTTGCTTCGGGCTTTTAAAAATGTTTTAGAACAAGACCAAGTATAAAGAAACCAATTCATAGAGATTTATCAAATTAACATATTTGCACATCAATGATGTTTAGGAGTTATTGTTGAAGTATGATCAAATGTAATTGTTCACATTTCCTCATTTATTTTGTATGTTCATATGAAAAGAAAAAAATAGAGAAAAATGTTAGACAATAACATTAAAATCAAGAAGCTTCCACTATGCGTAGATTGTACACTGCGAATGCTGAACAAATTTGCTCTGAAGAAGCTCACTCGTTGAAATGTGTGCAATATTTTCATAGTTTCTTTGTCAATGACTAAAACTCTTTACGCTTCATATTGACAAAAAAATTCCAGTCTTCCAATAACATGCGTTCTTGCTATATTACTGTAACTAATTATTTTAATAAGTTTATCAATGTTCTGTATATGATGCTCAGCTGAAAGGCATATGGACTCAAGGCAGTTATGAATATAAGTATAAAAATATTAATGGTAGTTTGTCATCAAACAAACTCGTTTATAAAGTTGGAAATAGTTGTAAACTAAAGTAACACAGAACATTCTTTTCTATTTTACTTCTCATTGTTGCTCTGCACTGCAGCGAACCAGTATTATACCAGTATACTTCCCAACAATTGAAATAACTCATATTTAATTGTAATTTTCATTTAGAATCGGGTTTTCGAAGTGAGTTTCTGAAAAGTCCTATAGTTCTGTTATATTGACACAATTGTGTTAGACATGTTAGAAGCCCAAACAGACATATTTGGTTAACAAGACAAATAATTTGGATCCTGCAGCCAATATTTTGCAAACATGATTTGGCCTTTTTAAATGTTTTTATTCGAGCATCACTGATGAGTCTTTTGTACATGAAACGCGCGTCTGTCGTTCATAATTTTAAGCCTGGTATCTATGATGAGTTTATATACATCATGTATATACATCATCAAATAATCCAATAACAAACAATTAAATCTAACAAAGACGAAAACAACAAAAAAGTTTGTGTTGTTGACAGTCAATTTAATCTAGAACAGTTTACTAAAAGATAATGATATATACATACTCTCCAAAGAAAGTAGAAATTAATTAAAATATTAAAACGAGAGTACACGAAATGAAATAACACTATACAAATGTAAAATGTATGTGTCCGAATCGCCCCACTGGACTTACCTGCATCAGGACCCCCTAAGCCAAAAAATTTAAAGCTGAATGTTTAAATGCCGATCAAAGTTAAGAAAAATACTACTACAAATGACACAATAGTACAAAAACAAATAAAGGGAAATCTGTAAAGGTATATTATACACAACTTCAGTATCTAGAATCTATAACGCAAGACCATCCTGTCTCATTTGTGAAGTTGACTCTGAATATTATCAATTAAGTTTTGGTACCTTCCCATGTTTTGTTTTTTTTTTTAGGAAAGAGACGAGATTTTCTTTGAAAAAATCCTGGCTTATAAATATTTGCCCCGACACCGATGACGTATTACCAAATCTGACTAGCAACTTCTAGCTCTTGGATATCGTATGAGTTCAGAAATGTAAAAACCATACGCGGGTAAAGTGGGTTTATTGCTGCTTTGTGAGGAAAATTTAAGATATAAAGACTGAAATCGTCTCGTTTGTAATAGATTTTGGTACTGAGATGACCGCTAGAGTCAAATAAGAGGTAAACATGTAAATGTCTGAACACTCAAACTATTACAAACTCGGCCTAACATTATTTTTCATATAACAATAAATTGAACAAAATCAGCCTATATATCGTAGATTGTGTTTCTTTTGTGTTTTTCATTGCCGTTCTTTTTTACATATTATTTCACGGAATTTTTTATATCTTTAAACTACTGAGATAAAAACATCATTTTTTGAGAAAATGTAGAAAATAGATAAAATAAACCTAGATGCATAAGATAAAAGAGGCAAGCATTTATGATATACATTTAAAAAACAAACTGGTTTTAGCGCAAGCAAACATGTTTAACCCCGCCATATTATGTATGTGTCTGTCCCAATTCAAAAGCCTGTATTTCAGTTGTTGTTGCTGTAAATATTTGCTTTTCCTTATTTCTTTTGGGGGGGGGGACAGAAATCCGTTATAGCCGCTAGTTTCTTTTCGTTTAAATTTTTTTTTACATTTGTCATTTGACGCCTTTGATAGTTTACTATGCGTACGGATTTTGCTCATTGTTGAAGGCTATAGACTTACTGTAATTCACTTCCCCCATGCTGTATGCTCTATGCTCTTTTTTGAATGGAAAGACATTACATTTGTCAACATTTTAGAAATCGCTAACAACTAAATGGTTTAAAGATATTAACATATATAGCCCATGTGAAAATAATCATAGAATATGACAAGAAAGAAGTATTTCTTAATTGATTAAACGATTGTTGTTTGAAAAAATAAAATAGTTCATGCATTTGTAGGAATTTAACAAATGTTGTCAACATTTTAGAGATCGCTAACTATAACATTTTAGAAATCCGTTAAGGCCGTTAGTTTATCGTTTGAATTTTTTTACATTTGTCATTTGAGGCCTTTTATAGTTTACTATGCGGTACGGATTTTGCTCATTGTTGAAAGCTATAGACATTTCGTAACTCACTTCCCCGAACATGTACAATTTCCTATATAATCAAAATAATAAGATATCATGCCATGCTCTATGCTCTATGCTCGTTTTTAAATTGAAAGACATTACATTTGTCAACATTTTAGAGATCGCTAACTAAATGGTTTAAAGATATTAACATATATAGACCATGTGAAAATAAGCATAGAGCATGACAAGAAAGAAAATTATTTCTAAATTGATTAAACGATTGTTTTTTGAAAAAAAAAATAGTGCATGCATTTGTAGGAATTGAACAAATTAACAATAAATTTAATAGGTAGGTTCTACAAAATGAGACGATCAGGATGATGGTATGGAAATTTAGACTACCTCTGATTAAAGAGTGCATGGCAGATATACACATAAACGTTCCTTTACAACATACCACTTACTGATCCTACAAATAGATTTGATGCAAGGTTTTTATAGCATTTCAGAAGCGTCGCAATTTCCCTACACGAAGGTTTGGATCAAACGTCCACATTCCGACCAAACGTGACTGCGTATATATATCCCAACGAACCAAAAATCACGTCCCTCTTTAGCATGGGTTTTACTGTCGGACAGGAGAAGTCTAGGTATATACCATTTGCGTTGAATAAAATAAAATGTTTTGTTTACTAAACTACTAAACTGCACCCAATGACACAAACAAACCCAAAAGATATTTAGATTTTTTCAAAACACGTATTCAAGACAACAGAAGACAATATAAAAAGTATTTTATATAACGTTTTGTAGACTTTTTGTTTTGTTTTGTGTAATCGTCGTTTCTATCATTTTGCTATGATTTTATCGGTCTTTCCTCAACTTATGGGTTTTGATTCTTCGGAATCTACTTCTTTTTTTTTTAGACAGGCATCTTTACAATTGAAATGCCCAGTTCAAAATCAACCGATGCTAAATAATGCTGAGAGTATATTTAACAGAGACTATTAAACATCTGATATAACACTAGCTTATTCTCAAAAAGACAAAAACTTCAAAATATGACAAAAGACAACAGCTGACGAAGTACCTGTCTTCGGTCAGGCACATGAATCTGGGGCGGGATTAAATTTGTTTTTGTGTGTATGAGAGTGTGCATGTTGTTTTTTGTATTTATGTTGTTGTTGTTTTTTGTTTTTTGTTTTTGTTTTTTGTTTTTTGTTTTTGTTTTTTATCTCAAAGTATCTTTTCGTGCAGTTTTATATTAATATGTTAATTAACTATCATTGTGCTTATTATGTAAAGTGGTGATTTGTATGATGAATCAAAATAATAGCAAAATAGAAAATAATTTCTAAAGTGTACATATTGTGTCATATTGTTTTGTTATAACGATATTACTACATGGCTTTAATCCACATAGATATGTTTTTTTATTACAAGAAAAACTACCAAAAATTTACTTCACCTAGATATGTGTATTAGAAGACAAAACCACAGTAACCGCCACATTATAACAATAAAACAATCTAGTACCAGTCCCATATTCAACGCGTCGTTAGATTTTACTCCAATCAAGCTTTCAGCACTTTATCTGTTGAATATATGTATGGAATGATGCCCCATAAAGTGTCAAATATGAGTCTTTCTATATTTAGATAGATTTCATAAGTGAACAAAATTTATCACCCTCTCTGCATTTCGACGAAATAATGACATTATGTTCTTGATTGGGCTGTGTTTTTTTGTATAGGCTGGAAAACAATATAAACCAATGCCTTTATTTTTATAGATTCAACACCAATTAAAATGCCGATCACATTTTCTTTTCTGTCAACAATCGTTTTATGCAAGTTCGAATGGTCGAAGAAAATATACCACAGACTTAACAATTCTCCTCACACAGGTGAATTTGAGAACTGGTAACTGGCGTAATCTGTAACACCCTATGGTTGTAATGACAAAATAAGTATAGATATTATATCAACTGATTCCTGTATTACTAGGGAAACATCATTGGTTTGCATTGGATATATATTTAATGATTTTATAATTTGTTAGTTGTTGGTGCATTTCGTAAATTGGTTTTTCAATAACAGAATATACACAGTTCAATTTTTCCCTCAATAAAGAAACGGTGTTATTATTATTTTTTACTTCCAATAGAGTGTCACCGTTTCTAATTTTCCATATTGTGCTATATGCACATCCACTCAATATTACCTTTCCACATACGAAAAAAGCTGGAAAATGAAGCTAACTATTCTCTCTATCTAATACAACTACACTAAAAAAAGGAACACTATTAAATATATATATATTGTATATACAGGCTATATATGTTATGATATTGTATAATTGAATGATAATCAAAATAAATGTCGATACAATTTGCTATGCAATAACATTAATAATTGGAAGATTTGTGAAATTGTAAGAATACATTATTTTCATTTCTGCATCAAGATAGTGGGGGTTATAAACACCAAACACTAGACACAGCTGATCAGTGGACACTACTTTTGTTAACGTGAACAATATTTTCGGACTGTCCTTGTCAATAACGGAAAACTCATTGCGGTTCATATTAACAAAGAATCCAAGTCTTCTTCTGTCAAGTGTACCGGCTGTATTGCTGCTTCTTAACATGTTGACTTCTTTGTATGTGTTCGTAGTAGCGTGATTGGCTACAAGGCATATTTTAGTATTGCAATTTTGAATCGTAAATGACCATCCGTGGTTTGCAACACTGAAGGCAGAGTCCATCTTTTCACGACTGGCGACTCCTACTTCAAAGACCAAAAGAGTGGAATTTAAAGACTGTAAGATTTCGTACGAGAACATAATCTCAAAGTATATTTTACTTGTAGAAGTTAAGCATCTATTTCCTATTGTTCCTCTGTAAGTGTTAAACTGTTCCGGATGATTTACAGCATTCGGAGTCTCTTTACTAAAAGAATTACCCATTACTGTATTATCATCAGACAGGAAAACTATTGAATGAGTCGACTTTCTGTCAAATTTCAAAGAAAAAATATACCCAGCATGGTCACCTGAAATAAACCCATATAAATAACTTGACATATTATTGTAATCATGTTATCTGTTATCATTTCTGCGTTTCACAAAAAAGGGAATTTGATATCTTAATTCTACACGAGAGGAAAACTCATGATAACTAAAATATATGATAATTTAATGTTCTCATGAAAGGGTCAATGAAAATGTTAGACATGTATCACTACAGAATGGGGTGTCTCAAATAGCTCAGTTTATTATGATTGATAATTATATCGTGTGAACTACTATTACAATTTCTTTTGAAGACCAAACAATACTATTAATAGATGAGCGTTTATATCTGATTATCAGTTCATTGATATTAGTAATTCACAGTTTGGAATGTTAATCCAGATAAGTTCAAAAAAATACCTTGACATTTGTAAACGGTTTGTCCTTTTTTTTCCGTTAACAATATATCCAAATATTAAAATTACAATTGTGGTGAAAAAGTGACTTAGTATGATTGCCAATGACTGACAACTATCCACAAGACCAAATGTCGTTGATGTTCTATATTTCACCGTACGGTCTTCAACACGAAGCGAAACCGTTATCGTATATAAGCCATGAGTTTTTATTTTGGTATCGATATGCTGCACATTTAAACTTTTTAAGGTCTTCCAATACTCTTGAGTGCGTTAACTTTGTACAAAGGCAGTCTCGTTTTTTTCGAAACTTTATACCTCATCCCATCTGAGTTTAGTTCTTCAAAAGACTAGATTTGTTGTTTTCAGGTAACTTTGCTTGCAAAAATGGAAAGTTCTGCCCTTGACAGTAGATTTATAACAGTGGCATTTTCAACGAAACGCTATCATGATTGTTCCTTTTTGGCATTCCACTGATAAATAAAAAGACATCCGCGTTAATGTATGTTGAAGTCTGGTGCGTTATCATGTGTTTTCCTCGTTTAAGCATAGTATTATTTCAACAAAATTGTGTCTAATATAAGTAAATGCAGTTTATATGAATTTAGTAAATCCTGCCGAAATATAACGCGCTGCATATGTTTAACCATCAAAAGAACCATTTGATCGAGTTAACGTTCCTATAAGTAAGAGACCACAAACACGTAATAATAGACCCAAAATTGATCGCCCTGAAGATCATAAAAAACATTTTATTAAAATAAAGTATGTCAATAAAGGTTTTGATTTTGTAAATATTGCCGGTATTTTTAACGACCATTCTGTTAAAGAACAAATTCCTGGATATTTTGATAATAATGAACTCCCTCTTATTCGTTATATTTACAAGAAATCTACCCGAAAATTTGTGTTTAATTATAGCCAAGTCTGTAAAGATGTAAATATCAGTGAAAATACACCTCCGTCATGTAATTGTAGTAATTCCGAATACACTTATGGCCCCATTTCCCATGTTATAACAGGAGACCTTAACATCGTTCGCGACCGAGAGTTAAAATCAATCCTCAGTAAAGGACCTAAATATCGTCCCCCGTCAATTATTAATTGGAATGAGTGTCGTAATATTATCCACGACTCACTTCGTGCTTACTGTTTGAAATGGATAAAACGGGAAAAAGCTGACGAAAAATCTTTGAGCTCTTTTTTTAATTCAGTAATGAAGATAGTTGATATACATATACAACATTTTAAAGAACATTTTACTCTTAACAACAACCATAAAAATCCGATCACTCGTATCAAACATAAACTAAAAGAACTAGTCAAGGAATTTGTTTTTCTCCCGGCTGATAAAGCTGCTAATAATATCATTATAGTTTGACGTAAATTTTACATTGAGGTTCTGCAAAAGGAAATCACGAATTCACCAACATTCCAACTGACTTCATTTTCAGAAAACGATATCTGTAACAAACATAAACTATTAGCTACTTCTTTACAAGCAGAACCAAATACAATGAAAGTCCCAACTATGTACTGGCTTCCGAAGCTACACAAATCACCTTACAAATCTAGATTATTATTTTGTCTTCAAGTCATTGTTCCACTACTAAATTGTCTATTCTACTTACTAGTACACTTGGTACAATCAAAAACCTGATAATAAATTGTTCAAATAAGGCCTTTGAAAATAGTGGAATTAACTACTTTTGGAGTGTCAAAAACTCGTTGGAAGTACTTGATAAATTGCATGCATATATTGGTGATTTTGAATCTGTTCAAAGTTTTGATTTTTCTACCCTATATACCACTTTGCCTCATATTCTTATTAAGAAAAAATTTACACACCTAATTAAATGGGCATTTAAAAGTCGGAATGCGAAAACATATGTTCAAACTCTTTTAGGTAATTTTTTAGTAGCAACAAACAAAAGAGCTATGTCAATTGGACATGCTTTGATACTATATCTGCCCTTGAATTTTTACTTGATAACATTTTTGTTTGCTTTGGAGATTCCGTTTATTGTCAAGTTATCGGAATTTCAATGGGGACTAACTGTGCACCACTCACTTATTGCGGACCTGTTTTTGTATTGTTATGAGTTACAATTTATGACTAAAATCAGCAAAGACCCATCGAAACAACATCTGATACAAAAAATTAACAATACTTTTAGACATTTGGATGATATATTGGCTCTCAATAATGACAACTTCAGTATGTATACTAAAGAAATTTATCCGGTTGAACTTACTTTAAATATAGCTAATACCAACAATGACCACTGTCCTTTTATCGATCTTGATATCTATATCATTAACGGGAAGCTTAATACAAAAAATTATGATAAAAGAGATGATTTTTCATTTCCTATCGTTAATTATCCTTTTTTAGATGGTGACGTTCCTTGTCACCATCTTATGGTGTTTATATATCTCAACTTGTACGATTCGCTCGTGTATGTAACAACGTATTAGATTTAGCGAGAGAAATTTATATATTACTGAAAAATTATTACACCAGGGTTTTCGATATTATAAACTAGTCAAAACATTTACTAATTTTTATCATCGGTATTAGGACATCATTCGTAAATATAACTCAACATGCAGACATCTTATACGTTCGGGTATTTCACATCCAATCTTTTATGGTAATATTCTTTACAAAGCACAAAAATGTCAGTATTCACCTCAAAAGCTAACAAAACCTTTAAACAGACTTATTAAGAAGGGATATAGTTACGATACTGTTGTAAGGTCATTAAAGATTGCATATTTTGGCTTTAATATTGATTCACTTATATGGTCTTTGCATCGGAATTAAACATATTTATTCTAAAACCAGTTGTTGGCATGACACGGGTTATGTTCTTCTCGTATAATTTATGACGGTATAATACTAAACCCCTAACAGGAGGGATTGTGCCTGATATTCATATGATGAAGACATGATCTTTCAATCAGTTTAATTGAGGTCTGGAGCTGGCATGTCAGTAACTGCTAGTAGTCTGTTGTTATTTATGTATTATTGTCATTTTGTTTATTTTCTTTTGTTTCTTATTCTGACATCGGACTCGAACTTCTCTTAAACTGAGTTTTACTGTGCGTACTGTTGTACGTTTGTTTTTTCTACATTGGCTAGAGGTATAGGGGGAGGATTGAGATCTCAAAAAACATGTTTAATCCCGCCGCATTTTTGCGCCTGTCCCAAGTCAGGAGCCTCTGGCCTTTGTTAGTCTTGTATCATTTTTAACTTTAGTTTCTTGTGTATAATTTGGAGTTTAGTATGACGTCCATTATCACTGAACTAGTATACATATTTGTTTAGGGGCCAGCTGAAGGACGCCTCCGGGTGCGGGAGTTTCTCGCTGCATTGAAGACCCATTGGTGGCCTTCGGCTGTTGTCTGCTCTATGGTCGGGTTGTTGTCTCTTTGACACATTCCCCATTTTATCTAGTTTGAAAACTGTATCGAAAATTTTAGAAAAAAAATGTTTTCGCTTTTCCATATTAATTTATAATTATCATGGAATAAATAAGTGTGAAATATAATAAATAGAAAAAAAATCTACCCTTTTCCGTTAACGAGGATTTTGACACTATCACAGAAACAACTATCACTAGAGTCAGGATTACACCGCATATAAAAGCAAGTATGGACGACTTGTGCTGCTTCAATCTAATCCATATATCTCTGGTAGCCTTAGGTTCTGTATTCCCTTTGATTACACTTGTATTCAACTGCATTGGTACATTAGTGACCTGACGACTTTCATTTACGCTTTTAACCTTTGCGGTTGTTCCCTGCAGAGTATTAACTTGTCTTTGGTCTTTAACACTGTCATTATCATCAGAAACTAGATCCATGGAATCTCTTTCATTGTTGCAGCCATCTATACAAAATCAAAAATACACGCATAAGATAAATTCATATTATGCGTTCATTATTTCTCTCATGAAATTTATTATTGACTCATTAACGTTCATATTTTAATTCCCAATTGTTGATTTTAAAATTTAAAATTCGTACAAAACTTTGATTTATGCGAAAATATTAATTCGGATGGGATTTATAGATACATGTTCTACATCCTATTACGGACAATTGGCGGGGACAGATACAATCGGTTACACCGATCAGAGGAATGTTTATCGGTTTGACAGGTAGGTTAATATATATTCCTATTTTTAAGTTTACAGTACTTCTTTGGTAATATTGTATGTTTCACTAACATAATTTTTTTTTTCAAAAATCAAATGATGACATCACTTTTTTACACACATATCAATGAGTCAAGTTGATATCAAAATAAGAAGATATGGTATGATTGCCAATGAGAAAACTCTTCACAAGAGACCAAACGACACCGAAAATAACAACTATAGGTTTACGGCCTTCAACAAGGAGTAAAACCCATACAGCATAGTCTACGGCCTTCAACAAGGAGTAAAACCCATACCGCATAGTTTAGCTATAAAAGGCCCCGAAATAACAAATGTATAACAATTCAAACGAAAAAACTAACAGCCTGATTTATGTACAAAATAATGAACGAAAAACAAATATGATATACAGCAACACACGACAACCAATGAATTACAGGCTCCTGAATTGGGACTGGCACATACAGAATTTGGCGGGGTTAAACTAGTTTGAAGGCACCAACCCTCCCCTAACCTGGGACAGTGGTGTAACAGTTCAGAATAAGAAAAAAACTATTAAAATCAGTTGAAAAGGGCTTAACTCATCAGATGGAAACAAAGCAGAAATGCATCTAACAAAAATACAGAGTGGACGTGTCAGGGTACTTATATATCTCCACAACGAAAAGACGCTAAGTACAGATCTGAGAATACTCGCAGTTACTGACAGCTAGTTTAAAGCCAATAAAAACATCTCCGTAAAAACTAGGATGTGCTATCCCATTAAAAATGAGTTTTCTACAACCAAACTTCCAATGTTTGATGTTCTCTCGTTTTGAAGAAGAGTTTGTTAATAATGATATGTTTCTTTAAAACTTCAAATGAAAAGTCACAATTAAAGTGTCATGGAATATATAAGACAAGTACTAGTTTCTTCCAAAGAAGAGGAATTTTGTTATATAATTATTGTTTTTAACTATCTGTCAAAGTCGCAGTCTGGGCCGATTCATCCGTCTGGAAAATCCGCCCACTGAATACTTTCATTTGTTACCTACCGTTTGTGACGTCTATCTTAGTTTGAATTAATTTACATGAGATACAAACAAAACTTCAATAAGAAATATAAAAGATTTGTTTTCATTTGCAACACGATTGAATAGGGCAGTCAACATATTTTAACTATCATGTACACCAGCCCTGGAAATCGCTGACGGCATACTTTGCGGCATTGTACATGTTGTATATATAGTCAAGATTTATTGTTGAATTTTCAGACTCAGACTCAAACCAGAAACATCCATATATATACGATGTAGAACATTGACTGGTCAGTGTTTGGAAAATGCTGGTGAAATATATATGCATTACATTTTTGAAAACTTAGGCATGTGGTTTGTTATGGTTTTGCTAACTTCACACCAGACTATAATTCGGCGATTGTCTTTGTGTTGCTCTAAGTCTTAGTTCTGGTCTATTTGAGTTAAAAAAAAGTTTTCAAGTTATGAAACTGGTCTCAGACAGCTTTCATACATGTTGTAATAATTAACCTGGTTCTTAACATTTCTAAACAGATTGAAAACGGATAGCAAATCATAGTTTTCAAACGACTATTAAAAGGGGTAGTCTACGATTAAGAAAAAATATTAAAGTATGATTAGCTTTGTTTCAAACATTACTAAAATGTCGGGTGATTTTACATGAACAATTGAGCTATTTTTGTTCGCCAGACACCTAAAAAAATTCAAATTTTGACCAAAAGCATCGTATGACGGGATGGATTATCCAAATTAAGTTTTGTACATATACCATCCACGTGTCTTAGTTGTTTGAAGGGAATACAATCCTTTGTTTTTTCATACATTTCTGACACTATTTTCATATCACATCTTAAAGTTATGACTTTATTATTGAATATTTACTATTTTCGCCTATTTTTTTTCCACGTTTGATCACGTGACCAAATGTGCAATTTTTTTTTTATGCAAAGAAAAGTTAAACTGTTGTTTTAAAAAAAATTAGTTCATAATCCTATATAAAGTATTAAAAAAGTTACAATTGCTTAAAATTTATTCATGACTTTTCGGCGAAAAAAAGCAAATTTGTGGCAAACGTAAATGAGTTAAAAAGAGCCGGACATGGTTTAATATCATGCAAACTTTGATAGAATAAAGCGATATTAATCTCCTTATTTGTCTGATTGATTTATCAATTATTTAAATTCGAGTTTACCCTGCATTAACATTTGTAAATATACATTCTGTCATATGGAACTTAATTCACACCACGTCACATTTTTGTTCGTGGTTGTTAGAATTATTCAACTATCGGAAGGATTGTGTTTTCATCTTGAGCTTTTTTGTGGTGACAATGAGTTTTTATGTTTTGACATATTATAAAATATTAACGAACATCCTAACTGCAACGTTTCTTTTGTCCAAGAGTAAATTTATATGTTAGATTTTTTGCATTTGTATTGTTGTGGTTACGAAAATCATATCGTAAAAACAAAACAAATATATCTGTTCCTGTTTGATAACTGTACTGAATAAGTGTAGAAAATATTCGCCTCCAATGGTTTAAATTTTTATTGGTGACATTTAAATTGTTATTTCTTATGTTGAACAATTATTCTATAGAATCATGGATTCCACACTATTTTTCATTCTTTTTATTGAGTGCAGTGGGGAATGTGATTGTTACTTTGCGCGTTTGGGTCTAACACCTTGATTCATGCATGAAAGAAAACACCACCTAACACATACACCGACACAGCTTCATATATTTGTATTAAAATGTAAAAGTATGTCCCAATAGGTGAACAGGTATTTCTTTTTCAAGTGCGTTTTAATTTGAGCAACGCAATTCTATTTTTCCAACATCTACTAACAAAGAGGCGGAAGATACCAAAAGGATAGTTAAGTTCATAAATCGAAAACAAACTGACAACAAAGTATATATTCTAACCTTTTTACAATCACAAGAACCAACTCAAACTGACAAACACTTAATATTCCTCGTTCTACTAGGTGTCAAAACATTGTTAAAAATCACAACACATGTAAACTAAACCGATAAAAAACGATAAAATGGACAAACAAGAAATCTGTGATAATAATAATAATAATAATAATAATAATAATAATAATAATAATAATAATAATTAAATATTAATTGTTCGTGAACAATTGAGAGGTCTTTCCTTTTCGAAATGTAAAATATATGTTTAAATAGATGTAAAATGCATTGAAAAGCATTACACACACATAAAACCCTGAAAAAATGGTCAAAAACATAAAATTCATGATCTAGGTCATGACCTTGACCTTTGACCTTATTACATTTCTCAAGGTCATTGATCACCAGTATCCTTGCTGAAGACACCATGAGTCTATCAACTTTAGTTTAGGAGTAAACGCTTAATTTGTCTTTTCAGAAAACGTTAATGGGGTTATGCCCCTTACGGATAGGTCAAATCTCTTCGGTCAAATGTAACAAAGTTGCGCCTTAATGACTTAACATTTTCCACTATTGACGTTTCCTGTACGTATAAGGGTTTCTGAGAATTCCCAAAACAA
Source organism: Mytilus californianus (assembly GCF_021869535.1). Taxonomy (NCBI): domain Eukaryota; kingdom Metazoa; phylum Mollusca; class Bivalvia; order Mytilida; family Mytilidae; genus Mytilus; species Mytilus californianus. The sequence continues at coordinate 25,825,219 of NW_026262668.1, forward strand.
TTAGTGAGGTCAAATGTCAAGGTCAAGCTTTAAAACACACTGAAAACCATTTAAATAAGGTCAAAAACACATAATTCGCTATCTGGGATATGACCTTGACCTTTGACTTTTTGACCTTTGTCAAGGTCATTTGTCCTTAATGTCATTGCTGAAGACCCCATGGGTTTAAGACCTTTGGTTTAATTGTTCAAGCTAATTTTGTCTTTTCAGAAACAGTTAACGAGGGTTATGCCCCTTACGGCAAGGTCAAATCTTTTCGGTCAAATGTAACAAAGTTGCGCCTTAAAGACCGAAACATTTTCCACTATTCAAGACTTTTGTAAGTATAATGGTTTCTGAGATTATTCCATAACAAGGTTTAAGGTCAAAGGTCAAGGTCAACATAAATATTTGACCTTGAGGCATTTTCAATGTCACATGAATTGATGATCATTGGTGAAGATCCTAGGTGACTACGACTTACTTTTTCTGAGTTTTTTCTACCTATTACGGTCACGGTGTTTGAATGATAACAAGGTTTTTAGGTTTCGGGCAGATAACTCCGGACCGACAAAATTTTACGGCTCACAGGGTGGGTTCCGGATAGGTATTTGTGACACCGATACAAAGTGTTAACCAGAAAGCGAAATGTTTTACGGTTAAGGCTGCTCACTTCGTCAAAGTTTGGCGGAAAAAGAATAATGATAATAATCAGAAGAAATACAGTAAGATCTTTTCTTTTTGGAAAAGGAAAGACCTTAAATATCCATAATATTAATAGCCTTCTTAGTTCAAAAATTTATGGTTGCTACGGACTTGTATGTTCATAACAAGCGGTTGCTAAGGACAAAAGTATTTTTATGTCATTGCTAAGGACAAAACAAATACTTCCAGTATTAAAAATGGCATATCTACTAATCATAGCCTTTAGAGTTAAAAAAATATATAATTTATAGCCTTCTAAGTTAAAAAAATATATGGTTGCTAAGGATTTTTATGTCGTTGCTACGAATCTTGACCTTTGCCCTTGACCTAATTTTGTAGATCATATTATGCTGAACATTTTTTGCAATTCAAAGTTGCTTTCTATCTCTAACCTCGTTTCAGATATAAGCAAAAAATCTTCATTTCGGACCCCGAAAATAGTTTCGGTGCCATAACAAATGTAGATCGCTTTAAGACACACATATTCTGAATTACATTTTATCAACCATCTTTTACGGTTTTTGAGTAATTCCTAAAACAAGCTAAGGTCAAAATCTAGGTCATGACTTTTACCTTTGACCTCGACCTCAATTTCAAGGTGATGGATCATGGACCTCATATCAAAAAGTCCAGGTCTTTACGACTTACAGTTCATAAGATTTAGAGACATACTGCTTACGTCAAATATTTAAGGGGGATAACTCCTATAAAAAGTCAACGGATAACTTCGACTCAACTGTTACAAACTTGCACTTTATCCCAAGGAATAATTAAAACAAATATTTTGTCGATATCTCTTACGGTTTCTGAGGAAAAGCGATAACAAGGTTTTCGGTGTAAGGGAAGATATTCGCTGTGAAAGAAGTGTTACGGCATGGTGCCCTTACCACAAGATAGCTTTTGGTCAACCGATACTTGATACCTATTATCATTTCAACATATCGCGTTCTTTTTGGGGGAAATGTCGTTAAAGTTTGGCAGGAAAAAAAAAAAATTAAAATGTCAATTTTTCTTGAACACTTGAGAAGTATTTCCTTTCCGTAATGGAAACTATATGTTTCAATAGGCGTAGAATGCATTGAAAAGCTCTAAAACACACATAAAACCCTTAAAATGTGACAAAAAAACACATAATCCTATTTGGGACATGTCCTTGACTTTTGACCTTATGACTTGTGTCAAGGTCATTGGTCCACGATGTCATTACAAAAGACCCGATGGGTCTAGGACCTTTGGTTCTAGAATTAAAGCTAATTTTGTCTTTCAGAAACAGTTAACGGGAGTTATGCCCCTTACAGATAGGTCAAATCTCTTCCATCAAATGTACAAAAAGTTGCGCCTTATGACCCAAACATTTTTCACTCTATAGGATTTCTGTAAGTAAAATCGTTTTTGAGATATCCAATAAAAAGCTGAAAGGTCAAAGTCAAGGTCAACCTTAAAAAGATTTAAAACACACTTAAAATCCTTTAAATAAGGTCAAAAACACATAATTCGCTATCTGGGACATGACCTTGGATCTTTGACCTTGTGACCTTTATTAAGGTCATTGGTCCCTAATGTCATTGATGAACATCCTATGGATCTAGGACCTTTGATTTAATAGTTAAAGCTAATTTTGTCTTTTCAGAAACCGTTAACGAGGGTTATGCCCCTTATGGCAAGGTCAAATCTATACGGTCAAACTGTAACAAAGTTGCACATTATTGACCTAAACATTTTCCACTATCCAAGATTTCTTTAAGTATAATGGTTTCTGAGGTTATCCCATAAAAAGGTGTAAGGTCAAAGGTCAAGGTCAACATAAATATTTGACCTTGGGGCATTTTTAACGTCACATGAATTGATGATCACTGGTGAAGTTCCTAGGTGGCTACGACTTACGGTTTCTGAGTTTTAGTGGCCAACCGACATCGGTTACTTTTCAAAGGGGCATAACCCTACTAATGAGTCGTTGAATCTTTTCGATCCAAATGTATAGAAAAACCAGGGTCTGGTCGTGAACAAATTCCACCCTTCGGTTTTTTATCTACCTTTTACGGTTACGGTGTTTGAATGATGACAAGGTTTTTAGGTTTTGGGCAGATAACTCCGGACCGACAAAATTTTACGACTCACAGGGTGAGTTCCGGAAACGTATTTGTGACACCGATACAAAATGTGAACCTGAAAGCGACACGTTTTACGGTTAAGGCTGCTAACTTCGTCAAAGTTTGGCGGAAAATTGAGAGGTCTTTCCTTTTCGTAAAGTAAAATATATGTTGCAATAGGCGTAGAATGCATCGAAAAGCTCTTAAACACACAACAAAAACCCTTAAAATATGGCAAAAAACACATAATCCACTATTTGGAACATGACCTTGACTTTTGATCTTATGACCTTTTTCAAGATCATTGGTCTTTGATGTCATTGCAAAAGACCCATTGGGTATGGGACCATTGGTTCAAGATTTAAAGCTAATTTTATCTTTCCAGGAACCGTTAATGGGGGTTATGCCCCATACGTATAAGGTCAAAACTCTTTAGTAAAAAAATAACAAAATTGCGCCTCAATGTCACTTTTTAAGATTTCTGTAAGTATAATTGTTTTTGAGATATCCCATGAAAAGTTGTTAGGTCAAAGGTCAAGGTAAAACCTTAAAAGCTTTAAAACACACCTTAAACCCTATAAATAAGGTAAAAAAAACATATCAAAAGACTTTAGGTCTCCACTATTTATTGTTAATTAGTTACATTACCATACATCTTTTTTTAACATTCAAGGGGAGAAAACTCCTAGTTAATGTTACCGCACCTCTTCGAAGAAATTTTTCCGACAGATTAAAACTTACAATTTAATGAACATTTTTTTTCGATATACATCACAGTTTCTTAGGAGTAGCATGCACAAGCAAAAGCAAAACATTAAAACATAACCTTGACCTTTTACCTTGACCTCATTTTCTTTTTGATTTACCCAGGACCTCAAATCAAAGGACCCTTGGTTTCTATCACTTATGATTTTTGAGTTACTATGACGTTTCACTTATGTCGAATACATAAAGGGAAATAACTCTTATATGGAATCTGCAGATCTCTTCGATCAAAATTATTGATGACAACCTGAGGATATAACGAGCAATTTGGTAAAATAATTTTGTCATAATCTTTTACGGTTGCGAAGAAATAATGCGCACAAGAAAAACAGTGTTCGCGGAGATAACTCTTACAAAGTAAAGTAATCGGTTAAGCAGGGTCAGTTTCAAAAGCGTATAAACTGTTCGATATCATATACAAAAAAACTAAGCGACATCTTTGAACACCAATGCAGCGCAAGAAAAAAATTAGGCGGAAAAAAAAAATAATCAGAACAAAATGTAAAGGTCTTTCCACAGAAAAGGTAAAAGACCTAATAAGAATGATATTCAGAACAAAATCAAAAGGTTTTTCCACAGAAAAGTTGAAAGACCTAATAATCAGAACAAAATCAAAAGGTCTTTCCACGGGAAAGTTGAAAGACCTATAATAAAAATAATAATCAGAACAAAATCAAAAGGTCTTTTCACTTTCCGCCTCCGGGTGCTGGGTTTTCTCTCTGTGTTGAAGACCCATTGGTGGCATTTGGCTGTGTTCTGCTCTTTGGTCGGGTTGTTGTCTCTTTGACACAATCCCCGTTTTCCATTTTAAAATTAATTTTCAACTAACTTATCATAAATAATGTAACTGAACTGCACTAACTATTTATATTCAACTGTTTCATTTTGACTTATTATTCCTGGAAATATCAAAATTAATAAAATAAAACAAACAAACTAGAAACTAGTAATTAAAATATTATTATTATTAATAACAATAATGAATATAAATAGGATAATAATAGTAAAATTAATAAAAATGACAATAATATTAATAAAAAAAAATAATCAAATAATAATCAAACAATGGCATATAAACTGTCTTATCAATAATGTACTTGAAATGCACTTACAGTTTATATTCGTCTCTTTCATTTTTATAACAAACCTGCAAAAATCAATGCAATAAGAGGAATTCAAAACAAAATTTGGCAAATACACAACTCTAAGATTTAAATAGTACCCTCTTCTTCATGTACTTTTTTGTTGTATTGAAAAACAATGAGTTGACTTATATGAATTTGTAAACAAAGGAGAATACCCGCCCAAAACAATTCAAGGAAGAAATATCGGATTTTACAAAAAGATATAACCACACAAAATGTAAACAACAGCTGACGATGCTTTAACGAGTCTTTTGTTTTAACATTAATATTTATAATTTATGTGTATAATACTAAGCAAAACACATTCCATGAAAACGATTTTTTATTTTTTATTTTTCAAAGGAAAAAAAAAGAAAACGAAAAGATCCTTCTTTTTTGATAAGCTGTATTAGTGGATAAAATGTCGTCTTAATATATTGGATATTTGTTTTCGTGACAGTTAATATTATTTTACTTATGTTGAACTATAATTATTCTATAAATTAAATGAATTACTTAACATTTGACAGACGCAGATTCAAATACACGTATTACAAATTCATTACATCTTCGAAATGTGACAAATTAGATATATTCTAATGTGTAAACATTTTTTTTTATATCTGGTGCGTTTCGATAAAAAAAGTCGAACACAATATCTTCAACTTTCCAATATTTACAAAAAAAACAACCTTATCCATTCCAACCCTTTTTCAAAAAGGTCTCAATACAAACATTTTGGTATTGCTACTCATACTAAGTGTCAAATCAATGTTGAAAGTAAAAATAATAACTATGTAATACTAATTAGTTATAATATTAATAATAATGATCGAAAATGCGAACTTTGTCATAAATAATGTAACTGAAGTGTTATTACTGTTTATTTTTTTACACTTTTATTTTGACTTTAGACTAATACAACAAAAGAGAGACGAAAAATATCAAAGAGAGAATCAAAACTCACGTGCGTAGCTTTTAAGATAAGAAACAATTGTAAAGTTTGTTCTTGAAGACATAATTGTATGGTCACACTTTTTGATGTATTTAAAAATATTAAGAATCACTTTGTACCGATTTAAATATTCTATTGTTTATTTCTGTCATTATCAATATTATTAATAACCATAATATTCAATGAAATAATATAAAATTAATCAATAAGTAATAAACGTAAATGAAGTGCACTTACTGTTGATATTCGACTCATTCATTTTGATTTAAATTTGGGAAAACCAATACAATATGAGGCATTTAAGATTTGTTCTTGGAAATACACAGTTTTAAGATGTAATATAATAGTACTCTCATGTTCACACACTTTTTAACTGTATTTAAATATAACTAGTCATTTTGACCGATTTATAAGGTCTTTTGTATTTGTTTCAAAATGTAATACAATCATGTGTGTATCAACATGTTAACAAATGAAGACGCTTCAAAGAGTCCTGTTTTTTGTAAATTGACATTTATTGTTTCCGCATTATTGTCTTTAATTATCTAAAAATACAGTCCATTTTCAAAGTTAAAAAAAAACATGAAAGAAACCTCTTGTTCAATAAACTCTGCCAGTGTTGAAAAAGTTTCGTCTCTCAAATATTGAGTATTTGTTGTCGTAACAGATTAATATAATGTTGAACTAGTATTCAATAGTTTCGTGGTTTCCACACTTTCTACACTGATGTAAATGAAATGCAGTGGGGTATGTGATTTCGTACATTGTTATTTTTTTCGAACACTCTGTTTAATAAACGCAAGGAATTCTATATTATTAATACAACATGCTTTCGTTACCGTGACAAATTGTATGCTCTAAACGAGCAAACATGTCTTGCTATATTCGGCGGCAACTATGCTACAAAATGTACAATTGTTTGTTTGTAAAACTGGAAAAAAGTAGCGAAAAATAAAGAAGTTACGACAGAGTTGGCAAAAACAAAATTTTACCAAGGCGAAAACCTGTCCAGAGGTCCCCATTCGAACAGATTTATGTCAACCCTTTGCAAAAAGCGATAATACAAACATGTGATATTGCTACTCATACAAGGTGTCTAAACATTATTGAAGAAAAAAAATGCAAACAGAAACTGAACCAGACATACCATCACAACAAACAAATAAACGAACAAGATAATAATAATAAAAATAATTGTAATTATATCGAAAAAGCAAAAAAATTTGTCATAAATAATGTAACCGAAGTTCACGTACTTTTAATGTTCGCACGGTGGGTAAGGTTGTCCTGCGAGAAAACGTTCTGTGCTGGTGATTCGGTCCTATTAATTAAAGGCGGCTAATTTAACAAAACTACCGATTTCAACTGAAAAAAATGTACGAAAAGGTAAAAATTTTGATCGTAAAGAGCATTAATTTGAATCTCTGCCCCCGGCAACAGTTTTTATTTTTATTTAGAGGGGGGTCTAGAAATGGGGAATTATCTTATTGTAAAGAGACAGTCGAGTACACATCTTACGTTCAAGGCTTGTTTGAGTTGATTGTTTTGTCCTGAAACGTATAAATAAAATGTTTTATATATCTGTCTTTAGATTCGATTTTTTAAATATATTTTAAGGCTACATGTTAATATAATAATACAGAGAATTCACAGTATAAAAAAAAGAAAAAAAATGGGTGTAGCGAAATACCTTTGTAACGAGTCATTGTTACAGAGAAGGTGTGTTCGAAACACAAACAATAAAAGCTTCATGCTATTACAAATGTTTAACTAAAAGTGTATTTCTTAGTCTGGTATTTTATTTTTTTTCGACCAATTATTTTTCACTCATTTTCAATTAGTTTTTTAATATTTTAATTATTCATGAAATATATTTTAAAAAAAGAAAAGTAGGACACATCGTTCAATAACTCTTCTTTAATTCTTTATCAAAAATGAATGACAACAGACTTTACTTTTGGATTTTTAAAATGCATAACTGAATAAAATCTAATTTTTGTGTTTGTTATTTAGGCTATCTAGTCTATATTATCTGACAAAGCCTGCCCTTCCATGAAATATTTAAAAAAAAATTTAAGTGTTTTATTGAAGTTTCAAAAATACCCTCTCACAACCGATAAGACAATAATGTTATGTTGAAAAAAGTCTTAAAGTTACACCAAATAATGCTTAATAGCTGATTGATACATTTTTCTTTTGAAGTGCAATTTTAAGTCTTAGGGAACCCCCTTCCCCTCTTGGAAAATGTTTTTTTTGGTAAAACTATCATCTGCAGTAATAAAATCATTCTTGATCATCTGCATCAAATTATTTTGATCAACAATTTTAGAATTTTAAAACTCCTCCAAGCATAACAACTTTCACCGTGACCTCCCTCTTTCTTATTCAAAACAAAACCGGCAATATTATTGTCATCCTTTTAGTAAACATTGTTATGCGTTTACTTTTCTACATTGGCTAGAGGTATAGGGGGAGGGTTGAGATCTCATAAACATGTTTAACCCCGCCGTATTTTTGCGCCTGTCCCAAGTCAGGAGCCTCTAGCCTTTGTATTATTTTTAATTTTAGTTTCTTGTGTACAATTTGGAGTTTAGTATGGCGTTCATTGTCACTGAAATAGTGTATATATTTGTTTAGGGGCCAGCTGAAGGACGCCTCCGGGTGCGGGAATTTCTCGCTGCATTGAAGACCTGTTGGTGACCTTCTGCTGTTGTCTGTTCTATGGTCGGGTTGTTGTCTCTTTGACACATTCCCCATTTCCATTCTCAATTTTACTAAATTGTTACAAAGAAATCTGATTTTAGCTGCTGAGGACACATGATTCTAACGCGCTGAAACAAGACCGAGATTTATTTGGTTGCATGAATAAAAAGAAAAGGATCTACAGTATCGTACAAATTTGTCAGAGAAACAATATCCAGGATGCTTAGGCTGCACTGAATTTATTATTTAAACTCATCTAAGAAGTGTTCAGGCTCTCCTGAAAGTTTGCCGTGATCAACATAGGTTGTGCTTGGTTTTCATATGATGAAAACATTATCTTTCAATTAGTTTAATTGAGATCTGGAGCTGGCATGGCAGTAACTGCTAGTAGTTCCTTGTTAATTTTATGCATCATTGTCATTTTGCTTAGTTCCTTTAGTTACCTATTCTGACACAGACTCGGACTTCTTTTAAACTGAGTTCGTCTGTACGTATTGATGTGTGTTTGTTTATTCTACATTGGCTAGAGTTACAGAGGGAGGGTTAGGATCTCACAAAACATGTTTAACCCCGCCGCACTTTTGCGCCTGACCCAAATCAGGAGCCTCTGGCTTTTGTTAGTTCATATATTTGTTATGGAGTTTAGTGTGACGTCCATTTTCATTGTACTAGTAAACATTTTGTTTAGGGGCCACCTGAAGCCCGCCTCCGGGTGCGGGATTTTCTCGCTGTGTTGGAGACCCATTGGTGGCCGTCAGCTGTTTACTGCTCTTTGGTCTGGTTGTTGTTTCTAACCAATTCTCCATTTCCATTCTCAATTGTATTGAAAAAAGTCCTTTATTCTATACCTATGCTCTCCATTTTTATGCAAAACCTTTTATATTTTGATTTTTCGGGTCATTGTTGAAGATCGTACGGCGACGTATAGTTGTTAACACCTAATTAATAAGGATTTTGATGGAAATTTGTCCATTAGCAAACACACCACTTCATTGTTTTTATATATGTATTGGATACTTTACACCGTATTTTGATGGTCATGCAAAAGGATAGTAATCCCGCAAATCTAATACATATTTTCTTATCTCAAAAGGGGGCAAGAGGGTTTTGTTGTTGTTGCATAAATCAGATTACAGTAAATTTTAAATATTGATAACCGATAACAGCAGTTTGAATCATCTTAAATGAGAAAAACAGAAAACAGAATTCAAACATAAAAAAACAGTAATCAAGGGTAATTAGTCAATAACAGTTAACAGAACATATATCTTCAAAATAACAGTTAACAATAGTTTAAAAATGCCCAAAAAAACTCAACAGTAAAAATCTTGCATCCCCTCTCAAAAAACTAATTAAAACAAAATAGAATCAACTTTGCTCATATGAAATATCCACTAAATATATGCTAGGTATATTTTCTAACAACAACACAAATTTTCTGCATCAATGATCTTGAATATTTGACACTTTTAACTACAAAATAAAGGCACAGAACCAGGACATAGGTGCACGGAACCAGGACCGTTTTTATAATCACCAGCACATCGTCAGGACAATTTCGTTTTGCAAATCTGCACGTCTTTTGCAATAAAAAATCGTTGTAATATTCCTCGCATGATACTTGCGACCTATCAGAGAAAAACTTAGCAACAGAATGGTTGTTTTATTGCCGTTCTGGTACAATGTAAACAAACCCTCCAGCACAGAATCAGGACCCACCAGCACCAGTCAGGACCGAATCACCAGCACAGAACGTTCTCTCGCAGGACAACCTTACCCAGCGTGGTTCGACTCTTTCATTTTCAATAAAAACAAAAATCAAACAATCAACCAAAGAACCGACAAGAACTCCACAATTATTCAAACAAACTTCTTAAAAATCACTTTACTAAAATGCACTCCTTCCTTTTGTTGGGCATTTTGACTTATGCCTGGAAATATCAAAATCAACAAATAAACGAAACAAAAAGCTCATTATAATGATAACAACGCTATTATAACTTAAAATCATAACAATAGTCAAAATGAAAAAAAAGTGAAAATCAAAAACACACTTCGTCATAAATAATGTCCTTGAAATGCACATACAGTAAAACAATTGTTGATATGCGAATCATTCATTTCTATATGAAACCTGGAAAACAAATATGTCTATTGTACTTTAAATTATGTAATTGCTTTCATGTTTCTAGCGATAAAGAAATGACATCGAAGACAATCCTTTCCTGCACAAATAACCATAACTACTGGACAGAAAGGAAAATTTTAGAAAAAAGGAAAGAAGACCTATATGCTAAAAAATGGTATAGGAAACTAATCTTTCTTTAACCAATCCTGATCACCTTAGCCTCGATCACCAGAAGAAAAGTCGGCGGAATTAAACTCAACAGCATTTTACAGAAGTTCACATCTGATAAATCGACAAAGAAGATACAAATCGAGGTCAAAACAAAAACATAGGGATCGATGAACTCCAAAATAAGCGAGACCGGGTTCATCGACAGGGTAAGCGTCTCCTGCTATACACATCATCCGCCATATAAATCTACATTAAATCAAAATAGGACACACAGATCAGATGAATACCACCCATACACGAAAAAAAAAAAAAAACTCAAATAGATAAAAAAAAATCCATTAAATAGTTTTTTTTAAACATTTTTTCTTTGTTTATTTGTTTATTTTTTATCTGATAGATTAAATAGTTTGCTATTATATCTAACAATATCATAAAGATATCAAAATCTTTCGGAAAAAAAACATCATCATGTAATCTTCAAGAAAAGTAAATAAAACATTAGCGAGCATTAGAACAAAAAGAAGCCTTAAAAAAACTTTTCTAACTTTGCTTGCGACAGCTAAAAATTTTGTTTTGGCACCTTTACTGTATTCATATATTGTTATTGAAAAGTAAAATCTGATAAAAAAAGAATAATGAAAATAATTAACTCCAAGACAAATTCAAAAATGATACCAGTACCAAAGTTAGATTAAGGTGGCTCGGCCCTTTAACAGTGCGCATATTTTAAAGCATGTTTCTAACGACGAGCGCCTTGGAAACGGTCGATTTTTTCTCAAAAATAGTTTTGACGCCATTGGAACGCGGGCGTGTATGATAGCACCCTTTCCCGATGTCAACAAACCATGCAAAACGTTCTACAAAACAGGAAATACGTACGGTCAGAAATACAGAGTGGTTTGTTTAATTTTCACATACAAAGGACAGAATTATAGATGATATATCAAAGCATAACATTAAAAAAAAAGAAAATATAAATATTGACATGTACGACGGTATCTGGTGCGTTCGCTCCAAAAACACATTCTCACCATACACGTTCGTCCCTTGGATCCGTTCGCACCCTCTTTTCATTTAAATACTGGTAGAATATATCAAAATATGTCAATTAGATGTATTAGTATATATATATATATATATATATATATATATATGAAAATAGTTTGCCAATGACGCAATGTTTAACCGTAAACAAAGGATAGCGATGTAAACAACTGCATGTCACCTTACGGCTTTCAAAAACAAGTAAAACCCATATAGTATGCTATAGTATAAAGGCATCGGGGTTCATCTGCACGCTATAAATAATAAATAAATAAATAATAATGAATAAGCTTTATTTAGAGTCGGCAAAGTATACAAACAGAGTCAACATAAGCTCTAATGAGCTTTTAACCGTATTATCCGTTTGGCGTATTATAACATTTTGTTACTGTCATAAATCTCTTTTTTACTTGAAATATCTTCCAATTCATCTTCATTTCCAAGTATTGGTAGGATTTTATTCCGGAGTATGTGAAATGGTTTCCCACTGAAAAATTTTGATAATAGTAACGTATTTTTTATTTGCCAAAAAATTTTGAAAATAACAATTCCGGAGTATGTGAAATATTTTACATGTAACACTGCAACATTTTGATAATAGTTAAGTATTTTTTTATTTTCAAAAAAAAAATTTTGGACATTACAATTTTGAAACAAAGACTAAATACTTGACAGTCACACATAACATTTTTATTAAAAAATTTATATATTTTATCAAATAATGGGCACGAAAATATCTAACAAATTTTCTCGTATCATGATTCTATGATTTTTGGAACTCTAGTCCAATAACATGAGACCTCAGGGCCAAAGTTTTCTATTTATGATATTATCCTTTTACTTATTTTGCTATTTGTTAATTTTCTATTTTCTTTTGTATTTATCAATCTGCCAACAGAGTTAGCAGTAAAAAAAGAGGAAATATCAGCGTAATAACTAAAATAATTGAATAAGAATGAGTTATTATAATAGACTAACGGAACTCGAGCAACACATTTCACTAAATTGATTATTTGTTTTACGCAGAAAAAAAAACCCGACACTTCAATAATTTGCAGTTTTCAACCTTTGATCATGTAGATGAAAATTGGTCAATAGTAACCGGGAACTTACTAGTATTCCGACCTTATATATCGGTCTATGCTATTATCCCTCAATACCGCATGCTTTGCGGAGAAGCGCAAAATATTTGGTTTGACCAAGTCGGAATTTTGCCTAGGACACACACCCGCAGTCTACCGGGCAGTTCCAAACACTACCAGTTAAAGACATTATATATAAACAAAATCTATACTACTAACTAGGTTCAGGAAAAGTTGGGATTGTAATTTTAAAACTCCGCCCAGTACACAGGGACGCTATATTAGTCGGTGATATTGGCAAACTTTAACTTCTGTCTTACTTTTTGACATGCGTTTTTTCAAAAGGGAAGCTAATAAGGAAAGTTCTTGATTTAAAAAAAAACAAAGTGGAGTGTGTCATTGCGGCAAAAAATAGGTATGACAACTTTTTTAATGATGTGTGAACACTGGTTTGACCCACCTGCTAGCTGCAAAGAAATGTAATTATCAGCCTATGATGATAATATGGAGATGAAATTATTTTTTTTTAATATTGACTTTTAAATTTGAGCTTTGGTGGATAGTTGTCTCATTGGCAATCATACCACATCTCCTTATTTTCATATCGTAGGATTATCATGGGTATAGAAATATGACTTCCCTAATCTGACAGATAATCCCTTGCTATGACAGGGTGTTCATACAGCTGGATGTATAAATACCTCGGGGGAAGGGGGGGTGGGGGGGGGGGGGGGGGGGGTGGTTCTGTTACCACACCTTTTTCATATATTGCGTAGGTAACAATGTAACCTTTTCCCGTATTGTTTGGGTTTCATGTGGTGTGTAATTATTGACCTTGTCTTATATTTTTGATAGTTTTTCCGATCTATACACATATATTTAAACCTGAAAAGGTGACCTATTCCAGCGGCACGTCCTATTACCTTGTCTATAGGACTCGGAAAGGGGGGGGGGGGGTACTTCAATACTTAATTGATAGAGGGTGCCGCTGGGGTTCTGTTACCCTACCCTTTTCATATATTGCGTAGTTAAAATGTAATCTTTTCCCCATAATGCTTAGGTTTCATGTAGTGTAATGTAAGACTAGAATACCAAAGTGTCAAAAGAGAAAAATTGGTTGTGAATCATTCCATACATATAGTTTATTTACTACATGTACTTTGAGTATAGAAAAAACAGACAAAAACATGACATTGACAAATGACCTATTGCTAACAGTATCTGATAAACAACCCTAATCAGGTAACTTTAACCTTGATCACTGATCCACGAAATGAGGTTGAGATCTTTGTTGCAATCTGTATTAATTTGAGTGTATATTGAATTGTACAAAACAATATTAATCTGGATCATTGTGATACTGTAAGTTTAGAAGTTATTGTGAGGTTTTTATTAATGCAATTAATGCGACAGGGTGAATATCGCAATAATAAGAACTTGCATTCTGATAACTGAATTATATATACATTTATACAGATTTTTTTGTAATGGCAATAATTAAACTCCCAATTTAGTCCATTCGTGAAAAATCGCAATAATAAATGCACGCAATAATTTCTGAATTTACAGTAGGTAAAAATTTTGTCAGTTAGTGAGACACAAATTTTCCCAGACAATATATAATTCTTTTGATTGTTTTGTTTGGTTGCTGTCTCATTGAACAAAACTGTATTTTATTTCTCCTTTTATCCAGAAAATATAACTTTTGAAATAGAAACTGAATAGCATATGGATGGAAAACAAATGCCAAATGATGTAAAATAATCCAAGTGGCCATTTAGGTCAGGGGTTGATGAGGTAAAAGATGAGGCAAAGGCATAAAGGCATGTGCATTTACCACAACTGCCACTTGGTATTATGATTTCCAAAATTTCCAAATCTCATAGCTACCTTCTGTATTAAAGACAACTGCATATAACATGTATATAAATGCAGTTTGCATATCATGAATCATGTTTGCAGCAAAATTCACTACAGACAGCAAAACAAAATTAAATCAGCTCTATCAAAATTCATTTTTTGAAACATTTTTGATATTTATTCCTAAAATGTCTATGAGATCAAATTTATAAAACATTTATTAGCATTGTTAATTTCAATATACTAGTAATTGTTGACATGTATACATCATATACATGTACAATCATTAGCTGATCAGCTCTAGTATTTTCATTATTTTTATATCAATATTCTTCATCAGTGTTTTTTATAAGACTCAATAATCTGTTTTCATCATTGGGACAGGTAGGTAAAGTAGGTCCTTTTGATCTTGGATTTTTTTTATGGATTTTGACAGCACTAAAGCATATAGTTCCAAAAATATAGTTGATCTTGGCTTCGTAAGTGGATTCTGACAACACATTGCATATAGACACCAAGTGTAGATGATCTTGGGCTCTCTCATATGGATTCTGACAGTACTTTGATTATACATGTAGTTCCAAGTATTGTTGATCTTGGCTTCTAATGTTGTTCTTAAGTTTCAGCACTTTACATATAGTTCCCAATTGCAAGACAAGATGATACTGGCTTCTCGTGTAAATTCTGTCAGTTCTTTGCCAATAGTTTCCAAGTAAAGTTGAACATTCCAGGATCTTTCACAACAAATCACTCCTTCCTCTTACATGTACTTGAAGCCTGAAAATAAATGTCAGAGTAGTTCTGTCAGAAAATCAACCATGATTGACATTTAAAAGCATAATGTAGTTCATATTTTAAATAAATGGGGAATGTGTCAAAGGGACACAGATGATGCCCCCGCTTGCATATAAAGTTATAAAGGAACATAACTAAAGAACGGTAAGAGTGACACTACCCAAACGTTTACTTGATCTGAGTTTTGTTGTAATAAGTAATGTGTATAAGTTTCATAACATTTGGATGAGGCAAACTAAAGTTAGAGAACGGAAACAAAAAAATCAGCAATTTTTCCATTTGTAAAGGGGCCTAACTCTAGAACAGTAAAAGTGACACCACCAAAAAAAATCAAACTTGATCTGTGTTTGTTGGTAATAAGCATTTTGTATAAGTTTTAGAACATTTGGTTGAGGCAAACTGAAGTTAGAGAACGGAAATCAATTTTGGGACGTTCGTACAAACAGATAAGGGTAAAACCTAATGCTCACTCCGTTACGGCGTAAAAAAATGAAGAATTTGTGGCAACAATAATGAGCAAACAAAATAAATGTACATGCACATGTAAATAGTGATTTTGTTTTTAAATATATGTTGAGTACAGACTTCTCGGGGCATGCTGTTTGGCTGCCAGGGACAACTTATTTCTCTGCCTAAAAATTCTGAAATGCAGCTGAGCTACATTTGTACTCCTCGTCAACCAAATTATGCTGAGGTGTCTTGTTTGGAATATGGGATACACAGATTTTGTATTTAAAGATACTAAGAACAAAACAATAATAAATTTTTTAACTCAATTGTATGTCTTATTTGGTAAACAAGATAAGCCCTACGTGTATGTTTAAACCTGATACTTGATTATTTTTTATACCAAAGAGAGACAGGGGGAGGGGGTTTAATTGTAAACAAATTGTGATCAAGACGAATCCATCAATAAAATGTATTGCCTCGTACTGTAGGGTTATAATTTACAAATTAGGCCATTTATATTCTCTAGAAAACAAACTAAACAATTAATCCCTTGAGGGGTTGGACAGGGGTAAGGGAACATGAGAATGAGGGATCAGGAAGCGGGAAAAGGGGGTACCATGTGCATGTCCGTTAGTTAACCTGGTCTGAAGTGAAAATAAAAGTAACTAGTTTGGTAGAAGTAAATCTTATGAAGATTATAAATAGAAAAGACCCTTTGATCTCGTGTGAGTCACTTTATTTTTAAACAATAAAAATAAACTTAATATATCTCTATTTTACCATGTTATAGAACTATACTAACAAAAGCCTGATTTAGAATTAAAGAAAGGGTACAAATAGACTGAGGGTGCGAAGGTGTGGGGTGCGAATGTAAAAGGGATGAACGTGAATTGGAGCGAACATGATTTTGGGTGAAAGGACAAGTATTCGAAAAGAGGAGGGGATGAATAATCTGGGAACTATATTTTGCCATTTTTTTGTCTTTGAGCAAGGGGGATGGAAGTAGAAGTAAGGGGAGAAAATTTTAGAGTAAAAGGGAAGGAAAATGGGAGTTGGGGATAGGGAGTGGGAATCATGGACCCCTGTCCGAGGGAAGTTATGGGGTACCCCACATTACTAGTCATTAGACGTTAACGATAAATATTTTACTCCATTTGACCCTAACATTGCTATGAAATTAGATTTTACGAATGACGATATCAAATCAAGACTCATTTGACGCTAACGGTAGCGCATAAAGGACATTGTATGTATGTATGTATGTATGTACTGGTAAATTCCTCCGATATCCGAAGAACCACTCGAGAGCTGCGAGGGTACAGTGGAATCCATTTACACTCCCTATCGGGATTAATGGAGATATGTCACTAACGTATTTACAAAGTTCAATATTTACAAGGACAATCCTCACCCTAACACCAGGGAGTGTTAGGACACCGGGCAGAGTCTGTTATTATGGTGGAGGAAGCCGAAGTACTCGGAGAGAACCACCGGGCTTCTCGGCGGGAACAGACAAACCGAAGAGATATCTTTGTATGTTAAGCGTGTCCGGTCGTCGAATTTCTAATCCAAACACACCTATGCCTCAGTATGCCTCAGTATGTTCGCATATGAATGTTTGTTAAATGTTGAGAAGAGGGGGGGGGGGCTTTTTTGGAT
This sequence comes from Mytilus californianus, assembly GCF_021869535.1. NCBI lineage: Eukaryota > Metazoa > Mollusca > Bivalvia > Mytilida > Mytilidae > Mytilus > Mytilus californianus. Next base: position 25,842,729 of record NW_026262668.1, read on the forward strand.
AAAACCGCAACATGTAAAATACATTTATGATTACCTTCATTAAACTGATACATGTAAGTACTTTGGGTTATAAATATTGCGTTATCTTCAGTCTCTTCTGCCAAATTCAACGAATGACTCAAAATGTCGTCCGTCTTATACCCGTCCATATTGACAACTGCATACCATGAGCATGATGCATTTTTTTTTTGTAATAAGAATGCACGATACGGCCAACCTTGACCTGCTGATCCATATTCGCACATGGATTTAACGGGAATATGCAAAACGGCAACTTTGACATTTGTAAAATCTACTTACTTGTCAAAGTTTGAATGAAGATGTCAAAGTAAGGTTACTAGTGGGGTTTCATTTAAAAAAATTCTTAATAATCATGGTTTGATACTGTCAATAAAAATGCTATCCATTCTTTTTCATGTAACATTCAATTTAAACACCCACCTATCCCTCAGTGTAGAACTATTACATATGTTTGGTGATTTATTGGGAATATATGATAGTGTCCTTCACTTAATTACAGTTATAAACTAGAAAACGTAATTTTTTAATGTCAAGAATACCTTTTATCTTATGCAAATTTTCTTTAAAAAACCCAGACCATTTGTTTAAAAACCCGGACGGTTTCACTATTGCTCTCGAAAAAACCCGGACAATAATAAACACTGAATGTTTTGGTTGAATACAAGGAAATTGTGCTTCTTTGTTGCTCAAAACATGTATAGTATTCAAAATAAGATGGGTAGTCATGTAAAAAACTGTTATAATTACGAAATAGCAGTTAATTGACCTTATCGCATGTTTTATCACTCGAAAAACCCCGACCTACACTCGAAAAAAAATGGACCGATTCACACGAAAAACCACGATCCTAGCCGGACACTTTACCTACCGTGACAATGATAATAGAATATTCAGTATGATAAATTAATAAACACATAACTGAGAAGGTGATAAAGCTTGGCCACGGTTGACAATTTCTCTCGAGGTAGTAATTGGGTTTATTTTTAAAAAAAGAGTGTAGTATTCCATATTATATATTGTTTCATAAGAAGACAGGTTTAGGTTTAGAAGAAATCTCATTCATTTGCCAGCTTCTGATAAAACTGCGTTTTAAAAAGACTATAGGAAATACTTATGTGCAGTTAGGCAAAAAAGGTGCATTTACTTTTTTATTTTATATAAATTGCAAATAATACACATAATTGTATAAACACTTATTTAGAGTTATATTTTGATAACATTCTTACGTCTTTAAATGTTTAGATTTCAAAATAGATTTTTGTAGTTTTACCAATTGTGTTCTTTTCCCGATTGTGACATTTCTGCTGAATGTTGATGTCCATGGTGAGTGATGAAGAATAACAGAAGACGCTTATCCTGTCGATGCACCAATTCTCGCTCTATTGTAGTTCAAGCGATTACAATAATAATTACGATCATATTGTAAATACTGTATACACTAATAAAAAAATCACAAAATGTTCAGCTTTGTATTCATTGAAGCTTCTGGGCAGAACTACATCGCCCCAACAAAATGTAAAATTTGAAATGTGAATTTCTTTTTAAATAAAAGGAAAAAGATAAAACAAAAAAACAAAAAACAAAAAACAAAAACAAAACCAAAAAAACAAAACAAAACAAAAAACAAATCAAAACAAAAAATCCATAAATAATCATTTAGTCACATCATTAAAAAGGCATTATAATTAGTAAAGTACTATTTAAAGTTTTATATAATAAGCGCACTAAACATTTTTATTGACATTCATTTTTGCAATTCTTCCTTTAGGTTAATCGTCTTAATGAAAAAAAAAAGTATATTTGATCTCTCACATAAAATCATTAAGATGTTCACAAAATATTAACATGCCAAAAACATATTAAATAAATAAAAATGGAAGTCTGGCAGATTATATAACATACTAGGTTTATGTAGGGATTAAGGAATCTAGCTAGAAAGTTTAAGATCACAACATATGAATTGAGGCAACAGTAGATTGCATGTACCGATGTTGAAATCTCGTAAATCGATTACGAACATACAAGTTAAGGTTACAAAAAAAAATTGAATGAATCACATGGACCCAGAAAGGAGTGAATTCGATTGCTCCAACAGGATAAGCATCTCCTGTTATGCATGCGTTACTCGTCATACATATCCACATTCAGTCAAAATGTCACCATCCGGGGAATAGGACACAATCAGTAAAATTACAGATCATATGAATATACTGTTTTCTAAAGATCTAAAACAGGGAAAACCAGTCAAGTAGTTTCTTCTCTCTGTGTGTATGCAAAATTTGAGAAAAGAAGATTTTGGTCATCACGTGACACTATGAGTACTTTATTTATTATCGACGAGATAACATGCCTGTTCTGAAATTCAAAATGGCAACTTCCCTTACTAACTATTATGTATATTTCGAAATATGCTCCGGCGTTTGTCTTACACTCTTTCCTGTTTCAATTTCATATTTTTGCTCACAAATATGAAGGGAATCATTGTGTTAGGAAAATATACTAATTTATATTAATAATGCAATACAAGCAATGACAAAGCCATAACAGACGATGTAAGTTTGCACAACAAAGAATAAGAAAACAAGAAAGAAAATGATTTTCGGTTTTCACGTACAGAAAAGTAAGTCATTAGAATACGAATATGAATAGTGAATGAGAATTTGAATTGCATTAAGACACCAAGGGACAATCAAATTATTTGGATAAATGGCAGACAACCCTATTGGTAAATGAAACCCCAAAAAAGATAACAATTATCCTCAAAACTTTAAAGCAGCACTCTATCCACCAGTTTATTGGCAATCTGCCAACAAAAATTGCCCCACTAGTTTTACATCTATTAAGTTATAGTCTGTAATGTTGCTAAATTCCAAATCTGATTGGTAAATATAATCGTAATCTAATAAAAAAAAAACATTACCAAATTCGTAAACCGTTCAATAACGTAATTTTGTCTATCTTAAAATCGTGACCAAATGTCACCTTTTAGGGTAATATTCTTAAAATACTTAGGACAGACGGTATATAATATAAAAATAAGAAGATGTGGTATATTTGCCAAATGAGACAATTATACACTAAATACTAAAATGGAACATGTAGACAGCTCGCTCACAGGCAAAAAAAACCCTAACTATATAAGACCATTACCGATTGATATAACGCATATTTTGAAAAATTACCCCCTCCCGCCTCTCCCCCTCCAAAGAACAACAGCATAAATAGTACAGTAAAACTAACATATAACTCATTTATTAGGTGCAGGGAAATGGTAACCAATGTAAAACCTTGGTGCATTTTGTTGATGTTAAAAAATATGTGTGCTTAAAAAGAGTCGCATCTGTGACAGATAGTGTTCAACTCTAAAAAAAATTATGAGCATTTCAAAATAAATTCTTATAAAATCTGCAAAACGTTTTATGGCCAAACAATACTGCACTTGCAATAGCACAATTCGTATGGTTCAGTTAAGCTAATAATACATCAATATATGTCTTGACCTTGTATATTTTGTTTTTCATGTGATGATAATCTTCACAGTCTTATGAAAACGAAAAACAGATAAATAAGACTAGATATAAGAAGATGTGGTATGAGTGCAAATGAGACAACTCTCCATCCAAGTCAAAATTTATAAAAGTAAACCATTATAGGTCACAGTACGGTCTTCAACACGGAGCATTAGCTCACACCGAACAGTAAGCTATAAAGGGCCCCAAGGGCTAGTATATCAAAACTTAGAAAAAAAGAACAGAGGGATGAAAATAAACATGGATTCAATACGAAAAGAAAACACTAAAATAAAATTGCTATGTAATTTAGAACAAGGCAGACCATCTTCATACAGCAAGTCATACGCAATTCTCTAGAATGGACGTTCACACAATGTACCAGTGTCATTCAACAATAGAAGTATCAAACATGTGTTTAAACAACTACAATTATTATCTCAGAGTGTGTTTGTTACTTATTCAACAAACCCTGGAATAGCCTTAACCTTGGCCAAGATCAGCTAGTCGAATATGAAAATTTTTTAACGAATATTGGAACTGACTTTGATTTGCGTCATAGTCATTGTATTACACCAGTTACAGGAATCTACATGTGAACCAAGTATGGATTCCCTCAAGGTTCTAATTCTAGTTACTTTGACATAGTAAAATATGGAAAGGCAATCGAATATCTATATACCCACGACCGTAATATGGGAACACAAGTGATCGTTTCTATATTAGAAAAGGGTGATATGGGTAACACCGACACGTATATGATTCGACCGGAAATGCATTTATATGTCGAGCGATAACAGAACAGTTTGTCACATTTTCAGGTGCCCTTCTTTTTAAGATTGACAGTTATCAGACAGACAGATTTATACTTGGCGTACGTCGTATTATTTATTGTGATCATTTTGGTAATGATTCGCATTCGCTAATAACACAGGCGAGTGAAAGCGAGTGGTATTGAGGTTACAACAAGTGGAACGTACCCATTGTCATCTGAGTCACTAGCATTCCATAATGTTGAACAAACTCATGATTCCGTCCGTAAAACATTCGATGTGACGAATTCAATTGAACATTTTGCAATATACTTATTTGAAAACAAATCATAGTTGAAGAACATGTATGTCCGAACTTTAACACATTGAGGTAAAGCTACATGAATAAATAGTTAAATACATTTACCTTTAATACACTGTATCAGTTAATATAAAAAAAAACACAAATAAAACAATCCAAGTTATCCATTTACTGCAAACATTCTTGACTGTTCCGTTAATTTGTTTTGGTTCTTCGCGAAAACAGGCATAGGGGGAGGTCAAAACTAAACGTTTAATTTAATTGGTTACAATTATTTTCAGCGCACGTGGTAAATCTTATTCGATATCATTGGTTGATATTTGGAAATTCTAAAAACAATAGTGTTTATTTTTTGAAGGTTTTTGGCACTTTAAAACATTATCCACTTAACTGAATTCATTTTGAGGATGCACAATTTTAAGATCAAGTGCTACAATTATATTAAACGAAAGCAAGCTTATATGCAAAGTGCAACAATTTCCCAAACTGACTGAGCGCTGACAGTCGTTCTGAATGGATATTACAGTTCAAAGACCCAACATATATATTTCATTGATATCTTCTTCGAACAAGCACGCCTGTTAAGGCTGTGCAAATGAGCTACAATACGCGTTTTTAAAGATTGTGATGAAAAAGAGGCTCAGCGGTTTTTATAACCAGGGTCATATTATTTGTTTATCATCCGATTGTTTGAGCTATATATTTCACTTAACGGATACTTTGTAAGAACACTCTATGTTTGTGCCCTGTTCTACACTTGTTTATATCAATACGTCATCATCTTGGCTGTTCGATGCTTACAAAACCTTTATAGGGAGATCTCTGATTATATGTCTTGCTTTTGTTGTGTTAAAACGTTAGAATGTCGGTACACCTTTTTAAATTATACGTTTTTTTTTAGTGAATTTCATTTAGATCAGGAAGTAAATATCCTTTAATGATTTGTGTTATTTCACTTTCGCATGTTAAATTCAGATTTCATAGCACAAAAAATGCATTGCCTCAGGATGACATAAATGTGTCACGTCAAAAACCTTATTTCTGCAACTGTTAAATCATTCAATTTTTACTTTTTTTTATTATCTGATAACAAAATGAATAAGTGTTTTAAATCTTCAATTTCTTGACATTTTTTCTTGTTAGTTCCCCGGTTTTTTGTGGGGTTCGTGTTGTTCAGTCTTTAGTTTTCTATGTTGTTTTTGTGTACTATTGTTTGTCTTTTGGTCTTTTGATATTTTCTTTTAATGCGATGGCGTTGTCAGTTTATTTTCGACTTATGAGTTTGAATCTCCCTTTGGTATCTTTTGCCTCTCTTTTTCCACGAAACCGTTTTTGATAAGTTTACGTCTGTGTTTTTTTCTAATCTTCATGAAAAATTTGCTCTGACATCTAATTGCACATGTTGCACAATATTTTGAGGAACTTTGAACATGTTCAAAAATATCGAATGATTTATATTAGGAATAAGAATCACAAGTATGTTCAATCTTCAAGTAACATTTTAATATAACTGTTTTACTATGGTGATACAAAACTGGTCAGATATTTGAAAGATTTTCAGAAGAAATGTACGTCGTCTCCACAGTGTTTTCTTGTTTTAACATATGTATCAACATGAGTATTAATCAACAAACTAAAGCAATCTCTGAGATGTAAATCATGGCGTAAATACAATATTTCTATGCACTTCATTTTTTAACGATATAAAATTTTCATCATAATAGCAGTTTTACCTTTCAAATTGGCATGAATGTGTATGACCTTTTCATGTAGGGTATATGAATGTATAAAAATCAGTGTTCATTACAATTTACGCCAATGAAACATGCTTTTTTGCTGAAAATACAATTAATTTTAGATCGCCTATTAAGAGTTAGTGCTTGCTATTTCGAAGCGTGCTGTTAATACTTGAGGTGTATTGTCCTTTTCAGATAAAGCATATTCAACAATTATATTAATTTTTGTTGCATTATGATTTTACTGTGGAAATTGTGCTAATTACACATACGTTTGAGATTTTCAAATATTTTGGCCTAGGGCATCACTGAAGAAACGTTGATTGTCGAAATGTACATCTGATGCAGAAAAACTGGTTCTATTTAATGTTATTACACCAATTCTTATTGATTCTGAAGTATTTCGCGTTTTTTGTTGTTGTTTTTGCGTGATGCATCTGGATTATGCATATAGAATCTTTATGTGTCACTGGTTGTATAAGTCGTAATATTTATCAGTTAATCCTTGTATAACGTTTTTGGATGTTTAAATTTATAACAACCCATTAAAGAGTTAGAATGTAGTTTAATCAACTATTTTCAAATACAAACTAATTTGAAGTACTTAAATAGCGTTTCATCTAATACCTACAAACAAATCTTTGGTCACTTTTCTCTTACATTATACTTTTTTCAAACCACATGGGTACTAAAAGCGATAATGAATCATTAATATAAAAATAATGATATGTGGTATGATTGCCAATAAGACAACTTCAATGTATCTAACAGAGTTAAAATGACGAATATAAAAGCAATCACAGGCCACCGTACGATCTTCAATCTTACCGTAAAGTCAGCTTTAAAAAGCCCTGACATGACAAATAAACGAGAAAATTTTCGGCCTTATTTATACGAAAAACAAATATGATAGACCTGAACCAACGACAACCACTGAATTACAGGCTCCTGACTTGGGACCGACACACAAATGATATATTCTTAGTATGTCCAATGCGTTCTTGTTTTAACACAGCACCTTTATCTTTCAAATATATACAAAAGCAACTCCAAATTTTTTTTCATTTTCTAAGAACAAATACATACAAATAATATTCGATCCTTCTACTGGATGTCAATTTAAAAAAGAATAACAAACAAACAATACAAAGATAAAATAAACGAACAAGAAACATGTAATAATGATAAGGATGATACTACTACTACTACTAATAATAATAATAAAATCAATAAAAAAAAAAAAAATATTTTATCATTAATAACGTAATAGCATAATAAAGTGCATACTGTTGATATTCGACTCTTTCGTTTTAATTTCAAATTGGTAACATCAATATAATATAATAAGAGGCATTTAAGGTTTGTTTTTAGAAAAAAAAGAGTTTTATATACTCTCGTGTGCACACACTTTGTTTTGTTGAATTACAATTTTCTGTGACTTGACTGTAAGTGTTGCTTTCCCCCTATTGCAATTAATTCAAAGTTCTGACCAAATTGCAATTTGTTTTATCAAATCAAACTGTTCAGCTGGTCAGAAATTTGAATTTACTGCTGCAGAAAACCACAGTCAAGTAGTGAGAGTGCAAGGTGATAAAATACACTGGTATTTATATTGGATCGATTTATAAGGACTATTATTGTATCTGTTTCATAAAAGTTAGTTATACCATACATGTCTCTATCAATGTGTAGAGAACAGATAAAGACGCTTCAAACAGTCTATTCTTGTAAATTGAAATTGATAGATTACGCATTCTGGTCTTTAATAATCTAAAAATACAGTCCATGAAAAAGGTTATTTTAGGCTTAAAAAAGAAGATAAAAAATTTCCTGTGATAAACTGTAACAGTGTAGAGAAAATTTGTCTTACAGGGTTTAAACAAATTTTCGTAACAATAAATGTTATAATTACTTATGTTTAGCTAGTATTCAACATTTGATGGATTTCACACTTTTTGTCTTTGATTTCAATGGACAATGTTAATTCAAATTCTTAATGACATTAATACACAGAATTATATATCATAAATGCAATACGACTCCGTTACTGTGACAATTGATATATTCTTAATAAGTAAAATTCTACATCTACTACTGTCCTCATTTGAACAAATTTACTTTCCAACATCTACCAGAACAAATCTAAATAGTTCAACCTTTTTGACAAAAAAATGAACCCAATATAAATAGTTAGTATAGCTACTAATACTTTTTGAGAAACCAATGTAAATAATAATAATAATAATAATAATAATAATAATAATAATAATAATTATAATAATAATAATAATAATGAAAAGTCAAAATGCAAAATGTGTCACTTACTGTTAATATTCCACTCTTTCGACTTAAAACCGAGAAAACCAAAATCAATCAACCAACAAAACAAAATACAAGAAGACCATTGTAATGATACAATTATTACAATGGGCTCTATCACAAATCATATAACTAAAATGGGGTTACCTTTAATATGCAACTCTATTATTTTGACTTATGTCTGGAAAAATCACAATCAATAATGAAATGAAATAATAATAAAAGAGTTAAGCAAACAAAAACTTTGTCCTAAATCATCTACTAGAACTGCACATTCATTTTCAACTTTTTTTAATTGGCGTCTGGCCAATGAAATTTTAAGCCTGGCATCTATGATGAGTTTATTTATATACAGTGTATACTCGACTCTAAAATCTTTATATCAAACCTGGAAAAACCGATACAGCATGAGGCATTAAAGTTTGTTTTTTAATATACTCTGTTTTGAGGTATCAAATATAGTAGCGGTATGTGTACACACGTTTCGTGATATTGAAATATAATTATATTAAGTTTGAGCTGTTTTAAAAGGTCTATTGTATTTGCACCTTTAAAGAAATAAATTACATTCATGTGTCTAGCGATAAGGAAACTATATTGACGGAAATCCTATCCACCACTTATAACCACAACTATTTGACAGGAACAAATTCGAAAATATAGAAATAAAGAATTGAATAGCTATATGCTGAAATAAGTTGCTATAGGAAATCAACCTTATGAATACAAACTCTCAAGTCACCTTATCATCGATCACAAATAGCACAGCCGTCATAATTAAAGGCAACATAATATACTAAATCGATTAAAAGAGAGGCGAAAGATACCAAAGGGACATTCAAACTAATAAGTCGAAATAAACTGACAACGCCATGGCTAAAAAAGAAACAGACAAACAACAGTACACAAAACAAAACATAGAAAACTAAAGACTGAGCAACAAGAACCCCACCAAAAACTGGGGGTGATCTCAGGTGCTCCGGAAGGGTAAACAGATCCTGCTCCACATGAATTTAAAACGATACAAATCTAGGTTAAGCAAAAACATGGTTAAGCCGACAATATCATAACATGCTCTCCTAGAATTAAATAGTAGCCAATGAACTTGATTCGAAGATCATTTTCTTCCGTTAAACGCCATAATCACTTTATGCAATATATATCAGCAATGAAGAAGGAAAAAAAAAATTTGATTTAGTTTCAAACCATACTTAAGACAAATATACGATTGCAAAGATATTTCCTTGCACTCGATTGCAATGACAATATTGAACTTGAAGGTTTCTGCGTTGCTTCTGGCTTGTAATGTTCATAGAACAAGACCAAATATAAAGAAACCAATTCTTAGAGCATGTTCAAACTTATATTTTGCATATCAATGTTGTTTAGGAGTTAACGTTATTGTTGAAGTATCATGCAAGTGTGTACATTTCTCTTTTGTCTTGTTTATTCAAATGAAAATAAATGAGAGAAAAAATTAGGCAATAACATTAAAAACAGGAACTTTCTGAAAATCGTACGAATATGTCATTTCGACCTTTACTTCCACTACGCTTGGATTGTACACAGCGAATGCTGGACAAATTTCCTCAGGGGAGCTCACTCGTTGAAATGTGTGCAATATATTTATAGTTTCTTTGTCAATGACGGAAAACTCTTTACGATTCATATTGACAAAAAATCCCAGTCTTCCAGTAACAGGCGTTCTTGCTGTATTTCTGTTATTTATTATTTTAATAAGTTTATCAATTTTCTGTATCTGATGCTCAGCTGAGAGGCATATGGACCTAAGGCAGTTATGGATATTAAATGACCACCCGTCACTTCCCCCAACATAAAAGTAATTGTCCACCTTGTTTCGACTGACCAAACCTATTTCAGCAATTAGTGTTGTCGTGTCGTTATTTTGCATGGTGGAAAGAATGGTAAACGTGTACTTAATTTCGAAGTATATTTTGTCTGTTGATTTGAAACATCTGTTCCCTAATGCTCCCAAGTAAGACTGTAATTGTTCCGGATGGTTCACTGCGTCTGGTGTCTCTCGGGTATAAACATTACTTAATACTGTATTGTCTTTCGAAAGAAACACCAACGAATGTGTTGATTTTCTTTCAAATCTCGAAGTAAATGTGTACGTACTGCCTAAAAAACAAACTTGCAATACTTATTGATTTATATAAGAAATTAGATTATTCATGGAAATGAGATTATTCATGGAAATGAATGTATTTCTATATATCTATTGGTTCGTGTTTTGTAAACTGGATTGTTGATCTTTTTTTCTATGGTAGTGTCAGTTTTTTACGACTAGTGGTGTTCCCTCCCCTCCTTTATGATATGTTATCTACCGTTTTTAAATTGTATAATGAATAAATCTTGTTTGGCTTCTTTTATAAATATCAACTATGTATTTATCAAAGAAATGACTGCAATAATTTTTCTGTCTATGAAGAAATAACATCAAAAATATGGTGCACACTGAATAAACCGCGTAGCGTGGTATTTAAAAGTGTGCACCACATTTTTGAGGTTATTTCGAATAGACAGAAAAAATATTACAATCAGTCCTTATAATGTAATTCTAAATTCAATTTTTAAGGATTAATTCATGAAAAAACGTTGATGACGTCACGGTAACATGACAAAATTATGTCTATGAGCTAATAGAATAAAAAATGCAGCCAATCAGACATGTCAGAAGACGTAGTACATCCAAAATTAAATTATATTGAAATGCGAAAGTAGTCAATTATGTATAACAAACATCTAACATCATCATTTCTGCAAATGACGAAACATTAGTCTTCTCCACTGTAAAAACATCTTTCAATGATTGCATGGTGAGAATTACGATTTTGCTTTGGCCTAGTTGAAACAAAATTAACAGTATGTTGAGGTATATTGAAAATATAATAATTACCATCTTCCTGAGGTGATGATTTTGTCAGCATTACGGGAAAAACTATAGCTATGGTTAGAATAACACCACAAACAAAAGCTAAAATTGAAAATCTATGTTGTTTGATTCTTGCGCATATATCTTTCGTAACAACTGGCTTTTGTTGATTCTGATTTCCCTGTGGTATTGGTCGCTGGATACCAACTCTGTCATAATCATCAGATGAGAAATCGACAGTATCATATAAACTCGACATCTGAAAAATATCACAATAGCCCGACAAAACGATTTAATAATTTTACATAGAGCAAAGGTTCTTAAAATAAAATGTTATACAATTGTGAAAAATTTGATCATAAAACATAATAAAAAGTAGGTATGTTCTTTAGATTTTCCAATACTTATTATAAAGATGATGTTTTCTTGAGATTTCATCACGATTTTATTCATCTTGACCAATGACGGCTTCAGCTACAAAAATATTGATTTCGCAGTTTATTAAAGCTAATCACGGTAGGTATAGTGTCCGGCTTGGGTCGTGGTTTTTTGAATGAATATGATCAAAAATGTAAACAAACAGACTTCCTTTCTGGAAAACGTGAAAAACGATGCTAGAACCTTATATACAAGATAATAGATGGTAAATTAGTATTTTTGATTAAAAGATATTATCAACCCTACATTATTTTGTTTTAAAAACGTTTAATTAAGCCTTACAATGCTTTATTCCAAAATATAGATTAAAGCCATTTTTATACGCATACCAATGCAAATGTCAACGGAAATGTGCATATGAAATCTATGTATACTTTATAGATATACAGACACTTTACAAAAATTATTGTTTTTGCATTGAAAAGGATATTTTGGAGAGTAAATTCATATGACCGTGTTTTTTAGAGTGTGACCTTGTTTTATCGAGTGAAAAAACAAAATCACTATGGTTAAAAATGTAATGTGTCAGTGCATAAACGTTTAAAAAACAATGAAAAGGTTCAAATAAAGTACTTTTCACAGCACGAAACAAATTGAATGCATTAAACCAGTTCGATAATGCTATATTAACACGTATGTGAGCTCAGACCTGTTGGACTGACGTACGTACACATACATGTAGGGTGTAAAGCGGGTAAATGTGTGTGTGTGTTTTTTTTACAGAAAATCCTTAATGTTTCATAAACTATTTGTCTTGATAAACATATTTCCAAAACAAATTGTTATTCCATATTGGTATTATTTTAGTAGATTTCTCAATATGAATTGGATTTTAAATAAAACAGCATATTCACCTGGAGAAAAGTGATATTCACCGCGCTAAACGTCAAGCGCTTTTACATGACAAAATGGTAAAATGATTGATGAACAATTTGTTTTGGAAATATTTGTCATTAAATACATTGTTTTCTCTCGGAATATGGAGTAAAATATTGGCAAAACATTTCAAAATTTTATTTTTATTTAATTTATTTTTTTTTTATTATTATTGTTTTTTCCAGAATTTTAATTTTCATAATTTTTGCAAAAAATTATTTCTTTTGGAAATTTTGGCATAATTATTTTTTACCCTGGTGAACTATAGCTAGGATGGGGTGTTATTTACACCCGGGTAATTAACCAATCGGATTACAAGATTTTTGCTTCATAAGAAATAATGTTTTATCGTTTTAGAAATGCAGATCAAGGACAATGTTCAATTGCTCCTACTGTGAAGAGGAGTCTGATCAAGCGTATGCTTTGCTTGGTCATACAGTAATAAAGCACCAGAATAGCTAAAATAAATTGACAATATATATTTGTGAGGTGAACGCATTCAGAATAAGATGAACAGTCACGAAACAAACTATTATACTCGCGAAATAGGAGGAAATCGTACTGATCGCATGTAAATTCAATCGAAAAAAACCTGATCTACACTCGAAAAAAGAGGACCGATTCACTCAATAAACCACGATTTCCGCCGGACACTATACCTACCATGTAATGCTCTTTAAGGAAAATTAAATTAGAATTATTAATAAAGGATATAGAAATAGTATACAATTTCCCCCTTTTTAAGAGGTGCCAGTCCCAAATTTTCAACTTTTCAACAAATTTGAATATTTATCGACTAAACCGATCGTAATGGAGAGGGTTTATGTAGGCTTTTAAAGGGGCATTAGCTACGAGATATACATTTTACAAAAAAAAAAAATAAAGTATGATTTTTTTGTTTTAGGTCAATCATTAATGAAAGTGAAATAGTGAAATAATAATTCGCTTTTAGCTGCCAGTTTGGTTCAATTTTGTCAAAATAAGCAAAGAAACATCGCTGATGAATTATTCTATTGCAAGTGAATAATTCGACCTCATGGAATCCGTATTCATGTGACCTTCTATTTAACTCCTTAGTTAAAGATGGGTTACGCATGAATTATGCGTATTCAGTTATCAAAAGGAACAAAAATGTAAACATTGACAGTGAAACAAGGATAAATCATTTGATTGACTGATTCGATCCACATAAAATCATTCTTATACAGGTAAATACGATGATTAACATATATTGTTAAACTATAATATGAAACCAAACAGACCTAGAAAAATCCAATTGCACGAGTTAGCTATCTATTTATATCTATATTTGTGTTTATATCGGGTTATATGACCGTCGGCAGTCTTCGGAGGTGGTCTCAATGGTTAATTAGATGGCGTCTAGACTAAAATACACACGAAATGCTGATACATATTATCTAGCCCATTCATTGTGAATTGTTTTTTTTTGTCAGCACATAAAATCTATAGCTCAAGACCATCCTGTATTATTTGTGAGACTTATACTTGTTCTAAGAAATAATTGTATGGCTTTAATGAAAATGGTGTATAATAAATATTTTCTAAAATTCAAGTCATTTATTGCTTGAATCTACGTTATTTGTTGCTTAGATCCATGTCATTATTGTTTTAATCTACGTCATGTGTTGCTTAAGTGCCAGTTTTTGTAAGGATCAGGCAGTTCAAATAAAAATCAAAACATGGTCAGAAAAAACCGCCAACCTTACCATGTTATTTTGAAGAACCATCATTCTGAGCCAGAAACAGTATGTCTTTCGTTTCTGTATGTTTGGTAATTCAAAATAACTCTGGATAAGTTTTGTTTAGAATGATAGCAAAATACGGAGTTATCTCCCCTTAAATGTCAATTGGTAGTGCATTTCAACCAAATTGTATCTTCTATTACCAGAACAAGAAAGGGAAAAGAAAAGTATGTTCTTGCATTACTACTTATTATGAACTGAAACCAATGTAAAGTTCAGTGGGTTTTTATTCGTCAAGTTTTCACCACTGCCTGATTCTTATTCAGACAGGAACTTAAATCCGCTTCATTTGTTGTTTGAATTTGCGCATTTGTTGCGTAAATCAACGTCATGTGTTGCTTGAATCCATGTCATTTTTTTCTTGAATCTACGCCATTTGATAATTAAATCTACGTCTGTTAAACTTTGATGGATAGTTGTCATATTTGCAATCATAACACACCTCATTATGTTATACTTTCTTACCTTTTCAGACTCTGTAACCAATGTATTTTAGAACTGAATGAAAACTGTCCACGTTAAAACAAGAACCTGACTGGATATTGTTGATATCATATCGAATGTTTTGAGAATTTATTATCTTTTCTAAAATAGTCGCACGTAGATACTAAGAGCTCTTAATGTCAAACTGTCAAACTATCGTAAATTTAGTTGATAAAAATAAATATATTTGTTAGAAGTTCTGAAATAGGTTTACTAGTTGACAATTGTGATTTTACGAGTGGCACAAACTATGCAGCTAGGTATAAATTAAGGTAATAAATCATCAAAAATCTATGTAATGCTTCTAGTTTATTTGCATGTCTTTAAATTTGGGGGATTTGTTTAGTTTTTTTAGGCTTTTTTTTTGTTGTTGTTGCATGCATATGTTTTAACATACGAATTGATCGTTGCAATGACTCAGCGTTTCAACTTGTTGCAAATATTTTTACTCTTGATTACAATCAATCATACATATTAGAATAATGTCAAATTGACTATATCGATTCTGACATGTTCCCGCACTTCATGTAACATCAAAAAGATTTAACGTCTGTACCCTTTAAAAGAGAATAGCACATTCTAATCTAAAAAAAAAACATCAAAGAAACACTGAAAGAATAAGTCGTACTTGGTTTCAAAAACAATATTAGCCAAAATTTAATTAAATTTCATGTTTTATAAAAAGAACATTTTTAAAGATTCTTTGTAAAAAAAGAATTTAAATTCAAACAAAGTTCTCTGAAACTGACATCATCATGCTTGCAGACAATTTAACTAAATGTTGTGAAAATTCTCCTTTTATTTGCAACTGGCTGGTTGTTTTTATATGCGCAAACAATTGTGAGAAACGAGTATTAGACATGGATAGCGTTGGCATATAATTATAGAATAGGAAAATACTTAAAATGTGCAATATCAAAATGAAAGGAGAAGGTGTGATTGCTTATGAGATATCCACCCATCAGATACAAACATAAAATATGTAAACAACTATTATTTGTCACTTTACCATCTTTAACAATGAGAAAAAACCCGAAACATATTGTAAGTTGTAAAAAGGCCCGGCATGACAAAATGTACCTCCATCTTCTAACGCGAAATAACTAAAAAAGAAAAACAACGGCTTGATCAATGCTTGAAACAATTAACGAAATAACAAATATGCCAGACAGCAGTCAAATTCAACCACTGAATTACAGACTCCAGAATTGTTACAGGCACATACAGAGTATGACGGGGTAATTGTCAGGGCTCAACCCTCGACTAATACGGGACAGTGGCGTAACAACACAACATGAGAACAAACTGTAATCATCAGCTAGAAAGGGTTTGTTTCTTCTTGTACATATTTAGCCTGAATATGCACTAAACAAATATACATGTGCATATGAAATAAAATATACGTTCTGAAAAATCGGTATCATTTGAATTACACCTAAATGTGTACATCTATGTTCCTATGAATTTTAAAGCTATCTTTTGGTGCGATACATTATCTTTTTTTAGTTCGATTTCAGTATGTTTCATTTTCAGAAATGTTTCACTACTGATGTCCTAGTAAAACTGGGAAATGTCCGTATGGACAAAAATATAACTGAAATAATTATAAAAAACAATATTAAAAATGTATTGGAAAAGGTCAGTACTAAATCAGTACTGAAAAATCAATACTGGTACACTTCTAAAAGAAAAACAAGTATTGAAACGACTACGACGGACACCAAAATTAAAAAATAAACAATTGTGCCAATTAACGTATTAGCAAGACAATAACACTTAAAATACGTGTGTTGTGTTATAAGCGACTTTCTGGAATTACCTTCACCAGGTACACTTTTAATCAAATATTTGAAAGGAAAGGAGTTATAAATACTTGAGACACTTTGTGATACGAAAGAAAGTAATATGACGTTTCTATCTTGTAATAATTGTTCAGTATATATTTTACTGTATATGCAACATGCTCTTTATTGGTTGGTGCAATAGCGGATCCAAAAGTGTGTGTGTGTGTGGGGGGGGGGGGGGGGGGGGGGGGGTTCCGGGGGTAGGAACTCCCCCTTTTTTTTTTGAACGATCAATGCTTTTGAATAGAGACATATGGTTGAAACCTCCCTTTATCCTAGAGTGGGAACACCCTCCTCCCCCTTTTAAAAATGGCTGGATCCGCCCCTGTCGGTGATTAGTTTAATAAAGTATTCGTATTTTATAGAGGGTAAATGTACAAAAATGCACACTTAGCAGATGGTAACTAAATTCCAATAAAGTAAAAATATTTAAAAGCATTAAAAGCACAAGTAAAATCACGAACTCAAGATCATAATATTAATTCTAATATTAAATTTAAACAAATATAACAAGTATGATGTAAAACATATGCAACAGTTATAATTTAGTCGCAAATATTTAATAAAATAGCATTGCCTTTATACATTATTTACTTAAGACATCTGTATATGTATTGGAGAAAAAGTTATCGATTAGGCTCCTGGCGATGGACACATCTGATATTACATTTTTATATGTTTATTAAACAAATCATCGTGTTGCGTTTTCCATTATCTTAATACTATTGATTTGTCGATAAACCTATTGGGTATAGTGGAAGTTGGTGTGGTTGTCATCCGCCGTCCAATAACTAATTTTCAGTGGTGTAGACAATTGCTATGATCTAAAATGCAAATCTAAATAGGCAATCTGTATATTTTTTAGGGGACGGAGGATAAAATGACACAAAATAATTAAGATGCAACTGTATACATAGTATTTGAGGCTAGTTAGCCCTAGATGGTTGATGTAATTTTATTTAAACCTCATTTAGTTATAGTGAAGTAGCTAAGGTCTAATTATATTGAAGCACTTTTTCTGAGAGGGGTCTCGCTACTTTCGATGCAGTATGTCCTTAGTTAATCCGAATCCCTAACATGATTCTGGCATTGATACTTCTTTAAACTCAATGATTTAAGGTTTATATATTTGATAGCGTTTTGACATTTGTACTGCATCTCACTTGTATAATATAAGGCGAATAACCTTGTAATTAAGAGTTTGACCAGTGGCATTGTCTGTCGCCCATCAATGAAGACTATAAGGTTAACATTGGTTTGTTTTTTGGAGTTGCTGTCTCACTGGTGTTTATACAACATCTCATTTGCTATCTTTTCGTCAAAAAATAACTATTCCCTCACTATCAACAATTAGTAAACAACTTGTAAACATGTAGTAAATGCTTAAATTAATATCCTACTACAGTATCATTAAATAATGTTCATAATACCATAATCGAACAAAAAAAAAAACAAATAATTAGAAAAAAATATAACCATAAAAGTAAAAGTGGAACTGTTAAATAACTGTACAGTACCTTGTTTCTTCTTTCAGTTTCAAGCGACCCTTCATAATAAATTGAAGATAATTCATCGGGCATAAAAATTATTTATATGGCAGTATTAAACTTTATGTTTGCGAAATATTAAAGGCACATGTATTAGCTAAAGAATACCTTTGAAACAAGTAAACAAACCACAATCATACATTTTGATAATTGAAAATTTCTATGTTTAATAAGTTATTTTTTATCAGACGTCACTATGATGCTTTTTGAACTCTTTGTCATGGTGTCGACCGCGAGTCTCGTTTCTGGGTGACCTTTTGTTTTGACATTCTAAATAACTGCCTCGTAACCAAATATAATATAGTTTACGCATGGCCTTATACAATGGAAAAACCAACACCGTATACTAGTACAAAATGTAGTTAGCTATGAAAGCTCCGGAATGACAACATGCGAAACAACTCAAAAGAGAGAAAAAAAACAACCTGATTAGTACTACAACAATGAAACGTAAATGAGGAAAGATACCAAAAAGAACATTCAAACTCAAAGTCCTAAATAAACTGACAACGCCATGGAAAAAAAGAAAAAAACCAAAAGACAAAATACTGTACACAAAACACAAAATAGAAAAATAAAGACTGAGCAACACGAACTCCACCAAAATCCGGGCGTGAAATACATTCTTTCTGGTCGATTTTACTGTTAAAATTTCTCTCTACTTATCTGTTATAGTTTTCAAGATAATATATAACCCAAAACTGTTTTTGAGATATAAGACCAACAAATGTTTTTTTACTCATGTTCTATTTTTAGCAACATATTAACCATAGTTGATGATGGATCGAATCCCCGGTTACTTTGTTTAACTAAACACCCTAAGGAAAATTCAGGTAAAGTTGGTAACACTTGGATCATGAGTTTCACAGGAGAAGATTTTTTTAAGTTAACGACGACAACGGACGCCACATGATGGCAAAAGCTCACGTTGCTTTTATGCCAGGTGAGCTAAAATCATGAACTCAGGATAATAATAATAATAATAATTTTAATATATAATTTAGCAAAAAAAAAACAACAAGTATGATGTAATACACATGCAACAATTATTACGTACACTGTATTTGAAAATTAAATAGCAGCAAAGATTTAATAAAAATAACATTGACTTTATACAAACTTTACGCTAGACATCTGTATATGTGTTGGAGAAGATATTGATTAGACGTCTGGTGATGGACACATCTGATAGTACACTTTTATATGTTTATCCAAAAATTCATCGCGCAGAGTAAAATGTTGCCAATCTTCAGTAGTTGTAGACAATTGCTATGATCTAAAGTCTTAATAAGCAATCTGTGTATTTTTAGGGGAGGGCGTACAATGACACAAAATAATTAGATGCAACTGTATACATTAGTTAGCCCTAGATGGTTGATGCAATTTTATTTAGACCTCTTTTAGTTATAGTGAAGCAGTAAGGTTCTAATTATATTGGAGCCCTGTTTCTCGCCCCATCCCGCCCCTACTTTCAGTGTAGAGTGTCCTTTAGTAAGTTAATCCGAATCTCTAACATGATTCTGGCATTCATACAACTTTAAACTCAAGGATTAAAGGTTTATATTTGATGGCGTTTTGACATTTCACTTGTATAATATAAGGCGAATAACCTTGTAATTAAATAGTTCTATATGGTCTGCTGTCCATCAACGTAGACTATAAGGTTAACATTACTTTGTTTGTTGGAGTTGCTATCTCGTGGTGTTTATCCAACGTCTCATTTTCTATTTTTTTTTAATCAAAAAGTAACAACCAACAACTTGTAAACATGTAGTCAATGCTTAAATTCATATCCTTACAGTATTATTTAAAAATATTAAGTTATAATAACATAATAACATAAAGGGTCCTCGGTGGCCGAGTGGTCTAAGTAGTTACTACTGTAATCACTAGCCAGTCAGCACTGTGGTTGAGAGTTCGAACCCCTCTCGTGCAGGTGCACTCGACTCCAATCTTAATTGACTAGGATTGTCAGTTTTCCTATCGAAGGTCGGTGGTTTTCTCCGGACACTCCGGCTTCCTCCACCAATAAAAATAGGCCGCCACGAAATAGCCCAAAAGCGGTGCTTAAAAGTGGCGTTAAAACACCAAAAATCAAAAATCAAAATCATAATAATGTAATAAAAGGAAAAGAAAGAAAACCAATAATTATATAAAAAAATATAGATATACCGTGAGAAAAGTAAAAGTGGTACTGTTTAATAACAATATTTAATTTGTTTGCGAAATAATAAAATATTAAACGTACGTGTTCATGTGTTAGCTAATAAAACACCTTTGAAACAGAAAAAAAACAAACCACAATCATATATTTTGAAAATTGAAAACATCTAATCTATCAAACGTCACTATGATGCTGTTTGCACTCTTTGTCATGGTGTCGACCGCGAGTCTCGTTTCTAGATGACTTTTTGTTTTGACATTCTAAATAACTGCCTCGTAACCAAATATAATCCAAATCTTTTTCGTCCACTGGAGTAATACTGGTATCCAACGACTCAACACATTGTTTCTGCGGTTTCCTATTTGGTTTAGGTAAAGTGTTCACATCTACTTTCAAATCTACTTCTATAGAACATTGTTTGTCTTTTAAAAGTGCTGAAATTACAATTTTTTCTATAAGTATGTTTCTTCTCTAATTTGCAAGTCAGTTTAAAGCTAAGCGTGGACATTAATGTTTATGAATACTCTTTAAATTTAATTATTTTAAAATAAAAAGTAAAATAGCAAAAATACCGAACTCAATGGAAAATTCAAAACGGAAAGTCCTTTATCAAATGGCAAAGTCAAAAGCTCAAAAACATCAAACGAATGGAAAACAACTGTCATATTCCTGACTTGGTACAGGCATTTCGGTGTATTGAATCTGGTTTCATGGCTAACTAAACCTCTCACTTGTATGACAGTCGCATATAATTCCATTATATTGACAACCATGGGTGATAAAAAAAAAGACATAATAGGTAACATTGTCAAAAATTGGGGTACAGCAGGCAACATTGTGTTATAATCTTAATCCCAATTAAAACAAATAACTATTTCAACGAAGAAAAACAAAATGGCATATAAACACTCTACAGACATTAAAAATGAAAAAGAAGAATAAAAAAATTGACAATAGCACAATAACGCAATGTATATATATCGAGCGACGGCAAAAGCATACATGTATTATCAAAAATGGACTTTACAACGTGTTAAACATACATCTAAATATTATAATAATAACCAGATTGACAGTATTAAATTAACTGCACCGAATGAGCAATCCGACAATTAACGTCTCTCTAGTGATGCTTCTTAGCAAAATACTTAAATTAAAGCTTAAAACATAATACAAACGAATGAGAAGCTGATAAAACAAAATGAACAAAAGTTAAAGCAAAACCTAGACAAGGAATCCGAGCTGTGCACCGTCCTAAACGAGCAATATAAGAAAGGTATATAGTTGATCGACTATTGGAAGTGGTGAAAGCTTCGAAAAGTTTGTGCAAATAACAATATTCCAATTCTGTATTTTGATTAAAGTCATATAATAGAGCTTGTGTCAAATGCAATTTTTTTTATGAAGGAATACGATTTTTTAAATTCTCAGAAAACATATTTTAAGTGTAACAAATGATTAATTCTTTGAAAACTCTTATAATAGAATATGCGATCGGTCCATGCATATTATGAAAATTAACTATTACAAAACTTACCGACTAAGGCATTCTTCCTTTTTTCGAACTCTTTATTGAGCATCTCGACGAGAAAGGTTTGAGTTTTATTTCGTTGTATTGAAAGCACTAACATTTCATAAGCTTGAGGTCCTTTTGTGAGAAGAATATCCAAAAGCTTTCCAACTTTTGAAGTTTGCGTAGTTTCTTTTTTTATATTTTCTGAATCATCTTTCGTTATGATAAACTTTGACCTGAGAAAGTCAAAATGATCTTCTGGATTTATGTATTTGCAAAGATAAGACCGTTTTTCCTCTAAAATCTGAAAAGATAGGAAACTCTTTGAACAAATATGCTTCAATAATAACCATATATTCGTTGATTGAAAAATAGGTGATTTCCATTTACATAACAAATGTGAAAACATTACAAAAACACCTTATATATGGGGAAAAAAACTTGCAAAACATAGAAATTTCTGTGGTAAAAACGCATTGGAGTAGAACAATAGGCGCAATTTCATCAAGAAGCTTAAGATTCAGCACTGCTTTGACGAAAAAGATAGAAACGGACTCTGTTGGATAGTTATCTCATTGGAAATCATACCACATCTTCTAATCTATATAGCAAAACAGTAATTAAATGGGGCCAAAAAAAAAGAGAATAAAACAAATAAAATTAATTTTTTCAAATTCTTGTTAGTGTTGAAATTTTTCAATTTACCCCATTTTGGACGTGCTTTGTGTCTTTGTTATTGCTGGTTTGTTGTTGCTATTTTCACGATTCAAAAAAGTATACGAGAAAAAAATTGGAATCAGTTTAAAAATTCTATTTCCTCAAATGAATGTTTCCTTGAATATTTGCTATCCGATTGGTAAAACAAAAAATATTGTAATTGTTTTCACGACAGCGCATTTCCACAATAAAAACAGCGTAAGAAGTACAAAAAAATATTCTGAAGTATCATGCCATGATTAATTTGATTATCGTGGCCGTGGGTACGCCTCAAACCACACACTTTAAAATTGTTATGTGTTGTTTATACGTCAAACACACGGCATTTAGAAGTATTGTCAAAGATAGGTCGGAGCTGAATAGCGCTAACGTATGAGGTCTCCCTGCATACGGGTACATTGCAAGCTTTCATGGTATACCCCCGACTCAACGTGTTGGTCTAGTACAAAGTAGTATGTATTTATATCGAATTTACATGCTTTTGTCCTAAATATGCTTGTAATGTTTGTCTACGGACGTTCAAAAGCCATTAAATTATCACTCTATAAATCCTTATTGTCTGACGTCACGAAAAATTCAATAGGTGGACATTCGTTTTAATGATGATGGTCATAAGTTGCATTGCATTGGGTCGCGCGGGGAACAAAGAGCAGATTAACTAACCAAATTGTGTTGTATGACCAAAAGAAGATGTGATATGAACGGCTTTTAGACAGCAATTCAACAATACAAAACACAAGATAAGTCAGGAGCCTGTGATTCAGCTGTTGTCGCTGTTGCTGTATATCATGTTTATTTTCTTTGTTTGTTGTTTTGTACATAAATCAGGCCAGATCGTTGGTTTTCTCGTTAGAATTGTTTTACATTTTGTCATGTTATGGCCTATTATTGATTGCTATGTGGTATGGGTTTTGCTCATTGATGAAGACCTTACGATGACCCATAGTTGCTAACATCTACAACACATGGTCTCTTGTGGATAGTTGTCTCATACCACATCTCCTTATTTTATATAATTATATATTGGAGTCAACAGTGCAATACACTTGACTTGTTGCTGTTTAATTGTACCGCCCTTTACTGCGTCACATTCTATGATTTTATATCGCAGGCATTTTTTCTAAGCCTTAGCATGTATTAGATAGTGAAACTTGATAAGCTACTAGTATTTAAAAGCTTATACTCGTCTTTTAATTACATTCTACACTTTGTATCTCACCCCCCCCCCCCCCCCCCCCCCTCCCCCCCCCACCCCCCCCCTCTCCACGGAATTCTCTCATCCGACAGTCGAACTCATGCATAAGACAATCTTCCAATGCGGTGTTTGGGATGTATAAATACACAGCCACACCCAGTCGGAACGAGGACGTTAAATGGGATTTTTTTACAAATCATATCCGTATAATTTAATGTTGATTTATTCTCTTCCTGCACATACCTGAAATATTTGCCACTGAACGTTAAATAAACAGTTATCACCGCATTCATCAAGATAATACAATCATTATTATGTTGTTTAACTGAATTTGCTGCGCGCAAAGTGTTTTTTTCTATAAAAGGTACGATTACAGTCAAGGTTTGAAAGCAATTATGGCAGTTATATTAACTATGCACTTTTACAACTTTTAAACTTAAATGTATTCAACTTGCAAAGTTAATAGTTATCAGAAACAATAATGAACCCTGAAAAATAATAAAAAAAATTATAAAAGGTATCACGCTTTGTTCAATTCCAAACTCAAGCGGTAGTATTTCATATTTGTTATAGAGCAGTATACAAAATGATTGTACACTATGTTTGCTCACGATTATACATGAATGTAGAAATACAATAATTTGTACATATACACACCAATATCCGGTATTTAACTACATGTACTTACTTTAACAGTTTAAGATGGTGTGTTTATTTACCTGTTCCGGTTGAAATGGCATAAGCTATTTAAAAGTGATAATTCTCGCAAATAATTCTATGACAATATAATAGAAATAATATTTATATTTACATAACGTTTAGCATTCTCTAAAATTTCTTCTTCTTCAACTTTTTCCACAGATGGCATCATATCAACAGAAACGGTTACATGGGAAAGCCAGCGTTATTTCCTTGTTTATCTTAAGGTTGTACACTAAAGGTAAAATCCCCGACGGTAATTTAACTTGTATCCGTTATATTATATGATTTAATAATAGGACATTATTCTACACTAAACTTTTTGTTATGTGCGGAAATTACATTTGATTTATTCTTCCCGCTAAATTCCAATTATATATTATACATAATTATATCAAATTAACAGCAATAAAAAATAAATTATAATGATAAATCAATCAAATTTGTGTATTGCCATATAAGCTTCAAACAGTAAGTTTGTGACAAATACACATACAAAATATGTACACAACTTAAATGAAAAAAAAGGGGAGAGGATACCAAGGGGACATTTAAAACTCAAAAATGTGAGTCGAAGTGAATCCGAGAACGACATGGCAAAAAACGAAAGGCGACGATTGATTGATTGTTGGTTGCTTGACGTCCAGTGGCAAATATGTCATGCATGTTCAGGACGAAAACAAATTAACAATAAATACAATAGGTAGTTCCTGTAATATAGGCCGTCTGGGATGAAGTTGGGGGGAAATTTGGACTACCACGGGAAAATGAGGGTATACATGTATTGGATAGGGACAAAAATTTTACCTAGCAACAGGCAACCTACGAACCCCTCAAAAGAGTTGTTGCAAGGGTTCGAAACGTGCAAAGAACGCGTCGGATTTCAGAAACAACTTCCGAAGGGATGACTTTAAATTAACAATTATGTAGCAAGAAAAATATGATAGGAAACGCAAGCTCTGGAACATCGTATCAACTGAGAGATATATTTATATGTATATACTATTATTATAGACCAGTTAATAGTAAAAAAAGCCCAATCGTTAGTTCTAATTACTTTTTATGTAAGATCCGAATGCAATCACTAGTGATGGTGTTAATGGATTTTGATTTAAAATCATCTTTTCTTCAGGAGAAAATTCTTGATCAGAAATGATTCTCCATCAATCTCTTAAGAGTTGTCAAACTAATGACATTGATAAAATAAATTATAAATAATAATGAATAGTTATTATTACCATGAGTAAACTAGCCATTTGATTCGTCAACCACTTGGTCTTGTTTAAACTAATGACAGTACACACGTTACTATATATCATCCTAAGATGAAAAAGACATAATGGCCCTTATTTGAAGGGAATTAATCCAATCTCGTCAACAGCTGCTTACACATTTTTAGAAATTATGCAATACTAGGCGTATGTACCCTCGAGGACTTTGAGTTTATAAGCGGTAGTATCGAACCCTGTAATCTTTCAACGGTTTGTTTTTGCTTCATCTGATGCACATTTCTTGGTTTGACACAAGGGAAGCTCAGAGCAAAATATAATTCACTATAAAGATAAGAAGATGTGGTATGATTGTCAATGCGACAAATATCCACCAGAGGCCGAAGGACGTGGATTTAAGCAACTAAAGCCTTCAACCATGAGTAAAACCCATACCATGAAGTAAGCTATGAAAAGCCCCGGTATGACAAAATGTGAAACAATTCGAACAAGAAAACTTACATTTTTTGTACATAAAAATTGCTCATTGTTGGAGGCCGTACGGTGACCTATAGTTGTTAATTTCTGTGTCATTTGGTCTCTTGTGGAGAGTTGTCTCATTGGCAATTATACCACATCTTCTTTTTTATATTTACATGTATAGTATGATCTGTGCTAAAACAATAAACAGAAGACAAAAATATGGCAGACAGCAAACAACGACAACCAATGAATCTCTTTACTTTGGAGGGGCTTATAAAGATTGTGGCGGGGTTAATCATGTCTGTGGGCACTCAACCCTCTCCCAACCTGTGTCAGTTGTGAAACAGCAGAACATAAGAAAAGACACGAAATCTGTTGGAAAGGAATTGACTCATCAGATCGACACGAAGCACAAAAACAACAAAAAAAAGACAACAAAAGAAACAAGTTACCGATCCATTTGCTTGTTTTTGAATCCCTGATATTTATTTCAAGTGCACTATATTGTTATATGTTGATTTATCTGAATAAATATTGTTGAAATTAATATAAATTACTGATCCAAGAGTACTCAAAGTTACTGTTAGCTAGTTCAAAGCACATTTATTTACAACTTATAGATTAATCCTGTTTTCCCAGACTTAAACATCAATAAGTGTATATAAAAAGAAGATGTGGTATGATTGCCAATGAGACAACTCCACAAGAGACCAAATGACACAGAAATCAACAACTATAGGTCACCGTACGGCCTTCAACAATGAGCAAAGCCCATACCGCATAGTCAGCTATAAAAGGGCCCCGAAATGACAAATGTAAAACAATTCAAACGAGAAAACTAACGGCCTAATTTATGTTACAAAAAAAATGAACGAAAAACAAATATGTTACACAGCAACAAACGACAACCACTGAGTTAAAACGTTACAGGCCTAGGCTCCCGACTTGGGACAGGCACATACAGAATGTGGCGGGGTTAAACTCGTTTGAAGGCGCCAACCCTCCCCTAACCTGGGACAGTGGTGTAACAGTACAACATAAGAACAAACTATAAAAATCAGTTGAAAAAGGCTTAACTCATCAGATGGATACAAATAAAAATACATCTAACAAAAAACAGAGTGGACGTGGACGGGTACTTATACATCCCCACAACAAAAAAAGACACTAAGTATAGACCTGAGAGTACTCGCAGTTACTGACAAAGTGTAAAGACGTCATAAATATTCCGGGAAATGCTAGCATATGACCTTGTGCAATGCCAAGCTATAAGTATTGACAGAATGTATGACCATACGTGCTAATAAAATTAATGCATATATAGCAACTAATGTTTTAATTTATCAAAAACAAAACTATTACAGTAACTGTGAGTATTGTTCAACCAATATTAAAAAATCCTACTGCAGTGGTCTTTAGAATAATTTTATTCAAAAGATCAATAAATTTACATGGATCATATTTAAATTTACGGGCTCTGTAAAAATTTGGACGCGTTGCATGTATCTCATTTGAGATAAACTATAGGTCATGTAGGTACAGCCAAACTTCCATAACAAGAATTTCATAATATTTTCCAGGCATAGTGTATTTGTCAATGAGATGTATAAATAATATATATATATATATATATATATATAGATTCTACCACTGCATCGAGTGTGATACGATATTTATCCACTCGAGACAGTTAAATTTTCAAATTTAAAACGCGAGGCTCGCCGAGCGTTTTAAATATTTAAAATTTAACTGTCGAGAGTGGATAAATATCGTATTACACGAGATTTGGTGGTGGAATCTGTTTCTCTAATGATTTTCAAACAAAACGCAGGCAAATTTATTCCTTCTTTTCGAATGATCTGCAAAAAGATGTGTTCTTTCTATGTGATGTCATCAGGCATGGTCGCCTTTTTTCATGCCGTCACAATAGGAAATTCAGAGGAAAGCAAGAAAATTCGACGTCATAATCGGATTTTAACCAATGAAGAACTGAGATCAAACGAACCACACGTTGATTAAATTTTTTTTATACAATGGGTGCAGAAAGGGATAAATTGACGAAGAATTAGAGAAATATATATATATAGAAATATTTCAAAGTCAGAAAGCCAAGCCATGATAAACTGAAAAGACCGTGATGATATTGTTATCAAACAAGCAGACAAAGGAAGTGCCGTTGTTGTAATGAACAAGACAGACTACATCGAAGAAGGGAATCGTCAGCTCTCTTACACTAAATTTTATAAAGAATTAACATGTGATCCAACCAAGGAAATCAACAAAAAAATAAATGACGTCCTCTCAGAAATGAATAAAGATAAACAAATTGATGACGATACGTACGATTATCTACGCCCAGACGAAACTTGTACAGCCGGTCGATTTTATTTACTTCCAAAACTCCATAAAGAAGGAATTCCAGGGAGACCTATACATTTTTTGTAGTATCAGCTAATGGCCATCCCACCGAAAAAATTTCAGAATTTGTTGATTACCACCTTAGACCACATGTTAGACAACTGCCATCACATATTCAAGATACAACTGACTATTTGAAGAAAATTAATTCCTTAAGTCCTTTACCTAATGACACAATTTTGGTTTCGATGGATGTGTGTTCTTTATATTCCAAAAGATGAAGGAATAGCAGCGTGTGAAAAAGTAAGGAACACTCGAAGGGATAAACATCCCCCAACTTACTGTCAAGTTCAATTGCTTAAGCTAGTGCTTGAAAATAACAACTTTATTTTCAACGACAAGCACTTTTTAAAGATTGACGGAACTAGTATGGGA
Source organism: Mytilus californianus (assembly GCF_021869535.1). Lineage (NCBI taxonomy): Eukaryota > Metazoa > Mollusca > Bivalvia > Mytilida > Mytilidae > Mytilus > Mytilus californianus. The sequence goes on from NW_026262668.1 coordinate 25,872,007, forward strand.
ACAAAAATGGCACCTTCTTTTGCCAATATTTTTATGGGGGATCTTGAAGAACGCATCCTTTTGAGTGTGCCATACAAACCCTTGTCATGGCTCCGTTTTATTGATGATATTGACATGAAATGGAACGATACTGCAGAACATCTACAAGATTTCTTAGATCATTGTAACCAGTTTCATCATTCAATTAAATTTACATCTGAATTTTCAAGCGAGAAAATTGCTTTTCTCGACACCACCACATTTGTAAAAAACGGGGTCATGACAACTGATCTCCACACAAAGAAAACTGATAAACACCAGTTTCTTTCTCCAAAAAGTTGTCACCCGAAACACTGCTCCAGGAGCATTCCTGACAGTCAAGCCATCAGACTAAAGCGAATTTGCTCCTTGGAATCCAAACTCAACTATCGTTTGGGACAACTCAGAAAACAACTAAAATCAAGAGGATACAAAACCAAAAATATCACAGAAGCTTTTGATAAAGCCCAAGAAAAAGATCGAAATATCCTCATGGAATACAAAGATAAGACGACCCGCCCAGATAGAATTCCGTTTGTTGTAACCTTCCATCCCGATTTGACAAATATTTCATCTACTGTCCGCAAACACTGGCGTCTTATCGAAAATGACTCTTCCTTAAAAAAAAATTTTCCATCACCTCCTGTTATTGCCTATCGCAAACCCAAAAATCTCAAAGACATATTTGTTACATTTAAAGTAAAAAACAAGAGACTTCTAAAATTGGGTGTTACAAACAATGCGGCAGAAGCAATTGTAAGTGCTGTAAAGTCGCCAACACTGACCACTCTTTCACCAGCACAGTAACAAAGATATATGTATAGAAATATAAGGGTTGCCGGTAAAAGAGGTTTACAAAATACAAAATGTAGCCTTGGAAAAGAGCCTGAGGGGTTAGAAAATTATCAGGAAAGGTTGAATAATACACGAGAACATTAGAGGCGAACATCCTTTCAATTATATTAAAGAGCTCTTACCTTTGTTATTTGAAACTCTAGAGTTTCAAAATATCTGTTATTACATGTCATCTTGAGTTTATTCAATTGTTCATGATCACTTTTGTATCTCCATTATGAAACCATATCTTAGCAAAAATATGTTGACAGATTTCTGTATCCGAATTTGAAACGTACACAATATGTTTTCTTTACATTTATTTTTGTAAAGATTGCGTGATATTAATTGCAAATCATCAAAATAAATATACCACGAAAGATTAATGAAATGTTTGACTGATAAGTAACGATTGAACTTCCTTGAAAAATATATTCATTCAAAATTTATTTCCGTCCCTCACTTAGTAATTTCAACGCAGAACGGATGTTATCAATTATAAAATTGTAGCATTATCAAAAAAAAACATGTTGGATAATCGATTTTCCTGGTGCTCGGTCTTCCCTTCGGAGCCTTATATTGTAACAATATAAGAGTGGATATTAAGAGGAAACCGGACTGCCCGGTGAGAACTATTGACCTTCGGCAAGAATACTAGCAATCTTAGTCATTTAAGATTGGAGTTGAACGCGCCTGCCACGTGCGGGGCTTAAACAAACAACCTCAGTGTTGAGAGGTTATTGGTACAGTAGTAGAACTACTTAGACCACTCGGCCACCGAGGCCTCATTGAGTAATCAGAGTGACTGCAAGAATCATGTAACTCATTGTCATTTGTGAAGAAGCAGCGTAGTAATAAAATTTACAACAAAATGTAATTCAACAGTATTTAACTTGTTATTTCAATCATTATAAAACAACAAATACATCAGTCGCGGATTCAGGGGGCCATAGAGGGCGTACCTCTTTGATCGGAAAAAACAGTCCTTAGTTTTTTGCGTAAATTTGTCAAAAATCATTTTTCGCCTCGCTCTGCTCGGCGTTATATACTATATATATTTCTGGTTCCGCCCCTTGTTCATACTCTGCATTCAACATACACTAATTTAGCAAAATGTAATTGGTATTGTTTATACGGTTATAATCTAACTTTGATCATTCTATTTTCTATTTCAATATACTGGCATTGCAAATAATTTTTATGAAGGGCAAACATAAGATAATCACATGCATCCATTTTAACGGTTTTGATATAAGTGGTTTAAAGTTGGTGTGTAATTTGTACAATATAAGTCTAAGAACAATTGTATAGTACTTTTGTAGAAACAGCCGTATGCTATGCAGTAATTTAAAAACCAAAAGATACCTAAATGAGAAAAAGGAGATACGGGCCCTGTGTTAAACTTTTTTTTGGCATTTTATATATCTTTTTATTATGTGTTTTTATTTATAATTCATTTGTACTTAGATGACGAAACTAATTAATGTGACAACTCATTAACAGACATTCTATATCGGATTCTATAATATAGTATGGTTACACAGCACCAGGGCTAAAACCACAACATATTGCATAATATACATGTACTTTAACCAAACGGAAGGACACACATTTGCTACGGCAAATTTGCAAATCTAACTTTGTTGGGTTTATTTTCAGAATTTCAAAGATGAAAATATCTTAATTAACAAAAGGATAAACTTGTTCAATCATTTCGTAATATAACTGAACAAGCAAAAAAAATATTGTTTCGTGGATCTTTGAAACTGAAATGTTGATGTGAATTAAATATACCATGGACTCTTTAGGAATAAGGAAACACGGACGGCGAATAACATACTTGAAAGAGACGGTATAACCAATTATTAAATATATATATTTAATAATTGGTTATAACTAATTATTAAATGTTATAACCAAATTGAATCATCAACCAATTATTTAAATGTGTGCATTTAAAATTGTATCATATGCCCTTCAATTCACCTATTACTTGTTCATATTAATCCTGCATTTTTACAAAGTACGGTCATATTTTGTCAAAGTTAGCTGTATTCGATCGATGCTTAGCCGAGGACCAATACAGCTGATGGTGACTGACTGTACGAGAGTATACTATTTTGTTTTAATACATGATTGATTGTTTTTTGCTTAATGTCCAGTGACAAATATTTCATGCATGTTCAGGACGATTTTTAATACAGGATCAATATTGAAACACTCATTTATTAAGCAATGACTTAAAATAACCAACAAAATCTGACTGATAACAAATACGACTGTAAAACGACTTATAGAGGATTAATATGAACTAATGGCTTAATTTTCATTAAAATGCAAGGAATGACGAATAATCCTTAAAATTAATAATGTGCGATGAATTACCCTTCTATTCACCGGTGAATAACACTTTGATCCTCACGATTTTACACGAGTTATCTGCAATCAAAATGACGTTACTGACGCAAGTTAAAATTAACAAATGATAACGGTCACGTTAGAAGTCCGTCGAGTGACAAGGCAACAAGTATTGGAATTTCTAATGGTTTCGGGGAAAGCTTTCACACACGACTCTTTTCAGGGTCATCACTATTTTACAGAAAGGATGTACCTTTATTGTACATATGAGGCATTTTAAGACATAAATAATTGTCTGAGGTAAGTGTTTTGATAATCTGTTGCTACAGTAAGGCATGTTCAAGAGCTTCTTTGACATGTATACTCCGATAGTTATAAAGGCCTTTCTACTGCTAGTTCGGTATTATAAAACAGTTGTAACCGCTAAGATGCGGTGCATATCCAAAACCTATCGCGAAATGCACACTTCAATTTTCTGACACCTTTTTGAACTTATAATCAGGAGTTAAATTCTGTATTACACCAGTTAAAATTCTATATTAGACCTGTTTGTCTGTATTAGACCTGTATTAATTACCAGTTCTCAGACACAGGGTATTGTAACAAATGGAAGATGTTTAATGTGTTTTTTTCATTGGTTAATATTATGATATATAAGGTAAACTTGAATGATCATGAACTGATTAGACAACACCATGCGTCCTACTTCCCATACAACCTTCAATAAAAACTATGACGGATGTTCACACAATTAATTATGTACGCAACAGACTAATAACAAACATTTATTTTTATAGCCATGTAAACATATATGTTAATTTCCTTTCCCAATCTAAATATTGTAGCACATGACACCACTTATTTCTGGGAATATACGAAGATTTTCATACTTCGGTAAGATTTTATAATTAATATCGTCATAACAATTAATTTTAATGCTAATTTTATTATATTATGTGAATAATTTTTCCGGTGATTTATTTCTTGAAGAAAATAAATTGTGAAACAACTATAATCAGTTGTTAATAAATTTAAACTTATTTATTGTTGCTTAAACATTTTAATGAACAGAATATAGAAATAAATTAAACTGATCAAATATAATTTTACAGAATTTTAATGTAATTGACTATTATAATAATAAACAAAAGAATAAAACTTTGACCAAAATGTTGTTTAACATTCAATTTGATTTCTATAAATGCAAACTAGTAACTTTAATTTACCGATATTCAGGATTTGTAAGTCCATGATGATATACAAACCAAGAAAAACTTATTAAAAGTAAATAGCATTAACCCCAAATGAAGCAAGACCGGGGCTTTTGGTCATAAAACTTTACTCAGTACTCTGAGTACAAAATTTGTGCTCGAAACACCAAATCCAGTATTTTGATTGGTTTGATTTCTGAGTCTGGTACGATAATCGTGCCCGAAATTTTTATGATTGCAAAACCGGGTGTGTCGACATGGTATGTGTTTCTTGCTATGCTATGTATGCATCATCCGCAGTATGAATCTCAGCTTAAGATTAAAGGATAATAGACGGCATTCTGAACTACGGAAGGCGACCAGAAAAGGTCATTACATGAACCCTATATCAAAATGTAATGCATATTTTCTTTTTCATCTTTATGATCGGTATAATACAAGTATAATGCGAGGTTGTCAGAAGGGTCGTTGACCATCTTAATAGTAGTCAGCAAAATGTCAAAGTGAGGTAATCGAAATGTTATACACCTCCACTATTATAATATGTTGAGCAATTGGTAATTAAAATGAACCTTAAAAAAAGGGGGGGATACTAAGGGGAAGACAAATGAAGAAAAAGTCGCTTGTTTTAAGAGTTCAATAGACCGACTAACCTGCATGATGGCTGAAAATCCACATAAGGATATAGTAAACATTATACTATTGTATTATATTTTCCTATGGTGCAGATTTTTGTAAAATCGCGATAAAGTGTAACCTTTCGATGTTTTGGTTTTTCTTGATCTGATACGGAACCAGTTATAATTCATACCCGAATGATAATTTCAATAATTTTTGCAATAAAATGAAACCACAATGTGTCAGCTCGCCTGACAGTGTGCAGCAAAGCTTTAATTTTATTTGAGACAAATAAATGCAAACGAAAGTTCATCTGTTACTGTCTGCCTAGGCCGCAAAACACAAAAACCAATCTACAAGAATAAAAACAATTTTCATTATGTACGCAAATACAAATTATGAATCAAATTAAAGATTCTATTCTTACACACATTATTATTCACATGAATCAAAAATAACACCAGAAAAATACATGTTGTCAGGGGGGGGGGGGGGGGGGGGGGACTTTACTGCACCAAAAGCGAACCTCGAATGACAATATCTTAAATTCACATAACCACCAAAATTATAGCACGTAATATTTGAATTGACCTTATTCAAATATTATGGTCAGTTCTAACTCAACCAATGAAATATACATTTAACCTATTATATACATTCAACACGTGTATCAATGATAAACAAATACACGTGATAATGTTAACATACCGGTGTACATAAATTTAATAAATATATTTATATTGCCTTTCGTAGTCGATGTTCACAAAAAAATAACAGAACAATCAATCCTCTAAAGGTTTAATATACAAAAAAATGACAGAACATACAGGTACGAGCATTTTAGAATCATATCTCGGATTAACTGTTTATTTTCTATCTAAATAATTCATGCTGTGTTCCTAGCTTCTATTAAGCCCGATTCATGTTTTGTATTATTGTTGACAATGAATTAAATTTGTGCTGTGTCTTGAGTTTTGTTAATAAGAATATAAATGTTCATCAAATGTTGTGTCTTTATGTTTTACTTTGTACAGTTGTTAATTTTAGTTCCTTTAAAATTGTTTTATTCTTAAGTTTTCCGGAGAGATTAATTCTATTCCACATCGGAATAGAACCGAATTAATACAGAAAATGTTAAGCATTTCTGTTATATTTGCCCGCTCAGTGCTGCCAACAAGAGTATATCTAACTGTAATGGCAATTGTGCATTATTTACTCTTACGCACCAAGACTATTCTTATGAGCTTCATCATTTTTTCTCGTTGAAACTTGGATCGAGTGATACTGTGTTTGTACCCGTTCTTTCTTTGTTTTTCGGTGGATGTTGAAAAACTTTTATGAAAATGTCTATACATGTATATGTTTTCGAGTTTTATTACATATCATAATCTAATTTCAAGCTTTAAAAAAATGGTTGAGAGTTTCCGTGGATGAAGATAAATTTTAACATTTTCTCACATGTTTGACGTGAGATATAGTTACATTAGTAACTAATCTCTGGGAATCAGATGTAAATGTAACAAACTAGATTTCAACAAAATTACCAAACCATCATTCTATTGAATTTCGTATTAGTTATCATGAAGGATTTCCGAAAAATTGTCCTAAATGTAAAAGCTCGCGATTTTTGAAAATCCCCTTCTGACCTTCGATTACAATTTTTTAAAATCAGCGCCATTTTAGAACTCTACGAAAGGCTTTCATCAAAAGAAATTATACTTATCTTCAAAATAAGACCAAAATTAGCCGTGACGTACATGTATGTCGGTCCATTTTTTTTTTCTCTATTTTACCCTTTTTGTCACCGAACTATAGATTCTACAGAATGGTTATATGTTTAATTTCATAAATCTCAGAGGGCTAATGGTGACATTTATCCTACCTTTTTTTATTTATACCATTTGGATTGCAGATTAAAACCTTTCATGGATGAATAGATGGCTATGTATTGTCCAGTTGCAACTATTACATATATATATTCAGGACGAACATATGCAAATAAATATGAATATGAACACTGCTTTGAACTAGACTATTACGCTGGGCGAGATTTTAAACGTGCCAGTTCACAAGAGTTCATAATAAACCACAGGAAGTTATCCATTTTACGTTCAGTAAAATAATATAAAAATAAGGAGATGTGGTATGATTGCCAATGAGACAACTATCCACCAAAGTTCAAATGAAGTGGATGTAAGCAATTATAGGCAGCCGTACGGTCTTCAACAATGAGAAAAACCCATACCGTATAGTTGGCTATAAAAGGCACCGACATGAAAAATATGAAACAGTTCAATAGAGAAAACTAACGGCCTAATTTATGACAAAACAATTTACGAAAAACAAATATGACAGACATAAACCAACGACAACCACTGAACTACAGGCTCCTGACTTGGGACGGGCTTATAAAGAATGAACAATAATGTTCAATCTTAATTACAAGTTTTCCAATACTGAATCACACATTTTTTCTCAATTCAGTACGGATTCTGATTTAAGTTTAGCCATGGTCGTGTTTTTCTTTGACTTATGGTTTTTAATTACCCCTTGGTTTCTTCTCCTCGTGTTTTTAAATGTTATTTTTTTTTAATATTTCAAGATTAAGTTGTACACCATCTCACGTGGTCCATTTGTCCAGCTGAGTTAATTAGTTGCTATTAAGAATATTCCTAACAAAATTGAGCCTCCACTGACATTTTAAGCCCTTTTCATCAATTAATTCTTTCTTTTTTTGTGTTTGTAAGTTTAATGTGCTTACATTATTTGTAACTCTCGTGCTGGAGCAGTTGCACAGAAACCTTGATGAAAAACGTATGTCTTATAATTTTGAAACTGTCTATAGCTTGATTGATAAAAAATGATATTTTGGTTTTTCAAACCTCTAAGACTTTTGGCACTGAAATTATTAAATGCAAGTGAAATTTCAACATCTGGAGTCCTCTCTAGTATCAAATTTAATCCTCGTCTTAAATATGAAAACAGCAACCTTTAGACATTTTAAATGCATTAGACCAACAATTTTGGTTTGGTCATCATCGACCAACTCTCTTGAAAATTGGCATTCGCTGCTTCTCCGTTAGGCAAGTGGCATTTATGAGTTAGAACAAAGACGGGTCGGCTCGGATTCCGATATTGTGTCTGGGTATATGTACCTCATAGTAATCGACAATCAATGTTTGGGAGAAAAATTATTCTATAAAAAAAGTTGCTAGTGGAGGATATGTAGACAAGTGTCAGATTATTGATTGATAAGTTATAAATATTCTCTCTGGTTTGAATAATAAAAAACAAACATATTTAAACATTGACAGACTTTGCTCAATAACAGTCTCGTTTTCTTATGTGAAAGATCGATAATCAAAAGGTCCGTCGCTGGTAATTATCTGGATAGATTATTTAAACTGTCACCGCCTCGGTGATTTCGTGGTAGCGTGCTTGGCTCGAGTGCCTGATGTCAAACCAAAGTCTTGTCAATTGGTTTTTAGAAGTTACAGCAAAGACTGTCCGGTCCGTATTCAGAATAATGTGCCCGGGTAGGGTGACATGTCTTCCTTCCTGATGACTGTTCTCTTGCACGTTAAAAATCCGACTCAGCGTGTCGGTTTAGTACAAAACATGTCTCATATTCATATTACTGTAACATTTTCTCGTGCTGAATAGGCATATAACTTTAACTTGCCACTGGACGTTAAACTTTCATCCATCCATCCATATTCAATATTGGGTGAAAAAAGAGAACATGTAGAATTTCAACAAATCTGGTTTATCTTCAGAGATTTTAATATAAGTAACTCAAATGTAAAGTTTTATACATATTTCATGAACAAATTCTAGGCCTTGAATATGATGACCAATCATAACTTTACAGTTCACAGTATGCATAGTTTATCTAAAGTCCTGTATGCAAAGTGAATTAATAATATATATGCATATATGTAAGTCGAAACACCTGAATGTGCTTTCTTGTGACCGTGGCATAAAAAAAAATACAAGCTAAAGACACAAAAATACCTCTATAAAACTAACAATAGTGTGTTCTATCCTAAAAATATACTAAAATTCCATATTCACAGAAACAGTAGAATTATTTTGCAAATTTTAGGTCCCAGTGGCAAAAAACAGAAAGAAATCCTTAACCCCTGGGTCATAAAACAGATAATTTAACCTGTAAATGCCATGATTTTATCATAAAGGTCCATTGTATCGAAAACAATAACCTTGTTTTAAATATACTTCCCGGTAAAGTCTTTTATTTTCATTGAAAAGAGGGAGTTCAAGACGGTTTTAAAAGATAAGTGTACGTTTAAGCATACATTCTTCAAATATAAATTTCCTCGCTTTTAGACACGTTTTGACATGCCCTAAATGAGGGTCCGGGTGGGATTTACAGAATGGAGAATAATGGGCCAAAATAATAAAAAATAGATGACAATGCGGTGCCAACATATAAAGAATAAGAGAATAATTTGCAAAATGAATTAAAAAAAAGATAAAAACAGTTTTAAAATTAAAGAATACAGACATAAAGTCACCGCCACCCAGACCCTCATAAATCGTTTCCTTTTGATCAAGATTTCAGTTGTCTGTTTCAACTTATTTCAAAGGTTTTATTGTGCAACTTAAAATATAAGTCATTGTCTTCTACATAATCACGCATGAGTACTGATGTATTTTTATATTGATGAATGTCTAGGCTATTTATAGTATGAAACATTCAATCAACCTCTTTTTATTTCAAGTTTTGTCGATACAGTTCAGACCAAAACTAGGATAAGATTTTTTTCGGCAAATTGAAACCGTGTGTATTTCTTAAGGTGGTACCGTCAAACACCTTGACCAAAATTAATTTAGCCCGTTTAATTTCAATAAAATTTTGACAAAATATTAACTTTGACCCTTTGACAAAATTATAAAAATTAAAAAAAACCTAATATTTCCTTAACAATAGAACGTGATTAAAACGTTCAGCTGATTTTTACAGAGTTATCTCCCTATAGTGGTATGTACCACCTTAATTTATGTTTTATCAATACAAAAGTTCTGTCTCAGATTAATCACACATATTGATGTGGTTATTAAATTTAAAGTCATTTTTATGAAAACTAAAGTAATAACTTCTCATGCATGCAAAGTTCTAACGCATCTATAGACTTCAGACTAGAGTAAGATTATTTACAGTGTTGCAAAAAATTTTAAGTGCTTTGTTAACTAGAATTAAGTTACATTCATGTTTATTTTTTTATGTTTAGATTTATATAATATTAAAGTAATCATGATTATTTATAGAATGAGAGCGATATAATTATATTGTGTAGGTGTATAAACTAACATATGTGTTTAGAGACATATATACGTTGTAATGTTATACCATTGTTTCATGTTAGGGTGAAGGTTGACGCATGTTAAAACGTTTCAACCCGCTGCATTTTTATGCAACTGTCCTAAGTCAGGAGCCTGTTGTTCAGTGGTTGTCGTTTGTTGGTGTGTTTCATAGTGTTTCTCGTTTCTTATATAGATAAGACAGTTGGTTTTCCTGTTTGAATTGTTTTACACTAGTCTTTTTGGGGCCCTTTATAGCTTGCTTTTCGGTGTGAACCAAGGCTCCGTGTTGAAGACAGTATTTTGACCTATAATTGTTTACCTTTTACACATTGTGACTTGGATGGATAGTTGTTTCATTGGCACTCATACCACCTCTTCTTATTTATATGATTGTATAGTATGCAAAGGTGAGTGTATGTGTGAAAAAAAAGAAATAAAAAAGAAAAGAAAAGCTAGAATATATGACTTGATGATTTCAACTTTCCAATTGTCAACTTCCTATTGGGCGGCAGAAACATATCCTCTGTTCAATCGTATGGGGTTTACATATCTCAGTGAATACTTTACGCTCATACATGCAAGTACTATATGGACTTCATTAACAGGGGTGTGGTCCTTTCACAAAAACTGCTCAGAGTTATAAGGAAGAACGACTGAATTCGACACTACATAAGTCTTATGGTCACGATGACGAATTGGTTGACCGATACCCTATGTGTGTCTCAACTCACTAGCGACATGATTTCGCGGTCTATAGTCTGGTAAAGTCTGGTCTGAACTGGTCTGTAATTTTACCGATTATGACATTTTTACCTAGTGTGAATTCGCATGGCGGGTGGTGCATGTGTAGCAGGAGACGCTACCCTATCAACGCAACCGGTCTCTTTCCTTTTTGGGGTTCAGGCGATTCCATCAGTTTCTGTTTGTTACCTTGATTAGTCTATTCCTAATCGATTTACGAGATTTGAACATTGGTTAACTACTGTCGTCTTAATATTTTGAAGTTTGTTTTTTGTATCACATACCGATATTTTCAAACATTCTGAAAAGAAAACTCTTTTGATTCTTTCATAAGCAGAAAAAAGGATGGTACGTCAAATAGGTATTTTACTATTCTGGAAATAACATAAAAAATTACTTTAAAAATGGCGGTCATAGAAAATTATATATATATGCTATGCAGTAGAATTAATTTCTGTAGAAAACAGATAGCAACTTGCTTATATATTTAACAATTTAGAAAATGAAATAAAACTGACCTTAAAAATGGCGGTCCTAGATACTATATATATGAAAAATGGAAATAAAAGTTCTTAGAAAATTTTATATCATACAAAGTAATCATTCTTAATTAAGATGTAAATAATTTCTTCAAACTATAATCAAATGATTTAAACAATATGCTTGAGTTATGCCGCTTTGCCTGAGAAACATCATTTTAGATGATAAAAATTAAAGAGAACTGGCAGCTCGCACATATAATTTGTAAACACTTTTGATTACTTCAAAAAAAGTCGTAGCCAATGTCTATAGAACTTAAAAAATTGTTAAAATATTACATAGACATAGACATATTTTATTATTTCCAATCACAGTGCCCTAAATAGAGCAGTACAATCATACATAACTAAATTAACAGATTTATAAAAAAAACTAGGAAAGTGATTTTTTTATAATTGAATATTTAACAGAACGGAGCAAAAAAAAAAACAACAACACAACTACATTTGTATAACTACGATAACAGTACAATATATATAATTGTCTAGTTTCTGGGCATCTATACCTGTGGAAGGAGAGACAACTCCTACTCCTAAGTAGCATTAGCTACTAATTTATAAAAAAAAAGTTTGCAACATAGAACCTAATTTTGATATAATATTTTTATCTTCACTACTGAATAACCAAATTATATTTATTACATAAAATTCTACATAAGACATAGGTATCTTTGGGATTCTGAACCTGAACCTCGGTACATTGAGTGTGTTTAATCAACATTTGATAGTTAGACTAAAACAACGTTAAGGATTAGGGGGTCTGTCATCTTGATATTTACCTTTAATTCACCTGTCTCAGTTCTTAACTAAAATATTGTTAAAAGAGGTATTTTTAAAAGATTTATTGTTTTTTGGGAAAAGATTGAGTTCAAGACGGTTTATAAATTTAAGATATGAATTTCCTCGCTTTTAGACACGTTTTTGGGGTTCATGCCATGCCCTAAATGAGGGTCCGGATGGGGTTTACAGAATAGAGAATAATGGGCAAAAATAATAAAAAAATGGAAAACAACGCGGTGCCAACATATAAAGAATAACCAATAATTTGCAAAATAAATAAAAAAAAAAGAAGATAAAAACAGTTTTAAAAGTAAGGAATACAGACATAAAGACTCCGCCACCTAGACCCTCATAAATCGTTTAATTTTGATGATGATTTCAGTTGTCTGTTTCAACTATTTTCAAAGGTTTTATTGTGCAATTTAAGATATTAGTCATTGTCTTCTACATATTCACGCCTGAACACTGATGTATTATTATATATTGATGAATGTCTAGGCTATTTATAGTATGAAACATTCAATCAACTTCTTTTTATTTCAAGTTTTGTCGATACAGTTCAGACCAAAACTAGGAGAAGATTTTTTTTCGGCAAATAATTGAAACCGTGTGTATTTCTTAGATGGTACCAAACACCTTGACCAAAATTTATTTGGCCCGTACAATTTCCATAAAATTTTGACAAAATATTTACTTTGACCCTTTGACAAAAATATAAAAATTTCAAAAAATTTAATATTAATGATTAAAACGTTCAGCTTATTTTTACAGAGTTATCTCCCTATAGTGGTATGTACCACATTAATTCATGTTTTATCAATACAAAAGTTCTGTCTCAGATTAATCACACATATTGATGTGGTTATTTAATTTAGAGTCATTTTTATGAAAACTAAAGTAATAACTTCTCATGCATGCAAAGTTCTAACGCATCTATAGACTTCAAACTAGAATAAGATTCTTTGCAGTGTTGCAAAAATTTTAAGTGCTTTGTTAACTAGAATTAAGGTACATTAATGTTTATTTTTTATGTTTAGATTGATATAATATTAAAGTAATCATGATTATTTATACAATGAGAGCGATATAATTATATTGTGTAGGTGTATAAATTAACATATGTGTTTAGAGATATATATATACGTTGTAATGTTATACCACTATTTCATGTTAGGGTGAAAGTTGTCGCATGTTAAAACGTTTAAACCCGCTGTATTTTTATGCAACTGTCTTAAGTCAGGAGCCTGTTGTTCAATGGTTGTCGTTTGTTGGTGTGGTTCATAGTGTTTCTCGTTTCTTATAAAGATTAGACCGTTGGTTTTCCTGTTTGAATTGTTTTACACTAGTCTCTTTGGTGCCCTTTATAGCTTGCTGTTCGGTGTGAGCCAAAGCTCCGTGTTGAAGACCGTACTTTGACCTATAATTATTTACTTTTTACACATTGCGACTTAGATGGATAGTTGTCTCATTGGCACTCATACCACATCTTCTTATTGATATGATTGTATAGTATGCATAGGTGAGTGTATGTGTAAAAAAAAAGAAAGAAAGGAAAAACTAGAACATATGACAAACTTGATTATTTCAGCAAAAACATATCATCTGTTCAATCTTATGGCGTTTACATATCTCAGTGAATACTTTACGCTCATACATGCAAGTACTATATATACGGACTTCATTACCAGGGGTGTGGTCCTTTCACAAAAACTGCTCAGAGTTATAAGGAAGAACGACTACCTTCGACACTACATAAGTCTTATGGTCACGATGACGAATTGGTTGACCGATAGCTTATGTCTGTGTCTCAACTCACTAGCGACATGATTTCGCGGTCTATAGTCTGGTATAGTCTGGTCTGAACTGGTCTGTAATTTTACCGATTGTGACATTTTTACCTAGTGTGAATTCGCATGGCGGATGGTACATGTGTAGCAGGAGACGCTACTCTATCAACGCACCCTGTCTTTTTCCTGTTTGGGATTCAGGCGATTCCATCAGTTTCTGTTTGTTACCTTGATTAGTCTATTCCTAATCGATTTACGAGGTTTGAACATTGGTTAACTACTGTCGTCTTAATATTTTGATATTTTTTTTTCTATCACAGACTGATATTTTCAAACATTCTGAATAAAATACTCTTTTGATTTTTTCATAAGCAGCAAAAAGTATGTTACGTCAAGTATGTATTTTACAATTTTGGAAATATATGTGCGAGGTGCCAGTTGTCTTTAATTTTTATCATCTTAAATGATGTTTCTCAGGCAAAGCGGCATAACACAAGCATATTGTTTAAATCATTTAATTATAGTTTGAAAAAAATATTTACATCTAAATTAAGAATGAGTACTTTGTATGATATAAAATTTTATAAGAACTTTTATTTTCATTTTTCATATATATAGTATCTAGGACCGCCATTTTTATGGTCAGTTTTATTCATTTTCTAAATTTTAAAAATTTATAAGCAAGTTGCTATCTGTTTTCTACAGAAATTACTTCTACTGCATAGCATATATATATAATTTTCTATGACCGCCATTTTTAAAGTAATTGGCATCTTTGGAATTCTGAACCTGAACCTCAATACCTGTTATGTAATGTTTAACAATTTGTTAATTTCTATAGACATTGGCTATTTTTTTTTTAATATTTATATAAAAATTGTGAAAATTATGCGAGCTGAATTCGACACTACATAAGTCTTATGGTCACGATGACGAATTGGTTGACCGATAGCCTATGTCTGTGTCTCAACTCACTAGCGACATGTTTTCGCGGACTTTAGTCTGGTATAGTCTGGTCTGAACTGGTCTGTAATTTTACCGATTGTGACTTTTTACTTAGTGTGAATTCGCATGGCGGGTGGTGCATGTGTAGCAGGAGACGCTACCCTATCAACGCACCCGGTCTCTTTCCTTTTTGGGGTTCAGGCGATTCAATCAGTTTCTGTTTGTTACCTTGATTAGTCTATTCCTAATCGATTTACGAGATTTGAACATTGGTTAACTACTGTCGTCTTAATATTTTGAAGTTTGTTTTTTTGTATCACATACCGATATTTTCAAACATTCTGAAAAACAAATACTCTTTTGATTTTTTCATAAGCAGCAAAAAGTATTGTTCGTCAAATAGGTATTTTACAATTTTGGAAATAACATAAAAAATTACTTTAAAAATTGCGGTCATGGAAAATTATATATATATGCTATGCATGCAGTAGAATTAATTTATGTAGAAAACAGATAGCAACTTGCTTATATATTTTACAATTTAGAAAATGAATAAAACTGACCTTAAAAATGGCGGTCCTAGATACTATATATATGAAAAATGGAAATAAAAGTTCTTATAAAATTTTATATTATACAAAGAACTCATTCTTAATTTAGATGTAAATAATTTCTTCAAACTATAATCAAATGATTTAAACAATATGTTTGAGTTATGCCGCTTTGCCTGAGAAACATCATTTAAGATGATAAAAATTAAAGACAACTGGCAGCTCGCACATATAATATGTAAACACTTTTGATTACTTGAAAAATTTCGTAGCCAATGTCTATAGAACTTAACAAGTTGTTAAAATATTACATAGACATAGACATATTTTATTATTTCCAATCATAGTGCCCTAAATAGAGCAGTATAATCATACATAAATAAAAAAACAGATTTATAAAATAAACTAGAAACTAAAGTGATTTTTTTTATAATTGAATATTTAACAGAACGGAGCAGAAAAAAAACAACAACATAACTACATTTGTACAACTACGATTACAGTTCAATATATATAATTGTCTTGTTTCTGGGCATCTATACCTGTGGAAGGGGAAACAACTCCTATTCAAAAGTAGCATTAGCTACTAATTTATAACAATAAAGTTTGCAACATACAACCTAATTTTGATATAATATTTTTATCTTCATTACTGAATAACCAAATTATATTTATTACATAAAATTCTACATAAAACATCGGTATCTTTGGAATTCTGAACCTGAACCTCGGTACATTACTTGAGTGTGTTTATCCAACATTTGATAGTTAGACTAAAACAACGTTAAGGATTAGGGCGTCTGCCATCTTGATATTTACCTTTAATTCACCTGTCTCAGTTCTTAACTAGAATATTGTTAAAAGAGGTATTTTTAAAAGATTTATTGTAAATAAACGTTACATAGATACACAAAACAAAGAATGACAACTACACGTTAACTAATGAGGTACAAGGCGTATTAGCACTAACAGTATACAGATAAAACGTTTTGTTTTTATTTTAGATTTATAAGATACTATTCATTCAGTCATTTGCAAAATGCATTTGTTTGATATTTTTATTGAGTAAAGATAGTTGACGAAAGTTTTTTAATACAATTGTATAGTCCTGTAGTAATTATAACATGCACGTTTCAGATTGACAAATCTTAAGCTGATTATGGAATAGAAAATATATATTGACATTCTTTTTAAGATTTATACAAGAGATATTTTGAATACATAATTTCTTTTTTTTTCATATATTACAAAAAAAGGATATACAACAGTAAATGATAAAAGAAAACCATATGATTGCGAATATTTTCTTTAAGGTTGTTTATTAGATGGTAAAAAAATTATGCTAAAAATTAAACGTTTTATCCGTTTACATTTTGTTGCTTATACGTCTTATACCTCATTTATTAATACGTGCAGTAGTCATTCTTTATTTTGTGCATCTATGTACCGATGTTCAAACGAATGATGTTTTTTTTCAGGTACAGCCTCGCAAAGATACCGATGTTTTATATAGAATGTTATGTAATGTTTAACAATTTGTGAGTTTCTATAGACATTGGCTAATTTTTTTTACACTAATATAAAAACGTGAAAATTATGCGAGCTTCCGTTTGTCTTTAAGACTTTCATTAGGTTTGAGCTGCAATTTAAATTAAATATTACTCAACAAGTGGCTTTCCATCAGCATGATGCACTTTCGTCAAGCTGAAAATTTGAAAAAAAAGTCAGATGAGAATTTGTTTTAGGCTCGCCAGAGGGTGATCTTACACTGACACACCAAGTCCGAATGGGATAAATATTTTACATCCCAGCTGTTCTAGATTAGATAAAAAATCATTTACGCTTCATAAAATTTAATTTAGAACGCCACACAATCATTAAAATATACTTTATATATTACTATATAGTATATACCCTTTATGAGCCCCGGACACAATGTTTAAATATGTTGAATTAACAGAGAGTTTGTATCCAGTCGTTCGTGTGTAGGGGTATGAATCGTGGGTCTATATGCTCAATGTCTTGAGTTCGAATCCCAGCATAGACACTGGATTTTTTCTACATAAATTTTGATAGTTAGTCTTTTCCGTATAAATATTTCTAAGTTTTATTATGGATTTGACATTCCCGCTAAAATGTTACAGAACAAAGAAAAGCATGTAGAACAAAGAAACTCAAGCTAGGGTGATCTGGTATGGGTGATTCCGCTCAGATCACCCATGGTAGAACAAACAAGCTGGGATGTAAAACACCTGAGATCACCCCTAGTTTATGGTTGGGTTCGTGTTGTTCAGTCTTTAGTTTTCTATGTTGTTTTGTGCACTGTTGTTTGTCTGTTTGTCTTTTTTCTATTTAGCCATGGCGTTGTCAGTTTATTTCCGACTTATGAGTTTGAATGTCCCTTTGGTATCCTGCGCCTCTTTTACATCATAGATGTCTATCACAAAAATTCATACATGGTCACACCATGACAAAAGTAGAGTCTGCGATCTGAAAATCAACAGAAAAAATTAATACATTGTATTCCCATAAATATTATTCTCAGAGAGGTATGTACATAAAAAACGTAATATATGAATGTACAATTTACATTTTGGTTTTTCTCGGGTATGTTTTTATAGTTTATCACACAGAGAATCGTATTTTAGTGATGTATACGACAAACAAAACAACTATAAGAACTGTTTAAAATATAGAAGTTATAATGCCTTGACTTAACGGCGATGTTTCTTTGTCCCATCTTCTGCTGTGTATATATATCACAACTCATTCGCTTTATTTGAAACGAGATATTCCATCCTAATTTTTACGGTGATGTTGTTTATAGAGTTAGTAAATTTAGCTTTGGCTTTGAACTAGCTTTCAGTAACTGTGAGCACTCTCAGATCTGGACTTTGTGTCTCAAGTTCTTTTGTTAGTTAATTTTTATATGACTTGTTTCCATCGGGAGAGGATAAGGCGCCCAAAACATGTTTAAACCACTACATACTGTATGTGCCTGTCCTAAATCAGGAGCCTGTAATTTTATGTTTGTCATTTGTTGCTGTAAATCATATTTGTTTTCGTTTATTGTTTTGTACATAATTCAGGCCGTTGGTTCTCAAGTTCAAAAGTTGTTTTACATTAGTGCCTTTTATATATAGCTTGCTATGAGGAATGGGGTTTTTTCTTTGTTGAATTATATTTGCTAACATCTACGTAAGTTTGATTTCGGGTGGAGAAGAGTTGTATCATTGACAATCATACCACATCTTCTCATGTTTATATTCTGAATTCAAACAACCTTTAATACAGTATTTACTCTTAGGATGTGCACTGTAGCATACGTGATAAAACTAGAAACAAACTAAGTGCCTTATCATAATAGCAGAACGGAACCGGATATATATAGTTAAATGGATTAATGTAGTTAAATGGATTAATGTAGTTAACTGGATTAATGTAGTTAACTGGATTAATCTAGTTAAAAGGATTAATGTAGTTGAATGGATCAATATAGTTAAATGGATTATGTAGTTAAATGAATTAATTAAATTAACTGGATTAATTAGTTAACTGGATTAATCTAGTTAAAAGAATTAATGTAGTTGAATGGATTAATGTAGTTAAATCAAGGATTTGTATAGTAAGAAGGATTGGAATCTCGTGGACTTTTGCATAGACTTATGCAGCGCGAGAGTTTAGTGTGATTACCCATGATGCATTTCGAAGATGCTCAGCGTGCCTTAATTTAATGGCGGATTTTGCATCGCCTTAACATCTAGATAACCGTTATGTAAGTATTACAGTCCATATTTATCAAATGTTATGCATGAAATAATAAGCTTTAAATGGTTCTGGTGCAATTTATCAACTTTTTCGATTGCAGTAAGAATGCACGGTTCATAGAATGAATTTACATTTTTACCCAAATGAACTCAACCTATCCCGCCTAATTGGCTGTCCAAAAATAATTTTCTATTTCATACTCCTCCCTCAAAAAACGGAGATGAGTGATAAAAGTTATATTTTCTGATAGATATAGGATTGCTTCAGATCGTGAGTAATTTCGTAATGTTAAATTAATTCAGAAGAAAATACTGTTTAAATAAAAACTTTTATTTAGGCTTTGCAGGTAGTCATAATAATATATACATATGTCAAGATTATAATACAAATGAAATACCATGTGATCATAGATTATAACTGACAAATAAACTCTGAATTAAAGAACTACTAAGAAGTATCTTAATAAATATAAAGAATGAAGCATAACAAAATAAAAATTCTATGAGATACAAATGAAATGTAAATTTCATACCCGCCAAACCGAAGGTCCGCCAAACAAACAAATCTCAGAAACTGCAAATTGCAACTTTTATAATAATTCTAAAATAATTAGAGAGTAAGTCTACACCATCTTCTATAATCCAAGTCGAGGACTCGAACCTCGATCTCCCATCACAAGGACAGGTGTACTAACCATTGTACTAACAAGGATGCATGATAGAGTCAACAGTGTAAACCCTCTACAATAATAGAAAAAAACAGGATAAAAATTCTACTCTCTCTCATGTGGAGATTAAGAATAAACCTTCTCCTAAAAATAAGCTGCAATTTACTAGTAAATTTGAATTTAAAATTCTTATTCAAATTTCAAACACAATCAAAATTCGTTCTACTTCAAAAGATTCAAAGATGTGCAAGAGTATTAGCTATAAAGCTAAAAACCTTATTAAGACCAGTGGTGGACAAATGCAATTTGTCAATTGAAAACAAAGTGTTAATTGGCTTCCTCACTCTATTATAAAAAGTCTTCTCACATGCCATGTATCTGACATTAGTAAGAGAGGAAACAACTGTTTTAGTACATTGTTAAAATTGACGAACAATTCAGAATGATTAAAATCACATGGCCTGGGTAATATTGAAGATAAAATAATAACACAATCTGGATTACAAATCCTCAATTCATGTATAATATCACGAATGTACCTTTCAAATAAATTAGTATTAATGTTAAATACATCATTTGTACCCACATGTACAATTATATTCAATTTGTTAAAATGGTACCAGGTGAATACCCTGTTTTTTAGTTTCCTTAAAAGCATTTCGCAACTCAGCCGGCTAAAGGCCTGGAGTTGCGTATTTCTCATCTCCGGAAGATACTTTAACATTGAATCTGATATTACTAAACTGGGTTTACCCCATGCCTTCAAACCTACAATATAATGTAAATCATTAACTACTAATAAAATTATAATTCCAAATAAAAAACATATATCACAGTCTACAAATCATTTTTGACGAGACTTGCATCTTGTCATCTAAACCATATCTAAGATACAATTTATAGGCGTCACTCTTCCAATCCCCTTGTAATTGAATGAGTTCAGAAGATACACCACATTGGAATGCCCAAGTTGCACCTCCTCTTCTGAAGCTATGAGATGAGTATTTTGTTGGATCTAACCCAATTTTCTCAATAATGTTTTTTAAAAATGTCTGTAACATATTGTAGGACACTGGCTTAGTTTTTCTACCAGATAATACAAGAAAAGCTGAGGAAGATGCTGAAACAGGAACTTTTTTGCACATGGCCTTGAAGGCACTAAATGCACATAACGGAGAGGATAAAGGTTTAATAATTGGTATTTCTAAAACTCTCTCCCCAAATTGTATAGTCTTAGACCAACGAAACTGAACTAATAAATAATCTTTAAAAACTGAAATATTTTCTCTATGCAAACATGTAGAGCTTTCATCTACTGTCCCAACCAAATTGGATTTTCTACATATCAAATAGAAAGCAAAAAGAAAAATGCACCAATATATGTAACTATTGACATCATCAAAATCTAATTCTTCCCTTATTTTTCATAAAAGACTAGGTGTGATTGGAAGAGCTGCCCGAACTGTGTGGGGATTGCATCGTTTCAATCCCTTCATAAATAATCTAAAATAAAATGACTCAAAATGAATAAAAGATAGATCAAAAAGTAAATGTAACACCTTAACTCCATTCAGATAATTTCTGATTGAGTCTACACTTTTAAATGATCTACTTAAAAACTGTGCAAACAAGCAAGGCAATGTTTTTAAATTATAAAAATGACAAAACAGAAAAAAGGCTTTCCACTGTATCTTTAAATTTGTTCTAGTTCCTGATGCATGTGCAGATTTCAAAGATTCTTGTGCTTGTGTTTTAAGCATGTGGAGATCTACAGATAAACTACGTTCACCAACTGTGACAGAATCTGAAAAAAATTTGAATCTACATTAATATGTTGAAAATTTCTACCTTCAATTGATTTATAAAATTGCATGGGGTAAATATCTGACAAACTCCATCTGGACAACATATCAGGTAGCCTATTATCAATACCGTCTATATGAATAGCTCTTAATTCACATTCTTTAATTGCACAAATAAAACATATTTCTCTAAGACATGCTTGTAAAAAACGACTCCTTGATTTCCCTTGATTAATAACTTGAACTGAAACCA
Source organism: Mytilus californianus (assembly GCF_021869535.1). Taxonomy (NCBI): domain Eukaryota; kingdom Metazoa; phylum Mollusca; class Bivalvia; order Mytilida; family Mytilidae; genus Mytilus; species Mytilus californianus. Next base: position 25,894,204 of record NW_026262668.1, read on the forward strand.
TATTGTCACACTGAATGCATATCTTTCTGCCTCTCTGTCCCCACAACTTCAAACAAACAATAACTGACAATAATTCCAAAGCATTTATATGTAAACTTTGCTGGACAATGAAATCTGGAAACACACAATGAAAGAACTGTCCATTCGAAACCCCTCCACAACCAACCAAACATGCATCTGAAGCCATATACTCGTCCGGTTTTGTCCATTCTTGAAGATTCAACAGTGAAACACCATTATATATCTCCAAGAATTCTGACCACCAGAGAAGATCATGCTTCAATTTCAAGGAAACCTCTAAAACACAATCCTCATTTTTAAACTCCCTAAGAAAATTTTAAATTCTTGATATAAAAATACGACCTGGTCGAACACAACTAGCAATAAAATTCAGTTTTCCTATTAAGGACTGTACTTCTTTAAAAGATGCAGTGTCTTTATTTAACCAAAATGAAACTAAGTCAAAAATCTCCACCAATCTATCAGGAGTGACTTCCATTGTCATTTTCTCAGTATCAAACCAAACACCTAAAAAACTCATTCTGTGAGAGGACTACTAGCTTTCTCTACCGATTCTTCCAAACCACAGCTATCTAAAACCCATTTCAATTTTTTATATGAAATATCTGCTTTTCACTAATTTCAGCACCAGCAAAATCATCTAAATAATTTATCAAAGATATATCATGGTTTTTGGCTATAAATCTGACAGCATTCGTCACTGTCTGACAAATGAAAGCACTTGATTTTAAACCCATAGGTAAAACTCTAACAACAAAATAATGACCTTTCCAGGTAAAACCAATTATGGATGTACACCTCTGAGGAGCCAAAAATTTCTAGAACTAAACTTTTTTTCTTAACCTGATTTTTGGGTTTATATGACTGTAAAAAAATAATTGGTGAAGAAAAAATCATATGGTGGTGCACTTCTTTTTTGCCACGGCACTTTGAAAGTACCCAATTTTGATGATTTTCCCATTTTTCATAAATTTTTACCTATTTTTGGGCTATTATCGTGAAAAAAAATCACAGTTCCACAATTAAACTTTTTTTCATACTTTCAATAAAGATGAAGTGGACCAATCTGAATAAATTTAACTTAAAAAAAACTATAGGTAGGTGTTAATATAAGAAAGTTTTATCATATTTTGATGCTTTTTTGTGTCAAATTAACCATGCTGTCAATTTTGTAAATTTGTGATTTTTCTGTTTTAAGAACAAAATGCATATTATTTCAACTTCTTTGTTATAAATCATTGGAAAAATACATATCTAAGAAATTGGAAAAGTAAAAAGTTATATGGGATGTACATTTTTCTGGTAAAATCATTTCTTGTACCCCTCACCCATTTTCTCAAAATTTTGGCTAAAAAGACTGACTTGATTGGTAATAAAATTTAAAAAATTGATTACTAAAAAACTACTCATTGTAAATACGCAATTTTTTTCACAGAGTTAAGTTTGATTATAACATTTTTTAAATTCATTGATATTTTCCACTTGTATCACATGTTTTGGGAATAATTCTTGAACGAGATTTCAACGAGACTGTAACGTCAGAAGAATACATCCTTAAATTATAATCTTTTGGATCAACTGAAATTTGTCTATAGGCTCGGCGTAAATCCCTTTTAAAAATTTTTCAGAATTTACCTTTCTCTTTAATAATTTCAATAAAATTATCCACATTAGGATAATGTAGTTCTATATGTTTACCTAAATAAACATTTTTATCAATTCCATCATTGACTGATTTACCCCTTGGAAAACTCAAATCCATGATAACTCTCCTTTCTTCCGAGTTTGCTTTTGGCACAGAATTCAAAGGAGATATTACCAAATGATCATTAAATGGGTTTGATGCAAAAGGACCTAGTACCGCACCATAGCCTACCTCCTTTTTGATATATTTATCAATATCTTTGGCAAAATCCCTTGCCCCTGTATGATTTTTAGCAATTTTATTGTTTCCAAATTCCTCAAAATTTTCTATCAAAACCTAAAGGCCAACCAAATTCCAACATATCACAGACTTCTTGGTCTTCATAATCACATAATTCTTGTCTCCAAAACTTAATACATAATTTAGAATAAACTGGAACTTTAAATAAATCAAAATTATATCCTGATACACCAATGAAGGAATTATGCAAATTCAAAAGAGAATTTTGTTCTGGTAAAATAACTTCAAATACTGCAATACACAATTTACAATGATCTTTCTTATGTAAACATGAATTTTGTAGTCAGGCTTTTTTATTCGGGCAATTGTATGAACACTCAGGATGTGTTTTTTGGATATTATCTTTTTGCCAACATGAAGCACATATGTGATGCACAGTCCTAGTTATACCTCTAATGACTGTTGTGTGAGTTGAGTTGCTATGTTCACATTTATTGCGCTGATATTTAACACAAAACCAAATTTGCTCTTTACCAGCTTGATTTTTGGAGACTGATCTAAAATTGGCTTGCCTCACTTCTTTTGGCAAACTTTGTCCACTTAACATTACATTCTATAACATCTGTGAGTCATCAGACCATGTTTTTCTACCTAACTCAATAAGTCTTAACCAGGCAGCATAACATTCTAATACCGATGCCCAGTGATAAATGGAACTAAAATAGGCAATTTTCTGTAATAATTTTAAACGTCCTTCTTTTTCAGATTTGTTTTTGCAGAAATTATTTATAATTTCGAGTTCTCCTGCAACAAGCATAATAAAATTCAATTGTTTAAACTCCAAATCTTTACTCACATACTCAAACTGTAAAAAATTATGTGGAAAAAACTGAATTTATAACTTTATCTGCAGATTTTATTTTAAGTCCTGACTTTAACGTTTTACTCTTTTTCTTTGACGATAATTTAGCTGACAATTCATAATCAGAAGAATCCTCAGAGCTGGAAGTTGAACTTGTTTCAGATTCAGACTCGGTACAACTGTTCCCTCTCAATACAGATTCAGGCAACTGTACTACCTTCTGAGATTTAGAATCAGAATGTTTTTTCCTATGTTGACTAGTTTTAGAAACAGAACCCATAGTTAAATTTAATTTTTTTAATTGCTGCAATAACTCTTGTTCACTTGTTACTTTTTCAATTTTCAATTTTACATTTTTATCTTTTGAAGTTTCAGCTAGCCCGGACTTTCCACTAAAATGTGTGTCAAAGTCCAAACCTAACCTCTTCATTTCATCATTTACATCTTTATTTAATTGATCGTTAGCTCTTAAATTCGTTAATGTGATCCCACCCTTTGACTTCTTGGATTTCTTTTTAGGCTTTTCTTCTAACTTTGACATCCCATCTACTTCCGCTTCTAACTCTTTAATCCTCTTGTTGAACTGATCCCTCTTGAGTCGTTGTTTCTTTTCTTCTTTTTTTTAAATTTTTTGAATAAAAACTTTTATTTAGGCTGGCGACTTTTCTCTTAGGACGATCCATAATTTACGGAAATACTACATAAAAGTAACAAAAACTGTATAAATCTCAACGACGACGACAACCGTTGATAAAAATTGAACAAACGACGAAATGCCCAAATTAAATAAAGAATATCGACAATTCGCTATAAACTATTATTCTTTCTGAAAAAATGAACAAACGACGAAATGCTCAAGTTAAATAAAGAATGTCGTTTTGAAAAATGAACAAACGACGAAACACAATGTTCATTAACAAATTAACTTCGCTGATAGAAGTTTCAACGACAAACTAAGACATATTTAAACATAAAAATTCTAGATTATTAAAATGTTGACTACCTGTTTTCTGGTGTTTCTGAAAAGTGAAAATCAGTAGTGAGATCTACTTTTAAACTGAAATTTGTATCAAATATGAATTACTGTAGTGCGTGACCAATAAAAAACGTGTTTAAATTAAATTAGAAGTCAGTCCAAACTAAACCTTGACCAGAGATGTGTTCACTTTTAAATGAAGTGAGACCAATTGTCCATTTACCAATTCACTAATTTATTTTTCTGATTCTTCAATAATTATTCATTTTTAATCAAAAATGTACACATGCATTAGTTTTCGTTATTTTTCCGTTTCCTTGAGTTGATTACCACAAACAGGGGCGCGTCGTAACAAAAATGGGGGTGGCATAGGAAAAATCATTAAAGTTCTATAATTGGCCGAGGATAATGTTCACACATGTTTACAAACGTAAAACATTAATAATAAAATTACTTGAAGAAAGCTCAAAACGATAAATAAGGGAATTGTGATACTTTTCTGGCTTCAAAAATCAATGTGATCCTCAGATGAATCGTAACTTACCAGGCATACATATGGAGGGGATCCAATTGTCATAATAACCTGATACTTCCGTCCTGTTACCGAAATCGTTAAACCATGTTTTTTGAAATAGTTTTACATCAATTTTACATAAAAAAAACCCGAGATTTGCCTTTGCCGACGTGGAAAGGGACAGTGCATGGTTGGTAAAAACTTACTCTTTTCAAACGTTCAGCCCAATGTTTATCAGCTGAGCCTGAACCTCCTATTCCTTACTCAATAGACAATAAGTTAATTTTTTACTGACATCACTACCTCAACACAGCTCATCATTCTTTAATGATATATAGGTACTGCTGTTTTTGCCTTCCATCAATATATAAATCATTTACTCCATTTATGTACCCCCAGCTTCTCTATCTGTTTATACCACATATCACTAGTACAAATAATTATGACGTCTTGGAAGGCTTTTATACTTTTTTGATTTGACGCCTTATTTTTATTTTTTGCTTTGAGGCCTTCCTGTGAAGGCGTCAAAGCAAACAATTAAAATAGCCTTGCAAGACGTCATAATTATTTGAACTAATGCATTACATGAGCTCTCTCTTCTCTCAGCCCAACTGCTAGTAACTATATACCTTAGTTTGGTTTTTTTTTTGTTTGATTTCATTACTCGAGAAGATATGAAAATATCAATTTTTCTGTGCTTTTTTTTAAGTGTCGTTTGATTAGACACACATGTTCTGACATGATAATTCATTTAGGTCCTGCATTGCCTTTTATGATATGTACATGTATGTATACATAGTTTTGTAATTTTTGGATAAGCATATGACTGCTCCATTAAAATAAAATGTGTATTTTTATGTTTGCTACATCTTATCTTGTAGAAAATTTTAACAATAATAGAAACATTGCTAAAATTCCTGAATTGGCATAAGCTTACATATTTAATCATAAACCCATAGAAAACTTATATAAATCTTTTAAATATAATTGTTTGAGCAGAGCCTTTGAGGTTATATTGCTGTCTCTATTGTTGATACAGATTTGATATTGGAATTTTTAAAGCCATATATGATATTGTCTTATTATTGCCATATGTAACTATATTACACAATTTTTTCCAGTATTCCTCAAAATGCCTAAACTGGTGACAGCTAAGAAGAAAGTCCCATCACAAAGAAAGCCCAAAAAACAGTCTAAGCAGTTGTGTGCCAACAACAGTTGACCATTCATACAATAATCATGTGGACTTTACCAATGTCATGCCTTCAAAAGGAAATAGAAATACTAGTGTATCGGTACAACTAAATGAGACTATTGACCAAAACGTTCCTCTGATTGCCATTTATGGAAAGATTTATCAACAATATTTCATTGGGTCATCAACATTCAATCTCTTTTATCAAAACGTGAGAGCTAATCTTTGTGTGTAGGGAACTTTGATAGTGACTTGATAGATGTGATACCAGTTGAACTGGATGTCTATATTTTAATGTAAAAATAAATTATTGAACATCATTTATCAAATTCCTTTACATGCCAGATTCATTTAATATTCTGCGAACCTGCTATAACTCCTTGGTGATGAGTGTATATTAATGATTCTCTTTTCCGCCATTGCCTTTATTAGTCCAGTTTTTCATATAAATATGTGTGATTAATGTCTATGAGTACATGTAGCAAAATAAGGAGACATGGGGTATGATCGCAATATCAAATGAAGATTTTAGCAACTAGTAATCTACATGTATGTTATCATACACAATTATCAAAACCCATACAGCATCATAAGCAAGTCGATAAAATTTCTCGCATGAAACCAACAGCCCGTACATAAAACATGGCCTAAAATCAGTTTTTAGATCAAATTTAAAGTTGACATAAGGGTAAGGAGATGTGGTATGATTGCCAATGAGACAACGGTCTACCAAAGTTCAGCTGAAGTGGATGTAAGCAATTATACAGTCTATCTTTATTTTATATCATGATTGACAAAAGTCATAGACAAGTGTTTTACATGTAATTGTGTGCTATAAAGTCAATATGTATATGTATACTAGTATTCAAGCCAAAAATGTACAAAAAATATATACTGTTAAACAGATAGACAATAAACATTTATGTTATCGTGTTAACCAAGACATTATTGATAAACCTAGCATACATGAAGCTTTACTGCTGTAACTTACCTCATATGAAAGCGTACCAACGTACAATCAGAAAAAGATGAACAAAATCTTCTTGTGATATATGACACGGTATCACAAGTCGCTCTTTTCAAGTTAATGCCTGTATAATACGTAACCATGAATAATTCATGATTGACTACTTGAGAGGCTGTTATGACAGAGAGCTGACACTATAAGGTTGCCCTATTAATTTATGCACAATTGTTTCAAGTTCGATGACAAGAAAGAAAAATGTATCAGTTGGTTTTCGAAGACCCCTTCTGTCCTGTTTGTTAAACCATTCCCCATATGCATTCACAAATGTAATGTTATTAGTACAATTCTAAAAAATTGCTTGCAGTAGATAATTTAAAACACACTGAGTAAGGTTTCTTCAATGCCTATATAATGAAACCGGCTACATGCAGAGCTGGATTTAGAGAGTTTTCCAGGGGCGTCTTCTTAGGCAGTCATTGCCCCCTCCCCCCTTTATGAAATTTATGGATCCGCCACTGACATGTATATAATACACAATGCAGTAATTCTTCTTAAAATGTGTGGTTTGTTCTCAAACTATGTAATTGCCGAAATAGCAGTTCACAATCACTTGTTGTGGTAAGATTAGTTGAGCTTGCCACAAAAATGGTTTTGCACCTATTTCCCGAAATTGATAGTTTTGGAAGAAGCAAATTTGCAAATAGGAATAATGTCATCATTTAAAAGAATGAGATATTTTTTTCATTGTTTTGGCAATTGAATGAAATTAAAAATTTACAGAGGTTAACATATAGTAAACACATTGTTCTTACACATTGAATTACGATTTTTCATCAAAAGAAAACACTTTAATTACGCTTTGTCATCAAAAGAAACTTGAGTGGTAATCAATAATAATTACATTTAAGAATGATTAAAGTCCTTTACCATCACAACAATGTCCATAACGTAAAAAAAAAAAAATAATAATTCGATACATGTGTACAAAAAATTACCGAATAATTGTTCCGATATCGTAAGTGACAAGTAGTAGTGGCGTAAGAGAAAACGATAAATCACGAGATTCCAATCCGTCTTACTATACAAATCCTTGGTTCAATGGATTAATGTAGTAAAATGAATTAATCTAGCTAAAAGGATTAACGTAGTTAAATTGATTAATGGGTTAAAGGGGTAAAAATAAATGTTTAATCGTCCCAAGTGCATTAGAAATGATATCATACTATTTTTTCTTTACAATAAGAATGCTATTGGTCGTAATGCATATAATACTAGCATTGCCATTTTAGCTAAAAAATGAATAATCTTTCTTAATTGATTGTTTCCAAGAATTATAGTTACTGTAGCAATAAATATAATTGTTTATTATTTTGCAGTGATGTCTAGGACAGTGGTCATGAGTTTCCAAGTATGGCTGGTATTTTTCTACTTAATCGATTCAATGGTTGTTGGACAAATGCCGTCAGAATATAAATCTAACGCTGAGTCATACATTACACCTTACCAATCACTTGGAAATCTTAAACCAACAATGGGACAATCCAACTTAGGGTTTGGAAACTCTATGATGCATATGGGCCAAAATAACGATCTTTCTGGAGCGCAAAGTTCACATTATCAACCTAGTATGGTTCCCGTTAATCCAACCGATTTAAGAAGAAGTGTACCAATGATGACAGGTGAACAACAACCATACCAGGCAATGCAGTCCTTTAGAAAGGAATCAAATGTAGGTGTTCCCCAAAGATTTGACTTTCAGGACTTTAACCCGACTATGTTGAATGGACATAACCCTTACAACAGTCACCGACCTACAACTATTATCACCCGAGACAGAGCAAATAACCAACTCGTCGATTCACATGGACCTTCAAATAGAGTATATGGTCCAATTAATCACGTTGGTCCTTCCAATGCAGGAGAAGATACGAAAGGAAGAAAGATAATAGGATATAAAACTGTCCTGGAGAAACGAAAAGTTGCTGTCGTGACGATGACAAAACAACCTGTTGTCCGAATGAAGAAAGTTATAAAAAAAGTTCCAACAATACGAATGGTTACAAGAGAGGTTGTACTTCCAAAACATTAACATATATTATGGACAGCGAAATGTAAATTAACTTAATAAGCTGTATTGGATTATTTATTTTATGTTTGGATCGCTTTCGTTGAAAATATTTTATAAAATAGAAATTCGGACGAGACCGTTTTTTGTCATCTTGTTAATTTCGATATGTATATTTTATCTAAATGTCTACACATATCATTATATAATGTTTTAATGTAAACGCTTTGTAAATATGTGGTAATTATTCGTTCGGCGCCACTGGGAGTAGGTCTAAGAACAAAAGGGTAGATTGGCACCCAAAGCTTCAGATTTATATTGTTCAATTTACTTAATATTATTTACTATTTATGATATTAAATTATAAATGATTAATGTGAACTGATGATGATACTATCTAGTAAAATGGCTTATTTTGAAAAGGCGTTTTTACTCCATCTTCAAATTTTTGTCTTTATTTTCAGATCAATAGTCGTATATAAATCCGCATTGGGACCTCTGCATATATATAAAATTGAGAATGGAAATGGGGAATGCGTCAAAGAGACAACAACCCGACCAAAGAGCAGAAAACAGCCTAAGGCCACCAATACGTCTTCAACACAGCGAGAAAATCCCGCACCCGGAGGCGGGCTTCAGCTGGCCCCTTAACAATAATGTATACTAGTTCAGCAAAAATTGACATCACACTAAACTCCAAAAACATATAAATGAACCAAAATTTTAAAAATACATACAAGACTAACAAAGGCCAGAGGTTCCTGGCTTTGGACAGGCGCAGAAATATGGCGGGATTGAGTTTATCTTTATCAGATTAGTGGAGCATTTGACAGACCCAGCAATAAAACGTTGTTTGAATATCAATATTTAAATATCTAGATCTCTTAAAAATGCAAAACTGCACAATCATGTGTTACCTACGTTACTTGTTATCTTCATAAATCAAATAAGAAAAAAGAGCGAACAGTTGAGGAAATTCTGAATGTAGATATGCTCTCGTTGTAATTTGTCGACGTACAATAAAGTGTATTTGATAATTATAGTCAGAGCGGTGGTTGGCTCATTAACAGGCTGAAAAAATTTAAGATTAAGTACAATAAAACATTTTGTGAAATAAATACAAGTTACACTTATTTGTGCGTAATGTACTCGACAAAATTAAATACTTTTAATTTTCTTGTCATTTAACAGAACTAATAATAATATTTTAAAAGAAAATGTGAATATATATTAACTTTAATTTTGTCAGTGAGAAAAGTATGAATGTGGATACTTCCGAAAAAGAGGATGCAGATACCAGTGGAATATCCAAACTCGATCATAAGTAGAAGACAAATTGACAACGCCATGGTAAAAATAAAACGAAAACTTAAATGATGAGAACAATGATCCTTTCATGTGGCCATTAAAAGTAAAATTTAAAATGTACCAATACAAAATATCGCTCTAAATCTGTTTGTAAGGTCATGTGTCAAATTTTTAAGTTAATTTCAAAATTTAGTCTAACGGATAAGTTGAATTTCGGATTTTTTTCTTTGATGCGTTTATTTGATAGGTAAATCAAAAATCATCCTGATCCAAAAAAATATCGTGTAATGACATATTGCTGCAGTTTCTGCGTAATGGTATATTGCCAAAACTTAAGGCTTCCTCTCCCATTTCCCTTTATGAAACAAATAAATTGTTTTCCTGTCTCTACAAGCTACAAACAAGTTAATTAACGTTTTGTTTTATAAAGATCGACAATAATGACTTTATCCAATCAAATTGCGGAAGTTTAAATTACGTGTCCACATGATAAAAGATATTATGAATAAATGAGAATATTTCCTATTTTTAAATTATGTCGTTCAAAAGCAACCGAATAAACAAAAGTCAATCTTTTTTCTTAATTAATTTAACTTAATAATATATATTTCATGTTGAACTGTGTTCCGTTTCATTATGAATATCAATCATCATAAACATTGAGCTTGCAAAATCAGTAACAGTTTTAAATTTGTAAACGTATACGGAAAATTTGCATTCAAACATATATTTGTAAAATTGTGCATAAAATAAAAGAATAGTATTTCTGAAAAAAATGTTACTGTCTATTAAATACAATTAGTTACTTAACTAGTCTTGTTTTTTGTTTGGCTAATGTAAGATAAAAAGCTCTTAAATATAACACAATTTACATAATTTTCTGTTCGTAATAAGCTAGTTATGTCTATATGTCGTTTTTGTGCTCTTTAATTTAGAAAAGGGTTTCAGTCAAATTCGGTTGGCCTTTTTTGAAAAATCATAGATTTTAGTATTGAACCTTTCAATTTAAGATATTTGATTCATATATTTAGGTAATGAGTTTGAATTTTGTTCTTAAAATATCTCTGAATTCATAGTATCTTTCTGTACTTTAAAAGCACAGTGTAGATAATACATTTAGAATACGAAAAAAACAAAAACAAAGCCAATTATGTTTGATATAAATGATGTTGAGAAAAGTCAGAGAATTGTTGAAATGAGATACACTTAAATTTCACAGACATTATTTCATGGTATTAAAATTTCTACCAAAGGATAAAGGAACCTACAATCCAGCAATTCATATTGATAGCAAGGTAACACACACATTATTTAAATTAATATTCAGGTACGAAAATATGAAGATTCTATACCTTTGGATATTTCAAAGCAAAGCATCATTTGTAGTCTTATGTTCCAGTTTGCACTTTCGGAAATAATCACGTAAAACACATCAAAAAATAAATATATATCCATATATGTAATTATATACATAAACAAAATCTTGTTCTTTAAAACTCACAACTTCATGGTACTTTGTTTCCGTTCATTCTGTTATTTATTTGACAACAAAAGCATATCAAACAAATATTTAGAATTTTCAGGACTACTGTATTTTCAGCTCCATAAATTACGCACTGTTACCGTCATGGTAAAAGATATAATAATTGATTACTATTATATATCACTGACCCCCGTAGATACATAATTTATTCTGTCATACGTTTCGTTTCAAATGTTTTACATAGAAATACAACAACCCTATAGATTGTCATCGGGGAGGTAAGACATTATTTTTTATTCCATTGAATGTGTAATTCGTTCGTTTATATAAATAATATATGTGGGATATATGTTAACGAGACAACAAACAAACAACATCAAAACCCAATTCACAATGGGGTTAAAAAAACAATGGCTAACAACAGAAAAATGTCAAAACATTTTTTTTTCTTTAACAAATTTAAAATAATTTATTGCACTAATAGCTTACAACAATGATGCTAAAAATGAAAAATGTCAAAACATAAAGTTAAGCTGTAATTTGTCCCTTGTCTAGAAAAAAGTTTTGTATAAATTTACCATAGAATATAAATAATCTGTCAAAAACAAAGTTACTAAAGAACAAGAAATCTAGCCTTGGAAATACTGGGGCCTGTTTATCGAAGCTGTCCTAGGATTTGTCCTGAGACCTCTCTTAGGAATAAATTAGAATAATGTTAGGACCGACTTACGACATGTCTCAGCATGCACATCGAAGCTATCTTAGGACTATCTTAGCTAGGATGTCCTAACCGCTGTCTTAAGTGTTAGCGTAACGAAAAGTTAGGAATTTAAAAATTTTAAATTTTTAAAAATGCATTGAACTTCACCAGTAGTAAATAATTACAATATCGAAAATTAGAAATATTATTAGTATTGTCATAAAGAAAATAAATAATATTTATCTTATTATGGTACATTTAAACTTTATGAAACAAAAACAAAAACACAAAAAATGGGACAAAGTTTTATATAATAATTGAACAATTTATTTGATTGATTGATTGATTGTTGGTGTTTTAACGCCACTTTTAAGCGCCACATTTGGGCTATTTCGTGGCGGCCAGTTTTTATTGGTGGAGGAAGCCAGAGTACCCGGGGAAAACCACCGACCTTCGTTAGGAAAACTGACAATCCTAGACAATTAAGATTGGAGTCGAGTGCACCCGCACGAGCGGGGTTCAAACTCACAACCTCAGTGTTGACTGGCTAGTGATTACAGTAGTTGAACTACTTAGACCACTTGGCCACCGAGGCCCCCAACAAATTATTTGTAAACAGCAGTAACAGTGAAAACTAATAAAAGACAATCGGTAACAATCATTATATATTATAGAGTGAGTTTAATTCGAAGTGTCACGGTTTTATACTTTACAGAGTTCAAAGGCAAATCTCGTGCATCTTTCATAAAAATACGGAAGACAAATTATTTCATTACGGATCACATGCGGTTGGGTAATGGACCCCCTTTTTCTGAATTTTTTTCAAAGTAAATATTCTTTAATATATATTTTAACCTATGTCAATTTATTTTATGTTTTATATATCTAAATATACGATGCCACTCTATTCTTTTTTTCCACGTGGAAAATATGAGTAGAAGAGTGTCCCGTATATACTACTGTTTTGTACTATCTTTTGGATAAGAGCAAGAACACATTAAATTAGCGAAAATAGAAAAAAAATATTTAGTAAAAGGGGATCCATATATAAGTGGCGGTCGTATTTATTTACAAATAAACCATCATAAAATATATCCTAAAGTTATGACCATCCTTAGACCATCTTTAGACACCTACTTGGGTATCCTAAAGTTAGGACGAATCTTATGACTTTTCCTAAGTTAGGACATGTTTGATAAACGCACTTAGGACAAAGATAGGCCCCCGAACTTTTAGAATCATGTGCAAAACAGTGTAGCCGAAACCATTGATTGGCGCGCTAAAATATCCCATTGACTGGGTCAGATTAGGTGAACGTTCGTCTGTAACGCCCACAACTCACGACGTATTTATTATAGACATTTAAACTGTGGGGTTACCAAAGGGTCTCAACGCCTAAATAAAATAATTCGAAAAACTAATCAGGAATAACCTTTGTGTTTTGATTTATATTGAATACTTAAACGTTCTTTACTTGTGTTTTTGTTATGTTTTGATAATGAATTTTTATGATATCGGACGTTCTTTCAGCAAAAAAGGATTTAACTGGCTTTAAAAGTTACAATGGATGTGTTGATTATTATCTTTTTTTCGGACGTCAAAGCGATTTAACAATTGCGGTTGTCCAATTAAGTCATCTTTTAACTTTTATCTGGTCAAAATTTTATTTTAGAACGAATGCATGATCAACTTTAAAAAGTGTGCAAACACAAAACATATAGACAAAATATACTTCTTTCCTGTCTTTTTCGTACTTGCAAGTTATTAGACAGTAAAAAGGCTATTTGGATCAAGCTTTGTGAAATTTGCATTTACGTTTTTGAATAGGTACAGTCAAGTTTAGCGATTGATAATTCATTGATAACATTCTGGCGTATCACAAACAAACAACTTGTAACGTCTCATTTCATTGGCCGAAAGATTTAAATACAACAACAATTGTAGTGTGCACGTGAATTGACACAGGTGACCGACAATGGAATGTACTACGTTACTACGAACGTAAAAAACAATGATTTTTGGTCGAAATAATTAAATAAGTATTTTGTGAATTTCAAATAGTGGGGTCGAAATATTATACTAATAATTTGTGTTAAGTAATATTCTTTATGCATGCAGCACTTGTACCGCACTATGAAAAATATAAGGATAAAATAAAATACATGTGCCGCTTTTATACGAATGAATGTATGAACCACTTTAATTTCTTTCATATTGACGCTAGGTTATTATCCTGACAATGTCGTAGTTACTTATAATAAGGATATCATAATACTGATCCATTTCAAATTTATGATGGGTTGCACATTCCTCTTTTATTGTTTTCATGCTATAAAACGAAAATAAAGTAGCTAAGCGTTTGGTCATTCAGAAATGACGTGTCATAAACGAGCAAATTGTCCCCGAAAGATCGTATCATGTGTGCACGTGAATATAGATGTATTATGCAATGTACTATCATGGTCACCACGAAATTCAAATGAATTCAGTGAAGGCATGTTGGTGTAAAAAGGTTTGAAATGTTTCATCGGCGAAGATTTTATTTTTGCATGTGTGGAACTAAAAAATTAATATAAATACTTGTGAGAAATGTCGTAGTTTATAAGGAACTATATAAATGTACTGTTTTCGATTTTAATTGGTTGAAAATTTATCCTTTAATTTCATACCGTAAGAATAGAGCTTTGCATAACATTGTTGAACTATCCGCCAAAGTAACGTGTGGCATGCGTGCGTATTAAAATGAAATACAAAATCATACATGTATGATACACTTATAAACGAAATATTAAGAAATTAAGGATGACTACTGTAAAAGTATGTACAAAAATGGAGTCACCTTTTATCAATACTTTTGGTGAATAACCACACTGTTTAAAACTGATTGTTTTCGATGCAACTATTTAAATATTTACAATATATAATTTTCAACCGAGGATAGCAAAACAGTTAATTATAAATTAAGAAAGTATATCGCTGGAGTTTATAAAGTACATTTCCTTCCACTGTGCCATGGTTTGCCATCTCCATTTTTTCTCTAAACAAAGCATGGCTGGTTACATGTTCTGAATTTACTTAGAATTTCGGGATTTTTTTTTTCAAAATCAAGTAAACTAAATCAGAAAAAAAATCACACTATCCTAAAACTTATGAAAGAATATGAATAATGAACATGACAGTTTATAACACAAACCCATTTACTATAAAAATCGAGCAATATCTTTAGTATGTAATTTGGTTATTTTTGTAGTTAAGTACGGTTTCATTTCAAGTACAACGTTAATTCATCAAGTCCTTTGAATAAAAGATAAGGCAGGGTGAGCAACTTGACAAAAAAAAAGCAGGATGACGGTTTATGTAAAAAAATCAGGATAAACTAATAAATATAGTCAGGACCTAACAGACTGAAAAATAGAAAGACAGGACAGAGATAACAACTAAAAAAAAAAATGCAGGACAAAATGTTTCATCCAAGTCCCCCACCCCCAATCAAAATAAAATGGTAGCTCCCTTAATCCAGAACCAATTGAGAGGAGACAGTTGAATTAAATATTTCGACGTGACTGTTAAGATTAAAGTTTAAAATTTTACATGCACATGTATAAAAGCTAGAATTGCCATGGGATAATAAAGAACACAATCATGTACGTGAATACGACGATGGAAGTTTTTAATGACCTTGACCGGCTACGTGAATACTGATCAGTCCATTCAGCTTTATAGTACGCTCGTTTTATTTTAGCAGGTGTGAGGTCAAAGGTTTGAATTGACCAATGAAAACGATCGTTCCTTAACGAGTTAATCTAATAAAGTTTGTTTGACTGATTATGTTGCACGACCTTTCGCTAAGCTTGGCCGCAGTTCAGTATACAATGTATAGTTTGATGATCTTTTCTGCTAACTACTATACTTGTGAAAAACCCTTGGCAACAGAAACATATTCAGCTTTTTTTTAAATCGACCCAATTTACATAGTAATGGACGACTTCGTACATTTTATGATCGCAAATAAAATATGTATATAATATACTGTGCACTGTAGTTCGTATATATACTGAGACCCTTTGGCAACCCCACAGTTTAAATGTTTATAATAAATACGTCGTGAGTTGTGGGCGTTACAGACGAACGTTCACCTAATCTGACCCAGTCAATGGGATATTTTAGCGCGCCAATCAATGGTCTCGGCTACACTGTTTTGCACATGATTCTATTTGAACTCTAATGGATTGCCTCACTCATCCGAGGCAAATAAAACATGGAAATCGGTTTTAAAAATAGAACTAGTTTTCCCAAATAGTCACGTGGTTTTACCACATCAAGTAATGTGATAACCACATCAACGAATGACAGGACCACATCAAATACTAGAACGAACACATCATGTAGTGTAAAATTGTCAAATTTTGAAACATCATTATGTAATTTTCAAGCCATAGAAGGAGTTGGCAAATCATCATTACGAAATAACAAAACCACATTTTGTAATGAAACAACTACATTACGTTAAGCCACATACACATCAAGTAATGTTCAACCACATTGCCTAATAACACATCCACAAAACTATATCAAGTCCATACGAAACCATATCATGTAATATCGAAATATCATTAAGACTTAGTAATGACTATTCCATATTGAGTAATATTAAAACATCATTTAGTAATGTCAAAACCATATTATGTAAAGACAAAATATCATCAAGTAATAATAATACAACATAACGTAATATCAGACTACCACATAAGACAGCTGTGGTTCCATATTAACCCCATTATCATATTTGTATATATTTCCCGATCGGAAATTCAGGAGGGATACAATGTTTTAATATTTAATTCTCCACGTCATTTAGTTTCTGGTATTTAGTCGTTTCATTGGTAGTCATGTTACATCTCAATGTTATTATGATTGGTCATGATTTGCTATGTTGTAAACTTCATTGGTTTGAAGATTGATTGGATAGAGTATATGTTGCATGTTCAAGTGAATTCAATACGACATTATTGTGTAAAGCTGTTTGTATAATGTGATTTCGACACAAACAAACTTTATATTTTTTGGGGATATTTCTGTAGCGACAACATACTTGTCGTAAAATGACATGGTAAAGGTCAACATGTATAACGGGGCAAGCTAGATTCAGATGAATTAAAAATTTCAAAGCTTCAGTAAACAAGTGACTGTACTAGTCACAGCTTCTCATTCATGTCTTACCAGTGTAATATTTCTTCTTTTTTATGCTCTGGCCTCGTTTGTGTAAATCTCGTAGGTGGTTATGCCATTATTACAATAACATTCCCAAATGTAATTTACTCAAAGTTTTACAAGAGAATTATAAGCCTTTTTTTTAAATCAAAATATTAAACAAGTAGAATAATAAAAGAACCGAACTCCAAATAAATTCAAAAGTGAAAGTCCCTTATAAAATAACAAAATCAAAAGCTCATTCACATCAGACGAATGGAACACAATTGTCATATTCCTCACTTGGTACAGGCATTTAATGATGTAGACAATGGTGGATTACACCTGGTTTTATAGCTAGCTACACCTCTTCTTATATGACAGTCGCATAGAATTCCATCATATTGACAACAATGTGTAAGCAAAACAAACAGACATAATCGGTATGTGTTATAATCTTAATCACTATAAAAACAAACAACTATGTCAACAAAGAAAAACAAAATGGCATAAAGACACTGTATAGACAAAGCACAAAAGCAAAAATGAAAGACAAGAATACAAAAAATGACCATAGCACAATAACATAATATTTTACACAGCAGTGACTATGTCAATATGTATTGTTTCAGGTGAGGATCCCCTATAATGAATTTACAATGGCTTGGATTGTTAACCATTGCCTTTGTAAATGTCTCAATAGTAATGGGCACACAGCCCGTGTATATCACGTTGAAGATGGACGAACCTAAGATAGATTTGGATAACAAAGTATACAGAGAACCAATTTTTGAGCGTAATTTTGGAAAACAGATGTTTAAACAAGTACCAGAATCATATGCTATATTCAATTCAGATTATAGTTACAATGGTTACTTCAGGCATCCAGTTCAGCAGCAACCAATGAAGAATGACAACAGGGCAACCTTATTCTTCAGTAAAACGGACAGAGGAAATATGGTACACCCATCAATGTATTACAGAGTCTTCAACAAGCATCTCCATAGTGTGACACCGTATGCATCTTTTTTTCCAATAAATGCAAACGGCGAAGAAAATCACGTGCATTTCCTTAGACCCAATCCGTATCGTCAATATTAACAATAACATAGGATAAAATGAGGGTCTGGATGGAAGGTCTTTTATTTCTGTAGTTTTAATTTTTTTAGGCCATTGTTCTCTATTCTTTATATTGGAGTACCTCATTATTCTCTATTCTTTATATTTTTGGTCCATTTTTCTCTATTCTTTATATTTTTTACCCATTATTGTCTATTCTGTAAACCCCAATCCACACCCTCATGCAACAATTTTTTGTTTTGAATTAAAAAAATGAAAACACTTTAAAGTCTGTTAGTTAGAATTATAGAATTTGGATAGACAACAGAATCAACAGTTTATCATTGGGTGCACGTTTACGTGATACAATTGGATCTTTCAATTAAAACCTGATTTCTAATTATAGGCAGAGACTTATTACAACCTAGCTAAATGATTGCTGTGGAATAGTGAGTGTATTATTCAATGTTTCAGAATTTAAAAAAGCAAACGTTATCAAATAAATTGATGATACTTTATAATCCTGTTGAAGTTTCTTCATGTGAATATTTTGACCAGCAAATTACTCTGAATTTCATTGATAACAGTAGTATTTATGATATATTGGAACCACAAGATATACAATAAAAATCCAAACGTATTACTTCTTGGTTATATTTGTTTTGTTTGTATTTATATTCTATCAAGGTGAATAGTGAAACCTAAACACTCTGGATGACCTTAAGTATAGTCCTGTAGCAGCGAGCAAATGTTGACCTTGCTTTAAATCATATGTTATCAGTGGTCATCCTGCTGGTAACCATGGTAGCTTAACTGTTGAGTTTGTTTTAAATATTATTGTGTATTTAACTGTCACTTCAACATCGACTACATAGGCAAAGGGGTATTTGTGCACACGTCAACCTGGTTTGACTCTCAACAATTTTATGCCTGCACCAATTGCAAGTTAGACAATGTGGATAATAGATTGTTCGTCATTGTTTATGTTTGTAGTCTATTTTCTCGTAGTCGTCGGTTATTGGTTGTTGAAGTGGTATGTTTTTCTTTTAAGTAGGGTTGTGCTTAGTAACGTTTGATTACTAAAGCTCTGTCCAACTTTTTTTTAATGTTTGTTCTTATGTTGTGCTGTTAAACCACTGTCCTAACAATCACGTTTGACCCCGCCACATATTTTTTGTGCCTGTCCCAAGTTAGGAGTCTGAAAGTAAGTTGCTGTCATTTGTTGCTGTCTGCCAATTATGTTGTGTTTAGCATAAACAAGGCCGTTGATACTCTTTTGCATGTTTTTCGCATTTTGTCATGCCGGGGCCTTTTTCAAATTACTACATTGGTTATTTTTAGTGTTTAAGGTCGTACCCTATAGTAGTTTACTTTCTTATTCTTTGATCTATGGTGAAAGTTGTCTCCATGCCAATCATATTATATCTTCTTATATTCATATTAATATTTCCTATTTCAAAAGACACTGCTAAAAGAAACACTATTAAACGAGATCCCTAAAAGCACCAGTCATCAATTTTTTTTTGTGAACGAAAATTGATTCGCTTCCTTCTTTAAAAAATCACGATGTATTTCATTAAAAAAATGGATTGATGAATAATTGCTAGTGCATCGGCGAAATCTGAAAAAAAAACGCTTATTAAGGCGTCATATTTACACAAAGAACACAATAGTACATGTAAATGTTTCAAAATGAAGAAACAAATATAAATCTTAATTTTCAAACATACCAGATATGTATGTAGCTACTAATATGATATTCATTGAACGCAACCATAAGTTGTGTCAAACTCTGTTTCTTACATTTTTTCTATTCATTCTTGTGGGTTTTTTAATGTCTTTTAGAAAAAAAGATGTATTGGATTGCATATTTATATGTTGAAA
Source organism: Mytilus californianus (assembly GCF_021869535.1). Lineage (NCBI taxonomy): Eukaryota > Metazoa > Mollusca > Bivalvia > Mytilida > Mytilidae > Mytilus > Mytilus californianus. Next base: position 25,914,313 of record NW_026262668.1, read on the forward strand.
GTGTAGACACATATTTTACTTATGTCTTAACTCGTATCGGAACAAGTTTATTTTTCACATACAATTTAGGCATTACGAAACTCAAATCCTCAAACCAAATAGGGGTATTTAGGTTCAATATAAAAAAAAATAAAACATTTTGATTTTTGCTTTCACATTTCATTAAAACTAAAATTGCATAAATTTTAGCTTGAAAACGATTAAAGATTCTGCCACAAAACATGACCAAACCAAGACGTATATGTCAGTATTTGACAGGTTTTGCTTAATTGTCCGTTTAACGTTTGAATAAGATGACCTATGTGATACGTTTTCGCATTCTTTGATCTATAGATACTAGAATAGTCGCAATGATCTGTCAATGTATGTATTGTGACATTTAAACTTAATGCATTAGCATGTAGGGTGATATATACACTACAGAAGACGCTAACCTTGTCGACGCACCCAATTTGTCCTTTTTTGGAGTCCAATAAAATTTTTTGTATCTTTTGATGAATCTATGAGATTTAAAGATGAATAAATTACTATTGCCTTAAATGTGATATATATGCATTGCAGAAGATGATGCGAACCTTGTCTACGCACCCAGTTTCTCCTTTTTGGTGTTCAATCAAAATTTGTGTATCTTTTTAAAGGTATGTGGTACACTTTTAATTCAGGGGAAACATTAATTTGATAAGTTTCATAAGCTGAATTAGGTAAATTCATCGTGGCGACTACACCAACAAATATTTTTTCAACTCATTAATTATTCTAATACTGTACATCCCCTTATTCAAAAGTTTATCAATTTTCATGGATTGACGAAAATTTTCGTGGATATTTGATTACGTGGTTTTGCCAAATTCTGTATTTAATACAAATATATAGATAATGTGTACTTCGTTGAACATTTAAATTCGTGGTTTTACCTACACTAGCGAAATCCTCGATAATTGGTTTCGCACAAACAATAATGAATCCACATACACGCCTTTATGTATCTTGTACCCTTTTCTTTGCAGTCTTAATATCTATACACAGCAGTATGATATTGATATTAGTATATAGAAATTTAATATAGAGTATGTTTAATTATTAAATCAGGTCAATAGTGTCGTTGCCTTCAAAGGCTATGGACAGTAACGTCGACAATTATATATTAGATGTCACGTTATTTGTCATCATTTGTTCCTGATTCGTCCACTTTTTCTCTTGATTACTATTATAGCAATATTATATTTTTGAGCATCATTATACATACAATACATCTATTTAAATTGAAACAAAATATACATATAAACAAGTTGAATAAAAGTAAAAGGAGAGCAAGAGAACGAGTAGGGTATTATTACGTGAAATTAAATGTGTGTTTGCCTGTATGTTAGAAGTTGTGGCATTCAACGTAAATTATAAGGAATATTTACAATGTTTTATTCACATTCTTGAATAAAAGAATTAATGGTTCTGTTCGTAAGTTAGTGTTACATTTCCAAACAGCAAAGAATTTAAGTCTATCAGACTTGCTTCAGGTAACAATTTTAGATACTGATATCAATATTGATTGCTTTTTTTGGAAATGGAATGTAGTTACTAAGTTAATAGCGGCAATGAACCTTTGATATAGTATTGACTCTATGTACGTAAAAAGTCAACTGCAACAGCTTATGATACATACACATCTCAGTTGATAAGAAATAAACCACTAGTACTCCTTGGTGTTTTTGCAATCCTCGTTTAAATAAATAAAGTATTAAATAAAATAAGTTCATGTGTTATCGATTGTTTTCATTCCTGTTTTTTCAGTTGTTTTGTGACTAGACCTCTTTGATTGACAAAATATTATTCGAAATTGTTATATTAACCTTACTCATCATGCTATCTAACTTTCCTGGGATGTTTGAATAATGGACCTTTGTTTTGGAATGTGACCATTTAATTTCAGATTGCTGTTTTGTTGTTTTGTTTGTGATAGGCAAGCAAGGATCTCTTTGTAATCGCAATATGGACAGAGGAACTCACAATACTTGAATGCACAAATAGGAATTCATTTCAAGTAAAAAAAATCACATTAAAGTGTCTGCAACATAATAATGAAACACCCGTATCATTTCTGTTACCTTTTGTTTGAAAAATTATTACAAAACATAAAGAACAGTTTCTTCTTTCTAGTCGCGCAACTTTACTATTTACATTCCCGTCGATCATTCAAAGGACAATCCTTTGAGATAAACAATCTTGTTCCATTTTCTGTCGGCATGACTTACCAATAACATAAAAATAGACATTTGTGAGTGTTTTTCTTTAACAAAAATTACACGTCTTTGCACAATTCTTTGACATAAATTCTGCATACAAAGAATTTTTACAATAACCAAGCTGTTGCCAGTATTGACATGAACTTGAGTCTCTGCTATCAACACACGCTGAAATAAAAGAACAAGAATTTCTAAAATTGTCGGTATAAGTCAATGCGTCAAAAACTAAATAAAACCATGCAACAAAAAGCTATAATTCTTCCCATGTCTAGATGAGTTGTTAGTGAATTTATTAGCAAAAAGTGAAATAAAAAAAATAGACCGAACTCCAAAGAAAATTTTAAATGGAAAGATCTTTTTTAAATGGCAAAATCAAAAGCTCAAACAAAACAAATGTAATCAATTAATAAGCAATTATCAGATACCTCACATCAGCGTTTTATTCTTGTTTAACAAATACTTCTTGACTTGAGACAGCCCTGACTCCTATCACAAATGGAAGAATCATAATGGCGGTACAATATGATCATTTATGCAAGATGGCAAACCATCCTATTAAGTATGAGAGCTTACTCTAAAACGGACGTAGAGGATTTGCGTTCAAAAGTTGTCATTATCAAAACACTTAACGAATTGGTCGTTGCCCAATAAATCCAGGTGTAAAAATTGACGATATATAGCATGGTTAAGAGCATATGAGGACAAATAATCTTACTAAGTATGAAAACTGTTTGTCAAACGATCTTTGAGTATTGTTGTGTTTTGAACGAACAGATGGACAGACGGAAACCATAACCATACCCCACAGCGTGATATGGGGGGGGGGGGGGGGGGGGGGGGGACAAATATTACAAAATAGACGCTAAAGTACGCGAAATAACTAAGTACTTAAAGAACCCTATACAATTGCATACCAGATATAGTAAAATACTTTAAATATATAAAAGGGCAAAGACCTCATAATTTATTTACATTCTATTTGACATTTTTTCATACATAAATAATGAGGATTGAGTGAGTCAGGCATAGTTTGAGGTAATTACTTGTACAAAACTTCTATGAGGGAACATGTCAGGACATCAATATATAAGCTGAATTATTATTACAAACAATTAAATGTAGCAATAGGAAAGTGCAGTTTCTATTTCTGTTTAAGGAACACAGAAAAATATAAATAATATTGGAATGCATATTCAGGAAATTTGATATTCTATTTACAAAACTACTTGACATATTTCAGAAATTGTTATTATCAAAAATGACAGTCATATTACCTGTTATGTCATAATCGATCACTCAAATGGTGACATTTGACCGCTAATTAGTATATATCTTCTTCCACATTTAGTTCAAGATGTCATCATGTATGAATATTAGTCTATGATCAGCATTATCATAAATGTGTTTAATACCATAAAATTGAAAGCACTTTAAATATTTATGGAAGAAAATTGGCTTGATTTTTCTGTATAAAGCGATTCAAATTTATTTTAGCAAGGAATACTGTAGTGGTAAGTATCACCGTTCTTTATCAAAAGTGAATTGTAGTTGTTCCTGTACCATGCAAAATTAATCACTTTTATTACTCAATTTGTATTTTATAAGGACTGATAAACCGTATCCTAGTGTAAACATCGCTTAAAGTTAGTGTTGTGAACATACCCGCTGTATTTAGTCAAAACGGATTATACCATAAAGTTAAAAAAAATCAAAATACTCCTCGAATACAAAAACAGCTATTGTATTGTCTCCTAAGAAGAGATATATTTTTACTTTTCGCTTTTTACGAGAACGGGCATACAATATTTCAAATATTTCTGTAGATTTAAAAATAAAACTGAAAAATTAAAATGTAAGAATTTAGTGATATGTTCTACTATCATAGCAAGTTTATGGTTAAAGATTAATTCTTAAACGTCTCTTTTAGGGGAGTACTCCACTGCACTTGATGTGACCAAAAATATAGATAAATGGTGTACAGCAAAATTTAAATTAATGAAATCACGATATAAAATACGTAAAATATTTCAAGCCAGATTTGCAAATATCGTTAATCTCAGTAATGCACTACTGGAAAATGCGTATAATCTCCCAAATATATATATATATATATATGTATATATATATTATGAATTTCTTGTTGAACACTTTGGAGTTTCTTTTAATGAATATTATGCGTAATCATTTTACTTACAAGAATTGTGGCAAAATCCACAAGTTTTACGACAAAGGGTGAATAGATCAAAGGCGTAACGTCTATCAAAACACATTTCTGTCCAAAGTTCACACTGTGGAGATATATCAAAACAGATATTTTCTTGAGAACTGTGTATATTTTTGTCCACAAGTGGAGCAAAGGTATTCCTTGAATTCCAACGAAATAATTGGTTTTTATTTAATGACGCTGAAAGAAAAATTAATATGTATTAAAATAGAAACAATTATATGAATAAAACTAAACATATCATATGGATACTCCAAACAAGGTACTTCATACCTGAATCAGGCAATTTACGCGCTCAATTTTAAAATTCATTCATTAATTGTCGTATTATTCAAAACTCTCAGTCAAAATATGTTCTACGAGAATCACCAGTCCTTAACCTGTCATTTGATACCTCATTTACCAAAGCATAATCTGCTCAGTTTGATATTTACACATATGCGTAGGAACTTATTTTGTTTTAAATTTTTACTACTTTCCAGTATGTAATTTTTTGATCGGGTCCAATTTTGTGGTGTTACATCTTACAAAGTCTATCCGAATTATTTGTGCAAAACGGTGCTAGGGGCCGTCTTAAACTTGCAGTGAGGTGGGAGTTGTTTGTTTGTTTTTTTTTGGGGGGGGGGGGGCGTGTTGAAGTCCTCACTGTGAGTTTGAGATGATGAACAGCAATTAAAGCGCTGTTCCTTTCCTTTTTTGTGTTTTTTGCTGTGCATGTACTGATTTTGTGTCATGGACGAATACCACATAGCCTTTGTTTTTCTAATCTTTAAAAATTAAAAAAAATCCAGTATAAAACACACATAATTCTCTTTCAGATAACATGTATGTAATTAATTGGTATTAAGCTTCCCACATCATAACTACATTTCTAACAAATAGAATGTTATGCTAACTGGTAAATTATTGCCTGAAATATCATCACTTTAAAATCTTGATTAATATTTAGATGTGATCCAAAGCCCAAAAATGTTTTGCAACAAGATGTCTTTTACAAAGATGTAAATATATTTAAAATATAAGCTTTGCCTACAACACGTACAATGCAGGCCTTGGCTCACATATTATTATGCCAAAAGTTTTTATGAAAAATAACCATTTTAGTTTCAATATGTCAAATTTTCATAATTCATATCACAGTATTGAAATCACTAGTAACATTTTTGTACTGACGTGTCCTAGGCCTGACTATATCATCATATTATTTATTGATAATTAACACAATTGAGAATTGCTTCAAGATTTTATTTTGGTAATTTCAGGCGCCATTAAATAATGGCCATTATAACTTATCACTTTTCATAACTAATATTTTATGTTACTTACGCATTATATTCCTTGTTCCTGTGGAGTGATGTCCTGAAATAAAACAACAAGAGGTTACTCGCAATCGGCAGAGTATGCCGTTTTTCATATATTGAATATGAGATGTCTTTAACAAAGATATCTTTAACAAAGATGTAAATATGTTTAAAATATAAGCTTGGCCTACATCATGTACAATGCAGGCCTTGGCTCACATATTATTATGCCAAAAAGTTTTTATAAAAAATAACCATTTTAGTTTCAATAACTAAAACATAATAAAATATATGTAGCTTCTTTGTGAGCAAGAATCCTCTATCAAGGAAATTATGAAACACAAGCTCTGGAAAAATCGTAACAACTGGGAGATATATATTCCGTATTCAGTAGCTGCTGGGATATTTTGACACAGAAATCGAAAATTCACAATCATATAGCTGAAATCCTTTTTTTTTCGTCGTAAAGTGTTGTTCTCAACATCTTTATAGTGGAACGTGAAGTTAAAGGATAATGCTATCTCCTATCATTCATCATAAGAAGCTCCTTATGAAGTCTGCTTCATATTAAAATACAGCTTTAACATGTTAAATTAACTTTGTATAATAAGTTACTGCTATACATTAATTGAAGAAGCTGTCATATAAGTTGTAACAAAAAAAAAATTTACTACGCTACAATATAAATAACTAATAGATGATGTCTGCATCTGTGATTCATAACAGTTATGTATATGGTTTCATTTTTTCTTGAACAAATCTTGATCTAAAAGCTTCATTTTGCTGATATAACAATTGTACATAACTTATTTATATATCACTGACCTTCACAAAGACCATTATCACACCGTTGACCGTCTGTACATTTTTTACAAGAATTACCCACAATATATGGATTTTTTCCAAGCACGTTTCCTCTGAAAAAAAAGTAGTTTTTTTAGACTGTATGATTTAGAGTTTGAAATAATATTGACCTGTCTATTGTTGAATATTGAGGGTTGCCCTTTGGATGTAAGCTGGCTATTTGTATCGTTTGGGTTTGCTGTCTGATTGATGTTGACGCAAATTTTCTTTGAATTTTCATTGGAGTTCGGTATTATTGTTATTTTACTTTTTATTCAAATTAAGGTATTGACCATATGCATTTGATGTTAATGTACTTGAACTGTTGTGTTGCATTTTAGTCTAGGCATCATAATTTTAATGTATAGATACAATTTTTAGTCCATTGTGGGTAAACTGTACAAATAATGCGAATTTTGTGACAGTATATATCCGATGACATCACTCCCTTTATTTCGTCTTGTCATTGGCAGGTCAAGAACAGTAAACAATTTTCATACAATAAGTAACCTATCCACAATTAATAAAGTTGCCCTTTTGTTCAATCTAAATTAAATATTAAAAAGATATATATTAGGTTTAATATGTGTTTTGAATTTATTCATTTCATTCATTTTATTTTTCTGTTACAATTTTTGAAGGCGAATTGCAAAATTGAATATAAATCCATACTAATACTTACGGTGGGTTATAAAAGCAAACCAAGAACCAAGCGTCTTTCACTGTCACCCCATTTTTCATAAACAAAACAGGACACCTTGTCATACCACAACCGACTTTGGATGTATCAGCCCATATCAACTGAATACAAATTTTACAAAAGTCAGTTTCCTTTTATGTATTGATATACTACTGCATTTATAATCTACCATTGAAATACTTCCATGTTAGGTTTCTTGCATTTTGAAAGCATATACGTGATTGTTACAAAGTTCACCAAATAGTTGTATCTCAATTTTCAACGATAACAATAACCTTATCTTAGACATGTTAGATACTTGGATTAAAATTTAGTACGCCAGACGCGTGTTTCGTCAACAAAAGACTCAGTAGTGACGCTCGAACAAAAAATGTCGAAAAGGCCAAATTAACTACGAAGTTGAAGAGCCTTGAGGACCTAAAATTCGGAAAGGTTTTGCAAAATAAAGCAAAGGTAATAGACACATTAGGGAAAATGGTTGCATGTGTTCGAACAGCTTTCAGTACAGTTAATTTTAACCTACATTATGTTAGCAGATAAAGAAAACATGTGCAATTAGATTACAGTTTTGTAATATCATCTATAATATTTTCATACCTAAAACCTAATACTAGATTAATCTGTTGAGAGTAGTTTATGGGTGTATCTTCATCACAGGTTGTCAAATTTTAGAATCAATCTACGTGTTTGCTATTGATCATCTGAACTCACGACACGGCAAGTTGATAAGGAACTTTTTTTAGATACATGACTTTCACCAGTTTATGAATTTCAATATGTATTTATTTTATATTTGTGGAGGCTTTAATGGTAGATGTGCTGAAGAGTATGATAACATATCTAGAATAGATGATGTAAATGTGAGAAAATTGTACGCGTTATAGTTGCTGTACTGCATTTATTGATTTTCTAACAAGTAGTAATAGTTGTATGACGAATGGTAGAAATGGTACAAATAAGGACTTTACATGCTTTTCAATTAAAGGGTGACTCTGCTGTTAATTATTGTATCACAAGCTTTAAAAATTTTCAATAGTTTCAGAATTTTGATGTGATTCCAGCTTCGGACCTGACCATAACATTCAATCTTAATATGACTGGGTTAAAAACGGGATCTATTCCTGACTACTCCATGTATTACTGTGAGGTGACCTTTAGTGTGCCATTACCGTCGTTTCGTACCTCAGGAAATTCTGATTCCTGATTCTGCGTTTATCAGATATGGTATGCATTTAGATGAGACGTTAATAAAAACATAATCGAGTTAAATATTATTACAATGTGGAGTCACATTACTAAACACATGACTATATCAAACAACTAGTAGGCCCCCTAATGATTGACGCCATATTTTCTTTGATTACATAATTGTACTGTAAGTTTGTAATGGAGCAAGTTTTATCATATCTTGATCAGAAATGTTGTAGTACATTTTTATATTGCCCTCCTTCGATGACAACTTGTTTTAACCAGACAATTTATGGACATCTTTATTCATTAATGTCAAAAATCGGATTGTATGAAGTAAATGTGTTTCAAAATGTCTAGGTTGCTAAATTAACATCGTCTTATCTTTGAAAATATCTAAAATTAGTTATTGATGTTCAATGCAATTCATATAATTAGTATCATCTTTTCCTTTCGTTTCTTTAAACTTTTGTCATGGCAATTTCCCTCAGAGTATCATCATATCTGTACTGGCTAGATTTAAAACAAATCCGTTGATAATTATAAAAAAATATTCAGAACTATGGCGACATTGACTAAAGATAAATTTGGCTTTATGTTGGTCCATTTTGATCATATACCTCTTCACGTGTTTTGGTCTTAATCCTCCTGGGTTTTAGATGTTTGGGTTTGATCGTTCCTAATGGAGGTAAATCCAAAAAAAGCGCTAAGGACGCACGAATTATTTTAGTGTTATTTTCCAGATAATTGATAAATGCCTTTTTAGATCATTTCGACAATTAAACGATTCGTAAATGTCCGAACAGATACTAAAATTAAAAAGAAATATGACAGATGACATGCCTGCTTACCGTTTTGCTGTTTTCAGATCGTATTTCTTCTTTCACCAATGCCTTAGGAGAATGTTAAATGTATTTGATCCCCAGGAGTAACCTGAGGGTACAGGAATTTGGCCCAGTTTCTACTACTGGGGGAAGGATAACACATATGGGGAAATCCACGTTTGGATGCGCAAGATGTATAAGTAGGGGGAAAACATCCGGTCGAAATTTGTACGTTTAATTCGAGTAGGAAGAGTTCGTGTTCAGGAAATATGCAAGCATCTCTACAAATGATCACAAGGCCGTTTGTTACAAGTTATAAAAAGAAACCAGGAAAGTGTACGGGAAATTCAAACCCTAAGTTGAAAAAGAATAACCGACATCTCTTTGACGATAATATTAAAAACCACTTGACAAACAGCAGTTCACAAAAACACTGCACAGAAAATCATCTGTTGGATACATTGTAAATTTGTTCTCGTCTTGATTACGCCTAAAATATTTACCCTTGAACATAAATCAAACATCAATTAATCATTTAATTGATGTTGATAGTTATTTCTTTGCCAAATAGCAAAGCTGTAGCGATACAGATAGGGATCACTTCGGCTGTTGTGCGATGTTCCAAGATAACTTCATCGTCAATGATGTCATTTATTTTGAAGTTTATGCTGCTCAAATTCCAGTGAGTATTCAAATAGGTTTTTTTTTAATGTTTGCTGAAAATGATTTACGTTGAAGTTCTTAAAACAGAAAACAAAATACAAAACTTTTTATTGAAAATTATGCATTTTCAATTTGTTTTTGTGGGTGCTTCTACAATCTATCAGTCGAAATACCTGAGTATAATGTCCTGTGTTAGATGACAATTTATTCCCGTATTTATATTCCTCCCTGCCATTGTTCCACATATTGAAACCTTCTTCAAGTAAATCTTCTAATCCCCGATTAGCTGTATGCATTGCTAAATTTTCTCCGTTGCCTATTCTCTGAATCTGAAAACGACAATTTTCTGCCCATCTCGAGGCTTCTTCTTCCAATAAAGGGCTCCAGTCCTAAAAATTTTATCGTATAATATATCAACGACAATCTTCGCACGTTTGTTGAAATGAAACAGATAACAGTCGTTAAAAAACAATTGATGTGAAAAATCTGGCTTTATATATTGTAGTGTTGATGTAACATACAAGTACAAATCCCCAAAAAACATTCGTTTCTTTTATTTTTTCTTTCTCTTTCTGTTTTTATGCGGGGCAAATGAAGTAGGTTTAAATAAATTAGTTTTTCTAGATATAATTATTTTTTCAAGTTTTCATTCCTTTCCTTTTTGTTAAGTATTGCATTTAAGTAAAGCCGGAATACTTCAAACACGTATAGTTTTTTTTTAAGAATTGAATGCTTCTTTTTGTAATTTGATACGGGTGTAAAATCGTTAACAGAGACACCTTTTATATGAAGCGCGGAAGCGATTCATACTTAAAATGTGCGCATGATTGACGTTTTATCAACCCTATTCAATTACAAAAAGAAACATTTATTTCTTATAACTACATTTAAACAACTAAGAAATTACGAGTCATATCAAGATTTTCTAATTTTTTTTCTATGCACTGTAGTGACGTTGTCATAAGAAACGTGCGGTCATGAATGGTGAATTTTATTAAGAAATGCAATTTGATATTGGAAAGCCTTGTGATTGATGAACCAAAAGTACGAGTTCTCATGGAAGATCCATATTATGTAATATGTACTGTCTATATAAACTGCAAACTCAAACGAAATATAGATAGTCGTATCATGCATTAGATTCTAGTTATAGATCAAGCTGAAAAATTCAGGAAAGGAAATTTTTAGAATATTAGATTTATCTGCTTGGTTTTTTTTTAACATTTTCTGTATCTTAATAACATAAATTGATGGTCTCTTTGTTTGGTTTTTTTTTTTCATTTCCTGGTTAATTCGAAAAAATGTCTAAAATGGACATAAATTAAGACGACAAAATGAAACAACATTAATATAAACTTTCTGAATTTGAGGAAACAGTAGTTTACCAAATTGCAAATCTCATAAATTACGAAGTTAGAAATCAGGGTAAAAACAAAAGCCTATGGAATAGCATGATTTTCAAAAGAAGGGAGACCGGGTGCTTCGACAGAATAAATTTAAGACACTCTTGCTATGTTTGTATCAGCTGCAAATCAAAACTCAGTCAAAATGCCATAATCAGAAAAGTACATGATCGGTAAATTACAATGTAACTAATCAGACGACTATTCTAATAACTATGACAAAATTATTTATGCATGAAACAATATATCTTAATTCTTAGTTCCTTACAATAGTATATTCAGAAATCACACATTTTACACTGACTGATATATATATCGATTTTGTCCCAAGAAACATGCTGAGAACTTACGCAAGAGCATGGTCATGATGGATTGTTTTTAATGATTATAAAAGCTTAAAAGGCACATATATATACAATCAATGATGACAACCGGCAATCTGACATCCAAGATAATGTTCCGAAGAACCATACCAGAGACGGCTACATGTCCTAGTCTTGAAACATTGAACATACAAAAAACAAGCAAACTCTATACGCAACACACACATATATATATGTATATATATATATATATATACATAGTTTTAGACAGAACTTACCAGTTTCTGCATATTAGAAGCTTTAACATCCCTCCTGCAGTCATTATGCAAGTCAAGAAGTAGTTGTTTGTAAGGTGATATATCAAGCACAGATTCTACTGATAAAATCCACAATACAAAAGAAAGAAATCTGTAAATTATTTCCATTACTACAAAAATCAATTACAAAGTTGGCTCTTAGTTCTTAAAGCATAGACTTTCTTACTTTGTAGTCTTAATCTTCTATCTGAAGACACTCTGTCCCAAAGTTCTCAAAGGGACTTGAACACAGAATTTAGACTTTTTCCCTATAATATACACGAACCTGTCTAAGATATAAAATACAATCTAATTCCACAAAATGAACAAATCACTTTAAACTCGAGACATTTTTCACAAGATAAATATTTACGTTTTTTGTCGTTACCATCAAATAAGTTTTGATTTTTTTGAGTCATTCGTATGTTAATTGGTTCAAAATCATGTCACAAAATTAAACGTATCAATTACTTTCAGTACATAAAAGTTATGACAAATGAATTTCCTCCTTTTAAATACATGTAATGCTGTATCATACACTATATGTTGCGTTTGACTCAGCCAAATGATCAAAACTATTTCACAGGTTGTTTGGGATTGGCTAACACATGATAGATTTGCAGACTTTTAAAGATGACATGTGCAACATCTCATTGTATATACATTTCAATACAAATTTCAATTTGTTGGTTAAATGAAAAATGTGACAATTATGAAAATGTTATACTTTATCTTTAATCTAAATGGCAGCTGTCAATAGGAAAATTGACCAGGATACCCAAGACAAATATGTTGGGTTACCGCATTTGGCACATATGAATAGAGCCAACAGTAGTTTTTCGATGTTCAAATTTTCATAAATTTATCAAGAAGATAAAAATCAATGTAAAAAATATATGGGAACATTTGAGTTCCAAAAGGAACGAGACCAAGTGCGTCGACAGGGAAGCATATACTGATATGCATGAATCACTCACAATCCGAATACACTTTCAGTCAAAACGTCACAATCGGGAATAGGACACGATCACTAAAACACTTGTAAATAAATAAACCATTTGTCCCCTCAGTTATTTAATAATGGTTACTTCCTATTGGATGAAATTTGTTTTGGTTTTAATTAGTGGTTACTATTTCGTGTATTGTTTATGCAAATCATGACGAAATATCAATGTTCTACCTTTCAATATACTGTCATTTATTTCTGTTATGTTTACATCATAAGGTAATTATAAGTTTTTTTTTTTATTATTCTATCGTTTTATAAACTTGTTTACATCATTCCTCTTGTTACGTATGACAGTTATATAGTGATGAGACTATCAAACTTATAAAATGTTATAATTTATGTAAATTAAGGCAAATTTTCATGACTTTTACATTGCTTAGAGCAGTAACGCGTGCCGTTGTCTAGTAATTATTTCTAAAGTTTGTTATGAAGCTAAAAATTTATTGTAAGGGATTATTTTTTATTGTGGTTTTTAAGATTTACTTGAACTATTTACGCAAGTTCTATTCCATTTATGTCGTTCACAACATACATGTTGTTATGCTGATTAGTATTTTGCTTCATTTGAATTTATTTGATGGTTTTATTATGCATCCTTTATCACGAAGTTGTAGAGTAAAGTTTTTAAAAACCCGAACAACTGAGTTTGGCGAAGTTATTAATAATAACATAAACGGTACCAATTTTGCTGCACCAGATGCACATTTCGACAATCAATGTCTCTTCAGTGATGCTCAAGGCCAAAATATTTGAAAATCCAAAGCTTATTAAAAAGACGAAAAGCTATAAATCAAAAAGGACAAAAAAGTATAGCCAAAGCTGGGCAAGGAATTAGAGCTTTGCATGAGGGAGATAAATTCCTTAATTTAAAATAATTTCAAAAATTTTATAACAGCAAATTGTAATAACACAATATCCGTATTTTCATGCCAGTACCGAAGTACTGGCTACTGGGCTGGTGATACCCTCGGGGACTATCAGTCCA